>NC_080112.1:72453662-73653662 GCF_950005125.1 Chionomys nivalis | reverse complement strand
CTAAGGACCTTGCAGACAAGGCAGGCTTGGGGGTGGGGGTGGGGGCGGGTGTGTAGGAGAGAAAGCCTTGCAGCAGGAGCTGGGGGAGGGGTGTTTGTGCTCTCTACCGGGACCGTCTGCCCCAGGATAGCACACACTCACCCGTCCCGATGAAACTTCTCGGCACCTACACAGGAACTCCTGGATGCCCCAATGAGCCAGGGACAAAGGGAAGTAGGGCGCAGGCAGAGCAGGTCCAGGAGATCACAGCAGAGACTGCAGCCCCAGCAGCAGGGGCCCGCTTTCCCTGGCGGGGACCTTGAGGCCTGCCCTCTAGTCAGGCCCTCACTACTCTGGGTTGGTAGCCTCAGTGAAAGGGCAGGAAACTGTTCCACAGTAAAGGACCTTGCAGACAAGGCAGGCTTGGGGGTGGGGGTGGGGGCGGGTGTGTAGGAGAGAAAGCTTTGCAGCAGGAGCTGGGGGAGGGGCGTTTGTGCTCTCTACCGGGACCGTCTGCCCCAGGATAGCACACACTCACCCGCCCGATGAAACTTCTCGGCACCTACACAGGAACTCCTGGATGCCCCAATGAGCCAGGGACAAAGGGAAGTAGGGCGCAGGCAGAGCAGGTCCAGGAGATCACAGCAGAGACTGCAGCCCCAGCAGCAGGGGCCCGCTTTCCCTGGCGGGGACCTTGAGGCCTGCCCTCTAGTCAGGCCCTCACTACTCTGGGTTGGTAGCCTCAGTGAAAGGGCAGGAAACTGTTCCACAGTAAAGGACCTTGCAGACAAGGCAGGCTTGGGGGTGGGGGTGGGGGCGGGTGTGTAGGAGAGAAAGCTTTGCAGCAGGAGCTGGGGGAGGGGCGTTTGTGCTCTCTACCGGGACCGTCTGCCCCAGGATAGCACACACTCACCCGCCCGATGAAACTTCTCGGCACCTACACAGGAACTCCTGGATGCCCCAATGAGCCAGGGACAAAGGGAAGTAGGGCGCAGGCAGAGCAGGTCCAGGAGATCACAGCAGAGACTGCAGCCCCAGCAGCGGGGGCCCGCTTTCCCTGGCGGGGACCTTGAGGCCTGCCCTCTAGTCAGGCCCTCACTACTCTGGGTTGGTAGCCTCAGTGAAAGGGCAGGAAACTGTCTGAAGAGATTTTTTAAAAGATCCTCAATTGATTCTTGAACATGATCTGTGAGTAAATGTCTTACAGACAAAAAGTTTTATTTGTTTGTTTTGTTTTGAGAATGAGACAATGTCTCCTTGTGTGTCCCCCGCTGGTTTTGAACTCAGGATCTTCTTGCCTCAGTCTTACAAGTTGCTGGAATTAGATATCATTTGCCTTATCCAGTTTGTATTTAGACTTTAATCAGTAAATCTATAATCAGTAGAGGCTAGTACAGAAATTTTGAAATAATTCCATGTCATGTGAAGGTGACATTTAGTTCATAGCAAATATAATAAAGGGGATTTTTACAATATAAATTATGAATATATGCATCAATAGTAAATTTATGTAGAATGTTTGAGACCCATTTGACTACAGCTAAAAATTTTACTGAAGTAAATTAACTTTGAATACATGGAGAAAAATGCTATATTATTCAACATTGTAGGTTAAAAAAATAGTAGATTTTACAAAGCCTTAGGAAAAATCTCAAATATTTTTAAGATGATCTTGAAATTATTTTCATACTTTCTCTGTACGAGTAAGCTGCTGAGATAAGTCAAGACAATTTTGGAAGTTATATAATGCTGGTGCCTTTGGAAGGAGAAATTGATTCTATCAGCTATTAGACTGTATAATAAAGTAAATAGTGTGATACTGGCTTATGAATAGGCTGCCTGGTTAATGTGACCAAATTTTAAATGAACTAGGGGTAAATAAAACATAAATGCTGGTACATTCTTTAATATTCATAACACTAGAGATAGATTTTAATACTAACACCAAACTGTTCATGAATTAGTAAATAATGATCAGATCAAAGCTTGAAATAATAAAGAGAACTGATAAACCTATTTTCTCTTAGAGAAAGAATGGTTTTTTTTAAAGCATAAGAACAAAGGAATAACAAAGAATAAATTTGATGAGGTAAAATTTATATGCTTGTGTGCATAAAATGTCTTTGTCTTGGCTGACTAGAAAACCTAAAAGTTTCAAAACTTAATAAGGCTCAGGTAGTTGATGTCTATAAAATGAAGAACTTGTACATATGAACCTTTTTCAAAACACCAAAAATTCAATTAGAAGACAAAATATTAGTTAAGCAGGACTATGAAATGAACAATTACTAAATACATGAAAAGATGATTCGTTTCATTTGTAAAATCAGAGATGAGTTAAAAACAGCAATAAAGTGGGCTATTTGTTATTGCTCATTGGAGGAGTCTTAGCCTAGCAGGCACAAGGCTGTAGGTTTACCCCTCAGATAAACAAAGTAGCCAACCAACCAATGAACCAATAAAAACTAGTGAAATATTTTTCAGTCAGTTCTATTGACCATCATAACAATAGATCTACACATGCCAGTGTTGGTGTAATGAAATAACTCTTAGGCACTGTTATTGGAGATGTTTTGGCACAGCATTTCTGAAGGAGCAGTATGTAATTTTCTTCCTCTGTGTTTTAATCCTTTGAGTAGATACTTCTCCATCTAGATTGAAGGCTGAACAAAATATAGCTCATTTCCCATATGGTGCCATAAGATTGCAAAATGATTAATTCAGCCCTCAAAGATTTGGTCTTTCCATGATGTCCTACCGTTCTTGTATGTTCTTTATATGTGTTTAATTTTTTCATAATCCTTGCTTGAGTGATCTAGTCTATCTACTTTATCTTCAAGTCCTGATATTCTATTTGATACCTTCTACTGGTAAGGCTTTCCTGAGTTTTCTATTTGGCTTATTGAGTTTGTCAGTTCATCTTCATTTCAGCCTGAGTTCTCTTCTGTATTTCTGTCTCTTTACTGAATTCAATTTTTCAAATCCTGAATTGTCTTCATGATTTCATTCGTGTTTGTATTTTCTTGTTATTTTCCTTAATTTCATTAAGTATTTTTCTTATTTTCTTCAAACTTGAATTCTTTGTCCTCCTCGTTCTCTCTATTTGTTTCTTCCTTTCTTGTTCCTCAGTCCAAAGGAGCTGAGATCCTGTCTACACTCCACCTTATCACTTCCTGTCTCTATCTCCTGAGTGATGGGATTAAAAGTGTGTGCCAACACTGCCCGGCATCTATGCTTAGCTAGTGGTAGCTCTGCCCTTTGATCTACAGGCAAGTTTTATTTGTCAGATCAAAAACACAGTAGAGCTAGTCTTGGGAGTATAAAGATGGCTTTGGGGCTTTTGAGGGACAGGGTATCTTAGCAAGCAATGGTGGTGCATGAGCTGCCATTCATCTTAATTTTTGAAGCATTGTTTCTCCCTGAATTTGGAACTCACTGATGTCAATTGACTTGCTGTCCAATAAGGTCCAAGGATCAGCTTGTCTCCTTGCCCCAGTGCTGGGGTTACAGATATGAGCCATCACCAAGTCTTTTTTTTTAAAATTTTTATTGAGCTCTACATTTTTCTCCTCTCCTCACCCTGCCTCTCCCCTCCCCTTCAACCCTCTCCCAAGGTCCTCATGTTCCCAATTTACTCAGGAGATCTTGTCTTTTTCTACTTCCCATGTAGATTAGATCTATGTATGTCTCTCTTAGGGTCCTCATTGTTGTCTAGGTTCTCTGGGATTGTGATTTGTGGGCTGGTTTTCTTTGCTTTATGTTTAAAAGCCACGTATGAGTGAGTATATGTGATAATTGGCTTTCTGTGTCTGGGTTACCTCACTCAAAATGATGTTTTCTAGCTCCATCCATTTTCCTGCAAAATTCAAGATGTCATTATTTTTTTCTGCTGTGTAGTACTCCATTGTTATACAAGTTTTTTATTTGGACACTGGAGATACTAGCTCATTCATGGTTGTAGCAAGCATTTTACTGACTGAATCATCTCCCCAGCTCTCAAGTATATTATTTTCTATGTGCACACACGCAAACGAATGAATGTACCAAAAAGCAAAGAAAATCAGGACACAAAATTTAGTAGGCCAAGTGATTACTTGAGGTGGGACCAAGGCCCTCCCCCTGTATTTAGGCTGAAAAACATATCTCTCCATAGAGAATGGGCTCCAAAATTCCAGTTCATCTACTAGGGATAAATACTGGTTCCAGGGACAGGGACCCCACAAACTGCCCAAGTCACACAACAGTCATCCACATTTAGAGGACCTAGTTCAGTCCTATGCAGGTTCCCCAGCTGTCAGTCTGGAGTCAGTGAGCTCCCTCTTGCTTGGGTCAGCTGTTTCTATGGGTTTCCTCATCATGGTCTTGACCCCTTTGCTCATATCACCCCTCCCTCTCTATGACTGGACTCCAGAAGCTCAGCCCACTGCTTAGCTGTGGATTTTTGCATCTGCTTCTATCATTTACTGAATGTATTCTATGATGACAATTAAGGTAGTCATCAATAAGATTATAGGGGAAGAGCAGTAAGGCACCCTCTCCACTATTGCTTAGATTCTTAGCTGGGGATCATCCTTGTGGATTCCTGGGAATTTCCCTAGCGCCAGGTTTCACACTAACCCCACAATGACTCCCTCTATCAAGATATCTCTTTCCTTGAAATTTCTCTCTGTTCCCCAAACTCAACCTTCCTGATACCTCATATTTTTCTCCCCTCTCTTCTTCCACCCTTCCCCTGTGCTCCCAATTTACTCAAGAGATTGTGTCTATTTCCCCTTCCAAGTGAGATCCATATATGTCTCTCTTAGGGTCCTCTTATTTCCTGGCTTCTCTGGGGTTATGGAATATAGGTTGGTTAGTTTTATGTCTAATATAACTTTCAGTAACTGGAGACTGCTTGTTCATTTCCTGGATGCTCAGACCCAAATAATCACACAGAAACTGTATTAATTGCAACACTGCTTGGTCAATGACTCAGACATATTCCAAGCTAACTCTTTCATCTTAAATTAATCCATTTCTATTAATCTATGTATTGCCAGAAGACTGTGGCTTACCCATCAAGGTTCCGGTGGTATCTGTCACCTTCAGTAGCTACATGGCTCCTGCCTGACTCTGCCTACTCTCTTTATATGTCTCTTTTAGCATGGCTATATTCTGCCCTGCTATAGGCTGAAGCATCTTCTTTATTAACCAGTGGTAATAAAACATAATCATAGCATACAGAGGGGAATCCCACACCATCTCCTTTGTTCTGTCTAAATAAAATGGAAGGTTTTAACTTTAACATAGTAAAAGTACATATGACAAAGCAGGTAACAAGAAAGAATTGCAGTTTCAATATTTAGTCTATATCTGGAAATATTAAAGAAAGTATTCTTTTATAATAACTAAGGAAAACTATTACTAAAACTATCTGTCTTCAACTCCTCAAAGACTCCAGAAGGATATAATATTACCTAAGTAAACAGTAAGTGCATTGCAAGCAACTTCTAGAATTGACAGAGACATCTCGCTGCCTGAACAGTCACCCAAAGTTCTGTAAGGTTGGGACATCCATCTTCAGCCTAGAGGCCCATAGTATCTGGCAGACTTTTTCATGAAGCTAGAAATTTGGAAGGTTGTTTCAGCCTATCTTGGCAGTTTGACAGTTGCTGTCTTCTGTATCTTGCAGAATGTCTGGCAGTTTCCTCTGTGAGGCAGGATCCCTGCAGGACTATCCTGTCTTTTGGAGTGTGTAGCAGTCACTTTTTTGTGGGTCCTGTATGTCCAGTTCATACAGCATACCATCAAGAAGTCCAGGGAAGAGCAGTTCCTTGCCCAGATAGCTACCCTTGTCACACTGAAGGCAAATTCTATAACAAGTTTCTTCAATGCCCATCAAACGCTTTGAAGTAATTGGTGCTTCCAGAAGCATAAATGACTGGCTGTTGAAAAAAGTTTAAGTTCTTAAAACATTTTAAATACTATATTCTGTAAGTGTCTGAAAGGTTTGAAGAATACCTGTCAATCTGAAGTATATATCTGTACATCTTGAAAACCTAACTAACATGACTACAAGTTTGACTATTATAAATAACTATTAATCTGTATTTCTTAACTATTCATTACATTTTTAAATGAGCTGCACAAACACAATACCTTAAACAAGGGTAGAAATAAAAATACACAGTATAACAAAATCAACCTTTAATTTATGTCAATAGGCCAAGACTTATACCAATGTGAAGTATTCATCTCTATAACATGTCCCCCTTATTTCCATTAAGCATTCATAACCAACCCTTTTAAAATGAAAATAAACATTTATAAGCACCACTTTGGGAATTTAGGCATAGTTTTCTCCAAACTGCTTCCTGCTTTTTCTTGGGCAAAATATTTTTAGGGTTCTTGGAGAACTTTCAAGGGATCTTGTTACATCAAACCTCATTAGCCTGGAAGGAACCCACAGGTTCTCATCTTCTGTGGAAACAAAAGCAGAACATCTTTTCCAAAGCAACATATCTTTTGACCCAAATTTTGAAGTCAGGGAACCTATTTGTTGGCTTAACTTGGCAGTTCCCAGACACAAATATCTCTCTGGAGTTAAAAAATTCAAAGAAAACACAATAATATGCATAATCCAGACTCTCTGTATATTTTTCATCTTTAACTGTCTATATTTTTCTCTTTTTCAATCCTGTGTACATTTATCCAACACTGTGAACCATTCATAGGTCTTTTTCTCTGAATCTGTCTTTATTTTGTATATGTGATCATTTTCTGACCATGAGCGTTTTATTTTTAAATGCTAAGCCAGCATGCCTAGGACCAACTCCAAGACCCTGCCTGTTTGTTCTAGCTTATCCAATATGTTGAAGATAAGTTGCTTCTGCCAGCCATGTTTACCACTGCAGCTCTAGGGATGCAGCCAGTCTATATTGCCATTATGTAACCAGTAGCATGCTGCTCACTGCTGCGGGAGCTCCTTTCGCTCCTTTAGCCAATAGTCTTTAAGATACCAGCCCACTTGGACATGGTCTCTGCTGCTTTTTAAAGCAGTGGTAGCCGTGAGCTCTCTCTTGCTTCGGACTCCGCTTCTGGCTACTTGACCCCTTTTCCTGGTCGTGCAGAGGGCTGTTGTCTAGGAGGTGATCTGTTAGTTTTTCCTTTAAATAAATAACCCTTTTATTAATCATAATTCCAAACTAGTTTGTTTTGTGACTTATCCCCTCAGCTCACAAATCCCATTTAAATGCAGGACCTCCCAATAGAGCCAGAGTTTGTGCTGTCAGCACAAACCAGGAAGCCATGGCTTCTTAAAGAAGCTGTACAGTTTTTGCTGCTGATGTTGACTCACGAAGCCTTCTATTAAAGGAATTGTGGCTCTCCTTGTCTTGCAAACAGAGTTTACCCAAGAAAATGCTGCCATCAAGAAGTCATGCTTAACTCTGTTCTTTTGTGTCTAGAATTCCTTCCCAAACTCTTTTAGGTTTCATGTGGATATAGTTGCCCCATGTTAGTGCGCCATTAGTAACTGGAAACTGCTTGTTCATTTCCCGACTGCTTCGACCCAAATAATCACACAGAAACTATATTAATTAATACAGTGCATAGTCAATGACTCAGGCATATTTCTAGCTAATTCTTATATCTTAAATTGACCCATTTCTATTAATCTGTGTATCACCACAAGGCTGTGGCTGGTGGCATCTGTCTCCTTCAACAGCTACATGGCGTCTCCCTGATTCTGCTTACTCTCTCTATCCCTTCCAACCTAGCTATATTCTACCCTTCTATAGGCTGAAGCAGCTTCTTTATTAACCAACAGTAATAAAACATATTCGTAGCATAGAGAACGCAATCCTGCATCACCTTTCAGAATGTCTAAGATTAAAAGCACTAATGAAAACTTATGCTGGAGAGCATGTGGAGTAAGGGGAACACTCCTCTATTGCTGGTGGAAGTGCAAACTTGTACAGCAGCTTGGAAATAATTATGGTGCTGTTGTCTGAGGTTTCTGTCCTACTTGGTTCCCTCAGTCTTTAAATCCCAAAGAAATCACACAGAGGTCTACATTAATCATAAACTGATTGTCCCATTAGCTCAGGCTTCTTATTAACCCTTATAACTTACATTAGCCCATTATTCTTGTCTGTGTTAGCCACATAGCTCAGTACCTTTTTCAATGGTGTAGTCACAACTTTCTTCTTCTATGTTGGGACAGGACTGCAGAGGCAGCTTCCCTTTTTCCAGAATTCTCCTGTTCTCATTGACCCGCCTCTACTTCCTGTCTGGTTGTCTTGCCTATACTTCCTGCCTGACTACTGGCTACTCAGCATTTATTTAAAACATAATTGACAGAATATAGACAATTGTCCCCTACCATGGTGGTTTTTCAGAATATTGGGACCCACTCTACCTACCTCAAGACCCAACAACACCATTCTTGGGCATATACCCAAAGGATACACACTCATACCACAAGGACATTTGCTCAACTGTGTTTATAGCAGCATTATTCATAATAGCCGGAACCTGGAAACAACCTCACTGCTCCTCAACCAAAGAATGGATAAAGAAAATATGGTACATTTATATAATGGAGTACTACTCAGCGGTAAAAAAAAAAATATATTTTGAAATTTGCAGACAAATGAATGGAACTAGGAAAAAAAAACACCCTGACTGAGGTAACCCAGACACAGAAAGTAAATCATTATTATACTATATTTTTTAGGGAATAACAGATAAAAGCTATATGTTAGTACAGATGCAGTTTTTTTTTTTACTTATTTATTTATTTTTATTCTTTTTTAATTAAAATTTCCACCTGCTCCCCATTTCCCATTTCCCTCCCCTCCTCCCAAATATTGCCCTCCCCCCACTTCCCTCCCCCTATCCCCACTCCTCTTCTCCTCCCCCCACTCCATTCCCCCTCCCTCTCGATACTGAAGAGCAGTCCAAATTCCCTGCCCTGTGGGAAGACCAAGGTCCTTCTATCTACGTCCAGAAGTTTGATCCTGTGTTGGTTAAATCATGAGTAAGGAACCTATCAACCAGAAGGGTCTACTATATGTCAATTTGAGTAAAATGAGTTTACGAGATGAAGCTAGGAGAAATGGTGTTTAAAAAGGTTCGGGGCTGGAGAAAAGTTCAGCTCTTGAGAGTACTTGCTACTCTTGCAGAATACCTGGGTTTGATCCCTAGTACCCACATGGCAGCTCACAATCACCTATAACTCCACTTCCAGGGGATCCAACACCTTCTTCTGGCCTCTACAGCATTCATGCGGGCAAAACAATCATATACATAAAAATAAGAATAGATTTAAAAAAATAAAAACAGGAAATGTGGGTGTGTGTGTATTGAATGATAAAGCATGACTAAAGACCTAGGTTCCAACCTCTGCACTATAAAAAAAGAATCAAGTCTTGGAAGGAATAAAAGATTATTTTTTTTTATAAAAGATTATTTGATGTGAGATTGGCAAACAACTTGAATAGTAATCCCAGGGTATTTCAGTTAATAGCAAGTCATATGAGAATTTATATGAAAGATTGATTTGTTTTCTCTTTTTAAGGAGAGAGTGCCTTTCAGACAAGGTCTCACTACATATTCCATACTAACTTGGAATGTCACTGTAACCTACATTGGCCTTTCACTCAACATCCTATCTCAGTTTTTTAATACTAAATTATAGGCATGAACCACCATGCATGGTTAGTATTAAAGGTTTTAAAGGGTTTGAAGATGAATCTTCAGTTGTGCATAGTTGTTGTTCACAAATGTGAGCTTGTGTATAGGTGTTTGATTAACCAGAATTGCCTTCAAATCCTTAAAAAGATTCATGAAAGATAGTAGTGGTGGTGGTTTAGAAGGTTGAGGTGGTGTTGTGAAGTGAGTTCAAGGCCAGCATGGGCTACATAGGGAGACCCTTTTTCAGGATGAAAGGAAGGGAAAGAGAAGGAAAGCAGAGGAAAGGGTCTAGGGAAGCTGTGTTTTTAAAAAACTGTTTTTTGAATCAAATTCCTTGATAATAGATAGAAAATATAAAATTATATTTAATTCATAAAATTATTAATAATTTGTTTAGAAGAATACATATACAGACCTTTTGTTAAAACTTATAAAGAAGAAATTCTAAAGTAGCCAAAAGTAAAAGAAAAGTAGCTAAACATATATTTGACTAACCTAATTATATACTTAGACTTTGTGTATATATTTGTGTATACATCCAAATATGTATAGCTGCAGAATACATCTACCTTTTCTTCTTTCAGACCTCATGTCTATATACCTCCTCATCTACATTTCTAATTTTGTGGTATCAGTTATCTTTGATCACTTCATTCTGAAATTACTATATGTAAAACTCCAGAAATAAATGATAATAAGTTTTGTGTCATCCTTATTAGTGTAAGGAAGTCTAGTATTATCATGCTACTGTATGAATCATCTCTTTTGTTGTATTAGTTACTTTCCTTTTAGCTGTGACAAAATACCCAACACAAGCAACTCAAGAGAGGAGAGGTTTATTTTGGTTCATGGTTGAGAATATTCAGTCCATCATGACAAAGCCTGGTGGTGGAACTAGATCTTGCCCATAGGAGCTATAGCTTGCAGTGGTGGCTTTTCACATGGCATAGACCATAAAGCAGAAAGCTTGGGCAGGAAGTAGTACCCATCTATAACCTGCAATGCTTGCTCTTACTTTAGCTATCAGTGCCCCAAAGGTTTCACTGTCTCTCAAAACAATACCCACCTTCTGGGTACTAAGTATTCAAGCACATGAACCTGTTGTGGGCATTTTATATTCAAACCATAACTCTGGGATAGTTACTTTGCTTCTTGGGTTATCTGGCTGGAGTGTCATCTTGCTTATCTGTGAGTAACCCTTATATAGTAACAACTTCCAAAGCACTAGAATAGTGTTTCTGGCAATTTGAATATGCCAAGAATATGTCAAGCCTCAGAGTACTACCTATAAAAGGTAAAAATTTATAACTTAATTAGGAATAAAACTACATATATGCTGAATTGGTGAAGATCTATTATAAGAATGAAGTTGTTTGTGTAAGGTTTGGCAGCGGCAGTAAAAACATGCCCCTAGAGATAAAGGACTACTGTATTTGTCAGTTCTTTGTATTTTAGCCAGACTGGTAGACATAGAGTGGTGTTTTATTGTGTTTTCAACTTTCATTTTCCTAATGGCTAATAGTTTTGAGCATCTTTTATTAGGCTTTTCTTGAGTTTCTTTGGAGAAACATCTATTGATTTTTTTTTTCATGTTTGATTGTCCTTTCTCATCTTAGAAATGTATCTGTTTTTGAAGTTTTATAGAGGTTTATTTTTTTGTAGATGGAGACTGCTCATTCATTTCCCGGCCGCCCAGACCTGAAATAACCATACAGAAACTATATTAATTGAAACACTGCTTGGTCTATTAGCTTAGGCTTTTTATTAGCTAACTCTTACATCTAAAATTAACCCATTTCTATTATTCTGTGTATTGCCACCAGGCTGTGACTTATCGGATAAAGCTACAGCATCTGTCTCCTTCGGCAGCTACATGGCGTCTCCTTGATTCTGCCTATTCTCTTTATATATCAGATTTTCCACCTGACTGTATTGTGCCCTGCCATAGGCCTAAAGCAGCTTCTTTTTAAAAATTTATTAGATTAAAAATAATACCAATCCACTCTCTCCCCTCTTCCCATTCCCTCCACATAACTTTCCACTCCACCCCCATCTAATCCTCAGAGAGGGTAAGGCACATTGCCTTGTGGAAGGTCCAAGGCCCTCCCTACTATATCTAGGCTGAGCAACGTATACATTCAAAGAGAATAGGATCCGAGAAAGCCAGTACATGCAGTAGCGGAAAATCCTGGTGCCACTGCCAATGGCCCCTCAGTCTGCCCCAGCCTTGCAACTGTCAACCACATTCAGAGGAACTAATTTGGTTCTATGCTGTTTCTTCCCAGTCCTGCTAGAGTTGGTGAGCTACAATTAACTCAGGCAAACTGTTTCAGTGAGTGAACCCATCATGGTCTTGACCTCCTTGCTCATATTCTCATTCCTCCCACTCTTCAACTGGACTTTGGAAGCTTAGTCCAGTGTTCCAATGTTGGTCTCTGCTTCTGCCTTCATCAGTTGCTGGTTGAAGGCTCTATTGGTGATATTTAAGATAATCAACAGTCTGTCTATAGGGTCCTAGGTGGGGTCATCCGTTTGGATTCCTGGGAATTTCTCTAGAGCCAGGTTTCTGCTAACCCTATAATGGCTCCCTCCTTGTTCTCATCTCTGTCCTTCTTCCATCTTGACCATTCCATTCACTTAAGTTCTCCTCTCTTCTTCCCTTCTCCCCTCCTCCTTTCCTCCTACCCTCCCCTCTCTCCTCACTCCCATGCTCCCAACCCTGACAGTCAATCCTGTTCATTTCCAATTTCCAGGTAGGTCTATATATCTTTTTCTTTGGGTTCACCTTATTACTTAGCTTCTCTAGGATCATGAACTGTAAGCTCAATGTCTTTTGTTTATAGCTAGTATCCACTTATGAGTGAGTACATATCATATTCATCTTTTTGGGTCTGGCTTACCTCACTCAGGATAATGCTCCCTAACTCCATCCATTTGCATGCAAAATTCAAGATGTCATTGTTTTTTACCACTGAGTAGTACTCTAAGTGTAGATGTGTCACACTTTCTTTATCCATTCCTTGATTGAGGGGAATCTAGATTTTTTCCAGGTTCTGGCTATTACAAATAATGCTGCTATAAATATAGTTGAGCAAATGCCTTTGTAGTATGATTGAACATCTTTTGGGTATATGCCCAAGAGTGGTTGGTATTGGTGGATCCTGAGGTAGGTTGATTCCCAGTTTTCTGAAAAACCGCCATACTGATTTCCACAGTGGTTGTAAAAGTTTGCGTTCCACCAACAATGGATGACTGTTCCTCTTACTCTGCATCCTATCCAGCACAAGCTATCTTTAGTGTTTTTGATCTTAACCATTCTGACAGGTGTAAAATGGTATCTCAGAGTTGTTTTGATTTGCATTTCCCTGATGGCTAAGGATGTTGAACATTTCCTTAAGTATCTTTTGGCCATTTGAGATTCTTCTGTTGAGAATTCTGTTTACTTCAGTACCCCATTTTTTTAATTGGGTTATTTAGAATTTTAGTATCTAATTTCTTGAGTTCTTTATATATTTTGGAGATCTTTTGTCTGATGTGGGGTTGGTGAAGATCTTTTCCAATTCAGTAGACTGCCTTTTTGTCTTATTGACTGTGCCCTTTGCTTTACAGAAGCTTCTCTGTTTCAGGAGGTCCCATTTATTTATTGTTGCTTTCAGTGTCTGTGCTACTGGGGTTATATTTAGGAAGTGGTCTCCTGTGCCCATGCCTTGAAGGCTACTTCTCACGTTCTCTTCTATCACTGGGATGGGGAAATAGAAAATATTTCCTGGGTAAACTAGGGGTGAGGGTGTGGTGTGGTATAGGTGAATGGGGGATGATAACTTGAAGCAGCTTCAGGTTTGGCAGGTTGGGCACAGGAGGTAGGTTGGGGGTGGGACCAAGAGGGAAAGTAAGGAAGGATGTGGGGAAGGAACATTTCAGGGTTAGGGAGAAACCTGGTGGCAGGCAATATCACAGGAATCCACAAAGGTGACCCCAGCTAAGACTCCTGGCAATAGTGGAGAGGGTCCCTGAACTGGCTATCTTTTGTAATCAGATTGGTGACTACCCTAATTGTCATCAGAGAGCCTTTATTCAGTAACTGATGGAAGCAGATGCAGAGATCCACAGCTTAGCACTGGACTGAGCCCTGGGAGTCCTGAGGAAAGGGCTGAGGGATTATAGAAGCCTGGAGGGGAGCAAGGTCAAGTTTTATTTTTTTATATTTTATTCTTTTGGTTTTTCGAGACAGGATTTCTCTGTGTAACAGCCCTAGCTGCCCTGGAACTAGCTCTTGTAGACCAGACTGTCTTCAAACTCACAGAGATCCGCCTACCTCTATCTCCTTAGTGCTGGGATTAAAGGCGTGTGCCATCACTGCATATATCGTTTATCCAGTTTCCTTTTATTGCTAATGCTTTTGGTATCTTGTATAATAAATTTTTGCCTAACCCAAGTTTTATGAATTTGCAGCAAGTCTCCAGCAGCTTGCTGCAGGGTCCCGGTGGCAGCAGGTTCACAAACCAAGGTGGCTGGTCCCCTGAGTGTCCCCAGTGGCTAGCCATGTGGGCGGCGGGTGGGCAAGGGACAGACAGATAGACACACCATGCAGATGGGTTTGCTGCAAGCTGTTGGGGTCCCAAGCAGGGACAGTGCACGAGATCATGCAGCAGGCACCATGTGACTGCGGCCAGTGGGCAGGAGAGACTGATAAACATACCATACAAAATAAAGTTAGACATTTATTAGATGGGTTATAGAGAGGAAGGAAAAATGAGAGAAGAAGGGGCAGAGAGGGAGAGAGAGAAAGAGAAAGAGGGAAAGAAGAGAGAGGGAGAGAGGGGACAGGAAGAAGGAAGATGGGGCTCTGAGTCTGCAAGCAGGAAGGGAGTGGATGTGGCTTGTCTCTTAAAGGGACAGAATATTACACCAAGGTCATGAAGAAGTTCTCCATTGCTTTCTAAGAGGAGTTTTATGTTTCATGTTTTTTCAGTTAGGTATGTAGTGTATTTTGAGAGTTTTCCATGTGGATGTGGTTATACTGGGAGCACATGATAAAAAGACTATTTGTCTATTTTTATGTTCATAGTATTGATAGAAAAATCAACTTACCTAAAATGGTTACGTGTTTATTTCTAGACTCTCAGTTTTATCCTATCAAGTTATACCACTCTGTCTTGATTACTGTAGTTTGGTAGTTTTTGAAATTAGGAAGTATACTTTAATTTTCGTCCTCTTGGATATTGTTCTGGATCCTCTTGACCTATGTTCAGTTGTGTCAGTTTATCTGGAATGCTTTTTTTTGCTGATTTTTAACTTTTTTATTTTACATTTCCCTCCTTTCTCATCTTTTTGTAGTGCTGAAGGTCTCTGTTGTTAGACAAATGTTATCACTGAGTTTAATGAAATCCCACCCTTCCTTATGGAATTATTCATTGTTGACTTGCTCTTTTTTTTTTTCCTGATTGGGGCTTCTGAAAATATTATTTTCTAATCTTTTTTCAAGTTCTCTAATCTTATTCTGAATTTATACAATTTATTTTATGCTATATCTTGTATTATTTTCTTAATTTTTTCTTATTTTGAAAGCATTTACTTTTACTCTTTTAAAGTTTATTTTTTATTTGAATTTTGTTTTATGTAAATGAATGTTTTGTAATGTCAATGCACCACTTGCATGGTTGTTGCCTGATGAGGCCAGCAGAGGCTGTTGGATCCCCTAGGACTGGAGTTGAAGTTGGTTGGGAACCATCATGTGGGTTCTCTGGAAGAACAGTTAATGTTCTTAACTACTGGGCCATCTCTCCTGCCCTACACTTTTACTTTTGATCTGTTCTATAAGAAGGTCTCTCTGTGGTAGGTATCCTTTGTTTACAGAGATGTCATTCTTTTTTGTTTGTTTAGTGTGTGTTTGTTTGATATGTAATTTTTGTGATCGTGTCTCTTATATCTAAGGCTGATTTTCAACTTGTTATGTAGTTGAGCCCTCTACTACAGTCCTACTATCTCGAGATCCTTTCTTAAGATCTTAGCGTTGTTGAAGTATGTGTGTAGAAAATGGAGATATCCTAAATGAACAACTTGATTTATATTTTTTAAAAAAACTGAACATATCCATGTAAATTTTTTACCACAATGCGATCACATTAGAAAGACAGTTTAGTTGTATTAAGATTCCGGTTTCAGCCAAGTATGAATTGGCTGATTTCAGCCAAGTATGATTACATGTTTGTAATCCCAGTACTTGGGTGCTGAAGCAACAGGGTCTCAAAAAACAAACAAAATGTTTGAGTTCAACATTGTTTTTTTTCAGTAATTTGAAAACTTCCCTCCATTATCTTTTTTGCATCCAGTATAACAATGGAAAAAGCTGATGTCCTTCTGGTTCTCTTTACTTAATGTGATACTTACTTTTGTAAAGTTTTTAAAAATATATTGTTTTACTTTGATTTAAAAAATGTGTGTGTGTTTGTGTGTGTGTATGTGTGTGTGTGTGTGTGTGTGTGTACTTGGGTGTTTAGCCTGCACCCATGGAGACTGGAAAGAGGGCATCAATTCCTTGGAACTGGAGTTATGGATGATTTTGAGCCACTACAATGATATTGGGCATTGAACTCAGGCTCTCTGGAAAAGCGATAAGTGCTCTAAACCATTGAAATATCTCTCTAGCCTGCTACTCCCTTTGATATTTTTAAATTTTATTGTAGTTGTATTTACGAGATAGGTTTTTTAAATTTTTTTTTCTTCTTGGCACTTTATGGACACTTCTAATGTAAGTTCTTTCATCTTTAATTTTTGACATTTTTTGTATATATTTCTTTTAATTTCAGCGTTTTCATTTTTTTGCCCTCTTATTAAATATATGCTAATATAGACTGTTTTGTTCCTTTATTTATTTTCATAGCTATTATTTCCTTTCTCTGATCAAAACTCTTATTTGAGTTATATTCATTAGGCTCCAGAGTTCAGTAAAAGTTGATTCATATCTTCTAGCCACTTTCTTCCTAGGTTTCTTACTCTGTCTTCTTGCCTCAGGCATATGTTTTTAGGTAATTTCAACAAAAGATCCACAGACGGTCTGTCCGGCTTTAGTTTCTTAAGCCCATGAATCTATCCTTGTTGACAAACAGATCTGAATGTGTAACCACAGTTATTTGAGTACAAGGATCATGTTTTCTCCTGTGGTCCAGTAAGCCAATTCAGAAATTTAGTCTTTATGTCTGTGGAGGGTGTGGTTTGTATGGAAACACAAATTTTACAACTATTTTCTGAGAATTAGCAATACCTTTTTTTTATTATATTCTCCTCTGGTTGATTTTAGTTTTTCATTAGGCTCCAGAGTTTAGTAAAAGTTGATTCATATCTGACAGTTTTTGTAAGCTTAATTATCACTTTAGTGAGAGGTGCATTGTTAACAGAAAAATCAGCCTAGATGTTGCAAGATGACAGTTACTAAATTCTAAATTTGCTAAGTCTAGTGAATTGCTCATATTGCTAGTAGTGATAGTGTTAGGGATAGATATATTCAGTCTGCTACTTATTGACTGTATAGTTTTAAGCTAGCAGGCTCTGATCCTGGGTTTCTTCTTTGTGAAATGGGAACACTAACAATAACAACAATAGGACTCTATATTGTAGGGATATAAGAAGGAAATGATAAAATGTAGGATTGTGCCTTGTGTTTTCCAAGTAGTATGTACTTAAGGACTGGTGGCCATAGTTATTTGTACTGAAGTGATTATAAAATAGCTATTTCTAATATAAACATACCTTAGTAAGCCAAGATCAAATGAGAGTATGAAATGTAATAAATCAACAGATTTGCTATACTGTTGTGAACTGAACTAGCAAGGATTTTAGGGTAGATGATGGTAGTATCATCATAATATTTTTCTTACTATGATATTTATTTCTACATCTGTCTGTTTTAGGCTAAAAGCATAAGGAGCATGTGTTTTGAAATCATTATTCTGTCGAATGTCTAAGACAAAACCCATTTTTTGTATTGCTAAAATGAGTTCCAGGGTTGTGTGTACAGTTTACAGCACTATTTGCTTATTCTTTATTTGAAATTTAATTTGTTTGTGTGTGTGTGTGTGAGGGGGGAGGGGGAAGGAGAGGGAGATACTGTGGTAAACATGTAGAAGTCAAAGTATAGCTTTTGGGAATTGGTTCTCACCTTCCACCTAATTGAGGCAGGGTCTTATTTCTTTCACTGTACAGCATACTTTAGCTTATTTCTTTAGCTTATTTCTTTCACTGTACAGCATACTTTGAGCTTCTGGGCAATTTTTCTGTCTCTATCTCCTGTTTTATTGTAGGAGTGCTGAAATTACAGATGTGAGCCATGGCACCTAACTTTTTGCATGGGTTCAGGGGATCAAACTCAGGTCATTAGGCTTGCATGGCAAGTGCTTTTACCTGCTGAGACATCTCCCCGGTCCAAGGTTTGTTTACTGCTAAAGCATTCTAAAGAGACTTAAAGGCTCTAGGTACTTCTTTTCAAGGCAGCTTTAAAAATTCAGCTCTTAAAATGCTTCCAGGAGAGCTGTCAGATTTCTTCCTGACATTATTTAAAAACAAGTGTTCTAACTATTGTATGATTTATGGTCACCTTTTAGAATTTTTGAAGTGTAGTTGAAAAGAAGAGGTGATATTTTTAGAAGAAAAAAGTGACAGATTTTCAGGGTTTAAAATGAGAAAAATGAGAGGGAGCAAAATTAAGACATTTTAAAATGTGTTTGTTTTGAGGATGAATTTGAAATATATTTTGAAAAACTTCCCCATGTTTTCAATCTGAGAAGTTGATTCAGTTGGTTTGGGTGTTAGTACTTTTATCAGAAAATACAGTTCCATTTTTCCATGTCCTTGTACCATTAGCTATGAGGAGATAATGGAATAGGGTTAGCACCTTTCTCAGATTTGAGTGCCATTAGCAACACTAAACTATCAATTAAAAAGAAGAAAGAGAAATCAATGCACATATAAAAAGAGAAACAAAACATGGGCTAGCAAAGAGACAGAGAAGTCACCATTTTGAGGGAAGTAGCAGATTGATATCAGAAATTACATCAAAGGCCTAGATATTTTGCCTGTTTCTTTAGTAGAAGGAGTTTTTAGCATACTGGAAAGTCTGTGTATAGATCAATGAGAAACAATTTAAAATTCACAAAGCCAAATATCTGTTTTTAATGTTCGCTCTCATTCTAGTGCAAATCAGGAATGTCTTAGTTTATACCTCTTATAAGCAAATTATATCTTGAATTTTTTACCAAAAGGATGCCCAGTATCAGCCTTTGCTAGAATGCTTATAAAGAGAACTGAGGTGTTTTGGATATGACCTGCATAGTGAACCTTGTAGAATGACCCATATAAATTAAAAATGCTATCTTGTATGAATTTAGGATAATTTTTCAGGTAATTTAGTCATTAGTAGCAATCTCACATATCCATAGAATGCAACAAACATAAATGAGCATTTGTAGAAAAATATAACTAAACAAAGTGTTAGAACTACCACTGATTGAAACTGCCCAGCTATGGAAATGAGAATAGAAATGTTGCTTGAGAATTTTTTTCCACGTAAGCACAAAGAGTAAGGCTATCACATTAGCCAAATTTGAAACTGTAAAATAGCAGAAAAAAAGTCCAATTCTTCATTCTTTGACTTTTTTCACACTATCTCAGGATTCTGCTGCAGACAGAAAATGTGTGATAATGTCTCTATTCTGTATGTCTTAGGGTTTCTATTGCCGTGAAGAGACACCATGACCACAGCAACTCTTATAATGGAAAACATTTAATAATTGGGGTGGCTTATATTTTCAGAGATTTAGTCCATTATTGTCGTGGCAGGACATGGTGGCTTACATGTAGATAGGTGCTTGAGAAGGAGCTAAGAGTACTACATCTTGACTCCCAGGTAATAGGAAGTGGTTTATCTCATTGGATGTGGCTTGAATGTATATGTGACCTTAAAGCCTGCCTCCTTAGTGACTTCCTTCAACAAGATCACACCCACTCCAAAAGGCCACACCTCCTAATAGTGCCATTCCTTTTGGGGGCATTTTCTTTCAAACGATCACACTGTGTATAGAAGGGTTGGAAAACTTATGAGTAGTGTGAGATTTATATGAACTTTCTGAAATTCTTGGGATCTTAGCCTAGTGAAATAATTTATTGTTAAGTGGGCTCTTGGTAAATTCACTCAGTATGATCGTTTGTGTTTGCTCCTTAGTTTCCTTAAAAGAAGATGGTTGTTACTATTACTATTTAGTCATTTTTTTCTTGTCTTATCTCTTTTCCTCCTGTGATTCTGGCAAATGAACCAAGAGCCTTCAGGCAAGTGACTTGTTTTAATGTACAAATGCTTTATAATTTGTTGCTACTCTACTAGCAATACTGTGGACTCTTATACCATTAGTTAAAATGTAAGGAGTAATGAGTAAATTTCATATTGACAAAATCATATTATACAGGTAAATATGCTAATGGGACCAAAGCAGCTTACTTCCCAGAAATTCACCTAATCAAGCATTCCAAATTCTGTGAAGAATCTTTGCTAAATTGGATTTTTTTTTCTGATGTTGTGTTTCAAAAATGTAAAAATTTGAACATAAAAGGAAAAATACCTGAGGGAGAGAGGAAATCTTTAAATAGACTTGTATGTTGGATTTTTGTGATGGTACTTGTAGCATGAATTCTAGTTGGTTTTAATAGTAAAAATCCAGAGTCAGATATAGGGGTTAATGCTAAAGATCAGAGAAGCAGAGAGGCCAGCCACTAGACAGTTCTTTAATGCTCCAACCAAAGGGGCAACCCTGTCCTCAGAATGCATGATAAGACTCCATCTGTCTCCACCAAACCTCATACTGCAAATCTCTCTACCAAACTTCAGGCTACACTGAGCTCCTGTCTGCTTCTGCCTTATATTCCTTTCTCTACCCAACCATATTACTCCTGTCTCCACCTCCCTAGTACTGGAATTAGAGGCATGGGATCCCAAGTGCTGGGATCACCTTTGTGTGAGCTCTGTTTCTCTTTTAGGCAGATTCAGTCTTGTGTAGTCCAGGGTGGCCTTGAACTAACAGAGATACCTCTGTCTCTTTCTCCCGCATCCTGGGATTAAAGGTGTGTGCCACCACTGCCTGGCCTATAGTTCCACACTCTGATCTTCAGGCAAGCTTTATTTGTTAAAACATAAATAAAATATCACTACAGGTACTAGTGGAGACTTTCTTTTTCTTTTATTGCATTTATTTCCTTGTATGTGGGCATATTATTTAGTCAGGGTTCTCTAAGAATCTGTCTGTCTGTCAGTGTATCTATCCATCTATCTATCTATCTATCTATCTATCTATCTATCTATCTATCTATCTATCTATCTATCTATCTATCTATCATCTATCTATCTATCATCTATAGGGAATTTATTGGGATGACTTATAGGCTGTAGTTTAGCTAATCCAACAATGGCTAGCTATGAGTGGAAAGTCCAAGAATCTAGTAGTTGCTCAAGAATCTAGCTCAAGAATCTAGTAGTTGCTTGGTCCCACAAGGCTGGATGTCTCAGCTGGCCTTCTGTAAATTATGCTTGAATCCCGGAGAAGTAGCTTCCAATACTGGTGAAGGAACGGATATGCTAGCAAGGCAGAGGCAAGCAGGCAAAGAGAGAGAGAGCATCCTTCTTCCATGTCTTTCTATAGGCTTGCAGCAGACGGTGTGGCCCAGATTAAAGGTATGGCTTCCTGCCTCAAGATGTGGATCAAAGGCCTGTGTCTTTTAGCCTTAAGATCCAGATCAAAGCTATGTATTCTTCATGCTCAATGTTCTGAACTAGAAGCAAATTCACCCACTTCAAACCAAGCAGAAAATCTCTCACAGATGTGTCATTCATTTCTGTATTGTAGTTCATTCCAGATGTAGTCAAGTTGACAATCAAAAATAACCTTCACAGTAGGGGTGCATGCACATGCTATGATACACATGTGGAGGTCAGAGGACAGCTGGTGGTGTTAATGCCACAGATGTGAGGCGAAAGACTCACAGAAAAATACCACATAATCTCACTCCTATATTGAATGCTAAAAATGTATGTAGACACACAGAATAGAATGACAGTTGTTAGATGGGTACAAGGAAACAGGAAATGGATAGGTGATGGCCAAAAAGTCCAAAAATGGCACAATATAAAATAAGCAAGGTTAGTACGGCACCATCACTATTGGTAGTAATTTCATATTGGTTTTTTACTAAAGAGTTTTAAAAGATTTTATTTTAATTTATTTTCATTGTATGTGTATGAGTGTTTTGCCTGCATATATTTTTGTGCATCATGTGCATGTAGTGCCTGCAGAGGCCAAAGAGGGGCATTGAATCCCCTGGAGCTGGAGTTACAGATGCATGTGTGCTGCTGTGTGGGTTTTGGGAACTGAAACCCAGGGTCCTCTGAAGAATAGCCAGTGCTCTTAATAGCTAAGCCTTTTCCCCAGCTCCAATAGTTCCATATTGTGTATAAGAAATTTGCTAAGAATAGATTTGAGGTCTCTGACCACATACATAAAGGTAACTATGAGGAGCTAGCCATGCTATTAATTAGCTTGCCTGTGATAATTATCTCCCAATTCATCATATTGTACATCTTAATGTGAGCACTGCATGGATGTTGGGCATAGAAATTACAGGGAAATTGCTTTGTTTTAGATTTGGTGTGATATTCTCCCATAAAATCAGCTTTATTATTGTTCTGTTGTTCTTATTTTCATGTAACTGTATTCTTTTTTATTGAAAAAAATTCATATATTATGATCACACTTTTCTTCTCTCCTAAATTCTTCCCACCCATTCATCTCCATGCCCTTTCTTTTCCTAAAACTCTCTCTCTCTCTCTCTCTCTCTCTCTCTCTCTCTCTCTCTCTTACACACATACACACACACACACACAAACCAAACCACAAAAAAATGGAAACCAGAATATACAAAAGGGCAATAAGACAAAAAAATGTCCAAACAAAGCAATGGGCATGGGACCTACCCTGAAGTGTGATTAATATACACAGTGAGACTCCATGGAGAAAACTAATTTTTTCTTTGTAAATCAATTTTCAGTTGCAGGTAGCTTCTTCTTTAGGAGTGGGAATTTGTGTTCACCCCCCACCCCCAGCCCTGGGACCCCATCTGACTTGAACCCATATACACCCTGTGCATGCTGCCACAGTCTGAGTTCTTATGTGCCTCAGACTTTACCACTTTTAATAATTATTAAAACAAAAATGCAACACTTGCTATATAGTCATGGACTCGTGATTTATTGATTACTGTCCAATTCTTGATGCTGTGCTGCCATTCTTCTGTTGCTTCATCAAGCATGTTTGAGTACCCAACACAGTAAACATCCCCCTTTCCTTCTGATTTCGTCTGAGAATTGTAATTACAAACTCTAGGAACTCTGCCTGCCACTCTTCTTCCTCTCCATCCCTTTCTTTTTGCTCTACGTTCTCCCTTACTCTTGACCTCTAACTAGTTTCTCAGTTGGAAAGAAAACCAAATTTTATGGCAATCACACTTTGAATACTTTCAAGTTGATTAAATGTGTAATAGGTTCATATCACAGCTATTTCTCTTTAAGAATGCACTGTGAGG
Organism: Chionomys nivalis; assembly: GCF_950005125.1. NCBI lineage: Eukaryota > Metazoa > Chordata > Mammalia > Rodentia > Cricetidae > Chionomys > Chionomys nivalis. The sequence goes on along the minus strand of NC_080112.1, from coordinate 73,630,388 downwards.
TAAATTTAAATGTTTTATATTTTGATCACAGATGATTAATGATCAGATAATAACAGTATTCACACATGACTTATGAATATAGTTTAAAATTACAAGCAACAAGGATACATAATTGTAAGCTTACTTTTGTTCCTAAAGTTTCAGAAATGTATAATATGTAAATGACTCAAATCCTTGATGGGTTGATAATAAGCTGTTTTAAATCTCTTTTGATTTTGTGTTTTTTCTCTTTTATTTCTACAATGCTCAGAATCCAACTTAGGGCCTCTGCATCCCAGGCAGTTGGTTTATCAGTGACCACACACTCAACTCTTTAAATTTCTTTTACTATTAATTAAATCTTCAGGTATCATAAACAGTGAACATGAGTTGAATTATAAAAGTTAATTCATAAAAAGGTAAACAATAATAATTACTCAATAAATATTGCTAGGACTATTTTTGTAAAGGTTGAACCTTTAAGAAAAACACAAATGTAACAAAAATAGATTTTGATTTTGTTAGGCTTTTCTCTTGAGTTTATTTACATAGAGTTAGTTTTGTCGAGTAAGTTTTTGGTTTTAGTATTGTATTCATTTCATAGATGCTCAGTGAGCAGCTACATAAAACAAACTGTGTGTAATGATTAGTAGCTAAGTGCTTATAACGTGAGAGTGCGCAATATGCCCAAATCCCAGATCCCTACAATGCAGTTCTTTAGAATGTTCTCTCTCTAAAGGTGAAATGAACATAGATATTCAGTGTAGACATTTTAAACTTACCTGTCTCCTCAAATGGACTGGCAGCTTGTCATTTTCTGCATATTGAATTTCTTTGGTATTTGTGTATGTTTGTCACATCTGTTGTCTCAGTAGTATGTGTGATTTATTGCTTCCTTCGATGTCTGGTTTCCTGAATTAGTAACTTTCAAGAACCAGGAAGATGGAAAGCTCATTTAAGATTTAAATATGGAGAAGAAGAGCAAGGAAAGTAATGAAGTGCCAGAAGAGGATTGTGATACTTAATTTTAATTGTTGGCCTGACATAACCTGGGATCACTTGGGACATTAGTCTCTTGACCTGTGGGCATGCCTGTGTGGAATTGTCTTAGTTAATTGATGTGGGAAGACCCAGCTCACTATGAGTGGCATCATTCCCTAGGCATGAAGTACTAAACTGTATGAGTGATAAATTCAAGTGAGTACAAGGAAGTACACATGCATGAATTAATTTCCCTCTGCTCTTGACTGTGGATGTGTTTTGACTAACTGTTTGAAGTTCCTGCTTTAATTTCCCCACAATGATAGACCATGGTCTGAAATTGTGAACTGAAGTAAACTCCTTTCTACCCAAGGTTGCTTTTAATCAGGGTATTTTATCACAGTAACAGGCATGAAATTGGAACAGACATTGAGGATGGATGGCTTGGTTACTGTGGTAAAACTGTTGGAGAGAACTTAGAATAAGAAGTTTGCCATGATAGTTTGCATATAGCAATATCAATAATTTTCCTGATTCAAGGACTACCATATATATATGTACATATATATATATATATACATACATACACATATATGTGTGTGTGTGTGTATGCGTGTGCGCGCGCGTGTGTGTATAAAGAGATCAGTTACCGATTCTTGAATTCTGTAATACAAGTGAGCTTATTTTCTCAGTATTGTGTCTACTTTTTTGCATATGCCAAATTTTTGTTTTTGTTGTTGATTTGGATTTTTTGGCATTTTGCAGTGTATAACATTGACATATAATCCATTTACAGCTTAAGTAAAACCCATTGCTTGCCTTTTGTGAGAAACTGGACCTAAGAAACATTTTTTTTTTCTCATTGAGTTGATGTGTGTTTCAGATAGATGTTTGTCAATTTTAGGGATGTCCATATGGTGTTACCATGGAGAAATTCTTTTTTCACTCTCTTCTTTTAGAATGTTTCACCTCCTTTACTGTCTCCTTTTTCTCCTGTTCCATTTTTATTTTGTTATTAATATTTTGTTTTTTAAATTAAAATTTAATAAAATGACATTCCCCTTTCTTTCCTCCAACCCCTTCCGTGTATTCCTCCTTGTTCTCAAAATCATGGCTTCTTTTTCTTTTTATATGTATGTGTGTGTATTTATATATTCATAAATATCTGAGTACTGTCCAGTCTGTTTAATGTTATAGCATGTATGTTTTCAGGGCCGACCACTTGGAATCTTATAAACAATTGGGTGCTCTTCCTGGAGATGTCTATTTCTGCCATTCTCTACATTCCTTAGTTCCCTATAGTTTTTTTTTCTACAGTTGGGCCCCTATGAGATCTCTTCCTTCCATGTTAACATGTCTGTTGGTGTCTTCCTTGCTCAGATTTTGGTTAGGTAGCTATGTTATTGAGACTTCACGTATCTTAGCTTTCCTGAAATTTCTGAGATGTACTTTCACTGAATATTTCCTGCACTCCTGGATCTTAGAGTCTTTCTACCATCTCTTCCATAATGTTTCCTGAGCCTTAGGTGCTAGAGTTATGTTGTAAATGTGTTTTTTGGGGCTGGGCACCCCATGATCAGTTGTTACCTGCATTTTGATCAGTTGTGGTTTTCTGTAATAATCTCCATCTGTTGCAAAGAGAAACTTCTTTGATAAGGTTTAAGACTTGTATTTATCTATGTATTAAAATAAATATTTAGAATGTAGCTAAGAGTTTTGCTGGTTTAGTAAAGTGGTGATTATAGGTTTTCCTTCAAGATTTATGACCTCTCTAGCCTTAGGCTTGGATTCCAGTATCAGGAATTATTTTCCTTGTGTTAACTGGGCTTAAGTCTAATTAGAAAGCTATTGTTTATCACCAAGATATGCCTGCCACCATTGCGTCCTTAAGGTTTATCATGCCATGCTGGTCTGGTTGTGGTTCATTGGAGTAATAGTTGGGTAGGGCTATTGGTTATTTTCCTACCTTTGTAGTTTGCATGGTACCATGAAAGCTAGTCTTAAGGGAAGAAGCTTTCAGGTCAGATTAAGCTCAGATACTCTAGGTTCTGTGTTCAAAGTGCATGATGTCTTTAGCAATAAGGACTTTACCTTCAATCCATAGCAGGCAACCAAGGGCAACTGCAGTAGCCTGTAATGTTTTGGGATTGTCTTGGACTTTCCTGGCCAAGAACTCAGGGATGACCCCATCTTACTGGTCCTCTTTACCCCATTATTAGCACCTTTCTGATCATGTTACATATATTTAATTTCTTAATGTTTTTTCCTTTCCATCCCTCACTTGTGATTTCTTGTTCCTCTCTTATGGTCCCATTTTTACTTTCATGGCATACCACATACACATTTTTTTTTTTTTGGATGGAGATGAAGTGGAAATTAAATCTAGGTTCTACATGTGAGAGAAAATATGCCTCTTGTCTTTCTGAGTCTGGCTGACTTCACTTAACATTATGATTTCACTTTTTTATTGTTGAATATGCATGTGCCATATTTTCACTATCCATTAATCTATTACTAGACATCTAGCTTGGTTTCATTTCCTATTGTGAATGGGTATGCAAGTATGCTATGGTAGGACTTAGAGTCCTGCCTTGGTTTGTTTCTCTATTGCTGTGGTAAAACAGTGACCAAAAGCCACTTGGGAATCAAGGTTTTTTGCTTTGTTTTGTTTGTACTTTTGTTTTGGCTTAGACACCATAATCACTGTCAGTAGATCATTGAGGAGGAACCTGGAGGCAGGGACTGTCTCTATTGCTGTGAGACACCATGAGCACAGCAACTCTTATAAATGAATGCATTTAATTGGAGTGGTTTACAATTTCAGAGGTTTAGTTCATTAACAGCATCATGGTGTGGCATGGTGGTGTGCAGGCAGATATGGTGCTGGAGAAGGAGCCGAGTGTCCCACATCTTGACTTGCAGATAACAGGAAATAGTCTATCTCACTGGGTGTGGCTTGAGCATATAGGAGACCTCAAAGCCTGCCTCCACGGTGACACACTTCCTCCAACAAGATCACATCTACTCCAACAAGGTCACACCTTCTAATAGTGCCACTCCCTTTGGGGACCATTTTCTTTCAAACCATCACAGGGACTAATGAGGAAACCATGGAAGAATGCTGATTACTGATTTACTTTCCATGGCTTGCTCAACCTGTTTTCTTAAACAACCCAGGACTACCTGCCCAGGGGTGGCATTACCCACAAGTAGGCTGGACTTTTTCGCATTAACCATCTATCAAGAAAGTTCCTCACAGACATGCTTACAGACCAATCTGATGGAAGAAATTTCTTGACTGAGGTTCCCTTTTCCTAAATGACTCTAGTTTATGTTAAGTTGAGAAAAACTAACAGGCAAAATTAAGCCCTTGTCAACTTGACACTTAAAACATATAACCACTGAACCATAACCTTTCGTTTCTTGTTTATCCTCAAGATCTCATGTTAACATAACAGTACAAAACATAGTATAATTTTAAAAGTCCTATACTTTTTAAATTTTTCAACACTTTTAAAGTCCAAAGTCTTTTTAAAAACCCAAAATTTTTAACTGCAAATTTCTGTAACAAAAACAAATTAAAACTTCCTTATCCCTGAAGGGAATAACCAGAGCACAGTCAAATGAAATCAAAACAAACCCCAAATTCAGCAGTGTCTGATGTCTGGGATTTTCTCATGGTCTCCTTGGTTCCAAAGGGCTTAGTTAGCCCATCTGTCCATCTCTGGCATCTGTAACACAGACTCACTCCAGCTATACTCCGCACCTGTCATTGTTCTTGGTTGTCATCTCACAGCCCTGGCATTTCCAATATCCTTGAGTCCTGGGGTATCTATTGCAACTGAGGCTTCCCCTTAACCAGTGGCATACTGACCTTTCTTCAGGGACTCCAACCCTCCCTCGTGGTGTCAAGCCTCAGCTTTTCCCCATGACTACTTTAATCGTGAAGTATCCATGCTGCCAAAACCACTATCACTGGGAACCTCTTAGATATTACCAAGTTCCACTGCCAGTTTTAGATGCAGCCATGGCTACTCTGGACCATACCTTCTGTGTTCTCTGACCCTGAGGACATACTGCCCAGAAGATTTTACTTCAGTGATGCTGAATTCATAATCCCAGCTGATTCTTCAACCCAGCTGACTAGCATCTAATGTCACAGTAAAAGCAAAGGTTTTACTCAGAGTCTTAATTCAAAACACCACACAGACAGCCTCAACACACTCTTTGAAGGACTCTCAAACTTCCTAAGTCAGGCCTCCATCATTTGCATTGCTTTCACATTGTTCTTATCTTCCAAGCTCCCACAAACCATCTTATTAAGCACTGAGCATTCAACGGCTTTTTAATATCTCAAACTTTTAAAAATCCTTCTAGAAACAGCCCCCCCCCCCACCAAAGAAAAGGGAATACAACATAGTCTGGTCCTTCACAGCAATACCAATTATAAAAGTTTCTATTTGGGTTTCTGATTTGCTTCTTGTTGCTGTAATAAAACACTGGCCAGAAGCAACTTGGAGAGGAAAGGGTTTATTGGACTTACATGTCCTAATTATAGTCAGTAAGAATTTAAGCATGGCAGGAACTGAAGCAAAAACAAGGAAGGAATGATATTTACTGACTTGCTTTCTGTGGCTTGTTGATTACGCTTTCTTACATAAACAAAGACAACCTGTCTAAGGATGACAGCATCCACAATAGGATGGTCCCTTTCACATCAACCATTAGTCAAGAAATTTTCTCAGACTTGACTATAGGGCAGTCTAATGGAGGCAAGTCCTCAGTTGAGGTTCCTAGGTGACTATTTGAGGTTCCTAGGTGACTATTTGTGTCAAGTAGACAAAAACTAAGCAGCACAAGTCTTGTGTGTGTGTGTGTGTGTGTGTATGTGTGTGTGTGTGTGTTACAGTTCTGAAGGGAAAGGTATCCTGGACAGTTGGAAGCCAAGGAAGGGAAAGTTATCCCAACAGAAGTGTTACTGCTCTGTTCTGGCAGGGGAAAGTTTCCCTAGCAAAGTGTTACAGATCTGCTTTTCTTCTGCTTCACTCTGGCTAGAGCCGTTACAGCTCTGCTCTACTCCACTCTGCTCTGGCAAAAGATGTTGCAGCTCCAATAAGGGAGTTTCACTATGGAGATGTAGCAGTTCTGCCAGGCTGTGGTGATATCCATTATAGCTCTGCTCCATTCTGGCAAAGTTGTTGCATCTCTGTTCCACTTCCATTCTAGCAAAAAAAGAAAGTTCTTACAACAAACCTCACTTAAGAGATTTATTGGGAGGGAGGAATCCAGGAGAGTGGCTGCTTCTGCCAGTGTGGAAATAGGGCAGCCACAAGCTAAACAGGTACAGGGCTTATATAGGGCTTCTTAGTGGAGGAGCTTTTCAGAGTGAAGATTTTCAGGTAACTAGTAGGATCTCATATTGAGCTTAGGACAAGCTCAGAGATTCGTTGGATTTTGTGCTCAGGGATTGGTTAGATTTCAAGTCCTGGGTTGGTTAGGGGCAGGGCGTGTTTCCTTCGCTCTGGTCTCAAGATATTTGAGAGAAGTATATCTATGTCACACTCATTTCTGCCATACTGATTTCCATAGTGGCTGTATCACTTCACATTTCCAACAGTGACTAAAGGTTCCATTTTTTTCTACATCCTTACCAGCATGTGTTGTCATTAGTTTTCTTTATGTTAGCCATTTTTACTGGATAATGTGGACTCTAAAAGCAGTGTTTTCATGTTGAATAAGGATTTTTGACTACATTCTCAAATGTCAGTTATTTGTGTTTAATCTATTGAAAACTCTTCTCTCCATTAGCCAATTTAATGATCAGAAGATGGTTTTCTTCTGGTGCCTAAATTTTGCAGCTCTTTGTAGAGCATGACTGGTTGGCTAAGATTTTCTCATATTCTTTGGATTCTCATTTTACTTTTTTTCCTTCTGTGCAGAAGCTTTTTAATTTTATGTCTTATTTGGCAGTTCTTGAAGTTACTTTCTGAATCATTACAGTTCTTTTGAGAAAGTTATTACCCATGCCTATATCCAAACAATGTATTATGAATGTTTGTCTTTGTTTAGTGTGTTGGTTACAAGTTGTTATGGAAAATGGTCAAAAGAAAAGTTGAACAAAGAAGATTAGATTCAGGGTTCTTGTTTTGGAAAGAAGAAAGGTGGATACAGATATGATAGGATAAAAGGATAGATTATTGAATCTACTCTGGAAAGAATTAAGGGAGGATATAGATATGATAAGATAAAAAGATAGATTATTGAATCAACTTTTAAAAATCAACTACTGGTTTTAAATGTTTTACACTGGATTGGACTTTTGTATATTGTATACAAATTTTGTATATTGATGCAAATTTGAGATTAATTTTGTTAGAACATACTGTACATAAATTTCTACACTTATTCAAGGGATTTTACCTATACAACTCATTTAACAATGTAATACAAAGTTTTAGTCCTTAAAAATTTTTGCCAACAGTTTAGGATAAGGAAATGCAGGGTAGTAGTTAATTGCCTAATTCCCCTTCCCAAGTTGATTCATGCGTCCCTCTTAGGGTCCTTCTTGTTACCTACCTTCTTTGAAGCTGTGGATTGTATTCTAGCTATCTTTTGCTTTATATCTAGTATCCGCTTATGAGTGAGTACATACTGTGTTTGTTTTTCCGAGTCTTGGTTACCTCACTTAGGATGGTTTCTTTCTAGTTCCATCCATTTGCCTGCAAATTTCATGATGCCATTACTTTTTTACAGCTGAGTAAGACTCCATTATGTAAATGTATCATATTTTCTTTATCCATTGTTTGGTTGAGGGGCATCTAGGTTGTTTCCAGGTTCTGGCTATTACGAATAATAATGCTGTGAACATTGTTGAGGAAATATTTTTGTGGTATGATTGAGCATGCTTTAGGTATATGCCCAAGAGTGGTGGTATCACTGAGTCTTAGGTAGATTGATTCCCAGTTTTTTGAAAAACTATAATACTGATTTCCAAAGTGACTGTACGAGTTTGCACTCCCATCAGCAGTGGAAGAGTGTTCCCCTTATTCCACATCTTCTCCAACATAAGCTGTTATCAGTATTTTTGATCTTAGCCATTCTGACATGTATAAGATGGTATCTCAGAGTCGTTTTGATTTGCATTTCCTTGATGATTAAGAATGCTGAACAATTCCTTTAAAAATGTCTTTTGGCCATTTGAGATTCTTCTGTGGAAAATTCTCTGTTTATATATATATATTCCACATTTTTAATTGGATTTTTTTATATTTTGATGTCTAATTTCCTGAGTTATTTATATGTTTGGAGATTAGCTCTCCGTTAGATGTTGAATCAGTGAAGACCTTTTTACATTCTATAGGCTGTTGTTTTGTCTTATTGAACATTCTCTTTGCCTTACAGAAACTTTTCAGTTTCTGGAGGTCCTGTTTGTTGATTGTTGTTCTCAGTGTCGATGCTACTGGTGTTTAATTTAGGAAGTGGTCTCCTGTTCCAGTGCATTCAAGGCCATGGGTTTATGTTGAGGTCTTTGATCCACTTGGATTTGAGTTTTGTGCAAGGTGAAAGATATGAATCTATTTGTAATCTTCTACATGTAGACATCCAGTTATGCCAGCATCATTTGTTGAAGATGCTTTCCTTTTTTCATTGTACCATTTTGCCTTCTTTGTCAAAAATCGGGTGTTCATAGGTAATGGATTAATAGCAGGGTCTTCAGTTGGATTCCATTGATCCACATGTCTGGTTTTATTCCAGTACCAAGCAAATTTTATTACTGTGGCTCTATAGTAGAGTTTGAAGTCAGGGATTATGATACCTCTAGAAGTTCCTTTATTGAACAGGATTGTTTTAGGTATTCTGGTTTTTTTTTTTTTTGATTTTTCTATATGAAGTTGAGTATTATTCTTTCAATGTCTATGAAGAACTGTGCTGGGATTTTGATGGAGATTGCATTGAATCTGTAGGTTGCTTCTGGTAAGATTGCCATTTTTATTATGTTGATCCCACTTACCCAAGACCATGGGAATCTTTTCATTTTCTAATATCTTCTTCAGCTTCTTTCTTTAAAGACTTAAATTTCTTATCATACAGGTTTTTCACTTGTATGGTTAGAGTTACCCCAAGATACTTTATATTTGTGGCTATTGTAAAGGGGTATGTTTCTCATATTTGTTTTTCACTCCATATACCATTTGTATATAGGAGGGCTACTGATTTTGTTTTGAGTTAATCTTGTATCTCACCACTTAACTAAAGGTGTTCATCAATTGTAGAATTTTTATTGTCATTTTTGTATACTAGCATATCATCTGCAAATAGCAAAAGTTTGACTTCTTCCTTTCTAATTTGTATTCCCTTGATCTCCTTTTGTTGTATTATTGCTCTAGCTAGAACTTTGAGTACTATATTGAATGGGTATGGAGAGGGTAGACAGCCTTGTCTTGTTAGGAGGCCACTTATTTGCTTCCAACTGCTGAGCCCTGAAATAATCACACAGAAACTATATTATTTAAATCACTGCTTGACCCATTAGCTCTAGCTTCTTATTGACCCTTATATCTTAATTTAACCCATCTCCATTAATCTGTATAATGCCACATGGCTGTGACAACCCGGGTAAAGTTCCCAGTGTCTGTCTCCAGTGGGGCTATATGGCTTCTCCTTGATTCCACCTCCTTTCTCCCAGCATTCAGCTTAGTTTTTTCCACCTACCTCTATTCTACCCTATCAGACCTAGCCAGTTTCTTTATTCATTAACCAATAAAAGCAACACATAGACAGAAAGACCTCCCACACCATTGTCTTGTTCCTGATTTTAGTGGAATCATTTTGAGTTTCTCTCCATTTAATTTGATGTTGACTGTTGGCTTGCTGTAAATTGATTTTTATTATTTTTAGGTATGTTCCTTGTGTTCCTGATCTCTCCAAGATCTTTATCATGAAGGGGTTTTGAATTTTGTCAGAAAGTTTTTCAGAATCTAATGAGATGATCATGTTTTGTTTTTCTTTCAGTTTGTTGATATGGTGGATTACATTGACAGATTTCCATATGTTGAATCAACCCTGTATCTCTGGGGTGAAGCTGGTCATGGTGGATGATTTTTCTGATGTGTTCTTATATTCAGTTTCCCAGTATCTTATTGAGTATTTTTGCAGCAATATTCATGAGGGAGGTTGGTCTGTAGTTCTCTTTCTTTGTTGCATCTTTGTGTGGTTTGGGTATCAGGGTAGCTGTTGCTTCATAAAAGTAGTTCAGAAATGTTCCTTCTGTTTCTATTGTGTGGAACATTTTGAGGAGTATTGGTATTAGCTCTGGTAAAATTCTGCAGTGAAGCCATCTGGCCCTGGCCTTTTTTTTTTTTTTTTTTTTTTGGAATACTTTTTAATGACTACTTCTATTTTCTTAGGGGTTATAGGTCTATTTAAATTGTTTATGTAGTCTTGACTTAATTTTGGCATGTGGACCCTATTCAGAAAATTGTCCTTTTCTTTTAAATTTTCCAGTTTTGTGAAGTACAGGTTTTTGAAGTATGACCTGATGATTCTCTGCATATCCTCAGTGTCTTTTCTTATGCCCCCCTTTTTGTTTCTGATTTTATTAATTTGAATGTTCTCTCTCTGCCTTTTGGTTAGTTTGGATAAGGGTTTGTAATCTTGTTGATTTTCTTGAATAACCAACTCTGTCTCATTGATTTTTGTGTTGTTTTCTTTGTTTCTATTTTATTGATTTCAGCCCTGTTTGATTATTTCCTCTAGTTTACTCCTCATGGATGAGTTTGCCTTCTAGAGTTTTCAAGTGTCCTGTTAATTTGCTAGTGTGAGATTTCTCCAACTTCTTTATGTAGACATTTAATGCTATGAACTTTCTTCTTAGTACTGCCTTCATAGTGTCACATAAGTTTGGGTATGTTATACATTCATTTTCAGTGAATCCTAAGAAGTCCTTAATTTCTTTATTTTCATTATCCTTGAGTCAAGGGTGATTCATTTGAGCATTATTTGGTTTCCATGAGTTTGTAGGCTTTCTATAATTTGTGTAATTGTTTGATTCTAACTTTAAGCCATGATGATCCTATAAGATACAGGGTTTATTCCAATTTTTTGTATCTGTTGAGATTTTCTTTGTGATTGAGTATGTGGTCACTTTTAGATGAGGTTTCATGAGGTGCTGAGAAGAAGGAATATTCTTTTGTGTTTGGGTAGAAGGTTCTGTTGATGTTTGTTAAGCCCATTTGAGTCATAACATCAGTTAGTTCCCTTATTTCTCTATTAAGTTTCTGTCTGGTTGACCTGTCTATTGGTAAGAGTGGGGTGTTGAAGTCTCCACTATTATTGTATGGAAATTAAGTGTGATTGAAGCTTTAGTAATGTTTCTTTTACAAATGTGTGTGCCCCTGTATTTGGGACTTAAATGTTTAGTATTGAGACTTCATCTTGATGGATGTAATGAATCTGACATGTTCTTTTTTATCTTTTTTGATTACCTTTAGTTTGAAGTCTATTTTCTTAGCTATTAGGATTGTTACACCAGCTTGCTTCTTAGGTCTACTTGATAGGAAATTATTATCTCAACCCTTTACTTTGAGGTAATGTCTGTCTTTGATGTTGAGCTGTGTTTTTTGCATGCAGCAAAAATGAATCCTGATTTTATATCCATTCCGTTAGCCTGTGTCTTTTTATAGGCAAAAATATAGATATTGTAGGATATTAGTGACCATTATTAGCATTCCTGTTATTTTAATAGTGGTAGTGTTTATGTTTCCCTTCTTTAGGATTTGCTGGTGTAGGGCTATCTACTACCTGTGCTTTTGTGGGTGCAGCTAACTTCCTTGTGTTGGAGTTTTCCTTTTAGTGCTTTCTATAGGACTGGGTTTGTTGACTGGTATTGTTTAAATTTGTTTTTTTTTTTCATGAAATATCTTGTTTTCTTCATTTATTTCATTGAGAGTTTTTCTGGGTATAGTAGTGTAGGCTGGCACCCTTGGTCTCTTCGTGTCTGTGTAACATCTGTCTAGGACTTTGTGGCTTTCAGCATCACCGTTGAGAAGTCAGGTATAATTCTGATAGGTCTGACTTTGTATGTTACTTGGCCTTTTTCCTTTGCAGCTCTTAATATTCTTTCTTTATTCTGTATATTTAGATGTCTAGTTTTTTGATTATTATGTGATGAGGGGACTTGTTTTTGGTCTAGTCTATTTCTTGTTCTGTAACCTTCTTGTGTCTTCATAGGCATTTCCTTTTTTAGGATAGGAAAGTTTTCTTCTATGATTTTTTTGTTGAATATATTTTCTGTGCCTTTGAGCTGGAGTTCTTTTCCTTCTACCCCTATTATTCTTAGATTTGATCTTTTCATGGTGTCCCAGATTTCCTGGATGTTTTGTGTTAAGACTTTATTGGATTTAACATTTTCTTTGACCAATGAATCTATTTCCTCTATTGTATCTTCAATGCCTGAGATTCTTTCTTCCATCTCTTGTATTCTATTGTTTATACCTGCATCTGTAGTTCCTGTTTGTTTACCTGATTTTCCCTTTCCAGAATTCCCTCAGTTTTTGAAGAAGGACGCTTAAAAGAAATCCCACACTAGCTCAGAATTGAATATAATAGAGGGTTATTTATTTAGGGGTAGACTCACGGATCACAATGCTCTGCTCGAACAGGGAACAGCAACCAAATACTGAAGCCGGAATAGAGAAACCAGATGTGCACTTTATGTCAGCATATATAGTATAAAAGGCCATGCCCAAGTGGGTGGGTAACTTAAAGGCTACCAGTGGTAGGAATTCCTACAGCACCTCCCCCTTTTGTTTAAATAAGAGAGTTCTAAGCCTAATACAAAATTATATACAATAAGAACAAATATATCAAGAAACGTGATAAATGTTTCAATAATCATCCTATCCTAATGAGTTTAAATCTTGTATCGTAGATAAGTTGGCCAAGTCATGAGAGGAAAGTAACTACAGCTATCAAGTCTTCAACTCCATCGAAGATCTGAGAAGGGAAATAATATTACTTGAGTAAACAGGACGTGTAATGTGCAACAAATGACAGAAATAACTGGCTACCTGGGCAATCACCCAAAGTCTAATTTTCAATGTTGGAGCAACCAACTTTTGCTAAGGCCTAGAATAACTGACAGGCCATTTTCAGAGACAAGAAAAATTTCAAAACCGTCTTACCCTTTGTGGGCAAGGATTGACAGTCTTTTTTCTTGTATCCTGCTTGTCCTGTCTAGACATCATGCATTTTGTCAGTGGTCGATGCATGGGCAGTTCCTTGCCCAAAGTCCAGTTTTGCCAAGAAGAAAACAAGCTCCAAGTAGAGTGTCTTTGTTGCTCAGTGTTCTCTCAGGAATAGTTTGGTGCTACTAGGAGCTATCGTGTCTCACTTCAACAGAACCCTAAGTTATTTAAATGCCATATTCTATAGCTCTTTGAAGTGGTTGAAGATTACCTATCTAAGCAGAATACAATCTCTATGTATCTAAAGAACCTGATTAGTCTAACTATGACAAACATAGATTACTATTGATCTATAATTCTTAATAGCTATATAACTTAAAGACTGAGACTTCATATTAGAATATTATACAATAAACAACTGTGTAACAAATGAGGACAATGACCTCAAAATGTAAACAGTGGATAAGTATCTTGATCAGAGGAGAAATATACATTGCAATGCGCTAAATATATCTTAAAATCGTACCAGTATACAAAAATGTTTTAAGCAGAGGTAGAAGCATGCAAACATACAATATGACGAAATAACTTTGTTTAGATATACAAATATTGTATACAAAAATAGGAATATATTCAATATAATTTAAGTTTGTATCAATATACAAGAATCTATAGCAATGTAAATTGCCTATAAATAATAGCTCACAATTATTCACTCTATTACTATTATTATTATTAGTGTGAGTAAGCCACACTAATTTATTATCCCATCCAATTCCCCCACCCTTTTTTTCACAAAGAGATCCCTGAGCTTACGTAATTTCTCCCCCAACCCTCAACCCTATACCAATTATAATCAACCCCTAAATGATGTCCCTAACCCTGAGGACAAACTTTGTTGGGAGAGGGGATGTAGTCTTCTAGAATTACTTCCATCTTTCATGGGGGCGATGTTCTTTGTTTGGGATCCTGTGAAAGTAAAATGCTGGTTAAGTTCCAAGATTCCTTTCTGGTATAATTGCAAATAGTCTCTGAGTATTTGGTAGGGTTTTTCTGAGGATCCTATTTGGAGTTCTGGCCAGATCGTTGTAAAAATGTGCACCATTTCAGCTAACCAAGTTGAAACCATCTTGAGCAGCTGATACCCCAAACAGATCTTATAGTAGTGCTATCAGCATCAGGATGTCATATCAACCAGACAGAGTTATTGTTGTGGGGCCCCATCTTCTTCCTGGAAACTACAAAGATTACTGCAGGAAAATTTATTGTTAATTGTGGAAAACTTAGACATTATTTATACAGACATATAAACTCAATTAAAGGCATGATAAAGACAAAAATAGGTATGAAAAAAGTAATATTTTTTTCTAAATTCTTTTTTCTTTCTGCCCCATGTCATGGTTCCTGATATGAGACAGAAACTTTGAACTTTTATTTTAACAACATACTTGGATTTAGAGAAGGACAGTGTCCAACTCCAAAGCCAGATTTGATTTTTAGGTGAATCATGATATTATTTTAGTTTATGTTTTGAGATTCTTACCCTCAGATGGCATGTCGTCTTAAGTCATAATTCTCTTTGCTTGGTGATCCTATCTGGATAATTACCTTTTCTTCTTTAGGCATCTAGATGTCCAGGGTCTCTTGACTTTTTGAAGATGAGTATTTTCCTGAAAAGACAAGAACAGAACCCTCCCCCAACCCTATATGCTTTCCTTACCGCCTGTATGGTTGTCACTGTTGTGGATGAGCTGTCATTTCTCTTTCTCAGGAGATTTCTCTTTTTCAAAGCGAATCTTTATTAATTTTGATGGTATCCATAGTTTTATTTTCTCCTGTGGAAACAAGAGCAAAACCCCTTCCCCAACATAGCACATCTCCTGGTTTCCATTGTGAGGTCAACACATCCTTGAAATACACAGGCTGATTTAATTCAGAAGACTTTACTATTATCCACTGTCTCTCTGCTGCTGTTGTCCCTTTCTCATTAGCGTTAAGAAAATTCAAGGTTAATAAAGCATTACTGGGATATTTTCTATTCCATTCTATTTGTTTAACATATCCTTTATAGTGTGATTTGATCTTTATATAACTGCCTGACCTGTAGGATTATTTGTTATACCTGTAATATGCTTAATATAATAATAAGCAAAAAACTGTTTCATTGTTTTATACACATATGCTGGACCATTATCTGTCTTTATTTGTGCAGGTATACCCATGATGGCCATAACTTCTAATAAATGTGTGATTACTGAATCAGCCTTTTCTGAGCTTAATAAGTTGCCCTTTGAAAACCTGAATACATGTCTATGGTGTGGTGTACATATTTTAATTTACCAAATTCCATAAAGTGGAACACATTCAACTGCCAGATCTAATTCCTTTGAGTACCCTTTGGGTTACTCCTTGCAGGCAATGGTGTTTGGTTATAAAAAGAGCAAGTTGGATATCTCTTTATAATCTCCTTAGCTTGTTGCCATATAATAGAAAACTCTTTCTTTACACCTTTGCTACTGACATGATGTTTTTAATGAAATTCTGAGGCCTACAACATGCTTCCAATCAATAAATTGATCAATTTCTGCATTACCTTGTGCAAGAGGACCTGGCAGACCCATATGGGATCAGATATGTGTTATGTATATAGGACAAAGCCTATTCCTGATTTTGGCTTGCACCTGGGTAAATAATGAAGTCAATTCTGTATCATCTAGTATAAATCTAGTGGTTTCAATATGCAAAACAACTATTTCTGCATATTGTGAATTAGTAACTATATTAAGAGGTTCTTTAAAATCCCATAGCACCGTGAGAATAGCATATAATTCTGCCTTTTGAACAGAATCATAAGAGCTTTTTCCACCTTAGCTAATTCTTCTGATTTGTAACCTGCCTTCCCTGATTTATTTGCGTTAGTATAAAATGTATGGGCTCCATTTATTGGAGTATCATGTACAATTCGGGGAAGAATCCAAGAAGTTCTCTTTATAAGGTTAAGTCTATCTCTTTTGGGATAATTGCTATTAATTCCTCCCAAAAAATTAGCACAAGCTCTTAGCCATGGTTCATTGTCTTCCCATAGCTTTTTTTATTTCTTCAGTAGTAAAAGGCACTATAATCTCTGTTGGGTGTATACCTGCTAATTGACAGAATCTCAATTTCCTCTTATAATTAATTCAGATTCTTTTTCCATATAGGTTTTTAATTTTTACTTGGTTTATGTGGTAAGGAAAATCCATTCTAAGATAATATCATCCCTGTGCATTAAAATTCCTGTAGGAGAAATTCTGGAAGGCAATATGGCTAGAATACAACTAAGATTTGGATTCACCCTATCCACATGTGTCCCTGTAATCCTCAACAATTGTCAATTCCTTATCTGCTTCACCTGTTAATTCTCTGGGACTATTCAAGTCTTTATCACCATCTCAGGTTTTGTTTAAATGAATTATTAGATCAGGTGTTATCCCAAAAGCCAGTCATAGACTGGAAATTTTCCCTAACAATCTTTGAAAGTCATTAAGAGTCTGCAACTGGTCTCTCCTAATTTGTGCCTTTTGTGTTCTAATTTTCTGTAAACCTATTATATAACCTAGGTAATTGACAGAATCTTCTATCTGTATTTTTTCAGGGGCAATTTGTAATCCTCATTTTGGCAAAACTTTCTTTACTTCTTCAAACATTCTTTCTAAAGTACCTGTGTTTGAATCAGATAGCAAAATATGATCCATGCAGTGGTAAATTATAGATTTAGGAATTTTTTTATGTATTATTTCCAATGGCAAACTTACAAAGTATTGGCATTGGGTGAGGCTATTGAACATTCCCTGTGGAAGACAGTCTACTGGTATCTCCTAGTAGGTTGTGAATTACTGTAAGTAGGCACTGTGAAGGCAAATTTTTCTCTGTCCCTTTCTTATAAAGGTATAGTGAAGAAACTGTCTTTTAAATCAATAACTATAAGAGGTCACCCTTATGGTAATAGAGAAGGCAGAGGAATTCAAGATTGTAGAGGTCCCATAGGTTGAATTACCTTGTTGACAGCTCTTAGATCTGTCATCATTGTCTATTTATCAGATTTCTTTTTAACAACAAATACAGGAGAATTTCCCGGGCTGATTGATTCTTCAATAAGGCGAGCATCTAGTTGCTGTTGTACCAGCTGTTCTAAAGCCTGCAGCTTTTCTTCATATGTTTTTTTCAGTTAAGCATTTTAAATATAGGGCTCTTAGTACCTCTGAAGGCTTGCTAGTTGCTTTCTGTTCTTGTACAGCCTAAATGGCTGGTGACCTTTGTGTATAGTTCCTTATAATATCCTTCCCAGAATTATGAGTTCCTGGAACTGCAGGAATGTTAATCTGGGTATTCCATTGCTGCAGAAGGTCACGACCCCATAAATTCACTGCAATATTAGCACATATGGCCTCAGCTTGCCTCTATGGACTTCTGTTGCTAAGCAGTCAACCCATCCTGTGTTTTGTTTAACTTGAGATTTAGTTCCAATTCCTAGTAATTGAACATGTGCCTCTTGAAGAGGTTAATTTGGATGCCAAGATTCTGGAGTAATGATACTCACGTCCGCACCTATGTCTATCTAACCAACAGTTACAATACAAGCACTGTTAGCCTTGGTCCTTGATCATTTATAGAGGTTTGCCAGAATATACATTTCCCATTCCCTATCAGAACTTTTGATTTATTCTCCATGTTTTTTCCATCATCTAGAATAGTATGGTCTTTTACAGAAGGCTCTGGAGTTTTTAATTTTCCTGGTGAGACATGTCCACAGT
This sequence comes from Chionomys nivalis, assembly GCF_950005125.1. Taxonomy (NCBI): domain Eukaryota; kingdom Metazoa; phylum Chordata; class Mammalia; order Rodentia; family Cricetidae; genus Chionomys; species Chionomys nivalis. Next base: position 73,612,450 of record NC_080112.1, on the reverse strand, counting down.
GACTGGGAATGACTGGACCACTTTTGGCTTGGGGATCTGCGAGAGGCCCCCCAAGGAGTTTCCAGTGGTATCAGGTTTGTCTGTCTTTTGTTGATCTGCATTCATTGGTTCAATGTCAGCCTTTACCATACCTTCTACATATACCTGAAGGCTGAGTCCTCTTATTCTTGCCATTCCCAGAGGAGATATTATTCCTAGGAATTCCTTGTCTACAATCCCTTCTCAGCTGTCCTATTATACCGCAATTAAAACATTTGGCATTTTGATGTCTCTTCATTCCTTTGGAAATTGCTTCTCCTACCCAGGATTCAGTATTATAGTCAAATGTCTCAATGTTCACTGTATGCAGGTTCCATTCATCCATAGGTGCTGATCTAACCTTTAAAGGCCCAAGTATCTTTTTGCATTCTATGTTGACATTTTCAACAGCCAGAGATTCAATAAGTACTCTTCTAGCATCTGGGTTTGTTATTCCTATTTGTACAGCCTTAGTTAATCTTTGTAAAAAGTTACTAAAGGGTTTACTCTGGCCCTGTTTAACCCTGGTATATGATTCAATTTGTTCTTTTGGTTCTTGAATCGTGTCCCAGCATTTAAGGCTGCTTTATGGCATAGAGACAAGATTTGTTCATCTTATAGAACTTGAACCTGTGGGGTCAGTATAAGTACCATCACCAAGAATTTGATTTTGGGAAGTCTCAAGTCCTTTTGATTTTCCCTGTTTAAAAATTTTAGCCTCTTTACTGAAATAACATTTAAACATCACTTTGGGCCCATCATCCAGGACTGCTGAAACCATCTGAAGCCAGTCATGTGGTGTCACCTTAGTGCTATGGCTTCAGATGGTTTCAGCTTCTTCTTCCACCTGGTAAATTCTTAGATTTGTTCTCTTGAACTTATCCTAGAGTTCTTGGAAATTTTGGTCATGCTAATTAAAATTCATGTCTGAATATATTATTGTTTTGATCTTCTCCATCGCTGAAGTTTGTTCTAGATGACCAAATTTATTGCTGATAGGCTCTGCTGTTTTTTTATTTGATTGATGGATTAATCTTTATTTCCAACACTTTTTAGTGTTTCTTATCCAGAGTGTCAGTTTTCCTTGCTCCATGCTTTAATATTACCCTTTAAATTACTGAGCACTTTCATCTACTTTCTCATCTGGGTCTTGAGTAGATTTCTGCATTTTGTTTATTTGTTTGAGTACTGTGTTGCTTTTGAATATATGACTGAAATCTCTTCTGATGTTTGCTTTCTGGTACTAAGGAGTTGGGAACTTCTGGCAGTGGCACAAGAAAATGCAACAAAGAAACATACACAGAGGTGGGGAGGGACAGTCCTAAGAGCCTGTTTCAGGCATGATACAAGCTAGAACAAAACAATTATCATAGTATAAAAATCTAGAGTAAAAAGATAAAAGTAAGGATAAAATAGAAGATGTTATAACCTTAGTCATTATCATTCCTAGTCTATATGATGTAGCTTCTCTCTCCTGGATTGTCTTCTGTAGCAATATCTCCAGGTGGGGGAGGTGGGGAAGGTTACTAATCTCAGTAATTCAAACAAGTTAGATTTTTATGTCTATATTAGGATTTTCCATAATTCTCCAGATTGAGAGTTATCATCCACTAGTTACAAGTTTGTTTCTGAAGATGTATAGATTGTTTTTTCTACTTATTGAACTTTCTGTGACTAAGGCTTTGAGGAAGTATGGAAGGCCCACTTACTTGTTACTGGATTGCTTCTTTTGGCAGCATCCATTGGCTGTTCCATGCTCAGCACCTCACTTTTCCCATTCCCCGTGTACTTTGACCAGGCAATGGGAGGGGTAGTGTCTTCTCAAACTATTAACTCGGGGTATGTGAAGAAACATACCCCAGCTTCAAACTCCTGTGTCTCACTCCTACATCTGTCTCTGCAATCTGTGTTCCAATAGCCATATCTCTGGTTGTGTTATAGTATATCCAAACCTTGGTTGTGTCATTTTAGCCAAGTTCCTCTCTCTGTAACTGTTTCTTCTTATGGAATTCATAACCAGGAGGAGAAAATAACTACCTGGCAGGTCACTCTAACTCTGGTGTGGCAGTATGATGTAGTTGGGCACTGGTTGGTGTATAAAAGCAATTTAAAAGAGAAGTGATGTTGAAGACATTGGGGTGTTATAAAAACAAAGGCTTGAAAAAGAAGAACAAATAAAAGCAAAGACAACTAGAGGTGAAGCATAATTAATAAAAACTCAGAGACAGAATTTGGGGTTCAAATTGAATATCTGAAAAGCAAAGCAGCCAGCCACTGGCTCTTACCTCGACCTCAGTCAGAAATGGCGATCCTGCCTCCAGGAATCTCAGAATGAGACTGAGACAGTTTTATATTTCTCTCTAGCGCTAGGATTAAAGGCATGCACCACTGGAATTAAAGGCATGCTCCATCCAGTTTCTATGTCAAACTAGTGTGGCTACTGGGTTTAAAGGTGTGTGTTATCACTGTCTGGTATGTAAGGCTAACCAGTTGGGCTCTTTTACTCTCTGATCTTCAGGCAAGCTTTATTTATTAAAAACCAAAATGAAATGCCACTACATAGAGGAGATAGGATATGTAAAGAAAAGCCACTTGGATGTTTTAATAAGTAACATAATTTTTACCTTTTCCACATTTTTTTGTCTTTTTAGGCATAAATTAACCATGTTTCTAACATTGACAATGGCTTTAATTTCATGTAGGCTTTTGAACAAAAGAATAACCTTAGAATTTTAAATATCTACTCTGAAATTCTATCCTCACTTTTAATCTCTTCAATAGAATACAGAACCATTAAGAAATGCTACATGGCAGAGATGGGGAAAAGACAATTCAAGACAGTTATTAGATGCTTCAAAGGTAAGATTTAGCCAACATTTCTACATCTAGTAGGAAGTGTGCAAGCCCATGGAACATTTCCCAATTTATGCTGCATATTTACTACTTATTTTACATTTCTCAAATACTTTCCCTTTTCATGATTTTTATAAATACTGGCAGGAAGGTATGTTTCTACTAGGAATGCAGAAAGAAATCTTGGTATTTTTCTACCACTGCAGAAATCTGTCTGAGTCCCTTGAGATCAGTGCCAACTAGAGCAACATTTTCAGAAAGCTTTTATAAATGTAATGGCAGCTTGTTGACACTCAAATTTATCCTAATTTATATCTGATACATGGAATGTTGCCATTTTTTAAGAGTGTAAAGTTCCTTTATCTTAGAAGATTTTCAGATAGCAGAATGTCAAGAGATTTTAAGCTTGTTAGAGCCCCTGGGATTAGTGATGCTGAGTTTAAATTTTGATGAGAGTTATTTTTCATTGTTAATTTACGTGAAAGATATCTTTCATAATTTTCACTGCTTCAAAAGAAAATGTGTAAAGTTTCATGGTAGAAAAAGAACAAAACGTTAGGAGACGATCTGCATCCTAAGAACTTTATTTTCCCCTGTTTAACAATTATTTATAATTTAGGCACAAAGCTTTGTTCTAATTTGTGCAGAGACTGTATAAATATTTATTTTCCACTATTAAATTGAATTTTAATGTAGAAAATATGTTCACCCATTGTCCAGGATGCCACTAGATTTTTTTATATTTCAGTCTTCTGTTTTGTTGAAGACCTCATTATCTTGTGTGATATTTGCTAGAATCCTTGCTAAAACTTGTTGCTTAGCCTTTTAGAGGAAAAATGTCAGAAAAAGATGCTGCCAGAATAAAAATCACCTTTTGATGTTTTCTTCTTACAAAATGCTATTGAGAGTGTTGATCTAAAAATCAATAACACATATTTGACTATTACTTTTTGTGTCTCACTGGTAAGAATAAGAAGGCACTTTTGTTTTTTGTGATTCTATTTTCATATTTGTGTTTGTAAAGAACTATGCTCTTGTTCATTAATTATTGATTGTTATGAATACTGCAAAACATCATTAAATATATTTACTTCATTTGGTATTTTTAATCATGAAGACTTTCAGTATTAAAAAATCTAAATGTAAAGCCTAATTGTCATTATCATGTTAACTCTTACATTTTTCTAAATGACTTTAATCTTGTTAACTGTTACAATTTTCCAAATGATTTTACTTTATATAATCTCTGACTTTAGCAATGACATTAAAGCCTTTGAAAAATTTATAGTAGGTAAGATATTATGTAAGGCTACTTGGGAGAGTATATGTAGCTTTTATTTTGTAAATGAATCTAGGAAGCACTGAAGCCTACCTTACCTATATATAAGATACCATGGTATGTAGCATAAGAGGTAAAAAAGATCCAAAAAATATTGTTCTTGATCTTAAGAAATTTACCGTGCAGTAGAGCAAACAAAAACATGTATGCAAAATATTAGAGCATAAGGTAGACTGACTATTAAGTTTTTAAAATACTTTATTTCTAAATATGTATGTAAGGAACAATAATAAGATTAAGGACCAGTTGTATAAACTTAATTTTATTAATTATAAAAATGTATGTAAGAAAAGCAGGTGAGATATAAATCTTTATATTAGCTTTGCTTGCTTATAGCATAATGAGTGACAGTAAGGAAGTCAGAATGAAGTAAAACTGTAATATTAGGTAAGTCACTAAAAGTAATTTTAAAAGCTATTTAGAAAAAGTAAGTTGAATATTTGTTATATTTAAATATTCCTTGTATAAACTTAGCTACATGTTAATTCTGGAAATGTTTTGTTTTACTATGCCAGAATTGATATAATGGCTTTGAATTTATTTTAGTGATAGATTAGATTAAGACATCTGAAATTCCATAATAGCTAATAACTAGACTGCTTGGTATCATTTTTACCTAGGCTCTTCAGGCATGGCCACTGATAGAAAAGAGAACATGTTGGCATGGGCACGCAGGAGGAGGACTCCACACAGACCCAAAAGAAGGGGTAAGAGTGAATACCAAACATTTCTATATCAACTTTAAAAATTAATTTTAAAAGGAGTGAATGACAAGTACCTGGAAATTCTTAGTGATTATTGTACTTGAGTAGAAAATGTGTCCTTAAGATTATCATATTCTAATACTTTTTGATTGGTTCATCTAATGATACTTTCTAATACAAAAAACCCTATATAAATTGGTGAATATTATATAGATGAGATTTTCTATGACTTATAGCAAAAATTCATGGCTGACTGAATTAAAAAATTTTTTCATTAACTTAACTGTTCTATTGTGGTTGTTTTTACTGTTTCTTTGGCTTGTTGAGACAGAGCCTTGCTATGTATTTCATTCTGGCTTCAAACACAGGATCTTCCTGTTTCAATCTTTGAAGCACTGGTTTATAGACGTATGCTACCATGCTGTTTTAAATGTTTTAGTTCTCTAAAGTAGCATTAACTGACTTTGTTATATACCATAGCCTTATAAATACATAGGTAAATTTTGTTTAGCAATTATAATTTGTGTGTGCAGGTCATTGTTTTGCCTATATATACTTAGATCTTAGAATATCAGTTCACGGTAAATCTATCCACATGATCCGATCCAGCTATTCTTGATATCCTTTGACATTATCATTGTTATTATCTGATAGACATGTTAATCAATAGAGCCACTGAAATAAAAAGACTTATTTGGACTATACTTGCACTATGTGAGTGAAAATGTCACCAGAGTACTGTTACATATTTCTCCATCTGCTCCTTTTCTTGGGGCTTGCCTCAACCTAATCTCTCTCCCTCTTTTTTCTCCCTCCCCCTGCCTCTTTCTTTCTTCCTCTTTGTCTCTCCTTCCCCTTTTTCCTCCCCCCCTCTCATTTTTTCCATATAGACATATTATATCTCTAAGTAGCAATGAGTTAAGGAAAAAAAACTTTATGCAAAGAGCTCTATAAATTATGGGTGCTTCGTAAATAGGAATTATTTTACTGATAGTGAATAATAGGTAAGAAAACTTTGTTTTCTTGATGTCTAGTGTTGCTCTGTACTTTCAAGTAACTTAAAGCACATTGTATTCATATTTCCATTTCTGTATGTATCACTAGCCCTCATGACTGTCTTTAGAATTAACACAGTATAATATGATAGAATTTTAAAAAATTCAGCCAAGTAGTGATATTTGTATATCCATGTGTTACTCTTTGGCATGAGTTTTCCAGTTTTCAAGATCATCTGTCCCTAAGGACTCTTAAGGATAGTTGCTAATAATGCTCTATGATTGAAAATATGTTGACTAATAAAGGAGAAGTCAGCCACTTCTCTTAAGCTCCAACTAAACAAGTATTTTATATATGTTGTATTATTTAAATGTTGAAAGTTTTTCTCATCTAATGATAAAATTTTGATATTGGTGCATTTAAAAATGATGCAGGATAAATTTTAAGTATTTCTTTTTAGATAAAATAGAACAAAGCAATCATAATCATAATTTTTGTTTTGATCTTCAGTTTTTTATTTTGTTATGTTTGTATAACTTGAATTTTGTTGGCTAAATGGAATCATAAAATAATAGGGTTTAGTGGTCAAATGGAAAAGAAAAAGAGACATAGCATCTAATTATTGTTGAGAGCCTCAGTTCTAGATCCACATAGGATTTGAATCTGGGCTCCATCACTTCCTAATGGAATGACCTTAAACAAATTTCTGAAACTCTGGATGCTTCAGGTTCTTCTGTAAAATTGAGTTAAAAAACATACTAGAAGGAATTTAAATAAGTTAATTCTACTCACCATGTTAAAGTTACTAAATAGTGATCAGCATATAGGAGATGCTCAGTAAATATTAGGTATTGTTACAGTGTGAAATTGTAAGACCTTCCTCAACCACAGTACATTTATTTATAAATTATATGTCTGGGCCAGTAGGATGACTCAGCATGTAAAGTTGCCTGCTGTTGAGCCTGACATCCCCTGTGTTATTCTTTGGCTCTTGTGCATATGTGCTTTTGTGTGCACACGTGCACAAACACACATGCAGTAATAAACTTAATTTTCAAAAGTTTATGTTGTGTACTTGCTATGTACCAAACTTTATGCTACATGTGGGAGATACAGTACTTAACAAGACAAAATCCTTGGTATCTAAAATTTTACTGTTGAGATGACAGAATATATAAACCACTAGATAGAATATTTACTAATAGAATATTTACTAGCATAACAAATGATAGGTTTTGCAGTGAAACTAGCTGAAACATATACAGCTTGATTTTTTAAAATTTATTTCCACTTGTATATTCTTTGCAAATACTATCGTTAACAATTGCCATCTCAGAATATATTTAAATGATCTATTTATCTCATGTGGCTGTCATAAAAGGTTTGTGAAAAAGGCATGTTAGTTTCAGTGTTTGAAAGTTTTGCTTTTAAAAATAGATGAATTGTTCATTTTATAATAAAATATTGAGATTTTTAAAGATTCAAGATTTTTTTAAAAACTGATTTGTTATTTCTGTATGAATGTGTGAATGCATACAGGCATGCATATGCCGTGGTACATATGTGGAAGTCAGAAGATAACCTCATGGAGTATGTTCTTTTCATTTTTATTTGGTGTAGGGGATTTATCGCAGATTGCCAGGACTGTGTGGCAAACACATTTACACACTAAACCCTCTTGACAGCCAGGATTGGAATCTTTACTCTTACATTTAAATGTTTAGTTAGGCCTTTCTAAAGGAGAATCTATTTGTTCTGTATGGTCTGGAGAATGATGGGTGAGTTTATTAAGTTTATAACAAGCCACAACAAAAGACTAGATGGCAGTTCGAGAAATGGCTCAGTGGTTAAGAGCACTGACTGCTCTTCCAGAGGACCCAGGTTCAATTTCCAACACCCACAGGGCAGCTCACAACTGACTGTAATGCTAGTTCTAGGGGACATGATATCCATGGCAAACACCATAATGCACATAAAATAAAAATAAATAGGACATCAAAAAAATGACAAGAAGGAAATAGGTAGGTATATAGGTTGATAGATGATCAATAAACATTTATATGCACATACATAAATAGCAAAATACTGTCAGATCATGTTCAGAACATTTAGCAAAAATCAACAGGGAGAGCCTGTTAAGACAGGCAGCTGGAGTTCCCAATAGAGAACATTGTGGATAGAACAGAGTGCCCACTCAGGTGAGGCTATAGAGTAAATGAACAGATAGTAATAGATAGAGATATGGCATCAAATCAAACACGGTAGCCAACAAAAACCAGTTAAGGAAGTTGAGGCAGTCAGCCAGAATCCTGATTGAGCTTTCTTTCCGTGACTGAGCTTCCCATGTCTGAGCTTCTGGCATCCCTTTCCCACTGCAGGCATTTTTATATCATGGGATAAACAATAGTAACCTCTGTTGAAAATAGCTTACCTTCTTGATGTTTTCAAGGGCACAGTGGTTTTTATTTTTTCTTGGGCTGTTTTGCTGTTTTCTTCCCTCTACATCACAGAGTTAGCAGGGTCATTCCCCTTGAATGCCTTGGAGGACACTTGACACAAATACGTTTGGGTTTGAAGTGTGTATGTGAGCATGTACACATACACTGACTCTTTTTCTAGAGACGACTTCTCAGTGAGATAAATTAGCCTGTGACAATTTAGCGGTATAATGTTCACCACACTGTTAGTGGATTTAGTTTGGCCTGTTCACTTAATAAGGACAAAAATAATGCAAGCCTCGATAAAATGACTACTTATTTTTTACTAAATGCTGTACCTCATAGTCTGTTATGTTAGAAATACTTCCACATTGATTGGATATAGTCTGAAGCCTGTGATAATAAGAGGGAGATTAATGCTTTCTAGAGCAATAGGAGAGCATTGGCCTTAAATCCAGCACTCGGGAGGCAGAGGCAGGCGGATCTCTGTGAGTTCGAGACCAGCCTGGTCTACAAGAGCTAGTTCCAGGACAGGCTCCAAAACCACAGAGAAACCCTGTCTCGAAAAACAAACAAACAAACAAACAAACAAACAAACAAAAAAAGATCTTAAAAATCTTGATATAACCAGAAGATATGAAAAGGCAACCCAGAGTAATGAAAAGTGGAAGATTGGAAAAATACTATCTAAGTTTGTTAAAATGAGTGTGACAACAAACAGTGGGAAAGAATATCTGGACAATACGGGGAGTGCATTTTCTGACCTTGATTTCAGAAATAATCAGGCAGCCTAAGGATCACTTTATCAACTTGACTTACTTTTGGGATAAAAACTAACTGACTAGTGCTGCATGAGGAGGGGCCTGCTTGTTTTTCCCGGCCACCCAGCTAGCTTACACCCGAAATAACCACACAGAAACTGTATTAATTAAATTACTGCTTGGCCCATTAGCTCTAGCCTTTTATTGGCTAACTCTCACATCTTGATTTAACCTATTTCTATTAATCTGTATATCACCACAATGTCGTGTCTTACCAGGAAATATTCAGCATGTCTGACCTGGTGGCTCCATGGCAGCTCTCTCCTGACTCTGCTTTCTTCCTCCCAGAATTCAGTTCTGTCTTCTCCGCCTACCTAAGTTCTGCTCTATCAGGCCAAAGCAGTTTCTTTATTCATTAACCAATGAAAGTAACACATAAACAGAAGTAACTCCTACACCAGACTGGCCAATGTGAACACCAGTCTGCTTGTTAGTTACTTTTTATATAAGTTACTAAATGGACTATCAAGTACACCATCTCATGTGCAGGATAATCTGTTTCCTCAGGTCCTAATCACCACTGCATAATCTCTTTATTGAGAATTCAGACTAACAGAGCTTAGAAAATAAACCCCAAGGTAAAGAGAAAATAACAATAATTACAAAGCCTTTTCTGACAGTTTATATTTTTCTCTCCTATTCCAAACTCATTACAGTTATAATAATGTAGGGGGACTTCTCTGCTTGCTCTCTGGAGCTTTCTGTTAGACATCTACTAAACTTGCTTGTCTTTGACCTAGCTTTTATCAAGTTGCTGTTATCTCTAACAGTACTGAAGTATCTGTTTTAATTATTCCTTTAATTGAAGTTGCCTTTTGCTTGCATTGAGAAGACAGTTTTCTTCCCTGAATGGTTTTTCTGTCCCTGAAGTAGTCCTAAATTAGTTCTTTAGGGAGATGACATTCAGCCTATATGCTAGATTTTACAGAGCAGATACTAATCCAAGTTTTTTGAAGGATGGGGGTGAGGTGAGAATTTCTTTCCTCACCAAAAGTTTTATCTGTTGGTAGTTTATTTTCATTCAGTTTGGTTCTGTAAGTTAGTACATTTCTTGCTTTTAAAATTTAGGGATATTTGGGGCTGGAAATATGGTTCAGCAGTTAAGAACACTGGGTGCCTTCCAGAGAACCTGGGTTTGATTCCCAGCATCCAAATGACATCTTGTAACTGTCTGTGACTCCAATTTCAGGGTACCCAATACCTTCACACAGACATATGCAAGCAAAACACCAATGCATATTAAATAAAAAAAAATTTAGGGGTATCTGCAAAACCAGAATTCTTAAATTCTTCATCATCAAAGGAAAGAACAATTCTGCTACCTTTGTCCAAATACTATTTTCTTATTTCTTTTTTTTTTTTTTTTTTTTTTTTTTTTGGTTTTTCGAGACAGGGTTTCTCTGTAGCTTTGGAGCCTGTCCTGGAACTCCCTTTGTAGACCAGGCTGGCCTCGAACTCACAGAGATCCGCCTGCCTCTGCCTCCCAAGTGCTGGGATTAAAGGCGTGTGCCACCACCGCCCGGCTATTTTCTTATTTCTTATTCTCATTTTGTCAGAACTCAGTGGGCTGCATTCTCTTGAAATGAATGAACTCCTGGTGGAAGCATTTGCTATTTGTGCTTGACAACTTATTTTTGCAACCAATACAAAGCTACCTGAAAAAGCAAAATACATATAGAATTTATTAATATCATTATACTTAATATATGAACATTTTCCTACATGAATTAGTTTAGATATTTTAATTCTTAAATTCTTGTGCCCTTTCCATAGTTATTAATTATAGGTCTTCTTTTATAGTACATTTTGTCTTAAGATTTCTCTCCTGCTGGTCACACTGTTACATTGAATACTATTCTATCTATGAAGTATCATTTGTGGCCTTACAGTTATATTCTTAACTCATACACTTCCACATTTACTTATGCATAATCCCATGTCCCATAATGAAGTTTTGGTCAGCAAGGTACAGTGATGGTCTCTTAAGATATAATGAAACTAAAAAATTCCTACTTCTTAGTAAGTACATGTCTGAAGAGGGGACAAGAGAAAAGAAAAACACAGGAGGAAAAGGGGAAAATGTTCCTTCACTGGGATTTTATAATTAAGGGAGAGGAGGTCATGAATTTGAGAGGGAAAGGGGCACAGAAGAAGTTGGAGGGGAAATGAGGATGTTGTAAATACAGTACTCATTTATGAATTTCTAAAATCTATAAAATACATTAAAAAATGGAAAACCTTAGGGATATGAATATGGCTCACTGGGTAAAGTATTTGATGCTCAAGCACTAGGACAAAGATTCCTTGCACTCATATTTTAGAAAAACTTGTGGTAGGATGTACATCTATTACCCCAGTGCCGTTGAGTGGAGACAGGAAGAGCTTGACTCACTGACTAGCCATTGTAGCCAACTAGCAAATCCCAGGTTCAGTAGGAGACATGACTCAGAGGTTAAGAGCATTGCCTGCTCTTCCAAAGATCCTGAGTTCAATTCCCAGCAACCACATGGTGGCTCACAACCATCTGTAATGGGGTCTGGTGCCCTCTTCTGGCCTTCAGACATACATACAGACAGAATATTGTATACATAATAAATAAAAAAAGAGACACCATCTCAAAAAAGAAGATGAAAAAACAATTGAAAAAAAAACTAGAGATATCTGGACATCAACCTCTGGCTTTCCCGTGTGCTTACACACATCACATACACCACACACACACATACTGAAAAACATGCACTGTAATGTCACTAATAGAAATATTATGGTATTGTCTCATCACAAGGAAGTTTGTGATGGAAGGAGAACTAAACCAAACTACTGTGAGCACACTTCTGAAAACAGTAACACTCTCCCAAGAAGAACCATAAGAAAGTCCTTTTGGAGATATTCCCAAGGCAAAATTATCATTGTGGGAGATGACAGCTCCATTTGTCTGAAGATTTTTCACTGAGAGGAGATAAAGAAAGTGGAAGACAGTGATATTGATGATCCTTACCATATGTAGGCTTGGATCAATGTATATGGTTGTGTATTACTTGTATATTTAAAAGCTTGAAGTTAAAATATAGTAAAAGGCTTACAAAAATGGTATAATATCATTTGTACAGTTATTAATTGTGTTAAACTTGGCAGAAGAACACAATGGAGGAAAAACTGCTTACCTGATGACAGCTAAAAAGCTAAGAAATAAAGAAAGGGAGACTGGGAACTAGATATCCCCTCTAACGTCATGCCTACAGACACCTAGGTCCCTTAGGCTTTGCCTCGTAATAGCTCATTAATCTTTGAACTTATCAATAGATTATTCCATCGATGCAGTTAGTGCCATTATATTCTAGTAATCTCAGTAGCACCACCAGCTGAGGACAAAACTTCCAATACCAGAAATCCATTACCTCATTTTGAGTTATTGGCCAATGGGGTGCAATAGACCCCTCCAAACATTATAGGGTATTGCTGATGATTGCCCCCCCAGAACTTGATATTAAGATCCTGTTGCTGAAGGAACCATATACATATATCATAATAAAACATGGAAAAATCTACTCTGTTGGAAGCCTCATTCTTACTGACTAGTGCTGGCAGGTACTATGAATTCTACCAGAGGAGACAAGTAATTATTATGCTTGCCTAACTGTGAACTCTCTGAGGTACAATAATCACTTGTCTGGCAAGATGTACTCATTAGTGCAATTTGGTATAGATGTTATGGAAGTAACCAAACACTTTTTAAAAGATAGCTTTGACGTCCCTTCTACGAGGTGAAACCCACATGGCAAGGCAATTTGCACATATAAACTCACAGAGATTTTGACCTACCAAGGCAGACCAAGTCCCACTGTGGAGGAGGGGAGGTGGGCATGAAGTCCTATCCTTAGCTGAGAGGGAAAGTTAGTTTTCTTCAGTATAATGTTACCTGGTATATCAACCACACTCCAGGGCAGACCCCATACCCAGGAATAGTCAGCTAAAACATTTAGACAGGGCCAGTTTCTTTTTTAAAAAAAAAGAGCGAGCGAGCGAGCGAGAGAGAGAGAGAAAATATGAGGTTGAATAGATATAGGGAAGTGTGGGGAATATTGGTGGGGAGTTGGGGAAGGAGAAGAATATAATCAAAATACATTGTATCAAATCCCCAAAGAATAAATCAAAGCTTTTTAAAGAAATCTCATTTTCTTCTAAGTGGGGGCTTAGGGCACATTCCCAGGTCCAACAATCTCGGTTATCTAGCTGTGGCTACATATCCTAATGAGCTGTGGAAAGAGAGGAGTAATGGGGAAAAGTAGTGAAAGGAGGTTTAATGAATACTTTGGGAGCAGCAGTATATTCAGGATACCAACAGAAGCTTTAGGTTTGACTATAGGAAGAATTGCAATGAAAAGCAAGAAGTATGCATAATAAGTTGGTTCTTGTTTGAGTTTGATTTGGTTGATCATTGTCTCAGTTCTGGATCTACAACATTGTCTGAGGAAGTTGTTACCAGTATCATTACTTAAAGTGATTCATCTGGTTCTCCTTAAATGATTGTTTTATTTCAGGGTACAGCCTCACCTTTATGGACAATTACCCTCATATGAGGCTGTGGAATGGTCTGTTTCAAGCATTGTTCTTTCTTAATCCAAGGTTACTATAGGTTTAGGACAATGAATCTAATGTCTGTGTCTTCAACTTTGAAGGAGGATGAGATGACAAAGTCTTAGGAGTCAGAGACAAAGTGCAGGAGACATAAAATGATTGTAGGATTACCCAACTTTCATCCTGTTTTCAGTTATCCTATGGGCCCACATGAAGATTCAACGCTTATTTTTTTTTTCTTTTTTCCCTTTTTAAAGTAAAAGTAGCTTCTAAGTGCCTGTTAAGACTCAGCACTAGTTTTGCAATGTAATGAGGCTTAAGAATCATTTCCATGTTTTAAATTTGAGGCTATCTAGCTACAAGAAGAAGGCCACATTGGATGCAGTCTCTTAGTGGTGGAGGAAAGCAGATGCACTCCTACTTTCATAACCTTTTAAAATACATTTCTATAACACTCAAGCTATTGCTCTCATGTTAGGGTCATCAGTACTTTTTGTTTTGGTTTTTTATTTTTTAGATGGAGTCTTGCTAGGATACCTAGGCTAGTCTACAACTCCTGATTCTCTTGCTTCTACGTCAAATATTATGTTTTAAAATACTGCTTCTAAATTCCATTGTGAACATTATTTTAGAAAATGAATTTTATAGTTCTTGCTTATATGTATAAGGAATTCTAAAAGAAAAACTGTTAGAATAGCATCAGTTACTTCAGCAACATCTACCCTTTCATTTCCTTTAATTTTTACTTGATTTCTTTTTCATATTCTCCCATCCAAGTACTAACCAGGCCCAACTCTTCTTACCTTCTGAGATCAGACAGGTTTGGGGACATTCAGGGTGATATGGCCGTAGACTCTTTTCCATACTCTATTACACAGTTACTCCTTGGGGTGGGAGGAGAAGGAGGGGGAACTGGGATTGGTATGTAAAAAAATGAATGAGTCAATATTTTTCGTCTTTTAAAAAATCCCTTTATGTGTGTGTGTGTGTGTGTGTGTCTGTATGTCTGTGTGTCTGTGTCCCACGGGATATGTGAAAGTTAAAGGACCACTTGTGGCGTCATTTCTTTCCTTTCACCATATAGGTTCCTGGGATTGAACTCAGGTGTCAGACTTAGTGGCAAGCACCATCTCACATTTTTTCAAAGACCAATTTATCATCATCATCTTAATAATTACATTTCCCAACATTTTTTTAAGAATGTGATGTTAAAAGGGTATGTATGCTATTATTGGCATTATCCACTTTTACTCAGCTGAATTGGGGTGACAATGCATAGTTGATATAAAGGTGATAAATTAGTCTCAAGTTACTGATCTTTTTTCTTCTTTTTTTTTAAAAAGATTTTTATTTATTATGTATATAGGTTTCTTCCTTCATGTATCCTGCAGTACAGAAGAGGACACCAGATTTATTACAGATGGTTGTGAGCCACCATGTGGTTGCTGGGAATTGAACTCAGGACCTCTGGAAGAGCAGCCAGTGCTCTATTCCTCTGAGCCATCTCTCCAGCCACCCTGATCTTTTTTCTTGCTGTAGATAAAACCCATTTATTTTTCAGGATTACTACTGGTTGTCTAATATGAAATAATGAGTGCTTTTGGAAGGTGGTATATTATCTTTTAGGATTTATATGAAGTTCCCGAAATTTATTTTCTGTGGTGCAGCAGGAATATGTTATTTAAAAAAATTTTAAAACTGTTTCTCAGGCTCTAAATGCTTTTTTTGATTTGGTCTCTACTTTTTAAAAAAGACATTTTTCAAACTTTATAGTTTATCTAAACTCTAACTGAAGTCATGTCCTTTACAGCTTAATGGACTCATAATGCATGATTACACAACTTCAGAACCCATTTTGTTAAATGAAGTGGTGACATTTTATGCACTATTAAGCCTACTAGAATAATTTTCCTGCTCTTAACCGTAACTTCTCTGTGTCCTTATTGAAAAAAATTTTGGGGTGTGTTGTAGAAGGTTTTGACAGGAGGGAATGTTTCTAAAGATATGTGGAAACAGGACCCTTTTTCCATTACTCCATCAAGAAAAATAAGGCAGACAAAACTTGTGAAATGGAAAAGTAGTTGAAATGCCCCAGTTTGTGTTATAATGCATTAAATTATATTTATTTTGTGAACATTTGATTGGAAAAAGCGAAGTTTAAAATCACTGCCTCATTCTGTTTTAAAATGCCTTACCAGTATGTGTGCATGTATAAAATAAAACATGGGAACTAGACATTTTTTTTGCCATATTAAGGATTTGAAACAGCTCAGGATGGCAGTTCTTCTGTTTTTGTATACTACGAGCAGTTTTATGTCTGTTACTCTTTGCACAATTAACTGTCTAAAACACAAGTAGTTTGCTGAGCTTTATGAGGTTAATCATAATATAAAAGTACCCTGGGTTGGTTGTATGTTAGTTAGCTTCTGCCCACTCATTGCTGTACAAATTTACTTTAAATTGTATAACTTTTCTCTTTTTGAAATTAATTTTTTATTATTATATATGAATTAATATAAACAAGTAAAAAGAATATAAAAATTTATCAGCTATTCTCTACATTTGAACTACTGTTATTAATGTGTTTGTGTTATTATGTAGCGTGAATAATAAAAACCCAGAGACAGATACTGGGGTTCAAGCTGAAGATCAGAAAAAGAAAGAAGGCAACCACTAGAGAGACCTGTCTCCACAAATCCTCAGACTCTACACTCCCCTGAGTTCCCATCTCTTCCCCTTTATATTCCTCTCTCTGTCCAGCCATAATACTTCTGTCTCCAGCTCCCTACTGCTGGGATTAAAGTGTTGTGATCCCAAGTACTGGGATCACCTTTGTGGGCACTCTGTTTCTATTTTAGACAGAATCAATCTTGTGTAACCCAGGGTGGCCTTGAATTCATGGAGATCTGTCTGCCTCTTTCTCCCAAGTCCTGGGATTAAAGGTATGTGCCACCATTGCCTGGCCTGTATGGCCTACTAGTATGGCTGCTTTGCACTCTACCCTTCAATTAAGCTTTATTTATTAAAACATAAATAATATGCCACTATATTTTCCCTTACTTGTCTAAAATAAATAGAAGGCTATAACTAACAAAGGAAAACTATATAAAATAAGTACAATAACTATATAAAATAAATATATTGTATATACTGTATATACAATATACAGTATATACAGTATATACAATAACTATATACAATAAATATATTGTATATACAGTAAATACATCAGCAGTGTCTAGGCCATTTGCATTTAGCAAATTCAGAGAAAATATTCCATATCGATCCTATCTTGGTGAATCCAGCATTTTGCACCTAATTTACTTTCTATCATAACTTGCTTTCTGCATCTGATAAATAAGGAAAACTGTAACTATCTAGTCTTCAAATCCCTCAGAAACCCAAGAAGGAAATAATATTAACTGAGTAAGAAGGAAGTGCAAGTAAGCAACTTCCAAAAAATGTGAAAAAATGATTGAAACAGCTGGCTGCCTGGCCCAAAATTCCTCTCCAACATTGGTCATCTTTAGCCTACAGGACTAGCATATCTGAGAGACTTTTCTGTGAAGCAGGATATTGTAACAGTGTTTGGCAGTCACTTTCTTTTTCTGTTCTGCTTGTTCACTTAGGGCAATATACTGTCAGCAGTTGAGGCAAGGGCATTTTCTTGCCCAGTGGCTTACTTTTTGCCACAAAGAAAATAAACTCCATGTGGAGTTTCTTGGATACCCATTTTTTTCTCTGAAGTAAATTGGTATTGCAAGAGTAGACATGTCTCACTGTCATTAAAAAAGAACCTATGATATATAATCATCTTAAATATCATATTATATAGGTCTCTGAAGTGTTTGAAGATGACCTGTGTATCTAAAATATATCTTTGTTTGACCTTGATAACATAATATGACTACAAGTTCTATTATAATAGGTGATTAACTACTAACCTGCATTTCCTTAATATCCTAAATATCCTTAATATCCTAAACAGTTGGTAATAATAATTTTCACCAACTAGAAATTTGCATTACATTGTTAAATGAGTTGTATAGGTACTTTGAACAAGAGTAGAAATGTATGTACGGTATAGTCTATCAAAATTAATCTCAAATTTGTATCAATATACAAAATTTGTATACAATATACAAAAATCCAATCCAATACAAAACATTTAAAACTAGCAGTTGCCTTTTAAAATTAGATTCAATTATCTACCTTTTTATCTTATAATATCTATATCCTGCATTTTTTCTTTTCAAAACGAGAACCTTGGATCTAATTTCCTTTTAGTTTTTTTTTCCTGACCATTACCAATGACAACTTGTATCCAGTCACCCTAAACAATGACAAATATCCATAACCCAATGAAAGACCAGAGACCACCCACCTACCTCTTGGGAATGTGGGCATCATTTTTTAAAATTTACTTCCTGTTATCTGTGGGATCTTTAGGGGATCTTGCAAAGAAAGATTTAGGTTTGTTGTAATAAGAGCGGCGGGCTGTGTCCCTGGCACCCAGCCGCCCGCATGGCTTATGCCCAAAATAATTACACGGAAACTGTATTCTTTTAAACACTGCCTGGCCCATTAGTTCCAGCCTCTTATTGGCTAGCTCTTACATATTGATCTAACCCATTTCTAATATTCTGTGTAGCACCACGAGCTGGCTTACCAGGAAAGATCTTAACCTGCGTCTGTCTGGAGTGGGAGAATCATGGCGACTCCTCACTCGGCTTCTTTCTCCCAGCATTCTGTTCTGTTTACTCCACCCACCTAAGGGCTGGCCTATAAATGGGCCAAGGCAGTTTCTTTATTAAATGAAAGTAATTCCTCCATCATTTCCCCTTTTTTTTTCTCTTTTAATTTTTTAATTACATTTTTGTTTTTTTTTGTTTTTATTTATTCTTTTTTAATTAAAATTTCCAACTGCTCCCCGTTTCCCATTTCCCTCCCCTCCTCCCACACATTTCCCCCTCCCCCCACTCCCCTCCCCCATCCCCACTCCTCTTCTCCTCCCCCCAGTCCATTCCCCCTCCCTCTCGATACTGAAGAGCAGTCCAAATTCCCTGCCCTACAGGAAGACCAAGGTCCTCCCACTTCCATCCAGGCCCAGGAAGGTGAGCATCAAAACAGGCTAAGCTCCCACAAAGCCAGTTCATGTATTAGGATCGAAACCTAGTACCATTGTCCTTGGCTTCTCATCCGCCTTCATTGTCCGCCATGTTCAGAGAGTCCAGTTTCAACCCATGCTTATTCAGTCCCAGTCCAGCTGGCCTTGAAGAGCTCCCAATAGATCAATTCCACTGTCACAGTGGGTGGGTGCACGCCTCGTGGTCCTGATTTCCTTGGTCATGTTCTCCCTCCTTCTGCTCCTCATTTGGACCTTAAGAGCTCAGACCATTGCTCCAATTTGGGTCTCTGTCTCTCTCTCGATCTATCGCCAGTTGAAAGTTCCTGTGCCATTCTCCTTGGCCTCTCATCAGCTCTCATTGTCCGCCACATTCCGAGAGTCCGGTTTTATCCCATGTTTTTTCAGTAGCAGTCCAGCTGACCTTGGTGAGCTCCCAATAGATCGGCCCCACTGTCTCAGTGGTTGGGTGCACCCCTCATGGTCCTGACTTCCTTGTTCATGTTCTCTCTCCTTCTGCTCCTCATTATAACCTTGGGAGCTCAGTCCGGTGCTCCAGTGTGGGTCTCTGGCTCTATCTCCATCCATCGCTAGATGAAGGTTCGCACTGCTGTCTCTCCTGGTGCCGAGATCAGATCTCCATGCAGGTTGGGTAGTTCGTAAACAAAGCGCCTACCTTGGTTGGTGCAGGCGGGCCAGTGAGACAAAGGAGGTCTTGCCTGCCTATTTGCCCTGAGGATTTGCCCCCAGCGCCAGACAGACTGAGCTGGATGGTGTTATGTGCCCAAAGAGGAAAGGGGACAGAAGGAAGAAGGGTTCTGGATGCAAGCTGGGTGGGACAAGAAGAGAGAGGCAGTATGGGGGGGTAGAGCCCCTGCAGGGAGCCCGGGGAGTATAGGGAGGGGGATGAGGAACTTCAGAGTTCCCTGTCCAGGGCTGCTTCCGCCTCCGCTGGTCACAAACTCACCGCACTGCTGTCTCTCCTGGTGCCGAGATCAGATCTCCGTGCAGGTTGGGTAGTTCGTAAACAAAGCGCCTACCTTGGTTGGTGCAGGCGGGCCAGTGAGACAAAGGAGGTCTCGCCTGCCTGCTTGCCCTGAGGATTTGCCCCCAGCGCCAGACAGACTGAGCTGGATGGTGTTATGTGCCCAAAGAGGAAAGGGGACAGAAGGAAGAAGGGTTCTGGATGCAAGCTGGGTGGGACAAGAAGAGAGCCCCTTTTTTTGTTTAAACAAAAAAGAAAGGCTTTAACTTTAACATAGTAAAATTACATAGAACAGTTATTAAGCAAGAATTACAGTTACAATATTTATATCTATTTTATCTTTTATCATAACTAATGAAAACTATAACTATAACTAACCATTCTTCAACTCCATCAAAGACTCCAGAAGGATATAATATTACCTAAGCAAACAAGAGATCCAAAAACTAGAAATGACAGAGACATCTCACTGCCTGGACAGTCACCCAAAGTTCCTCTGTACCATTGTGGCATCCATCTTCAGCCTACAGACCCATAGTATCCAGCAGACATTTTCGTCAAGCAGGAAATTCCAAAGACAGTTCAGTCACTTTTTGCTGTGTCTTGCAGAATGTCTCGTAGACTCTTTTATAAATCAGGAACCCCGAAAGATCATCTCACCTTTAGGCAAGTTCAGCAGTCCTCTCTCTGCGGGTTCTTTGTGTCCAGTTTATGCAACAGTCCAGGCAAGAGCAGTTTCTTGCCCAAATGGCTATCAAACTCCATAAGGAGCCTCTTCGATACCCATCATCCTCTTGAAGTAGATTGGTGCTGTCAGGAGCAGATGTGTCTCATTTTCATAAAAAGCCCTAAGTTATTAAAACATTAAATGCCATATTCTGCAGTCTTTGAAAGATATGAAGAATGCCTATCTAGCTGAAATATATCTATGCACATCTAGAAAATCTAACTAACATGACTAAAAGCTTGACAATTATTGATAATTATCCATTAACAACCTATATTCATTACATTTTTAAATGAACTATACAATCACAATACCTTAATCAAGATTAGAAATACATATACACATAACAAAATTGACCTTATAATCCATACCAATGCAAATTATTTATATCTATATCATATCCCCCTTTAAATGTAAAAGAACATTTATAAACCATATTTGGGAACATGGGCGCAGTTTTTTCTCTCCAAACTGCTTCCTGCTGAATGGGGGCGCTGTATTCAGATCTTTCATGGTGTAACCTGTGTGTCAGGGTCATCTCAGTCGGCAGTTGAGTGAAGTAATTTTCTGAAGGTGTTCACAGCAACCTTTCAGGAGGGCGTGGTCTATCATACCATATCGGGATAGACGCAATCCACAGAGTCTTATCCTCTGTGAAAACAAAAGAAGACCCTCTCCAAAGCATCATATCCTTAGACCCATATTCTGAAATCATAATACCCTTATATCCATTCTGGTTTAGCTTGGCAGCCCATATAATGAAATGTCTCTCTGCACTTAGCTCCTTTACAGTCAAAAATTTTAAAGAAAACACAATAATACAAAGAATCCAGACTCTCTGTGAATTTTCCATTTTTACATGGCTTATTTTTATTTTTCTTTTAATCTATAACTATCTGTACTCTGTCTCTTTAATGACTTTATCCCCCTTTTTTTAAGGGCATTAACTTTATTTTCTCTCTCTATTTTTTTTTCTCTCAAGCCTACGTACATTCATCCAACACTGTGACTCATTTAGTGGTCTTTTATGTCTGAATCTGTTTTATTGTGAATCTGTAATTTTTTTACTATCCAGGAGCATTTCTTAAAATATTAAGCATTTCTTAAAAACTTAAGTTGCACCATGTACAGGTAATACGGTACCGCCTGTGTCCTGCCCAGTCTAAACCGTAACTGAGCTGTTATTACAGTAATTACGGTAGTTCCTGCCTGAGACCAGCACAGTTCAGCATGGCGGAGCGAAGCCGCTCCTGCCTCAGAGCCATTTGGTGCCCCTGAGCCACACACAGTTCCAGGCACACAGCAGTCCACATTGCCATCAAGCAAGCCTTAGCACTTTACTCCAAATGATTCATTCAAAAGCTCTGTCTCCCGCAGGAGCCAGACAGAGATCACGATGGCGGCACAGCCCAGAAAGCCGGCATTTTAAAACAGCCAGTTTTTTCCTGTTGCTGAGTCAGGACAATTTCTTTGCGGCATGCAACCCACAAACAGCAAAAAACTGTCTTGAATTTTCTCTCTCTCCTTTTTAAGCCCTCTCAGGTTTTACGTGGAGTTCATTAGCACGTTGGGAGCCACTCTGTTGTAATAAGAGCGGCAGAGCATGAGACTCTTAATCTCAGGGTCGTGGGTTCGAGCCCCACGTTGGGCGCCACTCTGTTGTAATAGGAGCGGCGGGGCTGTGTCCCCGGCACCCGGCCGCCCGCACGACTAGCTTATGCCCCGAAATAATTACATGGAAACTGTATTCTTTTAAACACTGCTTAGGTTAATTGTCTAGTCCTGGGAGAAGTAGCTGTGTCAGTTGTCTAGTCTCTGTATAATGGGAAAATGCAGGGCTTATTTCAAGTTCTGGCTGGAGTAGTCTATGTAGTCTGTGAGGCTGGATCATCTCAGCTAGCCACCTTGAAATTGTTCTGAGCAGTTTGTAGTTCAAAGCCAGTCTTTAGATGTGTTTTTTAGCTTAGTGGTGTTTTCATAGTCCTGGAGGAATCATCATTTTCGGGCCCCATTCTTTTAGAGACTTCAAAGGTCCCAGTTAGGCATGCTCATGGTTCACTGCATAAAACTAATAGAGACTCAAACCCAAAATCATGTACAGAAGGGTAGATGAAACCTTTTTCTAGAATTAGGTAGTACTCTATATGGTCATTAATATCATGACAAAAAATTTAATATATATATATAATTTTATAATTATATATATTAATCTTATTAATTTTATACCTTATGAAAAGCTGTTAAAGAGTCAGTATAAAACCAAAGGATTATGAGGTTAGTAGCAATAAAATAGTCCTTAATTTTTGTTTTTCTTCTACCCGCATATCAGGTGGCTCTTTTGACATGAGACAGAGATTTTGAATTTCACTTTAATAAACATGCTTGGGTTTGGAGACGGAGATAGCCACACTCCAAAGCCAGCTTTAATTTTTGATTGGACTGGGAATATAAAATAGAGCATTTGCATTATATGTCTATAGAGATCAGCAAAAACAAACAGTTGGGAAAATTTATGAAATTTCATCCTGTTGGAAATGTGATATACCAATAGGTCAATTTTCTCAAGACATATTTCTGGATGATTTGTTCTTTTTTTCAGATGTCTCATTTGTCCAGTGGTCTTCAGATTTTCATAGCTGGATGTCTTTATTCTCCTGAAAAGAAAATATGTTTTCCGATCCTAAATTTTGGGAGATTCTCTTTAGCAAGTTATATCTCATCAGTTGAAAAACATTTGTTAGTTTTATGAGTTAGTTTACATTAAATGGTTGTGCTGTTTGATGAACTATAATATCTTCTAATTAAGAGATGTCTCTTGTTCAAATTGAATCTTTATCAATTTTGATGGTGTCCATAGCTTTTCTTCTCCTGTGGAAACAAAAGCCAAATCCCTTCCCCAATGTAAGACATGTCCTGGTTTCCATTTTGAGGTCAGTACATCTTTAAAGTATATTGGCTGATAGTTTTTTCTACTATCCAGTGTCTCTGTACAGTTGTTTTTCCTTTCTCATTAGCATTTAGAAAATTCAAAGTTGATAAAGCATTATGCAATCATTTCTGGGGGTCTTTATCATTCCTTCCTGTTTATATAACATATCCTTTAAAGTTCAATTTGATCTTTCTATAACTTCCTGACCTGTAAGATTATGTTTTATACCTATAATGTGGTTTATATTATAATAAGCAAAAAACTGTTCCATTTTCTTAGGGAAATATGCTAGAACATTATCTGTCTTTATTTGCACAAGTATACCAATGATGGCAGTAACTTCTAGCAAATGTGTGCTTATAGAATCCATCTTTTTCTAACTCAGAACAGTTGCCCATTAAAAACCTGAGTAGGAGGTATCAATGGTATGGTGCACATATTTTAGTTTTCCAAGTTCTATAAAATGGAGTCTATCCACTTGCCAGATTTCATTCCTTTGAGTACCCTTTGGGTTACCTCCTGCAGGTAGTGGTGTTGGTTGTATAAAGAACAAGTAGGACATCTCCTTATAATTTTCTTGCTTATTGTCATGTGATGTGTTTGGGGGCCAGCCTCGATAAAAATACCCTCTTCCAGAGTGGAGGCATGGGAATTTAGAAATATAGTAAAGAATACAAAGATGCAAATGAAAATAATAAACTGCAGAAACATGTAGGATAGTATAGGGAGGGAATTTTTCACCCGTGTTAATTTCCAACTGGTTAATACACCCCTGACCCCAATAATGTAGGAGTTAAACAAAAGACTTCATTAACATACAAATTGAAAGTCATGGGGCACATTGCTCAAGCCCTTGGCTCATTCCCTTGACTCACACCCTAGACCAAGCACTCTGTAGGCAAACCACTCCCTGGTTTGAATCCCAAGTTATTTCCATAAAGGGAACTGGAACTTAGTTGGATCCTTAGACTTTTGTTTTAGGTATTTCCCTATTTCATAAGCATGAGGTCTGGCAACTAGCCACACCTGTTGACAATAGCCTTGATAGAGCAGAACTCTGAGGTACAACTAGTTGGGACCTTTGTTCTAGTTAGAAGCACAATAACCTTGAATGAACTAAAAACAAGTCCCAAACTCTCTGACCTTTGGCCTCGTTGGGCCTCCAACAGTAATGGAAAAGTCTTTTTTTAAAACCTTTGCTATTGACATGATATTTATGAATGAGACGTTCAGCACATTTCCAATCAATAATTGATCAATTTCTGTATTACCTTGTGCAAGAGGACCTGACAGACCCATATAGAATTGTTATGTATATAGGATGTGTTATGTGCTGTGGGATAATGCTTCTGTCCACTGTAAAGATTTGTCACTTATGCTGGCAGGAAGTATGGTTGGGGCAACCAGACTAAGAGAATTCTGGGAAGAGGAAAGGCAGAGACACAGTCACTAGCCAAACAAAGAGGAAGCATATAATCTTGACTTTTGGACAGAATGATTAAGGTCTTTGGTCCACTTAAATTTTCTGATTTGTAACCTGCCTTTCCTGATTTATTTGCATTAGTATAGAATATAGGGGATCCAGTTATTGGTGTGTCCTGTACAATGTGAGAAAGGATCCAGTTAGTTCTCTTTATGAGTTGAATGCTCTTGCTTTTGGGATAGTTGTGGTTAATCTCTTCTAAAACATTACTACAAGCTCTTTGGTGGGGTTCACTTTCTGCCCATAATTTTTCACTTTCATCAATATTAAAAGGTATTACAATTTCTGCTTGTTATATTCCTGCTAATTGACGAAGTCTTAATTTTCCTTTTAGAATTAACTCAGAGACCTTTTCCACATTAGGTTTTAATTTTTGACTTGGTTTATGTGGTAAAAAGATTCATTCCAAGATAATATCATCCATGTGATTAAAATTCCTGTAGGGGAATGTTTGGAGGGTAATATAACCAGAATGCAGTTAAGATTCAGATCCACCTGATCCACATATACCTTATGTAATTTCTCTTCAATCAAAGCCATTTCTTTTAAGCTTCAGCTGATAATTTCCTAGGACTATTTAAGTCCTTATCACCATCTAAAGTTTTTTTTAAATTGATCAGTTCATCAGGTTTTATTCCAGCTGTTCTAAAGCCCACAGTTTCTTGGTTATTAAAAGTCATTGCTTAACCCATACAGGTTTATCTGTCAACCATTTTAAAGGTAGGGCTTTTGGTGCCTTTGGAAGTCAGCAGCTGTTGTACTCTGTTCTTGTACAAATTGAATGATTTGTGACTGTTATTTATAATATCTTGTAATATTTTTCCCAGAAACATGCATTATTTTATAGTATATTTCTATATTGGGGGAATATTAATCTGAGTATTCCATTGCTGTAACAAATCATGTTCCCACACGTTCATTGCTATGTTAGCCACATATGGTTTTAATATTCCTCTCTCTCCTTGTAGCCCTATGCATTCAACTCATCTCATGCTCTGCTTTACCTGAGATAGTTCCAGTCCCTAAAAGCTCAACATTTACATTCTGAAGAGGTCAATTTGGATGCCAAGATTCTTAGGAAATTATTGTTATATCTGTACCCATGTCTACCAAACCTTCAGTGACAATCTCATTTATTCAAATCTTGGTCTTTGTTCAATTATGGAAGTTTGCCAAGATACTTGCTTTATGATTTCTCCTGAATTTTTTGTTCTCTTTTCTGTTCTATAGCTGTTCTATTATCCAATGCAGTGTGGTTTCTTATAATAGGCATTATGTTCTTTAATTGATCTGGGAAGAAGCTTCTTCTATGATAGCAGAATACAACTGAACCAGATTTGCCATAGGGATCTCCAAGAGGCCCCCTCATGGAGTTTTCCAATGGCAAAGGATTACCTTGAATATCCCTTGTTGACCTACCTTCATTAGTCCAATGTCTACTTGCCTTTGCAACATCTTCTGCATAATCCAGAAGGGAGGTGGCATTCTGAGTGAATTATGTTTAGGGGGAAAAAACATTGTTTCTAGGAACACCCTGTTTAAAATCCAAGGTGACTTTGCTAGAATTGAAATACTTGCTATTTCAGTTTTTCTTCAACCCTCTGGAAATCACCTCTCCTTTCCAAGTATCATCATGGTCATCAGATTCATTATTAATTGTATCGTGGATCTATTCCTCCAAAGGTGCTAGCCTTGCCTTTAATTACCTAATTATCCTTTTTCATTGAGAACTAGCATTTTCAAAAGCCAGAGATTCAATTATTATTTTTCTAGTTTCTGAATTTGATGTCATTCTATTTACTGCTGATATCAATCTTGGTAAGAAATTCATGAATGTTTCTTTGAGGCCCTGTATGACTTCAATAAATGATTCATTCTTCTTTCCTACTTCTTCATATTTTGCCCAAGCATTCAAAGCTGCTGCATGGTAAAGACCATCATATAAGGATTGCTTTTCTATAGTACCATAATCTCCTCTAAGAATATGATCTTGGGAGATTTCCATACCTCTAGTTTTGCTCCATTGTTCAATAGTCTTAACCTCTTCTCTGAACTAGCTATGTCATTGTAATTGTGGACCAGGCTCTAAAATAGCTTTGACCAAGTCTATCCAGTATTTAGGGATAATTCTATTGTAAACTGACTGTGAGTTTAACATTTGCTTCACAAAAGATGAATGCATGCCAGAAGAGACTATTGCTTCCTTAAATCTCCTTAAATATAACGTTGGCACAGGAGTCAATTCAGCTCTTATGAGACCTCTAGCATTTGGCAATTCCTTCAAGGTCACTGGATATCTTAAGGTTGGTTGTTTGAAAACCTTAGGCTGTTCCTCACTGTTCTTGTAATGCAATGCTGAAATTGGTTCTCCATTTAAATTCCTCTGTCTGAATTTGAATATCTCTATGATCTGTTTTGTTAAGTTTTTCTAGGGCCTGTATCTTAGCACACAGATTAACCAATATTTTTAATGATAAAACAAAAATGATAATGCTGACACTGTTTACAATTGACATTACATAAATCCCATCTAAATTAGTTATACTCTCATTTAATTATTCCATTTTCAAACTGTGTAGCATATTATTATGCAGAGACTCAAATCCCTCCTTTGTAATGGTTTTCCCTATTTATTAGTGGGGAAAAAAACTCTCCCTTTTAAATAATGCCTTCCTTTAAGAACTCCCATTGTCAGTTTGGATGCTCACCTTACTAGACCTGGATGGAGGTGGGTGGTCCTTGGACTTCCCACAGGGCAGGGAACCCGGATTACTCTTAGGGATGATGAGGGAGGGGGACTTGATGGGGGAGGGGGAGGGAAATGGGAGGTGGTGGCGGGGAGAAGGCAGAAATCTTCAATAAATAAATAAATAAATAAATAGAACTCCCATTGTCTTACCAAATCTACCTAGGATGTTGGTAATGATGTGAGGCTTATTGCTGCTTCATAGAACAGTACAAGCCTGACTGGATTTCAAGGCAGCTAGCTAGTTTGGCAGCAGCCCAAGAAGGGGGTTCAGGGAGAGCCCACCACGAAAGAAAAATGAAAAACCTAGCTGGTAGGATAGTGAGTCCAGCTGCATGTAGCTCCGGCCTCTGCCTGTGGCTGTAAAGCCACAACAAATGACTTTTTCATGAATTTGCACCCCAAGTGTTGGATGCCAGATATAACACAAATAATAAAAACCCAGAGACAGATCTTGGGTTTTTAATTTTGTTTCTATCAAAATGGCCCAGGCATAAACATTGATATAGCTAAATTTTTGTTTCTTTATTCAGTATTTTTAAAATTTTAGTTCACTCTTGTGTAATGTTTCCTTTTTTAATTAAAATTTCATTTTTTCTCAGCATACAAAATAATAGGTTTCATTATAAGATTTTCACATATTTATGCCACTGTAGGTGGCTTGTACTTGTTCTATATGAACTTCTATTCCCTCTCTCACTGGCTCTTTTCCTTTCACCAAGAAATTCTCCTACTATCATATATATAGACCTGTACTCACATAACACATTTATATTTAAATTATTCATTTGAGAAAAGACTTGATATTTGTGGTAGTTGAAAAGAAAATGGCCTCCAAAGAGAGTCACACTATTAGGAGGTGTGATCTTGTTGGAACACACACACACACACACACACACACAGAGAGAGAGAGAGAGTTTCTTACCCCTTCTTTCCATCTCTCTTTTTTCTTTCTGTCTATTTATGTTTATTCCTTTCCTACTTAACTCCTATTCTCCCTCCTTTCCTCCCTCCCTCCCTCCCTCCCTCCCATCCATCCCCCTTCCTCCTTCCTTTCTTCCTGGATCTCATGTATCCTACACTTGACACAGACTCTATAACCAAGCGTGACTTTTTAACTGTTTGTTTCTGTGTTTATTTGTTTGGGCATGGTGAACGCCATGGTGCCTCTATGAAGATCAGAGGACACCTTGCAGAAGTTGGTGATTCTCTTAACTGTGTGGATTCCAGGGATCAAACCCACTTCATTAGGCTTGGTGACAGGTGTCTTTACCTGATAGGCCATCTTGCTTTATATGTAGTTTCTGACTGAAGTAGAAACTCTAAAGGAAGGAACCATGATCTATAAGAGAAAACAGAAAAAGGATTCTGATTAATGTTAGAGGTAACTTCATTGAATAAATGCTTCTGTGTTGCTGAAGATGGTTTAACAGGTTTAAAGACTTGGGGGGAAGGGATAGGATTATATTATTTTAAGGAGCTTTTTTCATAGACACAGAGAACATAGCTTACATATACATACAAGGACATGTTTAGGGAACTAAAAGTCAGCCAGTACCTATTGAACACTAAAAATAATGATAATAATGATAGTATAGTACATGGCTATATGTCAGGCCAAGCAGAACCTTATATTCACTCTATGTTATAGACTTTGTTCTTTAGTCAAAGAATGATAGGATATTGCTTAAGGGTTTTAAACTAAAGCAATGTTTGATTATTGAGTGAATTTCCTAGATAGGGAATAGAATGAATACAGGGAAAAAAGTTAGGAGGCTACTGCAAAGGTTTTTGTTTTGTTTTGTTTTCCTAAGAATGATAACTAGGATTGTATTAGTGATTGGAAATGGAAAGAATTCGACAGATTCAAGAGAGTTTTCAGGTAAAATAGATTCAACTTGGAACACAGTGTTCAGATTATTTTTAGCAGAAGTTCTCAGAAGTGGATTTTTGGGCACAGAGGAAAGAATTATTTTAAAAGCTTGTGTTAGATATGAAATTGCTTTCCAGATATATAATTTCAGCATTTTCCCCACTAATAATATATTTAGTGCTGTATACCCCTACCAGTAAAGAACATCTTTTTTCTTTTCTAGACATTGAGCTATTATTTTATTTTTGAGTGGGGATTGTTTCACCAACTATAATAATATAGTAATTTTAGAAAATTATTATGTATGATCTCCTATTTTGGTTTCAGAAAGTATGAATTTGGGGGACTGGAGAGATAGCTTAGTGGTCAAGAACACTTGATCTACAACCATGAAGACCTGTGTGTGGCCTGCTTTTTCATCTCCCAGTGCTATAGAAAAAGAAACAAGAGGGTTGCTGGATAACATTAACTGCCAACATTGCAGAAAAAAATGTAAATTTCAGGTTTACCTCAAAAGAATAAGGCAGTTAGGGGTAGATTTAGACAGCTTCTTCTGGTCTCCATACATTGGTGTACAAGCACAGACATCCATACATACACCTGGTTCTTACAATTCTCTGATATGGGGTTGGTGAAGATCTTTTCCCATTTAGTAGGCTGCCTTTTTGTCTTATTGATTGTGTCCTTTGCTTTACAGAAGCTTCTCAGTTTCAGGAATTCTCGTTTATTTATTGTTGCTTTCAGTGTCTGTGCTACTAGGGTTATACTTAGGAAGTGTCTCCTGTGCCCATGCATTGAAAGCTACTTTCCACTTTCTCTTCTATCAGGTTGAGTGTGGTCAGATTTATACTGAGGTTCTTAATCCATTTGGACTTGAGTTTTGTGCGTGGCGATAGATATGGGTCTATTTTCATTCTTCTACATGTTGACATCCAGTTATGTCAGCACCATTTGTTGAAAATTGTATAATTTTACCTTCTTTTTCAAAAATCAAGTGTTTATAGGTGTGTGGATTAATATCTGGTTCTTCAATTCAATTCCATTGGTCAATCTGTCTGTTTTTATGCCAATACCAAGCTGTTTTCATTACTGTAGCTCTGTAATAGAGTTTGATGTCAGGGATGGTGATGCCTCTGGATGTTCCTTTACTGTACAGGATTGTTTCAGCTATCCTGGGTTTTTCATTTTTCCATATGAAATTGATTATTGTTCTTTCAAGGTCTGCAAAGAATCATGTTGGGATTTTGATGGGGATTCTGAATGTATAAATTGCTTTTGGTAGGGTTGCCATTTTTATTGTGTTGGTCCTACCTGTCCAAGAGCATGGGAGATCTTTCCATTGTCTGGTATCTTCTTCAATTTTTTTCTTCAAAGACTTAAAGTTCTTGTCAAATGGGCCTTTCACTGTTGCAGGAAGAGCCCGCTGCTTGTTGTCTTGGCCACCCAGCTATTTTACACCCAAATTAATCACACAGAAACTGTATTCATTTAAACACTGCCTGGCCCATTAGCTCTAACTTCTTATTGGCTAATTCTTACATCTTAATTTAACCCATTTCTGTTAATCTGTGTATCACCATGTGACTGTGGCTTACCTGCAATATTCTAACCAGCATCTGTCTCAGACCAGAGATCTGCCACTCTGTCCTTCCTAGCATTCATTTCTGTCTACTCCACCTACCTAAGTTCTGTCCTATCAACTAGGCCAAGGCAGTTTCTTTATTCAGCCAATAAAAGCAACACATAAACAGAAGGACCTCCTACACCATTTCACTTCCTTGGTTAGTGTTACCCCAAGATACTTTATGCTATTTGTGCTATTGTGAAAGGCGATATTTCTCTGATTTCTTTTTCAGCTTCTTTATCATTTGTGTATTGGAGGGCTACTGATTTTTTTTAGTTGATCTTGTATCCTGCCACATCACTGAAGGTATTTATCAGCTGTAGAAGTTCCCTAGTAGAATTTCATATCATCTGCAAATAACAAAAGTTTTATTTCTTCCTTTTCAATTTGAATCCTCATGATCTCCTTTTGTTGGCTTTTTGCTCTAGCCAGAACTTCAAGAACTATGTTAAAGAGATATGGAGAGAGTGGATAGTCTTGTCTTGTTTGTGATTTTAGTGGAATTGCTTTGAGTTTCTCTCCATTTAATTTGATGTTGGCTGTCAGCTTGCTGTATATTGCTTTTATTGTGTTTAGGTATGTTCCTTGTATCCCTGATCTCTCCAAAACCTTTATCATGAAGGGTTGTTGGATCTTGTTGAATGCTTTTTCAGCATCTAATGAGATGATCATATGTTTTTTTTCCAGTGTATTTATATGGTGGATTGCATTGATAGATTTTTCTTATGTTGAATTATCCCTGCATCTCTGGGATGAAGCTGACTTGATCATGGTGAATGATTTTATTTGGATGTGTTCTTGGAATTGGTTTTTCTATATTTTATTGAGTATTAGTTTAAAAATATGTATGGCCTATGTTTCCATGCCACTACTGAATGACTCTTTTAGCAGTATGCAGATGACAAGAGATGAAAGTGAGAAGATAAAGAAAAGTGATTATAAGATGTGTGTGTTTGTGCTGGGTGCTAGCCTTGAACTTTCTGTGTAGTCAAGGATGACTTTGAGTTTCTGATCTTCCTTCCATCACATCTTGAGTGCTGGAATTGGGATTATAGACATGGTCCACTGTGCCTAGTTTTATGTGGTAATAGAAATCAGATCTGGGATCTCTTCATGTTAGGCAAGAACTCAACCAACTGAGCTATATCCCTAGTTCAGAAATGAGATGTTGTCTTTCAAATCTACATGGGTAGTAGAAAAAGGCAAGATCTCTTAAGTAAATTGGCAGAGGGTTGAAGGGGAGGAGAGAGGCAGGGAGGGGAGCAGAGCAATATGTAGAGCTCAATAAAAATATATTTAAAAAGAAGCATAGATAATTCAAATGGGAACAAAAAAGAAATGAGTGACATTGAAAAAGCAGTTGAACTTGCTTCTTTTCTCTCCATTTTTTTTTAAATAAAGTTCTTCATTTATTTATTTTATGTCCCAGCCACAGTTTCCCCTCCTTCCTCTCTTCCCAATCTCCCACCCCCAACCCCCTCTGTTCATACTTGCCAATCCACTCTTTCCTTTCTCCATTTCTGTTCAGGAAAGAACAGGCCTCCCATGGATATCAAAAAATCAAGGCATGTCAATTGCAGTAAGACTAAGCACCTCCCCATATATTAAGGTTATACAAGTTGACCCAGTATGAAGAGTTAAGTCCCAAAAGCCAGTAAAAGAGTCAGAGGCGGCCCCTGTTCCCACTGTTAGGAGCCCCACAAGAGGACCAAGCTACACAACTATAACATAAATGCAGAGTTCCCAGAATGGTCCTAAACAGGTTCCCTAGTTGTCGATCTAGTCTCCATGAGCCACTGTGAGCCCAGGTTAGTTGACCCTGTGAGTTTTCTTGTGGTGTCCTTGACTCCTCTGGCTTCTACAATCCTTTCTCCCCCTCCCCGTTTTCAGCAAGATTCCCCGACCTACACCTAATGTTTGGCTGTGGGTCTGCATCTCTTTCCATCAGTTGCTGGATGAAGCCTCTCTGATGACAATTGAGCTAGGCACTAGTATATGTGTATAGCAAAATATCATTAGGCTTCAGTGTATTGACATTTTCTCCAGTTATGTTTGGTTCTATTTTATGTCTCTGGGTCATCCAGCCTGTGGATCCTGGCACTTGAGTCAGTGTCAGGGGTATGCTTACTCTCCTGACATGGATTTTAGACTCAACTAGTCATTGGTTGGCCACTCCTTCAATCTCTAGGCCACTCTTACCCCAGTATATCCCATTGGCATGGCAGACTATAGGTTGAAGGTTATATAGCTGAGTTGGTTTCCCACTCCCTCCACTTGAAGTCTTGCCTGGTATTAGGAGATGGCCAGTTCAGTCTACATATCTGCTTTTACTAGGAGTTCTAGTTGGGGTCATCCTTAGATTCAGAATGAAAAATATGTCTGTAATGTTTTCATTCATTTTTTAGATATTTATATAATTCTACAAGATTAAAGTTTGGTTGTGGCTAGTGAGAATTTGGTCGATAAAGACATTTGCAATTCCAGGGGCCCACCTGGTAGATCTAAAGAACTGATTCTTGAAAATTGTCTTCTGACCTCCACATACATGCTTTGCCTTGCAAGCACTAACACACACATACAAAACACACATACACACAAAATACACACACAGATATCCAAAATTATGAATGAATGAATGAATGAATGAATATACTATAATAATTTTGTTATATAGGAAAAATGGCATTACTTCCTGCTTACTGCTTTGTTTTCTCTCTTCCCACAGTTAAAAGATGTTGATACTAGGAAAATTATTAAAGCAATGCTTTCTTATGTGTGGCCCAAAGACAGGCCAGATCTACGAGCCAGAGTTGCCATCTCCCTGGGATTTTTAGGTGGTGCAAAGGTAAGAATATGCTTTGTTAAAAGATACTGTAACTTTTTCTAGCAAGTAAATTACTGTCAGTGGAACATGGCCAACTTTTGGGACTTTGCTTATTTTACATAATTGTTCCATTCATTGAGCAGAAACTGTATGATACTAGATTTTTTTTCTGAATCAAAAGTCTGTGTTATCTTAATGGAATTCATTCCTAAAGCAAGTATATAAGATGCAGAAATATTGGTTGTAAGAAAGCATAAATGAAAAAAAAAATAAGAGCCACAAAAACTGAATGCTTTCAGTACACAGACCCCTTTAAGTTTTAAATACATGTGTTCTTTTATTTGTTCATTTTTTTCCCCTGCCCTGAAGTATTTGAGAACATATACAAAATACTATTTTTGGTTGTTCACTGTTGGTATTCAAATGTAAAAGGTAAAATATTCATACATTCTGAAGAGAAACCAGTGTATAGGTATTCAAATGTAAATGAGAATGTAGATAAAGCAAATTTCTTCCTTAAATCATACAGGAGTAAGGTAAATTTTGTTTTATTACTGTGAGACATGATGGGTCATAAAGGATTCAAAGAAGTGCTATTCAAGTGTTGTGGGATTTTAGAGGAAAGGTGGGGGGAACCACCATGGTGAGGAGCCAGGAAAGATCTTGCAGAGGAAATGGCATCCTTTACAGTCTTGTATAAGTCAGATTGTTAGATAAGTAGAGGTAATTTGAATAGTGGCCTAGTGAGAACATATAGTATGTGTGCAGAAGTGCATAGCCTATCTTGGCTCCATTGAAAGGATGATACTTCAGCAGAAGTGAGCTTAGAGAAATAATATGATTTCCTAATATGAAATCCCTTTACTATAAAGCAAGAAATTTATAATGTGCAAAATAAGAACTTCACTTTTGAGTACTATATTAATATGGTTAGAAGTATGCTTTAAGAAGTTAATCTGACTCTATTTTAGAAGATGGAATAAAGTAATAAAAGATTTACTTTGAGGATACATACTATCCATCCATTCATACCTTCATATGGCAAATATTTATCAACTAGTTATGAGACCAGTGTAATAGTCTAGGTAACAAGTAACAGCAGACTGTATTGTACAGAAGTCATGGTAGAAAAGTGATTGTGGGAGGGAAAGATGCCAGAGATATTGTATGATATAATTAATACATGGCAACAGATTGGTTATTAGGAGTGAAATAGTAAAATTCAAAGGTGATGTTAGGAATGCAAGAATGATAATGCTTTCAACAGAAGTAGGTAATAAGTCAAATCTTGTTTGTAGAGTGACAATTTTACTTTTGGACATGTTGAAATGCTAGCAGAACTAGATAGAGAGCAGTGCATTCAGTGCTGCAAATGTGGGCCAAACTCAGGAGGCAGGAAGATGTTGGAGAAGTAAAGAGATGATAGTAGAAAGATTACAAATTAAGTTGATTATCAAAGAAACAAACAGAGGGCAGAACTTACGTTCTATACAAAGGAAATAGTAAAGTAAGTAATTGAAAAGATAAAAGTAAAACCATAACCTAACTTTATTTTCAGTTCTTATTTCTCAGCTGTGAGCTCTGTTGAGGACCCTCCCACTAAATCTGACCCATTCCTGAAATAAGTGTGTTCTTAAATCAGGCTATTATGTAACAGATCATGAGTCCATACTTCACTGTATTTGTTTAAGCTGAATAGAGGGCCCTATTAGCGATTAATTTGGTAGGTAATGTTGAAATTTTTCACTTTTATGTTCATTTTAGCACAGTGTTGGTTGGTGGATTATCTTTTATATACAAATTATTAAGGACAAAACTGATTCTAAGTTCTAATGCAAGGCAAAATTAGTGAATTGGCCTTTATTTCTTCATTAGCTGAATGCAAGTACCTTGTTGACAAGTAAAAGGCAGATGGTTTTCTGGACTTTCTTGAGAATTGAAGAGGGCAGGTTAGAACATGACTAATTAGTCTAGCTATAGGGAGGAGTCTCCAGTAATGACATTTACATTAGGGTTTATTTTTTAGTGTATACCAGTCCTTCAAAAATACAGATTTCTGTTGCTTGGTGACAGGTCAATATCAAGGTGTGAAATCTAGCTAAACTAACATAGTTGTAGATTAAAATATTTTTAGAATGCTAATATTTGGATCTTCACTCAACAAATAGAACTCATAGAATGGAAATTGCTGTTCCAAATTCTTTTTTTTTTTTTTTTTTTGGATTTTTGAGACAGGGTTTCTCCGTAGCTTTTTTTTTGGTTCCTGTCCTGGAACTAGCTCTTGTAGACCAGGCTGGCCTTGAACTCACAGAGATCCTCCTGCCTCTGCCTCCTGAGTGCTGGGATTAAAGGTGTGCGCCCACCACTGCCCAGCCCTGTTCCAAATTCTTGCATACTAACTAGAAGTCAACAAAAATGTACAGACAAACTCTTTTAAGAGTTTGTTTGGTTCCTATTAGATCTGAAAAAGGAAGAGATTGGTGGAAATTATGATGAGTGCCTCTAGAAAATAGCATATAGAAAACACTTCTCTTTTTCTTAACTTTTTTTTTTTTTTTTTATTCTTTTTTAATTAAAATTTCCACCTGCTCCCCGTTTCCCATTTCCCTCCCCTCCTCCCAAATATTGCCCCCTCCCCCC
Organism: Chionomys nivalis; assembly: GCF_950005125.1. Classification (NCBI taxonomy): domain Eukaryota; kingdom Metazoa; phylum Chordata; class Mammalia; order Rodentia; family Cricetidae; genus Chionomys; species Chionomys nivalis. The sequence continues at coordinate 73,575,747 of NC_080112.1, read as the reverse complement.
ACTTCCCTCCCCCTATCCCCACTCCTCTTCTCCTCCCCCCACACCATCCCCCCTCCCTCTTGATACTGAAGAGCAGTCCAAATTCTCTGCCCTGCGGGAAGACGAAGGTCTTCTATCTACTTCCAGGAAGGTGAGCGTCTAAACAGGCTAAGCTCCCACAAAGCCGGTTCATGTATTAGGATCGAAACCTAGTGCCATTGTCCTTGGCTTCTCATCTGCCTTCATTGTCCGCCATGCTCAGAGAGTCCGGAATCAACCCATGCTTATTCAGTCCCAGACCAGCTGGCCTTGGTGGGCTCCCAATAAATCAGTTCCACTGTCACAGTGGGTGGGTGCATCCCTCGTGGTCCTGATTTTTTGCTCATGTTCTCCCTCCTTCTGCTCCTCATTTGGACCTTAAGAGCTCAGACCGTTGCTCCAAATTGAGTCTCTGTCTCTACCTCGATCCATCGCCAGATGAAGGTTCTAAGGTGATAGGTAAGACATTCATCAGTATAGGACAGGGTCATTTCAGGTTCCCTCTCCTCAGTTGCCCAAGGTACCAGCTGGGGACATCTCCCTGGACACCTGTGAACCCCTCTAGAGTCAAGTCTCTTGCCCACCCTAAGATGGCTCCCTTAGATAGGATATACACTTCGCTGCTCCCGTATCCTCCCTTCCTATATCCCAACCATCCCAATCCCCCGAGCTCCTCCCATCCTCCCCTTCTCATGTTTCTCATCCCATTTCCCCTTTGCCCCATGCCACCTCACCCGCAAGTTCCCAGTTTTTGCCCTGCAATCTTGTCTACTTCCCCCTCTCCATGCAGATGACTATATGATTTTCTTTGGGTTCACTTTCTTATTTAACTTCTATAGGATCACAAATTATATGCTTAATGTCTTTTATTTATGGCTAGAAACCGATTATGAGTGAGTACATCCCATGTTCCTCTTTTTGGGTCTGGGATACCTCACTCAGGATAGTGTTTTCTATTTCCATCCATTTGCACGCAAAATTCGAGAAGTCATTGTTTTTTACTGCTGAGTAGTACTCTAATATGTATATATTCCACACTTTCTTCATCCATTCCTCCATTGAAGGGCATCTAGGTTGTTTCCAGGTTTTGGCTATTACAAACAATGCTGCTATGAACATAGTTGAACAGATACTTTTATCATTTGATGGGGCATCTCTTGGGTATATTCCCAATAGTGGTATTACTGGATCTTGGGGTAGGTTGATCTTAACTTTTTAAAAAATTGAAAACAGACTCTTCTTTTGTAGAATACCTCCCAACCAGTTTCCCTTCCCTCAACTTCTAGCACCCCTCCACCCCCCCTTTAACCCAGGGCAACTCCCCTTCAATTTCTTCTTCAGAGAAGAGTAGGTCTCCAAGAGATGGAAGATAGCTAGACAAAACAAAACAAGATACAATAAGACAACACGAAAGTCCTCTTATCGAGGCTGGACAAGGCACCCCAGTAGGAGGAAAAGAGTTCCAAGAGCAGTCAAGAGTCAGAGACTCCCACCTTACACACACAGAGGACCTGGTGCAGACTCATGCAAGTTCTCTGATTGTGAACCCATTTGAGCCCTGCTTAGTTGATTCAGTGGGCCATGTTCTCCTGGTGTCGTCCATTCCCTATGATTCATAAAGCCCCCCCATGGGGTTCCTGATGTCCAAGGGGAGGGACCCAAAGGAGATCTCTAATTTAGACTCTTTCTGCATAATGTCTGGTTGTGGGTCTCTGTTTTCAGAGGGATGACTGTACAAGGCACCCATCTATGAGTATAAGAGAATATAATTAGGAATCATTTCATTGACTTTTTTCAGTTGTGTTTGGTTCTACCTTCTCTGGGCTATCCAGTTTCTGGTTCCTGGCCATCCAGGCAGTGTAGGGCATGCATGAGGTTCCTCTCATGACATGGGCCTCAAGTTATAGCAGACATTGGCTACCCCCACATGTTCTGTGCCACCATTGCCCCAGCACATCTTACAAGCAGTACAGATTGTAGGTGGAGGATTTTGTGAGTGGGTTGATGTCCAGGTTTCTCTTTCCATACTCTGTACAGTACCTTCTTACACTTGAGACTAGAATGTATGAGTGGAGGCTGCAAGCCCCCACCAGCTCGACATCTCTGAATTTGTGTTCATTAGGGTTTCTATTGCTGCAGTGAAACACCATGACCAAAAAGCAAATTAGGGAGGAAAGGGTTTATATGGCTTACAGTTTCACATTACTGTTTATCACTGAAGGAATTTAGTACACAAGCTCAAGCAGGGCAGGAATCTGGAGGTAGGAGTTCATGCAGAGTCCATGGAGGGGTACTTCTTACTGGCTTGCTTCCCTTGGCTTTCTCAGCCTGCTTTCTTATAGAACCCAGGACCACCAGCCCAGGGATGATACCAGCCACCATGGGCTGAGACCATCCCCATTGATCATTAATTGAGAAAATGCCTTACAGCTGGATCTCATGGTGACATTTTCTCAATTACGGTTTTCTTCTTTAAGGTACCCTTAGTTTTTGTTTCAAATTGCATAAGAGTAGTCTGTTTGTGAGCTTAGTGGACGTTGTCCTCAGCAATGACCTCCCCGAAACACACACACACTGTCAATGTTCAGATGGTGACCTTCTGTCCTAGCATCCGGCTGGGTTGTTTAGAGATATTCTTGGGACCTCCCTGGCCAACAACTCAACCAAATGTAACAATTTCCACCACTGGAAACCTTGCCTGGCTATAAAATATGATCAGTTAGTACTCCATATCCCATTACTTGGAATCCTCACTAGGGTCACCCTCATAGATTCCAGGAAGTTTCCACTGTAATGGGTTTTTATTCACCCTGAAATGCTCCCCAATTTCAGTCATCTCTCCCAGTAGCCTCTCCTTCCATCCCTCACTATACCTGATTTCTCCTGTTCCCATTCCCACCCACTCCCAGCTGACCCTCAGAATCTGTTCTATTTCCCCTTCCCAGGGAGATCCATGCTTCTCCCCTATACCTCTCTTCTTTACCTAACCTCTCTTGGTCTGTGGATTATAGATGGTTATCATTTACTTAATGACTAATATCCACTTATAAGTGAATACATACTGTGTTAATTTTTCTGGATCTGAGTTACCCCAGGATGATATTTCTGGTTGCATGCATTTGCCTGCAGATTTCACAAAGTCATTATTTTAACACTGAGTAGTACTCCATTGTGTAAATCTGTTTATATATCCATTCTGTTAAGGGACATCTAGGTTGTTTCTATTTTCTAGGTATTATGAATAAAGCCACAATGAATATAACTGAGCAAGTGTCCTTGTGTTTGGATGGAGTGTCCTTTGAGTATATACCCAAAAGTAGTATAGCTGGTTATTGCAGTAGATAGATTCCCAACTTTCTGAGGAACTACCATATTAATTTCCATAGTGATTGTACAAGTTTATACTCCCACCAGCTATGGAGGAGTGTTCCCCTTGCTCCACATTCTCACCAGCATGAGCTGTCACTTGAGAAAGAAACTTCTCATTTTATGAGGAATAATTTGGGGTATTAGGGCATAGTAGTAGTAGCAATGACCATTTGAGATAATATTTTCCAGTTTCTAAAAGTAATCTTCCAAATATTTAAAAAATGATGATTGTTTTCCTTCTTAGCTGTTTTGTTATTGATATGCAAAGATGGATTGCTGTACATTTTCATCTCATTATTTTTATTCAAAACTGATTATATATTTTAACTTATGAATACTGTGGTGGTTTGAAAAAAATGGCCCCCACATTGAGTGGTACTATTAGGAGATGTGGCCTTGTTGGAGGAAGTGTGTCACTGTGAGGGTGGGCTTTGAGGTCTCTTTTTTTCAAGTTTCCCTCAGTGTGATAGTCAACTTCCTGTTGCCTACAAGATATAACATTCTCTGCTCCAGCATGCTACCATGCTCCCCTTCACAGTCATAATGGACTGAATCTCTGAAACTGTCAGCAAGCCACCCTCAGTTAAATGTTTTCTTCGTAAGAGTTGCTATAGTCACAGCAATAGTAAACCCTGACTAAGACAGAAGTTGGTACCAGGAGTGGGATATTTTTTTTTTTGATAGGTCTGACCATGTTTTTGTTTGGGGAAATTTAGACTTTGGTACTTTGGGTTATGAAAATAGTGGGATGCTTTAAGCACTGCTTAGTGGGCCATACTAGTAAAAGCATGGAAGACAGTATTGCTAAGAGTTATTTGAACTGTCCAGGGCTCAGTCAAGAGGTATCAGTGAAGGATGTTAGTATGTTATCTAGATTATCCTTGTGATATTTTGTGGAAGGAAGTGGCTACATTTTGTCCTTTATCAAAGAGTCTGCCTAAGGTAAAGTGAAGCGTTTAGATTAATTCTGTTGGAAGCGGAAATCTCAAAACAACTTAGTATAGACTGTTTTGTGGTTACTAGTGTTAACTCTAATAAAGTTATATAATGAAAAGGAGCAAGCTGAGCAAGAAAAAAATATTTGTGGAGAAAAAGAGCCCCAGAAAGTGGAATGGAGCTAAGTTCTTTGTTCAAGATGATAACAAATTAAGAAATGAAATAAAGGGAGTGGTGACCTCAGGACAAGATCCCACCCGGCTATATTTCCAATTTGTAGAAAGGAATTAAAGAAAAGTTTACAGCCAGATGTGGTGATGCACCCTTTTAATCCCAGCACTGGGAAGGCAGAGACTGGTGGATCTCTGAGTTTGAGGCCAGTCTAGTCTAAAGATCAAGTTCAAGGACAACCAAACTTAGGCAGTAAAGGAATGTAGAAAGCTGATAAGGATATAATTAAACAAGGGGGCAAGTTTCAGCCCCTGTAAGCAGCAGAAGTTGGCAGCTTTGGCCATGTGGTTCTGCCTTTAGAGTTAAGGATAGAAGAAACAGGTTATAGAAGTTGCCTCCCCACTTAAGGACAGTCACTGAGGCCAGGCATGTGTCAGGGGTGTACCTGGATGAAGGCCTAGTAGAGAGCAATTGTGTGAAGTTGAAGCCTGAATTGCCTTAGAGAACCCCAGATGTTAGAGATGCCACAGTCATGGGATAGCTGCTGAGGAGAGCTGCTAATAGGAAGTGGAACCAGCCCAATACAAAGTAGTCAACAAAGCTGAATAGAATTGGAGATGTGGAGAGCGTTTTGGCATGCATAGTTTGAAGTTTGCCCAGCTGGTTTTTAGTCTTGCTTTATTGGGTCCAGGGTGGTGCAATGATGGGAGACAGATCACCAAAGTTTATTAAACCAGAACCAAGCTTTATTCCTGAAAAAGAAAAAAATCTCAATGGGGCACACAAAGCTTATCAGTTATACCTGTGACCATAGCCATACATCAGGCTTCTGGAATTCTGACAATGGGGGCTGATCTTTGACCTCTTCTTATGGTAAAATCAAGTACCAAGTGAAGGTCAAAGAGTTTTTACAACCTTGAGGTCAGGCTTAAAGTCACATTACATGTTAAGTTTTACAACTTTTGGTTATAGGACATTAGGATGTTTGTGAAAGCCACCTTTCACTGTCCCTGAAAGAATGCAAGACAGAGAGTTGAGTGACATAGGGGGATAGTTTAAAATTAAGGGAATACAAGGAGAGTGTCCCATAGCGGTAACAGAAACTAACCTTTATCTGCAGTACCTGCCTAGCTGGGAAGCTGGGAAGCAGGAGACAATTGTTAAAAGTTTATCTCTGTACACAGTGGCTGCCAGGATGTCTGCTCTTAAGGCAGATAGTGTTTGTTAAAGGTTAACAGTGGCTGCCATTTCCTCCCAAAATGTGTTTGGGCTTACAACTTCATATTTCTATATTCCTGGACCAGATCCTTTATTTCTATATTCTATTTCTGGACTCTTCAGCTTTGGTTCAGCATTTCCTCATTATGCTCCCTTCCCTGTGTTTTGGAATGGTAATGTATATCCTGTGCCATTGTATATTGGAAGTACATGATCTTTTGATTTTGATTTTTACAAGGGGACTACAGTTAAGAGATTGCCATATGTCTCAGAAGAGACTTTGGACTTTTAAACATTGTTGAGACGGTAATAGACTATGGGGACTTTGGAAGTTGGACTGAAAGCAGTTTTTGTGTTATGATATGGCTATAAGTCTTTGGGGACCAGGGAGTGGAATGTGGTGGTTTGAAAGAAAATGGCCCCCAGAGGGAGTAGCACTATTAGGGGTATGACCTTGTTGGAGAAAGTATGTCACTGTGGGGCTGGACTTTGAGGCCTCTTTCTCAAGCTTCCTTTAATGACAATCGACTTCCTGTTGCCTGTAAGATGTAGGACTCTCAGTTCCAGCACCACATCTGCCTGCACACCCATGCTCCCAATCATGATCATAATGGACTGAACCTCTGAAACTGTAAGAGAGCCACCACGATTAAATGTTTTCTTGATAAGAGTTGCCCTGGTCATGGTGTCTCTTCTCAGCAATAGTAAACCTTAACTGAGACAAATACCTTTACTAATGTAGGCCCCATTATATGCTAGTTTCCCTAACCTCCATATAGTCTAGGAATTTTTTTTTAGTGTTGGGTTCACAAACATTAACATCAGTTTGAATGTCATCCAAATTAGATCTTCTATAATGTATATTTTGAATTATATGAATTCCTCTTTATTATTTCTCTGTATCTTACAAATCATGATAAATTATAAATTCCATTTTTTGTTTTGTTTTGGGTTTTTGACACAGGGTGTCACATAGCATAGGCTGGCCTCTGATACACAGTGTAACCAAGGCTGGGCTTGAACTTTTCCTATCTCCACCTCCCAAGTGTTGGGACTGCAGTTGTATGCCACACCAGTCAGTTTTTTCAGTACTGGGGATAGAACCCAAGCTCCATGCTGGATAAGCACTCTACCCACTAAGCTTTATCTATAGCCTGTTATTTTATTTCAGTTTAGCTCAAAATACCTTAAAATTTCTCTTGAAATTTTTTGACTTATGTGCTAGTAGAAATGTATTGGTTAAATCAATCTTTGAAGTATGCCAGCTATCATTTTGTTATTTATATCTAAATTTAATTTTATTGGTTATCTGAGAACATAACTTTATATGATACATATTGTTTTTAATTTGTTATGATTTATTTTTGGCCTAGAATGTGGTTTATTTTGGTGAATGAATTTATGAGCTTGAGAAGAGTGTATTCTGGTATTGTTGCTTGAGGTATTAATACTTTGTATATTATTTACATCCAAATGATTGATAATTTACTTCAACCAAATTCTTACTTACTTTGTTACTTCGATTAATTACTAATGAAGTGGTTTTGTAAGTCTCCAACTGTAATAGAGGGTTCTTTTTATTTCTTGCTATTCATCATATTTCACCAAAACATTTTGACATTCTTAAAGTATGTGCATATTCCTATTGTTAATATGCTGTAGTATTGGCCACTTCATTATGACAATGATCCTCTTTGTTTTTGTTCCATTTCCTTAATATTAAAATTGCTTTTAAAGATCAATAAAATTATTGCAGCTTTATTTTTATTAATATTACTATGACGTATATTGCTCTATTTTCTTTTAATTCATTTTGTCTTTATACTTAAATCAAAGTTGGGTCATAATGTTTGTTAAATCCCCTCTGACCATCTTTTGATATAATTTTGTAATAAAATTAACCATATCTGTAACTTTTCTATTTACTGTTACGGCGATTTGAATGAGAATGGCCTTAATAGGCTTATATATTTGAATTCTTTTTTTTTTTTTTTGGTTTTTCGAGGCAGGGTTTCTCTGTAGCTTTGGTGCCTGTCCCGGGACTAGCTCTTGTAGACCAGGCTGGCCTCGAACTCAGAGATCCGCCTGCCTCTGCCTCCCAAGTGCTGGGATTAAAGGCGTGCGCCACCACCGCCCGGCTATATTTGAATTCTTGGTTCCCAACTGTGGAACTGTTTGGGAAGGGTTAGTTGTGTCACAAGGGGTCGACTTTGAGGTTTCCAAACTTCACCTCATTCCCAGTTAGTGCTGTATCTCTGTCTCCTGCTTGTGGCTTGTGACTACTGCAAGCTCCCAGTTACTGCTTCAGCAGTATGCATGTCTGCTGCTGTGCTTCCTTCCTTGGAGGTCAGGGACTCTAACCCTCTAGGACTGTGAGCCCCCCAGATTAAATGCTTTCTTTCATAAGTTGCCTTCTTGATCTTGGTGTTTTGTCACAATAGAAAAGTAACTATGACAAATGTCCTGTACTTTGGCTTTTGCTTTTGTTTTCTTTTTAATCTATTTCTTCTATATTTGAGCATTTTATGATTTTCACTTCTGTGTCTTTTAACATTTTTTTCCTGATGACTGTGGAGCTTACACTAAACATGTATAACTAATCTAAGGCTACTTTCATATAATATTGTACTGTTAGATGAATAGTGCAAAGAATAGCATTTCCAGTGTAGTCCTTCTATTCCTTATGGATTCTTATCATTCATTTTGTTTATCCATGAGCTCTGATTATTCAACAGATTGTATTATTTTGAAGATTCTGTTATGTTTTAGGTCAAATAATGAAAACAAATGTCTGTGTTTTACATACAGTTGCTTTTCTCTCTAACAGATATCTATTTTTATGTATATTTAAAGTTTGGCCTATGTCACTTTTCTTCTTTTTGATAAATTTTTAAAAATAGTTCTTAGAAACCACAGGTCATAATTAATTCCTTTCAAATTTTGCATTTTAGAAAATATTTTCCTCCAATTTTAAAGAAAATTTTCACTGGGTATGGAATTATAGGTTGTGGAGATTTTTTTCTTAACTCTTTAACTTACATAGTTTTCTTTACTGTCTTTTTGTTTGAATGTTTTCAGAAGAGAAGTCCAATGTTATTTTTACCTGTGTCCTTCTACTGGCAAAATGCCTTTTCCTTCAGCTCCTTTTAACTTTATTTCTGTGTTTTATTTTTGGTGATTTGGATATGATAGGCCAAGGTGTAGATTTTATTCATTCTGCTTGTTCTGTGAGCTTCCTTTATGTCTGATTTGATGTTAACAATTCTAGAAATATTTAACCATTAAGACATCATCTATTTATTTTCCTTTTCCCATTTTTATTGTAATATTCTCATTATATATGTATCAGCTTTTGAAACTGTCCCATGGTTTTGAATATTCTTTTGTACTTTTTTATTATCTTTGTTTTCTCTTTTTCAGTTTGCAAAGCTTCTGTTGAAATAGGTCTTCAAGTTCACCAGTTTGTTTTATTGTGTCATGCCTACCAATTAGCCCATTAAATACATTTTTTATTTCTTTTATAGTGTGTTTGATTTCTAGTCTATCCTCTTAATTCTTCCTTTTGGGGGTGGTCCTTTCTCTCTATAGGCAATCTGCTTTTTACACTGAATCTTTTAGCATATTAAAGGAAATGTAAATTTCTTATTTGAAGCTTGGCCTGGCAACACAGGTCTATAATTTCAATTGTTTGAGAGGCTGAAGCAAGAGGGCCTGTAAGTTTAAGTAAGGCAAGCCAGGTAACTTAGTGATGTATGAGAAATTTCTGTACCCTGATATTAAGTCTTTCTGATGATGCAATAAATCTGAGCAAAGCATTCCCTGGTGCTCCCAGTGGAAGAAGAGAAACCATGAGGGGAAACCATGAGGAAGAGGCTTTAATGGTGGAGCCTCCATTGGTGGACTTTCTCAGAGACAGGGTCTGGAATGGGAGGAATGTGGCTGGATGGATTTTCCCAACAATGTACTATATCAAAAATTTCAAAAGCTGAGGATGTAGTCCAATGAAAGAGCACTTGCATCGCATATGGAAGGCCTAGGTTCAATATCCAATATTGCAAAAAGATAAAATGAAAATAAATTCCTTGTCAGATAACTACAAAATAACTTTAGTCTTGTTTTAATGCTTACTTTGTCTAGTTAGATTTTTATTGCCTTTTAACACGCATTGTAATTTTGTTTTGGAAATCTGAACATGATGTATTGATTTTTAAAAATGGTGCTAAGCTAAATAGGCCTTTAGTATAAAGTTTTATATTTATATTTAGAAATTATCTGTTTTCTATATGTCAGCTAAAATTTCATCTGTTTTGTCTCTTGTTTTAATATTTTTTAAAAATATAAATCTATGTGTGTGTAATGCCTCATGTATCTATGTGTCCATGAAGGCCAGAAGAGGGTGTTAGATTTTGAACTCAGGTCTTCTGGAAGAGCAACAAGTGTTCTTAACTGTTGATCATCTCTCCAGCCCCCTTTCCTTAAAATTATTTTTTTTTTATTTTATAGCTCCTTGTTTTTAGTCTTTGCTGGAATCTCCTTTAAAAAAGATTTCTTTGTTGATATTTTATGCATATGACTGTTTTATCTGCATGGAAATGTATAACATGTGTAATCCTAACCCTGCAGAGGCTACAAGAGGGAGTTGAATCTCCTGGAACTGGAGTTCCAGATTTTTGTGAATCCCCACATGGATGCTAGGACTGGAACACAGGTCCTCTACAAGAGCAATGTGTGCTCTTAACTGCTGAGCCATCTCTCCTTTTAAAATGGGTTTGCAAAGTTGAAGTTTCTTCAGTTGTAGTCCTTTGTAATTCTGAAGGAGCTCTATTGATGTGCTTTTAAGTGGTTTATAGAAAATATTTCTGTAATCCTATGATCAGGTCTCAGATTTGGAATGAGTTTCTGGCCCTTTGATGTGACCTTTACAATTGCTTCGAAGCATTCACCTCTGTAGTTAGGTTAGACAGTGAAGCTCAAGAAGCCGAGGTGGGTATTTTCTTTCTTCAGTTAATCTTTGGTGAAATAATTTCCTTTGAGGAAAAAGTTTGTTAATGAGAAAATACTCTGGGCATATTTGAAAACTTTTACTCCTCCCCCCACCCTACTTTAAATAATGAAGGATTTTATTTTATTTATTTTTTTTTGTAAAGCTTGTGTTTTAAAGTCTTGGTCCCTAGCCCATGACATCATTGGAAGGTGGTCGACCTTTTAAGACGTAGAGTTTATTTGGAAATCTTCTGGACATATGAGAGAGAGCTTGAGATCTTGGTCCCTCTTCCTTCCCTTCCATTCTCCCCCTCTTTCCTGGACTTTATGAATTGAGCAGGTTGTGCCACTATGTCCACTCACCACAGGATCAGCTAGGCCAAAATCCAGTGGTGCCAAGCAAACGTAAGAGAAAAGCTCCAAAACTATGAGCCAAAGCAAACATTTTTCTGTAATCACCCACAGTATATTTCCATAGAAATATGACTTACAAGTCATAAAACTATAGCCCCCACCTCCAGTAGTCTAATCTCCTGGTCTAGCTCTCCCTCTCTCCACCAGTTACACGCTAAATTTACCTGTTTTGTTTGTGTTGTTTGTTTTCTTGGTTATAGATACAGATTCTCCCTCAAAGTAATGATTGTGTACATGTATTTGTCTCTCAAGTTTTGGGATGAAAGATTGTCCTGTGATCACAACCAAGAAAAGTTGTAGCTTTTCAGTCTAATTTAAAATTGTGGGCATGAATGATTTTTATGTTCCTTATGTGTCAGGCAGGAAACTAGGAGTTACTCCAAATCCTAATGTTGCTTCAAACAAATTAATGAATAAAGTAAAAAGCTTCATGTAACTTTTATAATATGCTTACATCTTGCAATATTTTGTTAAAATTTTTTTGTCTGATATACTCCTAAATTTTATCTTCTAGAGGAATTATGTAAGAAAATATATTTATTAGATTTGATTATTAGAGGTAAGGATATAAAAGATAATTGCTTTTCCATTTCCTTTTTGTTTTTTGGTGTTTGAGGTATAATATCAAATAAAAGATTTTCTTGTGGCTATTTTGACCCATAGATTTTTGACTTGTCTGTAGCATGTTTTAGGTATCTGTTACTTGACAACAAAATGCAGACTTTTATTTTTGTCTCATCTCTGTCATGTTTATACTTTCCCGATCGAACTATTATCTTGAGTGAAACACCGAGTAAATTTCTTACAAATATATATTCTACTTTCATATGGAAATTGTTATGTGTCTTATTCATACAAATTATTTTTATATCTTAGATCATCTTCTCAGTCTGATTCAATGGGTTGTTTTCTGCTCTGGCTACTCTTTAATACCCAAAGTGAACTTCTAAAAACATTTTTTCATTTATTTATTTCTTTGTTTGTGTGTGCCACATGTGTACATGTATGTGCATGCTTGTGAGGTCAGAGTGCAACTTGCTGGAGAGTTCTCTGTTTCCACTGTGTGGGTTCCAGGAGTTCAAGTAATGTCAAATGAGGTAGGAAGTGTCTGTACCCTCTAAGCCATCTTGCTAGTCCCCCAAAGTAAAATTTATATGCAAGTATGCTGGCTAGTTTTATGTCAACTTGATACAAGCTAGAGTCATCTAAGAGGAAGGTACCTCAATTGAGAAAATGCCTGCATTAGTACAGACTGTAGGCAAACCTATAGGGCATTCTCTTAATTGATGGGGAAGGAAGACCCAGCCCATGGTGGCTAGTGCTGCCCCTGGGCTCTATAAGAAAGCAAGCTGAGCAAGACATGAAGAGCAAGCCAGTAAGCAACACTCTTCATCCCCTGCCTCCAGAGTCCTCTCCTGCATGCTTTCCGTGATGAACTGTGATATGGAAGTTTGAGTGAAATAAAGTTTTTCATCCCCAAGTTGCTTTTGATCATGGTGTTTTACCTCAGCAGAATTTCGTTTACATGATAGAAGTCTGTAGTTGTTTTTACAGTGAAAATTGTTAAGAATTTTATACGAGTACTGTATTTACATCATTTCTACTCAAGAGTTTTCCCCTACAATTCTTCCTGAGTGTTCCCTGGTCCTGTTCAACTTCATGACTTCTTCATTAATTATTGATGCATGCATACTCACATGTGTGTATGTATATAAATGCAACATGCTGTTTCTATTTAATGGTGCTCATATGAACATGTGTTTGGGGCTGATCACTTGGGATGACATAACCTGTCAGAGCTCATCCCTCAAGAAGACTGATTTTCTTTCTTTGTAAACAGCCATTAATTGCCTGTAGCTCTTCATCTAGGAAATAAAATTCTTTTAAGACATGCACTTTATTTTTCAAACCTAATTTTAATGAATTAATTACTTTATAAAGCATAAAAGAGTTTTACATTTGAGCTTGGAAAATTTTTTTGTTTTTGTTTTATGTTTGCCTTGCTTTTTCTTTTTAATGAGAATAAAGATTTTAATTGTATAAAGGCCCTAAGTGACCTAATAGTCCTTACAAATTGTGTAACAACCTTTTCTCTCCCTCTCTCTTTTCCATTGTTTAGTCCTGCTCATCAAATCTCCCTTTAGTGTAACTGATCTTTATTTTTCTCTTTTTCCCTCTTTTTGTGGCTACAGAGGCAGTTAACAAAGGAATAAAATTCTCTTTCACTTTTTCAGATATTCATCCTTTCTTGGCAGCAGTACTTTCAGTGCCCTTAGTTAACAGAGGCCACACTGAACAAAATTAATTATTGAAGACTTCGTATATTAAAAGTCTGAAAGAATCAGGTTTCTTACATGACATAGTTAGTACTTTCATGATTAGAAAAGTGAAAGCCATAATTAATCCTGGAATGTGAATGACTAAGGAAACTGTCCATAGTGACCAGTAATTTTGATATCATATAGATTAGATACAGCATACATTTGGTTTTCCTTTATAATGCCTTAGTTCGGCTTCTGTTGATCTAGTGGAATATCTGAGACTGTGCAATTCCTAAAGAATAACATTTGATGCCCAGTGTTTTGGCGCTTGTCTTTAATCCCAGTACTAGGAAGACAGAGACAAGTGGATCTCTGTGAATTCAAGCCCAGCCTGGTCTACATAGTGAGTGAGTTCCAGGACAGTCAGGACTACATAGAGATAACCTGTCTCAAAAAGGGGAAAAAAAAAAAACAAAAAAAAAAACAAGAATAACATTTGATTTGAATTCAAGGTTCTGAAGGCTTGGAGTTCCAAAAGCATAGTGCTTGTATCTGTATCTGGCCAGCTTCTGGCTATGCCTTCATGCTGCAACAACTCTAGTAGAAAGTGGGAGGGCAAGTATAGAACAGTCACCAGCAGTTTCTGCTTTATAGAGATTCATTCTTAGGACATCTAATACAGTTCCACAGTAGCTGCCTCCAGAATTAAAAAGAGTTCCACAAGGCCTGTACAAATCCTTCTCAGAATCCTGTTCTCCTTGGAAAGGTCCTGTTTCCTAACAATGCCTCAATGACAACCAAATTTCTACATGAATTTTGTTGGGATGTGAACTGTCTTAGTCACTAGTCTTTGAAGTGAAGAGATATCATGACCAAGGTAGATCTTAACTTTGTAATTGGAGCTGGCTTACAGTGTCATAAGTTTAATCCATTCCATCATGGCAAGGTAGCATGGAGACGTGGAGGAACAGCACAATGATCTTTAGGCAGGGAGAGAGATTCTGTATTTGGCGAGGGATTTTGAAATCTTAAAGCCCACCCTCAAATGGCATACTTCTTCCAACAAGACCACACCGGATCCTGGTGACTAAGCAATCAAATATGTGGTGGCCATTTATGCTTATACTGTCATATTCCCCATAGGCTTGTAGCCGTATCATAATACATTTAGTACAACTTCAAAAAGTCCTTATAGTTTTTCGATCTTAACAGTTTAAAAGTGAGAATTTCAGTCTTTTCTGAGACTCATGGCAGTCTCTTAACTGTAACCCCCTATATAATCAAAATAAAAAAGTGGACTCCATACTTTCAACATAGAATCGCGTGGGATATGTATTACCATTCCAAAAGAGAGGAAAGAGAGCTTAGTAAGAACTGAATCAAAGCAGGACATACTCTCGAACACTGCATTTCCACTTCTCATGCCCAACACTCTTCAGTTCTACAATTCCTTTCAACATTGTTGACTGCAGCCCCAACTCTTTCTTGGGCTGGTTGTACTCCCTTTTAGCAGCTTTCTTTGGCAGGTATCCCACAACTCTGGCATCTCCAACTGTAACATGAGAGCCTGCTTGTTGAGGTTTCTGTTCTGCCCAGTTCCCGCAGCTGGTAAATCCCAAGAAAATCATACAGAGGTCTATATAAGTTATAAACTGATAAACTGATTGGTCCCTTAGCTCAGGCTTCTTATTAACTCATATAACTTATATTAACCCATTATTCTTATCTATGTTAGCCACGTGGCACAGTACCTTTTTCAGCGGGGCAGGTCACATCTTCCTTCTTCAGTGTCTGGACAGGACTTGGGAGGAATGGGCGTCCTCCTTCCCAGCATTCTCCTGTTCTCACTGCCTCGCCTCTACTTCCTGCCTGGTTGTCCCACCTATACTTCCTGCCTGGCTACTGGCCAATCAGCATTTATTTAAAACATAATTGACAGAATTATCCCACACCATCCAACATCTTGGGGTCTCCAGCACATCCTAGAGCTTCATGCAGTGTTTTTCTAGGCCTCCATTCAGGGACTCCCCTGGCAGAGGCCTGGCCTCAGGAGCTTTCCTTAGCCTCTTAAGGAGATTCCACAACCCCTTCTTGTATCCTTGAGAACTCCAAAGCCAGAACCTTGTGGCCCAAACTGCCAAGTTTGACTGCTTGCAGGGGCTGGAATTTGACCTCCTAATCCAATTACCTTTGTATCAGCTTTCTGTTTTTGTTTTTTTCCTTCACCGACTAAGCTTTTCTTTTCATTCCATTTCACAAATGGAAAGCTTAGCTAGGTGGGGTCTTAACCCTGAGCTCACCATTACCTTTATTCCATATAAACTTTTTATCTCCGATAAACTTTATTGGACTTGGCTCCAAAATTACATTTCTGGGTACTCCTCAACTCAAACTGTACATTTTGTTTTGTCGTTACTCAGCTTGCTCTTTTTCATTAAAGATCTGATTAAGAGTGATAACCAATAACCAAGCAACACATTCAGTACTGGGCTATCTTGAAATTTCCGCTGTCAACGCCATTAATCCAAAAGTCTTCAATTAAACTTTGGCCCATCTTTAGTTCAAGAGCGAAAACAGCCACATTCTTCACCAAAATGTCTAGGTCACTTCCTAATATTCTTCCCCCTGAAACCTCTTGTGCAGGGTCTCCACCGTTCAAATCTCAGTCAACACTGTCTCTGTGTTCCTACTAGGGTAGCCCATTAAGTCCAACTTAAAGTGTCCAACTAATTTTCTAGTCCAAAGTCCGAAAGTCTTCCATATTCCTCCTGTCACAGCAATAACCTGGTCCCTGGCACGAACATCTGTCTTAGTCATTATTCTACTGCTATGAAGAGATACCATGACCAAGGCAGCCCTTATTTTTAAAAAGCATTTAGTTAGGTGCTTGCTTGCACCTTCTGAGGTTAGTCCATTAACATGGTGGAAGCATGTCTGCATTTATGGTGCAGGAGCAGCTGAGAGATACATCCTGATCATAATATCATTTCTGTACATTTTTTCTTAAATTAATTAGTATACCCAATTTTATACTTTTGTATTAGAAATTAAATAAATTCTATTTGTTTTGGTTGTTTGTGATGGGGTATCACTATGTAGCCCAGACTGGCCTCAAACCTGTGATCTGTCTTAGTAGCCCCCCAAGTAGAGATTATAGGTGTGAGACACTCTGCACTTCTGAGTTCAGTTTCTTTTTTTTTTTTAGTTGATTTTTATTGAGCTCTACATTTTTCTCTGCTCCCCTCTCTGCCTATTCCCTCCCTGCTTCAACCCTCCCCCAAGGTTCCCATGCTCCCAATTTACTCAGAAGATCTTGTCTTTTTTTACTTCCCATGTAGATTAGATCTATGTATGTCTCTCTCAGGGTCATCATTGTTGTCTAAGTTCTCTGGGATTGTGATTTATTGGCTGGTTTTCTTTGCTTTATGTTTAAAAACCACTTATTAGTGAGTACATGGGATAATTATCTTTCTGTGTCTGGGTTACCTCACTCAAACTGATGTTTTCTTGTTCCACCCATTTTCCTGCAAAATTCAAAATGTCGTTATTTTTTCTGCTGTGTGGTACTCCATTATGTAAATGTACCATATTTTCCTTCTCCATTCTTCAGTTGAGGGGCATTTAGGTTGTTTCCAGGTTCTGGCTATGACAAACAAAGCTGCTATGAACATAGCTGAGCACATGTCCTTGTGGCACGATTGAGCATCCCTTGGATATATACCCAAGAGTGGTATTACTGGGTCTTAAGGAAAGTTGTTTCCCAATTTTCTGATAAATCACGACACTGACATCCAAAGGGGTTTACCAGCTTGCATTCCCACCAGCAATGCAGAAGTGTTCCCTTTACCCCACAACCTCTCCAGCGTAAGTTGTCATCAGTGTTTTTGATCTTGCCCATTCTTACAGATGTAAGATGCAGTCTCAGAGTTGTTTTGATTTGCATTTTTCTGATGACTAAGGATGGTGAACATTTCCTTAAGTGTCTTTCAGCCATTTTAGATTCCTCTGTTGAGAGTTCTCTATTTAGTTCTATACCCCATTTTTTATTGGATTATTTGTTCTTTTGATGACCAATTTTTTGAGTTCTTTGTATATTTTGGAGATCAGATTTCTATCTGATGTGGGGTTAGTGAAGATCTTTTCCCATTCTGTAGGCTGTCGTTTTGTCTTGTTGACCATGTCCTTTGCTTTACAGAAGCTTTTTCAGTTTCAGGAGGTCCCATTTATTAATTGTTTCTCTCAGTGTCTGTGTTGCTGGGGTTATATTTAGGAAAGTGGTCTCCCATGCCAGTGTGTTCAAGTGTACTTCCCATTTTCTCTCAGTTTCTTATAGATATAGCAATCTGTGAAAATGAAAGAATATAGCAGATTAGGTCTGATTAAATTTCTAGTCTAAGAAAGGATACATTTTATAAGGACAAGTCCCATTATTTTTATTATACTTAAGTTATTGCATGCCATTACAGATTAGATAAATCTTTCCACATATTTGTAATCTAGTAAAATTAATCAGTTTCTTCTTTTGAGGAAGGAGACAGACATGAAATTTTGAAGTATATGATATATTCTTATTTTTATATATGTTCTGTACTTAGGAAGCCAGGTCTGTTGTGACCTGTGACAGGACAGTTTTTCATAAACAGTGTTGTGGCTTTAAAACACATGCTCATTCTCCCTATCCTTCTCTCCCTCTTTCCCTCCCCTCCACACACACACACACACACACACACACACACACACACACACGTATTCACGCATACACACTCTGCCAGTCAAGATGCAGAAAAATGCCACCACTCTCAAAACTCCCCTTTATGTTACACCATTCAAGAATCCTAACAGCTAGAAGACATTGGTTTGTCCTTTCATTATAGTTTCTCCATCATTAGTGCACTCTTAGTCCATTCCATTTTCTATTGGTATAAAATTCTATTGTCACAGAATACCCAAGGCTGCTACCTCAGAAACAAAAGGTTATTTGGCTCACTGTTTTAGAGATTGAAGAACAGAGTACTAACATCTTAGAGTTAAGCCCAGCTTTATTAACAACATGGTGGATAGCATCTTAGCTAGAACACAAGAGAAGTAGGGAGCAGAGATGCCATGTTAATCAGGAAGCCAGGTAGATTAGGAGATAGGATCACATGAGTGAGTACATACTATATTTGTCTTTCTGCGACTTAGTTACCTCATTCAGGGTGTTTTTTTTCTAGTTCCATGTATTTGCCTACAAATTTCAAGATGTCAGTGCTTTTTATTCCATTGTGTACATGTTCTTTATCCCTTCTTCGGTTGAAGGGCATCTAGGTTGTTGCCAGGTTCTGACTATTATAATAATGCTGCTATGAACATAGTTGGTCAAATGTCCTTGTAGTATGATTCAACATCTTTTCGGTATATGCCCAAGAGTGATTGCTGAGTCTTGAGGTAGATTCCCAATTTTCTGAGAAATTGCCACACTGATTTCCAAAGTGGTTGTACAGTTTGCATTCCTACCAGCAATGGAGGAGTGTTCCCTTAGTCCACATCCTCTCACACATAAGCTATCATTAGTGCTTTTCATCTTAGCCATTTTGACAGGCATAAGGTGGTATCTAAGAGTTGTTTTGATTTGCATTTCTCTTATGGTTAAGGATGTTGAGCAAATCCTTAAGTGCCTTTCATTCATTTGAGATTCCTCTGTTGAGAATTCTCTGTTTAGACCTGTACTCCATTTTTGTATACAAATATTCATAGATATTTATTTATAATAGCCACTAACTATAATATAGCTACATGCTAAAAAAAGACAGGATTAATCAAACTAGAAACACATGCAACCCAGAAATAAAAATCAGAACATAATACTGTCTAAATAAACTTGGATGAATCTCAAAAGATTCTTAGTGAAAAAGAACCTCTCAATATTATATATACATTATTACTCATTTGATAGCATCCTTGAAAACATGAAGTAATGGAGAACAAGTTAGGTGCTATCAGGCTTCATGGACATATGGATATATGAGTGATGAGTATTTGATTGTTAAAATAGTAGTAATAGTTAAGTTGTAGCATCAGGAGCACCAATATGCATTTGGCATCTAGTGACTGATACATAATGCTATTGATGACATAAAACCAAATATGAAGAAAAACAAAAATATTTTCAGATATACTTAATGTGAAATAATATTTCATTAAGGGAGTCTCTGCCCAGGGCTTATTACTGCTTTGTTGAGGCACAAACAATTTAATGCTAAATGAAAAAAATCTGGGTCTACAAAAGGAACAAGGAACACCAGAAATAGTTACATATGTAACCCAGGCAAAGTAGCTTAGCTCCTTGAAACCACAGGTCCCTATGTTTTATATTCTGGTAACTTTACATTGCATGGGGTTTGTTTTTCTATTCATAGTAGCAGAGTACAATTACAATTTTGTATTTCTGATTTATTTTTTAAATTGTTTTTAATGAGTTATATATTTTTCTCTGCTTCCTTCGCTTTCTCCCTTCTGCTGCCCCTTCTGCCCTCTCCCATTATCTCCACACTCCCAATTTACTCAGGAGATCTTCTCTTTTTCTACTTCCCATATAGATTAGATCTATGTATCTCTCTCTTAGGGTCCTCTTTGTTGTCTAGGTTCTTTGGAATTGTGAATTGTAGGCTGATTTTTCCTTGCTTTATCTCTAAAAACCACTTATGAGTAAGTACACATTATATTTGTCTTTCTGGACCTGGATTGCCTCACTCAATATGATGTTTTCTAGATGTTTGCTCACAAATTTCAAGACGTCATTATTTTTTTCTGCTGTGTAGTCTTCATTGTGTAATGTACCACATCTTCTTTATCCATTCTTTGGTCGAGGGGCATTTAGGTTGTTTCCAGGTTCTGGCTATGACAAATAATGTTACTATGAACATAGTTGAGCACATGTCATTGTGGTATTATTGAGCATCGTTTGGGTATATACCCAAAAGTAGTATTGTAATTTTTTAATTTTAAAACATTTCTAATTGGATTATTTGGTATTTTGATGTCTAGTTTCTTGAGTTCTTTTTTTTTTTTTGAGTTTTTTATATATTTTGGAGATCATCCCTCCGTCAGATATGGAGTTGGTGAGAATATTTTCTCATTCTGTAGGCTACCATTTTAACTTATTGACTGTGTCATTTGCCTTACAGAAACTTCTCAGTTTCAGGAAGTCCCGTTTATTAATCGGTTGATCTCAGTATCAGTGCTATTGGTGTTTTATTTAGGAAGTGGTCTTCTGTGCCAATGCATTCAAGGCTACTTCCTACTTTCTCTTCTATGAGATTCAGTGTAGCTAGATTTATGTTGAGGTCTTTGATCCATTTGGGCTTGAGCTTTGTGCATAGTGGATAGATATGGATCTGTTTGCATTCTTCTACATGTCAACATCCAGTTAGGCCAACACCATTTATTGAAGATGCTTTCTTTTTTTTTCCATTGTATAATTTTATCTTCTTTGTCAAAAATCAGGTGTTCATAGCTGTGTACATTAATATCAGGGTCTTCAATTTGATTCCATTGGTCCACCTGTCTGTTTTTGTGCCAATACAATATATTAGTTTTTTATTTTCTTTTATTATTTTGAAGACATAATTTAATTCCATTTTTACCTTTGCTTTCCTCTCTCAAGACTTTCCAATATACCCCTTCTGACTCCTTTCAAAATTTATGGCTTCTTTTTTCACTAAGTGCTATTACATGCATATATATATGCATACTTAAATATAACATCTCAATCTGTATGATATTTGTATATGTATTTTCAGTGCTGACCATTTCTCTGCATCAACATCTCTCTTTTCCCCTCGAATGATCGCTTTTTTTAGTTTTATGACTCATCTCTATTCTTATTCCCACATTCATACACATACATAAATATTAAAAGCTACAATCTAATTATGAATGACAACAAGTGATATTTGCCTTTCTGAGCCTGGATTGAGTCACTTACTAAAATAATTTCTGAATCCTTCCATTTAACTACAAATTTTATAATTTAATTTTTCTTTGCTACTGCAGAAAATTCTATGGTATAAAACATTTTCATTATCAATTCATCTGTTGATAGACATTTAGGCTAATTTGATTTTGTTGCTGTTGTGAATAGAGAGCAATAAATATTTATGTGTAAGTTTATTTGTGGTAAAATGTAGATTCCTTTGTATATATACCTGGGGTGTGATAGCTGAGTATATGGTAGTTCTATTTTACATATACTTTTATAAAGCATCATACTGATTTCTAGAATGACTGTACCATACCAATTGACACACCCAGCTGTGAATAAATGTCCCCCCCCACATCTTCCCTTGCATATATTGTTTTCTTTAGAAAAAACAATTCAGTCATTTAGCATTTTCAGAAAAAAAAAGAAAAAATGTAGAAGGAGCGGCGGGCTGCGTTCCTGCCCAGCTCCCGCATGGCTAACTTTATTCCTGAAATAACAACACACAAATTATATTCTTTTAAACACTGCCTGGCCCCTTAGTTCCAGCCTCTTATTGGCTAACTCTCACATCTTGATTAACCCATTTCTATTAATCTGTGTAGCACCACAAGGTGGTGGTTTACCAGGAAGATTCTTAACCTTCCGTCTTAGAGAGGAGAGGCATGGTGTCTGCTTACTTCCCTTCTTCCTCCCAGCATCTGTTCTGTCTTCCCCGCCTACCTAATTTTCTGTCCTATCAAAGGGCCAAGGCAGTTTCTTTATTAACCAATGAAAGTAACACATAGACACATGACCCTCCTCCATCAACAAAAAAAAAAAACAATTTAAGTATGTGTGTGTGCATGTTTGTGTATATGGACATAGATTTTCCACGTTCAACACATGAAAGTCTTAGTTATCAGTCTTTTCCTTCTTCCTTTCTTGAGGTAACCATCATTGTTTGCTGCTAAGCTGTGCTATTTTACCCACCAAGCCACTATTTATTTTCTTGTTGATATCCGTTCTGACTGGAATGAGATTCAATCTCAACATAGTTTTAATTTGCATTTCTCAGGTAACTATGGATGTCAAACACTTCTTAATATGTTTATTGTTCATCATATCCCTCATCTTGAGAACTGTCTGATTATTTCATTAACTCATTTATTGATTATACTTTGGTTTGTGTGTTGCTGTGTAATTTTTGCAACTTATACTCTAGATACTAAACTGTCTGAAGTATCTTTTGAGAACCATTCATTAACCTCTTATTGATTGGTAGTTTGGATTACTGTGTGTGTGTTTAGTTTTGTAGTTATTGATATATGATATATTCTAGATATTAACTTCCTGTCTGGGGTATAACTAGAAAAGATTGTCTCCAATTCTGTAAGTTGTTTACTCTTCTGAAAGTTTCTTCTGCAGTGTAGAAATTGTAATTCCATGCAATCTCATTTGTCAATACTCGTAATGATTTTCTGTTCCGAAAGTTTTTCTGTCTGCCTTATTTTAAAGTGTTTTCCCTCTAGTAGTTTCAGTGTTTCAGGTTTTTGATTAAGGTCTTTGATTTACTTTGTGTTTGTTTTGAGAAAGGATCTCTCTACATAGCCCTGGCTGTCCTGGAATTCATTCTGTAGACCAGACTGGATTTCAGCTCACAAAGATCCACCTGCCTCTGCCTTCCAAGTGCTGGGATTATAGGCTTATGGCACCATACCTTGTTCTTTGTAATCCATTTTTAATTATTTGTATACAGGGTGTGAGCTATAACTATATATCCAGTTTTGCCAGCACCATTTGTTGAATAGGCTCTCTTTTTTACACTATGTTTTTGAAACCATTGTTAAATTTTAGGTGCCCTTAGATATGTTGGTTTATTTCTAGATTTTCTGTACTGTTCCATTGATCCACGTGGCTGCTTTTATCACTATTACTCTATAATATAGTATGAAGTGTTCTTTCTCCTTAGGATTGCTTTGGTTTTTATGATCTTTTTAAATTCCATATGGGTTCTTTAATTATTTCTTTTAGTTCTATGAGCAGTGTCATTGGATTTTGATGGGAATTTCATGGAATCTGTAGACGACTTTTGGTAATACATTATTTTCACACAAAATTAATTATGCTAATCCAGGAGCATGGATGGTCTGTCTATTGCCTATTGTCTTTTTCATTTTTTTTCTGGATCTTAAATTTTCATTGTATAGATTTTTTCTCTTGGTTAGATTTATTCCTAGGTACTTTTTTTTTGAACTATTATGACTGGTATATATTTTTTTCTATATCTCTCTTAGGGAGGTTTTGTTGGTATATAAGAAAGTTATTGACGTTTTGTATGATGATTTTGTATTCTACAGCTTTACTGATAGTGTTTATCAATTATTACAGTTTTCTGATGGACTCCATATGGTCTTTTGAGTATAGAATTATGTCATCTGTAAACTTAGGAAAATTTATCTTCTTCATTTTCTATATTTTATCTCCTTTATGTCTTTATAATGTCTAAGGGATCTAGCTAAGACTTTGAGTACTATTTTGAATGACTAGAGAGACCATTATATTATTCTAAATTATAAAGAAAATGCTCTAACTTTCCCCATTTATTATAGTATTGTCTATAAATTTGTTGTATATTTCTGTTTTTACTTGGGGATATGTACCATCTCTTTCTGATTTATTTGTATTTGTGGGGTTGTGAGTGTATTTTTGTGTGTGGATGCTTGGATGTCTGCATGTATGTGACTCCAGAAGTCCTTATAGGAGCCTGCAACCTTGTTTTTATTGACAGGATCTCTCTTTTTCCTTGAGGTAGTCATATAGGCTGGGCTGACTGGATCAAAAAGTTCCAGAAAGCTACCCACCTCCTCTTCCAAACCCCTAGGATTATAAGAATGCTACCGTATCAGGCTTTTATATAGTGGTTCTGGGTATTGAAGTCAGGTTCTTATGCTTATGGAGCAAATACTTGACTGACATGAGTTATCTCCTCAGATCATATTACATTCCAAATTTAAAGGATTTCTCTCATGAAATCCTTCTGAATTTTATCAAATGCTTTTTCTTCACCTATAAAGAGTATCATTTCTCTCCATCAATTTATATGGTATATTACATTTATTGATTTTTATAAGTTGAATTGCTGAGATGAAAACAATGTGGTCTTAATGTGTACTTGAAGTCAATTAGCAAGTATTTTACTGAGAATTTTTGCATGTACAACAGGGATATTGTTTTGTAGGGTTTTGTCATTAAAATATTATAATTATGTTATTTCTGCCTTCTTTTTGCATTTCTTCTTCCTCAAATTTATGATCTTTTTATTTAATTGTTATATATACCAAAGTATATGAATATAACCTTCTGAGTCCATGTAGTGTTCTTTGTATGTATGTGATTTCAGTGCTGACCACTTGGTATTCAGTAACCTTCTCATCTTTAGGATCATTAATTGTCCCTCTCTCAGCAGCTCTAAGTTGCCTGTAGTTCTTTTTCTAGGGGTGGGGCCCCATAAGACTTTCCCCTTCCAGAATATCATGTGTTGGTGTTGTCATTGTTCAGGTCTTGTGAAGGCAGTGGTATTGTTGCAGTATCCTGGGTAAAGCTTTCTTGCCATCTCTAGGAGGCACTGTCATAGCAGATTCTGTGGTCCTCTGGCTCTTTCAATCTGCCCACCCCTCTTCTGAATGTTCCCTAAACCTTAGATACAGAAGTTGGATTGTAGCTGTATCAACTGGGGATTTGTGCCCCATGTTTTCTGCTTATGACCAGTTGTGGTTTTCTGTAATGATCTTCATCTGCTGCAGAGAGAAGCTTCTTTTGATGGCTGAGTGTTGCAAGGAGAGGGCCCACTTATTCGTCCTGGCCACCCGGCTAGCGTAACTCTGAAATAACCACACAGAAAGTGTATTAATTAAACATTAGCTCTAGTTTCTTATTAGCTAATTCTTACATCATAATTTAACCCATTTCTATTAATGTGTACATCACCACATGGCAGTGGCATACCAGCAAAGATTCAGCATGTCTTACTCTGGCAGTGGCTCCATGGCAGCTCTTTTACTCTGCCCTTCTTTCTCCCAGCATTCAGTTTCATCTCCCCGCCTACCTAAGTTCTGCCCTATCAATAGGTCCAAAGTACTTTCTTTATTAACCAATGAAAGCAGCACAAAGACAGAAGGACTTCCTACACCAGCTGAGAATTGCACTTTTATGTGTGCATATTAGGATAAGTATGTAGAATGCAGTTAGGAATTATGCTTGTTTAGTAAAGTGGTTGTAGTAATTCCTCCTCCCAAAATCTATGACCTCACTAGCCCTGAGTACATGGGTATGTTTTCAGTTTTTGGCATGATTTCCCTCATTGAGTGGCATTTATGTCCAATTAGACAGCAGTTAATTAATGCCAAGATAAAAGAGTGGTACTGCTGCTGATCATTATTGTGTTTCATAGACATCACAGCTGAGCAAGACTATTAGTTGCTTTCCTTTCTTTTGGTAGTTTATATTGATAGCATCCTCTAGTACTACAAAAGCTAATACTCAGGGAGGAGACTTTTAGGTCAGATTGTCCAAATTCTCTGTATGAAGTGCGTATTGTATATATGATCTAATTTTTCTACTTTATGTTCTGATATTTTATCTTCTACTTGATTTTTTTCTACTTGTGAGACTCCCCCAAGTTTTTTTTTTAACTGTTACTGAGTCTTTCAATTCATTTCATTTTAACTTGAGTTCTTTTCTATATTTATCTTTATTAAATTCAGTTTTCAAACAGGATGGGAAGAGAGTACATTCAATGAAGCACAAGTTCTGAGGTGTTTGAGTAATTATAGATCTTTTGTTGTGGTTTTTGAGACAGGTGTTGTAATATGAGCAGCGGGGCTGCGTCCCCGGCACCTGGCCGCCCGCATGGCTTTACCCAAAATAATTACACGGAAACTGTATTTTTTTAAACATTGCTTGGCCCATTAGCTCCAGCCTCTTATTGACTAGCTCTTACATATTGATCTAACCCATTTCTAATATTCTGTGTAGCCCCACGAGCTGGCTTACCAGGGAGGATCTTAACCTGCGTCTGTCTGGAGTGGGAGAATCATGACGACTCCTGACTCAGCTTCTTTCTCCCAGCATTCTGTCTGTTTACTCCACCCACCTAAGGGCTGGCCTATAAATGGGCCAAGGCAGTTTCTTTATTAAATGAAAGTAACTCCTCCATCATTTCCCCTTTTTTTGTTTAAACAAAAAAGAAAGGCTTTAACTTTAACATAGTAAAATTACATATAACAAAATGGTTATCAAGCAAGAATTACAGCTACAATATTTATATCTATTTTATCTCTTATCATAATTAAGGAAAACTATAACTATCTATCCATTCTTCAACTCCATCAAAGACTCCAGAAGGATATAATATTATCTAAGTAAACAAGAGATCCAAACTCTAGAAATGACAGAGACATCTCACTGCCTGGACAGTCACCCAAAGTTCTTTTGTACCATTGGGGCATCCATCTTCAGCCTTCAGGCCCATAGTATCCAGCAGACATTTTCATCAAGCAGGAAATTCCAAAGACAGTTTAGTCACTTTTTGCTGTGTCCTGCAGAATGTCTTGCAGACTCTTTCATGAGTCAGGAACCCCGAAAATCCATCTCACCTTTAGGCAAGTTCAGCAGTCCTTTTTCTGCGGGTTCTCTGTGTCCAGTTTATGCAACAGTCCAGGCAAGAGCAGTTTCTTGCCCAAATGGCTATCAAACTCCATAAGGAGCCTCTTCAATGCCCATCTTCCTCTTGAAGTAGATTGGTACTGCCAGGAGCAGACGTGTCTCATTGTCATGAAAAGCCCTAAATTATTAAAACATTTAAAATGCCATATTCTGTAGTCTTTGAAAGATATGAAGAATGCCTATCTAACTGAAATATATCTATGCACATCTAGAAAATCTAACTAACATGACTAAAAGCTTGACAATTATCGATGATTATCCATTAACAACCTATATACATTACATTTTTAAATGAACTATACAGTCACAATACCTTAATCAAGATTAGAAATATGCATATACATATAACAAAATTGACCTTCAAATCCACACCAAAGCAAATTATTCATATCTATATCATATCCCCCTTTAAATGTAAAAGAACATTTATAAACAATATTTGGGAACATGGGCGCAGTTTTTTCCCTCCAAACTGCTTCCTGCTGTATGGGGGCGCTGTTATTCAGTTCTTTTATGGGATAACCTGTGTGCCAGGGTCATCTCAGTTGGCAGTTGAGTGAAGTAATTTTTTGAGGGTGTTCACAGTAACCTTTCAGGAGGGCGTGGTCTATCATACCATATTGGGATAGAAGAAATCCACAGGGTCGCATCCTCTGTGAAAACAAAAGAAGACCCTCTCCAAAGCATCATATCCTTAGACCCATATTCTGAAATCATAATACCCTTGTATCCATTCTGGTTTAGCTTGGCAGCCCATATAATGAAATGTCTCTCTGTACTTAGCTCCTTCACAGTCAAAAATTTTAAAGAAAACACAATAATACAAAGAATCCAGACTCTCTGTGAATTTTCCATTTTTACATGGCTTATTTTTATTTTTCTTTTAATCTATAACTATCTGTACTCTGTCTCTTTAAAGACTTTATCCCCCTTTTTTTAAGGGCATTAACTTTATTTTCTCTATATATTTTTTTTCTCTCTCAAGCCTACGTACATTCATCCAACACTGTGACTCATTTAGTGGTCTTTTATGTTTGAATCTGTTTTATTGTGAATCTGTAATTTTTTTACTATCCAGGAGCATTTCCTAAAATGTTAAGCAGCTCTTAAAAACTTAAGTTGCACCATGTACAGGTAATACGGTACTGCCTATGTCCTGCCCAGTCGAAACCTTAACTGCGCTGTTATTACTGTAATTACGATAGTTCCTGCCTGAGAGTAGCACAGTTCAGCATGGCGGAGCTGAGCCCTCCTGCCTCAGAGCCATTTGGTGCCCCTGAGCCACATTTAGTTCCAGGCACACAGCAGTCCACATTGCCATCAAGCAAGCCATAGCACTTTACTCCAAAAGATCCATTCAAAGACTCTGTCTCCCGAAGGAGCCAGACAGAGATCGCAGTGGCAGCACAGCCCAGAAAGCAGGCAATTTTAAAACAGCCAGTTTTTTCCTGTTGCTGAGTCAGGACAATTTCTTTGCCGCACGCAACCCAGAAACAGCAAAAAGCTGTCTTAAATTCTCTCTGTGTCCTTTTTAAGCCCTCTCAGGTTTTATGTGGAGTTCATTAGCACGTTGGGTGCCACTCTGTTGTAATATGAGCAGCGGGGCTGCGTCCCCGGCACCTGGCCGCCTGCATGGCTTTACCCAAAATAATTACACGGAAACTGTATTCTTTTAAACATTGCTTGGCCCATTAGCTCCAGCCTCTTATTGACTAGCTCTTACATATTGATCTAACCCATTTCTAATATTCTGTGTAGCCCCACGAGCTGGCTTACCAGGGAGGATCTTAACCTGCGTCTGTCTGGAGTGGGAGAATCATGGCGACTCCCTACTCGGCTTCTTTCTCCCAGCATTCTGTCTGTTTACTCCACCCACCTAAGGGCTGGCCTATAAATGGGCCAAGGCAGTTTCTTTATTAAATGAAAGTAACTCCTCCATCAGACAGGGTTTTTCTGTAGCTTTGGAGACTGTCCTTTTAGACCAGGCTGGCCTCAAACTCACAGAGATCTTCCTGCCTCCTAAGTGCTGGGATTAAAGGTGTGCACAACCTCCACATGACAATGGATCTTGATTGTGATGGTGCTTATTTGAATCTAGATACGAGATAAAATGCATGGAAACACATACATAATATTCACACAGGCATGAATTCAGATTACATATGTTGAAAACAGAATGAGTTCTGTATTTTCTTTGATAGTAATGCAGCAATGTTAACTGCCTGGTTTTGACACAGAACTGGAGGTATATTAAATATCATAAGAGTTGCTGTTTGAAGGGTAGGTAGATCACAGTCCCTGTAGATGCTCTTCCTGTGATGATACAACTGTTTTAAATCAAAGTTTTCAATTAATGGCTCGCATTTGTCTGGATGGTTTAAGTCTAGTTGTCCTTAAGGTAGAATAATTTGGAAAGGCATTTGCCATACCTCATCCCCACTGTATCATAAGGCCAGAAAACCCAGACAAAATGAAAGATCTACATGGCAGATAAGCTCTCCTACTTTATTAATATCTTTCCGTCATTTTTAAGTACACGTACTTCTTTGCTTTTTGAAAGTATTTTTATGAGAAAATTGCCAATCTTCATTTATATTTAGTGTTAGTGCTTATTCTTAGCTTTGTTTCTTCTGCTAATAACAACACAGGGCAGATGACATTAATGTGTTCTGCATACTTACAGGAATGGTCGCCAAACTGACCAAACCCAAAAACATTTTTAAGAAAGTAAAATAGTACAACTTTAATATGCTGAATTCTGTCATTACTCACCATCATTGTGGCAACGGTATAATAAGCTGTGAATTAGGAGAATCATGTGGTTGTTTTAACTATCACTTTTCTTTCTACTGAAGAAAATGTATTGGAATGCAGAATAAGAAATTTGACCTCATTATATGGGAAATCTAGAATCATCTCAAATTTATTTAAATTGCCCAAGTTATAATTTATAAGTATAAATGTCTTCAATAGTGCTTTTGAAAACATTCATTTTAGGGTACAAAAGAAATAAAATATATGGGTCCTGCCTTGTAAGTTGCTGATACAGCTGTGGCATACTGGAAATTTTACTGACTTCAAGTACCAGGCTTCAATTTTAATCTCCCCTCTGCTGCTTATCATTCATATCATTAAACCTTGTGGTATCTGCCTTTCCTCAAATATTGACTAGATCATGCACATGCACAAAGTTAATAAGTGTATCATGAGAGTGATAATATTGAAATATAGCCTATTAAAGTGGGTGTTAGAAAATGTGGTCAAATTGGTGCAAGTTTCTAAAAGTATTACGAATAAGAGAATCAGATTGAGCTTTAGAAAGTGAAAAGATAGTGGGGAAGCGTGAATAGTTAGAAACCTTCAAAATGTGAGCACAGCACCATACCATCATTCTACATTCTTAAAAGCATATTCTACCAGATGTTTATATATTTTTATTGATTTTTATTGAGCTATACATTTTTCTCTGCGCCCTTTCCTGCTTCTCCCCTCCCCTTCAACATCTTGAATTTTGCAGGAAGCTGTTTATATTTGAATGTTATTTTTTAATGTTATCACAGTTAATTGAGATCTTGTTTGGTAAGATTTACATAGCTTAAAAATAGTTAAATTCTTATGTTTAACAAGAGGGTATCATGGCAATAGGGCAGGTGCTGTCTTTTCAGTGTGTTTCATAGTCCTTGTTCATTGTTTGCATTTGTTTTTAAGTCTGTAATTTAATCTTTTCAAAAGTCCTTTGGTAGTCTGTAAATTTCCTGAACATAAGTGCTGCTTTCTGTATTAGAATTGTTTTAGGATAGTCTAAAAGAAATATAGGACAAATGAAGACATTCGATGTTTGATTTTCTTTTGAATGATATTAGAACAAAGACTGTTGTGGGCTAAACATATCTATCAGTGGTAATCTTTCCCCATTAGTAAATCATTCACAGATTCTTGTCACTTTTCAGCTTTATGATCCTTTTTGCTATATAATATCAACTTTACATTAGTGAAAAATAACTTTAAAGTATTTAAATATTATACTCTATTGCAGTAGGATGAAAAAGACTGATATAATGTAGACCCTCAAGGCTATAAAAGGAAAGGAAAATATATATACACATATAACTATAATGCAAGACAGTTTACTGCTAAGTGCCATGAGTTCTGTAGGATTTCAGATTATAGAAAACATTTTTAGCAGCTGATAAAGAATGCTTTTGTGGACGCAGGAGCATTTGACTAATTCACATAGTTTTGTTTTGTTTTTTTTTTTTTTTTTTTTTTTTTTTGGTTTTTCGAGACAGGGTTTCTCTGTGGTTTTGGAGCCTGTCCTGGAACTAGCTCTTGTAGACCAGGCTGGTCTCGAACTCACAGAGATCCACCTGCCTCTGCCTCCCAAGTGTAATTCACGTAGTTTGTAAATTAATATTAACATGGCAGTGTGGTGTAAAAATCTTAAAATAGCAGAGCTTCTAGTTAGTGCCAAAGATTTTTATCTTTGTAAATTTCAAAAATCATTTCAATTCCAGTAAATGTATCCAGTAAACATTACCACAAATAATAATTTAAGGAAAATATTTGTACTTTTATAATAAATGTTTTGTGTATGGTAGGTAATTGATGTTTTTATATTTTTAGGCCATGAATATTGTGGTTCCTTTCATGTTTAAATATGCTGTAGACAGCCTCAACCAGATGTCGGGAAACATGCTGAACCTGAGTGATGCACCAAATACAGTTGCAACCATGGCAACAGCAGTTCTGATTGGCTGTATGTGTGATTCTTTAATCTGTCTACAGGTGTTGACTTTCTTCAAGAAGGTTTCATCATATTTGAGCAGATGACCTTTTCACCACAAATACAACTTAGCATTTTGGATTTTTATTATTTTATGTGAGATTTGTTTTGATCTGTTTTTGAAAATTCTTTCTATGATATGCTTTGCAAAACTTTTGTGACAGTAGCATTTTCCATGTTTAAAAAAGAATAATATAAAATAAGACATTAAATGTATTACTACTACCTTCACTAGGCTTTTTTATAAGTTATCTTTCTAGAAAGGCCAGTTATTTTCTTACTGTTAATATTAAATAGAAGTGGATAATTAATGATATATGAACATTAGTGCTTTGTTAAAATATATTGAGTAACCATGACATACAGATGCAATTAGAAAATAATAGAATGTTTTCTTAAATGAAGTGGGGAGCTGTACATTTGAAAGGGCTCTTTAAGACTTTAGAGACAGAAACAGGAGCTTGCTAAAAGCACTTGACTCTTCAGGATCTAAGCCTTTTGCATTTGTTATTTGAGAGAATTGAATTAGATATTGTACACTTATCCACAATGAGGCCATCTGGGCTATTCTATATTAAAAGTATTTTAATTGGAATTTTTTTCAGCATCTGAAATCTAGGGTCAAATAACACTGAAAGGGATTTATGATGATGGAAAGGTTAATACTCATTAGAATAGATGAGTTCTATGCTTCTTTTAGTGTAAATATTCTGTGTTATATGTATTGGATGAATTATTCATCGTATAAAGATTTCGTGTAGCCTTGCCACTTATACTGCTCCAATTCTAATGTTTCTATACCCCCTCCTACCTTTTTCTTTTGTTTTGTTAGATGGTGTATCAAGAGCCGGAGCTGCCTTTTTCAATGAAGTTCGAAATGCAGTATTTGGAAAAGTAGCCCAAAATTCAATCCGAAGAATAGCCAAAAATGTATTTCTCCATCTTCACAACTTGGATCTGGGTTTCCATTTGAGCAGACAGACAGGAGCTTTATCTAAGGCTATTGACAGAGGAACAAGGGGTATTAGTTTTGTCCTCAGTGCTTTAGTGTTTAATCTTCTCCCTATCGTGTTTGAGATGACGCTTGTCAGTAGTGTTCTGGTAAGTAATGCGTTTTTTCATAGTAACCTTTTATCTTTCAATCTTATTAATAGCAAATAAATAGTTGAAGCTGTTTATGCTCTTGCATACCTTGATGCCAGAAACATTTTGCTGTTTGTTTCATTATTTTGCCACAGACGTCAAAGGACTTTCCAAATTATGTATTATTTTTTAGACACCTAGATCATTGATTAGTGCTTCTAATGTTTTTTTCCAAGAATTTTGTATGTCACACATTGGATTGTGTGATCAAAATATTTAGATTTGTTTATCAACCCTAACACATTATAACATTGTAAACTTTAAATTAATTGCTCTTTAGGCTTATACAGTTTCAATGTTAAAATTTGATGGTATAATTGTGACAGGTGCAATTTGACTTTCTTTCCTTGTTACCTTGAGTAGATTATTTAAGATATTTGATTTTTAATCCATTATTGATTAATGTAACTTCTCAGCATCATAGTTTTTATAAGTATCCTTTGACTGAAGTTTGCTGTTGTGATGCTATAAAGCGACAAGAACAATAATTACTTTCTTTTTTAAGTTTTGTTTCATTTTTCATTGTATTGTTTTTAAAACAATAATTCTAAAATAAGGAATATTTCTTATTTATTTGAAGTGCATAGAATCTTAAATAATACTTTCAAAGAAAATAATATTCTCTATAAGCTTTCTGTTTTGCCAAGTGTTATATTAAAATTTAGACTGTAAACTGCTATATGCAGTTACAATTTTGATTCAAATGTAATTAAGCATGGTTCATCATCACCTTTTACTAAACTAATTATTTTTCCATTTTTAAAATTTCTATTTTATTCAATTTTATTTTACATAATAGAGAATGTTGCCAGTATCTCTCACTTTTCCTATTGTAAATGATGAAAGCCAGAGACAATTCAATCACTTTTCACTTCTCTTGACTTCTTTTTCCAGTATTACAAATGTGGTGCCCAGTTTGCATTGGTAACCCTAGGAACACTTGGTGCATATACAGCATTCACAGTTGCGGTTACACGGTGGAGGTATGGTATTTCCCAGAGGCCAGTCAAGGCTTCAGAAATTAGTTATGGTATAGCATATGTTTCAGGCTGTGTAAATCTTTGTCTTACAGAACTAAATTTAGAATTGAAATGAACAAAGCAGATAATGACGCAGGTAACGCTGCTATTGACTCACTGCTGAATTATGAAACTGTGAAGGTAATCTGTCTAAGTGTCTTTTCAGCTGCCTTTCACACTAGGATTTGTTCTGTCATTTAATTTAATGGGCACTGTAAGAATATCAGATTAGGATAGGATCTCTAGGTGTGATGAAATAATACTCCTTCATTTTTCTTTTGTTTAGAAATGTTCTTTTCTCTTTGATTTTTATTTGGAAATATCAGAATTTTACCTTCTGAGTTTTTAAGTGATCATAAATATATGATTAGCATCTTGATTACAAATGAATATTAGCTAATTAAGTTGACATGCAAGTTCTTGATCCTCTTTTTATCCTTCATAATGCCTAACATCGTGCTTTTCCTTAAATTTTTCATTCATTTTTGCATTTATTCACTTAATTACTGAATTGCTCTCATATGCAAGCACTGTACTAAGCACTAGGCTATGATAGGAGGAGATGGTAAAAAAGATTACAATGTCCCCCTTGACTTCTCATAATTTTATAATGTGCTAGAAAAGTTAAAGGAAGTATTCAAATGACTATTCAGAAAGTCATGATATGGCGAGGGCAGGTGGAACTATGAATTTAAGGCATCAGATTAAGGCTTTGTGAAGGAAGTGTCACTAGTAGAAGGCATGTTTAAATCAAGTCTAGGTTCAAATTTATTAACTAGTTAAGAAATGTTTGTTGGATGAATTTTGAATATAATCCATTACTTGAAAACCTTCAGGAATACCATAATCTAATATATTGAAAGTCAATATTTTTATGTTTGACAATTTCATACATGTATATAATGTATTATGATTATATTCCCCCCATTATCCTTTCCTGTCCTCTTCCCATTATCCCTTCTTATTCCCTTCCTACTCCTCTGATCCGTTTTTTTCTTCAAAGTTGAATTTTATTTTATAATAGGATCTTCAATACCAAAGTATATCTATATATTAAGTATGATAAAACTTAACCAATTGCATAGAAGAGTATATATTCAAATTTGCCCATAGTTACTATTTTTATATATTTATAGTATTTTAATAATGAAAAATATGAAGCACAGAGATATGACAGATTTTTGAAGACATACGAGACTGCTTCATTGAAAAGTACCTCTACTCTGGCTATGCTGAACTTTGGCCAAAGTGCTATTTTCAGTGTTGGATTAACAGCTATAATGGTGCTTGCCAGTCACGGAATTATGGCAGGTAATGGATTGATGGTTATCACATTTAGAGACTATTATAAATGGGTTAATGGAAGAAATAAGTGTTTTGTATTAGTTGTAAAGTGTGCTCAGTAAAGCACTTTGACATTTTCAGAGTGTTTTTCTTTTCCCATCAGAATGTATTTTCTTGATTGATAATTCTTTTACTTCCTTTTTATTAACACTGACTTACTTATTGAATGAAAATACTGCTTATTCATTTTATGGTTCTATAACGTGATTCTTTAGGAGAATTTGTTTTAAAAATCAACCATGTAAAATGTTTACTTTTATGATACCTTTTTTAAAAAATAATAATGCTTTTATTAATTTGAGACATCAACCTTTTTAGTATCTGGTATCTTTAATTTTTCTTATAAACCTGGAAAACAATGCTATTAATTTACTGTTTAGTTTAAAGGTCTTGTTTTATAATTCAGTAGCTTTTTCTACTGGGTTATTTTCATTTGCAAGTAATGTCTGTGCCTAGTCTTCCTAATATGAGATGCATCATCTTTCTTGTTCATGATAGCCATTCACTCCAATTTTAATATATGTACTTTTATGAGTTTTCTTTTTAAATACTATACAAGAAATCTTTACTTATGCCTTAGAGGAGAAAGGAAATATTTTTAACCTTCTTATTCTGTCATTACTTAAATCATTCTTTTTCATATATTACACAGTGTGTTAGGTATGCTTTTCCCTCTCCATGCAATATACACCAGGTTCCTACATTGCCTAATTCATGCATTCATATGCTCTATAACTTGTGTCAGCTTAAATGTTGCTGATTATGTACATTTAGAACTATGTGTCACAGAAATTGGCTTTAAAACTCTTTCTTAAGCTAGAGAGCTTATACCTTTTCTTTTTCCAACTGCATAATAAGGTGCCCTTACCGTCGGAGATCTAGTAATGGTGAATGGACTGCTTTTTCAACTTTCATTACCCCTTAACTTCCTGGGAACTGTATATAGAGAGACAAGACAAGCACTCATAGATATGAACACTTTGTTTACTCTGCTCAAGGTAGACACGCGGATTAAAGTAAGTAATGTGTATAGTAGCCTTTTCAGAAGATCATGGAGTACTGTCTCACTAATACTGGGTTGCTCCAGGACAGTGGTTCTCAACTTGTGACTTAGAACCTGTGACAGAGGTCACATATCAGATATCCTGCATATCACTTATTAACACTACAATTCATAAACAATAGCAAAATTATGGTTATGAAGTAGGAACAAAAATAATTTATGGTTGGGGGTCAGCACAGCATGGTTGTATTAGGAAGGTTAAGAACCACTGTTCTAGGAGAATATTCTTACATCACTAGGTTAGACAAACAATTTCCTCATTGTCATCTCTTCCCCAACTCCTCACCAAGAAAATCTTTCCTGTGCAGTGATTGCATACACCTTTAATCCCAGCACTCCAGTACTTGGTACACAGAGGCAGGCAGATCTTTATGAGTTCAAGACCAGTGTGATCTACAAAGCAAATTCTAGGACAGGCAGAGCTGTTGTTATACAGAGAAACCTGTCGTGAAAAAAACAAGATAGATAGATAGATAGATAGATAGATAGATAGATAGATAGATAGATAGATAGATAGATACATACATACATACATACATACATACATGGATGAATGGATGAATGAATGAATGAATGGATAGAGTGAGTCTTCCCAGCATCTGGCATATATAGGAATTTCTTATCTGCTCATTTTTATGCAATGAGTAATGAAAAAAAATCATACTTGGAAGTGACCTTATTCCATTTGCATAAACCTCCTTTCCCATATTTTTTTTGCTCTCCCTGTTAATTAAAAGCATTGTCTAAAGAGTAGTATAAGTAGTATGTTGTTTTTCTTTTTTCTTCCCTTCTAGGACAAAGTGATGGCATCTCCCCTTCAAATAACACCACAGACAGCCACAGTGGCCTTTGATAATGTGCATTTTGAATATATTGAAGGACAGAAAGTCCTTAGTGGAGTATCTTTTGAAGTCCCTGCAGGAAAGAAAGTGGCCATTGTAGGAGGTAGTGGGTCAGGGTGAGTAATTTAGTTTTTTATAAAATTCTACATTATTGTCTGATAATTGTGGATGTGAATTTTTTATCATAGTGAAATAATTACTATACTTAAATTGAGCTTCCCTAATGACGACAGATGCTGATTAGCCTTTCTTCATCTCCAATTTCAGAAAGAGTACAATAGTGAGGCTGCTGTTTCGCTTCTATGAACCTCAGGAGGGTAGCATTTATCTTGCTGGTCAAAATATACAAGATGTGAGCCTGGAAAGTCTTCGGAGGGCAGTGGGAGTAGTACCTCAGGTATTTTAAAACAAAAATGTAATTGTTAGAGGGTTGGTGGATATATTACTATAATAATTTGAATCCAAGGAGCCAGCATATGCTAATGAAGTGGACAATGTTAAACTGTTCAAGTGAAATTCTACTACCAAAAGGAATTGTGTTTTGAGACAACATCTCACCATGTACTTCTAACTGGCATGGAATTTACCATGTAAACCAGATTGTCCTCAGTCAAGCAGACATGGTTTCTAACCATAGCTCTAAGACTAATCAGTTCTATGGCACTAGTCTCACTTTCCTCATTTCTAAAATAAAGATAATATTTATAAGAAATACTTATTATAGAGGATACACACATATATATTTACCAGACACAATACCCACAATATAAATGTTTAGAAAATTAAAACTAAAACTTTTGAATATCTTTTAACAAATTAAATCTATAATTACAATGTAATTTATCTACCAACCTCAAGTTTTATGCCTTATTTGCTACTGGTCTAATTTATTATCAGGCATACAGTGCCTGACTGATAGTAATCATTTAAAAATATTAGGTGAGTGACATTGAAACAGAGAAGTAAATTCAAAGTAAAGCCTGAGAAAACAAGACGTAGATAGTCTTACAATGTATATAGTTTTATCTTAAAAGTCTATAAAGGAGTTTGAAGCTGTACCTGAATGCTAGAGTACTTGTCTGATGTCCACTGGTAAAGTTGATTTATGAAACCAAGTATCAGATCTCTGGGAGAACAGATCATATGGGGAAGGGAGAAGAGAAAACCTATAAGAAAGTCACCAGGAAGGAAATGGTTATCACAGCATTTGGGAGGCTATGATAGAGTAATTGACTTAAGATTGAGGCAGCCTGGGACATAATGCATTCCAGGCAGCTCTGGACTACAGAGTAAGATTCTATCTTTTAAAAACTAAAACAAAAAGAGTGATCTGACAGGGGTATGCCAATTATAAAAGGTCCCCAAGTGCTCCAGCATATGGCACTCCTTTCTATCCCATCTTTTGCTGAAAATCACAAATTTTAGTCGTATGAGTCACCTAGGAAGATTGTAGAAATTCCATTTCTTTTTTCACATGCTCGGCTTCTGATTGTGGAGTACATTGTGAGCCCAGAAATCTATATTTTTAATATGCATCTTAGATGATTCTGATAGATACTTTAAGACTGACTTTGTGTTAAGAAACAGTAACCTATACTGTTTGCCAAGTGAACTGCATTCTGGACTGTGACTTCATTTGGTCATGTGTTCTAATTCATATGTCTTATTTCTGCCATTTTTTTGGGCTATATAATGATTTCACGCATCCTTTTGAAAAATAAAACATTAAATTCACGAAGGAGGAAAAGCAATTTATCCTTATTTGAGACATTAGTAATATAAAATTCGGTGAAAATGAAATAACACTTCTACCTAATAGATTGATAAATGAAGTTCTTTCTTTTTATTCATTTCTCTTTAGGGGCACTCCAGTCAGCTCCCAAATAATCACACAGAGACTTCTTATGAATGCCTGGCCTTAGCTTGGCTTGTTTCTAGCCAGTTTTCCTTAAATTATCCCATCTACATTTTGCCTCTGGGCTTTTACCTTTATTTTTGTATATCTTTTATTTTCTTCTTATTCCATTGCTGGATGTGTAGCTGGGTAACTGACCCCAAACATCCTCCTCTCCTTCTCCTTTTCTTACTACTCCTCCCTTTCTTCTTTTTCTCCTATTTATATTCTCTGCCTGGCAGCTCCACATGTCCCTCTTCTGCCTAGTTACTGGCTGTTCAACTCTTTATTAGACCAATCAGATGTTTTAGGCAAGCAAGTAACAGCTTCATAGAGTTAAACAAATGCAACATAAAAGAATGCAACACATCTTTTTATCATTAAATAAATATTACACAGTATAAAAGAATGTAACTCATCTTTAACTAATATTCCACCACAGATAAAGATTTTGAAAACCAGAATATCTAATTTAGATATAATTCTGTAACATGGGCATCATTGTTTTGCTCATGAAAGAATATGGTTTTCATCATAAGAAAATTAACAATACATATAAAGTTCTGCAAAAGTATTCTGATAACTCTGACCCTAGGAAATTTTAGTAAGAAATTTAATACAATGTTATCTACAGCATTATTTATAATTGTCCAAGGTGGATACCATATAAATATTCAGTGATAACTGAATGTTTGAAGTATTATAGTTTCAAGTGCCATGTAGTCATTAAGCTTTATCAAATTATATTATGATTGTTTTGTTGAACAAATATAGATATTTTGCCTGCATTTAGTCAGTTTTTGTACCCCATACATCCTGGTACTTGAAGAGACCAGGAGATTTGAATTTCTTGAATCTGAGGTTACAGATGAATGTGAATGTGTACTGGGAACTGAACCCAGATTCTCTGGAAGAGCAGCCAGTGCTCTTAATCAGTGAGAAATTTCTTCAGCTCAGCATTAAAGTTTTAAAGAATATTGAATATCACGAACAGTCAATACGACTACGTAAAGAAATATTAGATCTGTTTAATGTTGCAAACTATTACTTTAAATATGTGAAGGTGTGTTGTGTTGACAGAAGTTTCTGTTTTTCCTGGTCCTGCTGCCATTCAGTCCCAAAGAAACACACAGAGTTCTACGTTAATCATAAACTGGTTGGCCTATTAGCTCAGGCTTCTTATTAACTCTTATAACTTATATTAGCCCATAATTCTTGTCTGTGAGCCATGTGGCTTGGTACCTGTTATCAAGGCAGTCACATCTTGCTTCCTCTGCATCTAGGTGAAAGTTGCAGACTGAGCTTTCCTCTTCCCAGAATTCTCCTCTTCTGGTTACTCCACCTCTACTTCCTGCCTGGCTACTGGCCAATCAGCATTTTATTAACATACAAGTGACAAATCTTTACAAAGTACAAATCCACTATCCCACAGCAAAGATGTGTTGCATTTGTTTATGCTGTATTTGTTTAACTATGTAAAGATGTGTTACATTTGTTTATCCTGCATTTGTAACATGTAACGATGTGCTGTTTTGCCTGCCTAAGGCACCTGAGTGGTCTGATAAAAATCTGAATGGCCAATAGATAGGCAGTACAGGGTTAGGCAGGGTTGGCAGGCAGAGAGAATAATTAGGAGGCAGAATCTAGTCTTAAGAGGAGAGAACTAGCCAGGTGGTGGTGGTGCACGCCTTTAATCCCAGCACTCGGGAGGCAGAGGCAGGCGGATCTCTGTGAGTTCGAGTCCAGCCTGGTCTACAAGAGCTAGTTCCAGGACAGGCACCAAAGCTACAGAGAAACCCTGTCTCGAAAAACCAAAAAAAAAAAAAAAAAAAAAAAAAAGAGGAGAGAACTAGGGAGAGAGAGAAGCACTCAAGGCCAACCAGCCAGGCAGTGAAAGTAGGACATACAGAATGAAAGAAAGGTGAAAAGCCCTAAGGCAAAACATAGATGAAGAAAAGCAGGTTAAATTGAGGTATAAGAGCTACTGGGACAAGCATAAGCTAAGGTAAAGCATTCATAACTAATATTAAGACTCGCATTTTTATTTGGGAGCTGGCGGTCCAAGAAAGCCTGCTATAAAGGATATCAAACAAAATATTCTGGCTGTACAACATAGATTAATACTTGCAATTAGAGAAAAAGATGGAATAGACACAAAAGCATTAATGTGTTTTTCTAGATGATAAAGTTAATACATTATTTAGTTTCTTAAATTTGTGAACTTTGTGTGTGTGTGTCTGGTGCATGCCATGTTATGTCATACCTACAGATAGTTCTGTGGTTATTTAAACTAAATTAACAATTGCATTATTTCACATAATTACTCATATTTAGTGTGTGACAAGAGTATTTAGCAAAAATCATGAAAATAGTTCATTTGTGTTTTGTTTTGGGAAATAGGGTCTTACTCTGTACTGCAGGCTAGTATCAAGCTCATGGTGCTCCTACTTCTGACCCCAAGTGTTGGGATTACAAGGGTGAATCACCACACATGTTTAGTTAATTTTCATTTTATCCATTTTTTGGTTATATTTTTCTGTTTTTTGGTTAGCATTTATTAATTTTTTCTGAATATAAAGTACTATAAAAATAGTTCTGTGTGTAGGACTTTGAGCTTATTTGGTACATTTAGTATGAGAAATTTATGTTTGTAGTGGATATATAAATGATCAGAATATTACTTGAAATAATATCTGAAATTCTCAACCTGAAAATACTGTAAAAGAAGACCTTTACTGGGTCTCCTGGTGAATATTAACAATTAGAGCCATTTTATTTCACCTTGCTCTCAACCATTCAGAGACCGAAAAAAGAATAGGAGATGAAGGCTCACTTGAAATAAATTAGCTTTAGTATGCCATGTCAAAACAAGGTGAATTATCAAATGACAGCTTGCACTGAGCTTCCTCTATTAAGTACATAGATGATGCACAAATTCTTTATTTGCTGAGTTTCAAGGCCAAAGTAAAAGCTTCTTATAAATACAGGGAAATATATCTAACCTCATTAGTAATTAAGGAAATTCTAATATAAACAAAAAGTACATTTCACTCTAAAATCATAAGTGAAAATGAGTACCAGGGTTGCTAAAGCTATGGAGATCTAGCAACCTTACATGCCATTTAGTAGAACATGCTCATATATTACTAGCTGCTGTTTTTATAGGACAGCTGAGCAGTAACATTACAAAGTAAATATAAACTTCACTTTTGACCTATCAGTTAACATCTAGGAATCCGGAATTCTTGCATAAATACTTAAGTCTGTAAAGCCATTTATATAATGCTTTTATCCCAACATGTTAACCACATTAATAGACATTAATGGGGGAATAAGTAATTTTTATCTATAGTAGGAAATATATAGCGATTAAAAGAATGAAATATGTTTCTATTATCTAGAATGGAAAATCTCCAGTATATGTTAAATAGAAAAAGCAATTTACAATGTAGTATGTGTAATTTGAGTTCCCTTGTTTTGGAAAAAAAGCATATGGTTAAGCATATAAATGTCTCAAAATAAGTCTGGAATGAACATAACAAATTATACATGGTAATTAGCTCCAGAAAGAGACCTGAGACTGCAGGTCTAGTAAAAGGGATTGTTGTGGTTTGCTATTTACAATTACTTTATGTCTTTATACTTTTTAAAATTTATATAAATTTGTATAATGAACACATATACAATGGGTGTCTATACAAATCTGCTTCAGGATGCTGTCCTCTTCCATAACACTATCTACTACAACCTTTTATATGGAAACATCAGTGCTTCACCAGAGGAAGTATATGCAGTAGCAAAATTAGCTGGTCTTCATGATGCAATTCTTCGAATGCCACATGGATATGACACACAAGTTGGGGAACGAGGACTCAAACTATCAGGTGAGCAAAGATCTTAAAGCTTCTACTTTTATATTCTCTTCAAACCAATTTGTTGGGACTGTTTATATTATTGATGGAATCTCATATATATCAGTGT
Source organism: Chionomys nivalis (assembly GCF_950005125.1). Lineage (NCBI taxonomy): Eukaryota > Metazoa > Chordata > Mammalia > Rodentia > Cricetidae > Chionomys > Chionomys nivalis. The sequence goes on along the minus strand of NC_080112.1, from coordinate 73,532,642 downwards.
TAATGTGTAATCCACAACCTTTAAGGAAAGCCAAGACTTACTCACCTGGAATATAGTAAAAGTAGAGTTAATTAGTTTAGTACTGAATAGTGTATCTCTCATCTTATTTCCTAGGTGAGGTTCGGATGTCTAAACGTCCTTACACTTGTCCTGTTCATTTTCTTATCTTTCTTAGCTCACTGGTGAAAGAAATTTTGAGGTTTTATATGTTTCTATGCAAATGTTTAATCATGAGATGGTATATTTAATCATAACTTTAAAATGACTGGATTTTTGAATAATTTATTTATTTACAAAATTTATTAAGTATACACTGCATGGCTCCTATGCCAAATTATGTATGGCTAAATGGGCCTGCTGTCAAGGAATGTGTGGTCTATTAGAAATTTTTTATTTAAGTTAAGAATATTTTAAGCAAAGATTTTCTAGTTAAGTTTGTTTGTGGTTATTGTTTGGTCATAGCTTAGTAATATATGTTTATCATTTCAGTGTACCTTATAAAAGTTTATATAACTTGCCCTTGTAGTTAAGAGAAGGTAAAATGTATTTGGTATACACTCTTACTTTGAAATATGCTATTAAATAACAGCTTATCTCAAAACATACTTAAATATTAGCAGATTGGGACCTTTTATGTTAAGTCATAAATTAGGTATTCATGGTTTCATGTCTTTAAGTTTTCTAGTTTCAGATATTGGGTTTGTCCTTTGATTTGTTGATTCATTGCTAATGAATTTTTTATCTAAGGTTTTTGCATATTGAAATATCCATAATAGAAAGTAACATATATGATAAACATGCTTTTGGTAAGAACAATTGAAAAATCAAAGTTGTTACTTATCATTTTTATTCATTTCACTGACATGAATCAGAGATTCATTAAGATTGAATTTGTATTCCAGGGAATATAGTTTGTCAAAGGATACCATATATAGACTTAGACTGAACAATTCAGTTAAGTGGCAAGTGATAAAGAATTTAGGTAAATGTTACAGGTATAATTTGATGGTTATAATCAACAGGAATACTAGAAACAGAATATTCCTGTATTGTGTTTCCTTAAATGAAAATATTTCTTTTTCAGGAGGAGAAAAACAGAGAGTAGCAATTGCAAGAGCCATTTTGAAGGACCCCCCAGTTATTCTCTATGATGAAGCTACTTCATCATTAGACTCAATAACTGAAGAGGTAAATGACAATGAAAATAACAAAATAAACTTTTTTCCTTGGAATCTTCAGTGCAATGTCTGCATTACTTAGAACAGTGGTTCTCAACTTTCCTAATGTTGTGACCCTTAATACCCTCATGTTGTGGTGACCCCCAACCATAAAATTATTTCTGTTGCTACTTCATAATTTTGCTACTTTTATGAATTGTAATATATGTGTACCTGTTACACAAGAAGTCTGATATGTGACCCTGTGAAGGGATCATTTGACCCCCAAAGGGGCTGCGACTTACAGGTTGAGAACCACTGACTTAGTGTTTTGAATGTATTTCAGTGGGAGATATTATAAATTAAAATAGCCAACCCCATCTTTTTATATGGCAAGTGTTAGTAAATTCTACAAAAGCCAGGTTGCATTGAACCAGATAATACATTGTTACAAATGTGCTTCCTTTTGGAAGTATATGATATGCTATGCTATTACTATATCACTCCTGTATCTTGCAAAGCTGTACATATTACCTGGCATGCTAGTGAGGGAAGAAAGTTTTAGTAACTGTCTTATTGTTTAGCACTCCTTAATAGAAGTCATGTAAGTGACTCTGACACAGTCTAACCAGAATGCCTTTCACTTACTATTGAAGTGCAAGTCAGGCCATCCAACCCTTAGAATAGTACCATTTGTTTCTGCTCACAAAAGTTTTATGTAACAGCAAAACTTTTGTAACAATGATGCCATGATACTATCCCAACTAGTACATTGCATCTTATGACATCTTTACATTACATACAAAAGTTTCAGCAACAATGGTAATTTCATGTAGTTTAGTCTAGAACTAAAGCTAGGCAAATGTTGCAGTTTGCTACTTTTTACTGAGTATGTGGTAGGAACCTAATGTTAACTTCTTTCAGCTTTACAGGCAATGTGATATAATATTTGCATGTGGAATTAAATTTGAGGGAAGATTATTATTTTATTAGCAACATATTTAAAACAGTTCAAAGTAGATTCATTTGAGAATTACATTTTGAATGAATATTGAACAGGACTAGATCCCATTCACAAGAGAATAGCAACCTATTTATGAGAACTTCATGCCTAAATATATGTTGTACAAGTTATAAGCTAACAGGATAAAATTTATAACAGCAGTTTTTGAGTCACATAATTATGTTAGAGAATATATCCCATTCAGCATTTACAAAGAATTCCTCAGAAGAAGAAGTTTTGATAAATTTCAGTGAGCCTTTTTAATAGGTAAAGGGAAGTCAGAATTTGAGCTTTTATAGGTAAAAAAGGAGAGAGACTCTCTACAAACATAAGGTTGATCATTAGTCTGTCCTAGTAAAAACATAAGGTCTCCTTTTCAGAAAACTGTATGTTCCCTGTAATTTATACTTTTAAAACATGAAATGTTTAGAAATACCTGTGGGAAGCCAGTGAGCATATCCCTATTACCCACACTGTTTCTTTAGTCAATGACTTCTATAGATAATTGAATTACACATGTAACTGTCTTACACTTTATAGGCAGGAAACAAAATCTGTTTTCTAAAATGTATTAAGAACTCAAAATGTGAAAAGGCACGCCTTTAATTCTATCAGTGTAAGGCCATTTGGATCTACATAGTAAGTCTTGTAGCAGCCAAAGCTACATACTGAGACCCTCCCTCAAAACAACAAACAAGAACTCAAAATGCTTTTGAAAAAGAAAAGACTGCCTCAAGTAAGAAGTTCTTGGATGTGTTTTGCCTTTGAACTAAGGCAAAACAAATGTTCCTGCAGGCTTTCAGACTCCTGTCTTTCTTTGAGTTTTTTTTTTTTTTTGTATTTTCTCTGCATCCTGTTACTTGAATATTTCATTTTAGTTTTATTCTTATTGATAAGATTATATATGACCATGTTCCTCATACCACCAGAGTTTGTCTTTTTAAAATCATATTGTCCCAGATGTTTTAGTGACATGCTGCCTACGTGATATTTTTTTATTTTAGTATTCTAATGATTACTTTCCAATTTTCTTTGTTTTTTTGTCCTTTTGTTTCTTTTAGTATTGGAGGTGAAATATTTAGTGTTGATATGAATTCCTAAGTTCCTTTAGTAAAGATAACATTGTTTTACTTTCCATTAACCTAATGAAAGCTCTGGTTTGGTTTTCTCCTATTCTTGTCAAACTTGTAGGCTATCCTTAGTGCCATGAGGGATGTGGTGAAGCACAGAACTTCGATTTTCATTGCACACAGATTGTCAACAGTGGTTGATGCAGATGAAATCATTGTCCTGAGCCAGGTAAGTAATGAACTTTAAAAGATAGTATTCATTGCTACTCAGCCTTAATTAGAGAAGTTTTTCTCTGCAATGATAGGCAGTGAATGAAAGGACTTATGGCTGCTGAAGATGCAGAAAATAACAGACAGTTGAGTGTTCAGCCCTAAACAGCACATTTATGCCACTCCCTCTAATGCTTAGGGAACATGGAGGAATGGGTCAGGGGTGTTGGATTGGGGGATAAAGAACCAGAAGAAAAGGAGAAAGACTGTGAGGTGCTGTTTTCTGGCCATGACATAGCAATTGTAATCATTATCTTTCAGCAACTGCAGCTTCCTGCACTGGGTGTGCACAAGACTGAGCCAGTCAGCAGTCAAGTCATGAATACAGGAGGGTGTCACAGGGCATATCCTTCCCCAAGAAACTATTAACTGCTTATGGATTCTAGGGGAGGGTTGTGATTGTCTTCACTTGTGTACCCAAGGTGAAGCCACCAGACTCTAGTGGATACTTCTAAGCCAATGGTCATATAGGCTGTCCTGGTAAAAATCAGTAGATTACAAAACAAAAAGACATGAATGTAGGAAACGCATTTATAGGAAAGAAGGGATTTAACAGGGGTAAAATGAAGACAAGAAAGGGAAGCGGTGAAAGTAATCAGTAAATTTTATATATCTGTATGAACTTATCAAAGAATAAATTTAATAGAAACTATAAAAGGAAAAATGATAGTATTTGAAGAATCTTAGAAATAGTTATAGGTATCCAAAATTTAATTATTGTGTCCAATGAAATATTGCAGAATTTGTGTTCTTTTGATGAAATTAAATCCTAATAGTATTCTGGCTTTTGTCACTTTTGTAGGAAATAATGCATTAAATTTCTAAGAAGGATAAACTATATTAACTCACTCTTTATTAAAGTACTAAAAGCAAATGTTTGATCAGAAAACTATTAAATCTTCAAGATAGAAGCATATTTTCAATGATTGTCTATATAAAATAATTTTTCTTCATTCAGTTTTGCCCTGAATAGATCTTTGCACAGTGTCTTTGTATTTTCATTGTTTTATATATATATAGTATATATATCATTAATATCTTAAAATTTACAGTAAAATAAAAATGATCTTTTTTTAAAGTGACTATTTAATTTTGTTTTCGTTGTAGGTAAATAAAAATATACTATTTTATCACTTTTGAGGGAATTACTATACAAGCTTACTATCTAAATGTTCTCAGCAGTCGTTGTGATTGGCAGATCTGAACATTTTTAATAATTGTCCTTTACTCCTGTCTGTAAGGATCTTTTTCCCTCATCTCTTAGCATTTGATTATTTCTAACACTGTTCAGTTTTTCATATCACATACAGAGCTTTTGCCATCATTATCATTCTCTTCTAATCAATACTTCTATTTTTTATTGTTTTGGAAGCCAGTGTACTGAGAGTTAAGAGATGGGAAGCAATTGTGTGCTTTCTAAAGTTTGAATTATCAAGAGGGACTTTTTTGTGATACTACAGATTGAACTCAGAGCCTTATACATGCTCTACTGTTCTACTGTTGAACTGTATTCCCAGCCCACAAAGGTTTGTTTTTATTCCACTAACATTTAGACAGTATTCATTATTGTGATATTTATACCCTTTATTCTATAAGGGATTTACATGTTTGTGACTTTAAATGTGTTAGTTTGTTCCTAAATGTTGACATTCTTTAGAAAATAAGTTGTTTTTCCCAATATGGTTAAGCCAAAATATCTTAAATGGTAACTTAAACCTTACTATATCTTTGATATTTAAGAATCTGAAATAAAATCCAATATTTTGTACCTTTTAAACTAAGCTTAACAAATTATATGCAGTCATGCTCTCAGAGCTTTTATTCAATAATAGAAAATATTGAGATTTCTTAGTAAATAACATATTTCCATATGTCTGTGCAGAAATGTCACAACATTGCCCCATGGGTTTTGAATTACAATTAATGTATTAATGGCCATAGCATATGTAGCTATATAAACTTTCTTGGTATTTTTGTTTGTTGGCCCTCTAATTGGTTGATTTTATGACCTCATTTTCAACTGGGGGTTTGTCTGCCACCTCAGGCATTGCCAAAATTTGTTTATATTTCTGTTACGATGTCATGCCTATGAGACATCTGATTGATCATGGAAGATTAGACACACTTACTTTCCTCCTCCATCCCAACTAAAAGAAAAGTGAAGGAAAAATGAGTATAATTATAAATCATATAATTATAAAGATACTAGAAGAATTAATAGTGAACAAAGAATATCAGCAGATGTGGGAAAGATGTTAAGTAGATAGATTAGAAGGACTGAGAAATTTGGATACTACCGGACTCCCTGAACGTGGCTGACAAGGAGGGATGATTGAGAAGACAAGGACAATGGCATTGGGTTTTGATCCTACTGCATGTAATGACTTTGCGGGAGCCCAGTCTGTTTGGATGTTCACCTTCCTAGTCCTGGATGGAGGGGGGAGGACCTTGGACTTCCCACAGGGCAGGGAACCCGGACTGCTCTTTGGACTGGAGAGGGAGGGAAAGGGGGATGGAGGGAGTGGGAGGGAAATGGGAGGAGGGGAGGAGGTCGAAATTTTTAGTTAAATAATAAAAATAAATTTAAAAAGAGAGAGAGAAAATTTAAAAGTGACTTGATTCACACTGTACAAACCAGAAATGGTTCAAGAGTTAGAGGCATCAGGGTATTATGGAAAGTGAAGGTAAGTATGAGGCTGAAAATATCAGAATTCACATTTGTGTAAGAAATAAAAGCCAGATCTGTTGACACAAGATTATAATTCCAGCTGCTAGGGAGACTAAGCCTGGGCAACTTAGTAAGACCCTGCCTCAAAATAAAAATGTAAAAGAGGACCTGGGATATAGCTTAGGAGTAACATTGGGAAACCCCGGGTTCAATTCCCATTACTGTTAAGACAGTTTTCAAGGCTTTTTATTACCTGTTATGGCTTGGTATTTACCCCCTACCAGCCTTAGGAAGAAGTTTACCAAACAGCTGTTTATTTCCACCATTACCTTCCTTCATCAGCGAATAATGGGAGAATTCTCTAAAGAAACCAGAGTAGCCCCTTTAAAAGAATATTAATTGTAGTTGGTTGTTTTATGACTCTTTACTCTTTGGGGGGCCTGCCACCCAGCTCCCAAATACATGTACAGGGAGGCTTACTCTTTTTTATGAATGCCTGGACTTGGCTTGTTTCTAGCCAGCTTTTCTTAAATTATCCTGTCCATTCCATCATTTGCCTCTAGGCTTTTACCTTTCTCTATTTCTGTATACCTTTCATTATTTCCGTGGCTTGCTTGCTGGGTAGCTGGATGGCTGGCTCCTAGTATCCTCCTTCTTTTCTCATTCCTTCTTCCTTTCCCCCAGTTTTCTCCTTCTATTTATTCTCTCTGCCTGCCATCCCTGGCTATCTTTTTCCTGCTCTGCTATTAGCCATTTGCCTCTTTATTAGATCAACCAGGTGTTTTAGGCAAGCACAATAACACAACTTCACAAAGTTAAACAAATGCAGCATAAAAGAGTGCAACATATCTTTGCATCATTAAACAAATGTTCCACATCATAAACAAATGTAACACATCTTAAAATAATATTCCACAGCAATTAATGTTTGAGGCTGCAATAAGATGGCCAGGTATCCAAATGATCATCCTATCACAAAGTGTGCCAATTGAGAAGGCCATTCCCATGCCCACAGCCTCCAGTTAGCTTTTTAATGTTCTATTCTTTGGTATTAGGAGAGAATAAAGTGTTAGAAGAGAATAAATGAAGATATCTAAAGCAAACAGAATGAAAAGGGTTCAATAAAATACATAGACAATACAAAGAACTGTAAGAAATATTTTAAAATGTAATATTCCTAGAAGTCATGATAAATGAAACATTTCTAAAATAATGATAGGTGCTATTCAGAAAAGGAAAGGAAGCATATGGCATGGTTTCTGGGATATATGATTGAATGAAAAAAGTGGGGTACAAACAACATGTATGCCATCTTTTGCAAGAAGGATGGGGGTGGAGAATATATGTATATGTGCTTAAATTCTGAAGAGAAATTCAAGAAGGATAAAATAATAACTAAAACAGTTGACTATCTGCAGAATGGAGATGAAAATGGTTTGCAAGACATAAGCAAATAAGATCTTCCTGAATATGTATGTTTATATTAATTTTGCTTTTGATCTATTTTATGTGTTGAAAAAAAGTTTATACATACATATACATATAAATACATATATATGTATATGTGTGTATGTTTGTATGTATGTATGTATGCACAGTCCCAAACATATTGACATGTTATGAAAGCAGAAGGAACATTACTATTTTTAATGGGCTGAAAAGGACTAGTTGGAAGAATGTGGAAGAGATTAATATATATGTATTAACACGTCACAGCGAAGCACTTTATCTTGTATACTAACTAAAAACACAAAAATAAATCAAGGATACAAAAACAATAATTGAACACTAACAGGAAGCAAAACTGTCAAATTGATAACCACACAAAAAAGAATCTATCCATGTAATTTTTAATGTAATATTCTAATTATATACGCTTATTAAATGTCCTAATTTTCTTCTCTGTTGCTGTGATAAAAACACTGACCAAAACCAACTTGGGGAAAGGACGAATCTACTTGGCTTACAAGTTACAGTCTTTCATTGAAGAAAGCCAAGGCAGGAGCTGATGCAGAGGCCATGAGGGATGCTGCTTGCTGGCTTGTTCCCCTTCCCTTGCTCAGCCTGCTTTCTTACACACCCAAGGATTACCTGCTCAGCGATGGCATCACCCACAGTACTGGGACTTTCCACATTAATCAATCAAGTACATGCCCTCCAATCTTGCCTACAAGCCAGTCTTATGGAAGCACTCTCTCAAATGAGGTTTCTTCTTCCCAGATGTGCCAAGTTTGTGTCAAGTTGACCAAAAAAACTAATTAGGATATTAAATATAAATGTATAATTATATTTATTACATCATATAACCAGGTTATAGTTCTTTTAGTCTACCTACTTAACAACTTTCCCATGTATTATATAATACACAAGTATATTATAAGGATAAATAGTCCAAAGGGAAGAGTTGGTAATTCTATGGAAGTACCCATTTTGAAATTATTCTGTATGTAAGTAAGACTGAGCAGCATATACTGAGTAAATACACTGCTCTTAGAACAGAGATCTTACTTGGGAGAAGAAAGTTGCAAGTAAAAAAAATCATCAGAGGATAGGAAGACTCTCACAAGGTTTATGTTTTAACAGAATTACCCATATAAATTCCTTATGCAGAAAGTATTCTAATTCTGTCTACTGCAAAAGCCTGGGAGCAATGAAATTCTGAAAGTAATGAGCATTCCCAGCACACAGATTTTGGACACTAAATTACTATTTCTCACTAAAAGGACCCAAACCTTCTTCGATAAAAGCTGATCTGGGGCAGAGGAACTAATGAACACATGTCACAAGGACACAGGAACCACTTTGAATGACCTCCCACTGGCCAAATGTGGGATAATTAGAGCAGTAAAATGAATAATGGTGCTAATGAGTTGTAACATACTGAATAAAAAACTAATTTTTGCATCCATGATAATACTTTTAAAACAAGAGTGCCAAGGGGAAAAGAAAAGCCCTTCTTTAAGAATACCACCAGCCAGCCTATAGAAGGAATGATAAATTTAGAAAATCAGATTTTGCCACCACCATTGTAATAATTGTGTTTAGAAGACAGTCACCGCTGGCTGATAAGACCATTGAGGAACAGATTTTTCAATCAGTTTGAAAGTAAAACCCATAGGTTACTTATTATGAGCATAAAACTTGATGGTTAAATACAGAAATTTTCTAGATACCTTTAACCACAAGATCAAATTTCATATAGGTAATGGAGCAAACCAACCTCCTTACCTTCTGATATGATGCTGCATTGAAGACATATTACTCTTTTTAAAATTTTATTTTTATTTTTAATTATGTGTATATGTGTAGGTCTGTGGGATAGAGAGGTTGTGCTCGTGAATTTAGTGCCAGGAGAGCCATTAGAAGGTCCTGAATCCCCTGAAGTAGCAGTTACAGGCCATTATGAGCTGGGTTCCCCCAGCTCAAGTTCTCTCAGAGATGAAGAAGGACTCCTAATAGCTGAGCCATCTCTGACCCCACATGACTTAATAATCAGGAAAAACTAGATAAATCCAAACTGAAGGACAGTATATATATATATATATATATATATATATATATATATATATACCACCTCTAAGCGAGTTAGACCTGAACATTTAAAAAATGTCAGTGCCACAAAGAGAGAGTAGGACACTGCTAGAAATGCAGTGTGTAGATGCGGGCAGTATTCTCGTTACTGCTCAGACCACAGCTCCTTTGCATTGTACTCAACAAACTATTCTTGAAAAGGGAAAACTATTTAAAATCAGTATTTTGGTTTTCTTCAGCTCCTAGGTGGAAAAAAAGGGCATTGTTGTAATATTTACTAATATTTACTAAAGGTTAAAAATGAAGGATATGTTAAGATAAGAGTATCATGGCATTGCTAAATTTCTTGGGTGTGATATAATTATGTCAGGCATGTAAAATTGTCCCTTACTTTTAAAGATATATACTAATGAAATATTTAGAAGTATAATATCAGTATGTACAGCTCATTCTCAGATTGTTTGACAAAATAGAATATGATTTTATGTACAGGTAAAAATATGTCCTTATTGCATATAATATATGAGAGAGAATAAGTAGAAAGTGAGACAAAGCAAGTATGCAGTAAAACTAAGCAAATGAGGCAGTTACTAAGTCTAGGAAGAAAAAAACTGTAAGAAAAAAATATATATATAATCTCAGTATCTACATGATTCATCATGAAACATGTAATCATAAAGTAAACAACATAAAATACGTGCATAGACATAACAAAATAAACAGAGCAAGAATTTGTGATACAGGAGGTGTTATTAGAAGAGTGAAAAATTCAGCAGAGGAATTATGGGATGATTGGAGTATTGACTCTTCAACTTCCTTAATAAGTTCATAAATAATGCCAGAAATCAATAAATCAAGAAGCAATATAGCCATAGATGTGTACAAATCCAGTACTTAGGCGTTGGCACAGACTGACTTCACTAATATTACAAAAAGTATCTATTTGGAGCAATTCTGTCTATAAGAATGCCCATGAAAGTGACAAATTCTTTTTGTCTCCCATCATGTTTAACAGTAGCTATCAGATAGGAAGTAATTCTGGATCGGAGCCTGGAGTCCATGCCAAATCAATGAATGTTGTGTTTAATAGGCACTGTTAACAAAAAGAGCTACTGGAAGAAGTAAACTTAATTTTCATGAAGTCTTTATTTCATGAAATTTTATTTCAGAATTCACATGGATTTAACAATATTGTTTTTAAATCCTTTAAATCCCTGTATAAATAACAGTGCTTTTGATTTGAACATTTGCTGATTATAGAAAATATCACCTTTTTAGAATTTTAATCTTCTCTTTATGCCTTTCAGAATGAAAAATAAAACAGTAAAGCTTTATTTCTTTATGTACTATGATGTTTGTAGGATTGGGAATCTCATAGTTTTTGTTAACTGAGTCTGGGTAGTTCAGTGAAGAAGCATTCCTACCTCAGTTCTTTCCAGTGGAGCTATGAATGAGGAATTAGAAGAGGTATTTTAATGAATACAGGTCCTTCAAAATCTTTCCTTATAAGTTACTATATAGTTTTAGGTATTATGCTGGTTAACTGACATGTACCTTGTGTTTACTTTTTAGGGGAAGGTAGCTGAACGTGGTACCCACTATGGTCTGCTTGCTAACTCTAGCAGTATCTACTCAGAGATGTGGCATACACAGAGCAGTCGTGTACAGAACAAGGATAACCTCGGATGGGGTGCAAAGAAAGAAAGGCTCTCCAAAGAAGAGGAAAGGAAGAAGCTCCAAGAAGAAATTGTTAACAGTGTGAAAGGCTGTGGCAATTGTTCCTGCTAAGGAACACAAGACTATTTTTGTCTTTCTTTTTGTTGTCTTGTTTGGTTTTAGAGTACACATTTGCACTAGAGTAAAACTTGTTCATAAAAATTCAAATTTTACATTCTCATTCCTTTAATCTTATTAAATAACATATATTTGAAGGAGGGTTTGATTTTTATGTCTTTCACCATCTTTTGAATGTGACATCTGTAATTATCCTCCAAGTTATTTTTCTTGTTCCTGCCCCAGTTGTGTTCAGTGCATAATTTTTGTTACCATTTGATTTGACCCTATAGTCATTTTTGAAGTCTGATATTCATTTGCTATTGATAATCAGATGAAGTAGAGTGATTTCCAAATTTATGTAGTATTTAAACCTCCTTTGTGCTGACAAGTTGTAGAGAGAATGGCTTTTTTCTCTTAAAATTAAACAGGAATAAAAAAGAGAAGAGTGTAGGTTTTCTCTTTCTTCCTCCCTCCAATTATAGTTCTTTGTCAGTCTGAAAATTAGTTTGCAAATACATTTAATGTTGGAACTTACCAAAATGAACTGTACTTATACTTTGGGCATTTTCCTTTTGGACACCTATAGTAAGAGTTATTATTATGTCCTTTTGGGAGAAAAACTCACACTGGTATAGAATATTATCTTTAATCGCCACTGCAACTCTTCTCTAGTGATTAGAATTTTATTTTGACCCCCACCCAAGTTTTTGTTTTGGACCAAAATTTATTAATTTTTATTTCAAGTCTCAGAAACCTTGATGTCATTTGAAAGTTATTATACTGGTAATGATCCCCAAAGTTTAAGGAGTTAATGGTCTTTCCTATTTCTATCTTAAATGCACTGCTTTTGCTATCTGAAGTTATACAGTGAAATAAGTAAATAGGATGTTGTACATCCACACATGTGAATGTCTGTGTACATGCTAATATATGTATATAAGTCAGTGTCCCCTTAAAATTATTAAAAACATTTGATAAATAGGAAAGAATTCCATCTATAGGTATATTCTTTAGATGACCAGATCTCTTAATCTGTATTGACACTTCACAATTGCAGTTTATTGAAACATTTTTTCTTACTTATTCATAATTTAATGAATTTTTGTTAAGTCTAATGTAAAAGAGAGTCTAAGTGATATAGAAAAAAACATTTTACCTGTTAGAAATAATTATTAAAATGATAATACACATTCACTTAAAAAGATGTTCTCTTAATTCAGACATAGTAAAGTACACCTGGAGTCTCAGCATCAGGAGGTTGAGTCCAGGAATTTGAGGCTAACCTGGGCAATATAGTGAAACCCTTTCTCTTAAAACTGAAAAAGGAAACAAAAAGTTCTTCTCTTGTTTCAGTATGAATTTAATTTGTTTGATAATACCCATTCATTTTGAAACATGTGTATCTCATGAATGACCACATCATAATCATTTATAATGTGGCTTTATTTCTCAGGAAAGGTCCTAAACTGCTTGTTACATTATAGTTTTAATGTGTTTTAAATGATAATTTAGTGTGGGAGAGATTAATATTTTTGATTTGTGTTATTGTAATTGGTGAATAAATACCTTCTGTTATATAATACTTTGCTAATCTGAAGCCACTATTTCAGTTAATCTTTAATGCCAAAGTAATTTTTGCAGGATCTTGCTTTTAAAATTGAAAGTAACACTGCTATGTTTTGTGGTTTGTTTTGTTGATATTTCTTGCTCTCAAGATGTAGTTATCAGTGCTATTCTCGAGGGGGGAAGAGTACATCCTTTGAATAAATCAGTTACATTACTGCAGATGTGATTAAATTTAGATAAAAATTTTGCATCACTATTAATTCCTTCATTTGCAGCAATGCTGGTGGAGATGATGGAACTCACACAGACAAGCAGAGTGTAATAATCATTAGTAAGAATTCTTCTTGAAGTGTATACATAACAGTGTTCAAAGAAAGTTATTTTGTGATATAGGGAACATTTACTCCAAGAAAGTAGGAATATTTTCAGGGTAGGGATAATATTCCCACTAAGATTTTGAAACTATTTTCTTTTCATATGTTTGCAGGTGGTCCTTAGGCATTTGTAGTCATTAACCTATCTTTCGGCTAACAAAGCTAAAATTATCTAAAAAAGACAATTAGAGTAGAGGCAATAACTAAGTCTTAAAGACACCTTTTTAAAAATTACGTCATCCTTAGGTGGTTCTATAGAGGGAAATAATAGACAGATGAAGATGAAAGACAAGCCTCCTGGGATGATTCAGTCATGGAAAATGCCAAGAAAAGGACAGTTAATTATAATGCACTAATTTTACATCACAATATTACATAATTACACAAAAAGGATAATGTGTATAAATTAAAAATGAAAGCAGCGTTGCAGCAGTGTTTTTTTTTTTTAATGTATTGGGAAGAGTAAGCTATACTTTTAAAATTTGAGCTTTGAAAATAGAGCAAGATAATGGGGGTTCATTTCTTAACATCTCTTTATTTTAAGAATTAAAAAATTTATTCTCTTCTTAAAGAAATCCCACTTTACAAAAATTAGCTTGAAGCCAAGGTAATTTAGGATCATAAAACTGGGCCAGATGCCTTACTGATCGTCCTTAACATAGAACTGTCTTGTTGTGCAGATGGGCTCATTTGAAAATTTTTAACAGCTCAAGCCAGGGTCACTTGTGAGAATCAGGGAGACCTTCACATCTGAATATGAATAGTCTCAAGATATGCATACCTCTGCAAGGATTTGCACCTCTTATATACCTTACAATGAATATTCTGACTTTCTCTTCCATGTTGACAGGTCTCAGTTTTTGAAGATGGCTGTTTTTTAAAACTTGTTTTACTCTGAAGGCCAGGTATTTAAAAGCTGTATAATTCCTTGTTTCTAGATCACTTTTCCATACTGCCATCCTGTTCGTATCCTTCCTACTTGCTGAATATATCACCAAGTAGCTGCCTTTTCTGTATATATTTCTAATTCCCTCATCTTGTAACTTGATTACAAGATATTCTGTTGTGAATTAGCAGTTAAAAGTGTTTAAATATGTTTGTAATTACAGTTTGTTTTTAATTATAGAAAAATTCCTTCTTTTCCCTTCTCTGAGTGTATTGATCTGGAATGTAAACTGTATGCTATAAATTACAACATTGAGTGAGACATTCTGGATAAAGCTGATTGAGACAAAACAAACATCTCAGCCAAGGATTTACCTTAACACAATTCTCTTGTTTATAGCAACCTGTGCAGATAATCATTACTGAATGAATATGCTGTCTTTGTGCCTAGAAATGAGTGTCTGATGGAAATAAATTTTCTGCAGTGCTCAGGGAAACTGACATTTTGTTCTTTACACACTTGGAATAAATACAGGTAATTACTAAGCACTTTGGGAATATGGCCTTGCAGCTTTAGACAAAAGGTAAAAACTTGGCGTTTTTTTTTTTTTTCAGTAAGAAAGTAAATATTTGCAGAGTTATGATGTGGGTAAAATGGTAGCAAATTATAGTGGTTTTATTTAGCATTAAGCTGTCATATTTTTGATAGCTAACCAGTGAAAAGGCCCTAGTTTCTTACTTATCCCCAGTTTCTCAATTGTATGATTAGGAGGGAAACCTTGGGGTGGGGAAATGTCTTGCCTGCATGTTTGATTAGCTAGGTAAAATTGGAAATGAAGTATGTGTTCTAATTAAAAACAGATTGGAACTTTTAAAAAATATATACAGATTGTTTCCATATTTCATGTTCTCATATAGATACAGTAAAATGTTCACTGGGGTCTTTCTGTTCCTATTTCATAAAACCATGGGGTTTTAAAGTTGGAAGGGGTTTAAAGGTCATTTAGTATATTTTTTCTCATTCTATAACTGAGAAAGCTGAACTTCAAGAAAAAGCACTCCACTAGAGGCTAAGCAGGAGTAAAAACCCCAGTTCTTGTACCATATTTCCACTCAGAAATCACATTTGGAAATAAATTGAAGGCTCATGGTTGAGAATGGAGAATTAATGACTTCCACAGGCCTCCCCAACAAAGCAACAATTTAACTGCTTTTTGGAAAGTTGTTATAAGGGCTGGAGAGATTGCTCAGTGGTTAAGAAACCTGCTCATGCAGAGAACCAAAGTTCAGTTCCCAGCACCTACATCAGGCAGTTAACTCCAGTTCTAGAAATTCAACACCCTCTTCTGGCCTCTGAAGGCATTTATACTCATGTGCACATACCCACCAGACACACATGCATGCACATATTTTAAAAAATATAAATAAATCTTGTTGAAAGTTAATTGAAAGAAAAAATCGTCTGTTGAATGCTCCTGAAAATGTCCTATGGGCTTATAGGAAATGGAGAAACATTTAAGACAGTCTAATCTTAAGAACAGCAAGAGACTGTGGCCTTTAAGAAATGCTATGTTCCATATGCTCTGTGCTGGAAGCTCTACCCTGGGCATTCTGCTCTGAGCAGGTGTGGTAAAGACATGTAGTGGGGATACATGGGACTTCCTCATCCCCAGTTCCCAACTTGAGGCTGCAGTTTTATTCTGTCATCAAGAGCTGCCTGCAGTTTTTTTAAATCTACATCCTGTCTTTCTCCTTTATGTGTGTCATAGCCCATTTTCTGCTGCTATAGCAAAATTTAAGCAGGTAAGCTATAAAGATTTGAATTTTATTAGCCTGTGGCACTAATCATGTGGTGCCAACATCTGATTGGCATTTGGTGAGTGCCCTTTTGCTGTGTCGTCGCATGGTAGAAGGTACCATAAGGAGAAACAGGAAGCATACTCTTACAAAGTCAGTCAGTGGTGCCATCATGGACCCAAAGATCCCGCCACCAATATCATTAACATGAACTTTTTTCAGCACATGAAAATTTGGGTGTACATTTAAACCATGGTTGTGTGGAAACTTCATTCCATGTGTGAGAACAATGACATGCTAAATTTTTCTTCTCCACCTTATTCATAGGGTGGAAATTTCGCTCAGCATTGACCTTGCTCCAGTGCAATTCAGTATGGTGGAATTTCTGGTCAAGGGGAAATCACACGTGATTAGGGCAAAGGAACTCCATAGCTCCACCTGTGGGAACTGACTTCATTTGAAAGATGGCGAACTCCTTTAGTAAAGACATTATCAAAAGCAGTGTGGAGGTCTTTGAGAAGTTCAATTAGGACAGGACCTTCCTAATGCTGCAACCCTTTAATACAGTTTCTCATGTTATGGTGACCACCCCAACATAAAATTATTTTCATTGTAACTTCATGACTGTAATTTTGCTATTGTTAGGAATTGTAATGTAAATATCTGATATGCAGGATATCTGATGTGCCACCCCGGAGAAAGGGTCATTTGACCCCCAAAGGAGTTGTGAACTACAAGTTAATACTGCTGAATTAAGAGGAACTTGCAGAAGCAAAACAGAATAACCAGAAAGTCGAACAGAAATGAAAAAGGAAAAAAGCTCTCCTGGGAGCAGTCAGTTTAGGGGTTGGAAATGTTGGGCACAGGCATTGGGGAAACTACAGACCCTCCAGAAGAAAATTAGTTTCTATAATTGCTGTAAATGTAGGTCTAAAATGCCCAATTTACAAGAAGAATGTTGTAAAATACAAAAGCAAACAAGAGAATATGACCCGAACATGGAGGCTATAATAGTAATTGCTGCCATAGTATGAGTGTGAGAGAACAGTAGTCATCACATACAAAGAAATTCCAGATTTATAACAAGTAAAATTTGGCCAGGCATGTGAACTCCAGAAGACAGAGTATTGACATTCAAATTGCTGAAAAAAGTCTCAACCAAGAATATTGTAGCCAGGGGCTGGAGAGATGGCTCAGAGGTTAAGAGCACTGTCTGCTCTTCCAGAGGTCCTGAGTTCAATTCCCAGCAACCACATGGTGACTCCAAACCATCTGTAATGAGATCTGGCACCCCTCTCTGGCGTGTGGGTATACATGGAGGCAGAAAGTTGTGTACATAATAAATAAAATCTTAAAAAAAAAAAAGAATATTGTAGCCAGATGTGTCCCCTGTACAGTAAAGACATGACTTCTATGGAACTAAGAAACTACCTTCTAATTAGACTTAAGACCTACTCCACAAGAAGGAATTCATGCCAGATATTGTAAACTTCTATAAAAGCCCAGGGCTAGTTGAGATCATAGGCCCTAGGGGAACTTATTATTATTGCTTTGCTAAGTGGACAGTCTGTCAAACTGCCTTGTAGATATTTATGTTGTTCTCAGCCTTAGTTAGAGAAGCTTCTTTTTACAATGGTCAGTGATTGAAAAGAAAACTGGTAACTCGTCAAAATACTGAGAATAAGTGTGTGCTCATCTTTAATGGGACGTCTTAAAAAATAGCCATCAAACCCTACTACACAAGCATACATGCATGCAAGGCTCAGAGAACATTGTGAAAAGGGGGCTTCTAATGTATCTCAGAGAATAGAACGGAGATATAGCTGTGAGAACCAAGGTTGTTGACTACATGACTAAATTTCCCACTGGAGGTCCCACACACACAGTGGAAGTGGAGGTCCCACAGAGTGGGAGGAGGGGTGACCCAATATACCAGTACATGGTGGGGATAATGTGCCCAATAATCCATATTCTGCCGAATACCAAGGAAGAGTGCTTATGGCTTCACAAGAGATCTACTGTAAGAATCAACCAATATACAAAAGGTGATACGCCCAGCACCTTGTTAACTGGGTTTATCTCCATCAGAATGCATTCATTTTGGTGGGTCAGCCTTCTGCTCTATCGGCTGAAATCTCACTGCATAATTTTTAGGGATCACAGTAGCCTATATTTTTAAATTTGGAATGAATAAAATTCCATCTTAAGAAACTATATATTACAAAATAAGTAATCATAAATAAAATAACAAATATTAAGAACAGAAACCTACTTAACAAAGCCATGAGTTTTTCTAAATTTCATGATGTATGTTTAGGTTCTGCCATTTACTGTAAACATGAGTGAACTTACAGAACAACAGTACGCTTAAATGAACCAGAGACAAAAATATTGCATGGTCTTATGTGTGGAATTTAAATGAATGGCAAATAATGAAATTAATTGCCAGAGTCAGGAGTGCTGGGAAGAAATGAGAAAGCATAGATCAGGAGATCTAATGCAAGAAGAAATATCCAATATAAATAGATCTTTAACAAATGGAGATTGAGTCATGGAAACTACCCACTAAGAAAAACAAGGCCTAGGCAGTTTTATCAGCTGAGTTCCACCAAACATTTAAAGAAGCATTGACTAATACTTTAGAAACTTGCTGAAAATTGCAAGAGGGAACTTTTCACAATTCGTTCTGCTGCACAACGAAAGAAAACGCACAGAATAATGTCTCTGATAAGTACATAAATTTACAAAAAAGTACTATCAAATGAACCCATATTGCTTTTGCATTTTTGTGAGTAAAATAAGCAACAGAAACAAGAACTGAAAAGTTTATTTTCGCTCGCAGTTGCAGTGGGTTTCAGTCCATTGTGCCAGCAATGGCTGTTCACATCATAGCAGAACAGAACTCCAGGTCTGGACCAGCAGCCAAGCTATAACCTTCAAAGGCTGGCTCCTAGTGACCTGTTTGCTAGCTAGTCCCCACTTCCTAATGGTTCCACCGTCTTCAAAAATAGGAGCACCAGCTAGGAAACAAGCATTTTGGTTGGTTGGTTGGTTGGTTGGTTGGTTGGTTGGTTGGTTGGTTGGTTGGTTGATTGATTTTTTTTGAGACAGGGTTTCTCTGTGTACTTTTGGAGCTTGTCATGGAACTCGCTCTGTAGACTAGGCTGGCATTGAACTCACAGAGGCCTGCCTCTGCATCCCAAGTGCTGGAGTTAAAGGCATGTGCCACCACCACCCAACTTCTGGAAACAATCATTTAAAACATGGGCATTTGGGGAACATTGCAAATTCAAACCAGAGTCCTATAACATTTAACAAAGACTGGACAACATGCCTAGTGGTGTCTATCTCAGATCTGCAGAGTAATCCAGCACCTAAAAATCATTGTAACAAATTATGTTAATAGAATAAATGACCAAATTCATTTCGTCACTTCAGTAAATTCAGAAAAAGTATTTAATAAATATAACACCCTTTCCTGAAAACAGTGCTTAATAAACTAGGCACAGAAGAAAATTGTCTTAACCTGACAGGATCATAATGACATATTTTAAAATCTTTTTAATATTTATGTTTATTACTTACGAGTATATATATGCACATGTGGTCACAGGCCCGAGGAGGGTTTCGGATCCCCTGGAGCTCAAGTGGCAGGCAGTTGTGAGCTGCCTGATGTGAGTGCTGAAAAATGACTTTTGGAAGATCAGCAAGTACTTTTAACTGCCAAACCATCTCTTCAGCCCCTGGATTCTCATTTATTTATTAATACTGAGTATGTGTGCATGATGAGGGCAGAGTAAGGAGGGTAGAGGACAGCTGTGTATAGTCAGTTCTTGCCTCCCACATTCACATAAGTTCTAGGAATTGAAAACAGGCTGCCAGGGCTTTCATGACAAGCACCTTTATCTGCTGAGCTATCTCTAGCACTCCATCTTACTTTATGATGAAAAGCTATATTCTGAGCTCCTAAGTCAGGAATGGTACAAGAGTATTTATTTCTACTTAACCGTTTTGTTAAATATTTCCCTGAACATTCTAGTTAAATCATTTAGGGTATGAAAACAAAGTTGGAGGACCCTCAATTCCCAGCTGCAAAACTTCCAAAAATATTTTATTGGTGTACAGCTAGAAATATAGAAATTACTTTAATAAAGTGTGGAGTCCCAAAAAGAAACCCTTACATTAATTGTTAATTGATTTCTGGCAAAATTGTCACAGTCATTCGATGAGAAAAAAAATGAACTCTTCAACAAAGAGTACCAAGACACTGCATAATCTACATGCAAAAGAATGAAGGTAGAGCCAACATAATTATGAAATGTCATCATCAGGACAGATCAGAAACTAAAATGTAAATGCCCAAACCACAAACTTAATTAGAAAATGTGAGTGCATATTCATCACTTGGGGTTAAGCAATGGTTTTATGGATGTGAGACCAGCAATAAAATTTACCCAAAAGAAAAACTGATGACCAAAATTAATTTTGTGTGTTCAAGAACATAGTCTGTGTGTGCATTTGGGTAGGGAAGTGCACATGTGTGTACAGGTACATGTGGTAGCCAGAAGATAACTTCTAGTGTTGTTCCTAAAATAGCATCCACCTTTTTAGTTTGGAGCAAGGTTCCTTGTTGGCTTGGAACTTGTTAAGTAGGCTACTCTGACTGGCCCAGTGAACCCCATGGATGTTGTCACCTCCAAGACTTGGGATTGCAAGTGGGTACTACCATTTGTGGCTTCTTTAAAATTTGTTTGTTTTCTCATTTTACATACCAATCTCCATGTCTACTCCCTCTCCTCCTCCTGCTCCCTCCATCTTCTCCCCATCCCACCCCCCACCCACTCCTCAGAGAGGGTAAGTCTTCCCATGGGGAGTCAACAATGTCTATCACATCACTTTAAGGCATGACCAAGGCCCTCCCCACTATATCTAGTCTGAACAAGGTATCTCTGCAAAGAGAATGGGTCCAAAAAGCCAGTTCGTGCACTAGGGATAAAATCTGGTTTCACTGCCAGTGGCCCCACAGACTGCCCTAGCCATACAACTGTCACATTCAGAGGCCCTGGTTTGGTCCTATGCTGGTTCCTCCACTGCCAGTCCAGAGTTAGTGAGCTCTGATTAGTAAGCTGTTTTTGTGGGTATCCCCATCGTGGTCTTGACCCCTTTGCTCATATTATCACTCCTCCCTCTCTGACTGGACTTTGGGAGCTCAGCCCAGTGCTTCGCTGTAAATCTCTACATCTGCTTCCATCAGTTACTGGATGAAGGTTTTATGATGACAAGGTAGTTACCAATCTGATTACTAGGAAAGGCCAGTTCAGGCACCCTCTTCACTTGCTTAGGGTCTTAGCTAGGGTCATCTTTGTGGATTCCTGGGAATGTCACACGTGCCAGGTTTCTTGCTAGCTCCATAATGACTCCCTCAATTAAGATATTTCTTTTCTTGCTCTTCCTCTCTGTCATTTCCCTATCTCAACCATCCCATTCCCTCATGTTCTCCTTCCCTCTCTCCTTCTCTCCTCCTCCCCTTCTGCCTTCCTTTCTTCCCCCACTCCTATGGTCCCAATTTTCTCAGATCTTCTTTATTTCTCCTTCCCAGAGGGATATATATATATATATTTTTTTTCTTAGGGTTCTTCTTGTTACCTATCTTCCAATTTTTAAAATGGGGTATAGATCTAAACAGAATCTTCCCCCCCAAAATTCTCAAATGGCCAGAAGACACTTAAGGACCTGCTCAGCATCCTTAGTCATAAGAGAAATACAAATCAAAACGACTCTGAGATACTATCTTAAACCTGTCAGAATGGCTAAGATCAAAAACACTAATGACAGCGTATGCTGGAGAGGATTTGGAGTAAGGGGAACACTCCTCCATTGCAGATGGAAGTGCAAACTTGTACCGTCACTTTGGAAACCAACTGTGGCTTTTAAAACATGGCTTCTGAGGGGTGAACTCAGGCCATCATGCTTAGAAAGAAAGCACCTTATTGACTGAGTTGTCTACCCAGCCTCACAAACTAACTTTTGTGCCTTAAATGATACTATTAAGAATGTAAAAAGACAACCCTAGAAATGGTTAAAAAAAAAAGTGACTCATATATAATATGTACTATACAAGATTGTGTATAAAGTGTATAAATGATGTGTAATAACATAACTCTAAAAAACCTACATGCTAGTTAGTTTTTGTCAACTTGACATAAGAAAGAGTTACCTGGGAAGAGGACCCTCAATTAAGAAAATGTTTCCATTAGATTGCCAGGAGGCAAGTCTTGGAGGAATTTTCTTGATTAATGATTGATGTAGGAGGGTCCAGCAGACTATGTTAGCAAGGTTTCTGCCTTGAGTTCCTCCTGGGAATGACTGTGGTATGTAAGTGAAAGTGGTTATGATGTTCATCACAGTAACAGAAAGCAATCCAGGATTGCACTCAATAAAAATAGGAGAAAGAACTGAATAGAAATTTTCCAAAGAAGATACGTAAATAGCCAATAAGCACATGAAAAGATGTTCAGCATTATTAACCATTGTGGAAATGCAAATCAAAACAATAGTGAGTTGCCACTTCATGTTCACTAGGATGGCTATAATCAAAAAAGCAGATAATGAGAATATTGGCAAGAATGTGAACAAATTGGAACTTTTATACACTGCTGGTGGGAACAGAGAAGTGCAATTGCTTTGTTAAACAATCTCAAAAAAATGTAAATGTAGTTATGTTACAACCCTACATATAATTATTTGATAATAGAAAAAGAATGGATCACGGCTATGCAACACAGCACTGATTAACCTTGTAAACACGCTAAATCAAAGAAACTAACCACCATTGACATGCAGCTTTCTGACAGGTCGGGTTCCCAGCAATCTTGGAGTCAGCTTCCAAGGTCATCTGTGTCCCTGCTTTGGCCAGCCTGGCTAGCAGAGCTGCATGTTTCTATCCTTTTTCATTCTTTAATTTAATGCCACAGTTTTATCAAAGCCATTTTCCCTTTTTGTTGTGTTTCTGCCGTCTGTTCTCCAGCTGTGCCAAGCTATATAACCACAGCCACTGTCATCTGGGCAGAGCCACTTGTGGCTCAAGGTCTCTGGGGTTGAGGGAAGCCTGGTCTGTTTGGTTTCTTTTTGGGGGTTGCTAGTGGAAAGCAGCACACATGTGCTTCAAAGATGTCAAATGTTTTGAAAAATGAGGGATGTGTAATTTTGTCCCTTAATACTTTGGTCTAGCAACTTGTAGTACATAGATGACAATTCTGTGATCTTTTCTAGTGTATTTACAAGTTTTATATAATTTTTAATTGACCCACACAGACTCATATAATTCATAAAGAATGTGAAGGGGACATACAGCGGGTACTTGTGTGGCTCCTGGCCCTTCAGCCAGGCTTGGGTGGTGCTCCTGTCATTTTTCAAGTTCACCCTCTTCTCACTCCACCATTTGTCACTATGTCTTGTACCATCTTCTTGGAGTGGAGATCCGCCCTTATCCCCTGCCTACAGCTGCTCCGAGCTCCCTCAGTAACAACCCATCATGTGCTGCTGCTGGGACACTGGTACTCCAAGAACAAAGGGAAGAAAGAGGGAAGGAAAAACCAGCCACAAACACACATCTACTGTATTCTTCTAAAGTCTGTAATATACAGATCTGTGGAATTGGAAGATATCTTAGTGCTTGTGTCTGACTGGGGATTGGGTTAGAGTGTGTTGCGGGGAGATTACTGCTAGAGCATATGACGGCTTGCTGCCAGCAGCCCACGTTGTCTGTTGTTCAAGATACAAAATTTGTTTTGTACGTATCCTGATACTGTAATACATTGCTAGTATTTCTTTTAAAAGTCATGCCATTGAAATAAGAAATCGAAGTTCCCAAATAGGGTTTTCTCCTTACTTTATTCATAGGAGCCTCTAAATGCTACATCACAAAGTTTGTTTACAATGCTTAAAATCGTCATTTGACAGGGTATGGTGGTGGTGTGATGGGGCAAAACAGTGCAGAGGTTCCTCCATCTTGTATTCTTGATGAGGTTTTTCCAGATTTAACCAGAATCTGATCTCCTTGATGGAGAATCCCATGAAAAACTATCCAACTCTATTCTAGGTATCGAAGGTCAGGATGGCCTATGTAAATTATCTTAGCCTTTGTTAAAACTGCTTGTTTGTGCTGAACCCCCTCCGGTCACCTGTTAATCTTAGCTGCCTGTTTGTGTAGAACTCCTTCCAACTAACCTCCAGGAAACTGATTATCTTAGCTTCTGTTAAACTGCTCGGCTTCAAGCTGCTTACTCTGGAAAGGGCCCCCTGCAGCTGCCACATGAGATGCCTAGATGAGGTCTCTGACCTTAAAAACCCATGAGCCACACATTGGTACCCAAACACTTGGGTGGGATCCCAGCCAGCTGGAGTAAAGACTCTGTGAGTGGTCATCTCTGGTGAGATCCCTGTACCAGTCTATGCCTGTAATCCCAGCGTTCAGGAAGGTGAGACAGGACCATAGCTAGTGTGAAGGTAACCTGGCTACTTAGTAAGACCCTGTATCAAAAAAAAATTAGGATCACAGTATAACAACGCACATTTTATTTACAGATCTTTGGAGATTAAGGAAGGAAGATTGTGCATTCAAGGCCAGTTCTAAAAGAAAACCAAAAATCAGTGTAAGGTGATGAGGGGTATATGGAAGAGTTTGAACAGAGAAAAGGGAGAGGGAAATTATGTAAGTTTATTATTATAATCTCAAAACTAAAAAGTAATAGAAAAATCTTTAGAGGTTTTTTTAAATCATACCCTTTTTACAGTAGT
Organism: Chionomys nivalis; assembly: GCF_950005125.1. Classification (NCBI taxonomy): domain Eukaryota; kingdom Metazoa; phylum Chordata; class Mammalia; order Rodentia; family Cricetidae; genus Chionomys; species Chionomys nivalis. Next base: position 73,507,746 of record NC_080112.1, on the reverse strand, counting down.
TATGAAAAATGAAGAACAAAGTCAAGTTGTCTGTAAAGGAGAACTATTGCATAAATTAGAAACTAAAATTTTATGCATAGGGTGCAGTTGTAAAGTATGTAATATTTTCATAGTTGTGTAGAATATCACAGTAGTAAAAAATCTAAGATAGCTTGGTCAAGGGTTCAAAACTTTTTCTAGAAAGGAGCAGGTAATACTGAAACTTTACTGACCAGCTGGTCTTTTTCACAACTATTTAATTTTACCTTTATTGTCCAAATGCAGTTATGTAGGCAGAGTTTTTCCTCGGGATCACAATCAACTCTGTTCCACCAACCACTTCTCAAATAACCACCCAAAGACTTATTATTAATTATAATTGACCAGTCAGCTGATAACTCAGGCTTATTACTAACCAACTCTTACAACTTAAATTAACCCATTTCTATTAATCTATGTGCTACCCTGAGACTTGTGGCTTTTACCTCCCCTGCATGTCCTTCTTCCTTTATGGCTGGTGACATCTCTCACTCTGCCCTCCTTCTTCCCCATTATCTCTTCCCCAAAACCCTGCCTAGCCATTGGCCAGTCAATGTTTTATTAACAATGGGAGCAATACTAATTTACAGTGTACTAAGATTATTCCACAACACAGTTATAATCAATACAGAAATGAATGAAAGTTACTGTATTTCAATAAAATGTTATTTATAAAACACACCTTCAAGTAACTTCAAATTCCCCACTTCAATTTTTAGGAAACAAAGGCAAATAGAAGAGAAGTGTACTTCAGCCCTACTCACAAAGGAAATTGAGAGTTTAAGTTCTCTTGGAATCCTTTGGGAGAAGGCTGCTATAAATGGAGCAAGCCTGGCCCTTGCTTCCTATATCAAGGTAAAATCTGCTTATTCCAACAAAGGCTTCCACCGCTGCCCTTTCACACATAAGCTGCCTCCTCAGTACTGAGACAATGCAAGCATTATGCCCTTGAACCTCCTAATCTGTAAGCGAAATTAACCTTATATTTTTATAGAGGTCACTATCTTAAGTATTTCATTCTAGTAATAAAAAACTGACTAATTCAGAACATTTAATGAGAAAACATTTTGTGTTTTCAATAAGAGTAACTTGTCCCTGCTGTCCTGTTATATCTTGTCAAAGCTTTCAGATACCATATTAAAATATAAGTACTCTCTATTGTCACACTCCATTTTTGACCTTTAAGACAGGGCTAAGTAAGTTATTTCCAGGTACTGCTTAATTAGCATCAAGTTAATACAGCCTAGGTGCTGCTTACCTATTATAAACAAATCTATTGTCATTAAATGTTACTAATGTACAACATGGAATATCATTGTGTTGTGAATATATAAAAAGCCGATTGCCTCCCTCTTTTTCTCTAATAAGATTTAATATTAAAAGGTACTTGTCTTGTCTTTAATTTCTTCTCAAAACATAATCTGATCTCTTGTTTGTAGAAAACTCATCTAAATATATAGTACCATGTTTATCTTCCTTAATGTAGTTCCATATATTTTCTAGCCATATATGTTGTCTCCTTTTAATGCAGTATCTCAAACATTCATACAATAAAAGTGATAACAAAAGCAATTATCAAATGAACTCATGGTACTTGATCCTGAAAGATAGATGAAATCCAGAAATAATCAGTAAGCCCCATTCACCAGAATTATTAACATAAGAAAATTACTTCCCCACTACTTCCCCTTCCTGTATTGTTTTTGTTTGTTTGGTTGGTTGGTTTTGTTGTTGGTGTTCTTGTTGTTGTTGTTGGTGGTGGTGGTTGTCATGGTGGTGGTGGTGGTAGTGGTTTTGCCCATTGGTAGAAGTGGGCAACAAAATGACCAAAGGTCTAAAATAAAGAGAAAAAAGTGGAGGCATTAGCTACCTGGGAATGGAACTTTTATTTGTGCAACAATTAGAATTGCCCAAGTTAAACTTTCCTGGAACAAGTTGATTTTCCAGCAGACATCCTCACCAAACTAATCTCTGCTAGAAAGGTGTTCTTAAGAAGATACACTTTATTCCAAATGTAGACTTGTTAGGTTGAACACTTAAAGAAAAATGTAAATAGTTTTCTATATTTATTGATGAATGTCCTTTTCAGAAGTCATATTTCAGTACAGAATTTTAGTTTTCCCATGGTCCTGCCATTTCTTGTGGTCTGAGTTTAGGAAAAACAAAAAGTAAAAAGGATAATAACATGTTTAAGTGAAGCCTTTCAATTAATTTCAAATGCTCATATACAAAGTTTTTGAGGTCTTATATTGTTTTTCTTATTTTAAGACAACTTACAATGCATTCATTTTTTCCATGTAGTAGAACTTTACTTCCATCTTCTTCTTGAGCTTGTTGTCATTGATGACATACACTGTTATAGGTGATGCTTCGTGGGCCAGGAAGTTGTCATACTCTGTAGGCTGCAGGTGCAGCTTCAAGTCCTCGAGCATCCTAGGCACCAGGTTGAGGTAGTCCGCCTTACTGAGCATCCCAGCCTTCAAGCCACACACTAATCCCTTCAAGTAACCATTTTCCATGTTAAAATATAGCTCCCAGAAAAACAACTTGGCGGTAGAGGGAGCAGTGGTCCTGGACTTCATTACTTAGAGCTACATGATTGACAACATGATCCTGCTCATCACAGGCAAATTGCACTGCTGTTCAATCGCTGATCTTGTGCTCAAGTGCCACCCACTAGGCAGTTTTGAGAAGATGAAGGTCATGAACATCACACAGACACCTACAGAGTTCTACAGGGCCATTCCGGTGGACACACCCCTGGTGTCTTTTTTTTTTTCCAGGACTGCATCTCAAAGCAGGACCTTGATGAGCTGAACATCGAGATAATCCAAAGTACACTTTACAAAGCCTATCTGGAGTCCTTCTACAAATTCTGCACTTTATTAGGGAGGACCAGAGTTAATGCCAGGTGTTCTGTCTTAAGAGTTTGAAGCAGACTGCTACACCTTCATTATCACCACAGAACTGTTCAAGAAGGACTATGCCCACCTCTTTCCACACTGTGGCTGACTCAATCCTGAGGGCTTGGCTCAGCTGGCTTGGGCTGATTTCCATGAACAGGTCGAGAATGTAGCTGATTCCTACCCAGAATACAAACTGCTTTTTGAGGGTGCAGGTAACAAGACCCTGGGTTAGGGAAAAAGGCACTCACAAACTCTCTTGATGATTTCCTTTTATATTTTTTCTCTCTCTTTATTCTCTTTTATCTCATGTTGTTTTACAGCTTTTCTACCCCAACAGAATCTTGCAGGCAGGTACAAGAGTCAAAACAGTTGCATTCCATTTCTCAAGTGAATGATTATAGGTGAAAACATGTTTTCCACCTCCCTCACCTGATTAAACATTTTATGTATTACAGGTGGAAAACAAATTATCCCAAGAACCCACATCCATTCATACCCAAGCAATTTGTTATAGGTTAACCATGTGGCAATCAAGGTGTTTTTGTTAGGTCTTTTACTGGCAGGCTGCCTTTTTCAGTTACAAAGAAAGGGCCAATTACTTTATTACTTATCTTGAAAGGTAATTTTGTAAAGAATCTTAACGGAATCACAAACCTAAATTTTTATATATGAAAAAGAATCAGTCGGCTCTACTTAAATCTTTAGGCTACATATCCATTCGTTAATAGTTTTTTTCTCATCAATAGATTGAGAATGTAAATGGTTATAAGGAATTAATTATCACAATTGGTCATCAACCAAACCTAGCAAGGAGAGCACGGCAGCCAGTAATAATTGGGCTGCTTTGTTCTTGTTCCCTGATCTTAAAGAGTTCCTCATTCAGCGATGTGCTTTTCTAAAACCTTAGGTTGTGTTCTTGGGTTTCTCACCTCAAAATTATTTAACGAAGCATCTTAGTCTAATTTTGTTACTTTCAAAGCTTTGTGTCCACTGTGATGCACTCTGAGACCTGTGAGCACATCTCCTGACATTAAGGTTAAAAGAATTTAAACTAGCTGGGCTATTGGGACTCAACTGTTAGTCATTAACTTGAACTACAATCCGCAAAGCTCCCTAGGTGGGACTCACAGATCCTGGCTGTGAAATATGTCTTTGTATTTATTTTTATTCATCAAAACTCTGAATAAGCTATTATTACTATTATTAAATCAGTCAGTACGGCTTAGGGAGGGGTCTTCTCGACAATCCACAGGTAAAAATGCCCAGTAGAACGGGCTGTTTCCAAGAGATGAACACATTCTATCACAGGCAGTGTTATTCTCACATCTACTCACACCATGCTAGATACCAGAGAAAGGGAGCCCCAGTAAACATGTAAAGGCACAGCAGAAGCAAAAGGCATTACGGGCTCTAAAGTCCGGTGGCCTTACCTAAACGAGATTGACCCATCCGAGGATTCCCTTCTGCTGGGCTGACACCTGAACTTCAATTGCAACTCGCTGCACCTCTGGCATGGACTGCGGCACTTTTGTGAGGATTGCTAAATGCTTTGGCCAGTGCTCCATCGTGCCAAGGTGGAGAACTATATCCCCGTCTTCTAGCGTACTGACCTAATGTTAGTACAATGTTAGTACAACGTTGTCTTTGTGTGCTGTGGTGAAGCCCACGGCTCACTTGTCTGACCTGGTGAGGTGTGGCACATTGTCCTGGGGTTGCCCAGCTCCCATGACTCTCTCTGAAACTTCTCTTAGGCCTAAAAAGGAATTAGGGACCTCTCCCCTGATGAGGAATTGTCAAGGAACCCCTCCAGAGCAAAGAGCCCCCCTGCCCTGTTTACAGCCACTGACATGTTTAAGAAATGTGTCACTTTCATGTTTCTTCCTAACCTGAGAACCCCTGGGATAGTGTGAGCCTTCTTTCCCCTCTGTGGGTCATCCCCAAAGCCATGGCCCATGGGAAGATTAGAGTGTTTGTCCTTGGAGCATGCAGAAGTAGCTTTGCAGCCTCTTCCTCAGCTCTACCCTTCTGTGAAAATAAAATTACCCTCTTTAAAAGGCCCAAAACAAAACAAAAAATGCATTAATTTACTCTATAGCTCAGAACAGAACTCGTTTGTGTGGTCTCTGCATATCTCTTTATAGCCATTCTAATTTAATGTTTTAAATTGTAATTAGTAGTCTAAGAAGTGATGGTTAACATTTGACTCTTAAAAATATTTGTGCAAATTAAGTGTCATGCTAATTTTATTGACTAGATACAACATGAATATGGTAGAGATTTCCAATAAAATTCTTCCTGATTAACTATGAACTGTTTTCATACTCTAGTAATTGGGGCTTGTGTGAAGGAGTTTTCAGTAATGTCTCTCACTCAGTAAATACCATGGAGGAAAAAATGTAAAGATAAACCCAAGAAATGTCTGTGACTACCAAGAAGCTGAAGACACAAGGTCTTGGTCCTACACACACCTTGACTTTGGATTTCTAACCTCCAGAATTTTGACAGACTAGAGGGTCAGAGAGATTGAGTAACAAGCCCAGAGCTAGCAAACTCACACTAAGCAGATGCAGGACCTGGTCTGAATTTTAAATGCCCAATGGACCTTGAGTTCTATAGGAGTCACAGAATGGTTTTTAGCTCCTTAATTCAGACTGCATAGCTGAAGAATCCAGGAAGAGTGAGAAACCCTGGCCTAACAGGTCCTAATTTCTGAAGAAGTGGTGAGTATGAGAAAAAGCCACTTGAGGATTCATTTGTTCAGATGGCAGCAAACCGCAAAGCTAATTAGGTTCCATAATTACTAGGATATGAGACCATCAGTTGGAATGAGTGATCTAATATGTTCTCTTGGGCTTTATTTCATTGACTATTTTGGAGCAATTACTAGCTTATACAGTTTAGCTGTCCTGTGACAATAAAGCTAAAAGTAACCCGAACAACACCCCGAGCTTGCACATGCAGCTTCACGTCTATTTTCACTTCTCTTACTAAGGCCGTGTGAGAACTGCTACTCCATATCTGAGGAAATGGGGCTTTTTCCTATTGTAGTTTTGATTTGTCACTGTTTTGAAACACTGCCTCGCTGTATGACTCAGGGTGACTTGAGACTTGCTACGTAGACTGCCCTCAAGCTCACAGTCCTCCTGCCTCATTCACGGAAACGTTTGGATTATAGTTATGTTGCCGCATCAGACAGCACAGGCTCTTTATATCAGATCCAAGAGTTACAATGAAAATTCATCACACTATATTTGAAGAGAATAAGAAATTCATAAGATTTACACTAACAATTAACCTAATGAATCCCAGTTGATATCATCTGTGATCAAATTTGAAAAGAGGTAACCATGTGTGATGCTTAGTATTGAGAGTCAACTTGAAAGGATCTAGAATCACTTAGGAGATAAGTCTTTGGACATGTGAGGGAGTTAAGTATTGTAGAATAATCTTTTTGTACACTGGGAAGATGTATCTCTGCCTAAGGCACCTTCTGATTGATTTAATAAAGAGCTGAATGGTCAATAGATAGGCAGGAGAGAATAGATAGGACTTCCGGGAAGACAAAGGAACTCTGGGAAGAAAAGAGGTGGGATTTCCACAGTCAGACTTGGAGGGAGTCAGACACACAGAATGGAGGAGAGAGGTAAAGAGCCATGTGGCAGAACGTAGATCAATATAAATGGGTGAATTTTAGTTCTAGGAGCTCATGGGGAACAAGACTAAGCAGAGGCCAAACTTTTATAATTAATAAGAAGTCTCCATGACATTATTTTGGAACTGGCAGCATAAGAAAGACCTGCTACAGTTAAGATACAGTTAATTAAGGAGTGCTACTGTCAATGTGCAGTGCAGCATTCTGTGGGCTAAGGTCCCCATCTGAATAAAAAAAAGAAAAAAGAAAAAAAGAAAACAAGCTAAGCACCAGTATTCGTCTCTCTCTCCTTACTGAATACAGAAGCACAAGACCAGTTGTGCTATGATCCTGCTGATAGGTCATCCTGATAGGAATGACAATATTTAAAGAGACCATTGTGCCCCAGCCTTTGGTTATATGATTATTGAAACAATGGACCCAAAGAAACCGGAATTTCCTCCAAGAATTTTATGTTGGGAGAAAGAAATATCTGAGGCCCTGGGGTCAGCGAGAGGTTGAATTTGTCTCCTGGAAAAAGGTTTATAGTTTGTCAGATGACCTTTCAGGAGAAAGGTTCCTTTGTTCTTTGTGTGGCCATGTTGAATAATCTTTTTCTGATTTTCACTATTGTGTCTTTCATTGACTTAATGAGGACAGGTATATGGTTATTCCTTGCTATACTGTCCTTTCTCTCTTATCGAATTAGAATCTTTACTCTGTGACTTGTTTTTGATGCTTATAAGGGCTAACAGTTGATAGATTTCTGAAGTCTTAGAAGTTTGTTCCTTTTGAACAATGTTGGAACTGTAAAAGACTATGGGGACTTTTGAAGTTAGGCAATGTGGTTGTTGTTTTGTTTTTTGTTTGCTTGTTTTTCAAGACAGTGTTTCTCTGTATAATAGTCCTGGATGTTCTGGAACTTGATCTGTAGGCCAAGCTGGGTTCAGACTCAGAGATCCACCTGCTTCTCCCCTCAAGTGTTGGGTGGGATTAAAGGCCTGCGCCACCACTGCCTGGTTTAGACAATGTGTTTTACTAGATGTTGGTCATGAGACTATGGTGACAAGGAGTGGGAATTTATGGCTTAAAAGGGATATGTTTGTATGTCAAGTTGAGAGGGGATAGAGTCATGGTAGTTGATAGTGATTGTCATCTTGACAGGAACTAGAGTCACCTAAGATGCAAGCTTCTGGGCAAGTCTGTGAATGACTGTCTATTCGGAGTTAATTAAGATGAAAAGACCCACTCTAACTCTAGACAATAATTCCATGTACTGGGGTCTTGGATTGGAGAAACTGACTTGAATGCTAGCATTCATCTTTGTCTGCCTCCTAAATGTGTCTACTATGTGACCAGTTGTCTTGTGCTCCTACTGCAATGCCATCGTGCCCCAGTAGACTGTGCCCTTAAACTGAGTCAAAAGAAATCCTTCCCCAAATTGTTTTATCAGTTATTTTGTCATGACAACAAGAAAATTAACAAAACTAGCTTGGGTCACTTGGCCTGTGTCACTTGTTTTCTGGAGTCAGGAGGCAGTTTCTCTGTAGGTGTAAGCCGATCAGGAGCCAAGGAAATAAGGTTATGAAAAGAATAGAATTATCAAAAGTACAAGCCAAGCATGTTGTCTCATGACTGTAAATCCCAACATGGAGGCAGAAAGATTGCCACAAAATCAATGCCCGCATGAGATACATAGTTCCAAGAAGGATGCGATAAATACTAAGATCATGCAGAAAAGAAAAGAAAAAGAAACAGAAAAGAAATTTAAGAAGAAACAAAGAAAATGTGATATAATTGCCTTCAGCAATACCATATACATCAGCAATAACCGACACCATGCAAATTATATCCTATGTTTGTTTGTTTTGAGGCGGGGTCTCCCTATGTAGACCTGGCCTGGAACTTTCTATATAGATCAGTTTGGTAGCAATCCTCCTGCCTCTCTGAGTCCTGGAATCATAGGTGTGCAACATCTTGGTATGTTTTATTTGATATTTGGAAGCAAACTCAGGGTTTCATTTATGATAGATAAACACTCTATGAAATGAGCCACAAATTACATCTGGAAATGTAAAAACTGATAAGGAAATGATCCTTAACAATTTTATACTCTAGCCCCTTTGTGAGATTTTCATTCATATCATTATATTTGTCTTTATCCATCCCCCTCCCTCTGTGGACTCCTCAACTTCCTTCCCAATTATAGTTCTCAGTTCTTCCCTTGTCAATTCCAATATTTTAATATTTTTAAAATCTCAGTTTACTTGCTGAATTGTTATTCTATTTTGCTGACTTATTCATATTGCTGACTTCTCATCTTTTTTTCTGCACTTATCTTTTATGTTTCTAACCTTCCCCTTCAGGTTCTGAATTGAGTTCATCTGCTCTTTCTTTAAAGTCAGTAATGATTTTGACTAGTAAGCTTTTGAAATATTTCACAGCATTATATCTATTTCAGAATTTTTCAATTTAGCAACTGGTCTTAAAGGAGAGTCGTGTTACCTTACTTTTTCATGTTCTTGGGTTACAATTTGCACCTCTGTTTGTTTAGACATCTCTTCTTATATTGTTTATGTTTGTTGGTATTGAGCATCCTACACTTGGGGGCCCAATTTCCAGTACCACCCTGAGAGGAGAAACTTCTGTAATAGCAACATCAAACATGAAATTTGTAGAAATACACTTACATTGATTAAACCACACCAATATAATACCTAAGACCATAAACCATAAACTGTGAAACTAATTCAAAGTGAGCTAAAATTTGTTTAGTATAAAAAAATGGAAGTGAGATAAGGGTAAACAAGTGAATGGAAAAAGAAGATGGAAGAAGAATATTTGGGGAAGGAAGAAGAGAGAACAAAAAGTTAGAAAACAGAAAAAGGGTTTTCCATTAAGAAAAATTGCAAAAAATAAGCAAATGTAAGAAGGAAATAGAAAAATTAAAATGTGAGATTTTTTTGTCTTTTCATTTTCTGTTTTATGTGTGTGGGATATGGTGTGTATATATGTGTATGCATTTTCATGTGTACGGGCAGGTGCACATGTACTCATGTCTGTAGAGGCTCAAGATTGAATGTCCAATGTCGTTCTCAATCACTTTCTACTTTATATATTGACTTAGAGTCTCTCACTGAATTCAGAGCTCCTTGGATCAGCTAGTTTGGCCAGCCAACTTCCTACAGAGAGCCCCAGTTTCTACCTGCTGCAATTTCAAGTGGTCTACAACTTCACATGACTTTTTATGTAGGGTCTGGGGATCTGAAGTACAGATTGAATGATTGCTGGGCAGATGCTTTATCAGCTGAGCCTTCTCCCCAGCCAGCCCCCATGAAGGTGTTCTTAAGTATAAAAAGTAAGAATGTGAATATGCTACTAAAAGTATGTATAGGAGAAAGAACAGAAAGTGGAAAACCATGGAGAAAAAAGAAGGGAAAAGAAAGAAAATTATGCAATAATGAAAAATGTGTACAGAAATTAATGTCTGTAGGAGGGTGAATAAAATTAAAATACAAATTTTAGTATGATAAAGAAAGCATACTGTTAAAGGTGCATTTAAAAAGAAAATGGTGGAAAGGTGAAGGTGAAAAAAATAAGAAAATGATGACATGTTGGAGAAACTTTTTTCTGTGTTCCTAGCAAATGGAGCCTGCCTGTAATATGCTGGGCACAATAGTCAACTGACCCTGTAATATGCTGGGCACAATAGTCAACTGACCCTGTGGGATCTGTCTTTCCAGTGCTTTATGCTATTTTGTGAGACTTTATTTCACAAATGTTCATGTCCACTGAGTTATGTTCACTTTGTAAACATCCCTTCTTTGTGTGCCAGGGGCCTCTACTGGTCACAGTTAGTTTTGCAGTCTATGGAATGGGCAGGTGATCTTACCCTTTGGAGAGCACAGAACATACCACCTGGAGTGCTTAATTTTCCAGCTGGGGTGATGTCTTGTAAACCCATGTCTTGGTGAGAAGCAAGCAAAGATCTAAGATCTGTTCAGTTAGGAGAGCTGACTTAACACTTGCAAGAGCTTATGTGTGTTAACCACCATTCTGAGGTATGCAGTTGTGCGGGTCTAGTAGTGTTGGAGGAGGCTGCTCATTTGTCCCAGGCTGCCCAGACCTAAAATAATCACACAAACTTTATTAACTGTAATATTGTTTAGTCAATAGCTTAGCCAGGTATATGCTTAAGCTATTCAAAGAAAACACAATAATATACATAATCCAGACTCTGTGTATATTCCATCTTTACATGGCTTATTTCTTTTACTCCTTTAATCTATGACTGTCTGTACTCTTTTATATTACTTTTACTGGCTTTTTACTCTTTTTCTTCTCTCTCCCAAGCCTATGTACATTTATTCAACATTGACTTATTCAGGGATCATTTTTATCTGAATCTGTCTTTATTGAGTATCTGTAATAATTTTCTGAGCAGGAACACTTTTTTAAAAATGCTAAGTGGGCGTGGTCCTGCCTATTGGCTCTGCCCAGTTCAACATGGCGGAGGCATGTTTGCTGCCTTTGAGAGTCATGCACATTGCCCCAGTTCCAGGGTCGCAGCAGGTCTGTGTCACTATTAAGCAACTAGTAGCATGCTGTTCACAAACCCCATTTAAGTGCTCAGCCTCCTCAAAGAATGACAGTTTATGCTGCCCAAATCAGGAATCCGCCAGTTCTTATGCTGAGTCAGTAGGCCTTCTGTTAAAGGAGCCACGGGGCTCCTGCTTGCCACCAGCAAATATAACCCATGCTTAACTCTGTTCTTTTGTGTCTAGAATTCCTTTCCAAGCTTTCTCAGGTTTTACATGGATGTAGTCAGTCCCATGTTGACATGCCTCCTCTATCTGCTTGGAATTCCCGCCTTGCCCTATTCTTCATTGCAGTAGGCCCAAAGCAGATTCTTTATTAACCAATGGCATTCACAGCATACAACGGGGAATCTCACTTCATAGTAGGCTGCTGGGGCTTCAGAGTTCCTGGGCTCTACAAGAGATCTACATGTTCTTGAACTCTAGGCTTGGGTTCTTGGTCACCCAAGCCTCAATAGGTTCCATCTCATGGATTGGGCCTTAAGTCAATGCAGGTATTTGCTTATTACTCCCACAAGCTTGTGCTACCATTGCACTACTGTATCTTGCAATCAGGACACCATTGTAATTCCAAGATTTGGTAACTGGATATATACCTTTCTCCTTTGGTAGCATGAAGAGTACCTTATGGTACCAAGAACATTAACCAACAGGGGTAAAGGCTATAGCAGGCACCACCTCAATTTCTCCATGTTCCACATGAGCTGTATAGGCATTATTTTCAGCATTAGGGCCTTGCCATAAATTTGTAGAGAGCAACCTTTTAGACTTCGCAGAAGCCTGGGTTGTTTGGGAAGTTCACATGGGACCTCTTTGGTCCACAACTTGATCAGATGTAATCCATTCCCAGAACTGAAACTTCATATGGTGGTAAGAGATGTGCATTTGGAGCTCTGTCTTCCCTGTTATTTGATGATTTTACTTAGCTCACTCTCATATATGTATATATTTTAGGAAGATTCTACTGTAATAGGTTTCTATACAACTCTTCAAATGCCCCTTAATTTTAGATGTCCCTTTCCATATCCCCTCTTTCCTCCTTGTGCCCACTTGATCCAACTATTCCAGTTCCCACCCTTCATTCATTGGTAACTATCCTATTTCCCCTTCCTAAGGAGATCTGTTCCTCTCTCAATACCTTATTATTTACCTAAACTCTGTGGTTTTAAGGATTGTAGCTTTCTAATCTTTGTCTTAACAGTTAGCATCGACATTTAAGTAAATACATAAAATATTTGTACTTCTGGGTCTGGGTTGCTTCACTCAGGATGATTTTTTTCCTATTTACATTCATTAAACTGTGACATTCATTTTTTAAAAGGTTACAGTAAAATTTAATTGTATTTTCTTTATCCATCCATCCATTGACAGACACCTAGATTGTTTCCAATTTTGAACTATTATGAATAAAACAACAATAAGCATCATTAAGCAAGTGTCTCTGTGTTAGAATGAAGCATCCTTTGGGTATATACCTGATTAGTACAACTGGATCTTAATGTCAATCAGTTCTCATCTTCCTGAGGTACTAACATACTGATTTTCATAGTGGTTGTACAAATTGGCACTCTTACCAGCAACAGATGAGTGCTTCCCTTACTACACATCTTCACCAGCGTGAACTGTCATTTATTTTATTGATCATGGTCATCTGTCAAATGTAAGAAGAAATCTCAAAGTAGTTTTATTAACATTTCCCTGATGACTAAGGATGTTGAACATTATTTAAGTGCTTCTCAGCCATTTGAGTTTTATCTTTTGAGAAGTCTCTGTTTAGATCTGTACCTCGTTTTTAAAATTAGGTTATATTTCTCAATATCAAGGTTTATTTGAGTTCTTTATATGCTTTAGATATTAACCCTCTATCGGATGTGTAATTGGTAAAAAAAATTCTTTTCCCATTCTGTAGGTTTCTGCTTTGTCTGAATGACAGTGTCCTTTGCTGTGCAGAGGATTTTCAGTTTCATGAGGTTCCATTTATTAATCATTGATCTTAATGCCCATGTTGGTGTTCAGGAATTTGTTTCTCATGCCATTGTGTTCAAGGCTATTTCTCATTTTGTCTTCTATCATGTCCAGAGTATCTGGTTTCATGTTGAGGTCTTTGATCCATTTGGAATTAGGTTTTTGCAGGGTAATAAGTATGAATCTATTTGGATATTTTTACAGACTGGATTCTTTTATTCATTCTTCCAGTTTGACCAGCACCATTTGTTGAAGATGCTGTCTTTGTCCAGTATGTATTTTTGTATTCTTTATCAAAAAAACAAGTGTCTATAGGTGTGTGGAAATATATGTATGTCCAGTACTATTTCACTGATCAACATGACTATTTTTATACCGGTATCATACTGTTTTTTATTACTATAGCTCTGTAGTACAACTTTAATCAGGGACAGTGATATCCCCAGCAATTCTTTTATCATTCAGGATTATTTTTGTATCCTGGTTTTTGTTTGCTTGTTTGTTGTGTGTGTATGTTTCCATATGAAACTGAAAATTTTCCTTTCAAGATATGTGAAGAATTGTGTTAGAATTTTGATGGCAATTGCTCAGAATCTGTAGATTTCTTTTGGTAGGATAGGCATTTATTTGTACTATGTTAATACTACCAATCCATGAGCATGGGAGATCTTTCCATATTCTGATATCTTCTTCAATTTTGCTCTTCAATATCTTAAAGTTTTTGTCACACAAGTCTTTCACTTGTTTCATTAATGTTACTCCAAGATATTTTATAATATTTGAGGCTATTGTGAAAGATGATGCTTCCTTGATTTCTTTCTCAGTCCATTTTGCCATTTGTATAGAAAGGCTACTGATTTTTGTGACTTAATTTTATATCCAGCTACTTTGCTAAAAGTGTTTTTCAGCTGTCCGAGTTTCCTGGTGTGTTTTCTAGGGTCACTTACATATACTGTCATATCATCTGCAAATAACAGTACTTTGACTTCTTACATTCCAATTTGTACCTCCTTGATCTTCTTCAATTGTCTTATTGCTCTAGCTAAGACATCAACTATATTAACAGATATGGAGAGAGTGGATAACGTTGACTTGTTCCTGATTTTAGTGAAATTGTTTTGAGTTTTTCTCCATTCAGTTTTATGTAGGCTATAGGCTTGCTGTCAACTGCCTTTATTAGTTGAGGTATGTGCCTTGTATTCCAGGACTTTCATCATGAAAGGAGTTGGATTTTGTCAAAGGTGTTTTCTGTATCTAATGAAATGATCATGTCGTTTTCATATTTCAGCCAGTTTATATGGTGGATTACATTTATCAATTATATATGTAGAACCATTTCTGTATCGCTGGGATAAAGCATACTTGATCATGATGGATGATCTTTTTGATGTATTCTTGGATTTGGTTTGTAGGTATTTTATTGAGAATTTTTGTATCTATATTCATAAGGGAAAATGGTTTGTAATTCTCTTTCTTTTTTATTTTATTGATTTTTATTGAACTCTACATTTTTCTCCGCTCCACTCCCTGCCTCTCCCCTCCCTTCAAACCCTCCTCTAAGGTCCTCATGCTCCCAGTTTACTCAGATCTTGTCTTTTTCTACTTCCCATGTAGATTAGATCTATGTATGTCTTTCTTAGGGTCCTGACTGTTGTCTAGGTTCTCTGGGATTGTGATTTGTAGGCTGGTTTTCTTTGTTTTATAATTAAAAATCACTTATGAATGAGTACATGTGATAATGGTCTTTCTATGTCTGGGTTACCTCACTCAAAATGATGTTTTCTAGCTCCATTCATTTTCCTTCAAAATTCATGATGTCATTTTTTCTGCTGTGTAGTACTCCATTGGATAAGGAAATTGTAATTTTCTTTCTTTATTGTGTCTTTGTGTGGTTTGGATATCAGGGTAACTGTGGCCTCATAAAATTAATTGGACAATGGTTCTTCTGTTTTTATTTTGTGGACTAATTTAAGGAGTACTGGCACTAACTCTTCTTTGAAAATCTGGTAGAATTCTGTGCTAAAGCCTCTGGGCTTTTAGGGGTAGGTAGAGTTTTAATGACTACTATTTCACTAGGAGTTATAGATCTGTTTAAATTGCTTATCTGGTCTTGATTTAACTTTAGTAGAAAATATCCATTTCTTTTGTATTTTCCAATGTGGTGGAGAACAGGTTTTTTAAGTATGTCCTAATGATTCTCTGGATTTCCTCAGTGTGCATTGTTATGTCTCCCTTTTGTCTCTAATTTTGTTAAGTTGTGTGTTGCTCTCTTCCTTTTAGTGAATTTGGTTGGGAAATTGTCAGTATTACTTATTTTCTCAAAAACAAACTTTTAAAAAATGTTTCTTTGTATTGTTTTTGTTTGTTTATATTTTATTGATTTAATCCATGAGTTTTATTGATTCTTGCCATCTACTCTTTTTAGGTATGATTTCTTCTTTTTCTGTTCCAGATCTTTCAGGTGTGCTGTTAAGTTCCTACTATGAAATCTCACCAATTTCTTGATGTAGGCAATTAGTGCTATGAACTTGCCTATTAGAACTCCCTTTATTGTGTCCCATAAGTTTGGATATTTAGTGTTTTTATTTTCATTCACTACTGGAAATACTTAAATTTTGTTATTAATTTCTGTTTTAACCTATTTTTCATTCAGTAGTGAGTTATTTGTATTCAGTTTCTATGAGTTTGTAAGCTTTTTATTGTTTCTATTGTTATTTCAATTTTCTTGTATTTGTTTGAGACTTGCTTTGTGTCTGAGCATGTGGTCAACTTTGGAGACAGTTCCATGAGATGCTGAGAAGGTATGTTCTTTTGAGTTTGGATGAAATATTCTGTGATATGTGTTAGACCCATTTGGCTTATGTTTTCAGTTAACTCCAGCATTTCTCCACTTAGTTTTTGTCTGGATAACCTGTATATTGGCAAGAATAGGGTACTGAAATCACCTGCCATTCCTGTGTGAGGGTCAAAATGTGATTTAAACTATAGTAGTGTTTCTTTTATGAACTTTGGTGCCCCTGTGATTGGTGAAAATATGTTAAGAATTGCAACATCCTCTTGGTAGATTTTTTACTTTGATGAGTATGTAGTGGTCTTCCCTGTCTTCTGATTAGCTTTGGTTTGAAGTTTATTTTGTCAAATATTAAAAAAAAAATGACTACACTGGTTTACTTCTTGGTTCCATTTTCTTGAAATATTTTCCCCCATTCTTTTACCCTGAGGAGATATCTATCCTTGATGCTCAATTGTGTTTATTTCTTGGATGCAACAGCAGGATGGATCTTGTTTTAGAATCAATTCTGTTACTCTATGTATTAGTCTATGTGTTAGTCTATTGGGGGGTTGAGGCCATAGGTATTGAGAGTTATCAATGAGTAGTGTTTGCTGATTCCTGTTACTTTGTTGTTATGGTGCCCCCTTTAACTTATTTGTTTGGGATTATTTATTCCTTATGTTTTCTTGGGTGTGATTAACCCCTTCAGGTTGAAGTTTTCTTTCTAGTGTCTTCTGTAGGACTGGATTTATATATAGATTTTACTTAAATTTTGTTTTGTCATGGAATGTCTTTCTTTCTCCAACTATGGAGATTGGAAGTTTTGATGGGTATAGTAGTCTGGGCTGGCATTTGTGATCTCTTAGAATATGCAGCACATTTGTCCAGGCCCTTCTGGCTTTAGAGTCTTCATTGAGAATTCAGGTACAATAGGCCTACCTATATATGTTACTTAGGTGTTTTCCTCCTTGCAGATTTTATTTAATAGTCTTTTTTTGTTGTATACATTTAGTGTTTTGATTATTATATGTCAAGAGGATTTTCTTTTCCGATCCATTCTATTTGGTGTTCTATATGCTTCTTGTAACTTGACAGGAACTTCCTTCTTTAGGTTAGGGAAATTTTCTTCTATTATTTTGTTAAAAAATATTTCCGGTGCCTTAGAACTGGGTTTCTGCACTTCCTTGCTTCCTATGAGTCTTAGATTTTGTCTTTTTATAGTGTCCCAGACTTCCTGGATGCTTTGTGCCTGGATTTTCTTTTAGATTTAACATTTTTTTTGACCAAGGTATTCATTTTTCTATTTTGTCTTCAATGCCTAAGATTCTTTTTTCCATCTCTTCTTCTCTGTTGGTGGGATTTACGTCTGAGGTACCTGTTTGAGGTCCTAATTTTTTCCTGTCTAGATTTTCCTCAATTTGTATTTTCTTTATTAATTCTATTTCCACTTTCAGGCCTTGATCTTTTTTATTCATTTCCTTCTAATGTTTGTATGTGTTTTCACAGATTTCATTTCCTCTTTAAGGAACTCTATCATAGCCATAGAAGCTATTCTATGGTCCTTGTCTTGTGCTTCAACTATGTTGGTTTCTCAGGGCAACTGTAGTAGAGTTGCTAGGCTCTAGTCAGGACATAGTGTCCTGCTGTCATTGATTGTGTTCTTATGCTGTCTTCTTAGCATCTGGGTTTGGGAAGATTGTAATTCCAGGTAGTGATATCTGGTCTTATCTTTGTTGGGTAGGTGTTTTGTTTCTTGATTTCTGTTGCCCTCTCTGGTTCTTAGGAGAATGTGGTGTCTGTGTGTTGCCTACTAGGAACGGCTTCCCGGATCCTGCTAGGTGTGGCCACTGGGGGTTCTTGGTAGAATGTAGTACTAGGTGTTGGGGTCTGACGCTTAGGATGAGGATGGGCCAGGAGATGAGGCTAAGAGCTACACAGGAGGGAAGAAAGCAGGGTGTTCCACCAAATATTTGCTTAGTCCCCTGAGAATAGGTACAGAGAGTGAGGAGAAGCCACAGCAGGTAGTCTGCTCCAGAGCTGGGGATGAGACTGGAGGATTGGATATGGAGGACAGGAGGGAGAGTGAAAAGCTAAGCTTGTTTCCCTGCTTCACCAGCCTACTTGACTGGTGGGTTCCCAGGAAATGCCTGCTGAAGTCAGGGACTGTGTCCTTGGCCTGTGTGTTCAATGCTTTAAAAGAAAACAGAGGAAATAAAAACAGTACTCAAAGTTAGTTTATTGTCTAAAGTGTCATTCAAATAATCATATATGTTGAGACTTCATTGTTATACACCATGGGAATTGTATAAAACAGTGATAATAGATTTTTAAAAATGTCATTTTAAAGAATATAATAGAATCCCCTCCCCTAAAGCTTTGAAGACCTCAGCTGGCATGTATCTTCATAAGTATTTTAGTGAGCATGTTTATACAAATCAAGATGAGGTAACATTTTGAAGTTACTTTCAGTGTTGGAAATTTAATTTAGATAATAAATGTCTACTAAAGCTGGTATTTGTAATGTGAGGACTATATTCCTGGAAGAGGAAGCATTGAGAGTTCTGAAAGGAAACTTCCCCTCAGTATCTTTGATGTTATAAAAAAGAAATGTTTGTTTGTTTCATAAGTCATCAAAAAAAAGAGAAAAAAACAGTTTATAAAAGGTATCTCATTAAGTCACTTTTCTGACTGTATAGGAATGCTTAAGTTCCAGGTTTTTTATTTTGTTGATGATGGAAAAAGATTTTTTTACTTACCATAAAGAACTTTTGGTTTGTGTTTTCACACCAGATGGTACTTTCTTATTTATTTACAATGCCATGGCATATTCCTATTTTAATTGTGCCATTTAAGACCATTTTCAGGTAGGTCATTTTTTCTGTGCTAGAAACACATTCAGCAAGTGTATTAATTGCTTTTCTTATTGTTGTGACAAAAGTACCTAATAAAAGTAACTTAAGGAAATGTCAATTTTAATTCATAATTTGAGGGGATACAAACAACCGTGGTACAGATGCTGCAGTGGTTAGAGTGTAAGTCAGCTGGATACACTGAATCTGTGGCCAAAAAACAGAGAGATCAAAGCAGATACTCAACACTCCCCCCAACAACTTTCCTTTTTGTTCAGTCTGGGACCCAGCCCATGGAATGGTGCTGGTCATATTCAGGGTAAATTTTCCATTTTCAATTAAATCTTTCTGGAAATACCTTAACAGACAAGCCCAGAGATGTGTCTCCTGAACTGTCCAACATTAAATGAAAATAGAGAATGAATGGGAACACTAGGCAAGAATTCTAACACTAAGGTTCATTCCTTAGCCCAAGACTAAAAACTCTATATGTTGTCTGGTAGAAGCAAGGGATGGGCTTTGTTTGGGTGAATCCATGTGTTAAGGGCATGGTTGGTGCTATTAGGGGGTGCAATCAACTTTTAAGAAATGGAGCTAAGTGGGCTCTTGTTGGGTTACTGGAGGTATGCCCCTAAAGAAGAGCTGTGAGACCTTCATCACTTCCTCTTTTCTCTGTTTCCTGGATTAGGTGAGTGGTTTGTTTTTACCACAAGCACCCACCACAATGTGCCAACTTCATCAAAATCCAAAAGCAATGGTCAGTGACTCAGTCTTGCACTGGAAGCTCTAGAACAATTAACCAAAATGGCTATATTTTCTTTATAATTTGTATTGACTCAGGTATTTAATTATAGTGACAGAAAGCTAACTCATACAAAGTGTAAAGGTTCGATTTTTCTATTGCTGTTCTGATCTTGTTGACAGTTCACATTTAAACCGAAGCTAAATTTTATCTCAAAGCAAGTAGTATTGAGGAAAAAAGTAAATCTGGGGAATCTGGTGAATAATCATAGTGTTCATCATTCACTTTCCTGAGATTTCTAAGCAATCTCAGAACATGGCTGTCTAATTTTCCTTCACCTTCATTTTCACAAGCTACCCAATAAAGGATGGTATCATTGTTCTCCTAATGTTATTATATTTTCTAGAATTTTCTAAGGGTGATAGGTTTAAGATTTAGGGTAAAATATGAATAAATATGGATATAGTCATATACATATATAATTATTGTTTTCTTGTTATACCCGCTATTTTATTAGCAGATATCTATAGTTAAAACTATAGATATTCTATAATCTTTTAACTTCCCTAATACCTAATGAATTAGTACTTTAAAATTTTAAAACTCTAATTTCTCTCATACCCATCTGAACACATAATACATACTTTGTCTTATTTTCAGATAATATTCTTTTGATTTTCTTTTCAAAAATGCAAGGTGTTAATATTTTAGCTGAAATTATTTTAGAATTATTTTATATGGATGTAATGTTTTATATATGCATTATTTTCTTATATTTATTTATAGATCTCTTGCTTACTAAAGGAGATAAGAAGAACCAATTTTCTAACCCACAGTTGAAACCAACAACTAAAAATGACTTAAAAAACTGTTTCAAGGACAGGCAAAGTGATTTACACCTTTAATTCTAGCACTTGAGAAGCAGACGCAGATGGATCTCTATGAGTCTGAGGTCAGCCTGGTCTGCAGAGTGAGTTCCAGGACAGCCAGAGCTACACAGAAAAACCATGTCTTGAAAAAAAGCAAATTTGAGGTCAGTGAGACCCTGTCTAACAAAACTGTTTTCATCTCACAACTAATATATTAGAATACAGTTATTTGAGTCAAGAAATAAAGAAAATGAAAAAGAAAAAATCATGAAATTGGAAAAAGCTGTAAATTAAATTATTATAAACACCATATTTTCTATTGTACATTTTATAACAGAATATGTTTTGATAGAATTACTATGCTAGTTAAATTTTGATATAATTTTGAGATTAGTCACTTGAATTTATAGAAAAAAAGAGTAAATTTTTAAGAGAAGGTCTAGCCAAGGGAGTCTCAAACTCAGTAAATAGCTGTGGTTGATCTTGAACTTCTGATCCTCCTGCCTCCACCTCTAAGTGCCAGGATTATAGATGTGTATCATCAGACCTGGTTTATGTGATATTGGGTATTACACCTAGGGCTTTATACATCCTAGACATAACATGAATGAGAAGTAAGTAAGATATTTTTCAATAATATAGTAACTCATTCAATTAAATATTTATCCAAAAATGTGAAGAATTCCATTCAGAGAATCCTTTTCGCTTACAAATGAAAAAAAATACATAAATATAGCTGAAGTTGATGTTACTGTTTGGAAATAAATACACAAGCTGTTGGAATATGAAAGCTACTCCACTTTTTGAATCGTATGGCATATCCTGGAACAACTATGTTATCATTGGGTCCAGAGGTAGGTTGATCCCGAATTTCCTGAGAAACCGCCACACTGCTTTCCAAAGTGGTTGCACAAGTTTGCATTCCCACCAACAATGGATGAGTGTACCCCTTTCTCCACAACCTCTCCAGCAAAGGCTATCATTGGTGTTTTTTATTTTAGCCATTCTGACTAAAGGTGTAAGATGGTATCTTAAAGTTGTCTTGATTTGCATTTCCCTGATCGCTAAGGAAGTTGAGCATGACCTTAAGTGTCTTTTGGCCATTTGAAGAAAAACATATAGGCATCCTCCTGAATATTAACCTTCATCAGGCGATGAAAGGAGACAGAGACAGAGACCCACATTGGAGCACTGGACTGAAATCTCAAGGTCCAAATCAGGAGCAGAAGGAGAGAGAGCACGAGCAAGGAACTCAGGACCGCGAGGGGTGCACCCACACACTGAGACAATGGGGATGTTCTATCAGGAACTCACCAAGGCCAGCTGGCCTGGGTCTGAAAAAGCATGGGATAAAACCGGACTTGCTGAACATAGCAGACAATGAGGACTACTGAGAACTCAAGAACAATGGCAATGGGTTTTTGATGCTACTGCATGTACTGGCTTTGTGGGAGCCTAGGCAGTTTGGATGCTCACCTTACTAGACCTGGATGGAGGTGGGTGGTTCTTGGACTTCCCACAGGGCAGGGAATCCTGACTGCTCTTCGGGCTGATGAGGGAGGGGGACTTGATCGGGGGAGGGGGAGGGAAATGGGAGGTGGTGAGGGGGACTTGATCGGGGGAGGGGGAGGGAAATGGGAGGTGGTGGTGGGGAGGAGGCAGAAATCTTTAATAAATAAATAAATAAATGAATAATAAAAAAAGAAAACTATGTTATCATTGACAGTATGATGATACAAAAGCAGTAGTGGAAAATTCTGGTCCTTTAGTCAAGACAATTGCACCAAATTGTACTACTAGTCACTGTATTTTTTTTTTTGTCACTGTATTTTTCACCCCTGTGTATTTACAGGAAAATTTTTTTTTATTGAAAAAAAAATTTTCTGCCTCCTCCCCGCCTCCCATTTCCCTCCCCCTCCTCCCGCCCCTCTCCCCCTCCCCCCACTCCTCTTCTCCTCCCTCTCCAGTCCCAGGAGCAGTCAGGGTTCCCTGCCCTGTGGAAAGTCCAAGGTCCTCCCCCCTCCATCCAGGTCTAGGAAGGTGAACATCCAAACTGTCTAGGCTCCCACAAAGCCAGAACATGAAGTAGGATCAAAACCCCGTGCCATTGTCCTTGGCCTCTCGTCAGTTCTCATTGTCCGCCATGTTCAGAGAGTCCGGTTTTATCCCATGCTTTTTCAGTCACAGTCCAGCTGGCCTTGGTGAGCTCCCAATAGATCGGCCCCACTGTCTCAGTGGGTGGGTGTACCCCTCGTGGTCCTGACTTCCTTGTTCATGTTACAGGAAATTTTTTAAATTATAGTTTGGTTTAATAATGTCCTTGACAAAACAATTGGCATTTGTGCTGGTTAGTTATTGTTAAGTTGACACAAGTTATTGTCACCTAGGGGAAAAAACTCAATTAATAAAATGCCTCCATCAGACTGGGCTGTAGGCAAGTCTATGGATGTGTTTTCTTAAGTAATGATTGATGTGGATGGGCCCAGCCCACTGAGGCCAGTGCTACCTCTGAATAGATAGACCTGGGTAGTATAAGAAAGCAGCCCATCAAGCCATGGGGAACAAACCAGGAAGCCAATTTTCCCATCACTCCTGACTTTGCTCCTATCCTGTCTTTCTTCAATGATTGATTGTGATTGGAGCATATAAGCCAAATAAACCCTTTCTTCCCTAAGCTGCTCATGGTGTTTATTACAACAATAGACCAGATTAGGACAATGTTATTCTATTAAGTCTTTTGTTTTAATTAAATTAAGAAAAAATCTGTGGGATGACACTTTCATTATGTACTGAAATATGACATAGGTCTCATGGAAAAGCACTTGTTTGATCAGATAGCTGAATGATAGCCACTTTTTAAAAAATAAAACACCATTTTCATTTGAAAAGAAAACTGGCAAAAGAACCATGGCTAGACAGCAGGCATTGCCTCAAAATTGAATGAAGTAGCCATGTTACTGTAAGGAAAAGAACAGATAATATTTGCCACTAATGATAACATTTAACCTTTCAGGGAAAAGTGGAACATTGAAAAATCTGGGTCTACCTCTCTCTAGCAGTCTGACTTTTCTGAAGAGATCACTGATGGTAACACATAAGGTATTACGGAAATTTTAAAAGTGAATGCATCAGAATTTGGAAGACCTGCCTAAAGCCATGAAATATTTTCCAATATTTTCGATATAATTAATATATATCATTGCAAATTCAGACATGGTAAAAGTTCCACTCAAGGCACTAGACAGACCACTATATTGAATTGTAATAGAATCTGAACCATGGTATGGGATATCATAGGATTTCAGAGTTCATGCTGTAATCTTTAATTTAAAAACCATTACCAATTGTCAAGTTTGTTACAGAATCAAAAATAATATCCAAAATTATTAGAAAAGCTATTATAATGTTTATCACTTTTCCAACCATATAGTTATTTAAATCTCAATTTTCTTCAAACAAAAGAGGAAATAGTTATGGTGTGAAATGTTAGTTTAGGATGTGTTACATTTGTTTATGCTGTGGAACGTATTTTTAATTATGCAAAGTTGTGTTGCCTTCTTTTAAGTTGCATTTGTTTAACTCTATGAAGCTGTGCTACTTTGGCTGCCTAAAACACCTGATTGGTCTATTAAAGAACTGAGTGGCCAATAGCTAGGCAGGAAAGGGATAGGAAAGACTGTCAGGCAGAGAGAATAAATAGAAGGAGAAAAAGAAGAAATGAGAGAGGTGTGAGAAAAGGGGGAGAGGAGGCCACCAAGGGTCGGCCACCTAGCCATACATCTAGCTACGGAATAAAAAGGTAGATGTAATAATTTATAAAAAAAATGGCTATAAATAAACCAAACTAAGACTGGCCACTCATAAGTAAGAATACGTTTGTGTGTATTTATTTGGGAGTTTGGTGCTAGGCCCCCAAAGAATAAAAAAAAAATTAGAAGGTTGAATTCACAAGTAGACAGGAAATCAAACTACACATTAAAAGAGTTGAAAAACTGTAAAAGATTAACATTTTTCTTACTGATGTGTTGTAAATGATCATCTTTCCCATTAAAATGTTCTATTTAAATGTTAAAAAACCCCGTATCTTTGTTAGGTTATAGATTTACTTTAACCAAAGTAATAAATAGATAAGTTAAATTTTCTAAAATTTACTATTCAATACAGACAATATTGATTTATCCATATGAACAAGTGCTATTTGGGATTGTCAAGAAGTTTTAAGACTATGAAACGGGTCATGGGAACAAAACATTGGAGGACTGTATGATGCGTATTTGTGACTTGCAGCTCCGAGCCTTGTTAGAAATTTAGCCTCTTGTCCAATATGGATAGAGCTTCTGGGCAGAGTCAGAGTCTCACCTGGGACTTTGAGTATCACATATGAGTGCTGCGCAAACGCAAGTTCACTCTTAAAAGTAAATATATTTTCCTATTCTTAAATGATTTCATTATATAATGACAAAACAAGAGCAAATATTCTTCACTTTTAACAGGTAAGACATACTATTAATAATAAAACACATTTGGATAATTTAAGGTTCACAGTAGTCTTTTATCCCGCACTTGGGAGGCAGAGGCAGGTGGATCTCTGTGAGTTCAAGGCCAGCCTGGTCTACAAGAGCTAGTTTTAGGACGGGATCCAGCTACAGAGAAACCCTGTCTCAAAGAAAAAAACAAAACAAAAACAAGTATAGAGTGTGTCTCTCTTCTAAAGAGGCAAAAGCATGAAACTTATACTTTATTCTCCTCCTTCTTACTTGGAATTGCCATTTTGTTCAGTTAAGTCTTATTGTGTCTGTGCTATATCAAAATATATCAATATATATCATCAGAAATAATATTTCAAGTATGTTTGTATATACATATTCAAATGGACATATGCACATATGTGTATACACATTTGTATATATATATATATAGTATATATACACCCATAAACATACACAAATTATAACTTTCAACACATCATGTTCAAGAACTGGCAGCCTAAGAAAGGGTCAAATGTTTTGTAACCCAGAGGTAGGTTTCATATTCCTCTTTAATTACAGCTATCCTTGCCAGGTTATAATTTATATCACACCCAGCAGGTAATAGAAACTCAATTTGTTGTCTGAGTTAGTAGTCTCATGGGAGCATGACTAACAAAAGCATCTGGACAATAATTCCCTGCATCAAAATGGGATCCAACTTTTAAGAGAAAGCAGCTGTTAAGGTTAGATTTTACCCTGCCCTTCAGTAAATTCTCCGAGAATAGCACACACCTCAGACTTTTAAAATTCGCAGTTAATAATGAAACTTATTACGAATTTAGACTATAGACTTTGTCAAGGCTGCTGAGGCTCAGGAACCTGCTTCCAGTAAATGCTGATGTAATATCATTTTAAATGTTTCAGGGGATTAAGGTTTGAAACAAACTGTCCTAAACAAATTAGAGTCAACAGTTTTTAATAGCTGTGGTTTAACTTAACTTTTTAAAAGTATCATCTATGAAAATAATGGAAGTGAACTTTAAAGTGAGAGTTAAGAAGCGTGCATTCCAGTCCTGGCTCAGGCTCTGCTGTTGATTGTTTCTGAGGATCCCTAGAGAGATGATTTCATTGCATACTCTGGATTGTGTCTGTTTCCTGGAGCCTTACAGAGCTGCCATAGGAGAGTGAGAATGTATGCAAATATGTCATCATCCTCTAAGCACATAGGACAGCCTGGAACCCAATTAGACTTCTTTTTTTTTAAAATCCTTCTAATTTCAATTGTTTGGATAGGAATGTACCATACATTTCCCCAGTCCCCTTTCCTCCTCCCCTTCCACCTTCCTCCCTGCCCTTCACACTCCCAATTTACTCAGGAGATCTTGTCTTTTTTCCTCTTCCTAAGAGGATCCATGTATGTCTCTCTAAGGGTCTTCTTTGTTATCTAGATTCTCTGGGGTTGTGCCCTGTAGGCTGGTTGTCCTTTGCTTTATGTCTATTATCTACTTATGAGTGAGTATATATTATATTTGTGTTTCTGGGACTGGGTTACTTCACACAGGATGACTTTTTCTAGTTCCATCCATTTGCCTGCAAATTTCAAGATGTCATTGTTCTTTACCACTGAGTAGTACTCCATTGAATAAATGTACCACATTTTCTTTATTCATTCTTCGATTGAAGGGCATTAAGTTGTTTCCAGATTCTGGCTATTACAATAATGCTGCTATGAGCATAGTTCAGCAAATGTCCTTGTGGTGTGAGTGTGTATCCTTTGGATATGCTCAAGAATGGTATTGCTGTGTCTTGAGGTAGATTGATTCAAAATTTTCTGAGAAACTGCCATCTAATTTCCAAAGTTACCACCAGCAATGGAGAATTGTTCCCCTTATTCCACATGCTCTCCAGCATAGGTTATCATTGGCATTTTTTATCTTGGCCATTCTTACAGGTTTTAGTTTGTATCTCAGGGTTGTTTTGATTTGCATTTCTCTGATGGCTAAGGATGTTGAGCATTTACTTAAGTGTCTTTGGGCCACTCGAGATTCTGTGGAGAATTCTCTGTTTAGATCTTTTCCCATTTTTTATTGGATTTTGTCTCTTGATGTCTAGTTTCTTGAGTTCTTTATATGTTTTAGAGCTCATTCCTCTGTTAGATGTGGGGTTGGTGAAAATCTTTTCCCATTCAGTAGGCTGCCGTTTTGTCTTGTTGACCGTGTCCTTTGCTTTACAGAATCTTTTCAGTTTCAGGAGGTCCCACTTATTAATTGTCAATCTCAGTATCTGTGCTACTGGTGTTATATTTAGGAAGTGGAAGTGGTCTCCTGCGCCAATGAATTCACAGATACTTCCTATTTTCTCTTCTATGAGGCTCAGTGTGGTTGTTTTTTGTTGATGTCTTTGATCCATTTAGGCTGGACTTTTGTGCATGGCAATAGGAATGGATTTATTTGTAGGTTTTTACATGTCGACATCCAATTATGCCCACACCATTTGTTGAAGATGCTGTCTTTTTCCACTTTATAGTTTTGGCTTCCTTGTCAAAAATCAGGTTTTCATGAATGTGTGAATTGATATCAGGGTCTTTGATTAGATTCATTGGTCCGCCTGTCTGTTTTTTGTGCCAATACCAAGCTGTTTTCATTACTATAACTCTATAGTCGAGCTTGAAGTCAGGGATAATGATACCTCCAGAAATTCCTTTGTTGCACAGGATTGTTTTGGCTATCCTGCAGTTTTTGTTTGTAAATATAAAGTTGAT
Organism: Chionomys nivalis; assembly: GCF_950005125.1. Taxonomy (NCBI): domain Eukaryota; kingdom Metazoa; phylum Chordata; class Mammalia; order Rodentia; family Cricetidae; genus Chionomys; species Chionomys nivalis. The sequence continues at coordinate 73,480,165 of NC_080112.1, read as the reverse complement.
ATGCTTATACCACCTATCCAAGAGCATGGGATATCTTTCAATTTTCTGATGTCTTCTTCAATATTTTTCTTCAAAGACTTAAAGTTCTTGTTATACAGGTCTTTCACTTGTTTGGTTAGAGCTACTCCAAGATATTTTATGTTATTTGTGGCTATTGTGAAGGGTGGTCTTTCTCTGATTTCTTTCTTAGCTCATTTTCATCTGTATATAGGAAAGCTACTATTTTTTTTTTTAAAAAAGTTAATCTTGTATCCTGCTACTTTACTGAAGGTGTTTTATCATTTGTAGTAGTTCCCTAGTAGAATTTTGGGGTCACTTATGTATACTATCATATCATCAGCAAATAGCAAAAGTTTGACTTCTTCTTTTCAAACTTGTATCCCCTTGATCACCTTTTATTGTCTTATTGGTCTAGCTAGAACTTTGAGTACTATATTGAACAGATAAGGAGAGCTTGTTCCTAAAATTAGGGGGATCACTGTGTTTCTTTGATATTGACTGTTGGCTTCCTGTAAATTTTCTTTATTATGTTTAGGTATGTTCCTTGTAACCCGGCTCTCTCCAAGACCTTTATTTTAAAAGGGTGTTGAATTTTGTCGAAGGCTTTTTCAGCATCTAATAAGATGATCATGTGTTTTTTTCTTTCAGTTTATTTATATGGTGTATTACATTGACAGATTTTCATATGTTGAACCATCCCTGCATCTCTGAGATGAAGTCCACTTGGTCATAGTGTATGATTTTTTGGTATATTCTTGGATTCAGTTTGCGAGTATTTTATTGAGTATTTTTGCATCTATGTTTATGAGGGAGATGTATCAGGGTAATTATAGCCTTGTAAAAAGAGTTTGGCTATGTGCATTTTGTTTCTGTTGTGTGGAACAATTTGAGGAGTATAGGTATTAGCTCTTTGGCATTCTGGTAGAATCCTGCACTGAAACCATCTGGCCCTGGACATGTTTTTGGATGGGAGTCTTTTGATGCCTTTCTAGTTCCACGGGAGCTATAGGTCTACTTAATTTATATGGCTTTGATTTAATTTTGGTATGTAGTACTTATCCAGAAAATTGTCCATTTCCTTTAAATCTTCCAATTTTGTGGAGTATGAGTTTTTAAAATATGACCTGATGATTCTCTGGATTTCTTCAGTGTCTGCTGTTACATTCCCTTTTCATTTCTGATTTTGGTAATTTGGATATTCTCTCTGTATTTTTGTTAGTTTAGATAAAGGTTGGTCTATCTTGTTGATTTTCTTGGAGAATTAACTCTTAGTCTCATTGATTCTTCATAATTGTTTTCTTTGTTTTTCTTTTATTGATTTCATTCTTCAGTTTGATTATTTCCAGCCATCTACTCCTCTTGGGTGAATTTGCTTCTTTTTTGTTGTAGAGCTTTCAGTTGTTTTCTTAATTGGATAGTGTGGGATTTTTCTAGTTTCTTCATGTTGGCATTTAGTGCTATGAAATTTCTTCTTAGGACTGTTATCATAGTGTCCCATAAATTTGGGTATGTTGTGATGCCATTTTCATTAAATTTTAGGAAATGCTTAATTTCTTTATTTCTTCCTTGACCCAATGGTAATTTAGTGGAACATTGTTCAGTTTCCATGAGTTTATGGACTTTCTGCAATTAGTGTTGTTGTTGAATTACCAATTTAAGCCATGGTGATATGATAAGATAAAGAGGGTTATTCCAATTTTTTGTATCTGTTGAGGTCTGCTTTGCTACTGAGTATGTGGTTGACTTTAGAGAAGGTTCCATTGTGCTAAGAAGAAAATATATTCTTTTGTACTTGGGTGGAATGTTCTACATATGTCTGTTAGGCCCATTTGAGTCATAACGTTTGTTAGTTCTTTCATTTCTCTGTTGTGTTTCTGTCTGGCAGACCTGTCCAGTGGTGAAAATGGGGTATTAATGTCTCCCACTATTAGTGTGTGGGACTTGCAGGATTTAAGATTTAGTAATGTTTCTTTTTCTTTTCCTTTTTTTTCTTTCGTTTTTTGAGACAGGGTTTCTCTGTGTAACTTTGGTGCCTGTCTTGGAACTTGCTCTGTAGACCAGGCTGGCCTCGAACTCACAGAAATCCACCTGCATCTGCCTCCCAAGTGCTGGGATTAAAGGCATGTGCCACAATCACCCAGCCAGTAATGTTTCTTTTACAAATAAGGGTGCCCTTTTATTGGGCCATAAGATGTTCAGAATTGAGACTTCATCTTGATGAATTTTTCCTGTGTTGAATATGAAATGACCTTCTTCATCTCTTTTGACTGATTTTAGTTTGTCATCTATTTTATTAGATATTAGGATGCTACACCAGTTTGTTTCTTAGGACCATTTATTGGAAAATATTTTCCCAACACTTTACTCTGAGGTAATGTCTATCTTTGTAGTTGAAGTGTGTTTCTTGTATGCAGAAGAATGGATACTGTTTTCATATCCAATATGTTAGCCTGTGTCTTTTTATAACGAATTGAGTTCATTGTTATTAAGAGATAATAATGACCAGTGATTGCTAGTTACTGTTATTTTTTAATTTGTTGTTGTTGTTGATATTGTGTGTGTTTCTCTTCTTAAGGATTTCCTGGTGTGGGTTTATCTATTGCCGGTGTTTTTGTGACTATAACTAACTTCCTTGAGTTGGAGTTTTGCTTCTAGTACTGTCTGTAGGTCTGGATTTGTGGACAGGTATTGTTTAAATTTGGTTTTGTCATGGGATATTTTGTTTTCTCTATATATGGTGATTGGAAGCTTTGCTGGATATAGTCTGGGCTGGTATCCATGGTCTCTTAGTGTCTGCATAATGTCTTACCAGGACCTTCTGACTTTTATTGTTTCTATTGAGAAATCAGGTGCAAGTCTGATAGTCTGCCTTTATATGTTACTTGGCCTTTTTCCTTTACATCTCTTAATATTTTTCTTTATTCTGTATGTTTAGATGTTTAGTGTTTTATTATTATGTGGTCAGGGAACTTTTTTTTTTTGATCCAGTCTATTTGGTGTTCTGTAAGCTTCTTGTATTTTTATAGGTATGTCTTCTTAAGTTCAGAAAATTTTCTTCTAGGATTTTGTTGAATAAATTTTTTTGTGTTTTAAGCTGGAGTTTTTCTCCTTCTTATACCCCTATAATTTTTAGGTTTGATCTTTTCACAGTGCCCCAGATTTCATCGATATTTTGTGTTAAGAATTTGTTGGATTTAACAATTTGTTGGATTTGATCAATGAATCTATTTCCTCTATCGTATCGCTTGTATTCTGTTGTTTATGCTTACAACTGTAGTTCCTGATCGTTTACTCAGATTTTCCATTTCCAGGTTTCCCTTGGTTTGTGTTTTCTTTATTGTCTCTATTTCAGTTTTTAAATCTTGAACCATTTACTTCACCTGTTTGAATGCTTTTTGTTGGTTTTCTTTAAGGGATTTTTTTATCTCGTCCAATTTTTTGTTTGTCTTTTCTTCCATTTGTTTAAGGGAGTTTTGCATTTACTCTTTAAGGAAGGGCCTCAATTATCTTCATAAATTTATTTTTAGTGACGTTTTCTTCTGCCTTTTATGCTTTGGGTGGTTCAGGTCTTCTTGCTATAGAACCACTAGTTTCAAGTGATGCCGTATTGTTCTTTGTGTTGTTTAGTGTATTTTTACCTTGTTGTCTACCCATCTCTTCCTCCAACCAGTGTGGGTGGAACCTGTGCTTCAGAGGGCTCCCTCTTCCTTCAACTGGTATGGCACGAATGAATCTCCAGTGATGCTCCTTCAGGTGTAGATGTGCCAAAGGCTCAGATGGGTCCATCCTCTCAATGTAGTCAGGGCCGCAGCTCTGGTGGTCACTCCTCCAGGTGCAGGTGGTGTTACATCTCTGGTGATCGCTGCTGTAGATGCAGAAGGTACCAAGACTGAGGCTCCAGTGGTCAAATATTTTCTGGAGGCCTCTGCTGTCACCATGATCTGAGGTGGGCAGTGACACTGTCTCCCAGCATGGCCTGTGCCGCAGCAGATGACAACATTGTCTCCCAGCATATATTAAGCTTCTTAAGATGAAAAGTTCAATGAAACAACTAGACTGGAGAATAAAGTTCTCTCTTATTTCTTGATGCATAATTTATTTTCTTTACATAACTTGAGAGCTATTAAAATAAAGTATAAAGTTTAAAGCAGTCAAGAAAGTATGGAGCTAGACCAAGAGAATCAAATGATCCATTATGAAAAACAAATGTAACATTTTTCTTTTCTCTATTAAAGCATCAGACACCCTTCCAGTTTCTCAAACTTGCATGCTGCATTTTCTTTCTGCACTGTTTTGTCCACCGTTGTAACTTCCATAGCATCTTGTAAGGCTCTTGCTATGGCAGTCAGTAACCGAATGTTACATGAAATTGATTCCCAGTGTAGCACTGATTGTAGAGTTCTTTACCTTTTAATTCCTGTAATAGCCTGTCAAGTGGCTTCCCTACCTCCAGTGAACAAATAAGGCTCTGACCTCTATTTTAATTCCTGTTCTCTTTCCAGCTTGTTCTCCTTACTACTATATTCATGCTCAAGAGATACTCAGACCTATTATAAATTGCATGGAGAACTATTTAAAATACTTGAACTTTGCACAAAAATCATCCTGTGGAGTATCTGTAAAATAAAAGCTTCAAAGAAAACTAAGAAGTACCCAACTAACACTGGTATGATGCTTGTCTTATTTCAAACTCTAGTGCCTGATGCTACTCCTCTGAGTGAGCAAAGACCCATTCAGAATGGGACATATTTGGAATGATAGAAGCAATGTCTTGCATTATATATGTGGATTATTCACAAGACAATTCTCTCCTTTATTCTTTGACTTGATTAAAACCAGCCCCACTGTCCTAGTCTCTCTCCTCTTGACAGCTTCAGAATCACTCAAAACACAGTATTTTGTCAAAGTAGTCCATTAAATTAGCCTTGCTTATTCATTCTGACCCTTCTTTCTGTGTGACCTCCAGTTTGTCCTTTCCTCTATATTCTCATTGTGCTTCTGTAATTTAAGCTCTTATTAACTGAAACCCTGAACTCTATTCACAACTTTTCAAATGGAAAAATCCTGCTATATTCCCTACCTCTATTTCCTTCACCCCTTAGAATACTATAAACTAAATATAACAGAGATTTTTTTCTTTTTAGGATGAGAATCCAGAGAATGATGAAATTTATATTCAAACAAAACTTACTTTAAAAATAAAAGAGAGATAAAAATAATCAAGAGTTGGTATGCAAGAAATGCTGAATTCAAATCTAACAAGACATTAATGAATAAGAACAAAACAGAGGAACAATGAACAACATTTCAGCAATTACTAAATGTCTGTTGCTTTTCTATTGATGTGACAAAATATTATGATCAAAGCATTTAATTTAGGCTCACAGTTCTAGAGGCTTAGTCCATGACCATCATGTCAAGGAACATGCCACTAAGCAGGCATGACACTGGAGCAATAGCTAAGAGCTTATATCTGACATACAAGCAAGAGGCAGCGAGAGTGTTCTGACAGGGATTGTGGTGGGCTTCTGAAGTCTCAAAGCCCACTTTCAATGACACATCAACTCCAACAAGGCCACACCTTCTAATCCTTCCCAAACAGTTCCATCAACTGGGAAACAAGCACTCAAATTCATGAGCCTTGGGGGCCATTCTCAATCAAACTACTATAGTAAGCAATACTTATCATTAGTAGCCTTACACATAATGACCTCAAGTAATAAAGAAATGCAGACTAGTTGACTGCATTGAAGAAACTAGATCTAGCTATCTGTTGTTTTTGAAAACAACATAACTCAATGGTAAAGATTCTGACAGACAGAAAGTCAAAGGATAAAAAGCAATCTATCAAAGTAAACAGAAATCAAAACCAAGCTTACATGATTACTGAGATATTTAATGAAGTAGACATCAAATCAAAGTGAGTCAAAAGAAATAAGGAAGGCTGCTACATAGTAAGAAGTTAACAATTCATCAAGAACACACAACACTTTGTCAGTTGGTGTGCACCAATACTTGGGGTCCAACTCCATAAAACAAACACAAATAGATGTAAAATGTCACATAAGTCCAAACATAATAATCAGGGGTGGCTTTATTACTCCACTCTCATCTCTGCATTCGGGGTTACAAGATGGTTTAGTGGGCAAAAGCACTTGCCACCCAAACCTGGTAATTTGAATTTAATAACTGGAACCCACATAAAAGGAGAAGACCAAATACAAAGCTGTCTTCTGATCTCAACATGGAAGCAGTGACATGGCCACCCCGACACATCACACATCACACACAACACACACACATATAAAATTTTAAAAATTTTATAGAATCAAATAAAATGTAAAAGATACAGTTTACCAAAACTCTGAAGTACAGCTAAGGAATTTCTAAGAGGGAAGTTTATAGCAATGAATGCTTGGTCCGTGCATGTAGCTCAGAACTTAGAAGACAGAGGCAGAATTATTGGAATGCAAGGTCACCTGCAACTATACTACCAGTCTGAGGCCAGCCTGGACTCATGGACTGCATGAGATCCTGCATCAAAACAAACAAACAAACAAACAAACAAACAAAAAAACCAGTTAGATCACAAACAATATGTAATGATGTATTTGAAAGTCTTACAAAATTAAGAACAAACAAAATTCCAAGAAGAGTAAATTAAAAGAATAAATATCTGCAGAAATTAAAATGTATTAAAAGTAATAAATAGAAATTAAACTAATTAAAAGAATAATAAATAAAATCAACTAAGCAAAAAATATGGTTCTTTGGAAAGTTAAACAACAATACATAGTTAAACTAGTCAGAGAGAGAGAAAGAGAAAGAGAGAGAAAACACCCAAATTAATAAAATTTCCCATTTTTTTGGCTCAAGGTGTTTTGTGTTTGCCATTTATTGTAAATATTTTTTAAATTTCTTTTTAAATTAAAAATGTTAGAGATTTATTTACTTTGTCTTATGTGTATAAGTATTTTGTCCATATTTATATATGTGCACCTCATGCATGTCTGGTGCCTGTGGAGGCCCAGAAGATGGCATTGGAACTGGAGTTACAGTTGGTTGTAAGCCACCTTGTGGGAGCATCCAGGCTCTTAACCACTGAGATATCTCTCCAACCCTTCTTTTTTTTTAACATTTCTCTTGCCCCCTCTCCCTCCCTTTCTCCCCTTTTTCTTTCCCCATGCCTCCCTTGTGATATACCTGTTGAGGTTGCTGGGAACTGAACTCAGGTCCTCTGGAAGAGTAGGAACTGCTCTTAACCACTAAGCTATTTCTCTAGCCTCTCTAAAATTTTATTGGGATAGTTTATGGTGTCTTAAAACGTTAGTTTATCTTCATAACTGGTTATTCTTTTATGTAACTACTGACGATTTAGTACATTAGTTGTTAAGCTGCTGTGTCTTCGCTTATATCTCAATAGAATTTACCTTCATGATTGTACCTCACCAAAATTGCCTCCCCTCTTCTTCCCTGTCATCATAATATTAATCACAAATACCACTGTGTTTTTCTCCCTTTTATTTTCCTCTACAAACAAGCACCTACACACCTATATACATACAACCTGATCAGTCTCTGTGATACTATTTGTAAGTATGTGTTTTCAGAGTTGAACATTTGGTGGTATTAAATAACGAATCTGTTTACCTGGGAAAAACTATTTTTCCCAAGCTCAGCATTCTTTATTCGCCTATAGTTCTATGCCTAGGATTGATCTCTGAACTTTCCCCTGCCTATGTTAGCAAGTGCATTGGTGTTGTCTTTGTTTAGGTAAAGTTTAGGTAATCATGTTGGTGAGACTTTATGTATGAAAGTTCTGAAATTTCTAGAAGATAATATTCCTCATCAAAATCCATGTTACTCTAGTATTTTATGCCCCTCTTTTTATAATAATTGTAGGAGTTGCATTTTAGATATATCCATTGGGAATGGGCTACACAATTCTACATTTTGATTGGTTGTGAGTAATGGTCTCCATCTGTTGCAAAAAGAAGTTTTCTTGATGAATGAAGACTACACTTACTTGAGGGTATAAGGAAAAATAATTAGATGAAATTAATAATCATGCTGGTTTAGTCAAGTAGTGTCTGTAGGTTCTCATCCAAGATCCATAATTTCACTACCCCTGGGTAGTTGGCTAGGTTCCTCGTATCAGGCATGATTTCTTTCTTGCTAAATGAGTCTTAAGTCCAAACACAAAGCTTTCGATTACTTCCAAGGTATGTGTGCCACTATTGCACCCTTAAGGTTATCATGTCATGCCAATAATTGTTGTGACTCATAGGCATCATCGCTGGGTATGACCATTGGTTGCTTCCTTCCTTTGGAAGCTTGTATGGTGCCTTCTGGTGCCATGAAAATGAGTCTTCAGGGAGGAGACTTTCAGGTCAGATCCAACTGGCAGCCTCTGGGCCCTGTGTCTAAAGTGTATAATGTCTTTAGCAATAATGACGTATTTTCCACATCTGGGGGCAACCAAATACAATAACAATAGCCTACAATGTTTTGGGAGTTTCCTGGATATTCCTAACAAACAATTCAAAAGAGAACTTCTCATACCTAATGTTGGGAATTTTGTTATGTGGTCTATTGTTTTGGGGTGGGGGAGTGTTCATTGTCAGCCAAGATGGGAAAATTTCATTTAAACTACATATGTCTATTTATCCACAGATTCACATGTATTATAGGTATTTTAAGTAGATTGTTAATAGTTTAATTCCTTATGAAAATTTTAGTCATACTTATTGTTATTTTATCCCGTCCCCCATTATTTTTCTTATTTATTCCTCTTCCCAATTAGCCCCCCTCTATTTTCCCACTCACTGTTTCAGATCATTTGTTTTGTGCTATTCCCGTCCCTATTGCTCTCCTCCTTCCAGAAATAACCCCCCCTTTTTTCCTGGTTTCCAGGTCAGATGTACTCGTATCTGAAAATTGAAAGCTAGGAACCTGAGATGAGACAGAACATACAACGTTTATCTTTCTTTGTCAGGGTTGCTTTTCTCAACATAATCATTTTTAGTTTTATCAATATATCTGAAATTTTTCATTATTCTTTACAGATGAATAGTATTTCATTTTGGATATGCATTAAATGTTCATTATCCTTTTGTCATCTGAAGGACTTCTTGGTTGTTACCATTTCCTAGTATCCCGAATAGAGTATATGTGAACTTGCCTCGGCAAGTATCTGTATCAAGTCTTCTGGGCACATGCCAAGAAGTGGTGTATCTGGGTCATATAGTAGATCTGTTTTTAGCTTTTTAAGACATATCTACACTGATTTTTTAGAGTGACTGTGTGAGTTTTCAATCCCAACAACAGTGAGTGATGGTTCTCTTTTCCCCACATCCACTCCAGCAACTCACACAAGTCTTAGATAGTATGTCTACATTCTAAATAGTGTCCTGCATGACCAGCCATGCAGATAGCAGATCTAAGTTCTTAGCACATTTTATATTGATTTCTATAGTTTGTTTTGATATTTTTCATGTCATGCACACGTGAAGTAACCTGGACCCAGAAAGACAAATGCCACATGCTTTGTCTCACCTGAGGTTTCCTAGCTTCAAATCTTTGAATATATTGACATAACCTGGAGTAAATGCAGAAACATGACCTTTTCCGTGTCATTCACACATAAGAAATTTCAGTGTTTTCACAGCTTGCTGAAGTGTGTTAAGGCAGATTGCAGTTTGCTTCTGGTTTAGAAGTTCATGTCACTGCAAGTTCTGATGTGTGTTCTCAAAGACTGAAAGCTGAAATAACTTTTGTGGGCTTTTACTTGCTACCTGTTGACAACATCTCATGGGAAGCTATGCTATATTTTGTCCACCCTTCAATCTAGATGGAGAATTGGCTTCTTAAATGATTTTTAAAAGCTGGCTTTGTAATAATAAATTCCTTTAATCCGTTTTTATTATGTAAAGGCTTTTCTCCTTCCATTTACTTTAATTTGGGTATTAATAGCCTGGATTGACAGTTGTGGTCTTTCAGGACTTGTAGTACATCTTTCCAAGCCCTTTTGGCTTTAAAGGTTTCTGCTGAATAATCGGGTGTTATTCTAATAGACCTGCCTTTATAAGTGACTTGACCTTTCTCCTCACAGCTTTCAATAACATTCCTTTATTCTGTGGTTTTAATGTTTTGACTACGATATGTCATACGGAGCTTCTTTCCTGCCCCTGTCTATTTGATGTTCTGCAGGCCTATACAGTCAAATGAACCTATCTTTCTTTAGCTTTATCAAGGCCAGGAACCTGTGGCAAGACAGGTCATATGTCCTAGAGAATAATCTACTACTATTCTGCTAAACGGACGCAGTATTAAACAGACTTCTAGTGACTCATCTTTATACCCTTAGATTAATGCATTTATAAACCTTCAACAAAGACTTTTCTTTTTGGAGTGAATGGTGATTTACATGGAGACCCACAAGTGGTCAAGGTACTGAAAATAAGAGACTTTGGAGTTCTCAGCCCTAAATCAGACATCTATATCACACCCTCTTCCCAAGCTTAGAGATCACTGTGGGAGAGGGTGTGAGAAGACTGTAAGAACCTGAGAAAGTGGATGATACAAGAAAAAAACTGGATGCAGAAGGGCAATTGAATATATGAATTCATAGTAGTTGAGACAGCATGCATAAGAATTGTAGAAGCTCAAACCATACAAACTTCCAGTATGGAAAGGGAAGGAGGGTCCAAAGTCTCACCCTAGTAAGGAACTATTGGCATTGATAGCTTCTGTGAAAGGAAGAGTTAGATTTCCACAGTGAAGGCCAAATATCCAGGAGAATACAGACAGTATAAATTGGATTTGATGGCCTACAAAAAAAGAGGACACAGTTGGATTGGATGGGGAGGATGGGTCTTGGAGAAGTAGGGGGTCAGGTGGAGCAATGTGATCAAAATACATTATACAAAATTCTCAAAGAACTAGTTTTTTACTTTTTTTAAGAGAAGGGGAAAAGGATTAAAAATGAAAGAAAATGTTCAAGTATGGTAGTGCATGCTTTTCATTACTAGCACTCCAGAGGTAGAAGCAGGTAGGTCTTTGTGATTTCCAGGCCAGCTCAGTCTACATAGCAAGTTCCAGACCATGCAGGCCCGCATGGTGAGACCTTGTATCCAAAATAAAGGGCAAGTCCTATATAAATCAGGAATGTTGATGCATCATGCAAGATTGGCTGCTGGTCCCTTCGAATACATTTCATCTCTAAGATCTCCAGAACTGTAGGTTGGTGACTATTCCTCTTGTGATTGGGTTCTAATCGGGTGGCACATCTGATTTTAGGATAGGGAGAGAGTAGCCCTGTGTTAATTTTTTGAATGCTTTAAAGCATTTTCTCTGACTGGGGGCAGGGGGAGAAGAAGTAAAAAAGATGTGTTTCATTTGGCCTAGAATAAAACAACCATCTATATTGTGAGTTTCTAAAGGAGATGGACAGCCTGAAGGAGCTGGGAAGAATCCCGGCGAACAGCTAGCAGGAAAATATGGACTTCTGTCATACAGCTGTAAGGAAATGAATTCTCCAACAACCTGAAGGAGTTAAGAAGCAAATTATTCCCTAGAGTCCACAGAAAGGCATGCAGCCTAGCCAACATTCTTATTTCAGTCTCATGAGACTCTAAGCAGAGAAATGCAGCTCCACCACGTCTGAACTTCTATAAAACTAGGAAATGATAAATAAGTGTTGTTTCAGCAGTAAAGTTTGTAGGGTTTTGTTGTTCTTGCTTGTTGTTATATTGCAAGCAAAACCTAGTTTAGTCTTTTCTCCTGGAGTTTAAATGTATAGAAAAGAACTTCTTAGTGACAAACCAGTGAGGATATGCCCTGCAACTTAGAGCCATTATTATTTCAAGGAAGTCTATACCAGGAGAGCTTAACATAGCTTTATGCCACTACTATGTTAATTAAAACTGGAGGCCTCACCTACAAGATGAGAATATTGTATTAGATTAAAAAGTCAAATGTGATACCATACCTAGTTGATGACTATATAGGATTAAAAGTGTGAGTACTTGATGGAAGAAGGGAAAGAAAGGAATAGCCTTTCACAGACAACAGGAGCTAGATTGGACCTGCCAGATGGAAATTTGGAGAGCAAGAGAGCTGCCCAGTTGTCTAAGAAGTTGTAATGGCAGAAGACAGAGACTGAAGGACAACTATCTAAGAAAACAGAATAGACTGCCAGGCACAGTTTGAGACATGTGTAAGCAAATTAATAATTGTGAAAAGAGAAATAAGTTTTCAGAAGCTTGGTGTGTGTGTGTATGAGTGTTGTATTTTCTTTTCTTTGTATTAATCCTTCATATATGTTTTCAAGTCTTCAGAATATTAACCATTTACTTCATAGATTTTCTAAAGCAAGCCAAGCAATGAAGAAACTCTTCCCACTTGTGCCAGGGACTTAAAGAAAAGAACCATGCTCTTCTAGAGGTCAGGTATGGCTGTTTGAACTAGGAACATAGCTTCAAGGGAATATTTCCTGATGGAGGCCACCACATCAGAGAGGTTAAAACTTACTTCAAATTGAGTACTCCTATTGCACCTGATTATAAAAGAAAAGGAGGCTTCTTTTTGGTGATAAAATGATTTTTGTTTCCCAATAATGTCGATAGTTACATGAGAATAAAATTTCATTTAAAAATTATAACTCCAAGGGCTAACTGGTAGAAGACTAAGCTATTATGTGTGAGACTCTGTGTTACAGTCCCAACATTGTCAAAAAATATACCCTACCCAATGGATCTTGATGAAAATCTGAATAATGTCTATAGTTTAGTTAGTAGTACCATGTTTCTGGTTTTGATTATGTCCTATGGTTATGTTGTTATGGAAAAAAGCTGGGTGAATGGTATAAAATAACTCCATTATTTTTGAAACTCTGTGTGAGTCTAAATTTATTTTACAATTAAAAAATATTTGATTAAAAAATATGAACACTCTAAGAAGGTGAACCCAAAGAAAAACATGTAGTTATCCCCCTGGATATTGGAAGTAGTCAAGATTGCTGGGCAAAAATTTGGGAACTGGGGGGTGGGGTGGGATGGGGGAAAGGGGAGATGGGGAGAGAAAAGTGAGAAGGGGAGGATAGGGAGAACGTGGGGGAATGGGATGGTTGGGATAATGGAAGGTTGGATATGGGAGCAGGGAAGTATATATCTTAATTAAGGGAGTCATTATAGAGTTGGCAAGAGTCTTGACTCTAGAGGGATTCCCAGGGGTTCAGAGAGATGTACCCAACTAGGTCCTTGGGCAGCTGAGGAGAGAGAGCCTGAAATGGCCAGATCCTATAGCCATATTAATGAATATCTTGCATATCACCATAGAACCTTCATCTGGCGATGGAGACCCACATTGGAGCAATGGACTGAGCTCCCAAGGTCCAAATGAGGAACAGAAGGAAGGGAGAACATGAGCAAGGAAGTCAGGACTGAGAGGGGTGCACCCACCCACTGAGACAGTGGGGCTGATCTATTGGGAGCTCACCAAGGCCAGCTGGACTGGGACTGAAAAAGCATGGGATAAAACCGGACTCTCTGAACATGGCAGACAATGAGGGCTGCTGAAAAGTCAAGGACAATGGCACTGGGTTTTGATTCTACTGCATGTACTGGCTTTGTGGGAGCCTAGCCTGTTTGGATGCTCACCTTCCTAGACCTGGATGGAGGGGGGAGGACCTTGGACTTCCCACAGGGCAGGGAACCCTGACTGCTCTTTGGACTGGAGAGGGAGGGGAAGAGGAGTGGGGAGGGGGGAAGGGGGGAGGGGGAGGGAAAAGGGAGGCAGGGAGGAGGCGGAAATTTTTAATTAAAAAAATTAATAAAAAAAATATGAACACTCGTAGATTTCTGGAGCCATACCAGAAATTGCTAGCCTAATACAGATGAGAAAGCAAGTGAAAAGTGTTTTTACAAAGTTGTAACAACTAGGAGACACCCACTAAGCCCCAACCCTGTGAAAGAACCACAGAGTACTTATTTGTGTATTTGGCTGCTTTGTCAAGAGCAGTGTTGTAAACGTATTCTTAAGAAACCTTAAGAAAGCCTCTCAAGCTTCTAACTCATCCTTCCCTCCCATCCCAAAAACCAATCACTTGGTTTATACCCAGAAGTGCAAAACAGAGTGTTGAGAAGACCAACAGATTCATTATTGAGCTGATTGTAGACAAAGCCTTCAGGCCTCTGATTTACTATCCTGCTGGTACAAGCCATGCACCACATGGCTTTGGTTATTGTCATCTCTCCTCTAATCATCTGTGTGGCTTTATACTACGATATCCTGTCTCACAGGCTAGTGCATGAAGTAAAAACAATGAGAGAAGCACACAGCAGAAGGCTCTGTCTGCAGTAAGCAGCTGTTTATCAAGTCTACCTCCCTCCCCAGGGAGAATGCAGACACCTGACAAACCTGCAAGTTCACCAGTCTTTGCAGATGCGTGCATTTTCTTCTTCTTAGCTTATTTTGTGTCTTCGTTTCAAAATAAAGCAAACCTCAAAACACTACCATTGCTCTTCTTCAAAATCTAGGTGCCAAGAATCTCAGCAAGCACAATATTCACCCCAGGATTTAAACAAAGGCAAATGAAAAATCCATCTTAAAGGAGGACAGGGGTGGTAGCAGAAAGAACCTTTTGCCTAGACTAGTATCCGTGTAAGGTATGGGTTTTCCCCCTTTCAAAAAACACAGCTTGAGTTCTAAACTTAACCAGATGGAAATGTGCCTGCTGGAGAGTTGGAACTAATTCAGAAAAGATTGTTAGCCAATAGATGAGCCAATTTAGACCAGCATATGCCAAAAATGGTCAATCAAGTTGTCCCAAGTGTGACTCCCCCATAGCAGATGTCACTGTCTCTCTAAAGGGTTTTGAGTGCCATCCTCTAACAAGGAGCTGGTTTTTATACTTGCACACATAGACATAAATAAAACCTGGGCTTGTAGCCACCCTTCATTTTATATCATTATGGCCTTATCACTCGAACAGCAAAGAGTATAAGCCCTCTTTTCAGAGTTTTTAAATGAGTACAGATTTTGAAATTAAACACAAGCTATGAGTTTACATACTTAATTCTAAGAAATGTTCTCACTTTTTTAGTCATTCCATGTTTCTCTACCATAAAAACAATAGAAATTCAGGACCATGATTACCTATGCATCAATTAAAAAGTCAATATTTTGTTTGACTACATTGTTTTCTACTATTTGCCTCTTTGCTTGTCCAATTTTGACATTTCTAGCTTTCTTTAATGATAGATAAAAATGGAAATTTGGACATCTGAAAATAATGTCTACTTTGCTAAACAATGATGAGACAGTTCATGGGACCCATTCATATGGTTTGTCTTGTATTTTTCTGACAAGCTGGCAGGCTGATAGGGCTTTAGAAAACCAACCAAAGTACAAGCTCTATTGTTTTTTCCTGTCTCTGCCTAAGCCATTATAAAAGCCCTTCCTGTGCTAAAGGTCAGTGTGAAGAATCTTAGATGCACAGAGAAGTTTGAAGTCACTTCTAGGCGAAGTGAATGACATTTGAGTTGGAACTCAGAGGATAGGTAACATTTGGACATGTTAAGGTAGCAGGAAAGAAAACAGAAGTTATCACCACCAAGACAGAAAGTTAGGAAATGATTTGACATAGTGAATAAACTGTTGGCTGAAGCACAAGATTTATGAGGATAAAGCCTAAGAAGCAAAGCTGGGGAGATAGGCTGGAACCAGATCATGGAAGCTCTCAAGTGACATCTTTATTTCTTTAGTAGGCGATATAGTTTTAAGAGGAAAAAATATACCAGAAAAATCCCTTTCAACATTTGTTCCATTTCCAACTAAAAATGTGACTTTAAGCAGGTCACCCTCCCTAGGCTTCAGCTTCTTCATCCATAAAATGGGTACACTAGCATTTTAAAGGCAATGAAGCTTGGGAGAACGGAGACTAAGGTCTCATACAGTAGCCATCTTTATTCAGAGCATCAGACAACTTATACTCTGAAGAGTCATGTGAGTAAAATGTACAATCACAAGGACAAGCAGCACATGGCAGGCAAGCTGCATGTGGAAAAAACCCGTTTTCCATAGAGGCATATGAACAAATATAGCCAGTTGTAATGAATAAACTGGAGTAAACTCACTCTTGTCTGCTACACCTGGGAAGGGCGCCAAAGCACATTCCAAGAACAGTCCTGTGTTTTTTGAAGAAACTGAGGTCACATGACTCTTGTCTTGTTTTCTTAGAGTTTTCTCACAAGCACTCAGAATTCTCCTCACATGAATCCATTCTTGTCCCATGTTCCAACACCTTTCCCCTGCCTTTTTAGTTTTTAATAATAGGATACCCAGAATGGCTTTGATTTGAGATGTTGTAGATAAATCTAGTTGTCATTAAGCATTATGTGTAATACTCTGCCAGCAAGAACAGAGATACAAACTATGTCCAGTACTATTGGTTACATTATTATATTTATCAAAAATATGTATAGAATAGCTTGTAGAATGTAAGCCCATATTTGCCTTTCATAAGAACACAAATGTTATAATGTCCTATGCAAATAGGAAGTGATTTAAATACCAAGGAAAAATTAAGTGCAATCCCACCCCATCCTTCATGAATGAATGAGTCCATTACAATACCAAAGACCAGATACAAGCACAGTATCATTAATAAAGATAATGGGAGCTGAATACATCCAATCTGTGAGCTGAAGCAAAAGAGGATGAGGAACATGAGACCAATACACGTGCCCAGAGGCAACTAACATTACCAGGAAGAAATTCTCTCATGGCATAGTGCTCTGTGTGTTTCACAGAATAACTTCTCTTTCAGAATATAGGGCCCAGATGGATAGATTTAACTTCTGATGATATGGTCCTTATCTCTTTTTGCCTTTTTGCTGGAGGTTTGCTATCTTTCTAGTGACTTCCGATGTCTCCTCACCTTCCAGTTTTGTTCTTGATGGCTGGAGATGGGAGGAGTCAGAGACGAACCCATAATGTTTCTGTGAATCCATCTTCATTGACAGATGCATACCCCTTCTCAATTGTCTTCTGGAGAAGTAAAAATAGGACAGGTTAATGCACCAGCTTGCTTATTTCCTTCTGCAATAAAGCCAGGGAGGTTAGAGTGTACAAGTATGCGTTTATTGCTAGGAATAATCCTACAACATCAGTAGAAGCTGAAACAATATTTAAGGGTTTATAAATTAACCATAATAGATTAATCAAAACAGCCAGTTCCACTGGTTAGGCTTCAAAAAAAGAAGTATTAATAGATTGGTGAATATCTGGACCATTAATCCCTCCTATGCCATTAGATGATCCACCAATAAAATAAGTGTCTGCCTGTGAGATGAGAGAAAGTTAGACAACTTTTGTAACTACAAATTCATTTTATATAAAAAACATCTCATAGCTTACCAGCTGGTAGGGGATAATGATTTTCTATTCTTCCATAGTAATCTGAAAATGAAATTTGAAAATCCATAGAGGTCTGTACCACTCTTAAAAACCAAATTAAGGTAAGATTATATAGCAAGGATCACATGTATATAATTATTGACATCAGGTACTTGCCTGATTTACTATCTGAGCAAGAAGAGTAAGGTAAGGAGTTAGTATTTGATGGTCCTTATGGTATAAATAAAAACATTCCAAAGGTTTATCCTCTTGTGCTGTAATACCTTTAGAGACAATTTAGTGGGGGAAATAAGTAAGTTTAAAGGCAGTATCCACATGATACACAAATGCTTCTTTTAGATGGGATTCAAATAGTTATAGTTCTTCCCCTTGCCTCTCAAGATAATATTTGAGGACTGTCCAATGCTACCTCTCCTTCTAGAATTTTAACTAGATTAGTTAGTGCATAAAGGTAGCTTTTTCCACAGGCTCTCCTAAGTCTTCATCAAGAAGTGGAGGAAATTTAAGATTAGGTTGATTATCAAATTCCCCACTCCATGCTTCAGGGTCAT
Source organism: Chionomys nivalis (assembly GCF_950005125.1). Taxonomy (NCBI): domain Eukaryota; kingdom Metazoa; phylum Chordata; class Mammalia; order Rodentia; family Cricetidae; genus Chionomys; species Chionomys nivalis. The sequence goes on along the minus strand of NC_080112.1, from coordinate 73,462,196 downwards.
TTTCAGGCAATGGAGGGAGGATCTCTATTTAAAGAAAGCTCCATAAGGGAACTAAGGGAGTCATTACCAGAAGAGTTATTGGTGGCACTGTTTTTACTTTCAATTTTGCCTGAATGGGGAAATCTTTTTTTATCTCTTTTACCAAACTTAAGGTTTGATTATCCAGTTTATATTCATTCAAGGAATTAGCCATCTCTTCTTCATGATTAATATCCTCCTTTTCTTCCTTCAGCATTTTAATAACAGTCTGAATCAATGCCCAAGTGACCCAGAATTGAATGGGGACATTTTATCCTTGTTTATATACCTTTTCAATATTCTTTTAGACTCTGTACCAAACTTATTCATCTGAGTTCCTTCTTCTGGATACCAGGATTATAACCATGAACAGCTTGCAATAAATTTAATAGTTGTGAGTTTAATATTTGTGCTCCTCCCTTTAAAAAAAACTGATGCACAAGTTTGACATAAGACAAAACCTTCCCTGGCTTCTGCCCCCATTATTCTCACTCACCGCCTTCTCCTAGGGTGTCTACTCCCTTACCTCATAGTTGTCTTCAGGTCCCTGTTCGGACACCACTTGTTTGCTGCTCTAAAGTCAGTGGGACAATGGGACCTAGAGAATGGTGCTGATAACTGAGACGGACTAAAGTCTCACGCAAGAGCCAACGACATCTAGTGCAGCAGATGGTTTATACTTTCAAGGTTAAGAAGAGTCACGTGAGTAAAGTGCACAAACACAAGGACAAGATGCACGTGGTGGACGAGCCACCTATGGCAGGCAAGCTGCACATGGAGAACATATGTTTTCCCATAGAGGCTTATAAACAATTAACAATAACCAATTGTAATGAATAATCTGAAGTAAACTCACCCCAATTCCCTATGCCTGAGGGGCATAGAGCAATTTCTAGAACAATTCTGTGTCTTTGAAGATCTGAAGTAATAGGATTTGTCTTATTTTTGTGGAGTTTTCTCACAAGCACTCAGAATTCTCTTCACACAACTCCATTCTTGGACTGTGTTCTGACACACTAGTACTTACACAAGGGGATTACCATGGGTATTAAATATGATAATGTACGCGGAGTCCTTAAGACAGTGCTTGGTTATAATATACAGCCAGTAAATGTTACCTGCTACTATAACAGTTCATCACTGTCATTCTGGTTTGCTCTTCAATATTGTTAATCATCATCATCATCTTCTTGCAGTCTTCTGTACTATACTATCCAAAATCCTACCTTTGAGCTGGCTGGAATTTTGTCTTTCATATAGAGGAAAATTAGAAGTAATTCCCAGTCTCCTAAATATTTCATTCAGATGTGTAAACTAGAAGCCTTTGGCTAAAAATCTGTAACCTTCTTTTAGAATAATCACGACCTCAATTTAATAAAGAATAGGCCTAATTTATGCTAGGCATAGTGATGCATGAATCAAATCCCAGCACTTGGGAGACAGAGCCATGGGAATCTGTTAGTTTCAGGCTGGCCTTGCCTATATAGTGAGTTTCAAGCTACATAGTGTGACCCTGTCTCAAAAAGAGAATATAATTAATTTAGGCGGGAACACAAATGACATTTTAAAATAAACATTTGATAAGAATTAATATCTAAAATATAGAAGGAACACAAACAACTCAATAGCAATGTCTTAAGGTTTTTGTTACTGTGAAAAGACAGCATGATCATGGCAACTCTTATAAAAAAAACATTTAATTGGAGTGACTTGCTTATAGTTTCAGAGGTTCAGTTCACTATCATCATGATGGGGAGCATGATGGCATGCAGATAGATGTGGTGTTGGCTCCATCTTGACCAGAAGGTGGGATAAAGGGCTAGGGAGAAACCTGCTGCTAGGGAAATTCCCAGGAATCTACAAGGATGATCCCAGCTAAGTCTCCTAGTAATAGTGGAGAGGGTGCCTGAACTGGCCTTCCCCTGTAATCAGATTGATGACTACACTAACTGTCATCATACAACCTTCATCCAGTAACTGATGGAAGCAGATGCAGAGATCCACAGCCAAGCACTGGGTCGAGCTCTGGGGGTCCTCCTGAAAAGAGGGAGGAGGACATTATATAAGTCAAGGTCATGATGGAGGAGCCCACAGAAATAGCTAACCTGAGCTCATGGGAGTACATGGACTCTGGATCAATAGTTAGGGAACCTGCATGGGACCAATCTAGGCCCTCTGCTGGCATGCGACAGTTGTGTAGCTTGGTCTGTTTGTAAGCCTCCAAGCAGTGAGATCAGGACCTGTCTCTGCTGCTTAGCTAGCTTTTGGGAACCTGTTCCCCGTGCTGGATTACCTTGCCCAGCCTTTATACAGAGGGAGGAGCTAGGTCCTATCTCAACTTGATGTGTCATACTATGTTCAAGCCCATGGGAAGCCTGCCATTTTCTGAATGGAGACAGAGGAGGAGGAGTGGGTGGATTGGGAAGAAGGTAGAAGGGAGTCGGGAAGAGGGAATGGAAGGAGATGAGGAACGGGAAACTGTGGTATGTAAAATAAAGGAAACATGTTAATAATAAATAAATATCAGAATAGTAGTTGCATGGGACCTTATATACAGCATGAGGGCTATAGTAATAATGTATACTTGATCCATTGCTAGAGAGCAGATCTTAGATGTTTTCCTCTCAAAGTGAGGAAAAGAAAACTCTGTGAGGTAATGGATAAATTGGTTTGATTTTAGTAATCATTATACAATATACACATGTCTAAAAATATCACTTTGTATACCACATACACTTATTTATTTATTATTTATTTATCAAGCATATCTAAATAAAATCAGGGCATAAGTCAATGATTGTCAAGTGTGCTGGGGTCAGCTTACTCTAAAAACTAGAACAAATTCCAATACCCTTACATAACTGTGTAGACTATAAGGAACTTTCATAATTTGTTCTCATATTAACTTTATAAAATTAGTATCATTATCCTCATTTTGTTCATTTACTTTCTCTGGGTGTGTGTGTGAGAGAGAGTGTGTGTGTGTGCTGCGCACATATAGATCCTTACTGCTCTTTGTCTTGAGACAGGACTTCTCTTGGTTCTGTTACTGAATTGCATGCTCTACACTATCTGGCATGTGAGTTTTCAGTTGATTCTCCTGTCTCTCCTTTTATCTCACTTTAGGAGTGCTGGAATTACAGACGTGTACCACTGCATCCAGGTTTTTTAAGGGATACTAGTCCACTCAAGCATGTGATCTTGGCAGGCCTTGCACTTCTCCCCAGTTCACTCTGACTTGCATAAAAACATTAGATTTCATTTCTAAAGCTAGCCACCAAGGTCTATTCCCTTATTTAGTCCCTTCCTCCTCCTGAGGCTGACTACCAAGATTCAGCTATCAAAAGCCCCCTTTGGTTCACCTAATTAACATGCCCAATTAATATTAAATGCCTCACCTTAACACAGGGTTTCCCCCTACACCTTTATAAATCATCATTTGCCCAAGTGCCACATCTGTCTCCTCTTTATCCAGAGGCAGTCCTTTGTCCCTCTGGGACAAATATTTCTGTCCCTTCCTCGTTTCCTTCTCCTCATCCCTCATCCCCTACCTCCTTTACCACCATGCCCTGGCCCATTCTAACACTGATCTCCCCTTCTTATCCTCTTTAAAATCACCCCTGCAAGGTCATTTGCTGCTATTATCTGCCTGAGTTAGAAAGCAGCCACTTCAACTTTTCTTCCCTGCTTAATAAAGGGTCTCTCTGTGAAAACAAACAGGTGTCTGGGTGTGGTCTGTACCTAATCTGAGGTCCAAGAGGAAGCCCCCACTGTTCTGGAGTCTCCTTCAGTTTTTTGTGTGGGTTCTGGGGCGCAGCCTCAGGCTGAAAGGTTTACCATGCAAGGACTTTTATCTACTGTGTCATTTCAGCTGGTTACTGATAGAACTGGTTCTTAAACTTAGGTCTCCAGTTCAGTGTTTGCCTTATGCAGCACAACTCACCTTTTTGGTCATTTGGAGACCTAGAAATGTGTTAATAAGCTTAAGGTAATAAAAAAGGAAGGAATACTGAATCTTCCAGAGAAATGGAAGATTATTTGGCTCTCTGTTGAATAGTAATGTTTAACAGAATTTTGTGCGAAAGCATTTAAAACCACTACAAAAAAAATGGGACACTGTTTATTTGAGGACTTTCTGCTTTCTTCATTGGCATGGAAGACTAAACTATTTTTGTTTAAGAAGATGGTAGAGAGAATTTAGGTCTTTAGTTAGGATGGACATTTTAAATGAGTAAAGAAAAGAAAATCCTTGCTGTGTCAAAAACTATTTCCAAGCTGGGCGATGGTGGCACACGCCTTTAATCCCAGCACTCAGGAGGCAGAGGCAGGCGGATCTCTGTGAGTTTGAGGCCAGCCTGGTCTACAGAGCTAGTTCCAGGACAGGCTGCAAAGCCACAAAGAAACCCTGTCTTGAAAAAACAAAAAAAAACAAAAAAAAAAAAACAACAACAAAACAAAAAAAAACCCACAAAAACAAAAACCAAACCTATTTCCAGACATTAGGAAAAACTGACCACTCTTTGTGGTTACTCTGTTTGTTGTTCAACACGTAGGACCTGTCATTTAGTGGTGTTTTCTTCTTATAAGACCCTTGGGGAGGACCTTCCCTCAGGAGGAGACCCCTGAACCCAAGGAACAGTCCGAGACCACTGGCTGCAACAGCAAGAGGTATTTTTATTGAGCAGTGTACAAGACAGGTACCTGCGGGCGCCAGAGTCTATTTGGAAGACTTGTGCACGCTCAGGCTGGGCAGGGGGTCTTTTATATGGAAACGGGCAGCAGAAGCAGTCATACAGAAGCAGATGGATGGTTACAGGGATCCCATTGGTCAGTTCAAATGAGACCATGGGTTCACTTGGGGACAAGCTCCTTGGGGACATGAAGATCTGATAATAGCTGACTTGACTCTATCTAGGGCACATGTGGTTTTTCCCAGAACTTTTTGTTTCCCTCCTAGGCCTGATGTCTGACCACAGATATCCTGTTTGGCAGCCTAGGAGTACCGACTTTACCTTGAACTTATACTTGTTTGTGTGAAAGCCTTGCAAAATGGCGTTACAGCAGCTAAGCTGGGGTCTTTCAATTGAACTGTAGGATCTTTTATAGTAGCAAGGGGGCCTTTTTTAAAAACTTGGATCTTTTATAATGGGAATCTGCCTTGAACTTAGAAAATAATAGGTGCAATAATCACACAGCACAGACACAAATTAAATAACTACCTATCCAGTGAATTAGCTGGCTCTTTTCTTAAGGATGCAAATTAGACCAATGAATTTCATCCTGTTTTGTAGTTTGGGTATGTGAAATGAGGGTATCTGGCATCTCCTATAGTGAAAAGCAGTCATATGGTAAAATTTGATTTGTAAATCTAGGTGGACATCTAACATCTCCAGAGGCTCTAACTGAATATCTCTTGAGATCTAAAAAAATCCCTGTACTTAGAGCAGAGTGGATGTAGATTGTGGTCAGTAGGAAAGCATTCACTTAGCTTAGTGTTCTGTAGTTGGTTTCCTACCGGATCAAAACACTCCATCCTGCCTGGAAACTCCCTAAGACAGAAAGTAAACAACTCAAAATATCTTCAGGAAGTCCCTGAAACTGATTAGATTCACTAGGCACCTACCTTCCCAGGAGTAAACAAAGGGAGTTGATAGTCAGTCTCAGACAAGCCAACCTGCAAAGAAGACTTTGAGACAAAATCTGCTACCCAGAAGAAGCAGAAACCAGCCAAGCAACCCAAAGGAAGCAGAGATCAGTCAAGTAGGCTGATAGGGGGGCAGAGACAAGCTGAACAGCCTAGAAGAGTCTCAGACAAACTGAGGTGCTGGAAAGGACACCCTCCAACCTATTGAGCTGCCTGCAGGCTCTGAATTGTGCTCCAGGTTCGAAGCTTTTGCAAGCTGTCACTCATGCTGGGGTGTGCTTTGGTGATACAGCACTCTAGAGTTTTTCTGCTCCTGAAAGTACTCCCTCACCAGTAAAAATTGTTGGTTTACCAAGCTGGACTTTTGTGGTATCTGTACTTTTGTCTGTTGTAGGCTCCATATCTGGAGAGAGTAGTGGTGTGTGTGTGTGTGTGTGTGTGTGTGTGTGTGCCCGCACGCGTGCATGCGCATGTGCACACCCCCCAAATGCCTTTAAAATCCCTACCCTTGTAACAGACATTTTTTTGAGCCACCAAGCAGCTTACCAAATAATGACACGAAAACTCATTAGTCATGAATGCTCATCCTTATCTTATGCTGTCCCACTAGTTCTTATAACTTATTGTAACCTGTTTCTCTTCATCCCCTTTTTGTCTCGGAGCTTTTTATCTTTCTTCCACATCTGTCTAGTGGCTGCCTGGCTGGCTGGCTCCAGGCATTTCCCTCTCTTTCTCCTTTGTTCTCTTTCTGTTCTCTCCTCTCTCTTTGTCTCCTCTTGAGCCTAGATTCCTTCTTCTATTATTCGCTCTGCCCAACATCCCAACCTATCCCGCTACTGCCTAGCTATTGGCCATTCACCTTTTTATTAGATCAATCAGGTGCCTTAGGCAGGCAAAGCAGCCCATCTTTACATCATTAAACAAATGCAAGATAAACAAATTTAACATATCTTTGCCTAGTTAAACAGCTACTCCACAGCATACCCTGCTTTGCTTCCTCGTTATGCTAGAACGATAGGCAAAGTTAGCACATGAAAAAGTTAAAAATGAAATTTTTCTAAAGTAAAAGAGCACTGATGAGACTTTCAAACAGCTCCATAAGTTAATGATCATGTACAGACTGCACCCAAATAAATACTGATCACTGAAAGGGCCTGGGTGGGGGCAGCAGGCCTGAGCCCTGACACAGACCAGGCCTCAGTTTTGGTTCACTATAATAGGATAGAGCTGACCAATCAGGTTTCAGGAAAACCACAACTTATGGGTGACTATCAGCAGGCTCCCTACAGTCTTCTGCTGACTCAGCAGGCTCCAAAAGCCTTTCTGTTAGCTCAACAGATGCCCCAACCTTCTGCAACTAAAGATAGCTTTCCCTACACTGTCACTGAGTCAGCTTTCACCAATCAGCCCTCAGACTAATCTTTCCTCCACCAATCAGACCCAGATTAATCCCTCCTTGTATCTAGAAATATTCTGCATCATGGTGGTTCCCCTGATTTGGGTATTCTCTGCTTGCATGTTACTGAAGCTGCTTATAAAATAATGACTCTGAGGATTAATATTGGCTACCTACTCTTTGACCTATTATCTCAGGTTTCTTATTAATTAACTCTTGCATCTTAAGTTAACCCATTACTATTATTTTATATTTTACCCCAAGGCTCGTGGTTTGTTACCTCACATCTTGCTTCTTGGGCAGCTACATGGCATCTGCCTGACTTTGCCTTTTTTCTCTCTGCATTCAGTTTAGTTTTCCCACCAGTTATATTCTGCCCTGCCATAGGCCAAAGCAGCTTCTTTATTAACCAATGGCTATAAAACATATTTACAGCATACAGAGAGAATCCCAAATCATCTCCCATTTTTATCTAAATAAAAAGGATGTTTTTAACTTTAACATAGTAAAATTACATATAACAAAACAGGTATCAAACAAAAATTATAGTTACAATGTTTAGTCTATTTGTATCTGGCAAAGATTAAGAAAATATTCTATAATCTATCCTGTTGTTGTGAGTCTAAAGTTTTATATCTAATTTATCTTTTATCATAACTAAGGAAAACTATAATTATAACTGTCTAAGCTTCGATACCACCAAAGACTCCAGAAGGATATAATATTACCTAAATAAACAGGAAGTGCCTTGTAAGCAACTTCAAAAGTTCTAGAATTGGCAGAGACATCGTGTTGCCTGGACACTCACCCAAAGTTCTTCTGTAATGTTGGGCATCCATATTTAGCTTACAGGCCTAGAGAATCTGGCAGACTTTTTCATGAAGCAGGAAATTTGAAGATCTGCTTTGACTTGTACCAGTAAAATTCATCAGTTGTTTTGTTCTGTGTACTTTACTCTGTAAAGCAAGGATCTTGAAGGACTATCCTGTCTTATTTTGGAAAGTTTAGCAGTCACTCTTCTGTGGGTCCTGTATATCCAGTTTATGCAACATACAGTCGAGCAGTTGGGGCAAGAGCAGTTTCTTGCCCAAATGGCTAACAAACTCCTTAAGGAGCCTCTTTGATACCCGTCTTCCTCTTGAAGTAATTGGTGCTGCCAGGAGCAAATGTGTCTCACTGTCATGAACAGTCTAAATTCTTAAAATTTTTTAAATGTCATATTTTGTAGGTCTTTGAAGTCTTTGAAGATTATTTATTTAACTTGAATTTGTCTCTGTATGTCTAGAAGGACTACCTATGTAGTTTGGTAAAACATGACTAAAAGTTTGATTATTGTAGGTGACTATCTAATAGCCTGTATTTTAAATTATACATTACATTTTAAAATGAGCTGTATAAACATAATACCTTAAACAAGAGTAGAAATATACATACAACAAAATTGGCCTTAAATTTGTATCAATAAATTAAAGTTCATACCAATGTAAAGTATTCATTTCTATATGATATTGCTCTTTGTTTAAAATTATAAACTGTTTGGTCTATTAGCTCAGGCTTATTGTTAACTAGCTCTCACAACTTAAATTAGCCCATAATTCTTGTTTATGTTTAGCTACTTGACTTGGTACCTTTTCTCAATGAAGCATTCTCATTTTGCTTCCTCTGTATCTGGCTGGTGACTGTGTCTCAAACTTTTCCTCTTCCAAGAATCCTCCAAGTCTGGTTACCCCACCTATTCTTCCTACCTGAATACTGGCCAATCAGCATTTTATTAAATTAATACAAGTGACAAATCTTTACAGTGCACAAGAGTATTATCTCACAAAATTTTTCCTTTTTTCTTTGCAAAACAAGAAATTTGAATCTAATCTCCTTTGTTTAGACTTTTTCCTGACCACTATCTATAACAATTTGTAATCAGAAATCTAAACAAAGAAAAACATCCATAATCTATTTCTTGGGAATGTGGGTATAGTTTTCTAGGCTTCTTACTGATGATTCCCCAATCACTGATAATCTTAGGGGGACCCAAAGAAAATTTAGGATTATAGTCAAGTCCTGACTGGAGTATTCTGTGAGGCTGGATCATCTCAGCCAGCAGCCTTGAAGCTGTTCTGGGTGTAGAACTCAGAGGAGACCACAAAAGAGGTGCTCTGAAACATTGATTATCTGTGCCATCTATACCCATTGGAGATTTTGAAGGACTTTATCTATCCTCTTTCTTTACTCTCACAAGCTTACATATATTTTTAAACACACTGTCCATCATTTAGATGTTTTTTTGTCTGAATCTGTCTTAACTGTATATCTCTATCTTTTTCTGACTACATGAATCTTTAATCTACTAAACAGCATGGCTAGTATTAAAGTGGCAGCTTTGGCAACTGGCTCCATCCATTCGTTAGCATTCTGAGAGTCTAACTTCGTGGCTGAAGTATTGGCGGAAACCATGTTTATTGCCACAACTGCAGAGTTTCTAGGTCCATACCACCACCAAGAAGCCTGCCTCAGGCTGCTCATAAACACCATTTAAGTATTTGGTGGCAGAGCTTATTAAAAGAACTGCAGGGATTTTGTCACTAATGCTGAGTCAGGAAGCCTCTCTTAAAGCAGCAGTGCCTCTGCTTGCTGCCAACAAACAGAACATACCAGAGAAAAGACGGTTACCAAGAAGCTGCACTTGACTCTGTTCTTGTATGTCTAGAATTCTTTTTTAAGCTTTCTTAGGCTTTATGTAGAAATTCTTGCCAAACATTTGGGCACCATTTGTAGTATAGTTTCTGTCCCACTTGGTCCTGCAGCCATTCAGTCCCAAAAAAACACACAGAGGCTTATATTAATTATAAACCATTTGGCCCATTATCTCAGGCTTATTATTAACTAGCCCTTACAATTTAAATTAACCCATAATTCTTATCTATGTTTAACCATGTGGATTGGTACCTTTTCTCAGTGAGGCATTTTTATCTTGCTTCCTCTGTATCTGGCTGGTGACTGTGTCTCTGACTTTCCTCTTCCCAGAATCCTAGTCTGGTTGCCTGGATACTGGCCAATCAGTATTTTATTAAACTAATATGAGTGACAAATCTTTACAGCGTACAAGAATGTTAGCCCATAACAATTTTGGATTTTGGAAATCAGTTCTCTGTCATATGTGGAGTTGATAAAAATATTTTCTTATTCTGTAGACTGCCGTTTTGTCCTGTTGTAAACTGTAAGTGTCCTTTGCCTTACAAAAGCTTTTCAAGAGGTCCCATTTATTAATTCTTGATCTTAGTGCATGTACCATTGGTGTTCTGGTCAAGAAGTTGTCTTCTGTGCCAATGTGTTCAAGGCTATTTTCTCTTCTATCAGGATCAGTGTGTCTAGATTTATCTTGAGGTCTTTGATCCATTTGGAGCTGAGGTTTGTGCAAGATGATAAATGTGGATCTATTTTCATTCTTCTGTATACCTACATTCAGTTAGACCAACACCATTTGTTGAAGATACTTTCTTTTTTCAGTAGGTATTTCTGGCTTCTTTATCAAAAATCAGGTGACCATAGGTATTTGAATTCATGTTCTGAGTTTTCTTTTTGACTCCATTGATCAATCTGTCTGTTTTTATTCTAATACCCTGTGGTTTTTTATTACTATAGCTCTTAAGTATAGTTAGAAATCAGGGATGGTGATAACTCTGGAAATTCCTTTGTTTTACAAAATTTTTATAGCTATCCTGTTTATTTTTGGTGTTCCATATGAAGCTGAAAATTGTCCTTTCAAGGTCTGTAAAAAACGGTGTTGAGATTTTGATGGTGGTTATTGAATCTGCAGGTTCTTTTTGGTAAAATGGCCATCTTTACTATGTTATTCCTAACAATCCATGAGCATGGGAGATCTTTCCATCTTCTGATGTCTTCTTCAATTTATTTCTTCAAAGACTTGAAATTCTTGTCATATAGGGTTTTCATTTGCTTAGTTATAGTTATCACAAGATATTTTATATTATTTGTGGCTATTGTGAAGGCTTTCCAATTTAAAAATCAGGTACAGTTCTAAACAGGGAAGTCTCAACACAGTAATCTCAAGTGGCCAAGAAACACTTAAAGAAATGTTCAGCATCTTTAACCATCGGAGGAATGCAAATTAAAATGATTCTGAGAGTTTATCTTACACCTGTCAGACTGGCTGAGATCAAAAACACAAGTGACAGCTCATGCTGGCCAGGATGTGAAGTAAGGGGAATATTCTTTTTTTTTTTTTTTTGCTTTTTTTTATTAATTAATTAATTTAATTATTAAAGATTTCTGCCTCTTCCCCGCCACCACCTCCCATTCCCTCCCCCTCCCCCAATCAAGTCTTCCTTCCTCCTCAGCCCAAAGAGCAAGCAGGTTTCTCTGCCCTGTGGGAGGTCCAAGGACCACCCACCTCCATCCAGGTCTATTAAGGTGAGCATCCAAACTACCTGGGCTCCCACAAAGCCACTACATGCAATAGGATCAAGAACCCATTGCCATTGTTCTTCAGTTCTCAGTAGTCCTCATTGTTCATTATGTTCAGCGAGACCGGTTTTGTCCCATGCTTTTTCAGTCCCCGGCCAGCTGGCCTTGGTGAGTTCCCGATAGATCATCCCCATTGCCTCAGTGTGTGGGTGCACCCCTCGCCGTCCTGAGTTCCTTGCTCGTGCTCACTCTCCTTCTGCTCCTCCTTTGGATCGTGAGACTTCAGTCCAGTGCTCCAATGTTGGTCTCTGTCTCTGTCTTCTTTCATCGCCTGATGAAGGTTAATATTCAGGGGGATGCTTATATGTTTTTCTTTGGGTTCACCTTCTTATTTAGCTTCTCTAGAGTCACGAATTATAGTCTCAATGTCCTTTATTTATGGCTAGAAACCAAATATGAGTGAGTACATCCCATGTTCCTCTTTTTGGGTCTGGCTTACCTCACTCAGGATAGTGTTTTCAATTTCCGTCCATTTGTATGCAAAATTCAAGAAGTCATTGTTTTTTACTGCTGAGTAGTACTCTAATATGTATATATTCCATACTTTCTTCATCCATTCTTCCATTGAAGGACATCTAGGTTGTTTCCAGGTTCTGGCAATTACAAACAATGCTGCTATGAACATAGTTGAGCATATACTTTTGTTGTATGTTTGGGCATCTCTTGGGTATATTCCCAATAGTGGTATTGCTGGGTCGAGAGGTAGGTTGAACCCGATTTTCCTGAGAAACCGCCACACTGCTTTCCAAAGTGGTTGCACAAGTTTGCATTCCCACCAGCAATGGATGAGAGTGCCCCTTTCTCCACAACCTCTCCAGCAGAGGCTATCATTGGTGTTTTTGATTTTAGCCATTCTGACCGGTGTAAGATGGTATCTTAATGTTGTCTTGATTTGCATTTCCCTGATTGCTAAGGAAGTTGAGCATGATCTTAAGTGACTTTTGGCCATTTGAACTTCTTCTGTTGAAAAGTCTCTGTTCAGCTCAGTGCCCCATTTTATAATTGGATTGATTAACCTTTTACGGTCTAATTTCTTGAGTTCTTTGTATATTTTGGATATCAGACCTTTGTCAGTTGCGGGGTTGGTGAAGATCTTCTCCTAGTCAGTGGGTTGCCTTTCTGTCTTAGTGACAGTGTCCATTGCTTTACAGAAGCTTCTCAGTCTCAGGAGGTCCCATTTATTCAATGATGTCCTTAGTGTTTGTGCTGCTGGGGTTGTACGTAGGAAGTGTTCTCCTGTGCCCATGTGTTGTAGAGTACTTCCCACTTTCTCTTCTATCAGATTCAGTGTGTTTGGACTGATATTGAGGTCTTTAATCCATTTGGACTTGAGTTTTGTGCATGGTGATATATATGGATCTATTTTCATTCTTCTACAGATTGACTTCCAGTTTTGCCAGCACAATTTGTTGAAGATGCTCTCTTTTTTCCATTGTATACTTTTAGCTCCTTTATCGAAAATCAGGTGTTCATAGGTTTGTGGGCTAAAGTCAGGGTCTTCTATTCTATTCCATTGGTCGACTTCTCTGTTTTTATGCCAGTACCAAGCCGTTTTCAGTACTGTAGCTCTGTAATAGAGTTTGAAGTCAGGGATGGTAATGCCTCCAGACAATCCTTTATTGTATAAGATTGTTTTGGCTATCCTGGGTTTTTTGTTTTTCCATATAAAGTTGATTATTGTCTTCTCCAGATCTGTGAAGAATTTTGATGGGATTTTGATGGGGATTGCGTTGAATCTATAGATTGCTTTTGGTAGAATTGCCATTTTTACTATGTTGATCCTCCCAATCCAAGAGCAAGGGAGGTCCTTCCATTTTCTGGTGTCCTCTTCAATTTCTTTCTTCAAAGACTTAAAGTTCTTGCCAAATAGATCTTTCACTTCCTTGGTCAGAGTTACCCCAAGGTATTTTATGCTATTTGTGGCTATCGTGAAAGGTGATGCTTCTCTGATTTCCCTCTCTGCTTCCTTATCCTTAGTGTATAGGAAGGCAACTGATTTTTTGGAGTTGATTTTGTATCCTGCCACATTACCAAAGGTGTTTATCAGCTGTAGGAGTTCTTTGGTAGAGTTTTTGGGGTCGGTTATGTATACTATCATATCATCTGCAAATAATGAAAGCTTAACTTCTTCCTTTCCAATACGGATCCCCTTGATCCCCTTATGTTGTCTTATTGCTATTGCTAGAACTTCAAGCACTATATTGAAGAGGTATGGAGAGAGTGGACATCCTTGTCGTGTTCCTGATTTTAGTGGGATGGCTTTGAGTTTTTCTCCATTTAATTTAATGTTAGCTGTCGGCTTGCTGTAAATAGCTTTTATTATATTTAGGTATGCCCCTTGTATCCCTAATCTCTCCAAGACCTTCATCATAAAGGAGTGTTGAATTTTGTCCAATGCTTTTTCAGCATCTAATGAAATGATCATATGGTTTTTTTCTTTCAGTTTATTTATATGGTTGATTACATTGATAGATTTGCGTATGTTGAACCAGCCCTGCATCTCTGGAATGAAGCCTACTTGATCATAATGGATAACTTTTCTAATGTGTTCTTGGATTCGGTTTGCCAGTATTTTATTGAGAATTTTTGCGTCGATGTTCATGAGTGAGATAGGCCTGTAATTCTCTTTCTTGGTTGGGTCTTTGTGTGGTTTTGGTATCAGGGTAACTGTAGCTTCATAAAAGGAATTTGGCAATGACTCTTCTGTTTCTATATTGTGAAATACATTAAGAAGTATAGGTATTAGCTCTTCTTGGAAGTTCTGGTAGAATTCTGCATTGAAACCATCTGGCCCTGGGCTTTTTTTGGAAGGGAGATTTTTGATAACTGTTTCTAATTCTTCGCGACTAACAGGTCTATTTAGATCGTTCACCTGGTCTTGGTTTAGGTTTGGTATATGGTACTTATCTAAAAAAGTGTCCATTTCTTTTGCATTTTCCAGTTTTGTGGCATACAGGCTTTTGTAGTAAGATCTAATGATTCTCTGAATTTCCTCTGTGTCTGTGGTTATGTCCCCCTTTTCATTTCTGATCTTATTTATTTGCGTGTTCTCTCTCTGTCGTTTAATTAGTTTGGATAGGGGTTTGTCAATCTTGTTGATTTTCTCCAAGAACCAACTTTTTGTTTCATTGATTCTTTGGACTGTTTTCTGTGTTTCTATTTTGTTGATTTCTGCCCTCAGTTTGATTATTTCCAGTCTTCTACTCCTCCTGGGCGCGTCTGCTTCTTTTTTTTCTAGAGCTTTCAGGTGTGCTGTTAAGTCCCCAATGTATGCTTTCTCCGTTTTCTTTAAGTGGGCACTTAGTGCTATGAACTTTCCTCTTAGCACTGCTTTCATCGTGTCCCATAGGTTTGAGTATGTTGTCTCTTTGTTTTCATTAAATTCAAGGAAGACTTTAATTTCTTTCTTAATTTCTTCCTTGACCCAGGTGTGGTTCAGTAGTTGACTGTTCAGTTTCCATGAGTTTGTCAGCTTTCTGGGGGTAGCTTTGTTGTTGCCTTCTAACTTTAATCCGTGGTGCTCTGATAAGACACAGGTGGACACTGATATTTTTTTTGTATCTGTGGAGGTTTCCTTTGTTTCCAAGTATGTGGTCAATTTTCGAGAAGGTTCCATGAGCTGCAGAGAAGAAGGTGTATTCTTTCCTATTTGGGTGGAGTGTTCTATAGATGTCTGTTAAGTCCATTTGATTCATTACCTCCAGCAATTCTCTTAATTCTCTATTAGTTTTCTGTCTGATTGACCTGTCCATTGGTGAGAGAGGTGTGTTGAAGTCTCCTACTACTAGTGTGTGTGATTTGATGTCTGCCTTGAGTTTTAGCAATATTTCTTTTACATAAGTGGGTGCTTTTATATTAGGGGCATAGATATTCAGGATTGAGACTTCATCCTGCTGAATCGTTCCTGTTATGAGTATAAAGTGTTCCTGTCGATCTCTTCTGATTGATTTTAGTTTGAAGTCAGTTTTGTTAGAAATTAGTATGGCCACACCTGCTTTTTTCTTAGGACCATTTGCTTGAAAAACCTTTTCCCAACCCTTTACTCTGAGTAGATGCCTGTCTTTGTGGTTGAGATGAGTTTCTTGCAAACAGCAGACTGTTGGATCCTGTTTTCGTATCCAATCTCTTAGCCTGTGCCTTTTTATTGGTGAATTGAGACCATTAATATTAAGTGATATTAATGACCAGTGGTTGTTAACTCCGGTTATTCTTACTGCTTTTGGTAGAAGAGTTTGTGTGTCTCCCTTCTTTGAGTTGTGCTGTTGAAGGGTCGCTAGATGCCTGGGTTTTTGTAGGTAGTGTTGGCAATGTTGGATTCCTTGGGTTGTGATTTTCCTTCTATTACTTTCTGTAGGGCTGGATTTGTGGCAACGTATTGTTTAAATTTGTTCTTATCCTGGAATGTCTTGTTTTCTCCATTGATAGTGAACGATAGCTTGGCTGGGTATAGTAGTTTGGGTTTGCATCCACGGTCTCTTAGTTTCTGTAGTACCTCTATCCAGGACCTTCTGGCTTTCATGGTTTCCATAGAGAAGTCAGGTGTAAGTCTGATCGGTTTACCTTTATAAGTTACTTGGCCTTTTTCCTTTGCAGCTCTTAATATTCTTTCTTTAATCTGTATATTTTGTGTTTTGATTATTATATGGCGAGGGGACTTTTTTTTTGATCCAGTCTGTTTGGTGTTCTGTATGCTTCTTGAATATTCAAAGGAATATCTTTCTTTATGTTGGGGAAGTTTTCTTCCATAATTTTGTTAAAAATGTTTTCTGGACCTTTGAGCTGTGCCTCTTCTCCTTCTTCTATCCCTATTATTCTTAGGTTTGGTCTTTTTATTGTGTCCCATATTTCCTGAATGTTTTGTGATGAGAATTTGTTGGTTTTGGTGTTTACTTTGATCAGTCCGTTTATTTTCTCTATGTTGTCTTCAGAATCTGAGATTCTTTCTTCTATCTCTTGTATTCTATTGATTATGCTTGTTTCTGTAGTCTCTGCTCGTTGACCTATATTTGCCATATCCAGCTGGTCCTCAGTTTGTGTTTTCTTCCTTGCTTCCATTTCAGTTTTCAATTCTTGGACTGTTTCCATTACCTGTTTGATCGTTTTTTCTTGGCTTCCCAGGATATCATTTACGTATTTACTCATTTCTTCAAACTTTTTGTTATACTTCTCATCCATTTCTATGAGGGCGTTTTTACATGTTGTTTAAGGGACTCTATTGCTTTTAAAAAGTCAGTTTTTTCCTCTTCTCCTGTGATAGGGTGTTCAAGTCCTTGTGTTGTAAGATCATTGGGTTCTGGTGTTTTCATGTTGTTTTTCAGATTGTTGGGTGAATTCTTGCCTTGGCGTCTGCCCATCTCCTCTTACCGATGCTATCTATTGGGTTTGATTTAATTGTAGCGGGGCAATCTGTTCTCAGTGCAGGCTTCACTGTTTCTTGCCCGCACTATCCTGTATCCAGTGCCTCCGCCGCCCGGGCCTGCCTGCCGGTGCCTCCGCCGCCCGGAACTGTCTGTGCGCTGGTGTTTCCGCCGCCTAGGCCTGCCTGCCGGTGCCTCCGCCACCTGGGCCTGCCTGTGCGCTGGTGCTTCCGCCGCCTAGGCCTGCCTGCCGGGCCTGACTGTCGGTGCCTCCGCCACCCGGGCCTGCCTGCACGCCGGTGCCTCTGCCGCCCGGACTTGCCTGCGTGCTGGTGCCTCCGCCGCCCGGGCCTGTCTGTGCGCCAGTGCTTCCGCTGCCTAGGCCTGCCTGCCGGGCCTGACTGCTGGTGCCTCCGCCTCCCGGGCCTGCCTGCACGCCGGTGCCTCTGCCGCCAGGACTTGCCTGTGTGCTGGTGCCTCCGCTGCCCGGGCCTGCCTGCGCGCCGTTGCTTCCGCCGCCTAGGCCTGCCTGCCGGTGCCTCCGCCGGCCGGAACTGTCTGTGCGCCGGTGCTTCCGCCGCCTAGGCCTGCCTGCTGGTGCCTCCGCCACCTGGGCCTGCCTGCGCGCCGGTGCTTCCGCCGCCTAGGCCTGCCTGCCGGTGCCTCCGCCACCTGGGCCTGCCTGCGCGCCAGTGCTTCCGCCGCCTAGGCCTGCCTGCCGGGCCTGACTGCCGGTGCCTCCGCCACCCGGGCCTGCCTGCACGCCGGTGCCTCTGCCGCCCGGACTTGCCTGCGTGCTGGTGCCTCCGCCACCCGGGCCTGCCTGCGCGCCGGTGCTTCCGCCGCCTAGGCCTGCCTGCTGGTGCCTCCGCCACCCGGAACTGTCTGTGCGCCGGTGCTTCCGCTGCCTAGGCCTGCCTGCCGGGCCTGACTGACGGTGTCTCCGCCACCCGGGCCTGCCTGCACGCCGGTGCCTCTGCCGCCCGGACTTGCCTGCGTGCTGGTGCCTCCGCTGCCCGGGCCTGCCTGCGCGCCGTTGCTTCCGCCGCCTAGGCCTGCCTGCCGGTGCCTCCGCCGGCCGGAACTGTCTGTGCGCCGGTGCTTCCGCCACCTAGGCCTCGGGAATATTCTTTTATTGCTGGTGGGAGTGCAAATTTGTACAGCCACTTTGGAAATCATTATAGTGGTTTTTCAGAAAATTGGGAATCAATCTACCTCAAGGCCTAGCTATACCACTTCTGGGCATATACTCAAAGGATGTTCAGTCATACCACAGACACTTGCTCAACTGTGTTCATAGCAGCTTTATTCATTATAGCCAAAAACTAGAAACAACTTATATGCCCTTCAGTCAAAGAATGGATATAGAAAGTGTGATACATTTATACAATGGAGTATTATTCAGCTGTCAAAAACAATGACATGAAATTTGCAGGCAAATGGATGGAACTAGAAACAAAATCATCCTGTGTGATGTAAGCCAGACACAGAAAGATAAAAATAGTATATATTTACTTATCAGTGGATACTAGCTGTAAAGTAAAGGATAATCATGTTACAATTCACAGACCCGGAGAGGCTAAGTAACAAAGATGGCTCATGCATGGGTCTCCCTGGAAAGAACAGAATAGATTTTGCAGGTGGACTTGGCGTGGGCGGGGATGGGAACAGGAGAAATCAAGTGCAGGGAGGAATTAAGGGAGAGACAATCAGAATTGGGAACATTTCTGAGGTGAAGTAGAAACCTAGTGTGATGAAAACTTCCTGGAATCTACGAGGTTGACCTTGTTGAAGACTCCTAGTAATGGGGTATACAGATCCTGAACCAGCCATCTTCTATAGCCATGCAAAGCTTCCACTGGTATGACTGGGACACCAACCCAGGCACAAAACCTTTGTCCTAAAATTTGTACTGCTTGTGCTGGGGTAATGATGGCTCAGAACTTGTGAGAGTGGCCAACCAATTGTTGGTCTAACTTGAGGCCCATGCCATGAGAAGCAGTCCATGCCTGACACTACCTGGATAACCAGGAAACAGAGGTTGAATAACCCAGAGACCTAGGAGAGAACCAAACATGACTGGCAAAAAAAAGTCAGTGAAATGATTCCTAAGGATATTCTGCTATACTCTTAGATCACTGCCTAGACCAATTTATTATCAGAGAGGCTTCCTCCAGCAACTGATAAGACCAGATACAGAGACTCACAACCAAATATTAGGCAAAACTCCGGGAATCCCACAGAAGAGAGAGAGTAAGGATTATAGTATAGTGGGATCAGGGCTGTCTCTGACACTTTGCTTGTTTTGGGGCTCCTTCCCCTTCCAATTGGGTTGCTTTGTTCAGACTTGATATGAGGGTTTGTGCCGTGTTTGGTTGATATCTCAGGGAGGCCTGTTCTTTTCTGAATGTAATTGGAGGAGGAGTGGATCTCAGGACTAGGGGATGTTAGGGAAAACTGGGGAATTGGCAGCAGGAGAAGCTGTGGTCGGGATGTACTGTTTAATCTGTGGTCAGGATGTAATGTTTAAAAGAAGACTTAAAAATATATTTAATAGGAGTGGAGCATGGTCATACACACGTTTAAAACACAGTATTCAGGAAGCATAGGCAGGTGGAGGTCTACAAATTTGAGATTGGCCTGGTCCACACTGAGAGTGCCAAGCCAGCTAAAGATACATAATGTGACTCTGCCTCAAAAATAATTAAAATACTAGAGCTATGTAATCTCTGATTTGGTGCTTTTTTCCCCCAATACAGAACATCACCTTGTACTTTTTTTCTTTTTCATTTTGTCCCTTATTTTTCTGAGGCAAGACTGTAGTGCAGGCTGGCATGGAACTCAGTAAGTAGCCCAGACTATTCTTGCACTTACAATTGTGCTGCCTCAGGCTTTGAGATGCTGCTATTATAAGCATGCACCATCATGCTCAGCTATATTTCTACCTTTTCACCTATGTGGATAATTATTGTCAACATTTTATTAAAAAATGGTCTTCAGTTCCCACTTTCAGTTCTGTCATTTTAAGAGTTCCCACATGCTTTGTGTGTGTGTGTGTGTGTGTGTGTGTGCGTGCAGGTGTGTGTGTGGTATGATTTTTATGTGTTCCTGTGTGTACATATTTGCACACAGATGTCTATAAATGTGAATGTACATGTGTGTTGAAAGGCTGTAGGTTGATGTTGAATGTCTTCCTTAGTTTCCCTTTACCTTATATTTTCACTCGGGGTCTCCTACTTAGAGCTCACCTGTTCAGCCAGGGATCCTCCTGTCTCCTCCCCCGCCCCCCGCCCCAGTGCTGGCACTACAGATGAATCAACCAGACTAACTTTTATGTGGGTATGAGGATCCAAACTCAGGTCCTCATGATAGCATGGCTTTACCAACTGAACCATCCCCCCAGTGCCATACTTTTTTTCTGAGACAAGGTCTTACTCTACAGCCCAGGCTAGCTTGGTTCTCACAGTGTAGACCACATAGGCATCAAACCTGAGGTGATCCTCATCCTCCTGCCTTCCAAGTGTTAGTGTTCCAGATTTGAATCATCCCACCTGGTATGTGAGGTTTTTTTAAAGATAGGATCTCTCTATAGCTCTGGCCATGCTTAGTACTCATTGTATGTGGCCCATGCTGGCCGCAAACTCATAAAGATCTTCCTGCTGCTTCAGCTTTCCAAGTTCTGAGATTATAGGTGTGTGCCACCACATTCGCCTCAGTGATTTACATTCTTCAGTGTGTATGTATACTCTGTGTGTATGTGTGCGTGTGCATGTGTGCATGCACGCATGCGTGTGTGTGTGTGTTGCTGGGTATGAAACTCTCTGCTATGTGCATACTTGCAAGTGTTTTACTACAGAGTTCTCCCCACCACCGCCTCCACCACAAAGGCCCGGTGTGTGCTTTAAGTTTGTCATTTGCTTCTAATTCCTCTTATTATGAAAGGAATCTTTGGTTTTAGGTTTTTAATGAAAGACATTGAAAATGTGATTTGATTAACAAATGTGGTTCCTGGTAAGGCAGATTTTATTTAAAGTAAATACATTTAAATCACAGGTTAGGAAGATTTGATTTTATAGACCATAAAATATTGGCATTGATATGGAAATTAGAGGTCATTGAGACCAACCTTCAGTCCAACTTCTGAATCAGATTATTAACTACAACAGTCCTGACATTTTCCTGGAAAAGCATTTTTTTTTGTTGTTTGCTGTAGCCTTACTGCGGGTCCTTCAACTCAGCAGTGGATGGAGGCTTTACTTTAGAAGGTACACACTAATACACCTTAAAGCAATGATTCATTTTTATTCTTTTCAGATTAATTTCATATCTACATAAGGAGAGTAAATAACGATTTTTTTCAAAGCTACTTGAAGCAGATACTTGTAAGGTCATCCAAGGAAAATCATCTACTATTCAGCAGGTTAATAATGAATAATGGTGAAGGGTTCTTTTGCCAGACTATATTTGAAGAGAAAATTAAGATATTTCACATGATCAAAATAACCAACTTATTATGGAATTTTTCTTTGCTAAAACATATGTAATTACTTTAACAAGGTATGAATATAAACTCTCAAATTGTTTACCTAGTGAGAAGTATATGTGTAGTAATCATAATTTTGAAGAAATCAAGTTACTTATCATTCCTTAAATTAAATATATTTTATGTAAAAATTCTAGAGCTCACCCATAGCTTAATTTTTTGTACATTTAAAGGAATGATTACTATTTTTCTATTTTTCAAAAGAAATTATCTGTTAAAAATGTTTCTCTGAGCAAGAGGTGGTAGACCATGCCTGTAACCCAGCATTCTGAGGTAGAGGCAGAGTAGAGGTAGAATCAAGAGTTCAACATCAGCTACAAGAGGCTATAGCTTTTAAAAACATTATGGGAAATGTGGCAGTTTGAATGAGAAATATAGTCTATAGTCTTGAGCATTTGAATACTTGCTCTCTAGCTATTTGGAGCTGTTTGGAGCAGTTTATGAGGTGTAACCTTGCTGGAGGATGTATGTCAGTGCAGATTGGCTTTGAGAGCTTAAGGCTTTGACTTATTCCTAATGTGCTCTCTCTACTTCTTGCTTGCAGTTAAAAATCCGAGTTCTCGGCTTCCTGCTTCTGATGCCTTCACTCTCCCATCATGGACTCTTAGGCTTCTTCTTTTAAAAGTTGCCTTGGTCATGGCATTTTATCACAGCAATAGAAAAGTAACTAATATATAAAAATCCCTTTATTTTTATATAACGTTTTCTAGTATTAAATCCTGTATCCATCACTGTGGGTATCTGAATACAGGCATTTATGCTGTGTTCATCCATTTGCAGTGTGACTTTGTTGAAAACCTTTACAAGACTGTATCAGTAAATGATTGATTATTGACAAGTATTTTCAAGGTACCTTATCTTTAGTGGCCTTTGTACTAGGGTCTGGTAATATAAAGATGATTCAATCTAGATCCACTTCAAAACACTGAGTTTAGTGAAGTTGTCAGAGATTTTAAAAAGATAATAATACAATGTATTATCATTGAAATGTATGTAACCTAAAAGACAAATTGCCTACTTCTTCTGACTTGGGAAATCATGAAGAAACTGACTTGTGAATTGAGAGAGTGGATAAGTAGGTCTTCACTAGACAGAAAGAATGGAAAGGGCAATCTGAGCAAAGAGAACAAAATGTGGTTAAGTATGAGGACATTCTGAGATAGAATAGACAGATGAGGGAAAGATGGAAAGAGGAAAGGATAATTCTGAAGTTGCAGGGACACAGGGTAGGATTATAACAAAGATAACAAATGCAGTCTGGTATACTTGTAGGAAACAGATAAAGAAGTCATGTTAGTATTTTTAATTGGTTCAGAAATATATTTGAGATAATGTTATAGCAAGATGTTCGCAGATATTGGTGTCAGAGTCTGTCTTTCACCTTTGTTAGAATAAACTATGAAGAAAGAAGAAAAGATAAATAGAGCCAGCCACATGTTCCAATACTTTACAAACCTTTGAGAACTGTTGATTTGCTGATAAAGTTTTCTAATTTGTTCTCTTTTAGATATTTAGAAACTCATTTGTATTCTACTGAGTCGGGTTACCAGTGCCATGAGGTAAGTGCCTACTCTTTAGTCCAAGGCTTGAATGGTTGCAATAGAGACAGAATTAAGTTCTAGTCCTCCAAATAATCAGGACCTATTGAGATCTTTCTGGTATTCCCTCAAGCGCTGAAGTCATCGTCTTATTTTTCTGGAGTTTTGCTCTGTTTTAAAGAAAGTTTGGGTTAGTTTTGAAAAGCAAAGACCATTGCCTTTCTAATTTAAGGTCATACCAAGGTGAAATTTTCACACTGAAAATCTTTGACTCCTGTAGTGATAAGGCGAACAGGCCTGCTTTTCATCCTGCTTGGCTCCCGCATGGTTAGTTTTACACCCGAAATAACAACACACAAACTGTATTCTTTTAAACACGGCCTGGCCCATTAGTTTCAGCCTCTTATTGGCTAATTCTTACATCTTGCTTTAACCCATATCTAATAATCTGTGTAGCAACACGAGGTGATGGCTTACCGGGGAAGATTCTAGCCTATATCCATCTCGGGTTGAAGAATTATGGCGTCTGCCTCACTTCCCTTCTTCCTGCATTCTGTTCTGTCTACTCCGCTCACCTAATTTTCTGCCCTATCAAAAGGCCAAGGCAGTCTCTTTATTAACCAATGAAAGTAACACATAGACAGAAGGCCAACCTATGTCAGACTCCATCAGATTATTTTTAGAACTCAGTACAATATGCACTGAAATCATCTAGGAACTTATCTTCTTGGTTAGTACCTGGGGTCTCCTTAGTTCTTCTTGATGTCAACTTTCATCCTTTCCTGCTAACCCACTTCCAGTTCTTTTTTACTCTACCAATCACAGAACTTCTCTTTGACCAGCGATCCCATAGTCACCACACTTGACTATGACTCAGATTGGGCAACAACAACTAAAGAATGAAACACTCACACAAAGGAAAGACCAAACATCTACATCAAGAAACACCTCAAACATCATAACTCCAGATGCATAGATAAAGTACAACACATTATATCTCCATATTCAGTACAAGAGCAGAGACATGAACATCCAAGACAATATGCCTCTTTAAGAAGCCAGAAATGCTAAAATATTGGGCCCTGAGGAGAGCAATTTAGCCAAAGCACAAGACAAGAACTTCAAAAAAGCATGAATATATTCAAAGACCTTAAAAAGAATGTGAATAAATGCATTAATGAAGACTATAAAAACACAAATGGTTGAATGAAATGATGAAAATAATTCAAGGCATGAAAGTAGAATTTAACAAAGAAATATAAACCTGAATTGAAATAAAAGTGGTAATGAAATACTCAGTATGTCAAACTAAAACTTCACAGTAAGACTCACCAACAGATTATAAAACATGGAAGAGAGAATTTCTTCCATGAGGTATTGAAGATAAGGTATAAGAAATGAATAGCTCAGCCAAAGAAAACATTAAACCTGAAAAGAATGCAGGCACAAAACAGCCAGTAAATCTGGGACACTATGAAAAAGCCAAACATATGAATAATAGGTATAGAGCAAGGAGAAGAAACTCAGGTCAAAGGCACAGAAACTATTTTTAACAAAAAATCATAGAAGAAAATTTCCCCAGTCTAAACAAAGAGATGCCTGTCTAGGTACAGGAAACATACAGGACACTAAGTAGATAGAATTAGAAAAAATGATGACATACAAGTCAGCTCAATGTATAGAACAAAGAAAGGATATTAAATGCTGCAAGGGAATAAGACAAGTCATATATAAAGGCAGGCCCGTTAGAGTACTACCTGATTTTTCACCGGAAAGCCATAAGAGCCTGAATGGATGGATGTTCTACAGCCTCAGGGACCACAGATGCCAACACAGGCTACCATAGCAAAACTATCAATCACAACTAACAGAAAAAAACCATTTCATGATAAAAACATATTTAAGCAGTTTATGCTTACCAATACAGTTCTACATAAGACACAAGAGGTAAAGTTTGGTCTGGAAAAAGGATTAATTGTATCCAAGAGGACACAAATAATAAATAATCCCAGAACAGTTAGTCAAGGGGGGGGGCACAACATAATAAGATAACAAGAATTAACAAACAACTTACTAATAACTCTTTATACTAATTGTTGGTGGAGCGGCGGGGCTGCGTCCTGCCACCGGGTTAACTTTACCCAGAATAATTACACGGAAACTGTATTCTTTTAAACACTGCCTAGCCCATTAGTTCCAGCCTCTTATTGGCTAGCTCTTACATATTGATCTAACCCATTTCTAATATTCTGTGTAGCACCATGAGCTGGCTTACCAGGAAAGATCTTAACCTGCATCTGTCTGGAGTGAGAGAATCATGGTGACTGCCTGACTCGGCTTCTTTCTCCCAGCATTCTGTTCTGTCTACTCCACCTACCAAATTTTCTGTCCTATCAGGGCCAAGGCAGTTTTCTTTATTAATTAACCAATGAAAGCAACAGATAAATACAAGACCCACCTCCATCAACTAATGGCTTCAATTTCCCAATAAAAAGGCATAGCCTAACAGGTTTGTTTAGAAAAGGGGATCCATCTTTCTACTGCATCCAAAAAACATACCTCACCATCAAGGACAGACATCAGTTTGGAGTAAAATGATAGAAAAGGATATTCTGAGCAGATTAAAGGAAGAAGCAAGCCAGTATAGCTATTTTAATATCTGACAAAATAGACTTCAGACCAAAACTAATCAGAAGAGATAGGAAATGGTACCACATATTCATTAAAGAAAAAATCCTCCAAGAGGATATGGTAATTCTAAACATTTATGCACCAAAACAAGGACACACACGTTCATAAAGGAAACATACTACAGCGAAAGTCACACATTAACCCTAACACAATGATATTTGTGATCTCAATACCTCACACTTCCCAATAGATAGACCATCTGGACAAGAGCTAAAAAGAGAAATTCTGGAGTTAAATAACACCATATATCAAGCAGACATAACATACATCTATAGAACATTCCAACCAAACACTAAAGAATGCATTTTCTTCTGAGAAGCACATGGAGCTTTCTTCAAAATTGACCACATACTGGGACAGAAAAAAGTCTCAAATGATATCTTAAAAAGTTGAAATAGCACCCAACATCATATCTGACCACCATGGATTAAAACTGGATATCAACTATAGAAACAATAGAAAGTATATGGACTCATGGAAGCTCAGCAACTCACCTTAAATGAAAATTGGGTCAAGAAAAAATCCACAACATATTAAAAACTTTTTGGAATTAAATGAAAATGACACAATGGAGACAGTATGGGGAAGCAAGTTCATAGCACTAAGTCTTACATTAAGAAAATTGAAGAGATCTCTTATTAGTAACTTAAAAGTACTCCTGAAAGCTACAGACTAAAAAGAAAAACTAACACCCAAAAATATTACATAAAGAAATAATCAATCTTAAGACTAAAATCAATGGAATGGAAACAAAAGAATAATACAAAGAGTTGATTCTTGGAGAAAATCAACAGGATTGACAAACCATTAGCAAAATTAACTTTAAAAACTGAGAAAGAATAGCCAAGTTAATACAATTAGAGATGAAACGTGGGCCATTACTAAAGACACAAAAGAAACCCAGAGAATCATAAGGATATACTTTAAAAATCTGTACTTCACCAAATTGGAAAACCTAAAAGAAACAGGTAAAACTCTCAGTATATACAACTCACAAAAGTTAAATAATGATGAAATAAGAGTATATATAGACTCTAACTCCTGATGAGTAATTTAAAAATCTCCAAAGTAAAACAAAAACAAAAACAAAAACAAAAAACAAACCTAAAGCTTTAATGAATTCATTGTAAAATTCTA
Source organism: Chionomys nivalis (assembly GCF_950005125.1). Taxonomy (NCBI): domain Eukaryota; kingdom Metazoa; phylum Chordata; class Mammalia; order Rodentia; family Cricetidae; genus Chionomys; species Chionomys nivalis. Next base: position 73,435,390 of record NC_080112.1, on the reverse strand, counting down.
CCAGATCTTCAGAGAAGAACTTATATCAATATTCCTCCAAGTTGTTCTGCAAAGTAAAAACTAAAGGAACACTTCTTAATTCATTTTTAGAGATCATCATTGCCCTCATGCAAAACTACACAAAGCCTCCCCCCCCCAAAAAAAAACAAAAGTTATGCTGATCAATGGAATAGAAATGAAGACACATAATTCCACACACCTATGGCCAAAAATACATACTGCATAAAAGATACCATCTTTAACAAATGGTCCTGGTTAAGCTGGATGGCTTTATGTAGAAGAATGAAAATAGATCAATTTCTACTGCATAAACATAACTCCAAATGGATCATCTACACCAGTGTACTGTCAGATACCCTGAGCTTGACAAAAGAAAAAGTAGGAAATAGGCTTGAGTTCATTGGCAAAGGAAAAGACATTTTGGACAGAACACTGATAACACAGCGTTAAGACCAATGATTATTAAATGGGACCTCATGAAACTAAAAAGCTTCTATACTCAAAGGACACTATCATTCAAGCAAAGTGGTAGACTAAAGAAAGGGGAAAAATATTTACCAAGCATATAGCTGATATAAGGTTTATATAACTAGAATATATAAAGAACTAACAACTACCTGAACTTCAAGAAAACAAATAACCTAATTTAAAAATGGAATATAAAACTAAACTGAGGTCTCAAAAGGTGATACACAAATGGTTGAGAAACACTTTAAAATGTTCAACATTTTTAGTCATCAGGGAAACACAAATTAAAACTACTTTGACATTTTATCTTATCACAGTCATAATGGCCAATATTAATAAAACAAATGACAGCACATGCTGGTGAGGATGCATGAAAGGAGGGAATTTATTCATTGCTGGTGAGAGTAAAAACCGGCACAGCCACTATGGAAACCAATATGGCTGTTCTTAGAAAGCTGGGAAAAGGTCTACCCCAAGATCCAGGTATTCTACTCTTGGGCATATATCCAAAGGATTTTTACATATTACTACAGAGATAGTTGATCATCAATGTTCATTGCTGCTCTATTTATAATAACAAGAAATGGAAATAGGTTAGATATCCATCACCTGATTAATAGATAATGAAGGTATAGTATATTTGCAATGGAATATCACCTGGCTATTAAGAAAAATGAAATCCTGAAACTTACAAGTAAATGGATGGAGCTAGGAAAAAAAAAATCCCAAGTTAGGTAACTCAAACTCCCCCTAAAATACAAACATTACATGTTTTTCCTTATAAGTGGATGATCGCTGTTAAGCTTTATATATGCGTGTTTCAATGCAAATAATCACAGAAGTTAGGTAACAGGGAGGGGGCATGAGAAGCTTCCGAAGGAAGGAGAAATAGAGTGTAGTTTTATAAAGAGATAAAGGAGAAACTAAAATAGGGGGATTAAGTGGGGAAGGAGATAGGATTCCAAGGTAATGGAAGGAATAATGGAGAGACAATTAAACACTGAGTGCCCTCCAAAAAGCCATATAGAAACTTACTACCATAGAAACTTCCTAAAATACGCACATATATGAAATGAATTTAAATAGAGTCACCATACAGTGAGGTAAATAATGCCTAATACTTTTTCTACAAAGTAAAATCCCCAGTGGTAGGAATGGGTTATATTTTGTTGAGTTGTTGGTCAAAGGGGTTTCATAGACCACCCACCCAAATATAACAGGATATTGTCAAGGCTCTGAAGGTAAGACCCTATTACTGACAATGGAATTTGCTTATATCATCAAACAGACAAATCTAGCTGTTGCTCAACTGTAAGCTTCACCCCTAAAGACTAACATTCATAGTGCTAGAAGTTACTTAGAACTCTACTGGAAGAGAAAAATAATCATCAATTTCATTGAGCTACAAAACCTGTGATCTACATAGAGACCTGCCTGCAAGATATTATCTGGGTTGGTGCAATAGTGGCACAAATTTTATGGGAGTAACCAACTACTTTTTATTGAACTTAAGGCCACATCTTGAGAAATAATTCATACATTACACTGCTAAACTGGCCAAGAACCTGAGACTATATAAGTCACATGCCTAGGGGAAATCCTACTACTAATATTTTGCCAAAGGAACGGCAATAAAATGACTCTTGATGACATATTGTATACCCATAGAGCAGAACATTACTCAATCCTCATCCAAAAAGCTTCTTCTTGCAAAAAATTAGTATTAAAAAAGAGATCCACAACTGGACAATGTACAGAGAGTGACAGATTTTAGATGACTCAGCCCTAAATAAGAGGTATTTATCAAATCACTACTCTCCGTGCTCTGGGATTTCCGCAGAAGAGGAAGTGGAAAGATTCTAAGAGCCAGAGCTGGTGGATGACTCCAAGGAAAATGTTTTCCATACACAACGGGGGTGTTGCACACGAGAATTCCTAGAGACAGTGAAACATGGATAAAACCTACACAGATTCAAACCAGACAAAATCCCAGCACTGAGAAGGGGAAGTGGACACAAAGCCCTATATCTAACCAAGAATAATTCTGTATTTCATACCTGCCTTGAAAGGGAAAACCTGTTTTCTCCAATGAAATGTCACTGGATATATCAACCATATTCAAGGCAGGCATTGTGGAGTAGCTGGCCAACACAAAATTGACTCTCTGGTATTTTTGTGGATTTTATGTTTCATGTTGCTTTGAATAGATGGCATAACATGGATGAACCTGAAACACATGTGAAATGAAAGAAGAAAGTCACAAAATAATATTGTGTATTCACTGAAGAGATGACTCAGCAGTTAAGAGCACTACCTGTTCTTCCAAAGGTCCTGAGTTCATTTCCCAATAACCACATGATGGCTCACAACCATCTGTAATGAGATCTAGTGCTCTCTTGAGGAAAAGACCTGGTAAATTGTCCTCATCAACTTAGACTACGAAACCCAATATAGACAAGTTCAACGGAACAGCCATATAGACGGCTCATGCATGCTTCAGCATTGCCAGGACACACATTTCATTTCATTCAAATTTCATTCATATAAAAAGTCTAGAATAAGCAAATCTACAGATTCCTACTAGAGATTCATAGTTGCCTAGTTTATGTGTGTCCAGAGGGCAACTTTTGGAAATTGATTCTTTCTTTCACTGTAAGACCTAGGGTTTGAAGCCATGTCTTCGGGCCCATGTGTCAAGTGATCTTAGCCTCTGAGTCATCTTGCTCTCCTTAGTTCTTTTAGAGCACTGTTAGGAGATGCATTCTTCAGCACAGTTTGTCATCTACCCCATTCTTCCTTCTTGTGGAACTCATCTGCAGGTCTCTGCTATTTCAGAATAGCTGTTATGACAGCCACCACTGCCAGTATATATATAAAAGATGGCACTGCCATAAAAAAGTTGATGTTGGTGGCCATATCATCTGGGCAGTGGTTCTTCTTTTGAGTCAGGCTATCCTTCCATCTTCAAACTGAATTTAAAAATATCTCCAAATAAGGCTATCTGGTGTTTTCATATTTGGCCTGTTTTCCATTGTTATCCTTCATGTCACATTCTCTTTCTGATTTAGGCTTGAGTTTTGTAAACTCTGTATCAAAGAATAAGCACAGTGTTAAGGCACTGCAACCAGTGTTCTGGTGGATTTTACCCTGACTGCTTACCTATTTTTCCAGCCATGTGGGCCTCCAGAGTTATTCTTTATGGCATTCTTCACCAGAAGTTTTCTTAGTTCCTCTTCAAAAAAAAAAAATCCTTAAAAGACCACTCCATAAGTTCTTTGTTTATGTCCAAATTCAATAATAATCATTAAGTATTTGAGCTTAAATGTCCTGTTCCATAGATGACAGGCTCTGTTGTAGGCACTGGCAAATGAATGCAATCCCTACCTTTACAGAACTTCTGTCTTGAATGGCAAAGACAACAAACAAGGAAACATCTAATTTATTCTTTAGTTGTATTTCATAGGGAAGGTAAAGGCTTCTATAGCAGAGAATCTTACCAAAGTTAAGGTGTAAGATTCAGGAAAGTCTATGGGAGTTCACCCAGTAAAAGAGGTTGGGAGAAAGAAACATACTTCTTGGGCGAGTGAATAATATTCTTTAATTTGTTCACTCCTTCAACAACTATTTATTGAATATCTACTATGAATCATGCATTGTTCCAAATGATAAAGATGGAAAAAAAACATAAATCATGTTTCCTGTTGCTTACATTTTTTATGGGAGAGGAACAGAAAATAAATATGCAAAAACCACAATATGTTAAATGGTTAAGTGTTGTGGAGATTCTACTAAAAGGAATAAAGGATGGTAGAGGCTATTGGTGTAATAGAGGGGTTAGAATGCAGTCTATGAAAGCCTAAAGTAAAGGCTCCTAATCCTTCCTATAGGCTGGACGGGGGGAGGCATAGCTGTGTGACCAACTTGTCCTGTTGCTAACTCCTTCTACTGTTTTCTTATTATGTCTCATTTTGTTTTTATGTACTTCATTTCACACATTGCCCAGTCTTTACCAAGTCCTTGCCAACATAGCAGAGTTGACCCTTCTTCACCAAAAGCTTTTGATTCAGTGCATTTTGGGGGACAGTTTCCATGGGAACACGCCTTCAACTTTATAACAGGAGTCAATAGAGAATTAGACAATTAGGAATGTCTGTACAGAAATGTGCTTTTAGCAAACTTTTCTGTTTTGCAAATGTGTTTGTGGACATTAATATCTTAGAACTTTAAATTTTAGTTGATTAGGTCAGTCAAAGGTTAGAACATGTTGATGGAACAACCAAATGTGCAGAAGAGAATTTTAATATCTGTGGATAGGCACTATTCTGTAACTTCTGCTAGACAGGGAAGTCGTATACCTGGCTTTCATAGGAAGTGAAATGTAGCTCAGAGTTCAGAAGCCACATCTCCTTCAACAAGCAGGCAAGTCAGAGCCCATCAGCATGTTTATTGAGTGAATCTATACTGCATGTCCAGGATGAGTTCCTGACACAGTGCATGGTATTCAAAGAAAATCATTGAGAAATAATACCAGGGCTCAGAGTGGAGGACAGGGCACCAGTCATGGTGATGCTTGCTTGCAATACCAGAACTCGGGTCATGCAAGTCTCTGACAGTATCCTAATAGTAGCTCTCATCTGTTGCCTGTTTACTCCCTGAGTACTTCATGTACAGTACCACTAATCTTCCGAATGTAGATAACCTTACATGGTAAAAATTATTATCCTCATGTGACAGGTGAGGAACATGAACCTCAGAGTGTTACTTGACAATATCACACAGCTTAAGGTTTAAATCCTAGCACCAACACAGAAAGAGGAAGAGCGAGGCTGATTAGGTCATTTACGTAATACAGCACAGTAAGAGGCAGAGCTAAGATTAAAACTCCAGAAGTTGTGCTCCTAACTCTCATACAGCTCTGCACAGGTAGCAATTTAAATGGAGGAGGGAGTGAATTTCTCTGAGATGATATGAAATACAGCTAATAAACAGCAGAAACAGAGTTCAAATAAAACTTGATTCCAAAGTCTGTGATTTTTTTTTGTTGTGCTAGTTTTTGACAGCATCATCACAATAGCTATCATTTGTTGAGTGCATATTTCCTAAGTACCTCATTAGAGTACTACTAATCTTCAGAATCTAGACGACCTTACATGGTAAATATTATCCTCATGTGACAGATAAGGAAAATGTGCCTCAGAGAGTGACTTGAAAAGACCACACAGCTCGGGATATAAATCTGCATCTGCCTCACACCATGGCCCGTGTTTACTGCACCTTGCTACCGATCATCTGAAGGGTGAAGAGTCCAGGAGGTCAACACCAGTGCTATGTGCGTAAGAGTGTGTGACTAAATGCATCAAGTCTATGCTTTGGGAAATTCAGTTAATACTATTTTACATGGAGGTGGTATCAACTAGCTGACACCTTCAAACTCCTATGGTGTCCATCTTGTGAATTAAGGAGGTACATCTGCCACTTTCTGCTATCTCTTCCGTTCTCGTTCTCTGCCGTCCTTATGCCCATTGTTGTCTCTTTTCTCTTTCTTTTCCTATTCTCCTGTCTTCCCTTCCTGATTGCACCCCTAAACTCTCTCCATTTCTAGGGCCATCTGAATTTAGGCAGGGAGACATGGAGACATCTTCTGTGGGATGAGTTGCCATCGGGTTCACATCAACCCTGAAACTTAATGAACCTCTTACAGAGACAGTGGTCCTGAACATAGTGACCTCATATTGAATGAGGAACCTGGCAATTGTCCCAGATTCGTCCAATTTTTTTATTAATTTGTTGACTGAGTCATGTACAAGGAAGCACTTGCTGTTCTCTAGAGATATCTCTTAAGAGCAGTCTTCTGTGGGCTATTGCTAGTTTAAGAGCATGCATGAAATATTCAGTTCATTCACTTATTGAGACACCTCATTCTTGAAATGTTTCTAATAATGTCTGAATAATGGAGAAGTTAAAAAAAGGAAGCAAGGTCCCCTACCCTTGGGGATTTAGGAATTCTTTGCCTAGAAAATATAACCAAACACATAATAGATATTTATAGTATACAAGATGGCATAAGAGCCCTGAGGAAATAGCCACTCATTGTCCTATTTTCAAAAACCTGAACATATTATTCTTTTTTCTCATTTATTCTTCTTGAAGGTGTAAAAAGCCAAAAAGAGCTTCACTGAGGCCTTGGCATTCAAACTAAGCCTTGACACTGAGCAGCAGATCACCAAAGAAAAAGGGAAAAGCTTTCCAGGCAGAGCAAAGAGCTTTACAAAAGTACAGCAGTATGAAATAGCATGCAGCTTCTGGCAGCAGGAGTTCCATACTTCTGGTAAAGGTTCAATTCTATCACTTATCAACTGTGTGGCTGGGCATAAACCGCTTGCTCCTCTTGGCTTCCTTTTCTGTTAACTGGTAAGTGTTATAATAATGATGAAAATAATAATAATTTTGTCTACATTATATCTCATAAAGACTGTATAAGTAACAAATGCAATGGTTAACATAGAATTTTAGTACTGTGTGAGGGTGTGGATTTCTCTATTCTTTCCATTTTTTAAAAGCTACATAAAAAGTAAGGGCGAAATAACTATAATTGAAAAGCACTATATGCATGTGCACTGGTAATGCTACAGATCTTCTGGGCCACAACCAAAGTTCCATAAGAACGTACACAGCTTCTTGTTTTCAGCTTCTTGGCTCCAATTCCTTCTCACTAAGCTTAGTGTTGGTGCTCATCAGTCCATACTCTCACACCCATGGGCACTTTTCTTCAGTATATTTTGGAGAATATTTGAACAAGACTACTTCCCTTCTCCTGTCCAAGTATTCTGTTCTTATTCCTTAGTTTTTTTGCATATAGATACTTTAACACTCTTCTCTTTGTTCTACCATCTTCCACTCTGGGAATGCCAGGAAACCTTTAACTCTCCTCTTTTATTTAAGTGTCTTGATTCTGGCATCTGGAATCCCTATGGTCAGTTCCAAAGTTCTTTTCACAATATTCTTCCAAAATTTTATGAGAATGTTATGAGTCTAGTAGACATCATCAAATATATTTCCTGGTGCGGGTTTCAGTATAGAATGAATGGTTGGATTATTCTTGTGTTTAAAGGATTGTTGATTAGATAGAATTTGGTAAGCAAATATGTTTTCTGATCTATACAATGAGTCTGGAATACATACCCTAACTAGTTAGTATTTTCATGGGAAGCTCCCCCCACAATGTGGATACTTTTAGGAAAAAATGGTAGATATTCCTGACCAAGTCTATGGTTTTAAATGTTACTGGAACAATGGAGTTTTCCATTTATCATTGACAGTATTTTATTAGCTGTACCTCTTGATAGATGATCATATATTTCTCTATAAATATCATATGCATTTTCCTTTCATAAATCATCATTTCTTTTTTATTTTATTGATTTTTATTGTGCTCTACATTTTTCTCTGCTCTCCTCCCTGTCTCTCCCCTCCCCTTCAACCCTCTCCAATGATGGAGAAAGGTCATTGGTTAAAAATAAAGAAGCTGCTTGGCCCTCAAAGGTTAGAACATAGGTGGGTGGAGTAAACAGAACAGAATGCTGGGAGGAAGAGGAAGTGAGCTCAGACGCCATGCTCCCCTCTCCTGGGCAGATGCAGGGCAGCTCCTCTGAGAGACAGACGCCATGCTCTCCTCTCCAGAGCAGATGCGATGAAGCTCTGACCCAGGATGGACGTAGGCTAGAATCTTCCCGGTAAGCACACCTTGGGGTGCTACACACATGAACAGAAATGGATCAAGCAGTGTTTAAATGAATAGAGTTTGTGTGTTGTTATTTTGGGGCATAAGCTAGCCAGGCAGCCCAGGAGCTGGGGCAGCAGGAACGCAGCCCGCAGCTCCCACTACACTCCAAGGTCCCCATGCTCCCAATTTACTTAGGAGATCTTGTCTTTTTCTAATTCCCATGTAGATTAGATCTATGTATGTCTCTCTTAGTGTCCTCATTGTTGTCTAAGTTCTCTGGGATTGTGGTTTGTAGGCTGCTTTTCTTTGCTTTATGTTTAAAAACCACTTATGAGTGAGTACATGGGATAATTATCTTTCTATGTCTGGGTTACCTCACTCAAAATGATGTTTTCTAGCTCCATCCATTTGCCTGCAAAATTCAAAATGTCATTATTTTTTTCTGCTGTGTAGTACTCTATTGTGTAAATGTACCACATTTTCCTTATCCATTCTTTGGTCGAGGGGCATTTAGGTTGTTTCCAGGTACTGGTTATGACAAACAATGCTGCTATGAACATAGTTGAGCACATGTCCTTGTGGCGCGACTGAACATCCTTTGGATATATACCCAAAAGTGGTATTGTTGAGTCTTGAGGAAGGTTGTTTCATAATTTTCCAAGAAATCGTCAGACTGATATCCAAAGGGGCTTTACCAGCTTGCACTCCCACCAGCAATGCAGGAGTGTTCCATTTGCCCCACAACTTTTCCAGCATAAGTTGTCATCAACGTTTTTGATCTTGGCCATTCTTATAGGTGTAAGATGGACTCTCAGAATTATTTTCATTTGCATTTCTCTGATGACTAAGTATGTTGAGCATTTCCTTAAATGCCTTTCAGCCAATTTAGAATCATTTGTTGAGAGTTCTCTGTTTAGGCCTGTATTCCACTTTTTTATTGGATTATTTGTTCTTTTGTTGATCAATTTCTTGAGTTCTTTGTATATTTTGGAGATCAGACCTCATTCTGATGTGGGGTTGGTGATGATCTTTCCCCATTCTGTAGGCTGTTGTTTTGTCTTGTTGACTGTGTCCTTTGCTTTACAGAATCTTTTCAATTTCAGGAGGTCCCATTTATTAATTATTTCTCTCAGTGTCTGTGCTGCTGTGGTTATATTTAGGAAGTGGTCTCCTGTGCCAATGCATTCGAGTGTGCTTCCACTTTCTCTTCTATGAGGTTCAGTGTGTCTGGTTTTATGTTGAGGTCTTTGATCCATTTGGACTTGAGTTTTGTGCATGGTGATATATATGGATCTTTTTTCATTCTTCTACATGTTGATATTCAGTTATGCCAGAACCATTTGCTAAATATGCTTTCTTTTTTCCATTTGATATTTTTTTCTTCTTTGTCAAAAACCAGGTGCTTGAAGGTATGTGGATAAGTGATCATTTCTATAGCGACACATATAAATCAACATTGAAAGATATACTAACATTCAAAGACAGGATAGTTTAAGTTGGAAGTTCTCTAGAAACCCATTTTATTTGGTTATAATATTAGAAAAAATTTAGAAATGCCTTTTATAGAAAATCTGCTTGTTTCTATATGCTAAACTGGCACATTATTGCTACTTTCTGTTTTTTACAGCTGTTTCCTTCTATCCTGAAACAGAAAGGAAGGCCAGCCATTTTAAAATTTAAAAAATAATTAACATCCACATGTGCCAAGTACTGGGATTATCAATGTGTTATATAGAGATGAATAAGATAGTTCTTTCCTGAAGAACTTGGTATGTATGGCAGACAGACAGACAGTCAGACAGACAAAGAGATTGTATTCACAAACCTGTAATGAAGAAAGGATAACTAAGTGAAAATCTTATGAGCAAAAATATGTGTTGTATTAGGTCAAAAAAAGAATGTTAATTTGTTCTGGAAAGAGTAATAGGTTGAACAATGAACATTTCAAAGTTGTATCCAAGTTCTAATTCCTGGCACTGGTATGAAATAAGAAAAGGGAATTTCCTGTAACTTAACCAAGTTACAGACAAGTACTGACTTTTCTAAACAGATAGTCATATTGGGTATGTGTTGACTCCACATGTCTTAGGAGCCAGTAGGGTATAAACTTACTGAGGAAAAAGAGATTTCACAGATATAATTAAGTGGATATTTTGGATAAGAGCACTCTAGGTTAACCCAGTAGTTCCTAAATCCAATAAAAATGGCAATATAAGGTGAGAAATATGGAAGCAAAAAGGAGGCCAGGAAGACTACAGTGATATTGTAGTTATGTTAAGTCATAAGTGATATATAGTTAAGTCATGGAATAGTAGGAACTACCAGAAGCTGGATGGGGTAAGTAAGGGTTCTTCCCTAGACACACTGGAGGAGGAGTGGCCCTTCTGGCAACTTAATTTCAGACTTCTGGACTTCAGAACTGTGAAATAACAAATTTTTGTCATTTAAAGTCACCAAAGTTGCAGTAATTTGTGACAGCCCTGGAAAAATCAAAGAAAGGCCATAGAAAGGATATGATATTTCAGTTAAATCTTAAAGGAGAAGGGCTTTCTAGACTGAGGGAATAACCAGAACAAAGACATGGAGATAGAAAATGGAGAATGTCCCTGTATGTGGAGCAACAGCTGTGCGGAGCTGGAAAAACAGGTTAGGGCTGTTTCATGATTATTAGCTTAGGGATTTTGACATTTGTTTTTCAGGCTTTAAAGAGCCATTGAAGATTCGGGAGGTATGAAATAAGAAAAGGGAATTTCCTGTAACTTAACCAAGTTACAGACAAGTACTGACTTTTCTAAACAGATAGTCATATTGGGTATGTGTTGACTCCACATGTCTTAGGAACCAGTAGGTTGGCTTGTGCATGACCCAAAAAAAAATGGTTTATTTATTATGGAGGAATAAAAACATATTTTCCCTTACTTTGTCCTGCATTAACTCTTTTGAATCACATCATTCTTGGTAGGGGTTTCTTAGCACACATTTTGCTTTGTAATCCCTAGCATAATATTCTGGGAACTTTGGCTTGAATACTTATGTAAATGAATCCAGGAGGCTAGTTCAGGGAACATCAGACCTTAAAACTAGGCAGAAATTCTGTTTCCTTTGTAAAGTAATCTCTTCCTGTCTCTCTACCTGGTATTGTTTATTCCATGGTATCAGGCAGTCATTATTCTCCAGATTATACCATCATTATTATCCCAATTATCAACATCAACAGCTACCAACAGAGTAAAAGGAGAACAGACCAAGAATTTTAAGTGTAGCTAGAAACGAATTCACACCTTCTGCACAGAAGTGTTGGGGAGACCTTCTTGCAGGAAGAAAAATTTCAGGAGCATCAAGAATTATTGTATAAATAGACATAATTATTATATGCAGGTAGGTATATGTGAGTTCACATGTACGTGTGCGTGTGAGCATGCATGTACATGCCCTTGTGCGGGTGTGTTTGCAGATCAGATGTCAATATCAGATATTTTCTTCAATCACTCTCCATTCTAACTTTTAAAGATTAATTTTAGTTTTTATTGTGTGCACTTGTGTGTGTGGGGGGGGGAGGGGTATGTGCACATGTGTGAAGATGCCCACAGAATCCAGAAGAGGGTGCTGGTCTCCTGAAGCAGGGAATAAGCTTGGGCCTTCTACTAAAGAAGTATGATCTCTCAACTACGGAACAATTTCTTCATTACCATCACTTCTTTTTTTGAGACAGGGTATCTCAGTAAACACAGAGCTCATCAATTTGTCTAAAATGAGCTGTCAGAAAGTCCCAGGAATAGTCCTGCTTCTGCCTCCTGAATTGTGGGACTACAGGTGTATATCGCCATACCCTGATTTTTCTCTGGGTGCTTGGAATAAAAACTCAGGTCCTCATCCTTGAGTGCCAAGCTCTTTACTGACTGAGCCATCACCCCAGCTCCTTGTGAGATGTTTTATAACCAGAATTCTTGAGCTTCTTTTATAAGTTCTCTGCAATATAGAGATCATTCAGTTGGTCCCTTTTGACTGGTAGAGGGACTACATAGCTTTGGGAAGACACAGTAAATGCTCAAGAGTATATTCACAAGGTGTAGAACTCCAGGTTATTTAATTCCAAACCATTGAAACAGCTCATTCTCCTTTCCTTCATGTGGGTTGTTAGTGTAAAGAAGACTGAGGGTTTTTTTTTTTTTTTTGAGATGTTGGTTTTTACATGAATAGAAGTATTTTGAGGTCCATCATTTAATGAGATAGAAACCCCAGGCCAGAAATAGAGCTAACTGAAGTTGGTCTGTTTCTTCACACTAGGACTACTCTTCAAACCATGATATAACATTGCAATTCCCACGAGTGCACAACCAGCACTATGAATGAATACCGCCTACACCAAATAAAGCCCATGACTTGCCTAAGAAAGAAAGATCTCACCCTGTGCAGGGTGTTATGGAACTGTGCAACCTAGGAAAGCCCCAAACTGACACCACACATTGCACACATTTTTTTTTTTCCAGAACTACAGTGCCAGTGAGGCACAAGGCTGCATGGTGGATGGAGGGTTACCCTTGCACATCTCCTTGGGAACTAGCTAATAATGCCTGCTGATATCTGTCCATGGTCCTGGCGTGGGTCTTGAGAGCCCCCCCACCCCACCCCACCCCTACCCCTGCTCCTAAATTTCTTAGTGCAGCTAGACCACAAACATCTTGAACAGTGTCTGGGGCTCTGAGACAGGGCCCAACATACTGAACTGTTTGTGCTGGCTTCATCAGGGGATTCGCCCTGTGGCCATTTGCTGCTGAAGATGGAAATCGTTTTCTCCAGACCTCAATTTTCTAACGTTGAGTCACTCAGCCTGCTCCTGTATGTTTCAAAGTCCCATCCTGCAAGGGAAAGGTTTCAAGTAGCAGGAGCTGTTCTTTCTCGGGCTCATTTCGAACACAGATTTCAAATCAGCTAAGAAAATGTGGATAGGCATTCCACACACTTGATAAGTATCATTGCTTTTCTTATCTGCCTTGATTTGTGGACCCTGCCATTCTCTCCTCCTCTGGCAATTAAGACAGACTTAACACCTTAGGACAGTGAGCACAACCTGATAATTATGGCTGTTTGTTTTAAGGAAGCAGGAGGGAGGGGACTAGATTCTCTGCACCACGGCCATTGAATAAGCTGGTCAGGAAAAGAAAACATGATGTCTGTAAAAACACACCATAAATCAGAAAGTTTATTATTGCTATTATCTGAATCTAAAGGTTCCTCACTGGCGTAACCACCAATCTAGTGTGTGGCCATGACTTTTCTTTTACACATTTATAAAGCAAGGTGTGAGAATTTAAAAGTAAAGTATTATAGGCTTCCAAAGCCTCACCAAGTATGTCTCACTTATCCCCTCCAAGTTTTGCTTGCTCCCTGGAGCAAGTCTTTGGTTTCAGCCATGCTGGAAATGTCACTGATTCCCAAACACATTGCTCATGACCCTGCCTCAGCACTTCCTAAGCCCGTGCTTTCTCGCACGCATGCACGCACGCATGCACGCTCCAGGCTCTTCTCACTGCTACTTCCCTGGGGCTATTACACTTCCTGTATGTTCAAGGATCATGAAACCTCTTTGTTCCCGTGAAGTCCTGACTTACTCTTACTTCTCACTAAGCTCTCTTTCTGTATAGCCCATTCTTACAGCTTTCCTGTGTTTACATATCCCCCACTAGAACATAGGCCTCTTTGGAACAAAAAGGGTACTTTAGTTATTTCCTTCAACTCTGGAGACCTAATACCAGAACTCAGACAAATAGTAGCCAAATAACTCATAGAGTAGAGATACTCTGTTCCACCCAGGGGATGCTAAAAGTAAAAAAATAAAAAAAAATGAACTTTTGTCCATTGTGAGGAGGACAAGGTCCATACTTTCCCAATGTTCTTTAAGACAAAGTGGGGAGTATTGAGGCAGCTTATTGGTTCCACTATATTTAATGGAATCTCTCAACATATTAGGTGTTTCAGGTCAAGAAACTTAGAGATCTCATGTTGGTCTTAACATGCTGACCTCCCAAATCTGGATGCTTTTAGTTACTTTGTCTTGTTCTTTGAAATTAACCAGGGAAAGGTTCAATAAACCAATGGCCAGAGGCCATTATTATGACTACTATACAGTCTCTGGGCACCATGGCAGTACATTATATGAAAAATAATGTGATGGTTCCTTTCCTTATATTTACATATGATAGAGAAATAATGTTATTTCTGCCATTCACCCTCTGTCTTTCTGGCATAACATTAAATTGGACTGAATAACATCCTGTTTATGTACTCAGCACGGTAGAACAAATGCTTCTGGATTTATCTGCACAATGGCAGCACTTCTTGTCCCCTCAAACATTTCCAGGCACTGTACCTTCCTTTACTAAGAATAAGAGGTACGTGGGGCTGTTGGGGAGGTAATAAAGCCAGCAGGGAACCACAATACTAATGGCTTTTGGTTAACATTCTGAAAGGATTTGGCTACATTGGAGTACTTGTTTCAGAGTTCCAGAGGCTTGGAATCACCTAAATATGCATTAGAAAAAGAAAGAAGTTAAATAATTTTATCTCAAAATAAATTGCAGTAAAGTCTACATTTTGTTACCAACCTCTAGTTTTTAGTGACCAAATGGATTGTGCTCTCTACATCCTTCATAGAAAAAATACAGGCTCAAAGAAATTTGATTAATTGAACACGACACAGCTTGTTTATGATGGAATTAAGGTCAAAATCTAAGTTCTTACAGCCTAGTCTCGTACTTTATCCTACCTAACCCTAATAGATCTATTACTGATATCTCTAAACTAACAGGGTCCATTTGCTCACAAATGAAACTATCTTGATTTGCAGTCTCACAGTGATTCTGTCTGATTTTGGATGTACCTGATCACTTTATGAGATTCTCCATTACCTCTTCAGTTTAAAACAATGAATGAATGGTGCAAAGACTGACCTGCTGTGAGATCCATCCTAGGCAAAGCAAAGAACATGCTGAACAAAACCACACATTATCTTTAGATTAAACATTTCTGTTGTGTTGGGCGCTGTACTTAGACATGAGCATTGAAGTTGAAAGTGCTTGCTCTCCTCTCAAAAAAGGGAATAGTTGCCGGGCGGTGGTGGCGCACACCTTTAATCCCAGCACTCGGGAGGCAGAGGCAGACGGATCTCTGGGAGTTTGAGGCCAGCCTGGTCTACAAGAGCTAGTTCCGGGACGGGCACCAAAGCTACAGAGAAACCCTGTCTCGAAAATCCAAAAAAAAAAAAAAAAAAAAAAAGGAATAGTTTAGAAGGGAAGAAGAAACAGAAGCAGTGTTAGTATCCCATGTTAGTGTACAGATTATGGTAAACACAGATGTTATATGGGCCCATAGGAGGATACCCAGGCTATTCTATAGATAGGGATGGGGTCACAGAAGTTTGCTTGGAATAACATTTAAATCAATGCCAACAACATTGAAACAGCGCAGTAAAAATTAGCTTATTAGCTGTTTTTCTCATCACTGTGACCAAATCCCCTCCAAACAACTTAGGGAAAGAAGATTGGCTCAGTTTTCAGGGGATACTTTCCATCACTGTGGGTAATACACGGTGAAAAGATTATGAGGAAGCAGAGAGGGATGAATGAGGGTGCCCTGCTCCCCTTTTCTGTTTTTATTTGGCCTGAGACTCCAGGTGCTGGAAAGTGGGTCTCTTTCTCGGTGAAACTCATTTGGAATACAGTTATAGACATATCTACGCATGCGTGTCCTAGGTGATTCTAAGTCCAGTCAAGTTGACAATCAAAATTAACCATCATCATCAGCTATTATTAATGGAGCAATATACAGTTTCGCTGTTCTCAAAGAGTTCATAGCCTATCACAGAAGAAAGTATTAATACAAAAGTGTAATCATGTAATTCATGTTGATTGTCTATTGAGGAAAATAGACATAGAAAATGGTTCATAGGGGAGCTGGAGAGATGGCTCAGTGGTTAAGAGCTTTGCCTGCTCTTCCAAAGGTCATGAGTTCAATTCCCAGCAACCACATGTGCTCACAACCATCTGTAATAAGATTTGGTGCCCTCTTCTGGCCTGCAATGATGCATGCAGGCAGAACACTGAATACATGATAAATAAATTTTTTAAAAAAAGAAAAAGAAAATAGTTCATAGTTAATAAATGCTGGCTATGTGTCAAACATTTTTCTAAAGAATATGTACCCCTTAAATATATATGCATATATAATTATATAATAAAATGTATAGTAGATAATATATGACTATATCATATGATTGTATGTATTCATTCAGCTCCCATAACAACCTTATATTTACTCTTTTTCCTCAATCACAAATGAAAAAATTGAGGCATAAGGGGTAAAAGAACTTGCTTAAAGCTACATTGCTAATGGATGATGTAAGATGTCACAAGTGAGAAAGAAGCAAAAGCAGCCTTTAACATCATTTTTATTTTTATTTTTTTGTACTGGTGATTAATTGAGGCTAGGGTTTTGTGTATGTGAGGCACACACTACCACTGATCTATATCCCAAACATTTTTTAGGTTTTTTTTTTTTTTAATTTGAGACAGGACCTCAATAACTTTCCCAAGCCATTGTTGAACTCATACTGTAGCTGAAGCAGGCCTTCAACTTTTGATCTTCCTTTCATAGCTTCCCAAGTATTGATATTACAGACTTGTGCCACCAGACCCAGCTTGTATAGGTACGCCATGGTTTTCTCTTGGACAAAACAATCTTTAGAAAATACCAACACCAGATGAAGTTCCTCCGAGAACACAATAGAGACAAAACAAGCCACTTCATAGTGTTGTCTAAATACAGACAAAAAGGTCATTGTGCCACCCACAGAAGCCTTATTTCGACTTTAGTCTGACCTCTATATAGATAAGACTTATTAAAATGACATGTCATACATTTTCTTTCCTTTATGACAGCATTGGACACGTCACAAACCCCCACTTTCCTTAGACCTCCCTCCAATTTACCAACACCGAAATTATCTAATTGACGCTTTATTCCAGCCCTTTACTCTTACACCATGGTTACCCACTATATTAGCTTGTTTGAGGGTACCATAACAAAATACTACAGACAGAGTGGCTTAAACAAAAAAAAAATTATTTTCTCACAATACTGGAGGTTGAAAATTTGAGAGAAAGCTGTTGGCAGGTTTGATTTCTTGAGGCCTCTTTGGCTAGCAGATGGCTTCCTCTAAAGGTGTTTCACACGCTCTTTTTCTCAATGTGTCAGCTCCCGGTATCCCTCTGTGTGTCTGAATGTCCTCTTCTTAAGTGCACTTTTAGGATTGGATTGTAGGGCAATAGCCTTAATTTTAACTTAATCACTTCTTGAAACACCATTTCAAACATGTCCACAGCCTGAGATACTGAGGGTTAGAACTACAGCTTACAGTTGCATGATTCAGTCATAAGTCGACTTGTGATGTATGTACTCCCTCACTGTAACTAGTAACAAACTGAAATTGCTCCACTATAAATGTGTGTTCCTGGGTGTGTTTGAGTGGAGACAGAAAGATAATAACTGATAGCTAATGAACAACCTTTGTATGTTTATTGTGTGTGCATGTGTGTGGACACACTTGTACATGCTATGGCACATGTGTAGAAGTCACAAGAAAACTTTTGGGTGTTGATTTGCTTCTTCTACTATGTCAGAGCCGAGGATCGAACTCGGGTCATCTGACTTGGAAGCAAGTGCTTTTTACCCACTGAGCCATCTCACTGTCTAGCAGTTACCTTTTAAAAAGGAGAACAGCATATGTGGTTCGTTAAAGGTGCAATCAAATGGGCAAAGAGCAATTCATTCTGGCAATTTAAAGTCAGCCAAAGATTGTGTCACTTTACATACTTAATATTTGTTTTGTTTTAAATTTTATTTTTTTTATTTCTCTCAATGTATTAGCACAGTATACAAGGTAAATAAGACAAGTTTTCTATTTTCAAGGCGTATATTTTTTTCTGACTCAATAGTCTCACCTGTAAAATGGCAATAACTGTGTTTGTTATGAGGATTAAACATAAGAATTCATATAGGTTGCTCACCATATAGTGGTTGGCACATAGGTATGCACTCCCTAAGTTTGAATTCCTTGATTAATGAGCCGTTATTTGTGGATGAGTCTCTGCGATATAAAAGAGGGGCAAGAACAAGTGTATTGCAAGCAGGTGGGATGATAGACTTCAGCTAAATCTCCCTGAAAACACACTCCTGGGTGAGTCTAGGATGTAAAAGCCTGCCCCAACCTCATACCGACACTCCATGGCTCAGGGATAAAAGAGCCATGGACGTGTGCCTTTAACTCGATACCAACCTCTGTAGCTTTTACTTTGCCAGGAAAAATATCTCCTCCACCCCATTCGCACTCTCTGTGTCTCTGCTGTTTCTTGGGAGGCTCTGTGAAGGGTTATAGAAGTTACACACTGGAGATCTCCAAGTCTGACCTTAGAAAATGAGGCTGTGGCAGTGGATGCAGAGAAATCTGAAATTGAGCCCTGCGTGACTGAGGAAGCTGGGCTGTGGCAATGATTTGCTGGAGCAAGTGCACACAAAGTAGCTAGCTTTATTCTCTGTGTTCTAGCGACAACGTTTAATCATTCACCCTGGTCTCTAGTGGCAATGACTAGGGCTCTCAGGCCCCAACCTTACACCTAGGGCTTCACAAATACTACATATTCCCGGTGGGTCGCTTTCCAATCCTGTGTTGTTTTCTGTTGGGTTCCCAGAACGTCAGAAGGGAAATGACCACCTAAGGAATTTTTCAGTGACAGCAGTCAGAACCCATTTCCTTCCCGGCCATATTCAGATTCCCCTTTTCTCTGCTTCGTTTCCTAAAAAACTCACCCCTCTCCAATTCTTTGCCTTGTTCCCACCCTTCCAGCACAACCCACCTTCCCAGGGCTTGGCCCCTGAAGTTAAGGGTAGGTTGGATGGATAAATGCTTAATGCGTGGAGCCATTCAAATATCTTCCTGAAACTTCAGAGCGCCCCTCTCTGAACACATAACTGCCCTCAAAGCCGTGGGAGAGTGTTGTCCGGCTGCGTGTCTGCCAGGGGAAGAAGGAGCCAGTGGCGCGGTGGACTGGGCGGGTTGCAAGAATGTGAGTGGGGGGCGGGGTGGGGGTGGGGAAGGGGGGTGCGCGCCCTTTATGACAGGTGGCCGCGCAGTGCGCGCTCCCGGACGTCTGAGGGGACCGCAAGGAGGGACAGACGGACAGGGTGGGAGGGGGGACACATAAGGAAGGGACCGCAGTGAGGGTAAGGAAAGAGCGAGCAGGAAAGGGAGGGTTGTGGTGGGGAAGAAGGGTAGGGAGGGGAGCGCGTCCAACAAGAACAGCCGTGTTGGAGGAAACAATGGCAGGGGCAATAGCGATGGTGGCAGCCCAGGCAGCCCCACTCTGGGCACCTTTCTGAATGGGCAGAGGCAGCTCTGGAAGCAGAGGGGAGCAGGCAGCGCCCGCAGAGGTTCTGAGCCAAGCAGCCCAGGGAGGAGAAGGGGGAGGAGGAGGAGGAAGAGGAGGAGGAGAAAAGGGGAGGGGAGGAGGGGGCCGAGGCAGGGGGAGAACCCGGGAAGGAAAACCAGTAGCATCAGCAGCAGTCACCACCGCCGCCACCACAGCAGTCAGTGGCAGTAGCAGCAGTGGCAGCATTTAGCAAGAGCTTTCCCAGTGCTAGCGGCAATCGCAACCACCCTCTACCTCTCTGTTGCGGACGGCCGCAGCCACCGCGCAGAGCGGGCTCCAGGCGCCGCGCGCGCAGCAGCCCGCGAGCTAGGTCGTCCTGGCGCCAGCGAGCTAGCGGGCAAGCGGGCGGGCGAGCGGCGCGGTGAGAGGAGCGCTGAGCCGGGAGCTGGCGGGCGGCGGTGGAAGCTCTGACTTCCCGCGCCGGAGCCCGACAGCTCTGACTCCATCTAGTGCGGCAGCGGCGACGGCGGCGGCGGAACCTGAGCGAGCGAGCTGAGCGAGGCGCGTCCACCTGGCGGGCCCCGCGCACGGAGCAGAGGCAGAGGCAGCGGCAGCGGCAGCAGTGAGCGGGAGCAGCGGCGGCAGCTCGACCAGCTGCAGCGACGGCGGCAGCCCCAGCCTTGACTGCGGTCGCTACAGCTAGGGACGCCGGCTGCTGGAGCCGCCAGCGACGTGCGCCTCGGGGAGGCGGCCTGCGAGGTGAGTGTGAGCACTGCCACCCAGCGTGCCCCCTGTCACCCCCCAGGCCTTCCCGCTGGCTCCCAGGCCGGTGGGCGCGGGGAGGCGGCAGCTGGAGGGGGGGTGGGTGCGAGCAACTGAGCGAGAAGCTTGCGAGAAGCTGAGCCAGGGAAGCCAGCGGGGAGGACGTGTGTATGCGCGCGGATGGAGTGCGTGCGGTGTCTGTGTGCGCCAGGGAGCGAAGCCGCTGGGGCGACGGAACCCGGCTCGACCCGCCGAGGGAGCGCTGCAATCTAGGAAAGGCCTGTGTGCCGCCGCCGCCGCCGCCGCCGGGGAAGGGGGAGGGGAGGGAGCGGGTCGGGCCGCTCGCTCGCACGCCGCAGGGTAGCAGGAGCCAGCCGAGTGCCACCTCCCTTCAGCTAGGCGACCCTGGGGGAGCCCTGGCCAGCCGGGGAGCCCGGCACGGCCGAGGCACGCTTTGGAGCGAGCGGGAAAACCCACACGGTGGCCTCGGCTGGCGTCCCGGGCGAAGGCGCAGAGGTGCGAAGCCGGGGTGCCGACGCCTCCCCCGACCGGCGCTCCCGCGCGCTCAGGGCGCCTCTGGCCACCTCGCAGCGCCACCGCGCCACCACAGCTCGCACTACCCAGCCAAAGCCAAAGGCGGCGAGGAGAAGTTAGGGACCCAAGCGAGCCTCGCCCAGCTTGTCACCTTTGCTGAAATTGGCCCGCTGCCCCTTCCCGCTCTCCCAGGCGGTCCGACAGCCGCTGTTCTCCGGGGCTTCTGGAGCCCCCGGCTGCCGCGCCTGCATTCACGCTGTCTCTACTCGGTCCCCCAGCAGCCGGCGCCCAGGGAAGCCGTGGGGCGGCCCCGCAACCGGAAAGTGTGCAGACCGCACAGTTCAGCCCAGGAATCCAGTGGTTTCAGCATGACTGCTCCTGGCTGACTCGTAAGGGACCAAACCACCCGCGCAAGGCTTTTGGTCTTTTTTAAAGTTAAAACAAAAACAAACAAACAAACAAAAAAAATCAGTCGAGATCCACATTTTGACACCAGCACTCCAGATTTTTGTCTAGCTTCTGGTAGCGTTTTGGAATGACCATTCCAATAGTTTGCTTCTGGGCTTTGGCTACTACTAACACGTTGAAATCTGGGCACAACGGCACACTTAGCCGTGTGGCCTTTTTTTAACGTTCCATTTTCTAGACTTGTCTGAGAATACACAATAGTGTGTGGGGTTGGCAGGACCCTTTTTTAAAAAAAAAATCTATAAAATACTTTAGTCCTGGGATTTGAAAAACTGTTTTAGTTGGAGAAGCAGAGTGTGCTAACAGTTCCCGGAATGTTTTGCTTGGGGAATAAAAGGTGCTCCAGTGGTTTTCTCTGAACTGCAAGAGACCATTTGAGGCTTGTGGGGTGAATCGTACTTCTTTCCACATGGGTAGAGTGACCAAACATTTTATTCCCAGCAGTGACGTTCTTAAGGCTGAGAACTTACACTTATTGAAAAATATATTTTTAGAAAGAAACAAAAAAGCCCCAAGTAACTGTCATTTTACATATTAACTAGAAAACCGGCTAATCAAATAAAACTGGCTGAGTGTCTGAAACTCTATCCCAGAGAAATATGTGGCTGTGAATATAATTAACCATCTGTCTAGTGAGCAATTTAAATTTGGGCTGGTACATTTTTATTACAGTCTCTAATTTCTGGAAGACTTGTACATTTTACCCAGCACTAACAACAAAAGCGTATTTGCTTACTAGGTCAAAAATTTACTTCTGTGGTGGTGGGATTTCCCTTCTATCCCCACCCTTATCACTTATGTAGTCTCCACACTCCTTGACCAGGGAGGTCAAAATAAACCTCTTGTTTTTTGCAAGTAACATATTTACAATGAGGGAATTCAAAGCAGCTCCGGCAGCTAGTGATTAGACATTTTTGTTTCTTGGAAATACTTTGCAAAATTTTACCTCCCACAGAACCTAGATAGATTGCATGCATTTAAGTTGAAAAGATATATTTTTTTGTGTTCAAATGGGGCAGGATGATTTAACAAAATTTGTAAGAATTGAGATTTGATTTCATTTACTTCTTTTTTTCTACTTAATTCTTTTTGTAGGTTTTCCCCACACTTGGCTACTTTTGCTGTCTCCATATCCCCCACACATAAGCTCTCAAAAATCATACCCTTTTGTCCCTTTAGGTAGCTTTTTACATTAGCAGTATCAGATCTGTGATTTTTAACAATGTCAAAAACTGCTTTTTTGAAGATCAAACATTCAAAATATGAAAACACAAAAGGATGTTGTGCATACTTATTTTTTCATGTAGTATAATTTTAACTTGAAAGTAATTACCTGAAAAATCTGAAGAGTTTGGGGGGAAAGATTAGATTTCACAGACTCCAACCAAATAGCTATTGTTAACATAATTAAAAAGAAGCCCAGATTAATTGTGCAGCAGGCCAGAGAAAACCATTTAAAAGAAGATACTTTTAAAACAAATATTTGCCTAAATTACAGCTCTGATAAATGGGTAACAATTATATAAGCACATGGCAGAATTTGACATATGTCAAGTCTGTTAAATAAATCAGCCTGTTCAATGAATAAATCTTTGATGCATCAATGCTTTTTAACACACACATGCGCACATGCAGGCACACACGTGCAAACCTGTAATCGCCCCATTGCCAAAGTCAAATAACTGCAGAACACTGCTGCTTTCTGTTTTACTCACTGTCTTTCTCCCATCTTTTTCCTTTTTTTCACAATCTGATTACCTGTTAGCTACCCAGAGAGCAGAGAGAACTAAAGATGTGCTGTCGCTTCGCTTCGCTTGTGTTTACGGAGGTAAAAGAGAGAAAGAAAAAGCGATAACGGCTGGATTTAAAACACTCAAAGAGAAGCTCATGGAACTCTAACACAATCATTGTGGAGGTTCTACTCTCAGTATTTGCTTAGGGGAGTGACTGTCTTAACCAAGGAAGCATTGACTGCAGTTTCTCCATCCCTAAATCCAGTACTAGAGTTTTTTTTCTTCTGCAAGCCCCTTCCTTTGTAGTAGGAGATTCTAGTTGGCTTTTGACTGTTATATGTAAACCT
This sequence comes from Chionomys nivalis, assembly GCF_950005125.1. Classification (NCBI taxonomy): domain Eukaryota; kingdom Metazoa; phylum Chordata; class Mammalia; order Rodentia; family Cricetidae; genus Chionomys; species Chionomys nivalis. Next base: position 73,411,932 of record NC_080112.1, on the reverse strand, counting down.
TTTTATCTGTTGGCACACATGTGGTTAAAATGTTCCTGCTGGCAGGAAGCAAAAGAAAGAGAAAGATCAAAAGGATGATAGGGAAAAGGAATTATTCACTAAGAAGTAAGACATTTGGGGCTTATTTGTTTTTCCCATCTTGGATTTCAGATTTAAACTTTAAATTTCATTTTATTATTTTATTTCCTCCGAAAAGTTGAGCTCTGTAGTTAATAGTTCCTCACCAGAGCACCTTTTCAAACCCAAGGTCACAAGGTTAGACACAAAGAGCTTAGCTGGTTGTCAGGACACTTATCCAGAGCCTTTTGAAAACAAAGCAAAGAACCTTGGACAAAAGCACAACTTCAGACTTCCTTAAGTTCATACCTTCACTACTATCCAGAAAATGTGTTTTCGGGCACAGATGAACATTCCTGTCATATCAAACAATGTCAACCTTATGCAGCAGTATGCACATCACGGCTTAGGGAAGGGGCAGTTAGGGGAAGAGGCCTTTCTAAGGCCAGCTCCAGGTAGAGGCGAGGGCCTTTTGTCTCTTCCCTATTTATGCACAGTGATTCACAGACTTTGGCTAAGGAATGTGCCCCTTTTTTCCTTTGTAAGTGATATGATCTAATGTCTTTCCTTTCCTTGCTCTGCAGTAGAAAAGGAGACCTAGTATTTGTGTTGTTTCTGTTGTGTTCTATTTCATACCTCTTTTTTCCCATGCTGAAGATGGAGCACAGGACCTCGTATATGCCAAACAAGTACTCTACCACGGAGCTACATTCTCAGCCATTGGTGTTTCTGTTTTTGATTTTAGTTTTGAGACGGGGTCTTACTTGTAGCCCAGTCTAGTTTTGGACTTGTGATCCTCCGACCTCTGCTTCCTAAATACCGTCATTACATACATGTACCACAAAACCTGGATGAATTCTTGAGACCAGCTACTATGCACATGATTATTTTTCTTAAATGACATGCCTGTAGATTCTTATTTCTCTCCATAAGAAGAGTTTGATGTAAGCAATTATGTACCATTTTCTCAAGTACCCCCAAATCCTATTTTAAATGTCAGCTTCTTTCTCCCAGTGCTTTTTTTTCAAGTGCCTCACAAACTAGCTTAAGAAAGTTCTCCTGATGTTTATCTGGAGAGTGTTTAGAGAACAAAATTTGTACACTGAACCCAAATGTTGTAGTAATTTGACCCACGCTCCATCAAGAACAAGCATAAAGCCAGATGTGGTATAGTACCTCACTCAAGGGGCAGGGGCAAGAAGATCCTGAGTTTGGGGCCAGCTTTGGAAACTGAGTTCAAGGCAATCTTGGGATATATAGTGAGACCCCGTCTTATTTTTTTTTTTTTAAAAAAGGAATGGTTTGCATACAGCCCTATGTTCAATGCTTAGAAATGTCTAAACTGGACATAGTGGTGTAATCCCAATATTCAAGAAGAAAAGGTAGGAAGACAAGAAGTTTAAAGGCATCCTCCAGTAGATAGCAAGTTTGAGATCATCCGGGATACACAAGACTCTTTCCCGTGGAGATGGAGGGAGGGTGAAAGAGGGAGGGAAGGGGAGAGAGGGGACTGAAGGAGGAAGAGGAAGATGACAAGGAGGAGATCAATTTTATTTGGATGAAATTAAAGTATTTTCTCTATTTGAGATTATCAGTAGGTTAACATATATTGTGGCATGCTTATTTTATTCCTAAACAATTCTATTAACTTGAAGTATAAGACACCTTTACATTAAGAAACTGCATTTCCTAATTTGAGATGATAATTAACTTGCAAAACTTGGTAGAATAATGAGCTTCAGAGATACAATGACTCTTTAACCTAGTTCATTCAACCTTTGCCAGCTAAGAGGCTGTAGAGGCTGTAGAAGAGCCTCGAAAGGATTGGTGCTTTGTGTCCAACAGAATTGGAATATCCGGTTCAAAGATATCACTACAAAATGGAATTCTGTGTTTGTACAAATGCATGCACTTCACGAGGTACCATCTATACACTGGAGAGTGCCTGTTCTTACTTTCTTGAAAGCCTGATAAGAACTGGGGCTGGAGAGAAGGCTCAGAGGTTAAGAGCACTGACTGTTTTTCTAAAAGACCGGAGTTTGATGCCCAGCACCTACATGGCAATTCGTTACCATCCCTAACTCCATTTCCCAACGCATCTGATACACACTTCTGGCCTCCTAGAGCACTAGACATGTACATAGTACACAGACATACAGACAGACAGAACACCACACCCATGAAGTAAAATACTTAAAAGAAATTTAAGAGATAACAAGGTTAAAGTTTATCAGGAAAACCTTAGGGTTATCCTGACCCCTTCATATAGATGAAGAGAAAGATGTGGTGCTAAGGGAAGAATGGATAAGAGCCAAGATGATCTTTTAAGCTGTCTGCCTCCCAGTCCTAAGCATTTCTGATTGACTTTTATTGCTCTGAGGCTACGGTGAATAAAACTGTGGTTCCCAGTCTAAATATGATCAATCGTGGAATGATTATGTAAACAAGAAGGAAAAAGAAAAGCCAGTTAGGAGTGCTTTTTGTAAATATTTTAAAGCTCCTGTTACTTAGTTGAGTATTACCAAATCCGTTGTTAAAACCAGTCTACCTTCAATACCTCAACTAATAACTAGAGCTTGAGAGATTAATCAAAACCAGGAAGAATGGTCCGGGCATTACCTAAAAAGCAAAATTTGAAAGTGAATGTCTGTTTCAGTCCGTGTATCAATATTTAACTTAACTTTCTCTCCTCTGAGGTAACCTAAACTTTGTAGTACTATGGTGGTTTTTTCTGTCTCTTTTCCCAATATTTGCCATGTTTTTTTCAGGCACATGTGTGATTTATTAACCCAGGAATCAGTCTCGATGACTTGTCTGAGCAGAAACTCACTTTCTCTTTAGCTATTAAGTAAACGAAGCACATTCAAAAGATATGTTGCCTTACTAAGCAGCGGAGTAGATAAAGGACCGTCACTATTTAGCCCAGTGGTCGCTTATTGTGGTATGAACTGGTACAAAAATTCGAGGGCCTGCAAGTGTGTGCTCTTCAGAGAACTGCATATTTATATACACATACACAGTATGTGCATACTGTGCATTTCAAGAAGTCCAATCATCCATTGTGAGTTAAAAGCCTCGGCATGACCAGGCAGTGGTTGAGCATGCCTTTAATCCCAGCACTTGGGAGGCAAAAGTAGATGTATCTCTAAGTTCGAGATTAGCTTGGTCTACAGAGCAAGTACCAAGACAGCCAGGGCTGTTACATAGAGAAGCCCTGTCTCGAAAAACAAACAAGCAAACAAACAAAAACAAGCGTCTGAACTGCCTTCCCCCCAGTTATTACAGAAATCCTATTGCATGCCTGTCATGGTCACAGTAGCTTGAAATGAAAGCCATGAAAATGACTCTCAAAAAACAGTATTAATATACTCATGGTTCATAGCCCTCAGCTACTGTTCCAAATATTTTTCTGATTAACCTTCATAGGCATTTTTATTATGAAAAAGAGCCACTTAATACTCGATTGAGCATTGCTGTTCTTACCCTAAATAAGTTGCCTCATTTCAACAAACCCTAGACTTGTTAACTCGAGAAATCTTAAAAATTATTTTTCATGTACATGTATGTAAAAATAATTAATGAAAAAAGAAACTGTAGATGTGAAAGAGCAATGGGGGTTTGGAGGTAGAAAAGGTTGGGAAGAAATGATATCATTGCAATCTCAAAAACAAAAGAAAAAAGATGGAAACAAAAATGTGTTCAGCTTTTACACTAACAATTTATGCATTAATACATTATATTCCATAAAAGCTCCATCGTGTTCATTTTCCCCTGCCCTCTCTCTTTTGTGTTTTTCTGTCTATATGTTTTACTTAGCCAAGGGGTTAACCAAAATAGAAAACTATTCTTGGTACCAATTGTTAGGTGTGGTGAAGGGGTCAGAGAGGGAAATGACAGATACGTTCATGAGACCCCTGGGATTCATGGGCTGTTTGGAGTATTAGTCATTCTGGAGTGACTTAAAAGATTTCCTCCTGGAACTCTAATATCATATGCTAAATGCAAATCTCTGGAAGCACCACAAAAATAAATATATGCCACAACTGTGCCTTGTAGTTGGAATGGTAATACGTAGAATAAATGTTTGTGGCATTTTGTCTTAGCAGTTTGGACTATATTGAGTATGAAAGTTAATATAATCTAATGCTTGATGGGTCTATTAGTTATCATTTATAGTATATCTCATCAAACATTTTTGAGCATATATTATCTGCTAAGCACTGGGATATTGAAGATAGAGACAGAAAAAGAACAAGATGAATTGTCCTGTCATAGGAAATTAGGTGGTTGTGTCTTTTACCTACCTTTTTTCTAATTCAGTACATTTTTCTACTGTCTCTGTATACTGTATCTTTGGAAACTAGCTAAAGTTGTCTTAACACAGAAATTCCTCAGCAAATAAATCCAAAACTGGACGGAGACAGGATTGCCAGCTTCTGTGGCATAAATTGTTTCTGTTTTTATATCCTTCTTTGTTTTAATGGGCCCCATTTAATAGAGAGCAACATTTTTCTTTTCCTTGCAATTCTGAGGGAAGATGTTCCATCATTGATTTCATTGGTGATGTAGAATTGCAAATAACTTTCATCATTATATGTCGATTACCAGAAAACACAGTCTGTATGTGCTGGTGTATTGCAGATGTGATTGTGTATGAGTGTGAATGTATGAGAAGGCCAGAGATGGACATCGAGTGTCTTCATCAATCATTATCCACTTTGTTGTGTTTTAAAATGCAAATTTTAAATTTTATTGAAAATTAAGATTGAAATTAATTTTATTCTTTGACAGCGTCATACATATATAATGCATTCTGATCATTCTGACCCCTCATCCTCTATTATTTGCTTCCCATCCTTGCTAAGGCCTCTCTGCAAGTCCCTTTCCCACACTTATGTCCGTTTGTTCCCTTTATTTTTTTGAAACAGGTCTCTCACGAAATCTGGAGCTTGTCAATTCGCTAAATGGGCTTTGCAAGCAGCTCCTGGGATTCTCATGCCTCCTCTTTTCTTGTGCTGGGATTGCTGTGCCAGCAGCTCCTGGGATCCTCATGTCTCCTCTTCTCTTGTGCTGGGATTACTGTGCATGATTTTTTTATGTGGATGCTGGAGATGTGAACTTAGGTCCTCATGACTGTGCAGTAAGCCCTTTTCCAATCGAATGCTCCAATGTAGTTGTTTATCTTTGAGTTGGTTAGTTTTTAACTCTTGGTGGATAGTTTCATTTTTATACTATGGCTACTATTTTTCAATAAATCTTACCCAAAACAAAGTGGTTTAAAACAACATAAATTATTATTCAATAGTCATGGATGTCAGTAGTCTGGACTCCTGTTTCACTCGCTAAAGTCGAGGTGTGAAAAATAGCTGCATTCCTTTCGGAGACCACAGGAGGAAACTCTAGTTCCATCTACTTTCTAGCTCCTAGATGCTACTTATATTTCATGTCGTGTTGAAGACCTTCCATATTCAAAGCTTCCAGCGGATGATTAAATCCCCACATCTCATCACTTCAGTCTTGTTTACAAAAAATATGCACCTCTAATTTTTGCCCTTCTTCCTCCCCTTTCCACTTAGAAATACCACTATAGTTGTATTGAGTGGACTCTCACCCCAAATAGTTAGTTGATTTGCCACCTTAATTCTATCTGCAATATTAATTCCTCTTATATCATATAACCTAAATTTTCACAGGTTCTGGCGGTAAGATTTTTGAAGGGCAGTTGGTCTGCCTCTCACAATTAGTTAATTTTGGTTTTAATTTTTATTTTGCAATAAATGATAGAATTAATAATAATAAATAATTAATAGAAACAATAGATTGACAGGAAAGGACAGAGGGGCCTTATGTACCCTTCACCCAGTTTTTCCAATTGTTACATCTTGCATAACCATAGTATAATTTCAACATCACATATTTGGCTTTGAAATAGTGACTGTGTACAGTTCCATGCCTGCCACCATATCACATATGTATATTTGTATAACTACCAACATAATAAAGAACAAGTATTATTTATCACAAGAGATTTTCTTGTGTTTTACCCATTGTAGTTTTTATACTTTTACTCTGTGCCATATCAAACTTCCATACTCACATTTCTGTTTTCCATATCCATAGTTTCTTTATTCCAACAATATTACATGAATGAAGTCATAGAGATATGAACTTTTCACACAGCATAAAGGCCCAGCTCCACTTGAGCTTTTTTTTAAATTGTTTTGTTTAAGAAAGGATCTGACTCAGCAGCCCTGGCTATCCAGCACTTGCTGTGTAGATATCCGCTTGTCTCTGCCTTCTGAGTTCTAGGATTAAAGGTGTGCATCACCAAGCCCAGTCACCCAGTTTGTTTTGTGTATAAATAATTCATCCTTTCTTGCTATTCAACAGTTTTGTATATGATTATCACAGTTTGGTTCTTCACCTGTTGAGAGACTTTACTTGTCTACACTTTAGTCTATCAACAACAAAACTGTTGTGAGCAATAATGTACAGGTTTTTGTTTGTTTGTTTGTTTGTTTGTTTGTTTGTTTTTTCAGGACATGGTTTCGCTGTAGCTTTGGAGCCTGTCCTGGAATTAGCTCTTGTAAACCAGGCCTTGAGCTAACAGAGATCCATATGCCTCTGCCTCCTGAGTGCTGGGATTAAAGGTATGTGCCGCCACCACCACCCAGTTTAATATACAGGTTTTTGAGAGAACAGAAATTTCCTTTTTCTGTGATAAATTTTTTGGATAGGATTTCTGTTTTGTATGTAAGTACATGTTTAGTTTCTTAAGCTAGAAACTAGTTTTGAACTTTTAAAAATAAACTACCCTAAATTGGGCATAATTGGGCATGGTAGCTCAAGCCTATAATCTCAACACTTGGGAGCCTGAGATAGGAAGAGCTTGAGCTGGAGAACAACCTGAGTTACATAATAGATTCAAGTCCTGTTTGGGCTGCACAGGAAGAAACTGGTATGAGAAGGAGAGAGAGAGAGAGAGAGAGAGAGAGAGAGAGAGAGAGAGAGAGAGAGAGAGAGAGAGAGAGAGCATTTTCTAGAGTGCCTGTATGTAACTTATTATAGCCTACTTAGACTGACACTTTGGCTGCTTTAGTAAATTATAAAAACTTTGCCTTCTTTAACTTACTTACCCTTCCCTGTTTATAACATAATGGTTTTAAATATTTCTTCACTATGTATTTATAACTATATCAGATAGTGTTATAATTTTCTGCTCCAGCTGTAAAACATAATTGAGAAAGGTAACCCTTTCTCTTTGTGCTGTTTGTTCTTCCCGAGGTTCTAAGATCATGTCTTTTGCATTTTCCTTTCTGTTTAGAGAACTTTCTTTAACAATTCTTTCAGTGCAGTTTTTCTAGCAAGAAATTCTAACTTTCATCCATTTGAAAATTTCTTTATTGCTCTTTAATTCCCCAAAGTACATTTTCACTGAATCAAGGTTGACAGTTCTTTTATGAATGTGCTTGAGAAATATGTCATCCCATTCTAGCTTCCATGGATTCTGATGAGAAATCTGCTGTCACTTTAACTATTTTCCCTTGTAGATAAGGTTCCATTTTTCTCTTTACTGCTTTCAAGATTTTAAAAAAGAAATGTGACCATGATATGCCTCGGCGTGGCGTTCTTTGACTTTACTTACTTCGAAATATAGCTGCCTTCTTGAACATGTGGGTTTATGTCTTTTGCAAATTTTAAAACTTTTTAAAATAGTCATCATGGCTTTAAATCCCTGACCCTCATCCTATCATTCTTGGCTTCCTGTGATCACCGGAAACTTTTTACTTTAGTCCTATATTTCCCAGAGACTCTGGACATTTTCCCCAGCCTAGTCTTTCTTTCTCACTCAGACTCAATGATTCCCATCATTCTATCAAGTCAACTGATTCTTTTCTCAGTATTCTCAATTTTACTATAGAGAAGTTATTGTGTTATTGTAATTCCAAATACAATTTATTTTATTTTTATTACTTATTTCTCAGTTTCTACTGTTTTTCTATATATGCTCTGCTTTTATATTTTGTATTTTCTCTTTGTTCCAAAAGTACTTATAAATGCCAATTGAACCATTTTTGTCACTAGTTTTAAAGTCTTCAGTAATTCTATTTATTTTCATTTTTCTTTCTCCTTTGTTTGGTTTTCAATACATCCCATTTGCAGTTTCCCCTCCCTTCTCTCCTCCCAGGTAATTCCGATATCTTAGTCATTTTGGTTTGAACACCAGTTTCCATTCAGTTTGAGATCTTCTGTTTCTTAGTACGAGGGATGTTTTTCCTTGCTTTATTGTTTTGTTTTGTCTTTGAGGCAGAGTCCCATACTGTAGTCGAGGCTAGCTTGGAACTCACTATATAACTCCGACTGGCCCAGGATTTATGGCAGTCCTCCTGCCTTGACCTTATGAGTGCTGAAATTACTGAGCTTGAGGAATAATTCATTTTATTGTTTTTATTTCTTTTTATTTTACAAGTACACCTGCATGTATGTGCACAGCATGTATATTGGTGGCCATGTAAGACAAGCAGCTTCACTCCGACTTCAGATTTTTTAAGTTGTGAAGTTGAAGCTTGCATGATGGTTAACAGTTTCTATTTTGAGTCTCGGAAATGTTCAAGTGAGCTTCTCAGAGCCCCACTATGCATCACTCTGATTCACAGTGATGATTATAAGCCAGGCCTTGATCTTTTCTCTTGGATTTCTCTATCAATGGTCTTTTTAAACAGGAGATAATGGAAAACCTTCCTTCCAAATGTGTGAAGCCTGTCTTTATCCATTGCATTTAACACTCTGTTCCACCTGACTTCCTTCCCAACCTACTTCTTCTCAATTATCAATAATGCCTTTTGTTGTACAGGATCGGTGTGTTTTTTGACTGAAGCTGTTTTCCTGACATATTGTGTGGCTAGAGCAAGGTCATAGCTGCCCTGGAAGAGTACAGCCTGGATCCAGTACTTCAGGTACACCAGACAAGAGAGACTTGAGTTCCTGTGTGTGAAAGGGAATCAGAATGGGAAGAAACACTTTAAAAACAACCATTATATTATATGGTAACCTCCAAAAGAAAAGAGAGTTTAAAGCTGAAAGATGAGTGAAGAAGAATGGCAAAAGAGGCCAGGCTGGACATCAGGAGACAGTGAGTTGTTTAAAAAATAGATTCAATGACTAATAAATATGCAACAAAGAGAATAAAACTATAGATATTTCTTCCAAGTTGAGATGGTAAAGATGATATTTTGATGACTATGGTATTAGATTGGGAGAGGGAGCTAAGGGGGGAATGAAAAGCTTCTCTTCATTACGTTCAACTTCCACAATAAGCTAAGTTACTGTGAGGGAATAAATTCAGAAAACCATGTTCTCCATATGATTCCGGGAAACCAGTATGACTTAGGTTCGGAAAGGACTGATAAAATAACAAATACCACAAAAGGGTAAGTGGTTGGAGGAGACAACCTCTGTCTGGACAAAAGAAATCAGTTAAACAGAAGAACTTGATTGATATTTTAGTAGAGGGTGAAAGCAGAAGCATCCAGGATCCCTAATCTTGAAAGACAGGCATTTGTTCAATTTTTGACTTACAGACTAGAACAGAAATTTTTTTTCTTTTTTTTTTTTTTTTTTTTTGGTTTTTCGAGACAGGGTTTTTCTGTGGTTTTGGAGCCTGTCCTGGAACTAGCTCTTACAGAGATCTGCCTGCCTCTGCCTCCCAAGTGCTGGGATTAAAGGCGTGCGCCACCACCGCCCGGCTAGAACAGAAATTTGTTGAGTTACTTTGATAACTTTGATGTATCAAGGCTCTGGGACCTCTATCTTATCTCAGTGACTGTCTTTATTTTTCGTTCTCTTGTTATTTTTTCTCCGCTTTTCTAGTTCTCTAGTTTTAAGGTTAACTTCATTTGTCATTTATCAAAATAATCCTTGAAGGGAAGGAGTATAGCTCAGTAATAGAATGCATTCAAGGTCCTGAATTTGATCCTAGCACCGTATAAAAGAAAAATCCATTAATATGTCACAAATACTGAAGTATATAGAAAAAAATAACCTAGCATTCTTTTAGATTTATGCATTGCTTTGTTTTGAGTAATCAAAAGCATTGCAAAGCACTGAGAGTGAATGACATGACAAACATACTTAGATACATCCTCAACTTGATAAATCTTAACATTTTGAATGGAGTTTTGCTTTCAATTGTTATCAGAAAGAGAAAATTAAGCATATCAGACAGTTTAAGTTCTGTCCCCGAACCCAATCCAGTCCTTACTGAGCCATCTCCCCAGGACTGGTGATAGATTTTTGTTTTAGGCAGTTCATCATATTAAGACAACAAAGTTCAGAGAGGGAACAAGTTGAATGTCACACAGCAAAAAGGTATGATGCTGAAGTTAGAAATAAAATAAGTGGGCCTGAAAAACTTGCTCAATGGTTAAGGGTGTTTGCTGTTCTTGCAGAAACTGGAATTTGGTCCCAGCACGCATTTCCGGTAGCTGACATGTATCTGTAACTCCAACTCCAGGGGATCTTAGGCTCTCTTCTTGCCTCCATGTGCACAACCCTACATTCAGACAAATACAATACATATAATTAAAAATAAAATAGTAATTAAAATAAAACGAAAGTGCCATTATCCTTGATATCTTAATTTTATACATTTCTATTTGTCTGTCTGTATATATATATATATATATATCTGTCTATCTTTCATGTGTTATATGTATGTAGGCACATATATGTTACAGTGAGTGTGTTGAGACAAGAGGGTAGCTTTTGGGACTTAGTTTGTTCCTTTCACCATCTGAAGGTATAGATCTCAGGCTTGGTAGCAAGCACCTTTACCCAACAAACCATCTTGTCAGTCTTTATTCCAGGTCTTGGGTATTGTAAAGTTGAAAGTAACCCACTGGAACTTATCTGTACTTCTACTTTAATCAATTTACTTTGGTACTGGTTTGCCCTTGCTGTCTTTATATTGGCCAAATGTCAATTCACAGTAGCTGTTATGAAACCTTGCCAATTTCAATTTTTCAGTTCTCATCTCCAGCCTTTTGTGCAGGGCTAGGAAGTCACTAGAGACATGCTAGTTGCTAGTTTACATTTTCACCCCAAATTTGTCCAAGGATATTGTGCATTTGGAAGGAGATGATATTCATTTACTACTGTGAATCAGTGAGGACTCCAGGACTGGGAACGTTCCAGTCTTATTTTGCTTTTTAACAATTTATTTTTATTTTTATTTATTATTCTTTCATACATTGCATCCACATTGCAGTTTTAAATCAGAATAGACAAACTTCTCTGTAAAGAATCATCGTTCCTGTCAAAGGTTTTTCATTTAAAAATACCTGTTTTTAAAACCACGTAGCTACAGGCTCCTATTTTTGAGAAGCATGTCAAAAATATATATCAGAAAAAAGACAAATGATGCTGAGAAAACATGTTATCCACATGTGAAAGAATGAAGCTAAACAAATGCCTTTTATCCTGCACAAAAATCAATTCAAAATGGATAAAAGACCTTAACATAAGATATGAAACTCTTAAACTTCTAGATGAAAACATAGGTGGAACACTTGAAGATATAGATATAGGTAAAGACTTCATTAAAAGCACAGGAAATAATCAGCAGAGTGAAGAGACAGCCTACAGAAAGAGAGAAAATTTTTGTTAACTATATGTCTGTCTTTTTTTTTTTTGTCAACTTGAGACAACCTAAACTCAGTTGAGAAAATGCCTCTATTAGCCTGCAGTCAAGTCTGTAATGGATTTTCAAAATTACTGGTGTGGGAAAGTCTAGCACATTATGGGTGCAGGGCATTACTTTTCTGTCACTGTGCTAAAACACTATACCAAAGGTATAGAAGGAGGAGGGATATAAGTTACAGAGGGATAAGGGTCCATCACCATCATGATGAGGAAACATGACAGCAAGCATCAGGCATAGAGGCTGGATCAGCACTTACATCTTCAACACAAGCATGAAGCAGAAAGCAAGCACTGGGAATAGTGTGAGGTGTTGAAGCCTCAAAGGCCACGCCCCAGGGTTATAAACTTCCTCCAGCAAGTCTACACCTCTTTTACCTTTCTAAACAGTGCCACCAACTGGGGACCAAGTGTTCAAATACATGAAAGACATTGGAAGACATTCTCATTCAAACCACCACAGAAGATTCTTTAAAAATATATATTTAACTTCCATGTAATGCAGCTATACCACTACTGAATTTTTAGTCAGTATATCAACAAAAATGTAGATACTTGTTCATCCATTTTCACTGGTGTACTATTCATAATAGCCAAGGTATGAAACCATCCTAGGTGTCCATCAGTAGATGAATGGGTAAAAAAAATGTAGGATTATATATACAATGGAATTTTATCTAGCTTTTAAAGAAGAATGACCAATGCTATTTGCAGGGAAATGGATGGAACTGGGTATCATTTTATTAAGTGAAGTATGTCTGACTCAAAAAGACAAATATTGCATGTTTTCCATAAACCTAGGGACTACACTTAAACACACACACATGCATAGCACATGTGATACATTTGGTACAATCATTGAATCAATAATTATATAATTAATTGTTCTGTTCTTTACTCATATTTATGTCAGGATCCTATTCAGTATACCACATTACATTTAGTCATTGTATTTACGTAGACTCTTTTTGAACGTGACAATGTGGTATTTTGAAAGAAAATTCCCCCAAAGGGAGTGGCACTATTAAGTGGTATAACTTTCTTGGAATAGGTGTGGTCTTATAAGTGGAAATGTGGAAATGTGTCACTGTGGAGGTGGGATTTGAGGTCTCCTTTGCTCAAGCCATACACAGTGTTACACACAGTTCACTTCCTGTTGCCTGAGGGTCAAGATGTAGGACTCTCGGCTCTTTCTCCAGCACGACAACTGCATGTCACCATGTCCACAATGATGATAATGACCTACACCTCTGAAACTGTAAGCCAGCCTGATTAAATGTGTTTCCTTTATAAGAATGTCATGGTCATGGTGTCTCTTCACAGCTATTAAAACCCTAACCAAGACAGACTTAGTACCAGGGACAGGGGTATTGCTGTGAAAGGTCGGACCATGCCTCTGTTTGAAGGAATATGAACCTTGGGGCTGTGGATTAAAAAAGCAGTTGGACCCTTTAAGTGCTGCAATAGGAGCCCTAAATAAGTCAGACAATTTTTCAGACTTTCTTTGTTTTTGATGACCTTTACAATTTTCAATATTGCTGTTCAGGTATTCGGTAGAATATACTTGTCTTGGGATTTTCCTGGTGCTTTTTCCATGATTAGACTGGGATCACATATTTGGATGAAGAACAGAAGTAATGTTTAGTGAAACATGCTGTCACATATAGCACTTGATATTGACTGTGATCACCTGGCTGAGGTACAGGCTTCTTCTGCGTAAAGGTGCTCCTTCCATTTTTATAATGGACTTTCTGAAAAGAATAAATTTTAATACCTTATACTTTAAAGAGAGAAGGTTTTTATGATACTCCTTGACAGAATATCTACATGAATTAGTTAGAATTCTTGTGCAGTAGAAATGTTTCTATTCTCATTTGATATTTATTTGTTTGTTAAATCATTGTTTATATCAATAGTAACTCATGCATATTTATTTCCAACTTTGAGCTATGGTCCAATACTATTTTATTTCCCTTGTATTTCAAATTATTCCAGCATTTTTTGTTTAGGGGCATTTTCAGTTGGATACTGGGTCCCTTTGAGATGTGTGGTTTTTGGTAAACAAGTTAACTTTGTTCCTTTGAGCGTGGTTTTTGCTCTACTACTGTCTTCCACTAGAAACAAAGCAAAGCAAAACAAAGCAACACATCTCTTTCATTTGATAACTCATCAGATTTCTGAAAACATCTGTCTTTATACCTTCTCTAGTTCTCTCCAGACTAAACATTCCCCATCCATTCCATCAACATTCCTCCCATGACAGATTTATTGACCTCTTACTATCCTAGTTGCTTACTTCTGGAGACATTCCATTTTGTCATTTACTTGAGTTACTACTTCCCTTTACTCTCCGTATCCTACACACAATCACAAAATTTAAGAGAAATTAAAGATATTTTTTCTTCTAGAAACTGTATGTGCTGGTACCTAGTATCCAGGCCATGTCACTGAATATGTAAATGATTGTTTAGTAATAACCCTAGGAATTTGAGGGGAAGTATGTCCTTATTTTGTGAAAGTTTAATATTTTTCAAATCTACTTCAAAATCTAGTCTTTTAACCTTCCTTAATTCTTCATGAAGTGAATGGCACAGGTTGTGGTCTGGAAAACTAAGTCTCAGAGACAGTGCTTTATCCAAGGCTGTTGTATGAGCTGTGTACTCCTGGGTTCTCCTAACCTACTCCATTAGCCTTTACATTTTGTTTAAACTTCAGCTGCGTAGGTCTTCAGTTTTAGTACTAAATATTTATAAGTTGAATGTCACATGTGATCTAACATATGTGAAAGAACTCTGAAATTCAAGCATTAAAAAAATCAAACTCATTTCTGTATGATGGTAGATAATGATTGATTGGTCAAGTCAAAACCTAGAATGTATGTGGCTAGCTTTAGGAATAGAAGTGTGAACAGAACAAAAATGAATGCTTTCTAATTGTCCTTGCCTGCTGCAGATATTAAGCAGCTATCTCTGTGTCTCTTTAAAAAAAAAACTACTTATCAAATACTAATGGAAAGGTGCTGAGGTGTGGCTAATCCCAAACAGTGTATAATCCCCGAATAATTTATATTGTAATATCCTGTCATACATACACACCCCAGTGCCCCATCCCTGCTCTTCTATTTTAGAAGATTTAGAGACTACACGGAGAGATTTGGCAAATGGTGTCAAGTCTTATTGCGGCACTGTCTGTGTTCATTCACACACAAGGTAAGAAATTTGTAACTGTCTTGTCACATTTCCTTTATATGTGGGCTAGTGATCCTGGAAGAAAAAAGATAGAGAAAAAATTTCTCCTTTACTACTTGGCCACTCCATCAATCTGAATATCAATTTTCACGAAGTATAAATTGTGGTGTGTACAATATATTTTGAATCACGGCTTCGTGGGATGAATGATTGCCTCACTCAAAGAGCACAAGACATTTAAAGTGTCTTGTGCGGAAAAGAAATAGCCGTCTATCTGTGGTGCCACCTACTGGCCAGGATAAGATGGAGACAGTAGCAAATAGGACGGACTGAATTTCAAGTCCATGCTAGGAGTAGGAGGGTAAAAACCAATCAGCCCATTTCTGGTATTTTCATCCTTGCCTACCCTCTCACCTATACATATAGATATTCTTTCCTCTTTGTCCCTCCTTTTCTCCCCTGCTAATACTATGGACCGACTGTCAGCTCAAAAGTACTCTAATTCTAAGGAACTAAATTCAGTTTCTGACATTCCATTGCCCCTGTGGTTTTAATTAGGTGTAAATTCTCCTATGCTTTCTTTGAAATATGCCTCAGGATCTTAGGGAGTTGGCAGGCAGATGGGGTATTAATACAGGGAGTTGTTTCTCTCTTCATGGTGCCCATGCAACATTTATTGTCATTAAAATAGTGTCATTCAAATTAGGTGGCTGATGTTTGAAAAATGAATGCAAAGTTGTTCATTGTTCTGTGGGTCTAAGCTTTGAAGAAGAGGTTGAATTGGAGGCAACACTTCAACCCTGCTTGTCCAGTATGTATCTATGTATCTATCACTTAATAGTAAACCCCTCACCTGAGGACAAAGAGTCTAAGACTGTATTGTATTGGAGCTGGGGGATAAAGATACCTGTCTCTTATGCTTGCCAAGCTGGAAGAAAAATGTGGGAAATGTGCAAAGTAGCAAGAGTACCTAGAATAAAAATCATATATATTTTCTGAGGCCTGTGTAGGATCTTTGGCTTATTCCTTTGAGCCCCACCAAGTCCTGAAAGCCCTGTAACATATTTTTCTTTCTTAATCAGGTTTTCCTCTGGTGCCGAGGTTAAAGAGAAATTGATTCCTTTATAGCTGGTGTTTAGTTCTTGTCCTTCTGCATTCCAGCTTTGGATTGAGAAAGTCTCTTTAAGTCTACAAGACTGCCCACTGATGTTAAACAATCTTACAGACCTAATTAGTATTTATGGCCTGTGGCCAAGTGAACTAATTTTGCTTTGTGGAATTTCTAAGAAGAAGAACAAATCATACTTAGTGAAGCTTCCTCCGTAATGTCGCCTCGCAAATGGAAGTGTTGCTGACCCAGTGGAAATATTTTGTAGTGGCTTAGATTGGGACTAACCCCGCAAACATACTTTTCTGTACTGTGTTCTTCATTACTTCACACTAGGTTAAGCCGTGAAGAAATGAGGGCAATAGTGGCCGTTTTTCAAAAGTAGAATAGATTGAATCAACTGTCTAGAGAACACAGCTTGATTAATTCAAAACTGAAGGCCTAGCCTCCCCAGTCTCATGCTCTCCAGCGGTAATTTCTTCTTGGCTAGAGGCCTAAGCATCTGTGTCCAAATTTCATACTCTTTCCTGGATGGATTCATCAAGTCAAACCTTGAGTTGCTTAGAGTTTTTTCACCCTTCTCTAATTTAAGTTAAACTTAGAAATGAGAGCCGTTAAATAGCAAAACAAACAAATACAACGATAATAACAGAACATTGTGTCCTGGCCCTCAGAGGTCAATTTAATGTGATTAGCAGCATAAAACTTCACAAAGGCTGTCGCTGGAGGATTACCAGAAGCAGCATCATTCAGTTTGTTGCCATGTATTGCTGCTATTCTTTCACTTTGGCATTATTTATTGATTGTAGCAGGCGCACAGTATTTGTACCTTTTAAACCTTTTAGCTTCCTTTGAGCTTTTCCTGAGTAAAGTGGAGAGGCAACCATTATTGTTGAACCGTTCTCAAGGCTAAAAACCTCCTGAATATTGTTTACAAGCATGGTTACAAAGGCAAGTACTGAGGCAGAATTGCTCTGCCTGATTTCATTCATATCAAAGGTAGTGCTGAGTGTGCGTGCTTGTGTGTGTGTGTGCGCGCGCGCACATACATGTTTTCACACAGGAGAGGTGAGTGAGTACAGCAAGAGTTTTAAAGAAGGGAGGGCTGGAAGAAAAAACTTTCAATGAATTAAAACTGCATCCTGAGAAGATTCTGAAATTTAATTAGAAAAAATGGTTGTGTTTTATCTCTCACCTCCTCCTCTCTCTCCTTTCCTCCATCCTTCCCTTTCCAACAGCACCGAAGTGGAACAAGACTGTCAGATTGAAGCTACACACCCACTGTAGGTCTGTTTTGAGAAAGGGATTTTTTTTTCCCTCTCCATATTTAGTTGGTAGCCGCTGCAGCAGCGGCAGCAGCATATCTAATGATGAATAGAGTGACCGCGTGGCATCTTGCCAGTGCTCATTCCCATCTCTTCTGTGCTACTCTCTGGCTGGGTAAGCAGGGTCAAAGCTCTGAATGATTGGTGTGCCCACTTTTCTTACTGTATCTTGTGATTTCCAATGTGCTCATTCAGTGTTCAATCACTACGCCTCGGCTAGATGGCTTGAAAGAGCTGGAACTTTGGTTTCTGAGTTGAGAAATGAGCGTGACTGTGTACAGCGGGTTTACCCTTGTGGCCCCAGGGACTGTTGGGAATTTTTGGAAAAGGAATAGAACATCTTTTTGACATAAGGAACAAGAATGTGTTTGAAAACATATACATAATTCAAATATTGCATTTTAAAATACAATTGCATGATTTTAAAATGGAATCGCCTCTATAAATTTAAAATTTTGTTTTTAGAGCCCCTGTACCAAAATCCTTTAATAATTTTTCAAGTCAGTTGTCAATTGCCAACTTTTCTAAACCAGAGGATTGGCATTTTCTCCATCTTTTCTGGCTCCTGTTTTCTTCTAGTATGTGCTTGATTTCGAAAGCTAAATTGTACCTACTTAATAATTGTAGATGGGCATTTGACTTTAATACAGTCCATGAAAACCTTCCTCCTTTCCACTACATTATGTAAAACTATCTCTATAGTTGGTGAAGAGAGACATAATAGGTCTGGGATCAAAATTTCTTTAATACATTCCCGACGTTGTGGTGATCCCCAACCATAAAATTATTTCATTGCTACTTCGTAACTGTAATTTTGCTACTGTTATAAATCGCAATGTAAATATCGGATATGCAGGATTATCTGATATGAGACCCCAAAGGAGCCACGACCCATAGGCTGAGAATCACTGATCTAGAAGCAGCCAACAGAGGAAAGAAAATTAAAGCAGACTGAAAGAACTATATACTTAGTTATGGCCATCAACAAGCAACACTTGCTGCTTGTTTCTTACCTCTGAGATGTACATGCACAAAAGTTCTATACAATCTCAATCCTTTAATTTATTGTTTTAAGACAGTTTTATCACTTTCATGGACTTTGTTGGCTCTTTCTTGTTCATATTCTTTCAAGCTCAAAACTAGATGTACCATTTCAGGAAAAAAAAATGAGACATGCTCTTGGAAGAGAAATTTACCATCCCATCACATAATACCTGGCAGACACCTTAAAGACTCATATTCTTTATGGTCCTTTGTGATCCTGAGTGTTGCATTCCTTAATTTGAGGTTTTTTTCCTTTTCTGTTAAGCAGAATCTCATATTTGTAACTCAGGCTCATGGGCTAAAACAGGCCAGATGGCCTAGGACAAACTCTAGATTGCACTCTTCCTGCCTCAGCCTCCTGAGTGGTGGCATGGAAAGTGCATGTCACCATGCGTTAGATTTAAAGGAAACAAATAAAGCTCTGTGTTTAGATTAGTTTAGTACATAATTAAATACACAAAATAAAATAATATCTTTGCTACAGTTCTTAAAAGACTCATTCTAGTGTGCATATGGTGACTCTGATATGTCCCTCAACTCATTTTGCTGAAAGCATCTTTAGTAACGTTTTGAGAGTACTTGTTTCAAGGTGCGTAGATTGGGAATCACTAGCATTGAAATTTATAGAACCTGGATGTGTTAAGACACATAATATTTTATTTGTAATTGTGGTTCCTGTGCTCACTTGCCTTTTGCCACTTCTGTGCTCAAACAAAACAAAACTGTTTTATCCCTGAGGTCAGAACTTGGCTTCCTTCCATCTCACTGGTTTTCATTTTCAAAGCCCAACAAGTTGCTTTCATGTCCCATTCTTTTCTTTTCTACCTTTATTCTTCAGGCCTACAAATTCATATATCCCATTCTGATCCTCACAGAATACTTCTGTCTCTGCTTTGCAGACCTAAACGTTAGCGGGCATAATAAGCACTGTGTAATTTTGCAGAGATTTATAGCTTTTACGGGACATTTACAACCATTGTCTCCTGTGATCCATGAGATCACCCTCAGTAGGTAACCAGTGTGGGGTCATCACATTCAAGGCCAAGTGGCTAACTAAGGGTGGGGACAATAATGTTTATAGATACATAAGTTCTACATTTAACTCATCGTCAGTTCCTCAGCCTAATTCCTTTTCTGCTTTTTTTTTTTTTTTGAAATTCAGCATATATAGGAATTGCTTGACAAATATGAGAATTTTCTGAGAGAGCAAATTTGGAAATTGAAAGGAAATCACACGTGGATGTCCCTAATTGGGTCCCTTGGTGCTTCAGTGCTCCATGGGCAGTTATGCTGAAAAAGAGAAAGCAAGACAAGCCTTGATTAAGCCATCACAAAGAAGACTCATTACTAGATAGATAATTTTTTTTTTTTGCTCTTGCTAAAAACGTCTATTAACCATGAAAAACCACAAACCCTTGTTTGTAGAAGGACCAATAAGGGTAACAACTAGTTAGTCCTGCATCTGTGTTTTCTAACATGCTTCTTGGAAACAGACTACGGAAATCTTTTTGTCATAAGACATACAGTTTCAATGTGGGAAAATTTGCTATTTGGGACATCTGGCAATATCTGGAGACATGTTTAATAAGTAAGAATTGGGTTTGGAGTTGCTAATGACATCTAATGGCAAAAATCAAAAATGCTTTTAAAGCTACAGTTCATCACTACCTCCATATACATAAAAAACTACTTCAACCCAAGATATGAATAATGCCCAGATTACGAAATTCTACCCTTTCCCTCTTTTTACAAATTAGTTTGGTTTCCAGTTTCCCCCTGAGTATGTGCACCATGTGTGTACAACTGTGGACATTTTTCTTAAATATCCATTCTTTAAGTTTTTCCATTTAATAATAGCCCTTAGATAATTTGTATAATAAATAATTTCTTTCTACTCCTAATTTCTCTTAGCTAAATAAATAGTGATTAAGCTTCTCAATTTTGACATTTTAGGTAATACGTGGAATTCATTCCTTTATACCTTATTCTGGTACTGATGTCTTAGTACAAACAATGGAAGGGATAAGAATTCTTTGCATTTATTACGGCCCTGGAGTAATTACAAATGTTGTATAACTTCTATAGATCGAAAAAATTTTAAGTTTTGTGATATGGAGTAGTATTCTATGGAATTAGAAATGTAATAAAGGTCAAGTATTGGTAAAATACTAAAAGCAAATTTTCTTTTGGCTTAAGCCACCATCATGCCAGAAGAAAACATGCATGACACAACACTGAGCTAGCTATAAGTTCTATTGCTGATGAAATGGGAAGGTTAGTTTGTGACTTGTAGCACGAATAATAAAAACCCAGTGACAGATACTGTGATTCAACCTGAAGATCAGAAAAGCAAAGCAGCCAACCACTAGAGAGACCTTTTACCTCTACCAAATCTTCAGACCGAAAAAGGGTGAGACCCCGTTTCCATGAATCTTCAGGCTCCACACGCCACTGTGTTCCTATCTCTTCCCCTTTATATTCCTCTCTCCACCCAGCCATATTGTTCCTGTCTCCACCTCTCTAGTGCTGGGAATAAAGGTGTGTGATTCCAAGTGCTGGGACCACCTTTGTGTGAGCTGTTTTCTATTTATTTATTTATTTATTTATTTATTTATTTATTTATTTTATTTATTTATGAATTCTGCCTCCTCCCCACCCCCACTTCCCATTTCCCTCCCCCAATCAAGTCCCCCTCCCTCGTCAGCCCTAAGAGTAATCAGGGTTCCCTGCCCTGTGGAAAGTCCAAGGACCACCCACCTCCATCCAGGTCTAGTAAGGTGAGCATCCAAACTGCCTAGGCTCCCACAAAGCCAGTACGTGCAGTAGGATCAAAAACCCATTGCCATTGTTCTTGAGTTCTCAGTAGTCCTCATTGTCCGCTATGTTCAGCAAGTCCGGTTTTATCCCATGCTTTTTCTGACTCACCAAGCTGGCCTTGGTGAGTTCCCGATAGACCATCCCCATTGTCTCAGTGTGTGGGTGTCCCCCTCGCGGTCCTGAGTTCCTTGCTCGTGCTCTCTCTCCTTCTGCTCCTGATTTGGACCTTGAGATTTCAGTCCGGTGCTCCAATGTGGGTCTTTATATCTGTCTCCTTTCATCGCCTGATGAAGGTTACTGTTTAGGAGGATGCCTATGTTTTTCTTTGGGTTCACCTTCTTATTTAGCTTCTCTAGGATCACGAATTCTAGGCTCAATGTCCTTTATTTATGGCTAGAAACCAAATATGAGTGAGTACATCCCATGTTCCTCTTTTTGGGTCTGGCTTACCTCACTCAGGATAGTGTTTTCTATTTCTGTCCATTTGCATGCAAAATTCAAGAAGGCATTGTTTTTTACTGCTGACACTGTCACTAAGACAAAAAGGGAACCCACTGACTGGGAGAAGATCTTCACCAACCCTGCAACTGACAAAGGTCTGATCTCCAAAATATATAAAGAACTGAAGAAACTAGACCGTAAAAGGCTAATCAACCCAATTATAAAATGGGGCACTGAGCTGAATAGAGCTGTTTTCTTTTAGATAGATTCAACCTTGTGTAGCCCAGGGTGTCCTTGAACTCACAGAGGCGTCTGCCTCTGTCTCCCGAGTCCTGGGATTAAAAGTGTGTGCTACTACTCCCTGTCTTGTGTGGTTGACTAGTATGGCTGCTTTGCCCTCTGATCTTCAGGCAAGCTTTATTTATTAAAACACAAATAATATACCACTATAGTGACTTTCCTTGGAAAGTTTTGGTTTCAGTTTCTCCTTCTTTAATGTTCCTTCTGTGTCTATGTAGGGTTTCCTACATTGGGTGATAGGGAGTGTATTACCAGAGAAACTGAAGTGCCCTTTTTGGGTTCTTAGTCTCATTAATAAAAAAAAAGAAAAGAAAAGAACTCCAAAGAAAGACTAAAGATAATTTTACACAAGTTTAAGAGGAAAACAGCAGAAAAGGCAAGTTACAAATCCTGACAACTGCTCAGATTAGGAAAATGGAGAGAAGAGAGAAAGCCATGCCTATTGAGCATGTTAAGCAAGCAGCCACATGGTGAATAAGAAAATCCATAGTAGAAGTGAGGGAAGAACCTTCAGAAAAAAAGAGCATCTTGGACAAACATGCCAAGGTTTTAGAAAAAGGGAAAGAAAAGTTAGACAGTCTTAACAGAGCTACATGGCAGCGACTCTGTAAGCGACTTCACTGAGGACAGGGATTTTGGTAAGGAAACATGCATTATCTCATTACAGACATAATTAGTCATCCCATCTCCTTACTGTGACTTCAAGTGACTCAACTTTTTCTTGATCAGATGATTGACAAGCCTCGCAGAATTAACTAACATTTTGGGTCTCCAACTAGACCCAGAAATAGAAATTAGATTTTATTTTTTCACCAGAAATGGATGCCTCCTTTTGTTCATATGGCAATTTAAGGAGTGCCGTAGCGGCTGTTTACTTCTCCAGTGTTACCAGTAAATGGACCGTGGGATCCAAAGCTGCAGTGACTTCTAAGGCTGCTGGAACACAATGTCACCCAACAAAGTATCCCTAAATCATCTAGGTGCCAATCTATTGATCAGAGACCCCAAATATTGCTGGCATTTTTGGCCTCCAGTTAGTTAGAACCAAGGACTTTTTCAGTTTCTGACCAAGGACACAAATTCAGGCCCCTGTTTCTAAGATGCCTGTCCCATTTCTATTCTTATCTTCAACAAGTGGAGAATGTTTACTCACTATAGTATAGGTATAGGTAAGATAGTGGGGAAATTAGGCAGGACTCTTGCTATAGTATTACTTGCATATAAACGATAATTTAAGTATATACTTATGTGCATATATATTTCTATATGTCAGAAATTGTGGTCAGGCCTGACATCCATTAGCAAATGTGATATAGTTTACTGATGAGTATTTATGATTTGTACATGCACATATAATGTTGCAATTATGTCAGTATGTTTATTGGAGAAAATATTTAGATATCAATATATGATTATTTCTCTGCTACTTTTGACAATGGGGAGAAAAAGCAGCATATATAATCCCAGGCATCAGGCAATTTAAACATCTTTTTTGTTATTATGGAACTTTGAGTGTCTCTTGGTGATAAAGTGCTTGCACACCACAAAAAAATAAGACATTATTTTTTGATGAAGTTCACTATATATGTCAAAAACTGAGAAAGGTAGTGTTGAAAATATCAAGTTAGAAAGATGTTTCAGTGGTTAAGAGCTTCTTCTGCTCCATCTTTAGGACATCATAAGTTCTGATTCTAGCACACATATCAGGTGACTCAAAAGTGCTCCAAGTGATCTGATGCCCTCTTCTGGCTTCTGATGGCATCTGCACATATATGTGTGTGCATACACTCACACAAGACCCCCCCGCCCCCATACACACACACACACACACACACACAGTCTTTTTAAAAGGAAAGTAGATATCAGGGCTATGAAGATTGCTAAAGTACTTGCCTTACAGGCATGAGGACATTTATTTGGATCCCCAGAACTCGTGTAAAAAGTCAGGCATGACAGTATGTATCTGTAACCCCATCACTGGTGAGAAAGATATAGGAGGATTCCAGGGTCCTATTGGCCTGTCTGACCAATAGACAAACTTCAACTTCGGTGAGAATCCTATCTCAAAAAGTAATGTGAGAGTAATTGAGGAAGACACTTAACACTTTGTGCTGGTTTCCACATGCATGTGCACATAAATGCACATATGCCCCTGTAGTGATATTATGCTTGTGCTATACATTAAAGCTTGCCTGAGGATCAGAGTGTGGAGCTAGTCACTAGTTAACCATAGAGGCCAGGCAGTGGTGGCACACACCTTTAATTCCAGCACTCAGGAGACAGAGGAAGATGTATCTCTGTGAGTGCAAGGCCACCCTGGGCTACGTACACAAAATTGTTCTAGTCTAAAAGAGAAACAGAGCCAAGCAGTGGTGACTCACACCTTTAATCCCAGTGTCTGGGAGTCACACAACCACCTTTAATCCCAGCATTAGAGAAGTGGAGACAGGAAGGAATAATTCGGCTGGGCAGAGAGAGGAACACCAGGTGGGAGGAGACAGGAGTTCATGGCATTCAGTCTGAGGATTCATGGGAACAGAATCTTGCTCACTTTGGCCTGAGCATTCGGTAGAGGTAAGAACTAGTGGCTGGATGCTCTATTTCTCTGATCTTTCAACTTTCACCCCCTAATGTCTGACTCCAGTTTGTTTTTTCATTAAGACCAATTAGAATTTGCACTACATGCCTCCTGTGGTGGTTTGAATGAGAATGGCCCTCATATGCTCATATGTTTGAATGCTTGGTCCTCAGTTGGTGAAACTGTTTGGGAAGGATTAGGAGGTGTGGCAGTGTTGTTGGAGGAGGTATGCCACTGAGGGTGGGCTTTGAGGTTAAAAGTCCAGGCCATTCCAGTCTCACTCTCTCTGCTTCCAACTTGTGGATAGGTTGGAAGCTCTCAGCTACGCCGCCATGCCAGCCTGCCTTCTGCTGTGCTTCCTGCTAGGGTGTTCATGAACTCACACTCTGAAACTGTATGCAAATCCCCAGTTAAATGCATTCTTTGGTCATGGTGTCTCTTCATAGCAATAGAAAAGTAACTAAGACAGAAATTGGTACGAGGAAGTGTTGTATTTTTGTGACAGGCCTGATCATGCGTTTTTTTTTAGAATGTGGAGAACTTTGAGACTTAGAAAAGTGATTGAATGCTATAAGCAGAGATCAGTGGCCCGTCCTCATAGGAGTTTGAAAGACACTAATGCTAAAAGTAGTGTGGAGTATGGAGGCCCAGCTCAAGTGGTTTCAGAAGGGAATAGTATTTGCAACTGGGCCAGGGACTATTCTTGTGATATTTTGGCAAATAGTGTCACTAAGTTCTGCCCTTGTCATTAAAAAAAAAAAAACTGTTGGAGGCTAAACTGAAAAGATTTTAATTAATTTCATTGGCAGACATGATTTCAAGGCAGCCTACTATTGACTGTGTTGTGTAGTTAACAGTGATCACTCTTATGAAGATCTACAATTAAAAAGAGAAAGCAGGGTAAAAATACAAAATGCACAATATGAGAAGAAAAAGAATGCCAGGGAATATAATGTCAGAGCCAGGGCCTGTGCTGAAAGAAATGGAGGCCTGAAGAGAAATGGACTAGATGGAGACCCTACCCAGTTAATACGGCTCCAGGTAGAAAAGACTTCAGAGATTATCTATTTCTGTAAAGCAACACAAAGGAAAAACAAATACAACTGTAATTCAAGAAGGGGGCCATACTCTATCCCAAGGAGACAAGGAAACTTGGCAGCATTGGCCACATGGTTCTGACTTTAGTGTGGTGGCACATACAAGAGTACAGGGGTAGTGGAATCTCCTCTGCAGTTAAGGAAAGCCTCTGAGGCCAGGCATATGACAGGGAAGTCCCTCCATGGAGACCCAGGGAGGCTACTATATGAAGCTGTGAAAGTGAAGCCTAGATTATAGGCGGAGGCTGCTCATTTGTTCCAGCTGCCCACACCCGAAACAATCACACAGAAACTATATTAATTACATCACTGCTTGGCCAATAGCTTAGGCTTCTTATTAAATAACTCTTACATCTTAAATTAACCCATTTCTACTAATCTGTGTATTGCCATGTGACTCTGGCCTGCCGGTAAAGTTCCATCCAGCATCTGTCACCTTTGGTGGCTACATGGCATCTCTTTGACTTCGCCTACTCTCTCTCTCTCTATCTTCCAGCCTGACTATTTTCTGCCCTGCTGAAGCAGCTTCTTTTATTAATCAATGGTAGTAACACATATTTGCAGCATACAGAGGGGAATCCCACATCACTGGATTGCTTGGAGACCCCAAGATGTTGGAGAAGCCAGAGCTGCATGATGTCTCCTGAGGAGAGCTGCAAACAGGGAGTGGAACCAGCCCAAGAGAGAGAAGTGTATTGCAGTCAACAAAGCTGAAAGATGTAGAAGATCTGAAGAGCCATCTAAGACCTTTGACTTTGGACATATAACTATAGGATTTGGGGTATACCCTGTTGTGTTTTGGTCTTGAATTGGTCGAGTATAACATATATTCTATGCAACTGTATGTTGAAAGTATGTAATTTTCTTTTTGATTCTACAGGGGTTACAGTTAAGAGATTGCCTTGAATCTCAGAAGGTTCTTTGGACTGTTTGCAGGCTGAAAGACTATGAGTACTTTTTAAAAATTGGGTAAATTCTTTTTGCATTATGATAATGGCTACAAACCTATGGAGGCTAGGGAGTGGAAGGAGGTTTAATGAGAATGGCCCCCATAGGCTCCTATGTTTGAATGTTTGATCCCCAACTAGTAAAAATGTTTGGTATGGAGTAGGAAGTGTGGCCTTGTTGGAGGAGATATATCATTGAAGGTAGGCTTTGACGTTTCAAAAGTCCATGCCATTCCTGCCTTTCTCTCTGTCTTCTACTCTCAGATAAAATGTAATCTCTTAGTACTGTACCAGCACATGCCTGCCTACCTGCTACCTTGCTCCCTGCTGTGGTGGTCATGGGCTCAACCTCCGAAACTGTAATCAAGGCCCTAATTAAATACTTTCTCTTACAAGTGGCTTTGGTTATGGTGTCTCTTTACAACAATAGCAAATAAACTAAGACACCCTCTACATAGATGCAAACATATAGACATTTTCACACATGCATGCAAATAAAAATATTAAATAATCTACAAAGGAAAATAATTCTAAATTCACACAGGTAGTTCAATTATATCATCTACAAACACTATGACCAATATTCAGTAGTTACCTAATATTAAATCACTGTTCTAAATGTCAGTATATTCTTGAAATGAGAGTGCTTCTACTGTGTATGCTTTATATGATTTTTTTGAAATTTATTTCCATGTAGTTTTCATATGTTAAAATATCATGGTCTTGATTTTTAAGTGATAAGTAACTGTCTTACCTTTTTCTACCTTTATGTTTTTCTTCATTTTGCTATCTCTATCTTCTTCTCTCCTCTTCTTTTATTTCCAAGAAAGGGTTTGTCTGTGTGGACTTGGCTGTCTTGGAACTCATTCTGTAGATAGGCTGACCTCGAACTCACAGAGATCTGCCTTCCTCTACTGCCTGAGTGCTGGGATTAAAGGCGTGCGCCACCACTCCCTGGCTAGTCTCTTCTATTTTTATACTACCATCTAAATTCCAGATGAATTTGTTAGAAATACCATGTATCTTGGTGTGAATATTTTTTTTGAGTTTATGCTATTTGGAGTTTGTTGAGCTTGTATGTGATCATTACTATTTCTATTAAATTTGAGAATACATTAGCCATTATTTCCTCAAATATTTATTTTGCTTCTTTTTCTTCTTTCCATTTAGGAATCCCATTGTGTATGTTAGTGCATGGATAATTTCCGCAGTCTCTGAGGCTTTGTTTATTTTTCTTCACATTTTTGTTTTTCTGATGTTAAACTCAGTTGGCTTGTCTTAAGAGCCATTGATTTGTTCTTCTACTTGTTCAGTTGTACAATTTCGCCTTTTTAGTGGATCGTTCATTTTATGCCCTTGAACTCCAGGGTATCTATTCAGATAATTTTTATAATTTCCATGTCTTTATTTATAGTCTCTGAGACATTGTTCTTACACTTCCCTCTAGTTCTTTAGATACAGTTTTCCTTTAGTTTTGCAATACAGTTACAATTATTTTATGGTGTTTTTCCAATAAGTTCACCATTTGAGCTTCTACAGGAGCAATTTCTATTGGTTGCTTTTATTCTGTGCATGCGCCATATTTTTGGAATTTCTTCATGTATCTATTTTACTTTTTTGAATCAGAGAGCTTAAATAATGTGACCATTTTAAATACTAAGCAGGATGCTACTAGAAATCACACGGTTCTCCTGCCTTCACAAGTTAATGATTGTTATTGTCTAGTACCTTTCAATAATTAATTGAAGTCTATATTTTGTGTCTTTCGGGGCCAATGAAGCTTGCTTGATTAGCTTAGGAGTGAGCAATAAATGGATAGAGATTTCCTTAAACACCTGCAATCAATAGTTCTTTTGGTCATTACAGAGGGACTTTGTGCACATGTAGGTATATTCTTTTTTAATGATATATTTATTTTCATTTTGTGTGCATTGGTGTTTTGCCTGCATGTATGTCTATGTGATGGTGACTGATCTCCTGGAATTGGAGTTACAGACAATTGTGAGCTGCCTTGTGGGTGCTGAGAATTTAACTTTCATCCTCTGGAAGAGCAGCCAGTGCTCATAACCACTGTGCCATCTCTCCAGACCCAGGGCATACTTTCAACACTAAACTTTATGTGTTATCAGTTTGTGCTGTGTAGACCCTTGGGATAAGAAATGTGTAATGGCTACAAATATAGCTCAATTGATGGAGTACTTGCCTACCATGAATACAACACTCGATTCAATGTCCAAAACTGCCTAAACTGGCCATGGTGACAAACCTGTAATCTCAGCACCCAGAAGGTAGAGACTTGAGGTTCATAAATTCAAGGTCATCTTTGGCAGCAAATTAAGTGAGCCTGGGCTATGTGAAGCTGTTTCAGATAAAGGAAGGAAGAGCTCAGACCTGTTTCCAGTATTTCCTAAGCAAGCACACAAGCCTGAACATAAGCATCAAGTTCCACAAGCCCACAGAGATATCCCGGGAGCGCGGCAGAGTTTCTCATATCCCCGTTAGAAACATTTTACTCTCCAGATTTTCCTTTCAGGCCCCTTTCTTAATCTTTATTATCTTCTTTTAACTCATTCCATCAGACAGCCATGATGTTAAAAAATTGCCATTGGTTGTTTTCAACAAATGCCTCGAGGAAGAGGCCATTCATACTGGGATAGTTCCCAGTCATGTCAAATAAAGACAAGTTTTGTGAATAGGATATTCCAGGAAGCCACCAGACAAGCTAAATAATGACAGGTTTCTGAAAATGGGTTATTGTTAGACCTCCAAACCTATTCTGCCTCTCCAATGACTCTGGCTTCATTGTGTTCTACTGTTGATTTTCAATGCCATTGTGGGCTTTTAATTTTCAAAGCTACAGCAGAGATTCAAAGGAGGAGGAGATAAGAAATGGAAATAAGGAAAATTATAACACCTCCAAAGCTTACTCTTCTTGCTGCAACACAGTCATTGTTTTTGATTAAATGCTCCTTGAATTGCTGTCTTGGGTTAATTTCCAGAGTTCTGAAAACATCAGTTTGACAGTTTGTCAGTATTCTTAAAGATTAAAGGGCAAGAAGTTTTTTGAGAGCATTGTCATTGTTATGACCTTTCTTCTGATGTCATTCTGAACTCCTAGATATTTAATATGGTGTTTTGATATTGGTATGGTGGAGAGTTGGAAGTATTGGAAGCATTTCTAGCTTTAAAATTTTAAATATATTTTCATTTATGTGTACATTGATGTGTCTGATTGTCTGTATATGTAACACATGCACACAGTGTTGACAGAGGCCAGAAAAGTGCATCAAATCCCCTGGAGCAGGAGTTATAGGCAGGTATAGCTGCCCACTGGAAATAATGACAATTGACCCTGGGTCTTCTGCAATGGCATCAAGTGTTCTTAACCACTGAGCCATCTCTCCAACCCCATGTTAAACTTTCTAATTGGAAATAATTTCAAATTAACAGAAAATAAACTCTACACTAAGTATTTTTTTAAACAACTTCACCCAAATTTACCTGTTAATAGTATTTTTCCTCATTTAATTTATCAGTTTCATTACATTTTTCCTGAACCACTTGAAAATAAATTATATATCCTTATTATATACATATATAACACTATAAATATAACACTACAAATATAATAAGAATATATAGGTTATATAAATAAGGTTATATAAGTATAACAAGGGTATTAAGTACTTCAGTATTAAAAATATATATTTTTCTACCAAAACATAAACACCAAGTCAACTATAAACCCTTTGATCTGCAATAGTGTCCTGTCTGCAAGATGTGCTAAGGCATTGTTGGCACAAAGCTTGTGGGAGTAACAAGCCAATACCTGATTTGACTCAAAGCCCATTCCATGAAATGTAACTCATGCCAGATTATACTTGGATGATCAAGAACCTGAGACTAAATAGCCCAGAGACCTAGGGTCAAACTGAATACTACTAGTTTACAACAAGTATTCCAATAAAATGACTCCTACTGACATTCTGCTGTAGTCATAGATTAGTACCTTGCTCAGCCATCATTATAGAAGCTTCATTGAAGCAAATGGGAACAAATACAGTGATTCACAGCCAGACATTATTCAGACAATGAGAGACCTTGGAATGCTCAGCCCTAAACAGAATTTCTCTATCAAATTCCTCCCCTCAAGGCTCAGAGAAACTTACAGAAGAGGATACAGAAAGAATATAAGAGCCAGAGATCGCGAAGGACACCAAGAA
The DNA here is from genome assembly GCF_950005125.1 of Chionomys nivalis. Lineage (NCBI taxonomy): Eukaryota > Metazoa > Chordata > Mammalia > Rodentia > Cricetidae > Chionomys > Chionomys nivalis. The sequence continues at coordinate 73,381,110 of NC_080112.1, read as the reverse complement.
AACAAGGTCCTCTAAAGCAACATATCTAAGCTCATATGAATTCACAGAGGCTGAGGCAGCATGCACAAGGTCTGCATGGAACTAGGTTCTCTGTGCTTCTATTATATCTTCCAGTTTAACGTTTTGTGGGATTTCTGAGTGGGTCTCTGATTTCCTGTGCCTTCTCTTGTGCTCTTTTCCTCCTATTGATTTGTCTTGTTCAAGTCTGATGTTAGTAATAGGTTTTTTTGTACCCTGGTAATAGGTTTTTCTGCCAACACAGTAAGCCAGATCAAACCAAATTGAAAAAGTAGAAGAACAAGTTTATTTGAACAAAGCAGCTTTTGAGTGGGTTCTCCAGACCCAGAGATTGAAGCCAGAGAAGCCACCTGCCTGAACTAAAGCAAGGAGATTATGTAACCTGTAGGCAAAGGGTGGTGATGTGTCCACCCAAAGCGTGGTTTGTGCCCAAGTATGGTCAAAAACTGGAATGTTTAGGCGAGGACTTAGGCTGCTGGTGGCAACAGAGGAAGAAGTTGCGGTAGTCGCAGGAATGTGGAACTGGGCTTTTTGGCGCCTTTGTTGGAGATTCTCTGAGAAGGCAGGGTTTGGAGAGAGAGAGGCAGGAATGGGCTTTCTGGATCATGCAGGAGGTGAGCTGGAGGTTCCAACCGAACATCTTGACCCTTTTGGGTATATGGATGTTATAATCTTAAATACCAGGAGCACGTACAAAATAGATGCCATTAGGTGACAGCGTTTGCATGGAGAGTTTATTGGGGAGAGGAATGGAAATGGGAGAGAGAAGGGGGGAGGGAGGGAGGGAGAGAGAGAGAGAGAGAGAGAGAGAGAGAGAGAGAGAGAGAGAGAGAGAGAGGCTCAAAAGCCTGCCTGCCTCTTTGGAGGAAAGAGAAGGGGGAACAGGCAGAGCTTGTCTCTTAAGGGAAGATGTAACACATGCGCACAGACTGCTTAGTGACTTAGCAGCCATAGGATCCTGGGCTGTCCAGGATGCCTGAGTGCATCCTGCCAGGTGACCGGGGATAGGCCAGCATAATGCCTAAATGCTAACATTTCTCCCTTTTGTTTATTATAAAAAGGTGAGGAGTTAGGGGTGGCAGGTAAGGGGGATGAGAACACAGAGTTCTTAAGATTGCTTCGTGCTGATCTGGGAGTGTTGGAATCTTGGGGGGACCTGAGAAAACTGGGATGCTGGCCACGTTCAGGAATATCTGGCTGTTTCACTGTTCTCAAGACTCTGTGGTGCCATCCGGTGCCTCTTGGATCTAGCAAGATGCTGGAAGAGCAGAGGATAAAGTTAAGTGTAGGGAAAAAAATTTCTTAGGTGTGGGTAATTGAGGTGGGGGGAGTGTCAAGACCAAAGAAAGGTGGGGAGGATTAGGCTGCTAAGAGTACTTGAGGGGTGCATCTGTCCTGTTCAAGGTGAATCCAAGTCGACTCCCTGAAGCTTACAAGAATTCTTGGAGTTTGTGAAAAGGTAAGTTTTAGATACATTAGCATTCCAAGTGTTTATAACCTATACTGAAATTTATATTGTAAAAACAGCAGTATACTCATGCCAGAAATGATTTTGGTTGTATTCATTAACAGTCTTTCTTCTGTCTGGAAAACTGTGACAGACTTAAAAGAACCTTTTAAGTCTATACTTAGAAAACAACTAAAAGGAATTTAAAGTCTTGATCGTATAATGGCGTAGTATGGAGTTTAGTACTCTGCCAGAGCTAGATTAATAACTTATTAGAATTTCATCAACTATTGTTAAGACTATGAACTTTCAGAGTCTGAATATAGCAGTTGCATAGTGAGGAAAAGAAATCTGAAGCATGTTATTCTCTTATACTTCTCAGATCACTTTCTCCTTATCGTCGTTTAAGCTTTCTTATCTTCACATAAACAAACCTTCTAATTCACCAGGAAATACAGTTTGCTGACCATTGAGAGCAGTCATTGCAAAACAAGTTCCTTTAAATAAAAGAGTCTTTCCTTGAGTCTGGTAGCAAGGTGAACTGTGTTTAGACGTAGTATTAGCTCTAGGAAAGTGAAGCCTGTGACCTGAATTTTACACAGAGAACTGAACTGAGAAGACAGCTAAAGCCTTGGTTGTTTCTGTTAAGCTGACGAAGCTGCCTCTAGCCTAGTCATCAAACACTGTCAGAGTTCTGAGAAGGATAAATTTTGCCTGAGTTACTGATTTAAAATGACAGAGACTTAGTTGCTGGTTTCCTAAACAGCCACTTCCTCTGTGATCATTGAAGGCAGAGGTCTCAGGGCAACATCAGTCTTTTCTGGAAGGCATAGTCATGAACTTGTGGGAATACCAGTCTATCTTTGTCTAAGCAACTAGAGGCAGTTGATTCCTCAGTGCCCTGTTTTGTCCATGGTCTGAAGAGGATCTTTGCAGCAGTTGAGGTGAAAGGCAGTTTTGTTCAGTCGCTGGAGTTGCCAGTTTTGAAGCAAGATTCAGGTGAAGGTTCTTCTGTACCCATCCATCTTCTTTGGAGGAAATAGGGATGCTTCCAGGAGCTGGCATGTTTCTCTATTATGAAAAGCTTTTTAATTAAACATTTTAAATGTGATATTCTGCAGATCCGAGCGTTTGCAGACTGTATGACTATTAGGTAAGTCTGAGTAGACAAACATTGTTTCTAGTTGCTTGTTTTCAGCTTCACTTTGAAAACATATGCAGGGGGCAAAGTAAGGCTTATCCCTGTAATTAATTATATCAGTACTCAGTGTGAAGACAACTAAAGAACTCGATCACTTATAAGATGACTATTGACTTGTATCCCTTAACAGTCTACAATAGGTGAACAGCTGTTGTAAGTCTAAAATTTTGCATTATATTCCTGCCTGGTTTAGCCTTAAAAATACTGATTTTGAATTGCAGCTCTTCTAGTATCAAAATAAAACCTTTAAATGATAGAAAATTTGCTGAGTAAAGAAACCAAAATAGCCATTCTATGGGTAAAATGTTTGTGCCAGCTGTTAAGGCTGTCTCTTGGGAGGGCAAAGAAAAATCACAAGGGAAAGATCCCAGGGTGAAATGGAAGCAGGAGAAAAGGGGCTTGTGAGTTGGGATGTAGCCCGTGAGCAGGGACTGAGGGAGCACAGAAGCCAGCACTGCCCTTGACAAGTCATGGGGGCCTCTGTCCAAGTGCCCAACTCTGGATCCTCTTGGAGGACCAGACATTCCATTATAGAATATATATCTTATTTATCAAATATAATATTTATTAAACATATGTTAACATGTATCTAAGTTCTCTAGAAGCTTGATGTTGAACATTTGACAAAGATAAAAGTATTTGGGTATGAATCCCTAGGTTAGCTTTTGTTAATCTAAATATATCTTTATAACCTTAAATTTTTATCATCATATAGAATATATTTTAAAGCAGAATTGAATTACATATACAGTACATTGTAACAGATCTACCCATATATTTTTATCATCATACAAAAGCCTATACCAATCCAAAATATTTGAGACTTGTTGCTTTCTTAGTCTAGAAGGAGATACAATGAATAGAGCTCTTTAGGACTAATAAGTTTACTCTTTAAACTTAGTAAAAAATGGCTGCCAACCATGTGGCTGTCTACATCATGATGAGGTCACCAGCCAAGATGGAGGAGAGCCACGTGGTGGCTTTCTAAACAGTAGTTACATGCAGACACACACAGTTGAATCCAAGTTACATACACATACAGAGTTAAAGCTAGCTTGTGTTCATACATATAGAGTCACATATATGTACACACATATAGACATATATATTTTTAAACAGGAGTTGAATAAATTAAAAGGGGAAACCAGTAGGTGCTGAGCAAGATGAAGCTGGCTTTCCATCTCTTAATCCCACATTGAAGCAGACCTAGACAGGACATTTAGAGAGGGATAGCAGACAAACAAGCAGATTTTGGAACAAAGAGAAAGAAAGAAAGTAGAAAAAGTGGGTACCTTTGGTGAGCCCTGCCAAGGTATGCCATTAAACAAACATGCCACACATAATGAAGTTAGAATAGGAGGAAAGAAAGGAGTAAAAGGCAAGAGACGAGGCAGAGAGAATGAGCTCTGCCTGGTGGGCATTTTTAAGGGTGCACATGTCACATAGCTAGTGGCAGAAAGCAACCTGGTGATATGTAACTGCTTCATCAGCAGAGGCTGGGCAATGAGAGGAGGGTGGTGCTGAGGTGAACATGGATCGGAGTACCTGAGTCAGCTTCAACAAAAGATGGAGGTGTCCTCAGATTGCACCATCACCCAGAAGGGAGTCAGGGGCAGTGCAGCACTCCTGAGTTGCATCAAGGGGAGGTGTAGAGCCAGAGCACCAACTGTATACTTGTTACAGACTCACCACTTGTCCATAGCCAGCACAGGGAAAAAGAACAGGGAGGGGCTTGGAGTGAAGGTAAGATAAAGGTTGAAATTAGGGTGTCTCCTTCCATTTATTGGATTTCTGGCAGAAAGTTGTAAAGGTCCCATAAAATGTTGGGATATAGGGTGCTGGGAAGCAGCCATGTGGATTGAGATCTAAGGGATATTTGGGCCAAATCTCCCTGCAGAGGCAGATGAGTTTATTGTAGTGGAAGATGCAGACCCCACGAGTAAGGTAGAGGAATAAGAGTCAATGACTTTTTATCAAGTGAGGATCAAGCAAGAAAGACACAAGCCACACTGTGACTTGTCAGTCAAAGAGTAGAGGCTGAAGGACTAAACCCAAGAGATGCTTGGGTCCAAGAGATAAGAAATGAGGCCTCATTTGTGGGGAAAGACCAGAGGTGATTGTCAGCGAAAGGAGTCAGTCATAACCCTGAAGGTAGTGACTGGGTAATTCCTCATTCCCAAGGACACCAGAGGGGTGCCATATGTTCAATAGTCACTTACACAGATCCATAAAAGCATTTATGCTGGCCAGGAGAAGGGAAGCTTACTGATTCTGCTGGTTTTGTATGCTTGGCCCAGTGATCCGTTAGTTTAAAAACCAAGACTGTCATATTTGGACCGGGTTCCAGGGTCCTGGTGTACTCTGTACTGCCAGTAGGCAGGAGGAAGCACCAGGAAAGTCTCCAGAGGTCACAGCACCAATATTATAATTTAAAAAGTGGTGGGAGCACGCATGCAAGACAGATGCCATCATGCGACAGAGCTTGCATGGAGAGTTTATTTGGGGGAGGAGAATGGAAAGGAGGAGGGAGAGGGAGGCCCAAAAGCCTGCCTGCCTCTTTGGAGGAGCGGCAGGAGTGAGCGGTGGAATGGGTAAAGCTTGTCTCTTAAAAGGGGGCATAGCGCATGTACACAAACTGCATAGTCACACAGCAGCCACAGGACTCTTGATGGACTTAGGGTACTGCCTGAGTGCATCCTGCCACATGACGGGAAAGGCCAGCATAGTGCCTGAATGCTAACAATGGGCATAGGTTCAAATCTGGCTACTTCCTGCTGGCATGGGATGATGTGAGTAGGGGGAGTTAGGAGTTGGTGGGTTTGTGCTCAACAGGAAGTATGGGTGAAAAAGCATTCAGTTACCCACCAGGCTGGAGACTTCATGAATCTGTTCCTGGAAGAAGCAGGCAAGTTGCTAGGAGAAAAAAAAATAGATTATTACCCTCAGTCATATGAACAGGGCTAGCCATCGGAAGAGTGAAGATTGCCAGAAAGAATGGAAGTGAGATATATCCTGCTTGTATTGGCAACGTTCTTCAGACAATTTGTGGAGTGACTCGATATTAATTTCTATCAGGCCAGAGTCCTTGATACAGTAACAACACTCTTTCCACAGACACATGCAAATATCTGTAAAGCACTGTAACAGATTTACACCTTGGTGTCATAGCAGAAACTATGGCTTTTGGATTTCTGGAAAACTGGAAGGTGAAGGATTCCAGTTGCTTCACAGATCCTGGGTAGATGCCCACTTGAGCCTGGGAAGGTGGTACCCGCACTGATGTCCTGGGAGCTTGACAGCTGAAGGGGTGGTGAGGATCACAGTGTAGGGTCCTTTCCACCAGGGCTCTAGAGATTTAGGAGATAACTGCTTGAGGTGTACCCAGTTCCATAGGGAGAGTGGGATGGACTCAGGAAGAGTTGTATCCATTGGCATGGGGACAGGGAGATAGCTGTCAGCATGTGGACAGAAAAAGGATCATAGAAGGGAGAGGTGGGGTAAGAACGTGGCCAGTGAAGGGGTCTGGATGGGGAGGTGGTGGTTGAGATGGAACAGCCTTTTGTAACGGAGCTCTAAAGATTTAAAACCTATAGGAAAGCGTAGGGTGGTCTGGAAGTGGGTAAGGGCAATGGGGAGGAGGGAAGGCCAAGGCAACCTGAGTTCAATAGAGAGCTTGGTGAATTGTTTAATGAGTCCCTTGGCCCTCTCAACCTTTCCTGAAGATTGTGGGCGGTAAGGTTTGTGGAGTTTCCAGGAGGTGTTGAGGGCTTCAGATACCAGCTCGTTTACCCTGGATGTGAAAACTGGGCCATTGCCCATTTGGATGGCCTGTAGCACACTGAACTGAGAGTTGATGTGTTTAAGGAATACCCGAGCCAGCACATCTGCTGTTTCCTTGAAGATGAAGGATGTCTCTATCCATCCTGTAAAGGTGTCAACAAGAGTTAGCAGATAGTGGTGCTTTTTATGAGTAGGCCTATGGGTGAAGTCAGCCTGTCAGTCCTTGCCCAATTGGTGTCCTCAGAGCTGGTGCAAGTGTTGGCATATCTGGAAGGCCCCTGCAGGTTAGCCTTGGCACAGGTCTGACAGGAGGAGTGGACTTGGACAATATGGGCTTGAAGGTGGAAGGAACCAAAGAGGGGCTCTAAGAAGTGGAACAAAGTCTTGGTTCCTATATGTAAGGTTTGGTAGATGTCTGAAATGATGGAGAGTCCCTGATCCTGGGAGAGGATGAGGTGGTTGTTTAAAGAGAACCATTTGTCTTTTGTGTGTGTGGCTCCTTTATTCAGGAGTTCATCCCTCTCCTCTGGTTAGTAACAGGGCTGATAGGAGGGTGTCAAAAACAAAGTATGTTCTGTAGATCCAGTGGCACTGGAGGTTAGTCCCCAGGCTACTGAGTCAGGCATGGTATTGTCTAAGGCCACAGGATCATTGGAGGGCTGATGTCCTCGCCAGTGGATTATGGCTATCTCTGCAGAGAGCTGGAGGGCCTCCAAGAGCTTGGCTATAAGGAGTCCATTGGCAATGTGCCCTTGGTAGTGAGGAAGCCCCCTTTCCTTCCAAAGGACAGAATGGGTATGGGCTATTAAAAATGCATTTTTAGAGTCAGTGTAAATGTTATCCCATTGACCATTAGCTATTTGGAGTGCTCTAGTCAAGGCAATTAATTTGGCCTTTTGTGAAGAGGTCCCCACCAGCAAATGGATTGTTTCAACCGTTTTAGTGGAAGTGACCACCACATAAGCTGCCTGCTGGTTTCCTGATCTGTCTATAAGAGAACTTTCTATCAACAAAGAAGGTGAATTGGGGATCTGTGACAGGATGGTCTAGGAGACCAGACTGGGGTGAGCATAAGACCTCCACAGCCTCTAGGCAGGAGTGGGAGGGAGTATCCGAGGAGGAAGAGATAGGCAGGAGGGGTGCAGAGTTTAGAGCAGGGCTAGGGCCAAGATAATTTGGAGGTTTTCTAGAAACAGTAAATGGAAGACCTGGACCCATGAGGGCCCAAGGAGGGAAAGAGAAGAATGACTCACAAAGTTTGAGAGGCAGTGGGTGGAGTGAGTATACAGTGATTGGCTGAAATAGGGTGATCTTGGGGGCATCCCGAGCAAGTTCACCTGCTGCTGCTAGAGCTCTCAAACATGGCTGCTTTCCACACATAGTACGGTCTAGTTGGTTGAACAGGAGAGCAACAGCCCAATTTAAAGGCCCAACTGGTTGGGTTAGAACCCCAGGGACCACTCCCACTTTTTTATCTATGAAGAGGTGATTGCGGTGGATGGAGTCTGGGAGAACTGGAGGGGCATCAGAAGAGCATCCTGCTACAAAGGGAAGTGTCCTTGAATGGTGGCCTGGTGGTTGAGGGGCCCTGTGGGCATCTCTCTGGCTGCCTCGTACAAGAGCATGGCCATGATGGCAAAGGTCAGGATCCAGTGACAGAAGAATCCCATCAGGCTCCAAAATAAGAGAATCTGGTCCGCTGCGGTCAGGGATTGTAAGTCCCACAGAGCTCAGGACTTGATCGGAGGTGACGGTCTTAGATACCCTGAGCTGAATGCCCAAATACACAACAGTGGGAGAGCACAGCTGAGCTTTAGATGGGGAAGCACGGTATCCCAGGGAGCCGAGGTAGTTTAGGAGCAACATGGTGGCTCGTTGGGACAGAGGAGGGAGGGGCTGCAAAGTAGGAGATTGTCTACATACTGGAGAAGTGTGCTAGAACTGGGGACGATGGTGGAATCCCTGGCTAAGGCTTGGCCAAAGAAATGGAGACTATCCCCAAACCCTGAGGGCGAACAGTCCATGTGAGCTGTCTGCAGACCATGCATCAGGGTCATCCTAGGTGAAGGCAAAGAGGCAATATGAGTCAGGGTATAGAGGGACAGTAAAAAGGTATCTTTTAGATCCAGGAAAGTGGGAAGTTAGTAGGAGGAATGTTAGAGAGAAGGGTATAAGGGTTTGGTGACCCTGGGTGGGTTGGGATAACTGCCTCACTAATGAGGCAGAGGTCCTGAATTAAGCTGTAAACCCTGGAGGATTTATGCATGGGGAGAATGGGAGTGTTGCAAGGGGAGTCGGTAGGGATTAACAGTCCTCGAGATAGAGGCTGGTAATAATGGGTTTGAGGTTTTGGCAATGGGTTTCAGAAATAGGAAACTGGTTTCTAGAAGGAAAGGAGAGGGGGTCCTTAAGGCAAACCAGGACTGGCTGATGGTGAGTAGCAACCACTAGGAGATACCCCATACTTGGGGGTTGACTTGGTCCGGGAGGATAGGGACAGGACAGTTTAGGGTAGGGATCTGTGAGGCAATTAAGGGAAGAAAAAGATGGGAATCAAAAGAGACTATGTGGGGGTCAAGAAGACAGTATCCCCAAAGTGGCAAGGATAGCATGGCCAAGTAAAGGTACCAGACAAACTGGTATGACTAGAAAAGAGTGTGAGAAGAACCGTCCTGCAAGAGTGCAGGAAAGTGACAGTCCTCTACCAGGCTAAGGTGCTCGAAGTCTGGAAGAGTCTCAGATGCCTGTGCTGGTGGGGCTTGACCTCTTTAGGCACTGGCTGGGAAATGGGTGACTTACCCTGAGTCAAAAGTCAATTATGTCTGCTGGAGAGAAAGATAAAGGTATGGGGATGGCCTCCCACGTAGCCAGAGGACCTAGTCCACCGGGCAGGAAGGCTCAACTCCTCCCAGATTTCGGCACCAAGAAAATAGGTTTTCTGTATCTCCAATAGTAGGCTTCTCCACCAAGGCACTAAGCCAGATAAAGCCAAATTGAAAAAGTAGAAGAACAGGTTTATTTGATCAAAACAACTCTTGGGTGGGTTCTCCAGACCCAGAGATTGAGGTCAGAGAAGCCACTTGCCCCAGCTAAAGCAAGGAGATTAAATAGCCAGTAGGCAAGCTGTCAGGACGTGTCCACCACAAGCTGAGTTTGTGCCAAAGTATGGTCAAGAGATGGAATGCTTGGACGGGGACTTAGGCTGCTGGTGGCCACAGGGGAGGAAGTTGCAGTAGTCACAGGAATGTGAAACTGGTTTTTTTGGCGCCTTTTCTTTGTTGGAGATTCTCTGAGAGGGTAGGGTTTGGAGAGAGAGAGGGATGGGGCTTTCTGGATCATGCAGGGAGTGAGCTGGAGGTTCCAACCAAACAGTTAGATTTTGATTTATCTTATTATATTTTATTTATTATATCATATTTTATTATCCTTTAGAAGTCTGTTTGTTTTCTAATGAGAGACAGAAATGGAGTGGATCCAGATGGGAGGGGAAGTGGGAAAAAAAACTGAGCAGTAGGAGGGGAAACGATAATTAAGATATATGAGAAAAAAATCTATTTTCACTAAAAGGAAAAAACAAAAATATACAATCACATATATTCACATACATATGTTTGTCATGTGCCTTTAGTATCATAAATATATCATTCTATTTGCTTGCAAGTTGATGAGAACAAACTATAATAATTTTTCTAGGAATAATATTTTAAGAGAACATTTACAGATAGATATATAACGTAATAGTAGAATACTTTCCTGGTATATAATTATTATACCCTTGATTATATCCCCAACACTAAAAGAACAGATCAACTTAAATTGTGGCTGAAGAAAATGACTCCATTTTTTCCTTCATTTCAAAATATGTCAAAAACAAGTTGCCAGATTAGTTAAAAAGGGAAAATATGTAGCCTTCTGAAGTTAGGCATATTCTCAGCCTCCCTCCAACACTGGTATTCTTTTGATTGTCTCCTTTAATGAATGTCTCAAGCCTGTCTCCTTTTCCTTCTGAGTAGTATCCCTTTGGTACCTATCATGTGACAGATATGAAGTGTTTGGGTTTAATCTGTCAAAGTATATCTAAGTGAGAAGCATCACAAGATAGCTGGGGACCACAAAGAGCCTTCCTTGCGGGAAAGACCCTGTTAATTAAATTTTATATAAAGGCTCACCAGATATATATTTTTTTACAAGTCAAATGTTTTAAGTATTTCCGAGAGAGATCTCCACTATGGGCTTTTCTGTGAAAATCAATTAGTGTTATGATTATGAGATCGCTTTCCTTTAGAAACATTTGTCATAATGATAAAGTATACACCTTAACAGAGAAAGGTTTTTGCCTTTGCTTTTTGACTTTCAGTTCTCTTTGTCTACAACAAATCTTGGTTTGGTCTACAACTGCTGTAGGAAGTCTTACAGTTAGTGGTTACCTGCCTACTGGGGCGTGGCCTCTTATACTATATATGCTGATGTAGAGCTCGCGTCTGGCCTTTTTTCCGGCCGCTCTTTCTGGTTGCTGGATTCGGTTTCTGTTCTCCATTCAAGCAGAGGATTATGATTTGTGAATTTACCCCTAAATAAATAACCATCTAGTTCTCAATTCTGAGCTAGTGTGGGGTTTCTTTTAAGCGTCCTTCCACATACAACAAACACTGATTTGTGTGTGTACGAACGTATGTGAGTGAGTGAATACGTGGGTGTGTGATTAAAACTAGAGCCTTATATACTAGGCAAGTACTATGCCACTGAAATGCATTCCCACCTAAAATGTTTGAAATGATTGTTCTCTAGTGAGGAGTACAGTAGACCCTTCTCCTATGATAAATAACTTAGTTCTCTGAATGTTGTTTCTACCTTCATTGTCTTATATATAAACATGCATTTTCATGGCCTAAACCAATGATACTCTTGGTCCAGGAGCCTATTATCTACTTATCCATAGTACCATAACCTATCAGTTCCTTTCCCAAATTATTTCAACTGGTAAAAGTTATTTAAGATTAGTCTATTTTGTGTTAAAATGTGTTTTGTTTTGTTTTGTTTTGTTTTTCAAGACAGGTTTTCTTTTGGTAGCCTTGGCTGTCCTGGAACTAGCTCTGGCCTTAAACTCATAGAGATCTACCTGCCTTTGCCTACCAAATGCTGGGATTAAAGGTATGTGCCACCACTGCCTAGGTAAAATGTCTTTTTAAAAATTATTTTTACCAAATTTGATTTGAACAATACATATTTGTTCACAGAATTCTGTACTATGAACTTTAATATTTCTTGGCATTGTGTCTACTATATTTTAGAAGTCTAAGGAATTTGATGCTTTAGTTGAAATCTGCTTCAAAAAATTTCTAAATTCTTATATATCTTCTCTTGGATCTTTGTTGATCTTTTTTTTTTTGCTCTTTATTGATCATTTCTTTTCCATTTTCTGCCTGTTGACTCCACACCCATTCTATTCTCTCCAACTATGGACTCCCACCTTTCATCTCTGCCTGTTCAAATCTTCCCCATTTTTATCCCAGTTAATGAAGTGTATATCTTAAGAAGACAAAGACTTTTTATATTGAAAACTTACATGCCACTAAACAATACCTTGACATGATATACAGTAAATTTTGAAATCTTGAATATTGCATAACTAAGTTATAAAGTTGCACAACTAACTTATAAATAACAGTGCATCAAAAAAAAACTTTCCTTGGTAATTGTTCTGGTTTGAGTCTTTGTCAGCATACACGAACTAGAGTTATCTGGGTCTCAGAACTTCAATTGAGAAAATGCTTTTATTAAATTGCCTATAGGCAAGACGATGGGAGCACTTTCTTGATCAATGATCGATGTGGGAGAGCCCAGACCACTGGGGGTAGTCCCATCCCTGGACAGATGATCTTTGATAGCTTAAAAAAGGAGAATGAGCAAGTCACAGAAAGCAAGCCAGCATTCTTCCATAGCCTCTACTTCAGTTCCTGCCTCCAAGATCCTGCCTTCAGTTCTTGTCTTGACTTCCTTCAATGATGAACTATAAGATGTCAGATGAAATAAACCCCTTTTCTCCACAAATTGCTTTTGTTCAGAGTTTTATCACAGCAATAGAAAGCAAACTAAGACAGAAATTGGTGCCAGGATCATGAAATATTGCTGTGACAGACATAGTCATGTTGTTTTGGAAAGGATTGTGGCAAGAGTTTGGAACTTTGGGCTGAAAAAGTCATTAACTGTTTCAAGCATAATGGACTATTCTGTTGGGACTTGGAGGATACAAGTATTGAAAGCAATGCAGTCTAATCTACTTGGGATGCAGAAAAAGACAAGCTCTCCTGAGTAAATAGGGAGCATGTGGATCATGGGAAAGGGTATAACAGGAGTAGGAAAAAGGGGAGGGGAGCGGAGAAAAATATATAGCTCAATAAAAACAATGTAAAAACAGAAAGCAATGCAGACTGTGGGGGCCTGGCTTGTGAAGTTTTAAAGGGAAGCAAAGACTCTATCCAGGCTGTGTGATATATTTGAAATAAAAATCTGTGGTGTCTGCTCAGCTGGAGCTGTGATTAACGAGAGACCAGCATTACTGAAGTGAAACCTTTCCTGGGACAATTGATGCTGGCTCACTGGGGCTGAGAAATCAGCTGCTATTAAGAAGAGACTAGCATCTTTGAGAGGAAACCTTCTGGGAGTATTTCCTCAGGGTCAGCAGACAGAAGCTCGATTCCATAGGGAACCAAGGCTGCAAATAATGCTGGCAGAAAATCTTGGTAAAGTGTAAGGAGTTTCCCATGGGGTACTAGTTTTGAAGGCTTAAAGGAGTCATGAAGAACATCTGAGAGTTAGCCCTGTTTGAGAGCTAGAAGAGGCTATTGGTAAAGGTGCAGTTCTAGTGGAGACCCCAGCATACTGGAGATGCTATGATTATGTAAAAACCATCAAGAAGAGAAGTAGCTGTGGAGTGGAACTGGCCAGAGCCAACAAGACAAACTGTGTGTATTGTGGATGGGAAAGTTACAGAAGTGGGACTGCTCCGGGCTTTTGGAGTTCAGAGGATTGTGAGTGGGTCCCAGATGCCAAGCATTGAATTTTTTACACTGTTGGAGTTTGTTTTGATTGATTTGATTGTGACTATGCCCTGGTTTTTCCCTCTTGGAGCAAGAAATTATGTAACTTCATTTTCATTTGTACAAGATCCCACAGTTAAGAGGTTTTGGACTTTATTTTAAAGAGACAACGTTTTTAGCATGTTTGATTTTTTTTAGATTGTGGAACTTTTAAAGTTATCTGTGCTTTATATTGCAATGTTAACATTAATATAAGATATTGGGGATAGATAAAAAAGGTCAGTCTTAATACAAGTGGTTGTGTTCTTTATTGAAACATCTGTATCTCTTTTACCTTTCATGGTATTATGTTTTAAGTTGCTTTGAACTTTTTCCAGTATTAATTTATATTCTGTTTTTTCAATTTTAAAACATTTTTTTCTAAGGCCCAAAATCTCTTTAAGAGTTAAAGTTTTCCTGGGATGAAGAAGGATGCTTAAATGAAATCCCACACTAGCTCAGAATTGAGAATAACAGACAGTTGTTTATATAGGGGTAGACTCACAAATCAGAATCCTCTGCTGGAAGGGAGAAGAGAAACCAATCCCTCAGCCGGAAAAGAGGTCGGCCGCCACGCCCCAGTGGGCGTGTGACTACTGACTGTAGGATTTCCTACAGCACTGGCAAGGGGACTGTAAATATGTCTTAGTGATTAAGAGCACTTGATGTTCTTGAAGAGGTCCCAAATTCAGATCCCAGCATCCACAAGGCAGCTCACAACTGTCTGTAATTCCAGTCCCAGGGAATCTAATACACTCTTCTGGACTCCACCGTCACCAGGCAGACATGAGGTGCACAGACGCACATTTAGCCGTTCACATAAACATAAAATAAATCTTAAAAAGAAAAAAATGAAAACACAGCATAAAATTATTCTCCTGGATTGAGTCTATTACAATTTTAAATCTTGTCATAACAAATTTATATCAGTTAAATGGATATGACTTTTAAAAATTAGTTTATATCATGTATAAATCAATATTAATCACTGCCATAGCATGACAAACTTGGCATCAGTTTTATATATTTCTATATTTTGAAGCATGCAAATAAGTTAGGAACGTATATATATATATATATATATATATATATATATATATATATATCCCCAATTATTTAACTACTTCCAATATATTTGCCACAATTCAAAATGAACTATTACAAAAGATCGTTCTGTGTATGATAGTACATAGCTATATGATCAACATTCAGGAAGCTAAGACAGGAAGATTGGGAATTCCTTATGTAGCTGATCTGGGATATATAATGAGACTTGTCTCCAAAAAATTTTAAAAGTATCTTATAAATCAACCACATTTCTCAGTTTTGTTAACAGGTAATGGAAGTCTTCTGTTTTGCAAAACCAATTAGTCAATCAAATGAACTTTCTAAAATCTGCAATAATATTTGAATTTGTTCCTTTATTTACTATCTTAGCACATATTAAGATTGAGAATGGATTTGGATATGTTTATTTGGTAAAGAAAGAAAACGACTATAATAAAAGGAAGCATATCTTTAATCATCCATGCTTTTTAAGGCAGTTCAGATTTGAGAATGTGTTCATGTGGAAACTGGACTCTTTTTAAGCTGTCATTGTGTCCACAGCTCTTGAAAAACCTTAGTTATATGGGCCACAGTTTTGAGATTGTTGTTCTATAGCATTTGGCATATAGTGTTTGCTAAGTACTCTAAAGAAATGGATGAATGTCTATATTTATTAGAACTGTGGAATGGATGTAGACTTGAGTATTTTATGCTGACTCATCATCACCAAGGTGGGTTGAAGGCCCCCACCATATGCAGCCTAAGCTAATGAAAGTGTCACCTATAATGAAATTTAGAGCAAAGGTGCTTCAGACTCTTCCTGATTTCAGTGCTTACATCTAACATATTCCACTCTCATAATAATCTTCCGTTTAAAGTTTATAATTTAATCTTGCTGTTTTAAATATACGTACTATTTTAAAATATATTAATATTTTAAGTGGATGTGCCTGAACAGAAAAAAAATATTTACTGTGTTAGTTGGGTTACTATAAAACGTTATCATAGGCTGGGTGCTTATAAGCAATAGAATATCACTTTCACAGATCTAGATGCTGGAAATTCTAAGATCAAAGCCCCAACATATGGAATGTTTGATGAGGCCTTACTTTCTGGTTCACTGATAATTCTGAGGTGTACCTTATTTGGAAGAAAAGTCCCTGCATATTTAATTAAACAATATAAAAATGAAGAGGTAATTATGAATTATTTTGTGGTCCCTAAATGTATGTGTGTGCATACATTCATGTGTGTGCGTGTGTGCATTTGTGTGTGTATGTGTATGTATCCTATAATGAAGAAAGAATCTCTTTGGATGTCTACAGAGAGTGAAGCCCTGTTGCTACCTTGATTTTTGACTTCTGACTTTTTGAACTATGAAGTATGAATTGCCACTATGTTTATAGGAATTTGTTGCAATAACTATAAAAAGCAATTACATTTAATGCTTCAAATCTCTGGTAATTTGATAACAGCATAGATCCAGTGTTACATGTGGCTTTTTACTCAACTAGCCTGAATTTGATTTTTTTTTATCATGGAATATCAGCTAGTATCTTTGATAAAGATATTGCTTTTACGATATTTTTATTCATTTTTATAGTAATTGGCACATAATGCAGGTAAATAGAAGTCAGAAGATAACCCCAAAGAGTCAGTTCTCTCCCTCTACAATGTGAGTCTTGAGGAATAAATCCAGGCCATCAGACTTGGTGGAAAGTGCTCTTACTACTAAGCCATCCCACCAGCCTGATACATCATTTTTAAATAAACGAGTGTACTTTTCTTACCATAAGAGAAAAAAATAGAAATAGGAAAATAATAATAACCCTCAAATATTATTTAATAGGCTATGATGTTTTGTCTACGGAATAAAATTTGGTAAATAAGCAGTCCAGGGTTATCTGACAGTAATTATAAAATGAATAATTCTTCCTTAGAATGCATTCAGTTGAAAAGAGGAGGGAGTCAGTCAAGCCTGTAACTTAATTACCTTGACTATTGTAGTTGACTAAAGAGCCATTTGATAGGATGAGCAAAGTGAATTTATATCTCAAGTGTCTGACAAGTAGTGTGTACTCAAATTTTTATTTCATAGTGTATTAATATTATTCTTACTATATACTATTACTGTAAATAATGTGTAGCCTTGAGTAGAACTGAATTTTTTGAAAGCGTATTTGTGTGGGGGCATGTGGGTGCATGCAGGCCAGAAAAGGGTATCAGATGCCCTGGGGCTGGAGTTACAGGCTGGTTTAAGCCACCCAATGTGGGTGCTGGGATCTGAATTCTCAGCTCAAATTTATGTAATGACGGTACTGTACTTCTAGATAATTTTTTTTGTTTCATTTAGTCTTTGTTGCACAAGAAATCACCCCAAAATACGTTCATTTAAAATAACAAAAGAAAATTAAATAGCTAATAGCTTTTTGAAGACACACTAATCCACTAGTAACCAGTTACATTGTTAGACAGTCCTCTGTAGCTAAATGAGACAAAATGTGATCATAGCCAATAGAGTACATGGAACATAGAGAAAATACATGATAAATATTTAGTACCGACTTCTGTAGCTTAAAATGTAGCTAATGTCTGATTCTACTCTATGGTGCAACAAAAGTGAATTGTTAGTTTTTCATCTATATCGCAAAGCTCCATTTATATAAAAATTCTTTTAGTTTATGTGCACTTGAAATATTTCTCCTCCATGATCAACACATTCAGGTCCTGTTGCCATCCTCACATGTCAGGATTTGTAGATGATGTATTTAAAAAATAGAGAAATGAATAGTACCAAAGATAATTATACTCCCTGGCCAGATATTCATGTGGCACAATGATCTTGAAATGGTTTTGTGATGAGAGGAAAACATATCCAGGCCTTAGAATTCAAGTAGAGTTTGGATGGACTGAAAAGGGACATGAATGTGTGCTTTATACAAGCTGAAAGAGATTTGGCTTAGTCATGTGCAATGATGAATATGCTTATTATTGGCTTTATCCGCATAGAAAAATAGGTTTTTAAAGAGGGGAGGTGATTGTAAATAAACTTGAAGATGCTTTCATTCTTTAAGGCTGTGCCCTTTAACCAGCTCCTGTAGCAGCTGTAGTGACTGGGGATGGCTGGGAGGAGAATCAGTAGTTTCTGCCAAAGTAGCAGCTCTTCTTGCCTTTGGAAAAAGAATACTAATTACTGGGGATGCTAATTGTTTCTATTTGAAAATTCTTGTAGTGGTTTTTCTGAAACACGTTAAGTGAGCATTAGGTGGGTAACTAAATCACTGCCAGTAAAGAATCTTCTTTACTACTAGTGTGGAAAGACTTCGTTGCATAAGGAAATGAACTTGGTACCTCCCTTTCTATTATACTGTTCTTGGGAGCTGATAATTGGAACTGTTTTAAGAGAAAAGGTTATAATTACTGTTCTGGAGTTGTGACTTGTAGCTCTTTTCTATTTGAAATTTTATGTTTATTGTTTAAGTGACTCACTTGGAGGAATATCGGTTGCCAAAAAACTCACTATATACATTATTCACTTGTATTCTTGATTTATAACACAAATGGGCTTTCATGATGCCACAAACCTTTAATCCCAACACTTGAGAAACAGAGGCAGGCTGATCTCTGTGAGTTTGAAGACAACCTGGTCTATATAATGAGTTCTCGACCAGCAAGAGCTATATAGTAAGATCCTGTCTCAGAAACATCCAACAACAATGTTCTTGTATGGTATTAGAATAACTCTGTGCATACTGAGAGTGGAAGACTGAAGTTCATTTGTTATTTGACTGCCATACAGATCCATAAAGTTAGCATCTTTTAGTTTTTAGAGACAGGGTTCTTTGTGTAACAGCCCTAGCTGTCCTGGAACTAGCTCTTGTAGACCAGGCTGTTCTCAAACTCACAGAGATCCACCTGCTCACTTTCTCCTCTTTGTTTCCCTGCTTAAATATACCTTGAGATCTTGGCCTATTAGCTAATAATTATTTTTTATTTTTTATTTTATTTTATTTCATTTTTGGTTTTTCGAGACAGGGTTTCTCTGTGGTTTTGGAGCCTGTACTGGAACTAGCTCTTGTAGATCAGGCTGGTCTCGAACTCACAGAGATCCACCTGCCTCTGCCTCCCAAGTGCTGGGATTAAAGGCGTGCGCCACCACCGCCCGGCTGCTAATAAAATTTTTGAATCCCATGGTGATTCTACCCTCCATCTCAAGCAAAGTTGCAGTGATTGAGTTATTTGAACATCTCAAGTGAGATCATCTCTATTTTTGTTTTTTTTTTAAAAAAAAAAAACACTGTGTCTCCTCATAGTAGATTGTTCATTTTATGAAAAAGGAACAAGATATAGGAAAAGGCTTAAATTCTTTTATATACCACAGTGAAAATATCATTTTATTATTCTCATTTGTCCTAACTTCTACTTTTATATATCTCTCTTTCCACTCAGTATTGATTACTAAGGTATGCATAGTGGACACTCAATTTCAAAATGTTCAATTTAGGGTTCCTATTTCCTAAAGCCTAGGACCACCACATAGCTAACAGATGCTATGTGTATATGATCATTAATTCTCCATAACAAATAGCTTCCCTGTTTGAGTTTATTTGTAAATGAATTATTTAGCTAAAACTAAAAACTGCTAAAAACTGTGAACAGTAACCAGTTGGGGCAAACTGTAGCTCGTCTGAAAAATGAATGTCCAGATGGTTTCACTCAAAATCTAGTTCAGGTTTTATTGCTAGATATTATTTAAAGGGGTATCCTAGTTCTCTAATGCTTGTATTCCTCCACACCTTACCAAAAGAGGAAGTTAAAAAATGTTGAATTAATGAATTAAATCAGAGGTCTCAGAGACTGCTAAGCCATTAGCAGTACCTTTTCCAAAATGTTTTATACCTATGATACAGTTATAGCCAAAGTATATAGAGAGTATGCTTTTATGGTTTACAAGAATGACCAAGGCACTTTAGCTTCTATAGGGAGAAGTCCAACATGTCATCTAGAAATTCACCAGAAATCTCAGTATCTACTCCCTAGCCCCATGGATTACATGTTCATGAGGTTCCTCAGGGTAGTTGAGGAGGTTTACTGTAAGCAACCATTCCTTGTTATGTTGAGATAAGTAGTGTGAGGGGAGGAGTTGGGAGGCAGGGAGAAATACCAAAGATAGCCCATTATTCTTGTGTATTTATTTCTTTTTTTTATTAATTAATTTATTTAATTATTAAAGATTTCTGCCTCTTCCCCGCCACCACCTCCCATTCCCTCCCCCTCCCCCAATCAAGTCTTCCTTCCTCCTCAGCCCAAAGAGCAAGCAGGTTTCTCTGCCCTGTGGGAGGTCCAAGGACCACCCACCTCCATCCAGGTCTATTAAGGTGAGCATCCAAACTACCTGGGCTCCCACAAAGCCATTACGTGCAATAGGATCAAGAACCCATTGCCATTGTTCTTCAGTTCTCAGTAGTCCTCATTGTCCATTATGTTCAGCGAGACCGGTTTTGTCCCATGCTTTTTCAGTCCCCGGCCAGCTGGCCTTGGTGAGTTCCCGATAGAACATCCCCATTGCCTCAGTGTGTGGGTGCACCCCTCGCCGTCCTGAGTTCCTTGCTCGTGCTCACTCTCCTTCTGCTCCTCCTTTGGATCGTGAGACTTCAGTCCAGTGCTCCAATGTTGGTCTCTGTCTCTGTCTTCTTTCATCGCCTGATGAAGGTTAATATTCAGGGGGATGCTTATATGTTTTTCTTTGGGTTCACCTTCTTATTTAGCTTCTCTAGAATCACGAATTATAGTCTCAATGTCCTTTATTTATGGCTAGAAACCAAATATGAGTGAGTACATCCCATGTTCCTCTTTTTGGGTCTGGCTTACCTCACTCAGGATAGTGTTTTCAATTTCCGTCCATTTGTATGCAAAATTCAAGAAGTCATTGTTTTTTACTGCTGAGTAGTACTCTAATATGTATATATTCCATACTTTCTTCATCCATTCTTCCATTGAAGGACATCTAGGTTGTTTCCAGGTTCTGGCTATTACGAACAATGCTGCTATGAACATAGTTGAGCATATACTTTTGTTGTATGTTTGGGCATCTCTTGGGTATATTCCCAATAGTGGTATTGCTGGGTCGAGAGGTAGGTTGAACCCGACTTTCCTGAGAAACCGCCACACTGCTTTCCAAAGTGGTTGCACAAGTTTGCATTCCCACCAGCAATGGATGAGTGTGCCCCTTTCTCCACAACCTCTCCAGCAGAGGCTATCATTGGTGTTTTTGATTTTAGCCATTCTGACCGATGTAAGATGGTATCTTAATGTTGTCTTGATTTGCATTTCCCTGATTGCTAAGGAAGTTGAGCACGATCTTAAGTGTCTTTTGGCCATTTGAACTTCTTCTGTTGAAAAGTCTCTGTTCAGCTCAGTGCCCCATTTTATAATTGGATTGATTAACCTTTTACGGTCTAATTTCTTGAGTTCTTTGTATATTTTGGATATCAGACCTTTGTCAGTTGCGGGGTTGGTGAAGATCTTCTCCCAGTCAGTGGGTTGCCTTTCTGTCTTAGTGACAGTGTCCTTTGCTTTACAGAAGCTTCTCAGTCTCAGGAGGTCCCATTTATTCAATGATGTCCTTAGTGTTTGTGCTGCTGGGGTTATACGTAGGAAGTGTTCTCCTGTGCCCATGTGTTGTAGAGTACTTCCCACTTTCTCTTCTATCAGGTTCAGTGTGTTTGGACTGATATTGAGGTCTTTAATCCATTTGGACTTGAGTTTTGTGCATGGTGATAGATATGGATCTATTTTCATTCTTCTACAGATTGACTTCCAGTTTTGCCAGCACAATTTGTTGAAGATGCTCTCTTTTTTCCATTGTATACTTTTAGCTCCTTTATCGAAAATCAGGTGTTCATAGGTTTGTGGGCTAAAGTCAGGGTCTTCTATTCTATTCCATTGGTCGACTTCTCTGTTTTTATGCCAGTACCAAGCCGTTTTCAGTACTGTAGCTCTGTAATAGAGTTTGAAGTCAGGGATGGTAATGCCTCCAGACAATCCTTTATTGTATAAGATTGTTTTGGCTATCCTGGGTTTTTTGTTTTTCCATATAAAGTTGATTATTGTCTTCTCCAGATCTGTGAAAAATTTTGATGGGATTTTGATGGGGATTGCGTTGAATCTATAGATTGCATTTGGTAGAATTGCCATTTTTACTATGTTGATCCTCCCAATCCAAGAGCAAGGGAGGTCCTTCCATTTTCTGGTGTCCTCTTCAATTTCTTTCTTCAAAGACTTAAAGTTCTTGCCAAATAGATCTTTCACTTCCTTGGTCAGAGTTACCCCAAGGTATTTTATGCTATTTGTGGCTATCGTGAAAGGTGATGCTTCTCTGATTTCCCTCTCTGCTTCCTTATCCTTAGTGTATAGGAAGGCAACTGATTTTTTGGAGTTGATTTTGTATCCTGCCACATTACCAAAGGTGTTTATCAGCTGTAGGAGTTCTTTGGTAGAGTTTTTGGGGTCGGTTATGTATACTATCATATCATCTGCAAATAATGAAAGCTTAACTTCTTCCTTTCCAATACGGATCCCCTTGATCCCCTTATGTTGTCTTATTGCTATTGCTAGAACTTCAAGCACTATATTGAAGAGGTATGGAGAGAGTGGACATCCTTGTCGTGTTCCTGATTTTAGTGGGATGGCTTTGAGTTTTTCTCCATTTAATTTAATCTTAGCTGTCGGCTTGCTGTAAATAGCTTTTATTATATTTAGGTATGCCCCTTGTATCCCTAATCTCTCCAAGACCTTCATCATAAAGGAGTGTTGAATTTTGTCGAATGCTTTTTCAGCATCTAATGAAATGATCATATGGTTTTTTTTCTTTCAGTTTATTTATATGGTTGATTACATTGATAGATTTGCGTATGTTGAACCAGCCCTGCATCTCTGGAATGAAGCCTACTTGATCATAATGGATAACTTTTCTAATGTGTTCTTGGATTCGGTTTGCCAGTATTTTATTGAGAATTTTTGCGTCGATGTTCATGAGTGAGATAGGCCTGTAATTCTCTTTCTTGGTTGGGTCTTTGTGTGGTTTTGGTATCAGGGTAACTGTAGCTTCATAAAAGGAATTTGGCAATGACTCTTCTGTTTCTATATTGTGAAATACATTAAGAAGTATAGGTATTAGCTCTTCTTGGAAGTTCTGGTAGAATTCTGCATTGAAACCATCTGGCCCTGGGCTTTTTTTGGAAGGGAGATTTTTGATAACTGTTTCTAATTCTTCGCGACTAACAGGTCTATTTAGATCGTTCACCTGGTCTTGGTTTAGGTTTGGTATATGGTACTTATCTAAAAAAGTGTCCATTTCTTTTGCATTTTCCAGTTTTGTGGCATACAGGCTTTTGTAGTAAGATCTAATGATTCTCTGAATTTCCTCTGTGTCTGTGGTTATGTCCCCCTTTTCATTTCTGATCTTATTTATTTGCGTGTTCTCTCTCTGTCGTTTAATTAGTTTGGATAGGGGTTTGTCAATCTTGTTGATTTTCTCCAAGAACCAACTTTTTGTTTCATTGATTCTTTGGACTGTTTTCTGTGTTTCTATTTTGTTGATTTCTGCCCTCAGTTTGATTATTTCCAGTCTTCTACTCCTCCTGGGCGCGTCTGCTTCTTTTTTTTCTAGAGCTTTCAGGTGTGCTGTTAAGTCCCCAATGTATGCTTTCTCCGTTTTCTTTAAGTGGGCACTTAGTGCTATGAACTTTCCTCTTAGCACTGCTTTCATCGTGTCCCATAGGTTTGAGTATGTTGTCTCTTTGTTTTCATTAAATTCAAGGAAGACTTTAATTTCTTTCTTAATTTCTTCCTTGACCCAGGTGTGGTTCAGTAGTTGACTGTTCAGTTTCCATGAGTTTGTCAGCTTTCTGGGGGTAGCTTTGTTGTTGCCTTCTAACTTTAATCCGTGGTGCTCTGATAAGACACAGGTGGACACTGATATTTTTTTTTGTATCTGTGGAGGTTTCCTTTGTTTCCAAGTATGTGGTCAATTTTCGAGAAGGTTCCATGAGCTGCAGAGAAGAAGGTGTATTCTTTCCTATTTGGGTGGAGTGTTCTATAGATGTCTGTTAAGTCCATTTGATTCATTACCTCCAGCAATTCTCTTAATTCTCTATTAGTTTTCTGTCTGATTGACCTGTCCATTGGTGAGAGAGGTGTGTTGAAGTCTCCTACTACTAGTGTGTGTGATTTGATGTCTGCCTTGAGTTTTAGCAATATTTCTTTTACATAAGTGGGTGCTTTTATATTAGGGGCATAGATATTCAGGATTGAGACTTCATCCTGCTGAATCGTTCCTGTTATGAGTATAAAGTGTTCCTGTCGATCTCTTCTGATTGATTTTAGTTTGAAGTCAGTTTTGTTAGAAATTAGTATGGCCACACCTGCTTTTTTCTTAGGACCATTTGCTTGAAAAACCTTTTCCCAACCCTTTACTCTGAGTAGATGCCTGTCTTTGTGGTTGAGATGAGTTTCTTGCAAACAGCAGACTGTTGGATCCTGTTTTCGTATCCAATCTCTTAGCCTGTGCCTTTTTATTGGTGAATTGAGACCATTAATATTAAGTGATATTAATGACCAGTGGTTGTTAACTCCGGTTATTCTTACTGCTTTTGGTAGAAGAGTTTGTGTGTCTCCCTTCTTTGAGTTGTGCTGTTGAAGGGTCGCTAGATGCCTGGGTTATTGTAGGCAGTGTTGGCAATGTTGGATTTTTTGGGTTGTGATTTTCCTTCTATTACTTTCTGTAGGGCTGGATTTGTGGCAACGTATTGTTTAAATTTGTTCTTATCCTGGAATGTCTTGTTTTCTCCATTGATAGTGAACGATAGCTTGGCTGGGTATAGTAGTTTGGGTTTGCATCCACGGTCTCTTAGTTTCTGTAGTACCTCTATCCAGGACCTTCTGGCTTTCATGGTTTCCATAGAGAAGTCAGGTGTAAGTCTGATCGGTTTACCTTTATAAGTTACTTGGCCTTTTTCCTTTGCAGCTCTTAATATTCTTTCTTTAATCTGTATATTTTGTGTTTTGATTATTATATGGCGAGGGGACGGTTTTTTTTGATCCAGTCTGTTTGGTGTTCTGTATGCTTCTTGAATATTCAAAGGAATATCTTTCTTTATGTTGGGGAAGTTTTCTTCCATAATTTTGTTAAAAATGTTTTCTGGACCTTTGAGCTGTGCCTCTTCTCCTTCTTCTATCCCTATTATTCTTAGGTTTGGCCTTTTTATTGTGTCCCATATTTCCTGAATGTTTTGTGATGAGAATTTGTTGGTTTTGGTGTTTCTTTGATCAGTCCGTTTATTTTCTCTATGTTGTCTTCAGAATCTGAGATTCTTTCTTCTATCTCTTGTATTCTATTGATTATGCTTGTTTCTGCAGTCTCTGCTCGTTGACCTATATTTGCCATATCCAGCTGGTCCTCAGTTTGTGTTTTCTTCCTTGCTTCCATTTCAGTTTTCAATTCTTGGACTGTTTCCATTACCTGTTTGATCGTTTTTTCTTGGCTTCCCAGGGTATCATTTACGTATTTACTCATTTCTTCAAACTTTTTGTTATACTTCTCATCCATTTCTATGAGGGCGTTTTTTACATATTGTTTAAGGGACTCTATTGCTTTCAAAAAGTCAGTTTTTTCCTCTTCTCCTGTGTTAGGGTGTTCAAGTCCTTGTGTTGTAAGATCATTGGGTTCTGGTGTTTTCATGTTGTTTTTCAGATTGTTGGGTGAATTCTTGCCTTGGCGTCTGCCCATCTCCTCTTACCGATGCTATCTATTGGGTTTGATTTAATTCTAGCGGGGCAATCTGCTCTCAGTGCAGGCTTCACTGTTTCTTGCCCGCACTATCCTGTATCCAGTGCCTCCGCTGCCCGGGCCTGCCTGCCGGTGCCTCCGCCGCCCGGAACTGTCTGTGCGCCGGTGCTTCCGCCGCCTAGGCCTGCCTGCCGGTGCTTCCGACACCTGGGCCTGCCTGCGCGCCGGTGCTTCCGCCGCCTAGGCCTGCCTGCCGGGCCTGACTGCCGGTGCCTCCGCCACCCGGGCCTGCCTACACGCCGGTGCCTCCGCCGCCCGGACTTGCCTGCGTGCCGGTGCCTCCGCCGCCCGGGCCTGCCTGCGCGCCGGTGCTTCCGCCGCCCAGGCCTGCCTGCCGGTGCCTCCGCCACCCGGGCCTGCCTGCCGGTGCCTCCGCCTCCCGGGCCTGCCTGCGTGCCAGTGCTTCCGCCGCCTAGGCCTGCCTGCCGATGCCTCTGCCGCCCGGAACTGTCTGTACGCCGGTGCTTCCGCCACCTAGGCCTGCCTGCCGGTGCCTCCGCCACCCGGGCCTGCCTGCCAGTGCCTCCGCCGCCCGGAACTGTCTGTGCGCCGGTACTTCCGCCGCCTAGGCCTGCCTGCTGGTGCCTCCGCCACCCGGGCCTGCCTACGCGCCGGTGCTTCCGCCGCCTAGGCCTGCCTGCCGATGCCTCCGCCGCTTGGGCCTGACTGCCGGTGCCTCCGCCACCCGGGCCTACCTGCGCTCCGGTGCCTCCGCCGCCCGGACTTGCCTGTGTGCCGGTGTGTATTTATTTCTTATAAACAGGATTATGTTAACTATGTAGCCTAACCTGGCTTGGATCTCACAGTCCTCCTTTGTCTTCTGAGTGCTGGAATTATAGATGTGTACCTCTAGTCTTTGCTTAGTTTAAAGAGCTTAATGATTAATCGTAATTTTGAAGAATTTTAATTAAAATTATAATTATAACGAACAGTGTTATAAAGTTGTAACATTAAAAGGCTCCCCAGTCACAAAGCAAAGAAAGAGTATTGGGCTGGGGTATTTCTCTTGAATCAATAGGAGAGCAGTAATGTCCATTTTTAACTAGACACTGACTATCTATCTACTTAGTATAAAGCTCTATGGTAAATGCAATCTCTGGCTCATTTTAAAAAATCATGCCAAACTGATTTCACTGAAACAAGATGAATAGGATCCCAAACCCTTACCATATACTAGTTTTATTATGTTAAGAAGAATAAAGAACAATGAAAGTTACATGTTAACTGGCCTAAGTGGTACAAAGAGGTAAGCAGCAATAAGAATGACTTATAATAATTTAATGAATATAATCATCATAGAGAAGTGGGGTCATGAATATTTTCCCAGTACAATTATTTTTAATGGCAAATGAGCTTAATTTATATCGATAATAGACAACACTTCACTGAGATAAGAATAATTATATCCTAAGGTAAGGACGGATTGAACAGGTTACTAGAATTTCGCCACAAAATAATTAAAATTGTAGGAGTATATGTCTTTAAGCTTATTTTGTTTTCCATTACTTTGGGGGCATGCCATAGTCTCTTGATATAATGTTGAATGATGATACCAAATCACATTTAAAAACTTTTTCTTTATAATTAAGTATGTGTGATACAGTTTAGCAGGGGCTAGTACTTCAGTTTCATTGTGATTTAGCACCTAAGGCTTCAAACCCAACAGTTTAAAACACAAAAACAAACTGGAGTACAGTAAAATCTTTGTCCACTGTCTGATGCTTTCAAAGGGTACTCAAGTACTGTTAATGTATGTCAATAACATCATAGTGCCCATGTAACAAACTGGATGAAGGGGGCTGGCCAAAATATGTAAGAATCTCCATTGAGAACATAATGAAATATTAATCAGGAAATTTTATTGACAAGGCATAGCAACACAGGCCTGCAATCCCAGCTTTGGGAGACCGAGGCAGGACTGACTTGGAAGCCAATACAAGAAGTTATCTAAATCAACAAGCAATGTCCAAAAACTGTATTTCTGCATGCTTTAAAAATATCATTGAAAAAGCAAAATCAATGTAAAAAATGCCACACTTCAGTTATTTTCCATTAAATTTGCATTTAACTTTACATATTATTGTATAGAAGTTTTTCCTTTGTAAAAATGCAAGTTAAGGGGGCTGGAGAGATGGCTCAGTAGTTAAGAGCACTGGCTGCTCTTCCAGAGGACCCAGGTTCAATTCCCAGAACCAATATGGCAGCTCACAACTCTCTGTGACTTCAGTTCCAGGGAATCTGACACCTTCACAACAATGCACATAAAATAAATTTTTTAATGCCAGTTAAATGTTCTTGAATTGAAAAATGGAATTCTAGTAGCCTTAGCTTTCCCTGTGTCAAGCTGATTAAAATTACCACATAGGTTGTTCAAATCAAGTTAATCTATATATAGGCTTAGCATATTCTGTATCCACATACAACTGCATCAGTATCAAGACTTTATGATTTTCGGGGTTGGATATATGTAGTATGGAGGACGGGCTGCATCCCGCTGTCCAGCTATCTTAACCCCAAAAATAACCACATGGAAATTGTGTTAATTAAATTACTGCCTGGCCATTAGCTCTAATTTCTTATTGGCTAACTCTCACATCTTGATTCAACCCATTTCTAATAATCTGTATGTCACCACGTGGTCGTGGCTTACTGGGAAAGATTCAGCATGTCTGACCTGGCAGCTGGCTCCATGGTGGCAATCTTTGACTGCCTTCCTCCTCCCAGCATTCTGTTCTGTCTACTCCGCCCACCTAAGGGCTGCCCTATCAAAAGGCCAAGGCAGTTTTCTTTATTTAACCAATGAAAGCGACACATAGAAAGAAGACCCCCCCTCTTACACCAGATATATAGCACAATACTAGAGCTTCCCTGGAATGTGTAAGACCATGGGTTCAATCTGTATACTGTACTCCAAAAAGAAAAATCTTAATTCCATTTGATAGTCTTAGAACTAAATATTGTACTTAGATTCAAGGTTACTCTGAACTGGAAGTAGTTTCACTTTTAGGTCTAGGGCATAAGACCATGATATTTCCTATCTGTGATCTGTTTAGATTATTTCTTCCAAATACAGCATCTCTCTCTTCTGTTCCTTTTTTACCACTTACTTGGAAAATTCACATCCTCACACATGTATATGTGCACATTCACTTACCTATTTATATAAAGACAACTGTACTATTCCCTTTAAATAAAAGGCTGTGTCTTGCCCATAAATTCAAGGATTATTTTTTTTCTGTTCAATATTTGCTTTATTCCTTACTCTCGTAAGAACTTGAGCTAGTGGCTATATACACTCTCAAGGCAACTACTGTTTCATAGTTTCACCCTTTCATTTTCAGACCTGATCATTGTTCATACTTTCCTTTATTCACAATAGTATGCTTAGCTTGTCTGTGATGTCTGCCCATTCATCTTTGTAAATGAAAAATACCTTGAAAATGCATAAATAGGAGGAAGACAGGGCAAGGAAGTAAAGAGATTGCTCTTTTATAATCTTTCTGTTGGAGCAGCTGAACTGTAGGATGTGACAAAATCAAAACCAAAAAACTATATGTGTATGAGCTTTATTAGTTAATTAATATTATCTTACCTCTTGGGTATCTAAGATGAGTATCTGTTCTGTCAAAAGAAAAACAAAATTACATTTCTTATTTTTGCTCATATATAGAACTATTAGAATGTGTAAAAGAAATTGGGTGTGACAATTTCTGTCCTGTCTAGTACTATTATCTATTATCTTCTCTAGATAATTGTGCAAGGTGGAATTTTCAGCACATATGGTTATTATTTATAATGAGTGTTTTAGTTTAGATACATAGGAGAAAATATGGCCCTTAGTGTTGATTGTTAGCTGTGGACCCATAGTACAAGTAAGAAATTAATTATAATGACGATTTAAGGATATTTAATACACCTGAAGATTTTATGTTCCTTTTTGAGTGCTAGGATGATGAAAATGATTGAGTAACACTGCTTTTAGGCAGTTACTTGTTTTACATATTGTCTCACAGTTGCTTGTTAAAGAAGAAGACTGCTAAACCCAGAACTAATCATGATATTTTATTTGTAAGGTAGGGAGGTATTACTGCTTTTTAAGTCCACTATCTTTTTTTTTTTTTTGAGAAGTGATTGTATCTTTTTTCTTTATTGAAAAAAAAATTTTCCGCCTCCTCCCCGCCTCCCATTTCCCTCCCCCTCCTCCCGCCCCTCTCCCCCAGTCCACTATCTTTAAGAAATAATATGACAAGATGTAAATGAATGACCTAAAGTTAAAAAGCAAATTCACTTATTTTATGTCAATATCAACCTAGACTTTAACTTCCATAACTATTTTTAAAAGAAAGACTATAATAGATTGATCTACTACAGTGGGATAATGCTCTTGTAATTTGTAGAGGTTTGTTACTCATGTTGACTGGCCAGTAGCCAGGCAGGAAGTATAGGCAGGGTGACCAGACTAGGAGAATTCTGGAGAAAAGTAAAGGCAGAGAGTCAGTCACCAGCCAGATAATAAGATGGAAATAAGAAGAGAATGCCTTATTGAGAAAAGGTACCTAGCCATGTGGCTAAACATAGATAAGAATTATGGATTAATTTAAGTTATAAGAGCTAGTTAGTAATGAACTTGAACAATAAACTTGAACAGTTTATAATTAATATAAGCCTCTGTGTATTTATTTGGGACTGACTGGCTGCCAGACTAAGTGGGACAGAAACTTTCATCTACAAATGGTGTACCAACGTGGGGCTCTTGAATTTCCATAAGACCTGAGAAAACTTAAAAAAGGTCCTGAACTCACAAAAACAGAGCCACACTGGGCTGCCTAGTTTCACAGTCTCATGCTAGCAACAGTGCAGAGATGCATCTCCCAACAGCTGTCTGCAAAGTGGAGTCAGCCATCAGCCACCATGAGCTAAGTGGTGTGGTAGGTTCCCATAGTCTCTTACTGGCTGCAGTACAAAGATACTTCTCCCAACCACTGCCTGAAGGCTTGAGAGCACAGCTGTGGGCCTAAGAGCACAGGTGCATGCTACTTAGTACTGCTTCCCTGAGTTGGGGAGGTAAGTGTGACTCTCCTGGGTACCTCCACCATGTTGGAAAGCCAAATAAGGTGGAACCAGCAGTCAAAGTGGCAACTCTGGTTCTAGCCATGCCCACTTATCAAAGATACACAGTATAAAGACAGATTCAGGTGAAAAAAAAAACTCTAAACAGTTTACAGTGAGTTTAAAAACATGCATAGGCTTGGGAGAGAAAAGAAAAAGGATAGAAAAAGTCCTTTAAAAAGAAATAGAATAATAATTTTAAAAAGCCACATTGTCATTGTGCTCTCTTTCGATTGTTTGACTGCTGAGGAAGGAGCAACAGCTGCTAAAAGACATTTGATCATAAATGCTGCTGGGTTAAACCAGCCTATATATTTTAAAAATATCTTGACTTCAAAATTTAAGTCAAAATATATATTACTTTGGGAAAGAGGTTCTGCTTTTATTTCCACAGGAAATGAGAGGCTGTGAATTTTTTCTGGGTTAAGAAAATCATGTTTGATCGAGGAAGACACCCTGAAAAATCTGATAGGAAAAGATGGCCCAGATGGCTCAACATCTCAGAGCACTTTCCTCTGAGTTCTACATCCAGATCAAAGTGACTGGTTGAGGTGATCCAGCCTCATAGAATGCTCCAGTCAGAATTTGACCATAATTCTAAATTTTCTCAGTGTCCTCCAAAGATTACCAGCACCCCAATCAGCAAGAAGTAGCCTAGAAAACTATACCCACATTCCCCCAAAATAGATTATGGATGGTTGTCTTTGTTTAGAGTATTGGTTATGAGTTGTTATGGATAATGATCAGGAAAAAACCTAAACAAAGGAGATTAGATTCAGGGTTCTTGTTTTGAAAAGGACAAAGGGGAAATGCTGTGCAATACTGCTCTGTTACACTGTAAAGATTTGTCACCCGCATTGGTTAAATAAAACACTGATTGGCCAGTGTCCAGACAGGAAGTATAGATGGGGTGACCAGACTAGGAGAATTCTCTGTGTTTATTTGGGACTGACTGGCTACCTGACCAGGTAGGACAGAAACTTCCATTTACAATCTATAACTACCATGAATGTACTAGATACCTGCAACAGAACAAGAGAATTGAAGTTTTTTGAAATGTATTACTTGTAACTGTATTTATTTTTTAAATGCTTTTGTTTGGATTTATGTATTTCTGTCAATTTATTTATTTATTGTGTGCATGAGTGCTTTATCTGCATGTATGCTTTTATTCCAGAAGAGGGCAACCGGTAGCACTATAGATGGTTGTGAGCCACCATGTGGTTGCTGGGGATTGAACACAGGACCTCTGGAAGAACAGCCAGTGCTCTTAACCATTGAGCCATCCCTCCAACCCTTGTAACAATATTTCTACATCTACTCTGTCACCTACTGCAACAAAATTCCCCTGAGACATTGCACCGTAGCTTTTAATTATCATTTTCTTTTTCTGACCTCACTGGAGGTTTATCATCCTTCTTCTCCTTTCCCCCCTCCTCCTCTTATTCATACTGTCTTTCATCTTGTCATTCTAAGTAAGTGGTGGTATAAATGAGGATGACTCGCATAATCTCATATGTTTGAATACTGGGTCACTAGTTGGTGGAACAGTTTAGGAAGGAGTAGGAGGTGAGGTCTTGTTGGAGGAGGTGTGTCACTGGGATCAGACTTTGAGGTTTCAACAGATGTGTGCCATTCCCAGTGTGTTCTTTGCCTTCTGTTTGTGGTTTGAAATGTGAGCTCTCAGCTGTTCCTGCTGCCATGCCTTTGTTCTGCAATCATGTACCCTAACTCTATTGAACCATGAACCCAATTAAATCCTTTTTTCATAAATTAAATGCTTTTTTTCATAAATTTCCTTGGCTGAAGTGTTATGTCATAGCATTAGAAGAGTAACCAATACAGAAGTTGGAACCAGAGAGTAGGCTGTTTCTGTGATAGACCTTGCCATGTGTGAAGTGTTTTATTTTGTTTAAAAAAATGTGGAAGCCTTTGGACTGAAAAAGTAGTAAAAAAGTGTAAGCAGAGCTTAATGAGCTCTCTTAGTAAGAGCTTGGAAGACAGTAATACTGAGAGCTATGTAGATTGCAGAGGCCCAGATCAAGAGGTTTCCGAGGGAAACATAATAGCACCTGAGCTAGAGATTATTCTTGTGCTATTTTGGGAAAGAATGTGGCTGGTTTATCCTTTTTCTAAGAACTTATCTGAAGCTAAATTTCAAAGTAGTGGGCTAATTTTTTGTGGAGCAGATTTCAGGATAACCCAATATTGATTCTGTCACATGATTATTAATAATTACTCTTATACAGGTCTACAATGACAAAGAACAAATAGGACATAAGGAAATACAAAATGTACAGTTTGAAGATAAAAAGAGCAAGGTTTGTGCTGAAAGAAATAAGGAGGTTAAGAAGAAGCTAGAATGGAGTAAAGGAAAAGTACCCTTAAGACAAGACCCCACTCAGCTAATTTTCAAACTTGTATAAGGAAAAGGCCTAAGAAATTAACAAAAGCTTCTATAAATATGATCCAAGCAGGCAGCTGAACTTGGCAATGTCATTCACATTTTTTTGCTTTAGAACCATAAAGGATACATGAATAAAGGCTTTTTGAAATCTTCTGTCATTTCCATAAACATCGGCTGATGCCAGATGTGTGTCAGGGGAGTCCCTGCACAGAAGCCCTGATAGGCCATTGTGTAAAACTGTGAAAGTGAAGCCTGGATTGCAATAGAGATCCCAGGATGTTATAGGTGCCACAGCCATGAGACATCTGCCAAGGCAAGCATATGGACAATGAAACCAGCCAGAGAGAGCCAGGGATATACATACGGCAACAAAACTAGAAAGCCAGAGATTCCCTCTAACATCACACATGGAGTTACAGGATTTGGAGTTTGCCCTGCTGAGTTTTGGAATTGTTTGGATCCAGTATTTTCTCACTATTTCCCCAATTCCTCTCATTTTCATGTCTTTGTATGTTGGAAGTATGTTACAGTTAATAGATTGACTTGGATCTCAGAAGAGATATTGAACTTTGGATTTTTTAAATTTCAAATAGTGTTGAGACTAAAAGAATACGGAGACTTTTGAAGTTGAACTAAATACATTATGATATAGCTAAGAGCCTATGGGGGCCAGAGAGTGCAATGTGATAGTCTTGGGCATTTGGATACTTAGACCCTATTTGGTGTCTGTTTAGGAAGATTATGAAATATGGTATTGCTAGAGGAACTATGTCACTGGTGGAGGACTTTAAGGTTTCAAAATACTTGTGCCATTTTGAGCTAACTGTCTCTACTTCTTGCTTACAGTGTGAGATGTGAGCTCTCAGCTATTCCCGACACTGATTTTGCTTTACCATTATACACTCTAACCCCATGGAAGCATAAGCCTCATTAAATACTTTTTTATAAGTTATTTTCATCATGGTGTTTCATCACAACAATAGAAAAGTAAATAATATAATAAGTTTAAAAGTCTTTCCAGTTAAATATTTTGTATCTACAAACCTATCTACTTTCTCTACTCCAAAATTATCTGGTGTGTGTGTGTGTGTGTGTGTGTGTGTGTGTGTGTTCAAAGAGACAAGTAACTTAAACCTTTTCCAGCTCTTTTCATCATTGTTTTAGTAGTTCTACATTCCTAACTTTGTATTGAACACTGTAGGGTGGAGCCTACTATTTTTTCCAGCATATAATTTAGAATCTCTATACACCAGCGTCATGAAACATATCTGTGTTAATCTGTCTCTTGTGTCTTTTATTCATCAAGGCAACGAGACAAAATACTTCTCCTACTTTTCAAGAACAGGCTCAATATACTTCTTGTCCAGATCCAGTAGTGGCTTGCCTCAGCTCTTGACAACAAATTCTGTAAGTTTTTTCCTAATTCCAAGTTTATAATCAGTTACTGGTAGCTCGGATTTGGCAGCAGTAGAAGTATTTAAACTGCATGTGTTTATTGAGCATTTGTGTCCCTTTTTGGAGAAGTATTACTTCAAATCACTTGTCTATTTTCAAGGGATATATTTGAGTTTTATTACTGAGTTATGAATATTCTTTGTATTTTCTTAATAAATGCCTGTTATCACATATGTAATATGCAAATCTTTCTCATAGTCTATGGGTTGTTTCCTTCTTTTGGGTGGGGTCCCTGGCAGTACAAATGTTTTTGATTTTGAAATCCAATGTTTTTTATTCTATTGTTTATTTTCTTTTTTAAAAAATAGAGCTTCATGTAGCCTAGACTGGTCTCATACTTGCTATGTTCCTGGGAATGACTTCAAACTCCTGATTCTCCTGGCTCCATCTCCCAAGTGCTGGGATTGTAGGAATGTGCCACAAAACCCAGATTATTGTATTGGTTTTTGAGCTTTTAGTGTCATATCTAAAAATTTGTTGTGAAACAAGATCATGAAGATTCCCTTCTATGTTTCCTTCTGAGGATTTTATTTTAATATATATATATATATATATATATATATATATATATATATATATATATGCTGTGTTGGGCATCAAACTCAAGGCCTTAACCATGGTAGGCAACTACTGTATCACCAACCTGCCTACTGCCACTCTATTTTATAGGATCTTGTAATTTTATTTTTTTCCAATTTAGATATTTGATTTACTTGTGTTCATTTCTATGTATAATATGAGAAAGGTCTCAAAGTTAATTATTTTTAATATGGCTATCCAGTTTTTCAAACATTGTTTATTTCTAAGTGGTTTTTGACAATTCTATTGAATCATTTGATCATGTATGTAAGGATTCATCACTTTCTTAATTCCACAAGGTCCTGTTTGTCAATTATTGACATTATTTTCTGAGTGACTGGAATATTACTAACAAAGTCAGAACAACTGACTAGGGTATCCAACTCAAACTGGTACATCTACAATACAACCCGTACTCCTAGGGCTCAGGAAACATCACAAAAGATGGTGCAGAAAGATTGTAAGAGCCAGGGCATCAGGGAGTCTGTTGTAAGATAATGTCTTCTATATATGACAGGGAGTTGTACCCATAAAATCTTAGCAGTATGGTCACCTAAACAAGACCTACATAATGACAATACTAGTTGACTTGCCAACATAGATGGGGAAAATCACACAAGTCCCTACCCCTAGATAAAGTACTACAAGAAATTAATGAATTATAAGAGAGGGAGGATCAGCCTTCTCCAGGGACAATGAATTCAAAAGGGAGGAGGGGGGACATGGAAACAATTACAGTGAGGAGAAAGTGGGGTTGAAATGGTTTAAATATAATAATACATACATTTGTTATTTTATAAAAGTCAAAAAATAAAAAATTATGTAAAGACAAAGTCCTTGTCTATGCCTATATCCTAAAGTGTTTTCCATACTTTTTCCTCTAACAGTTTTCAGATCCATTCGGTATTATTGTTTAGGGTGAGACATAGAAAACTAGTTTCATTTTTCTAACTGTAGATATCTAGTTTTCTCAGCACAATTCCTGGAAAAGGCTGTCCTTTCTCCACTGTGTATTTTTGGCATCTTTGTCAAAAAATTATGTAGCCCAGTATCCTGAGCTTGATCTCAAGAACCCACAGTGGAAGGAGAGAACTGACCCCTGAAAGTTGTCCTCTGACCTACACACACACACACACACACACACACACACACTAATATACTAAAAAGAAAAAGAAAATGTGAGGCTGAATATATAATTAATTTCTTGCATGCTAACTCCCTGTTGGTTCATAAGTTATACCCCATACAATTTTGTCTCTGGGATTGGATTGCCAATATTCCAGTCTTTGCTATCAATGAGTTGCTTCAACCTTCCATGCAGATCCCCAGAAGGTATATAATATTTTCATTTAAATTCCGTCTATTTAAATCACTAATCAGGAAGAGTCTATTTAAAAAATATTCTATAAAGAATACATACTTGTTTGAGTTGCTGCTAATAAATACTCTTAACAATTCAGACAGAGGTAGGTTTTGTGTTTAGAAGATATGTGGGTATAAAACTAAAGTGGTGATTTATATTTTAAGTTTTAAAATCTTCAGCTTGATAATGAAAATAATTAGTTTTTATTTTGTGTATCAAAATAAATAAATATGTAAAAATAAAGTCCAAAACTAACAAACACTTTTAGGATCACTGGAGAAGAGCTAGAATTAAAGCCACTGTCTTATTTTGTCAAAGGCATGATGATTTCAGAGCATCAAATGTAAATGACTGGGAGCAATCCTTAAGACATTTTTTGTGCCATAACTATAGTTAACTATCCACTGTAATCTATTGCAATTCTAGCAATACTCTCTGTGAATCTTCCATCTCATTGTTAGTTTAAAGCAGTTGCTTTCTATCGTCTTTCCCTACCTCTAAGACATCCCCTATGCTGCTAACAGGCCATCCTTTTGAAATATATGCTCTTTATACTTGTCCTTATTCTCTACTAAAAACTACCAATGATTTCCATTAGCTTTAATGACTACTAGCATTAAGCACTTCATGATACAACCCTAGTACATTTTAGCGTCCTCTATCACTATTCCTTCACAGGAATTTCTGTCCTCTAACAAACTGTTCTATTAACTGTTACCCCATATGTCTGTATTTCTATTTCTGTCTTAACTCCATTCATTAACCACAGATGGAATTCAATTTTACTAGTTTTCTTTGGCTAGCCTATTCACGTCCTACCATTTTGAAAGAGCTTTCTTCAACTACTATTGCTCAAATGACCTCTTTATTTAAACTACAGTGTACCCTCTATTCTTTTGTTCTCAAAATAGTTATATATAGAAATGTTTTGCCTGAGTGTATGTAGGTGCACCATGTGAGTGCCTGGTGCCAGAGGAAGTCAGAATAGGGCATCAGATCCCCTGGAACTAGAGTTACAATGGGTGTTGGGTATTGGACTCACCTGAGTCCTATACAAGAGCAACAAATGCTCTTCACCACTGAGCCATCTCTCCTGAACTATTTTTGATTCATATCTATACTAGCTACTCTGCATTGTTTCAATTTTGTGTAACAAGAATATCTATACCTGGACAGATACTCTACACTACTGCATAGGTATCACCACACGTAATTTCAAGTTATGCTACAGAACCATATGACAAAAACACCATGGTTGTGGTGCAAAAACAAGCACATGAATCAATGGAACAGAATCGAAAACTCAGATTGTGTGTGTGTGTGTGTGTGTGTGTGTGTGTATGTGTAACATCAAGTGCTGTTACCTTCTTAACCACCCTGCTGGTCTTATCTCACAGAGTTTGTAATTGTTTGTGTGTTGTTAGCTAATTAGTTTGTGTCAGTTACATAGCATCCTATGTCTGATAATCAGAAGCTGCCCCAGGACTGAACAATACTTCTCTTTTTATTCCCACCAGTAAATATCATGAAACATGGCTGAAATAAGATATTCCTGGATATTTGAGTCTGGATCCATTGTACAATTGTAGACCTGTATAAAATGCTAGATTCCATAATAGTACTATAGATATAGAAACTATCTCTGTTTCCAGAGATATTGTTACAATACAGCCATTCAAGATTCAACCTAAAAAGCACAAACAAATAATTATCTGCAAAATGAGATCTGACTGGCTAATGGTATTCTTGGCTTTTCCTCTTGAGTCTTCCAATTAAACTCCCTGACCTCAGAGTTTCCTACCTGCAAAATGAGACAGTAATTCATACATTGGTAATTGTCATGATGATTAAATACACTTATATGTAAATATCATCACAGTACCAATTCCTTGAAAGAATAGGTAACCTATTGCCTACTTGAGAGGGGATATGCTAAAGATTTAAAAACCTCTCTGATAAATCCATCCAAAAACTTTAGTTCTGTGTAGTAGTAGCCATAACTGATGATACTCCAGTTACTGTCAAGCTCTAAAATGCTATAGTTATAACATTCATAATCCTTTTCATGTGCACTGAAATTTATAATAAAAAATGCTTTTACACTTTCCTCCTTTGAACCTCAAACTGAAAATAGAAGCTTGAAAATATTTAGTTGTTGAGCCTCTAATATATGCTGGAATCTAACATATATTCTAACAGCTAGATGAATATGTGTGCTCAGTAGGACCACTAAGTGCTAGTAACGCTGGTGATATCAGAGATACATATAGATGAAGATTCTTGTACTCATGGAACTTACATTCAGATGGATTGAATTCTGAGTGAAGCAGCCTGAATTCTAGTTCTGATGTAGCAACTAACTTAATATTGAGACAAAATGTTTGCTTATATTTGCACATGTTCTTATCCAGGTGCTTTCATAAGGTATGAATCGTTGTAAATAAATCACAGTTCAATCCTACTCATTCTGAAAGCTCACTTAAAATACACAGAATTTCTCTGATCTCTGTTTGGCAGCACCTGCTGGTGTCTCTTAGAAAATCACTTTATATCAAGGAGAAACCCAGGAAAACTAGTTACCCCCTTTTCAGCATGTTAGTTTATTCATCTGCTGCTTGATTTGACTTTCATTTTGTTTAAATCTTGAGTTTAATGCAGGGCAAAGTAGAATCTCTGAATTGTTTGCTTTCTGTCTGTTTGATCAAGGCTATGCCTTCTAATTATTGTAACTGTTTAAAGCATCCCTCACTGAAAGGAATATTTCCTTCTAATGTTTCCCCACCTCTTTTCTTACTCTCACGTCCTCCCTGGGAATATAGGACCTATTAGCATGATTGTGTTTGACTCTAGGAGAAACTAAGTATAAAGAAAATAAATAGTTAGTCCTGTATTCTCTGGAATTAAAAATAGTCAGTATTACTCTTGGACTTGGACCTTATTCATTGCCCCAGAATTCAGCTAGTTCATCCAGACACCACATTAGAAGAAGAAGCTACATTTGTTCTGAACTTGGAATCAGAAGACTTGCTCTTTGTTCCTGGTTCTGTCTCTTTCATGACCTTGAACAAGCATCTAAGTTCTCTAGATTTCTGCAAAACTAGATAAATATAGCTTTTCTTGAGACTCTCATATTTTTCTATTCTTCAGTAGTCTTTCCTATCTTATCTTATTTTCTCCGGTATTTCAAATCTCAGCTTTTATTCCTTTTCATTCTGAGGTGTCTGCCCTCTTTCAGTCCTGACTTCTATCATCCTTGACCAATCTTCTATTTATTTTGCCAGTATATCATCCTATGTAATTTCCTGCATTTTCCTTGAGAGAAAGTGAGCCCAATTGGCAATATTTACAAAGAATACTGTATCTTAATTTATTACTTGTTAGAATAATATCAAGAACCAAGTATAATGACAATTAAAAATCCTAAATAGCTATGTTACTTTAAGGTGCAAACAAAGAACTTTATGAAAATTATTTTTTAATGAAGAAGCTATCAAAAGCCTTGGAAAGTACATGTTAATTTGGTGTGGAGGAATGGATTTGTATGTGTATATAGTTAAGTTTGAATAGTGCTTGAGTCTGATGTATTAATTGCGTGTAGCAAATAAATTATTGATTAATGGTGAGTAAAATTGCTTCTGAGATGTGCTAGTTCCTATTTACTGAGGACAAACACTAGAAATGCTGATAAAATGGAGCTCTCCTTTCTAATTACTCCCACAGTCCAATTCTGCCTTCTGTCGAATATTCACTAACTCATAGCCACATGCTTTTCAGCAAATTATGATTTAGACAATTTGTTTGGAGAAGGAAAGAATAATTGAATCATGTAAATGTTCTCCTTGAAGCTAGATTTTTTTCCTTTTCTGTTTATATGGGAATATATCATATGCACCCCACATTATTACAGTTTTTTCTCCATGCTTAAAAACAAGGCTAGGGAGTGCAAAAGCTTATCTTGCTGCATCACCCACGAGTGTAGCACCCTGGAGCTCTATGAGGAACTAGAGAACCCAGTTAAAATATCCCGCAGAAGCAAAGTAGTAGGCTGGCTGTATAATGTAGCTGGTTTTCTCTTCAAGTTAGGAGGGTGCGGACTACAAGAGTCCTAACTATACCTAAAGGTTCAGTGAAATGGTTAAGTAACGTCACCTCATGTAAATAAATAGATGACTTTTGTTAATAATAAGTGAGCAATTTGAACCCTTGTTTATTAGTCTTTTCAGTCTAAGTGACAGCTACTGCTAGCTGAGGAATATAGGTGCAAAAGAATACCTTAAGCTAATAGAAGATTTTTGCTTGTCTATAGATTGTGTTAAATATATGAATTGCAGTTTTAAAACTAAGCTTAAGAAAATATCAATGAGACCTTGGAATGGAGACAAACATAAGTAGAATACTTCCCTGTGTGCTTCTTATGGGAAGGAAGGAGAAAGACCTATAGAAAGTGTATGGGAAGGAAGGGAAAAATGAAAATGAAAATCCTATTTGGAGATGATATTAGGATGGTAATCAATAATAAGCTTTATCTTGGAAGACTTTTAGCGCTGGACTCAGTGGATTGGAGCTTTATTGTGACTAACACAACTAGAGAACATCTTATGGTTTGTAGTAAAGGGGGCAGAACAATACAGCTTTAGAATTTAAGCAAACCTGACTTTGAATTTCTTTTCCTAATGTTTACTGTTAGCCCTTAACTATACTGCTGCTTTTTTTCATGCCTAACCTTCCTCCTCTCTACAGCATGGATAATAGTAATTGTCTCATATAACCTTCAGTCTTAAATGTTATAAATATAAAGTGAGATGATGTATATAAAATTGAGGGCCTGGCTACTCAATAAATAGGAGATGTTATGAATAGTCCATGGACCTCATATTATACCCCTGTTATTCTAGTTTGATAACTGAGCTTTGGAAGAAGCAATGAGACTGTTATCTATGTGGCTATTGTATCATTTTCAATGTGTAGAACCTTTTGCTAATCCTCATGTATTATTTTATTTGATTTTCATAATGACCTACAGAGTTCATTAGGACTATTACACAAGAGGAAACATGTCTAGGCTGAGGGGTAGTTTTTCTAGTTATAAAATGATGTCAGAGCTAAGAACAGAATCCAGATCACTTAATGTTCAGTTCAGTATTATTTTTGTTGGACAATACTCCCCAAACTGGGTTTAGATTACTTTCACTTTGATTTGTTTCTGACAAACTTTTGGTAAATTGTTTTGGGTGATTTTGAAAGTTAGATCTACATGCTAGGCATGGTAGTTCATAGCTGCAATACCAGTACCCAAGGGGATAAGGCAAGAAAGACTATTGCTGTAGATTCAAGGTCAACCTTGGCTAACGAGTGAGACCCTGTCACAAAATAACGGATGAATAATTAAATAAATACACAAATAAATAAATAAAACTATTTGAATGGAACAAGATTGTTACAGAAATAGTCACATGCCAGTATTTATTATAACTTATGGTAGCGCTATTTAAAAAGTACCTATATCTGCGTCTCTCCCTATCATATCCTTGAGACACAGTATTTATTAAAAATTGAATGAATAATATGCCTTTTGTTCTTGAGGCAAGATTTCTGCAATTGTAATTTTCTTTTTAAAAGTCCTGATTAGAAAGAATTGTAACTTTTAAGCAATAGAAGACTGATTCAATTTATAACTTGCAATCGTTATCTTACTCTGTCTAGCGGAGAAAAACGTTGAAATTTTCCTCTTTTTAAAAATAGCAAATCCATATTGATATATTTTCTTCCTCTTGACAGATCCCACTTTAGTAGAATTATTTTTGTGATCGTGCTGAGGAGTCAGTTCTATCAGTAACAGACTTTGAGTTTTCTGGGTTCCATTGTTTATTAGTCAGCTATCCTATTTTTTCTTCAGTATAATTTATCAAATACTACTTTGTTTTAAATATCACACAAGATACAAGCATGATTGGCACTAGAGTCCTATGGGTTTGAGAGTTGTTGTGTACAGCGGTTACTTTTCTTGTTGCTGTGACAGAAGGCATCTTCAGGGAAAAAAGGTTTATCTTTGCTTGTAGTTTTAAGGGTAGAATTGTCATGGTGTGGAAGGTGTGACATCAGGAACTTGAAACAGATGGTCATTCAGAAAGCAGACAAGGATGAACAGTAGTGCTCCCTTCTTGCTTTCTTTTTTCCCTCTCCAGGACTCCAGCCAATGAAATGTTGTGAAATCTACATTCAGCGTGGGTCTTCCCAGCTCAGTTATACTCCTATGGAAACCCCCACAGATATGCCTCATTCATAGGTGACTTTCAAATGCTGTCAAGATGACAATCAAAATAAATCATCACTGTGTGTGTTTGGAGGGGCTTCCACAAAAAGCAGTGTCTTATAGTTCACTGGAAAAAAATGGGTTTGGCATTAGAAAATCTGGGCTTGTGCTTAAGCATGCCATATGACTCAAGTGTCCTCCCTCTGTTAAGTGAGGACACAGAACACAGCCAGTTTCATCTCCACATTTGTGGAACAAAGTTCCTTTACAATTCTTAGTTGGGTGCATCAAACTTTTAAAATGAAATTTGTGAGGTGGTTGATTCTACAGTTTTTTTTTTCATTATCCTAAATTCTTCACTGTAGAGGGTTTTTTTCCATCTCCGTGGTTAAGTAACCCTAGGGCTTTTTTTTTTTCCTGGAAACTATTGTGAAAGGGATTTCTTTTCCATGGTTTCTTTCTTGGAAAATTCTCATTAGTGTATAGAAAGGCTACCGATACTTTGTCTTTTCTGCTAAGGGGAGACTTTTCAGATTAGTATACAAAATAATGGCTTTCACTATGCGCTACTGGTTTTCATATACTGATTTCGTCCCATGCTACTAAGCCTTTAAGTGTTCCTTGCACCACAGTTTTTGTCAGATCCCACAGTTTTGGATCCATTCCATTTTGATTAAAGGTCAGAGAGTTCAAACCTATTCTTGCTCCTCAAGGATGAACAATAGGATGTTTGATCACAGGTGTGGCTACTGGATGCTTTGCTCCTCAAAAGCCAGACAACAGGATGCTTGACTTAGGGCATGGTTACCAGGGCTTTTGAGATGTAAGGAGGTAACTGCACATCCTTGTTCTTTGTATCATGGAGGTCATGTGTCCTCCCCTTTGATTGGGATATATAAAGACTGTGAGTAATAAACATGGGACTTTTTGTTACAGTGTTCACTGGAAGCCCTCCTGACTCTATCTTCTGTCTTTTGTCTATTTCTTTCCTCAGTCCACATTCCCCTTCTCAGGAACGGATAGACAAGTCAGGCTAGATCTGACAGTTATATGATAGAGTCATTAGGGCCATTTAAATATAGGATCATGTCATTTGCAAATAGGAGTACTTTAACTTATTCCTTTCCTATTTGGATCCATTTTATTTCCTATTATTGGAGCTAAGACATTGAATATTATATCAGATAAGAACAGTGGCAATTCACACTCTAGCCTCAATTCTGATTTTAGAGTAAATGCTTTTATGTTTTCCTC
Source organism: Chionomys nivalis (assembly GCF_950005125.1). Classification (NCBI taxonomy): domain Eukaryota; kingdom Metazoa; phylum Chordata; class Mammalia; order Rodentia; family Cricetidae; genus Chionomys; species Chionomys nivalis. The sequence goes on along the minus strand of NC_080112.1, from coordinate 73,337,269 downwards.
ACTTTGTAACATGTTGGCGCAGGTAGCCTTTTTATGACGAGATAGCTATTCCTAGTTTCTTCAGGGATTTTGAACTTTGCCAAAGGCCTTTTCAACATCTATTAAGATGATTTTCTAATTCTGTCCTTAATATTTATATGTTGTATTACATTTATTGATTTGCATATTTTGAATCAATCTTGTATCCCTGGGAGGAAACCAGCTTCTTCATGGTGTATGATCTTCTTAATATGTTCTTGAATTCAATTTGCAATAATTTTATTGAGAATTTTTGCATTTATGTTCACCAAGTAAATTGGTACATAGTTTTTCTTAAGTTATAAAGTTACCTAGAAATGAAAGATCAGGGACCACATCTGACATTCTTGATGGCAGTAATGCTGCCAAGCAGAATAAGTTTGATAGTGTTCCTTTGCCTCCTGTTTTGTGGCATTGGTTGAGGCATATTAGGGGTAGTTCTGTTAAAGGTTTGATAGAATTCAGCAATGAAACTGCAGTTTTGGGCTTTTCTTTTGGGGGGAAACTTTACTACTTGAAATACTTGTTAGGATCTGTGTTAGGCTGTTTATATATTCTTTATTTAATTTTATTTTGTTAGGTTGTGAATGTTTAAGAGTTTGCCTGTTTCTTCTGTATTTTCCTGGTGTTTTGGGGTCATAAGTTTTCAAAGCTTTCCCTAGAAGTCCTTTAAATCTCATCAAAATGTTGAAACACTCCCCTCTAATTTTATTAACCTAAATCTTTTCTGTTTTTCTTTTCATAAGTTTCTCTCTATGGGCTTGCTTATTGCTTACCTTTCCAAATAACTACATTTAAGTTTGATTGCTTCTATGCATGATTCTTGTACTCTCTCTTTCAGTAATTTCTGTGATGACTTTTGTGATTTCTTTCATTTGTTTTTTGTTTCTTCATGGTTTTCTAAGACCTTGAGAAGCATCATTAGGTAATTCATAGGCAGTCTTTCTGGTTTTCTAATGTATGTGCCCAGAGCTGTCACCTTTGTCCTTAGAGCTGCCTTATGGGGATATAGATCAGTTGATAAAGTTTGAATAAGAATGACCCCAAAAGCTCATATATTTGAATGCTTGATCCCCACAAGAGCTCACACCAGACCCAATCTTGTTCTTTCTGCCTGCTACATGTGGATCCAAATGTAAGCTCTTAGCTACTGCTCTAGCTCCATGGCTATCTGCCTGTTGTCATGCTCCCTGCCATGGTGATCATGAACTAACCCTCTGAAACTTTAAGCAAGCCCCCAATTAAATGCTTTTTAATAAGTTGTCTAGAGAGTGCTGTTTTGTCACAGCAATAGAACAGATGTTGGTACCAGGGACTGGAATATTGATGTGACAGGTCTGGACATGCTGTTGTTTGGAGAAATATGGAAGACTTTGGGACTTTGAACTATAAAAGTAGTTTAATGCTTTAAGTGGGACTTAAGGGGCCATCCTAGTAGGAGCATGGACTACAGTAGTGCTGAAAGCAATGCAGCCTGTTGAGGCCCAGCTAAAGAGGTTTTAGAGGAGAATATTAGATACCATTCTTGTGGTATTTTGGAAATGAATGTGTCTCTTTTCTGCTGTCATTTAGCCTCTGGCAGATTTTTGGACAAGAGCAAAAAAGAGTCTGTAGACAGGGAGTGGAAAGAAATGTATTGCAGTCAACAAAGCTGGAAAGAGTGGGATATTAGAAGAGCCATCTAAGTCAGGATTTGGAGTTTGCCTAGCTGAGTTTTGGTGTTGCATTGGTTTACTATTTCCTTTCTTTCCTTTTGGAATGTATGCTCTGTGTCATTGTATGATGGAAGTATGTAATTTGCTTTTTGATGTTACAGGGTGTTACAGTTAAGAGATCTCCTTGAGTCTCAGAAGAGACTTTGAACTTTGCACTTTGAAACAGTCTTGAGACTGAAAGACTATGGGGACTTTTGAATTTTGGCTAAGTGTATTTTGTATTTGGCCACAAGTCTAGGAAATGAAATGAGGTGGTTTGAATAAGAAACACCCCCAAAGTCTCATATACTTGAAAGTTTGGGTCCCAGTTGGTGGATGGTTTAGGAAGAATTAGGAAGGATGGCCTTTTGGGGGGAGATATATATTAGTTAAGGTTCTCTAGAGAAGCAGAACTTACAGAATATATATATTTAATTCTAATAAATTAAATTAAAATATAGAGAGGAAGATTTATTTTAATGCCTTACAAGATGTGGTTCAGCTAGTTCAACAATGGTTCTTTACCAACAAAAGGTCCATGAATCAGTCCACAAGGCTGGATGTTTCAACTGGTCTTCAGTATATGACGGAATCCAGAAAAAGTAAGTTCTGGTGCCATTAAAGTAATAGACTTACCAGGGAGAGCAACAGCAAACAGGCAAGAGATCACGCTTCCTTCTTCCATGTCCTTTGTATAGGTTACCAACAGAAGGTACAGACCAGATTAAAGTTGGAATCTTTGAACCCCAAAAGATCTGGATTAAAAGTGTATCTTCCCACTCAGAAGATCCAGATTAAAAGTGGGTTTTCCTATTTCAAATGATTAAATTAAGAAAAAAGTCCCTCACATGTGTACCCAGCCATTTGGATTTTAGTTAATCGCAGATGTAGTCAAGTCAACAACCAAGAATAGCCATCACAAGATGTGTTACCGGGGATGGGCTTTAAGGTTTCAAAAGCCAATGGCAGGCTAAGTTTTGTTTGCTTTCTGCCTGGAGATTAGGATGTAAACTCATAGCTGCTGCTCCAGCACCATGCCTACATGCCACCAATGATTATCATGGAATAATTATCTAAATAAGTAAGTAAACCCCTAATTAAACACTTTTTTATAAGTTGTCTTGGTCATGGTATTTTGTCACAGCAACAGAACAGTAACTAAGACACTGAGTATGTACAGAGATCCGAGTTCAGTGCCTAGTAACTAAACATAGTGGTTGTATGACTGTAATCTTGGGATATGGAAGCAGGAGGATCTGAACTTCAAGGTGATCCTAAACTACACTACTAGTTTAAGACTAGTCTGGGATACATAAGACCCTGCCTTAAAGAAAAAAAAAAAACTGCCTAGTCTCTATCCCAAAAGTTCTGGTAGGTTTTTCACTTGATTCTAGGAATTTTTTTCAATTTCCTTCCTAACTTTTTCCCCAGTAATTCAAGTCTCCAAATGTTTATTACTTTGTGTAGTTTCTCTTACTATTAATTTCCAGTTTTTTTCCACTATAAATTATGATAATAAGAAAAAAATTTTGATTCTTTTTTTTTTGTTTGTCAAGACTTGCTTTTGTAATCTAGAATATGATCTATTTTAGAGAATATTCTGTGGACTGCTGAGGAGAATGTATGTTATTTTTCTGTTGAATGAAATATTTTGTAGATATCTGTTAGGTCCATTTGATCCATGTATAATTCAATTCTGACATATCTTTCTTGATTTTTAGTTTGAATGACCTATCTAAGAATGAAGGTGAGGAACTGATATCACTTACTCACCATCATTGTATCTGGACCTAAAAGATCTTTCATGCTTATTAGCGTTTGTTTTATGAAATCCGGGAAATCACTATATATTTTATGAAATCACTATATATAAATTCACAGTTGTTATATCTTCTGATGAATTGTTTTCTTTGTTAATATGTAGATTGACATCTACTTTATCAGATATTGGATAGTTGTACCAGCTGATTTTTGCTTTCATCCACCTGATAGGTTGACTTCTATCCTGTGATTCTCAGTCTTTTGCTATCTACACAGCAAGGTGTGTTTCTATAGGATAATGTATTGTTGGATTCTGTTTTCAATCCAGTCTCCTTATTGATGAATTTCTATATCTTTTTATTGATGAATTGAGGCGTTATGTTTGTTAATTCCTGTAATCTTATTTGTTGTTCCTCTGGTTTACTGGATTATTGTTGATTCTTTTCTTTCTCTGTTAGTATTTGGGATTTCCTGGTTTAGTGTGTTGGACAAGATGAATTCTTTTCCTAGTGCTCCTTTGTGCAGGTATTTATGTATGAAATTTATTTTTTCCTATGCTCTTGTGTGTGTGTAACTTTCTCATCTGTGTATTCCTTTAACTATCTTTTGCTGTGTCTTAGTTTATGCTTATCATGAAATGTCCATATTTCTCTGCCAATTTTAAAAGATACTTTTGGTGAGTATAGCAACCTTGGTTAGAAGTTATTTCTTTCAGGGCTTAAAATATTTTGTTCCATGATTTCCTGTCTTAGGTATGCTGATGAGAGATGTGATACTATTCTGGTGTGTTTACCCTTGTAGGTTAGTTGGCATGTTTCTTTTACAGCTTCTAGTATTGTTTCTTTGCTCTGTATTTTTTGCTATTTTGACAGCTTTGTGCATTTTAGAGTGAATTTTAGTTATTTTCGCTCCCATTACCTTCTCTTACACACCTTTCTCTTCCACTATAACCATTCTTCTTCCAAATAAATCACTTTCTGCTTTTGTAACTTTTTTGTCTGTGACTTACTGAATTAAGGTTTCTTGTATGTGCATAGATAGGTGATACTCAACCATGGCTGCTTTTCAGTGGGAATGTTACTGAAAAAAGTGACACTCTGTTCTCCTAAAACCATTAGCTGCCAGTAGTCTCTCAGCAAGGTTCAAACAGCCTTCTAGATGTTGCAGGAGGAGCAGCAAATGGAAAGAATTCTAAAGGAGGCATACAAAACTAACAGAGTAGAGAGTAAAGGAATGGAGGCCCTCAGCGTACACCTGGACACATTCACAAAGCACTATGATATCTATAAAGTCAACTGGACCAAGTTGCTGTTCCTCTGGGGTGGTAGTAAGGGAAGCAGGAGGCCAAGCTGAGTGTGTTGCTCCCCTGTTTTCTAGAAAATTCTGCACTTGTCTGGTGCATCTTTTATGACCACATTTCTGAAACTCCCTCCTGGGACTTGATTGAAGTCAGGCTGTCCTTTCTCTGGGTCTTGGTTTCTGGGTGGTACCCCTTTCCATTTGGAATGAAAAGCTTTGGATTTAATGAGATGTTGAAGTTATTTCAGGATGAAGACCTCGCCCATTACATCTCACACTTGGAGGCCTCCATCTGTCTTTATTTGCTGCAAATGACAGACTCCAGCACAGGAAACTCCTGCCAGAGAAACCCCCACCAGCCACCACAGGAAGCTGGACCTATTGTGATTCCAGCCACTTGGCCATGAGATCACACATCCTACATCACGGAACAGCCAGCAGCATGAGGAAAGAATGGAACATAGGTCTCCTCTCTTTCTGAGCAAATGGCACATTGCCTGTCTCTTAGGCTTCCTGGTAGCTGTCACAGTAGACATTGCTAAATTGATCTCAGTTCTTCTCCGTGATGGCACTGAGAGGCTCACTACCTTAAACATGGGGCTCTAAGCATATGGCACGTGTCACGGAGCCTGTTTTGCATTCCTAGCCTGAGGACACTCTCATGCCAGACACAGCTAGAGAATAGTGCCAGCACAGACATGGGCACAGTGAGATGGGAGGGCCATGTGCAGATGCTGCTGCTGAGCTGCGGTGTCTGGAGGTCTAGAGGAACCCTGTGAGAATTACTGCTTGAGCTGTCAGGAGAAGCAGTCTCTGTTGTCATGGATACTGAGCGAACTACATAGGAAGCAGTGGAGCTGACATGTAAAGTAGAGAGTAAAGCAAGTGCCAGTCTGGGTGTCATCTTTACAGGCTGTCCATTACAGGAATGATTTCCCGTTCTACCGACTTGAAGAATATGCACACTGCAAGACTACTTAATTTGAGAAAAAGAGGCTTTTCTTTTTTAAAGAAATATATTCTCTCTCTCTCTCTTTCTCACGCGTGCATGTCTCTCTCTCTCTGTGTGTGTGTGTGTGTGTGTGTGTGTGTGTGTGTGTGTGTGTGTGTGTATAGAGGACAACTTGAAGAAGTTGGCTCTTTCCTTCCACTATGTGAGTTTTGGGGACTGAACTCAAGTTGCGGCTGGATAAAAGCACCTTTAACACAATTGACCTATCTCGTGGTCCTGACGACACATTTACTCCACCTATGTCCACAGCTGAGGAAGCTGGCATGTGGGTTGTCTATGCCTTGTCACAAGTATTTAGGACCATGTTGTTTTGGACTGAGGATTTCTCCCAGATTCAGGGAATGTGTACATTTTCTAATACGTGATGAGATGTCCTGGTGAGAGATCCCAGCATGCACACACAGCTCATTTCTGTTTTATACACACCTATACACACAGCCTGAAGGTCATTTTATATTAGTTTTCTTTGTTTTTGACTTAATATATGAAACATATAACCTTTTAAAAATGTTCACGAGACAGTTTTATGGTGTAAAATTTTAGATAATTTTTTTTTAAAGAAGATATCACTATAGAGCCCTGACTAGCCTGAAACACTCAATTTAGACCAGCTTGGCCTCAAACTCACAGAGATCCATGAGTTTCTGCCTCCCAAGGGCTTAGATTAAAGCTGTGCACCATGCTGTGAATGTTTTAGTTTTTGATTAGTGATGCTCAATTTGTACCTCCGTCAGTATCAGCACATCCTTTTGTTGACCTTGAGCTTGTGGCAATGCACCTGACTTTGTCTCCTCGGTGCTGGAAATACAAGTATACCTTACAACACCTAGCACTGTGTGTATATGTATGTATGTGTGTGTATGTATCTGTCTGTCTGTGCACATGGATGTGTATGATGGTAGATGTGCCCGTGGAGGCTAGACATAGGTGAGGCTGGCTCCCTCGTTGCTCTACAGCTCATTTTTGAGATGGTCTCTGTTCTCTGGCTTGAATTAGAAATGTCCCCCACAGGCTTATGTATTTAAACACTTGGGCCCAGTTGATGGCATTGTTTGGGAACTTAATGCAACCTTTAGGAATGAGAGCTGTTCTTGAGTAAGCCCATCAGTGGGGATGGGCTTTGGTGAAATTTTAGCCTTAGCCCATTCTGAGTTCATTCCTTCTGCTTCCTATATGTGCATGAGGATATGAGCTCTTAGCTTCTTGTCATCACATCTATTGACTAATGCCATGCTCTACACTACCACCATTATGGATTCTCCCTTTGGAATTGTAATCCAAAGTGAACTCTTGAATAAATTTAAAAAATAAAGAAAAAGAAAAGTATGATACACAAGTGGTCACAAAACCACCCCCCCCCCAAAACACATGTTAGAGCAGCCTGAGTCTTCAAAAAATAGAGGCACTCAGTTATGTGTGCAAGAATGTTAAGCAGTTAAACTTGTGGAGTCTTATCCCTTCTATGATTGATGCACAGCAAAAGAAGCTATCAACAGGGTGAACAGGAAGCCTACAGAATGGGAAAAAATAATTGTCAGAGATACTTCAGGCAAAGGGTGAATATCCAGAATATATAATTATAAAAATTAAAGATCCCCTCAAAGCACGAAACTGGTATACATAAATGGGCCAAGGAATTGAACAAACAGTTCTCAAAAGAAGAAATACAAATAGCCAACAAATATTCGAAAAAGTGCTTGCCTTTTCTAGTCATCAGAGAAACACAAATTAAAAGTACAATGAAGCTCTATCTTTCTCACTCCAGTCAGTATGGCCACCATCAAAAAACAAATGGTGACAAAGAAGCTAGGTGGTGGCAGCACATACCTTTAGTCCCAGACTGGCAGGTGGATCTCTGAGTTTGAGGCCAGCCTGGTCTACAGAGTGAATGTCAGGACAGCCAACCAGAGCTATACAGAGAAACCCGATATCAGAAAGAAAAAAAACAAACAAACAAAACCAATCAACCAACCAACAACAACAAAACAAATGGTGAGAAAAATGTGATGAAGGACAATCTTTACCCACTGTTGGTAAAAGTGTAAATTGGTACAGCCACCATGGAAGTCATTCAGGGGAGGCTCCTCAGAGAATTAAAACTAAGACAATAATATGATCAGTAGTACCACTCCAGGGCATCTACCCAAAAAACTTAATCTTACTACAGAGGTACTTTTATATCTATGTTTATTACTGCTCTTTTCATAATAGCAACAAAATTGAATTACCTGCTGTGTCTTATCTGTTAATGATACATTATGTTGTGTTAATAATTTTATAATGATTCTTCCATTTCCAAAATTTCTGTTTGTTTTTCAGTGTCTCTATTTCCTTGTTGAATTTTTCCATTTCAACTTTCATTAATTTTTATCCCATCAATGTGTGTGCATGTGTGTGTGTACGTGTACGCAGTGCATGTGTGTGTTTAGGGGGATCATATATGAGACACATTGTAATATGGAAGTCAAAGAAAAACATGCAGGAATTGGCTCTGTTGTTTATAATATCTGTGTGCTAGAAGTTGATCTCCGGTCATCAGGCTTAGTGGCAAGGCAAGCACCCTTACCTACTGAGCCATCTCACCACTCCCCACCATATTTTTTTTGTCCACATTGGTAATTTGCTTATCAGTCGTAAATTTATCCATTTATTTTGTAGGTCTCAAGTTAAATTTCTTGTCTATTTATTTGATTCCTCTATTTGGTTTTTGAACCTTTGTTATGGGGACAGTGTGCACTTGTCTGAAGCTGGATATGAAAATGCACTTGTGTGTGTATGTGTGTGTGTGTAGACCAAAAGTTGAACTCAACTGTCTTCTATTACTCTTCACCTTATTTTTGACATTGAAAATCTCACCAAAACTAGAGTTTACCATTTCTGTTAAGCCAGCTAGCCAAGAAACCTAGAGCTCACCAAATCCACCCAGATAGTGGAAGGAGAAACTCAATTCTCCCAAGTTGCCCTTTCACCTCCACACACATGTGTGTTCCCACACACACAAATAAATATAAAAAATTTCAGGACTAAAAAAACATTTTAAAACAACATATAGACATTAACAGCAAATGGAAGTAGATTATATATGCTCAGTCACGTAAAATTATATATGCTCAGTCACTTTAATGTCATGCAATGTATTTTGATCATATTTACCCTATACCCTACTCCTTTCCCAACTCCTAGATCAATCCCCCACATCTCTCTTTTTAAATCTTTTTCTTTAATTATTAACTATTATAAGTATATGCATAAATATATAAATGCAACTTGTTCATTCAGTGTCACTGATATGTATACGTTTTTATTTTAATTTTATTCATTTATATTTAATTAAAATTAAATTTGCAACCTTTGTCTTTTCCCTCATGCTCTCTACCACTCCCTTGTAGCCTCTCCAAAATTCACAAGGCTTCTTCTGTATATTCATGTGCTTTTAATGAAGCTCTTCCTTAATCTCTCACTTTGGAATATTCTCTTTTATTCTTTTTGTGACTCCACTTCACAGCTCTCACTGCAGCAGCCTCTAGTCTGCCATCTTACCTGAAAGTCAGTATTTTCTTATTCTGATTGTTCTTTCCTCCAGGTAACACTTATACAGACTTTAGTCTACCGTCTTACCTAGAAATTCTTTTTTGATGCTTTGAGATTTGGGTATTGTTACTCTGTAGCTGAGGGTAGCTTCAATTTCACCGTGTAGTTAAAATTGTCCTTAAGCTGATAATCTTTCTCCCTAAGCTTTGGAAGTCCTGGGATCATAGACATGTATCACAGATCTCTAGCCCATTCCTTCTATATAATGCAATATTTTGGATGAGTATTTGTGTTAGTTCTTTCTCTTTTTTTACAGGACTGATAGTATTCGGCAGAGCATCCATCTGGTTCTGGGCTTCTGTTTTCTCGGTGCTCATGCCGTATTACTTATATAGATCTGTTTAAGTTGTTTATATCCTCTTGGTGTAATTTTGGAAGCCCATATGTTTCTAGAAATTTATCCTTTTCTTTCAGATTTTCCAATATATTGGAATACAAGTTTCCCTGGTACTTTATAACAGTCGCTTGTATTTCATTGGTATCTTTTTATAATATTCTCCTTTTCGTTGCTAATTTGGGGTTCTTTCTCCCTCCTTTCTTCCCTCTCTTTCTCCCTCCTTCCATCCCTTTGGCTGTTGTTTAGCTAGTTAAAAGTTTATAGCTCTCAAGTTGGTCAGAGGTGGTGCACGCCTTTAATCCCAGCACTCGGGAGGCAGAGGCAGGCGGATCTCTGTGAGTTTGAGGCCAGCCTGGTCTACAGAGCTAGTTCCAGGACAGCTAGGGCTGTTCCACAGAGAAACCCTGTTTTGAAAAAGCAAACTAAAAACTAGTTTTTTAAACATTTTTTGACATTAAAAGAAAAACTAACTCTTAACTTCATTCATTTTGTTATTTGTTTACTCTCCATTTCTGCAATGATCTTTATTTCTTGCTTCCTACTGAGTTTGATTTACCTTATTCTTGTTTTTCTGACCCTGAGGTGTGTCATTAAACTATTTATGAATTCTCTCTGAATTTTTTGAGTAGGCATTCATTCTTACAAATTTCCCTACTGGAACTCCTTTTACTGTATTCCAGATGTTCTGGTAAATTATGGTTTCATTTTAATTTGATTCTAAGAATTTCAAAGTTTTATTTCAATCTTTTCAAAAATCAATTGGTATTTGTAGTTATATTCCAAAGACCAATATTCTAAAAGTAAAAATGGGCAAAGGGGAAAAGTGATGGTCATTAATTACGAGTGAGAATAAAAATTTTGCTATTAGAGGATGAAGGGAGATAAATAGTAACAGCACAAAAATAATAAAAAAAATCTTTACAAATACAAAATGAATATTTGTCCATTATACATATGGATATTACAGGCCCAAACCAGCACTTTCAAGCTAGAGCCAAGAGAATCACCAGTTTTTAGGACCAGTGTAGCCTACAGAGTGATTTCTAATCCAAGTTAAGCCTCCTAGATAAGACTTTGTCTCCAAAAAACGGTTTTAGAAATTAAAATGTTATTTCCTCTTGGTAGTTATGTGAACAATAGTGAATGTTCATTGCCTCTATAAATTGACACATCCACGTCCTCATGTCACTGTATGCTTCTTGGAGAAAGCAAACATAGGGGACAGTCACCTTTGCTTTTTTGTGTTGTCAACCAATCTGACAATGTGAGTGTTTTTGGTCTGCATATGTTGGAATATCTTTGTTTTCCTGCTTGCTAGTACAAGGTAGGAGAAATCAAAGCTCCCTCAGTCAGAGTTTACTCCAAATATGCTAGTTAAACATCCTTTCCCCGCCCTCATTCAGGGCCCGCTTGACCCTGAGATCCACTGTACTTGGATCATTGGCTTTCCAGTGAAGCCCACATAAGGGATAGGACAACAAAGTATACAAGGTAGAGTGGTACAGCAAACCCCATGCTTTCCCTACTTACAACTGTAGTTTTCTGAGTCCCAGTCTGCATGCAATCACATGTGCTTTCTCAGTCACTGAGGGTTTTCATCTGTCCACTGAGCTGCCTATCTGAAAGCGAAAGGGAGCTCTACTCCATTCCATATCTCCCACCTGAAAGTATTGCATATATTTTTTTCAATGAGCTTTCTTTAGCAACATTCTGCTGGGGCTACACTACATCATAAGGTAGATGCTGGAAGGTATAGAGTGGAAAATCCATTACAAGTGCCACGGGGGAAGGAAACTGTAGGGACATATTTCTCAAAGCAAGCAGCTTGGACACGATCTTTTAGAGAAGGCTTTTACATTGTGAAATGTGGAGCATTTCCCAAGCGCCAGCATGCTATGCAGCTCCTAGTAGCTCTGTCTCTGTGCAAGTTTTGTCCCCTACGTCTTTCCCCTTTTTTGATAGTACCTCTGCCATGCTGCCAAGCCACTACGGGCTCAGTGCTGATGCACTCTTTGCACCTTCTGTTCCCATAGCCAGAGGCTCTGCATTTCCCCAAGTCTGTGTCTGTCTAATAATGAACTTCAGTGCATTCTCTCACTCACTTTCTGAAGAAGCTATTTTCTGACTATTCAGATTTCTAGCAGGGGAAAGCTTAAAAAAAAATCTGCTGACTTCTCATATACAATCTATATATCTATATATATATATATCCACATTATCTTATAAACATCAATAATATACAATAAATTGATTAACAATAAAACATGTATTTTTATTTATTAATTAATTTTCCCCAGCCCAATCACAGTTTCCTCTCCCTCCCCTCCTCCCAGTCCTTCCCCCCAACCTCACTCCTCCCATTCTACTCCTCCTCTTTTCTCATTAGAAAAGGGCAGGCCTCACATGCATATGCCCCAGCCATGGCATATCAAGTTGCAGTAAGACTGGGCACCTCCTCTCCCATTAAGGCTGGACAAGCCAACTCAGTAGGAGGAAAGGGTCCCAAAAGCAGCCAACAGAGTCAGAGACAGCCCATGCTTCCACTATTGGGAGCCCTACAGGAATACCGAGCTTCAGAACTGTAGCATATGTGCAGAGGGCCTAGGTCAGTCCTATTGAAAGCTCTTCGGTTGGTGGTTCAGTCTCTGAGCCCTCATGAGCACTGCTTGGTTGATTCTATGGGCCATTTTCATGTGGTGTCTTTGGCCCCTCTGGCTCCCATAATCCTTCCTCCCCTTCTTCCTCAGGATTCCCTGAGCTTGAACTAATTTTTGGCTGTGGGTCTCTGCATCTGTTTCCATTAGTTTCTGGGTGAAGCCTCTCTGATGACAGTTGAGCTAGGCAATTATATAGCAGAATATAATCAGGAATCATTTCATTAACTATTGACAGTCATGTTTTGGTCAATTCTAGGTCTCTGGGCTGTCCAGCCTCAGGGTCCTGGCCCTCCAGGCAGTGTCAGGGGTGGGCTCCCTCTCATGTATGGGTCTCTAACTGAACCAGTCATTGATTGGCCACTCCTGTAATTTCTGCATCACCTTTATCCCAGCATATCTTGTAGGCAGGGTAAATTGTGGATCAAAGGTTATGTGGCTGGGTTTGGGTCCCAATCCCTACATTGGAATTTTTTTCCTGGTTACAGGATTTGGCTGGTTCAGGCTCTATAGCTCCCATTGCTGGGAGTCTTAGCTAAGGTCACTGTCATAGATTCCTTGGAGTTTCCATTGCACGAGGTCCCTAGCTCATCCCAGAGATGCCCCTGATTCCAGTTGTCTTTTTCGGTACTCTTTCCCTCCATTCTTCCCCACCTGATCCCTCTTGTTCCAATGCCCACCCCCATCCAGACCCCTCCTTCTTACACCTGTGATATCTGTTCATGTGCTCCCACCTTGAGACTTCCTTGTTACCTATCTTCTTTGGTTCTGTGGATTGTAGCATGGTTATACTTTATAGCTAATATCCATCTATATACATTCCATGTTTGTTCTTCTGGGTCTGGATTGCCTCACTCGGGATGATATTTTCTAGTTCCATCCATTTACCAGCAAATTTCATGATGTCATTGTTTTTAAAAGATGAGCAATAATCCATTGTGTAAATGTACCACATTTTCTTTTTCCATTCTTCAGTTGATGGACATCAAAGTTCTTTTCAGTTTCTGGATATTACAAATAAAGCTTCTATGACATAGTGGAGCAAGTGTTCTTGTGGTATGAGTGTTCATCCTTTGGGTATATGTCCAGGAATAGGATAGCTTGGTGTTGAGATAAATCAATTCCCAATTTTCTGAGAAACCACCATATTGATTTCCAAAGTGGCTGTACAAATTTGCACTCCCACCAGCACTGAAGGAGTATTCCCCTGACTCTACATTCTCTCCAACATAGGCTGTCATCAGTGTTTTTGATCTTAGCCATTTTGACAGGTGTAAGATGGAATCTCAGAGTCGTTTTGATTTGCATTTCCCTGATGACTAAGGATGTTAATTTTTTTTGTGCTTCATGGCCATTTGAGATTCCTCTGTTGACAGCACTCCTTTCCCTAGGCTCCATGTTCTGCCCCACAACTCTAACTGCTTTTACCAGAGGTCAGGCTGATCCTAGGGATCCCAGGAAAAGCTTGTATTTTAAAGGAGCTATAAACAACCCAAATGTTCATTGGTGTACGATAGATAAATAAAATGTAGTGAATCTCTATAATGGGCTAGTATGCAGCTTCAAAGAGGAGATTCAGTCACATGCCACAACATGGATGAACCTTGAGGATATTGGGATGGGTGAAATAACCAGGCAATGATAGAATAAATGCTGCATGATTAGGGGATATGATAGGAGTAAATTACAATGTTCTTGGTGCATATGTACAGAAATGGTAAAACAAAGGATTATTTTATATGTGAACCTTAAAATTAGTGATAATAAAAATACTTAGTCACAGTGCAATTATTAAAGGGAAATAATTCAGCTGTATGGGCTCTACCTATATGGGTGGAATTAGTTCTCTTGCAAATCAACCTAGAACAGACCTAGAAACTTCCTCTATGCTAGACAACTTTCACAGTGCCAGAAGAGCTATGTAGGCGCTTACATAGCTATGGGCTCTGCATGCTACACTACAGACCTGCACGACACGCTGTGCCCACTGCTGCAATAGTGGCATGACTTTTGTGAGCATACCCAGCCACTTTCTCTTTGGATTTGAGGCCTGCTTTATAGGAAAGAACTCATGCCTGTTACTGTATATCTGATAACAAACCTGAGGCTGTGAAGGCCCTAGAAGGAAAGCCACTATTCTTTTTAAACCCATCAAATTGCCTTCTTGATATTTATAGATATACACATATATGAGGGCTGTTGTCTGCTTTGGTAAGGGAAGCTTCCTTTTGCAGTGGGCAGCAGTTACTGTACAGACTCATAAGTAGTCAAAGTGCTGAGAATAAGTGTGATGGTGTTGAAAAAATGGCCCCCAATGGCACTATTAGGAGGTATGGTCTTGTTGGAGTAGATATGGTCTTGTTGAAGGAAGTGTGTGTCACTGTGGGGACAAGGTTTTGAGATCTCTTTTATCAAGCTTCACTTAGTGTAACAGTCAGTCCGCTTCCTGCTACCTTCTGGTTAATATGTAGCTAGCTAACACCAGATCTGCCTGCACGCCGCTGTGGTCGACGTCATGATGACAATGGACTGAACCTCTGAAACTGTAAGCTACCACCACCTCAATTAATGTGTTGGATACACACAATGAAATATTCAACCCTTAAAAAGAAATTGGCTATCAAGCCAAGAAGGCACAAAAAAGCTTAAATACATATTGCTGCATTTAATAAGTTAGTCTGAAAAGTCTGTATATTATATATTTTCAACTCATGCAATATTCTTGAAAACCAAAGCTATGATGTCAATAAAATTGATCAGTAATTGCAGGGTTGGACAGGGGGAGGAAGAATAATGCATAGTGAATTAGGACAGTGAATTTTGATACTGTAATAGTGGATCCTTGCCATACATTTGTCAAAGCTTTTAGATTAAATGAACATTAAATTGTAGAACTTAGGAGTATGCATACTTCAGAGGATGGCCTTACTAACTGGACTTAGAGTGTTGTTTTTAAAAAATGTTGTATGAATTTGCTGGGGACAAGCTGGTGGCTCTGGAAGGTGTTGGGAACGAGTGGGAACTAGCACAATCAAAATATGTTGTATGGATAGATGAAATTCTAACAAAATGAACATATTGTTTTAACATATAAAACCCCTGGCATTGTTGTGCATGCCTTTAACCTCAGCACTTGGAAGGCAGACACAGGCAGATCCATGTGAGTTTCAGGCAAGTCTGGCCAAGTCTGACCATCAGAGTTAGTTCCAGGCTATGCAGGACTACATAGGGAAACCTTTCTCAAAAACAGCAGCAACAACAACAACAAAACAGCCAAATTCATGAATTAATTCTTTCAATTAATTTCTTATTTAAATGAAAGAAGGAATTTAGAAGTCTGGAGAGATGACTCAGATGTTAAAAATAGAATACGTATTCTTGTTGCAGAGGATTGGAGTTGGGTTCCTAGCACTCATATCAGGCTACTCACAACTACTTGTAACACCAGTTTCTTCATTGTTCCCTTAGATTATCACTGTATTTGTTTCTTTTGCTTCTTCCTTTTGAATTCTTCATTTTCATATGTGTGTATTGTATACATGTGTATCTGTATGCAGCTTGCATGTCAGAGTATGAGTACAGGTCCATTGTGCACATGTATGTGGAGGTTCAAGCTCAGTGTCAGAAATGAGCATCAATGCACTTTCATTGTAACTCAAGTCAAGGTCTCTGAATCAAATCCAGAGCTCGCAGATATGGCTCCCTGCATTAGCCAGCATGCTCTAGGGTTTCTGACCGCACCCACTGAGTGTTTCCATAAGTTCTGAGAATAACCCCTGAGCCATCTCTCCAGTCCTTCTTAAAATTATTATTTGACAAGTTCATACATGCACATGATGTATTTTGGTAATTCTTTTACTCAATTCTTCAGATTTATTTCTGCTTTATTTTCCTTTCCTGGCCAGTTTTGCTTCCCCCCTTCTATTTCCCCTCTTCTTTGTATTTTTTCCTCCATGTATCTTTCCCTCTGATTTCTCCTTTTTATACAGTATTCCATTTGACTTGTGATTGTTGCAAATTGGTATTGAAACTAAATATTCTAAGTTAATATATGTATGCATTTATTAATAAAATTAAAAACCACATTTTATTTTTCTGTAAATTGTATACAAATTAAAACAATGAACTTTATTGCCATATGTCTTAGTTTGCTTTCTCTTGTGATAAAACAGCATGGCCAGAGCTACTTGGAGAGGAAAAGACTTATTTGGCTTACAGCTTGTAGTCAATCATCCAAGAAAGTCAGGGCAGTAACTCAAAGCAAAAACCTGGAGGCAGGAACTGAAGCAGAGGCCATAGTGGGGTATGACTTACTGGCTTGCTCCCTATGGCTTGTTCATCCTGCTGTCTTATATAACCAGGGCCACCAACCCAGGGATGGCACCACCCACAATGTCCTGGGTCCTCCTGCATCAGTCACTAATCAAGAAAATGCCCTCACAGACTTGCCAACAGGCCGATCTGATGGAGATCTTTTCTCAATTGAGGTTCCCTCTTCTTAGTGTGTCAAGTTGACAGCCAGCATATCATGTAACTGGAGCTTCTGCTTTGAAAGAAAATGTATTTGAAGAAAGTAAGCAAAAAATACATTATGAAAGAAATTATAGTAACTGGCCTTAAATGTTCTTGCTCTTTATTAGGTTTATGTAAATATAAATGTGTATACAAGACTCTGCCTTAGCATCTTTGGCAGCACACCCTGAAAACCGCAGGAGGTCCTGAGCCTCTAAGGCAATGCAGGGAAAGAACTTACCCAGTCAAACCTGTCTTAGCCTGGCCCAGAGCTATAGTGAGTTTTAGGTAAGACTGAGATACCTGAGATCCTGTATCAAGAAAATAAAGAAGAAATAAACGTGTTTTAATTCCTGAAAAAAAAAAGACTCTGCCTTAATAAGGAACCCCTGCAGAAAGACCCCTCGGTTTCAAATTCATGAACTCCAGGTGAAATGTGAGCTTCTGAGGTTGTCAGTCACAGTTAGAGAACTGTTCTCACTGATGGAAACATGAAATACAGCTGTAGCTATTAGGTCTAAACATTACTCAGTTAAATGGGGTAGTAATAACTTTACATCTCTTTTCTGACTTGGCCTTTCCCTTCCCCTCTTCCCTTCCCTTTCATTTCCTTTCCTTCTTTCCTTTCTCTTCCTTTTTCCTTTCCTTTTCTTTTAAGATATTACCTCACCATGAAGCCTAGCCTGGCCTCTAACTCACTGCATAGCCCACACTATCTTAAAACTCATGGTGCTGCATTCAAAGTGTTGGAATTTTCATCGCATTCCACCATGCCACTCTCTATATGAGCCTCTTTAATTCTCTTGCAGGCTGATAAAATTTGGACACCTCTGCTGACTTTTGAATTTATTTCTTTCTCTGTTCTATTCTTACCATGGGCTATAGGCAGCTAGAATGGTCTAGAAAACTTTTGGTGCTTTAAATATTGTTTAAGATGGTGATCTAGCCCTTTAGTTTTGAGGTTGGTGTACTGTGTGTGAGTATACATATTTCTCACACACCGTCACCATCTTCGAAAGTAAGGGTGCACATTTTTCTCAGCCATCTCTTTCGTACTAAGCCATTAAAGTAATGCCAGCATCTGACCAGCATCTGACATCTGATGCTAGTAATTTCTTGTTCTAGAAAGTCAAGAGTTGTCTCCGTGGGATAGACTAAGTTTTGACTGAGCAGAGAAAAACCTTCATTTTTAATGGGTTGTGTATGAGTGTGTGTGTGCGTGCGTGTGTGTGTGTGTGTGTGTGTGTGTATACAGAGGCCAAAGAAGGATACCAGGTGGCTTGTCATATCACTGTCTGTCATGTTCTTTTTGTGTAAGGTCTCTCACTAAACCATGGAGCGAGGATGACAGTCAGAAAGCCCTACTGATCCCCCGACTCTGTTCCTCTAGGGTTTCTGACTTCCTCGCAGCCATACCTGGCTTTTTATATGTATGCTGGGGGCCCAAACTCAGGTCCTCATTCTGTACAGCAGGCACTCATACTGAGCCACCTTTCCAGCCCTAACCAAAGACCTTCAAAGATAAGGAGTATTAATAATGTGGTTTTTTTTTTTTTTGACTGGGTCCAACTCTCTTTTAGAACATAGACATTTACTTGTTCTCAACTATTACCTCCTTATATCTGATAACTAAAGAGAGTGCCATTTTAAAGCATTTTATTTTTACTAACAATCTGTCCTTGCTCAAACACCATGATTGCGCAGCTATTATTTGGCATGAAACAATATATATCTTAAGCATAAAGATACAAATTTAGGTTAGGCCCATTTTTCCGTTCTTAAACTCCACCTATAAGGTGAGGGCTTTCACGTTGCCCTCATTTTCTAGAGAACACAAAACACTACCCAGAAAGGCAATTTACACCATATATAGTTTTATTATGATTCTTAGCTGAAACCATCTCTATAGGATTCCTGGTAGCTGGAAGGCAAATTGAGCATTACACATTGATCTTGTATTAGTAGAGCAGAAGGTTTTGTCAAACAACCCCCTAAGGAAGATTTAGGTCTCTGTTCCTTCTTCCCATACAACCAAAAATAATCCCAGACTAGACAGAGCTGAATAAGCCTTTGAGACAATTTTGCTGAATCCCTCAACATACATATTGAAAATTCAAGCCTAGAATTGAATAAAGAAACTTGTTCAAGGTCACAGTCACATAATGAATTTCCAGCTTTAAGAAAGACTATTCTTCCCTCCTTTGTTAAGGAGGAATCTGACAGATATTGTTAAAACTATCACTGTTGTGGTTTAGTTTCAAAATGAAACCCCAGATTTCACCAGTTTTCTATACTAGCATCTATGTGTTAGAAAATCAGAATAATGATAATTCAAAACATTTAATCTTCATATTTCCTTAGGCTTCTCCAATCTGTGACAGTTTCTGAGGTGCACTGGTCAGATTTTTTTGTACAATGTCACTCAGTTTGTGAGTCTGATAGTTTTCTTGTGGTTGTCCAAGGGTTATGAGTTTTGGAGGAAAATACCACAGAGATAAAGTGTCATTACCATCACATTATCTAAAAGGGTATACAATATTAATAAGACTTGCCATTAACTGACTTTGATCATTTGGTTTGTCATGTTCATACAGTAAGAAAATTGTTGAGTTTTTTCTTTTTCCTTTTCTTTTCTGTTTAGAGGTCCACCCAAGCCAACTAGGCCTCCTTGAAAGAGAGAATACTTGTATATATTTATACAGGTAGACATAGAATTCGATTTTTTCAGAGACTGTGTAGTTCTGACTCTCCTGGAACTTATTGTGTAGACCAGGCTGGCCTCAAACTCACAGATCTGCCTGCCTCTGCCTCCACAAGTGTGCTGGGATTAAAAGTGTGTGCCAATACACTTGGCTTTTTAAATTAACTTAGAAAGTAAACGGAGAGCTCATAGGAAATTGTTCATAAATACTTTTCAAGGACTTCAGCAACTATAACCACCAAGTAAATGCAAATTAAAACTACTTGGAGTCAGAATGGCTAACATAAAAAAAAAAAAAAACAAATGACAGCTAAACTTGGTGAGGATGTTAGAAAAGAGGAACACTAACACTATTGAAGGGAATCTGAACTGATATAACCACTATGGAAATCACTGTGGAAGTTTGTAAAATAACTGAAAACAGAACTATTACATGATCCAGTTATACCCCTGCTGGGCATATACCCAAAAGAGGTGGAAGGTAAGTCCTTATAGCTGAAGATACCATCTTCTTCAGAAACTGGTCCCGGAAGCTCCTGAGCTAGAACTGACCTGAACGCTCTTTCCCCGAGGACTAGAATTCCTGATACCAGAACGCACTATGCAAACTTCCAAAGGAGGGAGGCAACTAACAGTCCCACCAGGCTATAATGCCTATCAACTACATCAATGGCCAGTATACCACGATAACCCTATGGGGTTAGTAGTGACACACATACCTTGTCAGTATCACTAATTGGATTTAAGACCATTTCAACAAAAAGGAGACCATGCCTGGTATTGAAAACTTAGCCAACTACTCAGTGTTCGTGAAGTCATGAATTTTGGAGGAGAATATACAAATACCAATTTACTAAACCAACACAACTTAATGACAATCTATAAACATTTGCCCTTATACCCATAGATAAGTGTAGTAAGATTTGATCATGTCATGTCAAGTCTATGCTCTTTGATGATCTCATTGAAGTAGAAACTTTGAACCATGTCGTATGGGTTATAATTCCATCTATCTGATACTTGTAGTAGGGTCAAAGAACCACAGGACACCAGTTGGCCTGGGAGGCTGAGCTCTGTGCCTTCATTTTACAGTTGAGAAAAGTGAATACGACTTATATCCAAAGACAATCAACTCTAATTAGCTAAGTACACATTTCTTTGTGACTGACATTACATGATTTTTAACAGAAGCCTGTATTGGTATTAGTCAAGTAGAAAAGGAATTCTGTAACCCTCGTGGCTATAATCATCATCCTCCAGTGAAAAATATTTATCCTACCTGAAAACTACTGATGCAATGTACATAATGGGAAGGATTATGAGTGTATATGTACAACATTGTTTTAGATTACCTACTTCTATTTTTCCTCTGAATTCTAAGTACTCTTTCTCCTTTTCCTATCAAAGTCAGCAAATTATTTGTTTGTTTTTAAATTTTGTAAATAGAGACTGGGTTGAAGAATTCTTTAGTTTCGGATTGTTATGTTCATATGGCTATGTATGTGTGGTTGTTGGAGGAGGGCATGTGCTAGATTCAGAATAGTGATAATTTTATCAAAACTAGAACTTTTATTTGTATGTATGTGAGTGTTTGAAACATAGTTTCATGTAGTGTAGGCTGTCATCAAACTGGCTATGAAGCTCAGGCTGGCTTTAAACATTTGTTCTTCCTGCCTCTATGTTACAACTGATGGGATTATGGGTGTATGACATCACCCCTTGCTCTAAAATTGGAGCAGTCTGCCTGTTTGTTTGGTGAAATAAGGTCTCACTCTGTATCCCAGACTGACCTTAGAATTGTAGTCATCCTCCCTCATTCTTATAATTTCTTGGATTAAAGGTGTAAGCCACAAATTAAAAGCAAGAGCTTTTAATGACAGCAAATATCTACCTTTTTCTCTTGCCCAGCCCAGGTTTTTTTTTCTGCAGTGGCATTTAAATCTAATTATTGTATCTTACCATTCCTTTTTTCTTGAGTTTTACATTCTTTTTAATGGATTTTTAAATATAATATATTATGATTATGATTCCTGTTATGGTAAAAATAAAGTGCTGTGCTGTTCCCCGAGTGGTGGCAGTGGGCAGCAGGTCCCAAGACCACAGCAGGCCATTAAGGCAGCCAGTCCCAGGAAGAGAGCCCCCGAGTAGCCTGTGGGCCATGAGGGCCAGTGTGTCCTAGGCAGCGAGCCACGTGGCAGGTGAGAGACCAAGATGGATAGGCACACCATGCAAAGTGAGACTGGATATTTATTTAGTGGGTTATTGAGGGGAAAGGGGAGAAGGGGAGAAGGGAAAAGAGGAGAGAAAGACAGAGAGAGAGAGAGAAAGAGAGAGAGAGAGAGAGAGAGAGAGAGAGAGAGAGAGAGAGAGAGAGAGAGGAAGGGGGTTGAGGAGAGGAGCCCTTTTTAGGAAAAAGACAGAAAAGGAAGAGAACTCAGGCCAGAAGCAGAAGGAAGATCTGCCTGCCTAGGCCTGCTTAACTTGCCTAAAGTAGGTGAGACAGCCCTTCAGGATTCCTGCTTCATGAAGAGCCTTCCAAACAGTCTTCAGAACACAGAAGAAAATGACTGGCAAACTACCAATATAGGTGGGACAGTCTTTCAAATTTCTGGCTTCATTGAAAAGTCTGCCAGATACTATGGGCCTGTAGGATGTACCCAGTGTTACAGAAGATCTTTGACAGAAGATCTTTGGATAACTGTTCAGGCAGTCATATATCTCTGTCACTTCTAGAATTTTGGAAGTTGCTTACAATGCACTTCCGGTTATTCAGGTAATAGTATATCCTTCTGGGGTCTTTGATGGGAGTTGAAGACTAGATATTTATAATTATAGTTTCCCATAGTTATGGTAAAAGATAAAATAGATATGAAAGTTTAGACTGACAAAGATAGGATAGATGACAGAGTATTTTCTTTAAGTTTATCAAATACAAACAGACTAAATACTATAATTGTAATTCTTGCTTAATAATCATTTTGCTATATATTTAATTTTGCAATGTCAAAGTTAAAACCTTCCTTTTTAATTAGACAGAAAAGGGGAGATAATGTAGGATGTATATGCTGTGATTATGTTTTATTATCATTAGTTAATAAAGAAGCTGATTTGTCCAATAACCAGACAGAATAGAGCCAGGCAAAAAATCCAAGCAAAGATGAGGGGAAAAGGAAGGTGGAGTCTGGGAAGCACCAACAGCTGCCAGGGAAGCAATATGTGAGGTAACAAGCCACTAGCCTTGTAGTAAAGTAATAGAAATGGGTTAATTTAAAAGTAAGAGCAAGTTAGTAATAAACCTGAGCCACCAGCCAAACTTTTGTAATTAATATTTTAAAAAGGTAAAAACTATCTTAGGTCCTACTTTATGTTCTGGCTTTGTGGGAGCCTAGCCAGTTTGGATGCTCACCTTCCTAGAGCTGGATGGAGGGGGAGGACCTTGGACTTTCCACAGGGCAGGGAACCCTGACTGCTCTTTGGAATGGAGAGGGAGGGGGAGTGAAGTGGGGGGAGGGGGAGAGAAGTGGGAGGCTGGGAGGAGGCGGAAACTTTTTTTCAATAAAAAAGAGAAAAAACTATCTTAGGGCCTTGAAAATCACATAATAGGATTTTTATTTGTTTGTTTGCGTGTTTTTTGAGACAGGGTCTCTGCATAGCTCTGGCTGTCTTGGAACTCACTATATAGACCAAGCTATCCTCAAACTCACAAAGATCCACCTGCCTCTCTCTAGAGTTCAAGTTTAATGGTGTATACCATTATGCCTGGCCCACACAACAGGATTTTATTTTATTTTGTTTTTTGGTTTTTCGAGGCAGAGTTTCTCTGTAGCTTTAGTGCCTGTCCCGGAACTAGCCCTTGTAGACCAGGCTGGCCTCGAACTCCCAGAGATCCACCTGCCTCTGCCTCCCAAGTGCTGGGATTAAAGGCGTGCACCACCACCGCCCGGCCACAACAGGATTTTAAAGTTGATGACAGAAGCAAAGTTTCATAATAACTAATTGGATGATGTTCTCTTTAAATAAAAAACTGGGCAAGAGGCATAGTTTAGTAGTAGCATACATTATAACTATAGTTCAGAAAGCTGTAAGATCAAACTCCAGGGTGGCAAATAAATAAATAAGCAAACAAAAACCACACACACACTTTATCACATACATTTTATAAATGTTAAAGTGCATAGAAAAGTTGATTTAATATGTTTGTCTATTTTGCTACCTAGTCTTGTCTTCACCACTCTCAAACATAGCAGCACAGTCAGTAAGAGACCACACAATGTTTTTCTTTTCTTGATCGTTATTGAACTTTACGTTTTTCTCTGCTCCCATCTCTGCCTCTACCCTCCCCTTCAACCCTCTCTCAAGGTCCCCATGCTCCCAATTTACTCAGGAGACCTTGAGACCACACAGTGTTAAGTAAGAAAGTAAGTCATTTGGAAGTTTAGAGCAGTGCAAGGATGTTATATTCACAAAGATCGGCCAGAAAAGACAAAGTTTTATTTTCCATTCTTACTCTAATAACAACATAAACAAAACTAACTAGAACCTTTCTCAAACTTGTGCTAGGTTTTAATTCTCAAAACAAGATAGAATACTTTGGGAAACATACATAGCACGATTAGTCATTCTTTAAACTGAAATTTCTTTCATTGAGCATATATTCTTGTAGAAGGCAAGTATAACCTCAAACAACTTGAAATGGAGATGAAATGTATAAAGAGTAGGGAAGTTCAAGTTTACTCATGTAAACGTTTCATTTTTAGATGTGCATCTACTTTTTTTCCTTTCTTTTAAATGTGAGTTTTGGGGCATACAGTTAATGGCTATCAGATCTGAAAGTCCAGGCTCTATCATACTATTTTATGTGCTCTCTATTTTCCAAAAATATATATGGTGAATATTCTCTAGTGTAGTAGAAAGAACATGAGATTTGTAAAGAACTGAATTCTATTCTCAACTAAGTGAGTCATTTGTTTTCTCTGAAACTCAGTTTCCATTGGTATAATGTAGAGGTGATAGTCCATAGTGACAATGTAAAACAGTATACCCAATACCAGTTCCACATTTGACAATTTGCTAGAATTACCCAAAAGTCATTATAATCAGATTACTATTTGTTATAGCAAAAAGATAGCAGTACTTACAAAGAAAAAATGTGCATTAGGCAAAGCCTTGAAGATTCCAGGAATAAGTTTCCAAAGTCTTCTCAGTACTAGAATCACACAGGATATGCTTAATCCCTAAGCAATGAGCTACATAAACACAGGGAAAGTATTTTTCTCGGAAATACTCTCTAAAAAGAAATCCTATATTTTAGTAATTGAGTGGAATTACCCAAAACCCAGATCCTACGGAAAGAAAGGACAGTGAATTACATTTTGTAAGAGCTATTTAGATACGTTTTATTGTATAGTTCAATATTTCAGGCATTCATGATGCTCTTGTCAGTTTGTAGCTCAGGGATCATTCTAAGACTTCATTTCTCAAGAGCCAACAGAGGACTAGTCACATAGGTGAGCACTTTGAAAAATACGTAAGATTTGAGAAATCTGGGTCTGCTAGGCTAACTTTTCCTTTTACAGATAGGTATTAAAATATTAAATTACTGTGTGTACCTATACAAGGTGATATGTGTTAATAATGAAGTGTATTAAATGTGAGAAAGTATTATCACAACTGTGTAATAAGAGTTAGAGTTGCTCTGGAATGTTATTAAGTACAGCAAGAATAGAAAATTGCATGGGAAGTAGGCTTGAAAATTGAAAAGATGTTTAAAAATCCTACTGAGGATTTCACTTTTCTCTCATTAGAAATAATTTCATCACCAGCACCATTCTGCTCCTCACCAGTTTCACATTGG
The DNA here is from genome assembly GCF_950005125.1 of Chionomys nivalis. Lineage (NCBI taxonomy): Eukaryota > Metazoa > Chordata > Mammalia > Rodentia > Cricetidae > Chionomys > Chionomys nivalis. Next base: position 73,311,836 of record NC_080112.1, on the reverse strand, counting down.
ACTTTCTTATCAACAACTATATATTTCTTGGTGGGTTCTTTTGGGGGGAGGGAGTTGTTGTAATTTGTCTGTTTATTTCAACTGTTATTTTTTCTTGCACAAGCCACATTGTTCAATCACCCAGGGGATTTTGGCAAAGATGTAGACCTTAAAGAAAATGCAAATTTGAACCGCTGAAAAAGAGGACAACCAGATGCTTCACAGAAAACTGTAGGCAAGTCTCAGTGAAGTGCTTTTACTATAGTGAATAGTACCAGTGGTAAAGCTCAATAAGAAAGGAGTTCATGTAAACCCGAGGATGGCTGTAGTGTATCACTTTTGAGCTAAGAACTGGTCTTCATTACTAGCCCAGCCTTGATGTTTCTTCTAAAGGGGATGGATGGGGGCTATGCTAAGGATGAAGAAAAATAGCATTAAAAGAAAATCCATGCATTTTGCATAGTGATAATGTCAGTGCATAGAGGTGAAGATGATATTGCAATACTCTTACCTAAAACACGACAAAGGAGAGTTCTGTTTGAACCCAAGTACTAATGGCAAACAGTAGGTTGATGAACAGCTTAGAAAGGCTTATCTTGCAGAGGAACCACAAACATCCTGATGGAACTTTGTTAGCAAAGTGGCTGTTAAATATATTTTATCTGCCTTCCAGCTCTTTCTCTGCTCTAAGCCCCATCCAAAAGTGGTATCAGAGGCAGTTGTCTTTATTCTGTGTATGAACTTGAATTGATTTATTTGTTTTGCTGGTATATTAACTTCACTCTTTGTCTTGGAGCAATGCCAGTGATTCTCCTTAAACTGGCCTTCATCTGCCAGACCTTACTGGCCCTGGAAAGTTTTCATATATAATGCAATATAGTCTCTTTAGAGTACTGGAAGAAAGGGACAGAGATAAGAGATCCTGAAATCAAGAGAACTCATTACTTCTTTTGAAGTAGAATATTTGGACGTTGTGTATAAAGAAATTAAGGACTGACTCATTCCTTGCCTTATTGCATTTTGCCTTAGAAAAGTTTCTTCTACCTTTTGTACCAGTTAAAATACTAAACCTATTGTGTAAATGTACCACATTTTCCTTATCCATTCTTCGGTTGAGGGACATTTAGGTTGTTTCCAGGTTCTGGCTATGACAAAAAATGCTGCTATGAACATAGTTGAGCACATGTCCTTATGGCACAATTGAGCATCCTTTGGATATATACCCAAAATTACTGGGTCTTGAGGAAAGTAATTTCCTAATTTTCTGATAAGTCACCACACTGACATTCAAAGGGGCTGTACCAGATTGCATTCCCACCATCAATGCATAAGTGTTCCCTTTTCCCCACAACCTCTCCTGCATAAGTTGTCATCAGTGTTTTTGATCTTAGCCATTCTTTCAGGTGTAAGATGGAATCTCAGAGTTGTGATTTGCATTTCTCTGATGACTAAGGATGTTGAGCATTTCCTTAAGTGTCTTTCAGCCATTTTAGATTACTCTGTTGAGAGTTCTCTGTTTAGGTCTGGACCCTGTTTTTTTATTGGGTTATTTGTTCTTTTGATGACTAGTTTCTTGAGTTCTTTATGTATTTTGGAGATCTGACCTCTGCCTACTGTGGGGTTAGTGAAGATCTTTTCCCATTCTGTAGGCTATCATTTTGTCTTGTTGACCATGTTCTTGGCTTTACATAATGGAGTACTACACAGCAGGAAAAAATAACATCTTGAATTTTGCAGGCGAATGGATGGAACTAGAAAACATCATTTTGAGTGAGGTAACCCAGACCCAGAAAGACAATTATCAAACTCATACGTATGAAAACACAAAGCAAAGAAAACCAGCCCACAAATCACAATCCCAGAGAACTTAGACAACAATGAGGACCCTAAGAGAAACATACATGGATCCAATCTACATGGGAAGTAGAAAAAGACAAGATCTCCTGAGTAAATTGGGAGTATGGGGACCTAGGGAGAGGATTGAAGGGGAGGGGAGAGGCAGGAAGGAGAGCAGAGAAAAATGTAGAGCTCAATAAAAATCAATAAAAAATACTAAACCTAGAATTTGCATAAATTTTTATAATAATACTTTCCTATGTATTATTGGATCCTTGCACTATTTTTTGTTTATGCACCAAGGTCAAACTCAAATGTTTTTTTTTCTACACAGACATTGACTTTAACTTCTTCTGACCTCTTGAGGAATTTTTGTAATATTCCCTTGATATTTAGTCAGCTTTTTTTTCTGTTTTGAAATTCTAATTATTCATACATGTATATGTTTCATTTATTAGATTGAGAAATGTTCAATGGCAGAATCGAGATAGGATTCACCCACAACTGACATAGTAGGCAAATAATGGAGAATGGAAAAGAAATAGAGTAGAAAACAAACACTCAAAACTTAGATAATATTGATAATCGTTTCATTACTAACAGACTTAAAACTTAAATTTGGACTTTTTAATAATCTTGTATCACTATTTTTGTATTATTATTTTAAAATTCTCCAACACACTGTTTCCCAGAACACACTCTTCATAAAGATGGAGATTCTTTTTTTAAAGTTGTGGGCCATGATAGATTGGCATAAATTCATTAGATAGTGTGTAAGATTCTTATGGGATATGCAGCTTAGTTGGTAAAGTGCTTTCCTAGGACACTGAGGCCCTGGGTTTGATCCGAAAGCTGCATAAACCTATTAAACATCTGTAAGAAACACCGGAGAGGTGGAGGTAAGAAGATAGAAGTACAAAGTCATCCTTGGCTACATTAAGATTTGAGGCCTGCCTGCTACAAGACACTCTTTCTCAAAACAAAACAAAATGTATAGAGGATGATAACCTGAGCAAGCAAATCAGTGAAAGCACATAAGGAGGATAGGGGAACATGGTTTTTTGATTTTAGGAGGGTTGGGTAATGTTGTTATTGTTGTTTGAAGTGACGAGACAACGTCTAATAGCCATGGATCTTTGGAGTATGCATTGAAAAATCATGCAGAAATGTGAAAATATTTAGTGGAAGCAAATAAGGCCCTGCAGAAGGCCTTCTAAGAGGAAATGAAGGAGGGGCTGGAGAAATAACTCAACAAGTGCATGTATTGCTCTTGTAGAGAGAAGGTGGTTTCCTTTGCCAGCACATTAACAACTACCTGTAACTCCAGTTCCAAAGGATTGGATTGTCTCTTCTGGCCTCCATGGGCACCGGATAAACACATGGAGGCAAAAGCACTCAGAAAAAAATTTAAAAATTAACCCTTTTTTAAAAAAAAAAAGAAGAAATAGGTTATAGAAGGGAAGACTTTGGGATTTCTGTCTACCAGCTCTTTTGGAGGTTGGACATGATGGTGAAGAATCAATTGTAAGTTTGAAGATAGTGCAAATTATTACCCTGGTCTCATAAAAAGTTTTAACTTGCTCAGTTAGCATAAAATATTAGCTGCAAAACTTCCAAACCAAAGCTCAGAGAAGGCCCTCTTTCAAGTTTGAAAGCTCTTAAATTCTTTACCATGGTAAGCAGAATTTGCCCTAGCATAAGAGAAGCTGCCAACTTACTGTGGGCCCTCTGACTCTCAAAATCAGAGCAATTGAAAGTAATTGGAGCTCTGCAGAGAGAATGTGTCCTTAACCTACTCTCCTTTCCTCCTTTTTCATCTGAATCTATCCTAAAAATACTATCAGTCACCATTTGGTTCAGGGTTCCCAGGTTCTTGCCTGCTGTTCAGGCCCTTACACATCTGTGTTATGGAATAGGTTTCCTAGATTGCAAAGACTTAAGGAAATTTTCAGCAAGTCATTTCCTGTCCCATTCTCAAGACTAGCAAGTGTGGAGAACCAATTGGCTCCACTAAGCAAGATATACTACACGCTGATAAGGGGAAATATAATACAAAATTCACAAACCCAAAGTCCAAGACTTCTGTTTTGCTGCTCCACTATTACTCCTTAGTTTCCCTTTCTCTCCATCTGCTCTAACTTCCTCTCTCAAACATACTTCTTACTGTTTGTTGTTTGATACCAACTTCACATTTGGTAAAGAACAAAAAACATGGAACATGTGATCTTATCTATTTCTACGACTAACCTCCTAATTCTGTTCTCTCAGCAGGAGAGCCCAGCATTCTCTCCTAATGTTCACTTCCAACAAATACCCTCTTATTTCTGTAGAGAGCAGCACTAAAATTTACTTATAACTTCCCACCCTGAACATGAGCAAGGAAGGCAGGACCACGAGGCACCCACCCACTGAGACAGTGGGTCTGATCTATTGGGAGCTCACCAAGGCCAGCTGGACTGTGACTGAAAAAGCATGGGATAAAACCGGACTCTCTGAACATGGCAGACAATGAGAGCTGATGAGAGGCCAAGGACAATGGCATGGGGTTTTGATCCTACTTCATGTTCTGGCTTTGTGGGAGCCTAGACAGTTTGGATGTTCACCTTCCTAGACCTGGATGGAGTGGGGAGGACCTTGGACTTTCCACAGGGCAGGGAACCCTGACTGCTCTTGGGGCTGGAGAGGGAGAAGAGGAGTGGGGGGAGGGGGAGAGGGGCGGGAGGAGGGGGAGGGAAATGGGAGGCGGGGAGGAGGCGGAAAATTTTTTTTTCAATAAAAAAAAAAAAACTTCCCACCCAAATACTAAGCAGGTCTCCCATCCAAGTATTAACCAGGGCTGATGCTGCTTAGCTTCTAAAATCAGGCAAGATAGAGCACATTCAGGGTGATATGGCTGTAGACTGCTTTATACCTTCCAAAAGCCTGTCTCTGAAAACTAAACAAAGAAAGTGGTAAAGTAGGAGCCAGATCCTTGAAACAGAACTATGGGCGGCATGACAGAATACTTGTATTAATAGAAGGAGCATAGGTCCTGACAACCTTATTTTTGACTTAGTTTCCATTTAAATATAGCCCACCTTATAGTTATGATAAATTAATGTACCATTAAGATAATAATTGTCATCTCTGGAGCTAGAAAGCTGTTAAGAGTGTTTGCTGCTCTCACCAAGACATAGAATTCAGTTTGCAACACCCACATCAGTCAGGCAGTTCACACTTGCCTGTAAGGTCATCTCCAGACGATCCAAGGCCTTCTGGCTTCCACATGTACCTACCTTCTCCTCACCCCCTTCTCTCTCCCTCTTCCTCTCTCTCTCTCTCCCTCTCCATATGCACACACATACACACAAATAAAATTAATCTTTTTGAAAAGAGAATTGGCATTCTTATTTGTATCATCTAACGATAACTAGCACATACTTTTAAAACATCTGTAGGTTCACATACAATGCAATGGATTTCATTACAGTATTTTTATGATACTTTGTTCTTATTTGTTCTCTTATTTGTTCCCTTCCTATACAGCCCTCTCCTGTCCCTTTGACCCTCTATTGCTGGTTGTCTGCTGCTTCCTTCTGGTATGTATTCTGTTACTCTCTTTTCATGACCCCTTCATGTCTACTTAAGATCTCGCACATGTGCGTGGGCGTGCACGCACAATGGTGACACATTCTTTTAATCCCAGTGCTTGGGAGGCAGAGACAAATGACTCTCTGAGTTTGAGGCCAGCCTGCTCTATAGAGCTAGTTGCAGGACAGCCAGGATTGTTATACCGAGAAACCATATTTAGAAAACAAACAAACGAAAAGATCTCCCTCCCCTTTCATAGTCCCCTTTAGAAATTTCATGGCCTACATGTACATGTACACACATGCCTACATTCACACAAATTTAGATTAGATTTCATATATGGTAGAAAAAATGTAGTATTTGTCTTTCTGAATCTGGCTTATTTCTCTTAAGAAAATTAATATTAAGAGGCTTAATATTTTCGTACTGTGTATTTTCCTAGAAATGTGATGATTTTGATTTTTTATGGCTGAATAAAATTCTACTGTGTATGTGTACCATATTCTCCTTATTCATTTAATCTGATAATGAATATTTAGGCTAGTTCTATTTCTTAGCTCTTGTGAATAGGTTTATAGTAATCACGGATAAACAGGTATCTCTATAGTAGAACTTGAGTCACAAATCACCCCCCCCCACACACACACACACACTGTGCTGTCCCTTATCTGTCCAAATTCTCTATACTGTAATCAGATCTTGTTTTTACTACTTCCTAGCTTTAAGTGTTTTGTTGGTTTCTTGATTTATTTGACTCTTTTTTTATTAAAAATTTCTGCCTCCTCCTCGCCTCCCATTTCCCTCCCCCTCCCCCTCCCTCTCCAGTCCAAAGAGCAGTCAAGGTTCCCTGCCCTGTGGGAAGTCCAAGGTCCTCCCCCCTCCATCCAGGTCTAGGAAGGTGAACATCCAAACAGGCTATGCTCCCACAAAGCCAGTACCTGCAGTAGGATCAAAACCCAGTGCCATTGTCCTTGGCTTCTCCGTCAGCCCTCATTGTCCACCACGTTCAGAGAGTCCTGTTTGATCCCATGCTTTTTCAGTCCCAGTCCAGCTGGCCTTGGTGAGCTCCCATTAGATCAGCCCCACTGTCTCAGTGGGTGGACGCACCCCTCGCGGTCCTGACTTCCTTTCTCATGTTCTCCCTCCTTCTGCTCCTCATTTGGACCTTGGGAGCTCAGTCTGGTGCTCCAATGTGGGTTTCTGTCTCTATCTCCATCCATCGCCAGATGAAGGTTCTATGGTGATATGCAAGATATTCATCAGTGTGGCTATAGTATAGGGCCAGTTCAGATGCCCTCTCCTCAGCCGCCCAAGGAACTAGCTGGGGACATCTCCATGGACAACTGGGAACCCGTCTAGAGTCAAGTCTCTTGCCAACCCTAAAATGGCTCCCTTAATTAAGATATATACTTCCCTGCTCCCATATTTCTCCATCCATGAAAGAAAAATAATGCCCAATTTATAGTTCTATTGCACAGATCAAATAAAATAACAGATGCAACATGTCTATAGCCTATAAAATACTGTGAAAGTATAAGGTAGTTTTATGCTGTTAGTCAAGAAATGTCAAAAGGCACCAAATTTTATCACATTTATGAACTGTGATTTTTCACTAGATCATGTGCTAGATTGTACCAGGTCTATTTATAGACTCAGATTTGCTTATGTTCAGTTCACTTGGATACCTTGAATAAAGTTAACATTAAGGGAAAAAATCTAATCTTTTTTCTGTTTGATACAAAGGCCAGTAGCAATTACATCACTTGAATGTAGTTAGATTTCTTTTTCAGTTGGTATTTTGGTGAAATCCCTAATGAATACCCAGGAGTGATTAAAACAGACTGCCTTTAACAGAGGAAATATGTTACAGGCAATTAGTAAAATGTAAGAAACTTAGATGAAAACTGAATCTACATTTCCCTAGCTACTTCTAAGTATGAAACAAAAATCTATATTCCAAATTTCCCTATATGTAGAAATATCCTTGAGGAGGTGACAAGAAAATATTAAATAATTCTTCATTGCGTACCATTATAAGAATCCCTTCCCTGGAGAGATGGAGACAAAGGATTACCCTACTTTTAACACGCCCCAAGACAAACCAAGGTATCGTTACATCAAAGTTTATCTTAGGCAAACACTGAGTTTATTGTGTTTACTGACGGAGAATATGTGACTTCAGAAAGTCTCACCCAACTTCTTCAGAGATACAAAGATGGCGGACCCTCACACATGCATCATTTCACCTTTCCCAGTCTATATAATCCCAAGACCGCGAGGGCATGTGCGATTAAGGTAGAATTTCCTACAAATGACTGGGAGGTGCAGGAAGGAGTTGTGGCTTCTCGAGTGAGGGTGCAGTGTCTGTCCCTAGCCTCTCCTTCTCTCTCTGAGGGAATAGCAATATTCAACAGTCTAATCTTGGTATCTTTCTGGTCTCGTGTAAACAAGCATAGCTCATCTGATGAAGCTGTTTTCTTTGGAGTACCACATTCTAAACATATATTTGGATCACTGTGTAGAGGCTTAGTGTGGTAGTGTATGTAAAAGTCTAAGATAATGTAGCATGTATTAAATGTTGTGGAACAGAAGGCATTCAGAAAAAGTGGAGATCTGTGTAGGCCAGAATAGATTTTAGAAGGCCAGGAGAAAGACAGCAAGGATATTTTTGTGTATATTGGGTCAGGAAAAGAAAGAGTATCTATCTTCCAGACAGAAGGATCATGTTAGGTACTGTGCATGATACCAGTTAAGGCTCTTGAGATACGGCAGGGACCAACTATAGAAGTCTTTGAAATCCTGTTAGAGATCACTAAATTGGTTATGGTAGGCAGCGGTGACCCTTTGTGAATTACTGAGTCAGAAACCTGAAGAAAAATAATATGTTAAGCAATACACGGGGTATATTATTGTAGACATAAGCACCTACTACAAAATTCACTTGTTAATGTATGATGTGGTGGTAGGTATGAAGAAAGCAATATGCCCTGAAAGCAAGATATAACCAGAAAGATAGAACACTAAGAACACTGGGGACCATAAAGTCCTTATCAATCAATCAGAAGACTGACATAATAGGGAATTTTAGAGGAAAATTCCCTATTGGAAATAAATTTTATCAGTAAATGACTACTTTATAGGTAGGCCTAAAATGTAATACTTTCCAAGAGCTAAATCAGTGAATGGCTTCTGGATCTGACCAACTTGCAGGAACCAAAATGTGCAACCATCTTTCTTCTCAAAGCTTTTGGTCTCAACATTTGTATTAGTCTGACTAGGTCAAAATGACCTTTGTTGTCTGAAAAGAAAGAGGTACCAAAGACAAATTGAACAAACCTAGCATCAAAAGACTATAAACAAAGGAGAAATTATATGACAAATGTCATTTAAGTAGCCAGTTCTTTTGAGTTCCTCGGGAAAATGTTGCTCACTTTGACACACATCAATAGACACAATCATATGCATCTCCCCTCTACCCTAAAATGCCCATATGCAACCTGAACATAACTGTCCTGGAATGATAAGGCTGTGCGACTTTGAGAAGTTTACTTAGAACTCTAAGAATCCTTAGTTTTCTCCTTTGTGAAAAGGTACTTCAGGGTTTTTTGTGTAAGGATTAAATAATATAAATCAATATAAAGATTCTAGAATATGGTATGTATTTGGTAAAGTTAGTATAATTATAAGACATCAAGAGGAGACTAGTCAGCTTATTACTGACTGGGTCTTAAACTTGAATTCATTTTAAAACAGCAAACATTTCTCCCAGCTTGCTGTTTAATTGGTAGCTAATGGGTAGAATTTCGCCTACTCTGATAGCAGCTGCTTAAAATAGTAACTGGATTTAAGTTTATGTGACTGCCTACAGTTATGTAGAGGTTATGTTGGAGGAGTGGTAGCATGACTCTAATTTAACTGGTGTAAAATACACATTATCTCATAGAATTTGCTTATGACATAGCTTCACTTGAGAGAACTTAAGAGTGAAGCTACCATATGGAAATCTTTGGAAATAAGAACTATTTGTTGGCATTCACCTGAGATATGCTGTCTGTGGAGCCTGTTAACACACACCAGACACATGGATATTGTCCATTGATCTACAGTACATTTGATGGCATACTCATATTTTTGGTTATGCTTAGGTGCTTGGATGAATTGACTTCTTTGTTCAGAAGGACTGGGATTTAATCTTAAAAAGTACAAATAATACCATGACTTTTCCCCAGTGAAGTTATGTGTATATCTTGCACCTTTGCTTTTGATCACTTTTACAGTTATGTAAACAAATAAATAATTCTTTATAAGTATAAATAAATTACACAAGGATAGCTAAATAAGGGAGCAGAGACAAGATGGCCGAGCCATGCAAGGCTCCCTGCGGCTGCCATTGAGGGGCTGTGGTGGCTGGAAACTAAGCCAGAGCTAGGGTGCTGCCCTGCTGCGAGGAGTCCACAGAACCCACAATATCTCTGGAAGAGCTTTAAAAAGGAAAGTCTGATGGGAAGATGCTTTTTTTAAAAAGTGGTCTCACAAAATTGGAAGGAAAGCTGGTGGAGCAGAGTAGCGCACACAGCAGAGAATGGGGCAACTCGAGATGGGGCGATGAAGGGTATGGGAGCAATATGGGAAAGTGCAGCCACACTGGACAAAGAACATGGCATTACTGAAGAGGACCAGCCCCCTGGTCAGCCCACAGCATGGAGCCGCAGCAGATACAGTTCATGCAGCTACAAGCACAGCAGTCCTGCCCAGTGAGCCTCCATGTGCGGTGGCCTGGAGCTCATTTGAATCCTGTCCCCAGACACCCAGCCTAGCCACAACACCACCCTGACTCTGAGCAACAGCAGGATATCCAAGGCGAGTCTCAGTGATAGTCCAGTATTTACGGTGCTTCAGAAGCCAGAAGCCTTAAACCAGACCAATGACACCTGCTATGAGTGTTTGCATGTAAAGCTGTTTGGGGGAAAATATACTGTGTGAGACACTGCAGTTTGTGGGAAAGATGGAGGAACAGAACGGCATGTGCACAGAGGAGAGAGGTGGAACTAGAGATGAGACATTGGTGACAGGTGTGGGAGAAGGCTGCTGTGCTGTGGACGGGGAGCATGTTGTTGCCGGGTAGGGCCAGCAGAGCGGAGTGCGTGTGCAGCAGCCTGGAGTTCTTGAAGTCTCTGCCCCAGACACAATCACTCTGGCTCTGAGCAACAACAGGATGCCTGAGGTGGAGAATGGGTCATTTTCTGGATTGAGACCTCTAGGGTCCCTGCTGCCCCCTGGAGGCCATGTTGATATCTGTCATCTGTGCTAAAGCGAGGGGATGTGCTGTTTGTTGTCTGTGGTTCATGCTGCCACCCCACACCATGTTGATTCCCAGGGTCCCTGTGGACACCTGTGGTCTGTGCTGCCCCTTGGCCTGTGCTGCTTCCAGAAGCCAGGTGGACGCTCATGATCGGTGCTACCACAAGAGGCCGTATTGATGTCTATGGTCCATGTTGCTCCTGGGCCCATGCTGATGTGAGAGACCTGTGCTGTCTCCGAGGGTCATGTTGGTGTCCTTGGTCCTACTGTGGACCAAGGCCGTGTGGATGCCCATGGCCCGAGTTACCACTGAAGGACATGTGGATGTTCATGTTCTGTGCTATATCCCCTGGAACCACGATGGTGCCCGTGGTCTGTGCTGCCACTGGAGGCCATGCTGAGGTCCATGGTTTGAGCTGCGACTGAAGACCTTGTTGATGTCTGTGGTCTGTGCTGCCACCTGAAGTCATGTTGGTGTCTGTGGCTCATGTTGTCTTCGGAGTCCATGTTGATGCCCGAATATCAGTGGCCTGTGCTGCAGCCATGGGCCATGATGATGTTCATGGTCCATGCTGTGTTTGAGGGCCTTGTTGTGGCTGTACTGCCTCCGGAGACCATACTGATGCCCGTGGTCCATGCTGACCCTGGAGGCCATGTGGGTGTCTGTGGTCCGTGCTATCACCAGAAACCATGTGGAAGTCTGTGATCTGTGCTGCCCCTGACTGTAGAGGGTAAGGAGCTTCTTCTGCAGTTGTATCAAGGACTGAAGACTCACAGTTGAGAAGAGACTTAGAAGGCTTCTGTGACAACCTCTCTCACCCACCTCCACCCCCCAAAAGAAACAGTCTAGATAGGAAGCCATTGAACAGAACTCTTAAAAATTGTGAGAAGGATGCTGAAGTGTAGCTCTTCACAGTTGATGGCTTCTTGTGGGAGTGTGGGTAGGAAAGGATTCAGTTTTCTTTAAGGGGCTGACTACTGAAGTTTGACCATGCTCCAGGGAGTATATGGGCAATACAAACTGGACTTGGGTTTTCTTTCTTTCTTTTTTTTCTATTCTTTTTTGTTGGGGGAATAGCATCAGAGTGGGGGCAGACCTACGAAGATTGGGGAGTGAATGTGATTGGTGTACATAATGTAAAACTTCCAAATAATCAATGAAAATATTTTGTTGGAAACAAATAACTAAGAGCAAAGCTACAATTAGGTATTTGTGGATCATTGGATCTAAGATGCCACAATATTCTCTTTGAAGCAAGTAATAAAATGTTTAACCTGCCTTGGCTATTCCACTATAATGGATCTAATTTTTAGGGTACCTTACATTGCCTTGTCATCCATAGATTCCTGGTGACAATTATTCGAGTGACCACAAAGATTTTAGTGTCAGTAGCTATAGCTGCCACCTTATCCTCAGGCTGAAGTTATGAGCAAAAAATAGCAGTCAACTTCATTATAGTAACTCACCTGAAAAGTTTCCAATGTTCTGCTCTCCATAACTACTTACTAGAAGGAAAAAACCGGCTCGTTGGTCTCAGTTCTTCATAGGACAAAACGTAAGATTGTTTCTCTGGCAAGCTCAGTACATGAGTAAGACATTCGCAAAATTACCAGCTGATTCTGGGATGCGTTTGCAAATAACAAGTACTTTTTATTAAAAAAATCTCTGTAGGGGTTATTGTTTTTTAATTATAGGACCATCTTTAGAGTACTGTCTTTATAATGCTAGTTTTTACCTTTTCAATATCCAGCATCTTGATTTAAAAAAAAGCCTACCAGTTAAACATATTGTGGCTAGGATCAAGATAGGAATGCCTTGTCTGAATATGGTACAATTTCCCCAGACCTATATAAATATACTGGAACATTTTGTGAACAGAGGGAATAAATGATAGCACAGAACTTATTGAGGAAACTAGAAATTTAGAGCAAAAATGAAAAGAGGTCAATGAAAGACAGAGCAGAAAGAGGTAGTAAAATTAATTTAGGTTAGACTAATAGCCTCCACTCCAAATCTTTTAATATGTGTCAAAATAACTTGTCTATAATCCATAGGTTGTCTTATTATGTAGTAGATTCAATTTACTCTAGCAAAATTTTTATCTAGGTATGTAACGAGAACTAATTAGGCTGTCTTTTACATTGGAAAATAACCAAAATGTAGATTTTTTTCCTTTAACGCATAATAGAGATATTAAAAGACATTTTACTACAGGTGTCTCTCCTATGACTCAAAACTCATATCCTTACCTTCTTACTGAATTGTATCTTTGCCTTTAAGTGAGAACGATTCTTTGGGCCCTAATGATCCTCAGAGTTCAGAAGAAATGTATTATGTAGTAAAGAAAGTCAGTAATATCACCACATTTTATTTTGGTATCTTCTAACTCAAACATAGTACCTACCTTAGTGATCTAAGAGTTGCGGAGCATGTTTTATGGTGAACAACTGTTTTCTTTATTGAGAATGTTATGGGTCAATATACTTATGTATCATAAATGACAATTGAATGAATGATCCATTGAATATTTATTTAAAATCTGTAACTACTTAACAAAAGTCTGATTTGTTTCTTAAAAAGTCAGTCACTGTGTGTGTGTGTGTGTGTGTGTGTGTGTGTGTGTGTGTGTGTGTGTGTGTGTGTACTTCAACCAAGCTTGTCATGCATATTAAGCTGAGGACTCTTTCAGGCCAAAGTATCTTCTATTCATTTTCTTGAGGTGCTGGGAGTTGAACCTAAGCATTCTTGCATCCATTGTTCCTTCATCTGAGCCCCAAACAGCCTTTAAATGGAAAAAGTAGGAATCTTCATCTTCGTTTTACAGAATTACATATCAATAACGTGATGAAGCCATAATTTAAACTTTAGCTCTGGCGCCTAGTCCAGCATTCCTCTTGTTTCCCACTATGAACTTGTGTGATTCATTTTAGGTTGGCTAGCCTAAAGTGCTACTTTGATCATTTTTCTTCACTACTAAAAACTGCATTGAATAAAATAAAATACAGTATACAAAGCCTTCAGGGCCCACGCAGCCCATCTCAGCAACTTTATATTATTGTTTTCTTGGCCTTTACTTTTTCACATCTGCAAACCAACATGACAGATTGTTTTTACTGACTCACAGTATGGTGATCTTCAAATACAAGAATGTATGTGACCATCTCATTAATTTGCAAAGTTCTCTGTAGTCAATATTCATTTATGAGTTCCTTAAATTTAATTGGAAGCAACACTGGAAAAACATACTGAGACTCTGTCTCAAAAACAAAAAAATCAAACAAAACACACCAGAATTTCTTCTTGGACCCTTCTTATTGTACTTTTTTGATTAAATTTTATTTGACAAAAATATCTTGAGTGTAATCTTGATTTCAGGTGTTCTACAAGCTGAGAAACGACTTCAGTCTCCCCTGCCATTTTTTTAATTAGTTTCCTGTAAGTAGACATTTTATATATGAAAAGTTCAACGGGATTGTTTTACTACAGCAGCATGTTAACGAGTTCAAGGTTGCTCCGTAAGTCTTAGCATCAGTTCGCAGATTTGTTATTAATCTTTTAATTACCACACACAAAAAAACAAGTTTCATCATGACATATTCATTATATTTTGTTTATTTTTGCACACCACTTCCTTTCCCTGTTCTTCTTGCTGGTCCTCTTCTGCCACCCAAATTGCCCCACTTTCTATTTTTTTTTTTTTTTTTTTTTTTTTTTTTTTGGTTTTTCGAGACAGGGTTTCTCTGTGGTTTTGGAGCCTGTCCTGGAACTAGCTCTTGTAGACCAGGCTGGTCTCGAACTCACAGAGATCCGCCTGCCTCTGCCTCCCGAGTGCTGGGATTAAAGGCGTGCGCCACCACCGCCCGGCTCCCACTTTCTATTTTCATGGCACATACATTATAGTATCCTATCTTGTTTCCCCATCCTGCTCTTTAGACATCTTCCTCACCTCTCACGATGCCCTTTCTACTTTCATGGTGTGTGTGTGTGTGTGTGTGTGCACGTGCGAGTGTGTGAGTCGTTTCATTTCCATACAGAGAATGTTTCAGACTAATGTGGCACTGTACTTACGTGTCATAAATGGCAGTAGAATAAATGATCAACTTAGAGAGAGTCTATTTTTATGGCCCCATCAAAGACTGAACTGTTGCCCTCAGCCCAGGTACGTTAGCCTGTTATGTGTGATAGGACCAGGAGTAACTTAGTGTTCGATCTAAATCCTGATTTCTTTCTTGCTAGTTAGATGGACTTCAATGAGTTAACTTTTTCTGAGATTTTTTTCCTAATTTATTAAAGGAAAGAATAACAGCTGTTCAACATAACTGCTGTTTGCATTAATGTAATAAATGTATTTAAAATGCTTAGTAGAGTATCACTCAATACACGCTAATCTTCTTTTACCATACTGTGAATGTAAAATGTAACCAGTTGAGCTTGTGGGTGGATCAGTGTAAAATACATCCCCACTCCTAGTGAAAGACCTTCTGAGAACATATCTTAGGCATGGAGAGTGTTGCCATCATCCTATCTGAATACTAATGGCAGCATTATTATAGATATACATGCAAGCAAATACTCCATCTTTAGCAGCTGTGTTTAGTTAAGTAACAGATTTAGAAAGTGCAGACTTTAATCTGTGTTTTCTCCTTGGATTTCATCACCATCTGATTTACTTTTTGCTGGATAAAAAGTGTAATTGTAGCTTGATTTTCCCCTCCCTACACACAAATTCCAGCCATCCTCTAAAGAGAAAGCTGCCTTTTTAAAAAGCCTAAATAAGAAACTGTAAATATTTGAAAGATATGGCAATAAGTGGATACCTGAAGAGGACTTTAGAGTAAAAGCTTTAATGACTAATGCCTTTTTCCTGAAAAGTCCTGTTTTCTTTATGTCCGTGAGGAATCGATGACTGTAGAGACAGCATATCAAAACTATTTTTCCCTGTTGCATAGATGGGTGAGTTAGTAGCCAAGAAAGAAACTATCATTGAGTACAAGAGGATAGAAGCAGTGTTGTTGGAATTGGAGGCATTTCTTTCCTCACAGAGGGGCTGGAAGACAAGGCAACAGAGACTTTCATTGCCAACCTTCTGAGACACAAACTATTGGTTCCTCTAGCCTCTCTCTTCCACCTAAAATCTTTGGATTCTGGACTCTACCTTGGGATTTGCAATTTGATTGCATAGGATTATCAAGATATAGGGAAAAGATCAAATGTGGTCTTCAGAGTAGCTCTGGGGACCAGAGCTAGAAGGTAGTATTATCCTAGGGTTATGTGAAACCATTAAGGCTATAGTCACCAAGAAGCTCTACTACTGAGAGGCCAAATGTTTTCAACGTATCCTTAACCATGTCCCTTCGTACTTACTGGTCAGCAGCAGGCAGATCTGTAATCCCACTGCTCCCCCAGTGAGCTGAGTGGAAGCAGAGACATGAATATGCCTGGATGCTCTCAGGCCAGCTAGCTTGGTGTGCACAGTAGCAAATGAGATTCTGTCTCATACAGTGGAAACTGGGGACTCCTATACAAGGTTGTTCCCTGACCTCAAATTGAAGCTGTAGTATGTTCATAAATGTGTGTGTGTTTATGTGTAGACACACATACATACATACACATGCACATTATACACATGTATGCACAAAGGTTAAAAAGTTAGTGTATAGATAAACCACTCACTTCTCATATTAACTGTATGAGAGAGGGGAAAGGAGATATTATATAAATGAAGAACTGGGGCTTGGAGAATGAAGTGATTTTTCTCAGCATCACACAGCTAATAAATGGCACAGCTGAGACTCAGAAGCCAACCTGCTGACTTCATTCAAGACTAGACAAATTTCTTTTTCTCCATAGTCTTCTACCAATATCCAAAAATAACACTACTTAAGTATTATCTATTACTGTCACTATTGTTATAGTATATATAGCCATCTTTATGAAATAGTTGTGGCAGAGAGAAAAAGAAATTAAATGCATTTATTAAAGCTGTGTACTCAGGACTAAAGGAATGTATAACAGTAATAAGTAGCTGTTGTTGGGCCATAGCCCCCTAAAGTTGATTTGAGATTTTTGATTCTATAGCCTAGACTTACTAGGGTTATGGAATCAAGAATATAAAACCAACCAATCCTACTTAGGTAGCCTTCCTTTTGGAGCCATTCCCTGGCCCACGAAGTACCTCTAGTACCTGAAACTTGTGAATAGTTATGGATAGGTATGGCAAAATACAGTTGTTATCTTGGAAACCTAAAGCAGTCATGTGTCACCAAATAAAATTTATGAAATCGCTTTTAAGATATCTTGATTATAAATGTGTTAAAACATAAACAGTATGATAAAAGTATAGAATATGCAGATGTGACAAATGATGGACTGTTGAGGTTGAGGATACATAGCTAAGAGCAGGTTCTTCTATTTTTCTTTCTGCCTTCATTCATGATAGCTCAGGAAGCTTTTAATTTCTTTTCATAGGGTTAGCATTTGATTTTCATTTTCGTTTTCATGATATGTTTGCACTTAACTGGTGCAGTGGCAGGTTGACTTGTGCTGTTTGCTTTTCGCAAACCTTGATTGCAATCTAGCCTGGGATCGCAGGGAAATTGTAGAGTGCCACCAGCACTAATATCTAGCAAAGTGGAATGGAGTGCGCTGTCATTTCATCTGCCTTTGAAACTCTGCACAGACACTCAGAGAAATGTGGCCGGACATTCCTGAAAAGGCATGCTTTTTGCAAAAACAGGGAAATCCGGGGCCAAGGTGACAAAGGCAAAGAATGCTTGTCATCCTTGACCAATTTACATGTATTTTGATTGAAAAATCTTTGTGACTTTCACTGAGGAAAAACTATGGATTGGGTTTTTAAGAATTTGTTAACCTATTGCATTCCTCCACTCCCTAAAGCTCCTTGTCTTTGACAAAAATGTCTGTCCTTTATTTAAAAATGCAACCCAAATATGGCTGAGTGAGTGAATGCCTTCTGTTACTCTTTCTCATAGATAGCTAACTTGATAAGGGCCTAATTTTTATTGGACTTGCTGTGTTTTCGTGTGTAGCTTTTTAGAAGTTGACCAGATTTATTTTAGATTTATGCAGCTGGAGCTAAAGCTACCCAGTCTACTTGTTCCATCCATTACTTGAATCTGTTCTTTAATGTTGTCAAATTGTTCCCCAGCTTCTTGAATGATTCTGGTGACAGAGAGCTCACTTTTTTCCTATGCCTCTTCCCTTAGCATTCATTTCATCTTAAGACTTTTTTCTTAGTAATCTAAGCTAGTATGCCTCCCTCAAGTTATTTCCCATTGTGGTCTAACCACGTTCTAGTTCAACCTTTTGTGGTGGATATATTTAAAGACAGAAAACACATTTCTTAGATTTCCTTCCCCAAACAAAACTACAATTTTAAGTGTTGTTGTTCTGGACTTTTCCTTCTTAATAATTTTCAGTTTCCTGCATTACTTATTGATGCTGATTAGAGCATTCATTAATTTCCTTTCTTCCACCTTAATGATAACCTGTGTCCCTTGTTGTTACTTATTTGTATTTCCATAGTTTGTTGTTTTGTGTTCTTTGTGAGACAGAATTTTATTATGTAACCCTGATTTTCCTGGGACTTTCTATGTAGATCAGGCTGGCCTGAAGTCACAGTAATCCATCTGCCTTTTCCTCCTGACTGATAGGACTAAAGGCATGTGTCACTACTGCTATCCCAGTTTTTAATGTATTTTTGTAGATTGTTAATGTCTTAATGTTAGAACATTAGCACTGATGAGTGATTTTAATTAAAACACATGCCATCAACATCTTCTTCCTACCCATCCTCCCTCCCTCAGGAGACAAATATTCTAATTTGGCATGACATTATCTGGCCTAAGAGTGCCTGGCATCTGAAGCGCCTAAAGGTCATCTTCCACTGGTTCAGCCTTCCAGAATGGTTGAATTAAGTTCAAACTCAGGACGCTTTTGAAATCTTAAATCTCTCCGGGGATGTTTTTCATAACATCTTTGAACTTGATAATGCTACAATAAATGAAATATGCTGTACTGGATTAAAAGGTTATTTCCCTGGTGTGTCAAGTTAACAGACAGCATGAAACTTCCCATTAGGCCTTGGACATCTCTGGCTGTCAGTGTTGTAACCCTGTCTCCATTAGGTCCCTAACCCCTGCTGCTCTGTAGAAACGTTAGCCAGGAAGTTACCTGTCAGAATGAATGTTGAATGGCAGCAAGGCCAAGAAAAGAAAAGTCCAAAACAAACAAAAGATATGAGAGACTTTAGAAGCTCATAATTTGAGTCCAGGGAATCAGGGCCAAAGACCGATGGAAACCCATTATTTGAAGTTAAGAATAGGAAAGAAACCTCATTCCAGACAAACAAAATTGACAATGGCAGCAACAGTCAATGAATAATATCAGTAAATTAAAATAATAAAGGACAGGACAAGTGTTGTGATACCTTCAATTAAAAATAAGCTCACATAGCCAAATACTTCCACTTATTAGTCTTTTAAAGACTTTTAAATGATGTCCGTGTATCCTGAGTATCTATCAAAATGAAAGTAAATGTGCAAAATGTGGTATGTATATACCATAATCCATTATATAATAGATAAAACTTTTTAAAATAAAATATATGCATAGGAGTGTGAACAAATCTTACAAATGTGACATTTACTGATAATTAAAATAATGAGGCCTAGCATGGTCATGCACTCTTGTAATCCAGGACTTGCAAGAGGACCACTGTAACTTTGAAGCTAGTCTGACCTACATAGTGAGTTCAAGGCTGGCCAGCACTAAGAGAAAAAAAAACTTAAATACTGAGATATATAGCATGATACCATTTACATGTAAAATTTAAGTATAACACATAACTACTCCTTTAAATGAATGTAGAGAAATGTATATTTACCACATTAGAAGGGTTACCTATGAAAGAGTATAGGAATAAACAAGAATAACTGAGTAGTATACAAGAAGAAATTTTGCTTGGATCATTGGTGCTATTAACCCTTTTCATTTGAGAGCAATAAAATAATAAACATTAGGCATGCATGTGCAAATTTTAAAAGATTAGCTGATTAGGAAGAAACAACAATAATACTATCTGGTTTACATTTCTATGATAGTGAAAATGTTCTGTATTGGCTACATTAGCCACGTGTCATTACTGACATCTGAAATGTGACGAGAATGACTGATGAGCTGGTCTTAATCTAATTTCATTTAATTAATCTCTATTTAAATTTGAACATTTCCAGTTGACTAGTAGGTACTATATTGAAAGGTGAAATTTGGATATTTTAATAAAGACCAAATAGTTGCACAGAAAAGGTAGATGAACTCTATAGTTTTCTTTAAGAAACATGGTCATTATAATACTTAGCTCTACTGATAGATGAGAGAACAGTAAAAGAACTAAGAAAATATGGAAAGAATGTGATCATCCTTGCCTTCTTAAGAAACTATTTTTCTCGTTAATAAGTGACCTTCCACAAGCCTGGTCCCTCAACAGTCTTTCCTACTGGGTGATAGAACTAGGAAGAGTCCTGCATAATCAACTGTTGCTGCTCAACACGTGAGGACTTTGAAACAGAAGCATTCGATTAAGGATTGCTACCCAGGCTTTAAAGCACATAGGGTACCAGAATGCCATTCATTTGGTTTGGATATCATCCAAGATTAACTTGGCCCGAATGCTTCAGAAGATATCTCAGGGAGTTACTTTTGATTATGTTGTTCTGAGAATTTGTTTGCCTTGGTATGGGCGGTCATTATGAAATTCAGTAGGTCAAAACAGGGAGATAAAAGGTGATAGATGATAGCTAGAAAATTAAAATAGTGCTAAATAGAATGATGCCGAATAGGTTTTGTACCTACCCCTTTTCCTTTCTGATGTACCTCATCTTCCCCATCCTTTTCTCTTATTCCTGGGTAGCCCGTTCATCGTCCCATGTAGAAAATTAAAAGAATGTGACAGAAATAGTTCCAAAGGGAGTGATAAGAACATAATAAAAGTACAGAAATGAATATTTGAGTCAAGCTAAGATTCATATCAAAGCAAGACTTGCTTTGGAAAATATACACCTATATCATTTTTATGCTACTAGTGACTTCTTTGTAGAACTTATTTCTCATTTCTCTTTGGCTCATGTTATCATCTAACATATAAACCAGATATTGAACACACGTAGAATATATTTGGCATATTTCTGTACTCATGTGACAGTTCTGGTCTTCCAGATTTCTATATAATCAATAGGGCTGAGGAGATTAGGGTGCTCAATAAAGACATAGGTTCATAGATTTTTATCAATGTTTAACTATTCTGTTCTTCACTGCTTAGAATATAACTCTATTTTAAGTACACATAATAAATAAGAAAGCCATGAAATCTTCTCTGAAGTTAAGAGAGATGATAAAGGAATTTATGAATGGCAAAACTGAGTTCCTCCACCCAGTCAATGGTAGCAGCTAGCTAAGAATTGTAAGAGCTAGAGAATCAGGGGGTTTCCTGAGTGATTGTGTCTCCTAGTGATATCAGAGGCTCCACCCAGAAAAATCTCACCAACATGACTGACTAAACATGAGCTGAACAAGGACAACAATAATAAACATATCGAGTTGAACTAGGGGACGCCGTGAGGCTTCTAGCCTCTACAAAGAACTACACACAACTAAGGAATGCTGAGAGCGGGAGAAACCATCTTCTCTGATGGATAGCACACCAGTTGGTTGTCCAGTACTGTTGGGAGCCAAACCAACCCATGACTTTCTCTATGGAGGCCCTGATGAAAGGGTAAAGGGAACATTATTTCTGTGTCTGTCTTCAGGAGAAAATATGGCAGGGTCCAATCTGGAAGGAGTCAAGGCTATGGTTTCTAGGGATCTGATTCTTCCCCTGGGGTTGTAGTTATCACTCCTGAGACAACAATGTCTTGAGGTGACCTGTATTTTCTTTGACAACATTAGCTGATCTAGCTCTCTGCTGACCTTGACCATTTTCCCCTGGTCCTACCTACTGTTTCTGTCTCTTATATTCCTCAAGCCATGGTCCTCCCACTTGACACCTAGCTGATAGAGACCCTTACTCATGGAGGTTCAGGTCAAGTAGTATCCAACTGTAGAGCAATAATGCGGGAGAACACATCAAGAGTGAGTACAGCCATGATAAATATATAAAAAGGGTAAAAAGAGTCAGACTAGGAGACTGGCTAAAAATAAAAATAAAATGAAAGGTGACCAAGGGGAAAAAAGGAAATGGCCAGGAGTAGCCATAGGACTGTGAGATTCAAAAGGTGCTTGCTTCCTTCGAATGCTTGCCACTCCTGCATTCCACTCCTTGTCATGGAGCACTAAAGAACTTAGGAAAGTTCTCTGTTTTTATTTTTAAACACTTCCCTTGGCTCCCTGAAGAAGGTTCTGTAAATTCAAAGATATGGACGTGTATAGGTAACAGTTTAAAGACAGAATATCACATACAAGGGCCAAGTGAGTTTCCCAGTGATGGCTCTGCACTGTAAAATTTGATATATGAGATTGCTTTAACCCACAGCATAAATGTGATTCAATTGTTATTCAAAACCCCTATAAATCTGGACAGTTTATTCCAAAACAGACGTGTGTGTGTGTATGTATCTCTCTCTGTGTGTGTGTGTGTGTGTGTGTGTATGTGTGTGAAGATTAGAAAAGAAAGCTAAATAATAAAGATAAAAAGCCCCGAGCTCAAGGAAGCCTGTCAGCTCTTGAATTACTTTCACTTTGCGATGCTTCAGAGAACAAGGGAAAGTTTCTTTCTTTATTGATGCAATCATAAAATCACCTAAAATGGCTCCTACGCATTTAGCTGAGCCAAGTATCCATACTACAGTGGGGGGATTTTAAAGACAAATGGAATAAAAAGAACATGGTGGGAATGCAGTGGCAGCAGCTATGCTGAGTTGGGAGCCCAAACCCAAAGAGATGCACAGCCAGAACCCCAGTGCAGAGCCCATAAGTGATGGTGTCAACCTACTAGCAGGCCACACTGGACAAGGAAGACCTGATGGACTCACTTTCTGAGGGCAACATGTGCCTCATAATCTTGGAGGTGAAATTTTGCAGCTCCTGAAGCAGCCAGAGGTGCTGGGTGATGCCAGTCCCAGTAAGGAAGCAGCTGGTGGTTCTAATGCTTTTGGGAACAGAGCTGATGACCTGACTGGCAGCCCAGGACATCCAGTACCAGACAAGAATGACCCTGGCATGTCTGAGGAAGGCCTGAGTCTCATTGGCTAGTTTCATCTTAAACTCCATGGACCCCACTGTAAGCACCTACCAGGACTAATTAAGCTATGTCTGTGGTGCCTGGCTCAAGACCAATCCTATATGTGATGGCCACTCATATGGGGAGGGGAGGAGAGGCTTCAGCAACCTCTGCAAATACAACCAAACCATCATAAAGAGCCTGCTCAAAAATTCCACTGCCAATATGAACGAGGCAAAAGGAAAGCCCAAGTGTAGAACCATGCATGTAAGAATGAAATGAGGATTGAGGGGCTCTAGGCCAAGCACCTGATGGAGCTTATTGAAAAGCTTGGGCAGGCCTTTGGTTGTCAATGTGGTGATTTCTCAGAAAATTAGGAAACAACCTTCCTCAAGACCAAGCAATACCACTTTTGGGTATATATCGAAAGGATGCTCAATCGTGCCACAAGGACATGTACTCAACTATGTTCATAGCAGCTTTGTTTGTCATAGTCAGAACCTGGAAACAACCTAAATGCCCCTTGACCGAAGAATGAATAAGGAAAATGTGGTGCATTTACACAATGGAGTACTACACAGCAGAAAAAAATAACGACATCTTGAATTTTGCAGGCAAATGGATGGAGCTAGAAAACATCATGTTGAGTGAGGTAACCCAGACACAGAAAGATAATTATCACATGTACTCAGTCATAGGTGGTTTTTAAACAAAAAGCAAAGAAAAGCAGCCTACAAACCACAATCCCAGAGAACTTAGACAACAATGAGGACACTAAGAGAGACTTACATAGATCTAATCTACATGGGAAGTAGAAAAAGACAAGATCTCCTGCGTAAACTGGGAGTGTGGGGACCTTGGGAGAGGTTTAAAAGGGAGAGGAGAGGCATGGAGGGGAGCAGAGAAATATTTAGAGCTCAATAAAAATCAATTAAAAAAATGCTGAGCTAAAAAAATAAAAGCTATCTACCTGAACAAAGATCCAAAGGGAATATAGAAAATTTAAGAGGTAGAATTTCAGGTATTTTTACTGTTTTATTAAATATTACAATCTTCACACTGTTGGGGAGAACTTTGCCCACAATGGGGACCTCAAGGCAGCCGACGGAACTTGCAAAAACTAAATAAAGAATTAGGCTGAGCAGACACTGCCTACCCTGGCTGTTTTCAACAGCCAGCCCTTCTTCCTGGAATTTGAACAAGTCCAGTGCTATGTTTGCATATCTGAGAGCTCCCAGGAAGACTTCAGCACTGACCTCCACATCTGCTCCTGCTTTCATGTCAGTATCAAATGTTCAGCCCTGAAAACATATATGCAAAGTAACAGGCCCCCCAAAGACATCAGCTGAACATGGCATATCATGTTGCAATAAGACTAGGTACATGATATTATATCAAGGCTGAGCGAGGCAACCAATAGCAGGAAGAGGGTCCGGTCACAAAAGCAGGCAAAAGAGTCATAGATACCCCCACTCCCACTGTTAGGAGCCCCACAAAAACAGCAAACTACACAAGCATAACATTTATGAGGGGACCTAGTCCAGACCCATACATGCTCCCTGCTTGTCACTTCAGTCTCTGTGAGCCCTGGTTAGTTGGTTCTGTGGGTCCTATTCATGTGGTGTCCTTGACTCCTCTGGCTCCTACAGTCAGTCCTTCATCCCTCTATTCCATGGGATTCCGAAAACTCTACCTAATGCTTGGCTCTGGGTCTCTGCATCTGCTCCTATCAGTTGCTAGATGGAACATCTCTGATGATGATTGTAGGCTCTGGTCTATAGGTATTGCAGAGTATCATTAAGATTCATTTCATTGACTTTTTTCCAGTCGTGTTTGATTCTATCCGAGGTCTATGGCCTCTCCCACAAGTTCTGTGCCACATTTACCCCAGCACATCTTACAAGCAGGACAAATTGAAGGTTGAAGGTTTTGTGGCTGGTTTGGTGTCCTATTCCCACCACTGGGAGCCTTGCCTAGTTATAGAAGATAACTTGTTCAGGTTCTGTATCCCCAATTACTAAGAGTCATCCATAGGGTCACCCTTGTATATTCCAGGGAGTTTCCATTGCACTAGGTTTCTACCTATCCCCCCAAATGTCCCCCTATTCCAAGCATCTCTCCCTCCCCCAACCTAATCTCTCCCATTTCCATCCCAGCCTGCCCCCAGTCCACTGCAAAATCTATTTTATTTCCCCTTCACAGTGAGATCTATGCAGCCCCCCTTGGGCCTTTCCTTTTACTTAGCCTCTGTAGGTCTGTGGATTATAACATGATTCTCCTTTACTTTTCAACTAATATCCTCTTATGAGTGAGTACATACCATGTCTTTCTGGGTCTGGACTATCTCTCTCAGAATGATTTTTTTCTAGTTCCATCCGTTTACCTGCATGTACCACATTTTCTTTATCCATTCTTCAGTTGATGGATATGTAGGTTGTTTCCAGTTTCTGGCTATTACAAATAAAGCTCTATAAACATAGATGAGCAAGTGTCCTTGGGGTAGGAAGGAGCATCATTTGGGTAGATGCCCAGGAGTGATATTGCTGGGTCCTGAGGTAGATTGATTCCCAGTTTTCTGAGAAATCACCATATTGATTTCCTAAGTGGCTGTTCAAGTTTGTGCTCCCACCAGCAATGGAGGAGTTGTTCCCTTTGCTTCATATCCTCACCAATATGAACTGTCACTTGTGTTTTTGATCTTAGCCATTCTGACAGGTGTACAATCTGGCTGCAGCATCTGTTATCCTGATGATTGCCAGGCTGATTTGGCTGATGTGACTGCTAGGCAGGTGTCCCCTTCCTCTTTCACTGCTCCTTATGCATCCCTCTCAAAGCCAGCACTAGGTTGAATAGGATGAACTTCCCTTAATTGAGAAGGACCAGTCTTTGAGGTATATGAGTAGTTGTACTCCCCTGCTAGAACCTCTGAACAAGCTCTCAATGTCTACATACACCTTTTTAAAATTTTAAACCATTAAGTACATATTTCTAACCTAGATCCTTGAAATCTTGTGATGTATCAGAAATTAGCATAAACAAGGCGGAATTATAAATTAAAATGCTATCTGCTTTACTAATTCTTCTGCTGACTAGAATTTGACTGGGAAGAATGGCTATGAACAAAGCTAGCTAGATTGGCCTGGAACACCTTCTATGGACATGTTTGGCACAGCAGTACTGTCTTTTTGTTTCATTTCAGTCTCTGACAAAATCTGTAGATTACCTACCATCAGTACCAATTTCCTAGTTGATTGCTCATTTTCCACTGTGACAGCTATGCCCAAGTTAGTTTCATTATCCATGTGGCACATGACAGTCTTAATATTCACCTGCTTTATTCAAATAAACATCCTGCATACAGACTTTTCTGAGGCTACTCTGGTCTGAAACTCACCTGCTTACAATGTTCTTTTCACAACCATGTGTTCACTTCTCTACCTCTTTCTTCTATGTGCTGACTACTTTCCATCACCAAGGCTCTACAGCACATGTCTAAAGTTCTGCTGAATGCTAATATCTCTTTTCCTCTTCTATTTCCTGATCCCTAATTCTAGGGATTTTTTTTTTCGTTTTTTACATTTTACACTTAACCTTTATTTCCTAAAATACCTCTTTGTCTTTTTTGTGACCAAGTCTCACTCTGTAGCCCAGGCTAATCTCAAACTGGTGATGATCATCCTGCATCAATTTCTCAAGTGTTGGGATTAGTTATGAGTTAGCATGCCTGGCCTTATCTTCCTACATTTGTCTCTACCATTATCACTGGTTCTAATGTTCTTCACCACTTAAAACTCTGTGGTGTCCTTCTGAATAACTCCACAGCATAGTTTCAGTATGTATTATCTGCTGTATCTTCATATACATACCAAATTTGGCCCAATGTGTACTGTTCCCAAATTCCCTCTCTGCTTTTCACACTATTCAACATCATTTTAAAGCAAAGTTTACAGAGTACAAACCACACTCTGAATCAGGCTCTTTAGAGATAAGGAGTACCATATAGCCTTTTAGGTGATACCAGACATAAAGAAGTGATGGATAACCACGAAAGAGATCAAAGATTTTTGAGATCCTAAAGGGCAGAGACTAATTTTGTTAAGAGCGGTAAGAGTTAAAGAATGTGTCAAAGTACAGTTGAGTAGGGAAAAGGCCAGAGGATGGGAAAGAACTGAGAAAGGAAAGGCATGCCTGGCAAAGAGAATTGCCAGTGTAAAATGCCTAGAGGCAAAAAGGTCACAAATTAAGAGAACATAATATAGATTGTTATCCACAAACTGATGACAACACCTCATTGCTGAACACAACACCTACACAACTCATTGAACATGGAGAAGTCGTATCGGTGCCTTCACACAGCCTTCACCCCTACATTCTAGAATCTTTGTTACAGGAAGATACTCTGCATAATAAATACCAAAATAGAAACCACCAACCCAGCCACAAACCCTTTATCTACAATGTTGTGCTGCCTGCAAGATATTCTAGGGCAAAGGTGACACAGAGCTTATGGGAATAGCCAGCCAATATCTGATTTAACTTAAGGCCCACTGCTCAAATGGAATCCATACCTGACATTGCCTAGGTGACCAAGAACCTGAAACTAGATGGTCCAAGGATGTTGGGTAAAACCAAATACTACTGTTCTACTAAATAACATAGCAATAAAATGACTGATAGTGACATTCTACTATACTCATAGATCAGTACCTTACCCAGCCATCGTCAGAGAAACTTCCCCCTGCAGTAGACAGGAAAAACTACAATGATCCCAGGCCTGCACAGGTCTGCTCCAGGCCCTCTGTATATATTTTGGTTTTCAGTTTAGTGTTTTTATTGGATTTTTCAGTGTGCAAACGAGTGGATCTCTGATGCCTTCTCTTGAGTTCTTTTCCTTCTGTTTTGTACAAAATTGGTGTGTTAATTTTTGTTTTATTGTATGATATTATATTAGTTAAAAAAGAACATAAAAGCAAGAATATTTAGATTATTGAATATAGGAAAAATATAAACAGAGTAAAAAGGAAATAAGACTTAAGAAGTTGAATTCTGATTTAGATGAACATTATATGCAAGGCTAATAGAACATTTTAAAGCCAGTCATCATACCTATGATTTTCTAGCACTTCCTTAGATGATAGACTGAAATGCGAGATTGGATAATTTTTGATACTTAAGTATATTGCTCCTTTATATATTTCATAGAACATTAGTTCTTAGCAATAATAAATATTTGTATGAAACAGTGTTTCACTACTATGTTTTCCTGAAGAGAGTAAAAATACAGGTCAGTAACACAGAAATTTGCATTTGTATAGCCTTCTTGTAGGTAGAGGTTGAAAATGGTAAGAATTGGGAAGAAAACACTTTGGTTTTTTAAGACTAGAAAACTGATATTTTTATTAAAGTCCTGAGTTATTCTCATGGATCTGCCATTATGTTCATTATGATATTAGCCACATAACTCCTCTTTCTGTGTGACCTTTCTGGTACTAAAAATAGACCTTCTTGAAATTAACAATAAACATAAAAGACTAGAAGACACTAAGGATTGAAATCTACAAATAATGCATTGATTAATTTATTCGTTTATTTTAAATATGCCTCTGTCTTAATTGAAATAAAATTATATCACTTTTCCCCACTTCCCAACCTTCCTCCAGCATATCCCTCCAACCTCTCTCATGTCCCAACCACCCTCAAGTTGGTAACTTCTATTTCTTTAATTATTCTTGTTATAAATGCATGTGCACATGTGTGTGTGCAAAAATATATAAATACAACCTGCTGAGTCCATTTTTTGTTTGTGTGTATATAGTTTCACGACTGCCATTTTGTATTGGACAACCAATAAGGGTTGGTTGTCCCTGGGAGAGGCTAAGTCTCTCCAAGCAGTCATTAGCTATTTGTCATTCTTTGTCTAAGGATTTTCCCTTCCCATATTAATATGTTTATCACAAAGTAGAAGCTATGAGCCCTGGTACATGCCTCTTTGTTCAATTGATCTTTTACTTTTTTGTACAGAAGTTTTTAGTTTCATGAGATCCCAATTGTTGATTGTTTTCTTGGTTAGGTTTATAGATGGGGAAGGGAGGGTGTTCGTGCATGTGCTTGTTTGTATATGTGTGTATTCTCTGTGTGTGTGCTTGTATATACTTATTGAGAATGGGATTCCCCAATGTCCTTATGATTTTCTAAATTCCATTGTTATCTATTATATTTTCTCTCTTCATTTGTAATTGCATTAATTTTAATTATTTAATTTTTAAGTAATGGCAATAATGTCTGCATTAACTGTTTCTCCTGGCTAAGTTGGCTAAGAGTTTATTAATACTATTTATTTTTCCAAAGAACCAGCTCTTTGTTTGATTCTTTAAATTATTTTGTTGTTGTTACTGTTGATATCTAGCTTTATTCCATTGTGATTACATAGAATATAGAATATTATTTCAACTTTCCTTATTTGTTAATACTTACTTTGTATCCTAATATGTGATCAATTATTGAAAAAGTTCTATGAGCTGCTGAGAATATATATTCTTTAATGTTCAAGTAGAATGCTCTATAGATGCCTCTTATATTTATTTGATTAATGATATTATTTAAGTCCAATGATTTTCTGGTTGCTTTTTTTATTTAGATAATCTGCCTGTGATAACAGTAGAGTACTGAAGGCACCCACTATTACTATGTTGATTTTAAATCTACTAATTTGTCTTTTATGGAATTTGTTGCACCTGTTTTTGGAACATATGTTTCAAATTGTAAGGATTTTTTCTCTAGTATGTAGTTTCCTTTCCTATCTCTTTAGACTTGTATTGTTTTGAAGTCCATTTTAAGTCTATGTCTCCTTGTTTGTTAGTTCCATTTGCTTGGAATATCTTTTTCTATCCTTTCAACCATGAGGTGATGTAAACAGAGATGGCCTTTTGGTTTTCTGGCCACACAGAACTGAATAATCACACAAAAACAATATTAATATTTGGCCACAGCTCAAGTGTATTTCTAGCTAGCTCTTATATCTTAAATTAACCCATTTCTATTAATCTGTATGGCCATGAGGTTGTGTCTTACTGGTAATGTTCTGGTGACTCTCTCCTTCTGCAGCTACATGGCATCTATTTGTTTCCACCTTCTTTTTCTCTGCATTCAGTTTAGGTTTTTCACCTACCTATATTCTACCCTGCCCTAGGCCAAAGCAGGTTCTTTATTAACCAATTGTAATAAAACATATTCATAGCATACAGAGGGGAATCCCACATCATTTTCCCTTTTCTGTCTAAATAACAAGGAAGATTTGAACTATAACATAGTAAAATTACATATAGCAAAACAGGTATCAAGCAAGAATTACACTTACAATATTTAGTCTATTTGTATCTCGCAAAATTAAAGAAAATATTTTATCATCTATTTTATCTTCATGCATCTAAAATTTCATATCTAATTTATCTTTTATCATAACTAAGAAAAACTGTAACTATAACTATCTGTCTTCATCTCCATCAAAGATCCCAGAAGGTTATAACATTACCTAAGTAAACAGGAAGTGTATTGTAAACAATCTCCAAAGTTCTAGAGTTGACAGAGACAGTCACCCAAAGTTCTGTACCATTGGGGCATTCATCTTCAGCCTACAGGTCTATAGTATCCATCAGACTTTTCCATGAAGCAGGAAATTTGAAGGACAGTTCTGCCTATATTGGCAGTTTGTCAGTTACTTTCTTCTGTGTCCTTTAGAATGTCTGGCAGACTCTTCCATGAAGCAGGAACCTTGAAGGAATGTTTCACCTTCTTTAGGCAGATTCAGCAGTTATTTTTCTGTGGATCCTGCATGTCCAGTTTATACAGAACACCATTAAGCAGTCCAGGCAAGAGCAGTTTATTGTCAAAATGGCTAGCCTTGTCACACTGTGGGCAAATTCCATAACAAGTTTCTTCAATGTCCATCATCCTCACTGAAGTAATTGTTGCTGCCAGAAGCAGACATGTTTCACTGTTGGGAAAAGTATAGGTTCTTAAACCTTTTAAATGACATATTCTATAGGTCTTTAAAGTGTTGAAGATTATCTATCAAACTGAAATATATCTCTGTATATCTAGAAAATCTAACATGACAAAAAGTTTGACTATAATAAATCTATTAATCTGTAATTTTAACTATACATTTTCAAATGAGCTGCACAAACACAATATCTTAAACAAGAGCAAAAATACATATACACAGTGTAACAAAATTTACTTTAATAACAATAGACCAAGCTCTATACAAATGCAAAATATTCATCTCTATATCATTTATAATTATTTATAACCAACTCTTTTAAAATGAAAATAAAATTTATAAACAATCATTTTGGAAATTTGGGCATTGTTTTTCTCCAAACTGCTTCCTGCTGCTTTGGGGCGAAGCATTCTTAGGGTTCATGGAGACCTTTCAGAGGGTCTCATTCCATCAAACCACATTAGACTAGAAGGAATCCACAGGTTCTCATCTTCTGTGGAAACAAAAGCAGAACCTCTTTTCCAAAGTAACATTTTTTAGACTCAAATTTTGAAGTCAAGATACCTTTATGTTGGTTTAGCTTAGCAGCCACCACAATCAAATGTCTCTCTGCAGTTAGCTCATTAACAAGCAAAAATTCAAAGAAAACACAATAATATATATATATATATATACAATCTAGATTCTCTGTGTATATTCCACCTTTGCATGGCACTTTTTTACTCTCTTTACTACTTTAATCTATGACTATCTGTACTCTTTTATATTACTTTTAAAACTATTTCTTTCTATAATTGCCTATAGTCATTTTGTTCTTTTTTTCTTAAGCCTACATATATTTATTTAAACATACTATGATCAGTTCAGAGGTTTATTTCTGTCTGAATGTGTCTTTATTGAGTATCTGTAATCCTTTTTTGATCACTGTTGTAAACTGTTAAGCAGGCATGGCTAGGACCAGAGCACCCATTTTAACTGTTTGTTCTAAGCTGCTTAGCTTTCCAACATGGCAGAGGTCCATTTACTGCCAGCTCTGGAAGCCATGTTTACCACCCCAACTCTAGAAAGCAATTGGCCCATGCTGCTACCAAATAACTTGCAGCAAGCTACCCACAAACCCCATTCAAGAAAGACCTCCTGAAAGATTCAGAACAATTTATGCTACCAGAATGAACCAGGAAGTCATTTCTTAGAGAAACCATGCAGGTTTTGCTGCTAATGCTGTCAGGAAGTCGTTTCTTAAAGGAGTCATGCCTCTGCTCAGCAAACAAAGCCAATCTGAAAAAAAAAAGAAAATGTGGCTACCGAGAAACTCCAATTGACTCCCATCTTGTGGATCTAGAAGCCACTTTTTCAAGATTTCTTATGCTTTATGTGGATGTATGCTTCCAAACATTGGGTGCCATTTGTAAACAGAGACTGCTTTTTGGTTTCCCAGTCACCCAGAACTGAATAATCACACAAAACTACATTAATTATAATACAGTTTAGCATACAGAGGGGAATCCCACATCAGGGTGATATCTGTCCTTGATGCTGAAGTGTGTTCCTTCAAGGCAGCAGGAAGATGGATAGATAGATCTTGTTTTATAATCCAACATGTTAATTACTGGGGAAATTGAGATCTTTAATATTGAGAGTTATTATTGGACAGTGTTTAGTAATTCCTGTTATTTGTTGTGACGTTGCTGTTTTCATATATCTCTTTTGATTAACTGTTCTGAACTTGCTTATATTCACTATGATTTCTTGAATGTGTTTGTCCTTCACTTTAGACTGGTGATGTGGGAGTGTCATATATCAATCTGTTGATTTCACTGGTTAATTAATAAAGAAACTGCTTGGCCTGAGAGGTTAGAACATAGGTGGGTGGAGTAAACAGAACAGAATGCTGGGAAGAAGGGAAGTTAGGCAGACGCCATGGCTCTCCTCTCCAGGCACATGCCATAGCTCTCCTCTCTGAGATGGATGCAGGTTAAGAATATTCCCGGTAAGACACACACCACCTCATGGTGCTACACTCATTAGAAATGGGTTAGTCAAGATGTGAGAGTTAGTCAAGAAGAGGCTAGATATAATGGGCCAAGTAGTGTTTAAAAGAATATAATTTGTGTGTTGTCATTTCTGGGGCTAAGCTAGCCATGCGGGAGCCGGGCAGGACGAAAAGCAGGCCTGCCCACAGCTTCTTCAACAGACTGCATATTCTTCCCAGTGAACTCTATAGAACTGGTTTAGTGGTCACAAATTCCTCTAATATATTTTTATTATGGTAAGGCTTTATTTTTCCTTAAATTTTAACTGATAGTTTTGCTGAATATGATAGTCTGTGTTGACAATTTTGGTCTTTCAGAACTTGGAATACATATTTCCAGGTGTGTCTGGCATTAAAGTTTCTGTGAAGTAATCAGGTTTATTTTGGTGGACCTGTTTTTATAAGTGATCTAACAATTTCTTCTTGCAGCTTTCAATGCCATTTCTTTAGACTGTATTTTTATGTTTAGCATTAACAATTTCTTGGGGGCATTTCTTTTCTAGTGTGTCTATTTGGTGTTGTATAGGTCCCTTCTACCTGGATGGACATCCCTTTTTCTAAGTTTAGGAAATTTTCTTCTATCATTTTATTAAAAATAGTCACCATGCATTCACTGTGGCATATTTCATTTATACCCATAATTCAAATATTAGATATTTTCAAGGTATTTCAAAGTTCCCCTGTGTTTTGCTTATTTTTTAAATTCTATTGTCCTTTACTGAGTGATAGAGTTCCTCTTCACGCCAACACTGTACCTTCCACATGACCCATTCTTTCAGTAATGGTTTCCAGTGGGATTTTTATTTGACTTATTAAGTTTTTCATTTCCAGCATCATTTCAATTTGGATTTTAACAATTCTTTTGATTAAATTGTATTTTCATATCTTGAATTGACTTCCACATTTCATTCAGCTCTTTGGTTTCCTTAGACTGTATGCCAATCCTCTTTGAGTTGTTTGAACACAGTTATAATCATTCTTTTGAATTCTTTGTCAGGAAGATCTTCTCAGTCATTTTCATTAGCGTTCATTACTGTGAGATCGGTAATGGTATTTGGGAGTGCTATATTTGCTAATTTTCTGTTGATGTGATAAAACATCATGGCCAAGGCAACTTGATAGATGGAAGGGTTTATTTGGCTTATGTTCCCAGAGTGATAAGGTTGTCATGGAGAGGAATTGTGACAGTAAGCAAGCATGATGGCTGGAGCTTGAAGCTGAGAGCTCACGTCTTGAACTGTAAGCAGGAAGTAGAGTTAGTTAACTCTTTTAAACTCTCAAAGCCTGTCTTAAGTGAGGTACTCCCTCCAACGAGGACAAACCTCCTAAACCTACCCAAATAGCCTACTAACAGGGTACTAAATACTCAAATATCTGAGCCTCTCGGGGACATTCTCATTTAAACCACCACAGGGGGACATGTTCTGTTTTTTCATGTTACTTTTGTCTCTATACTAGAATTTGTGCACCTGAAGTAGTTTGTTAGTTGAATCATTTTTTTTCTTCAAAGCACCTTTCTTGTTTCAGTGTAAGCATATATAACATCCATGAGAGCATTAAGCTATAGAAGGTTGAGGACAGGAGCTCTCAAGAAACTGGGTGCGGTATAGAGGGCTAGGACTTCCCTGGAAATACTGGGAAACACTGGAGGAACAAACTTATAGTGTCAGGAGTAGTGTTCCTAATCTGAACTTTGAGGATAGAAGATTCTTAGGGAGACAGGTGGCCTGGAAGCATGTGGAAGCAAGATCCCAGAAGAGTACAGAGTCCCATGAGGATAAACAAAGTGAAATATACCCAGTGACTCAGAGAAAGGGATGCTCTATAAGTTGGAAGAAGAGACTGCTTGGCACGATAGGGAAAGAATGTTTCAGAAGAGCTGGTTGGAATTATAGGATGGGAAGGAGCAGAATCTACTGATGATGTAAGAAAGGGAGTTCCCATAGTAGCCATGTAGTCTGTGGAGTGGAGAAGAATAGGCCTACCTGGCTACAATGGTAAAAGAAGTTCTTTCTGGTGGAGGAACAGGGCAGGTCTGTAGGAAGAGAGTGAATGGCTCTACCTGGTAGGTACCAGAAAGGGAAGTCCCAGAGGTAGCCAGGCAGGTTCATAGGGTTAGAAATAGTAGGCATACCTGGTGTCTCATAGAAGGTAGGTCCCAGAGGAGTTCATTGGGCCCTGGTTTATTTTGCTTTGTTTTTGAGTCATGGTCTCACTATGTAGACCAATCTGACCTCTAACTTGCTTCTGCCTACTGAGTACTAATAATTACAGGCATGTGATGGCATATGGCCTTATTAGTGTGTGCCTTTAAATAAAGGGAAGAAAACTTGACTGGGAAGAATGTTTAGGGATAGAGGTTAGCCGAAATGAGTAGGGATTTATGGAAGTGGCACTTGATGGTCATCTTTATCTCAGGTAGAATGATCTGTCGTATCCAATCTATCTAATACCCAAGTAAATGGGCAAAAATGAAGAGCTATAGATGTTTGTACTGTGTCTTAAAAGTGTCACACAAGGCTGCAACCTTTTCACAAAATCTTGATCTTAATTATATTCACATTTTAAAAAATCTTGATGTGTTTTAGAGGAATGGTTAACAAAATTCTATTGAAGTCAAATCAAGAAACTAAGGAGTTTTCTATCCCTTTCAACGTTAGAAATCAAAGTTTAAGACACAGAGAAAATAAGTGTGATATATAGGTATATATATGAATATAGATACAGATATAGATATATAGATATAAATATATCAAAAAAATGAGGGCAGGAATTAGAGAGGGAGTGAAACAAGGAGAGGGACATGGTAGGATCTGGAGGAATGAAAGGGAATATAGCGAAATGATGTAATTATATTTTAACAATAAAAAGAAATTAACTATGAATGTATAAATGTGAATTGGTTTGTCTTTAAAGAACTTTCATCCTCTAAAGTAGAAACAAAGTAAACAAAACTAATTTCCACATATATACACATTATTTAGTTATCCTAGACTTTGCATATTTCCTAATTGGGCAGCTATAATTTAAGCTAATTTTTTACATTTCACTGCTTCCTCTGGTTTTTGGTCTTGGATAATACAGTATATAGTTGTTGGTAGGAAATGCAAGTACCTTATATGGTAGGTGTAAACTCAAAACCCAAAACAGCATAAATAATGAAGCCGATGGAGAAAACCGATCCCAGTGAAATAACATGTAAAATACAAAATAAGACAAACTGAATGACTAACATTATGTTTTTCAAATGTTCAGGTTGAAGGACATTTGAAATTGGGATGAAACAGTAAGAAGCTACATCCATGGATAACCAACAAGATAAAGTCATTGCTGCCTCAGCCGATGAAGAAAACAGTCTGATTAATGGGATCAAAGAAAATGGTAAGAGAGTTTAATTGCCATATTAACATTATTTTTCCTGGTAGTCTTTTTAATTTATGTAGATTTTCAGTATATAAAAACTTGAGACAGGTTGAATCCAAAATATATCAAAAGTTGATGTAAATCTAAACTTGTCAAATCTTTAACCGAGCTAGAAGAATCCCTGAGAGTTCTCAGATAAATCAGCTTGGGCTGTCAAATCCATCTGCTAAATGAAGTTCCTCAAAGTTGCTAGTAAATTACAAGTATGTAATTCACTGGGAACCTCTCTAACATAAGTTTTCAAGTATGGCTATGTGTCTCATAGCTGAAATGATGAATGGCACCCTGTGCCTTTCCCCCTCTGAGAGCTTTGACTTTTCAATTGATCCATCAGTCCAGTTCTTTCACTATTTCCGAGGGGCTCTATCTTTTCTTCAAGAAGAATCTGAACCTAAAAATGATTATTTTTCACTAGTATGAATTTTCAGTATTAAATCAGGGTTATTTTATTACTATTTTGGTGGTGATTCATAAAGCTAGAGAAAAAGGCTCTGATATCCAGGTGTTAGAAACTGACTAAGAAAAAGAGACTTAATGAATCTTATCTAAGATCTTTAACTTTATTCATGTTTTTTATTTCCTTTTTCTCTAGACTCAGAGGACCAGGATGTGGCAATGAAGTCATTTGTAGCTCTAGAAGCTACTACACCAGTCCAACCTATACCAGTGGTACAAAAAGAGCCCCCAATGTTTCCTAGGGGTCTCCTACCTCTGCCGCCTAAGAAGCCCTGTGTGCAGAGCCCTCTGTCTCCTTTGGGCCTCATTGAAGCACCTGATCATTCCGCTAATAGCGCTTCTGTGA
The DNA here is from genome assembly GCF_950005125.1 of Chionomys nivalis. Classification (NCBI taxonomy): domain Eukaryota; kingdom Metazoa; phylum Chordata; class Mammalia; order Rodentia; family Cricetidae; genus Chionomys; species Chionomys nivalis. Next base: position 73,274,655 of record NC_080112.1, on the reverse strand, counting down.
ATGCCATCTCCCTCACATCTGGAGTTGCAAAAGGCCTGAACACATGGTCGCTGCCCAGTGAGTGTGAGAAAGCGCCGTTTGCCATCATGGAGCCCGCAGGCATGTCGGCTCTGAATGGAGACTGCTTCATGCAGCCAAGCCGGACTTGCCTAGGTTGCTTCATGGAGTCAAAAGAAACAGTAGATCCTGAACCAGGAATCAGTCTAAAAGTCAGTGATCCAAATAGAGATTATGAAACATGTGCAGTCTCTGATATAGGGATTCAGTGCATTAATGCTGGAGAAAATATGAAATATGGAGAGCAGCTGTTTTCAGACCAGCTGTTAGGCTTTCCCCTGCATAAACCAAGGGCAGGAGACAGGCGAGAAACTGAAAGGCCTGACATTGACTTGGAAGATCCAACTCAGAAAGGTTATTATGAGGCATTACTGTTAGATAAGTGCAATACAGAAGAAGCTTTACTGGCAAACTCCAATCAGGATTGGGGTTACTTTGAGACTTTTATTAGTGAGAGTAAGATTGAACTACTTGACCTCTGTTCCAAGAATGAACTGTCTGTTAACCTTTTCTCCGAAGAAGATGTGGATAACTATATGTTCGATGATGATGAATCAACACTGGGCAGTGATGTCTGCTCCCTCAAAATTCGATACGAGTCCTTTCAGGACAATGTTCGAGATAAGACCACCCTTCTGATGCAGGAGGATGCCCAATTCAATTTTTTCCCCAGTGTCTTTACTACATGTCCCAAGAGGGAATCTAAGAGTGGAATCCTCAAGCAGAGCAGCGATTTTTCTCAATTCAAGGTCCCCGATGTGAGCATCATCTGGGGAGAGGAAGATAAAAACATGGACAAGAAAAAAGACAAAGAGGAAGTGCATGAAGACAAAAGTATAGAGAAAAAAGATGAAAAGGATAATGAAGAAAAGCCTGAATTAAATAATAAACCATGCAGTGGGCCTGGGGTAGAGCAATTTAAGAACCTAAAGCCGGACCATCTTACTAATTCCCTGGAGACATCAGGAACTTTCAGTGATGATAATTCCTTCATTGAGGTCTCATATGATGCCATGGGGGAGATCAAAGACTGTAGCCGCTATATGTCTCGGGAAACTAATTCTGGAAGCTCGTCTTCCCAGCAGAACTATGGACTGAGAGCCAAGAGAAAAGTCAGATACAGTGAAGATTATCTATATGATGTTGACTCACTAGAAGGGGAAAAAGTAAATGAGAGAAAGGAATGGCTTCCAGGTGGTTCGAAAGAAGAAGATGATGATGAATGGTGTCCAAAAAAGAGAAGAAAAGCAACCCGCAAGGAGCCCCCTGTTATTATCAAATATATCATCATCAATCGTTTTAAAGGTGAGAAGAACATGCTGGTGAAGCTAAGTAAGGTAGATGCCAGTGAGACAACAGTAAATTTGAGTGAGAATCAGCTCAGTAAGTATGCCAAGTTATCACCTTTGAAGGGCTTCTGGCAAAAGAAGAAAAAGCAGAGAAACAGCAACACAGACGCCATCAAAACACCCTTATGCCAGAAGCAAAGCTTTGAACCAGGTAACTTTGAGGTGTCATTCCTGCCACCTGCTCGTAAACGAAAATCTAAGCTTGGCAACAGACACAGGATTCAAAAGATCCAATCCATGGAATCTTCAGCAAGCAGTAAGCAGGTTTCATTCTGCAGTGATCAAAAACAAGCTAGTAATCACAAAGAAGAAGGCAGCTTCAAAGGTACACCAAAGTCAGCACCTCTTGCTGCTCCAAGCTGTGCCAGTGGGTCACATTTACGTGGCATCATAGTCCCTGACTCAGTCAAAGTCAAAACTCAAGACTCAGAGTTTAAGGGGCCAGAAAGAAAAGTGCTCAACAAAATTAAATTTAAAAGTGAAGCTAGGTTAAAATCCAAAAAAATCAAAACCGGACAAGAAAACAAACCAGTTCAAATGAGCCCTGTCTTAGAAGACCAGTCCTCCAAGGCTAATTTAAAGAATGAAGTCATTCCTGGAACCTCAAACTGTTCCCATCTGTCTGAATTTCACGAGACAAAAGTTAAGAATTCCACTTTCTTACCAACCACCTGCTCTTCTGAAATGCCTTTATCTTCTGCTAATGTTGCCACTGATATACCTGTTATCCCTGGAGGGTATCTGCAAACACTGTTAGATGCTTCTGACTTGTCAAATAATACTAGTATCTCATACTTCACCAGCCATTCTCCAGATCAAAATGAAGCCAGCCTTGCTCAAATGGAAAAATCATTTGTACCTCTCCAGTCTTCTCAGGACTGTGTGCTGTCCTCATCTTCTGAGTCTGAGCTGCAACAATCATCTCATGACTTCAAAATGGAAGCAAGCAACTATGGAAGCATGTGGTCCAACAAGGCTACATCTGGCCCACAAGAGTTCATGACTGAAGTCTCAAGGGAGATCACCACAAACCAATCTGATGAATTCGAAGTGTCCCAAGTAGTCTCCATGGAGAATAACCTCACAACTCTAACATACAGTCCTGTCTGCCTCAACAATGTCAGCAATGGTTGCAACAAGATTCTGTATGCCTCTGTGCAGGACTCTCATCTCCCATCTGATGACTCTTACCAATTGTGTCACTTTAATAACGGAGAGCTCTGCTTTCCTTTCCAGCAGCCTCCACTCAGTACAGACGATGACAGCCGGCTCTTTAACTTTGATTCAATGACTCCCTTTTCTGTCAGTTCAAGCAATTATTGTCCCTTAAGCTTGAAATCCTGTGAAAACGATGGTGATGATGAGATCACTGATGACTTCTTGGCCCACTGCAGCCCGAAACTGGTGATCCAACAGAGCATTGATGAGATCGCACCACTAAAAGAGTCCACTGACCTCCTCGATATCTCCAACTTCACTCCTGACAAGTTCCGCCACTCTTCCCTCTCAGAAATGTCTCCACCGGACACACCCAGCCTTTCTCCTCAAAGTACCAGATGTGAGAGTGTCAAAACACTAGGAACCATGAAGGCATTCCAAGAGGGTGTCCCAGGATCGTTGGGCAGCATGGAGAAAATCAAGTGGGACTGTGGTACCCTTTCACAACAAGTCCATGTGGATGATGCCTTTACAGTAAATAACCATCCGTTTCAGTTCCATATGTTCGATGATGAGGACTCTGTTGGCCTGCTCCAAAAAAACCCTTGCCTGTCAACCTTTGACGAGTCCGCTGGACAAATCAGTGCCAACAACAAAGTGTCAAAAGCAAAAAAGAAAGTTTCACCTGGCAAGAGTGGGGCTGTGAGCCAAAGTTCTTCACAGAAAAACGCCAAGAAAAAGTCCCCCAAAGCCAGCAACAAAGGGGGTGAAAAGCCACCTAGCAAAACCTCCCGCCAGGTTTCTAAATCAACAAAGAAAGGGAAACATGTGGCTGCTGTCAATGAAGAAAAAATGCAGACTGGGAGTGGCCGTGGTGGGGGCCAACCCAACAGCACAACCTCCAGTGGAAAGACTGAATGTATTCAACATGGTGGTCCTGTTGCCCCTGTGAAGATTCCAAGTCAGAAGGGACTTTCCGGAGACTGGGCTTTGGGAAAGGAAAGCAAGCCAGCCTGGAATGACATGAGTACAGTCACTAATACCAACAACCTTCTGGATGATGACCAACGGGAATTTCAAGAGCCTTCCTATATCTTGTCCAACATTGCCTCTGGTATGGCAGATGTGCAGAGATTCATGATGGCCTCCATAGAGCCCCTTTGGGAACCCATGGAGCAGCAAGGGGAGTCCAACACATTCTACTCCCCTGATTCCAATAGCCTGAAATTAAAAACCCTCAAAATATTAGCTGGTACACCACAAGAATCTAAGAAAAAGGTTAATAATGGGTCTTCAGGAGCTTCTAAGAATCACAAATCAGTCAAAGTTGTGAGCAAAAGCAACGGGAAAGCAGCAGTTGCTGATCCTGGTCGTGAAGACATGCCTGGCTACAATGAGGACTCTCAATCTACCTTCTTTGATAAAAAGTACAGTAATGTGAGCACTTCAGGCAATAATGGACCAACACACAAGAAATTATATCGTCACAAAGCCAGCTCCAAGACCCTGCGAGATGAGAAATATAAGGGGAAACGTGTGGAACGAGAGCAGGTCCACAAGGATGAGGCTGGGACAGCTTCTTTTGAAAAACTGAGGTAATACTGCACCATAATGGCTAAGAAGAGATGTTTCCTTGGCTTTCCTACTACCTGCTGAGTCCAGAGTTCCTCATTTTTCCCTCTTGAAAGCAGAAGTTTGCATGAGAGACTCTTTCCTATTCTCTTCCTTTTTCAAATTAAAAAGATAAGAAAAACGTGCATGGAAATCCCTGTTCCTTTAAGCCACTCAAAATATCGGCCAATTTTGTTGTGGCTAGGTTAGGGATAAGTTCTAACAGAGGCTACATTTTCCTCTTATTCTGCATTAATTATTGCTTATTAAAAAATAGAACTAAAATATGCTCTTGATTGATTTTTGGAATGGAAGGGCTTTGCAATAAAGACAGATTCTGAACAACATAATCAAAAGGTCATGTAGACAAAAAGCCAAGATCATTTCAACAAAAGAGCATTACTTGTCAACACACGGCAATTAGGAGTACTTTCTCTATCATTCTGCATCAGACGACATCTAGTATGGTGTCAATATATTTATATGGTATGATCCCTTTGTGGACATACACTAAAACTTACTAAGATGGCATAAATTCTTTGATTATTTTCTGCAGAGATTCCAACTACAATCTCTTAAAAGCAGAAAAAGCATTTTGGGTTTTACCTGTGTTTGAAGAAGAGACTCACATTTTCCAGAAAGACATTTAATGTTTGTGTTTTATTTCTTTCAAAATAAGCTTTGTGGTATATATGTTGACCTGTAAGTGCTTAAAGAAAAATTTAAATTGTGGGAATAAGTCTTTGAAATCAAACTTTAATCTAATGTTCTGTGTAAAAGACTTTAAAAGTCATACAGTTGCACAAGTAGTTTATGCACTGTTTGCCCACAAGGAAAAAATGGAAAACACTGTGCCAAACTACAAATAGGTAACTGTACTGTATATAGTTTTACTTCTATATCAACATTTGGTTGTGAGTATTTGGGGGGACTTGTCCCTGTTAATTTACTAGAAACATTCCAGTGGTTCTTGCTATTAAGCACCCCCACTTTTGTGGCTAGCACCTGTAGATCACAGTGGAAACATATGTTGTGTTATAAAAATGACCAAAACAAAGGAAAATGTTTGAATTGTGCCAAATCTTCTTACCTCATCTCCCACATTCACCCCATCATCAGTGATTATTAAATCTATATGTATATACACGCTCACACATGTGTATACAATATGCATGTGTGTTTACATACATACACACATCCATGCATACATTCTTTTGACTGTTTTAAACTCTACTATCTTGTGTGGAAACATGAACAAGCAAGGCACAATAAAGATTTGTTTGTTCCTAAGTCTAAGGATTAAAATGTTGGAAAGGCTTAAAGGTCACAACAGCTAAGTCCATCAGGGACAGAGTATTTGCATTTACAGACCCTTGTACAAGGAAATAAAATAGCTGCTTTGAAAGTTTGTTTTCCAAAGCAAAATCTGTAGCGGAAAGTAATTTAAAGTGCAAAGTTATATTGCTGATACTTTATTCTCAGTTTTATATATTTTATAATAGTCTGGGATAAATTATAAAATAGCTATAGAATTGACACTAATAATAAATGAAATACATAGATTGCTTTTATTTAAGTAGTTTCCTAAATGTTTTATTCCAGTTTTATCAAAAGTGCACTCACAACATGGCTTTAGTGTTCTTTAAATGTTGAGCTTGCAAAGCCAATGTCATTTTTAAAAATGACATCGCAGATTGACAAAATTTTCCTTCCTGTTTTTAAATACATATAGATCCGGTAAGTTGAACAATATGTGGAAACAACCAATTGAGACCATCTAGACATAGTCTGAGGATGACTACTCTTGGATACCTTATAATAAACATAAATCTCAAATTTTAATAATTTTTAAAAATCACATTTTTGGTTCAGCCTTCCCTTCCACTACCTTAAAAAAAAAACTTTCACAGTTCCAACATCCCTCACTACTAGCCTTTTCTTCCCCTTTTTTCACCACTTGACTCCTAACATTTGCTCTCTTTTCCTTGCACAGTTAAAGGCCTATGTGCCTGATGACTGATGCACTGTGGCACAGATGAGATAATGGATGTGAAAGCGCTTTGTAGATCCTAAGTGCTATACCAATATAGGGGATTAATATTATTAATGTTGTTGGTTGTTGTTGTTGTTGTTACTATTCTTACTAATATTGTTACTAACCTATTAACTTGTGAATATAGAGGCTGGGGTGGGAGGGAGGAGGATAAGTGGGTGGGGGAAAGGGGAACTTAACAAAGCAGGGAAGATGTTTCAAAAGAATTTTTTGAACAAAATAAGAGCAACCTACCTAGTCATTGACACATAAATCTATTCACAGAGAAGCAACGTTTTAAAGTAGAGAGAAATGGAAAGGAGCTTATTGTGTATATAAGTATATACATTTCCCAGTCCATGATTCCTTTCACCAGCTTACTCTACTACTTACAGCTAGGTAGTAAAATGAACAAGCCCATGATCTAGATTGTGTGTTCATAACATCAGTCTCTTTTTGTCTGTGGGGATGAGTGGGTGAGGAGAAGTCTGTGAGGAGAGTTCAGGCACATTCCTAGGCTTTGACACTGTGTGCAGTGAGCCCTAGAAAATTACTTAGTGGAAAGGCACCAGCTGAAACAAGTCTACTGCCCTACACAGCCATCCAAAAGAGAAAATAATCAAACTAGAACACTTTTTTCTGTTTCTAGATACTTTGATAGCTAGCTATTTGCGTGAAATGCTATGGCTATATTCTAGGAACCGGTCTTTTTGTTTTTGTTTGTCCTGTTTTGCAGCTGAATTTTTGCTTGGAATCACCAACTCAGCCTATATTGTGATCCCCAAAACTCCAGACCTCAAAGTCATCTTGCTGGCTTACAGGAATGGAGTGCTTTCGATGTAACCAAAAAGTGGAAATTAAAAAAGAAATAAAGAAAATGTTCTATGAGTATAATGTGTTTTTATAAAAGTAAATATGGGAGCAGTTGTCCCAGATTTTTTTTAAAGCATCATGATGTTCAACTTTGGAGAATTGGGTAAGGATGGGGTAGGATAGCTTGAAACTGTTGGAAACAATTTCCTTTTCAGAACCTTATCATCAGTCCTCTTTCAGTTGCTCCTATGGACACCACTAAGGGCCAAGTTTCGGGCATGGTTCTTATCTTTCTCCAAAGAGAACTGCCATTTGAAAGCACCTTCTTATCGACCTGCTGTGCATTGTAAGTTTTTAACATATAAACTAGTGACTTGTAACCAGTCATGTTGTACTGAAACCTAACAAGAAAGTGAATTTGAGAAGGGAGCAATAGACTAAGGCAGAGATGCGTATTGTCTTCACTATCCTATGCTCTGCATTGTTGAGCACTTCGCATTCTGTTGGCCCTGTCTCTGCTCTCAGAATTCCTTTTCTTTCTGTCATAACAGAGTAGGCCAGACTTACTGGAGAGCTCTTATTCAACCAACTGCCTTAGTGGAGTGAGTACCAATGGATGAAAAGAGTGTTTTGCCCTGTGGTTGATTTCTTCAAGTCAAAACTCCTGAATTTTCCTTGGTCTGAAATTTCTGATTACTCTCTTCTAACCTCTCCTTTCTGAGAAACTGCTTCCTATCACTGCCTCCTCAACAGAGTCTCCTTTAACCTTTACTTTCCTGAAAATTTATATCCTCTGTTATTCTTCTTCCTTAACTTTCATCAGTCTTAGAATTTTTCTTCTTGTATAGCATTAGATTCAATCTCCCAAATTGATAGAATCTAAGAACTTCAGCTAGAGACTAGTTTAGAGGGCTACCTTCCTAGTCTTAATCACTCAAAACACACACACACACTTGAGAAAAGTTGGAAACTGCTTTCTCTTGAAGATGTATAAGGACAGGTCCAATCTCCTATTGTGGTTAAGTGCTGTACTACATGGAACAAGAGTGCAGATACAATGGCCCCAGCCAAAGTTCTTCAGGACTTTGAAGGTTGTATAGGGACCTGAATAAGTAGCTTGAACCTGTAACCACCCTCTATGCTTCTCCATTGTCTCAGATATCATCTGCTTCACATATGCTGCTTCCTCACAGCTTTCCCTACTGACTTCTTGCTGCTCTGTGCAATTATGTGTTAAGGCCTTATCTTTTCCTCAATCTTTTCAAATTTTCTGCACTACTGTGTCCATCACTTCTTTAGCCATCACTCTGAAGTCCTGGGTGCTAGGTGGGCTTTTGTGACAAAATTTTCACCTTCTCTGACTCCTTTCTTTGCTGGGAAGAATCATTGGGGGGTGGGGAATACAAAGGAGGGTGTGTGTGTGTGTCTAAGAGAGAAGCATGAAGGACGCTTCAAATGCTGTAATCAGCTCTCATCCTGTGTTATTTCACATGCGTTCTTGCAGTTCTCGTGAATTTCCATTTTAGTTTAAATTAGTGTTTACTGCATAAAGGAGAAAAGCATATCCAAGGACCTCTTAGTCAAACTTGCTCTTACCAAACTGAACTAGTGTGATGGAGATGCACAATTTACAGATTCTCCCAGAACAGTTCTGAGAAATAAAAAGAGTCAGAGCCGAGTTTCTATACTCAAGAGGGAAATGGAACACTAGCTAGTTGCTAGAACTAGAAATGTTTGTTTTCTCCTGTATGACTGAGAAGTTGTCAAATTTAAGCAGTTTTTTTTTATTTGCAGAGTTTTTAAATGCTGCCAATCATCACAAAAATATCTCCTTTTATAAAATAAAACCAATGTGAGTTTTGTTTTCTAATCATAAAATTCACTAAGCCAATAGTTATATTTAGAAGGCTTAGTACCAAAATCAAACATTTTCATGACAAATAGAGGTCTTGTCAACCTAATGTAGGCTAGGGATTTTATAAAGATTTCTCAAAGACCCAAGTAAAGGAGAAAAAAAATTAGTTGGGCTGTTTAATTTGGGAAACACTGTCATCAGCGTGAGAGTCCTCAACCAGCATGAGGTTGTTTTGGTGACTACGCAGGCTACCCTTCAAGGCACATTTTTCACTCAACAGCAAGCAGTAGCTACAGTCATGAAGCAGAGATCCCATTGCAGCTATATGATACTTGAGGTGTACTCTTGGTTTGAGAATCATAGCTAAGTGATAAAACACTGGGGAAGGACACTATAAGAGAGAGGTTTAGTAAAAGTTTTAAGGAATGAATGAGGCTTTTAAAAAAAAATCAGTGTTTGGGTAAAAGAATACTAAAGATAGTTTGGGGTAAATAAATACTAAAGACACTAAAGAAACACTCACCCATATGATACGGAAAGTATGTCTGTCTATTCAACAAATTTAGGGCTTTCTGAGTCTCAAGGACAGCCCACTGAAAATGAAGAAAGGTTACCAGGCATGGTGGCTCATGCCTGTAATCCTAGGCAGGAGGATTGCTGAGAGTTCCAGGCCAGTCTGGTTTATGGTATGAGACCCAGTCTGAAAATTTTTAAAAAATTAAAGAAAGGAGGATGAGGAAGGAAGAAGGGAGGGAAGAAGGGAAGAAAGGAAAGGAGAGGGAGGGTAAGGAAAAAAGGAAGGAAGGAAAAAAGAAGGAAGGAAAAAAGAAGGAAGGAAGGAAGGAAGGAAGGAAGGAAGGAAGGAAGGAAGGAAGGAAGGAAGGAAGGAAGGAAAAAAGAAAGGAAGGAAGGAAGAAAAAAGAAAGGAAGGAAGGAAGAAAAAAGGAAAGGAGATACTGAAATCATTCTGCCTCTTTGAGCAAGTGATGCCTGGTTTTACAGCACAAAAGAAAAGGCTTGAATGAAAACTAAAAGGGGCCTTTTGTTTTTCACGCCCAGGGAGGTAGAGAGCTTCAGAGTCTCCACTGGGATAGCTGTAGCACTGACTGGAGTTTGCTGCCTCCAGAGTTTTGAATGTACTTACTAGTCTTTAGTTTCCATAGAACTGAATGCACCTCTTCAGTAAGTTAAATGCTTTATGGTGCTAAAGAAAATGATTATCCCCATTTTTCTTCTTCCCCATGTCCCTTAAACATTTAAGAAAAATTAAAAACATTTAGAGGCCCTTTTTATGAATGTAACCTGTTTCTGTTTGACACATGACACTGCAACTTTAATGTTAGGAAATTATTTGCCTTTTTCTTTTAGAATTAAGCTTTATAAATAATCTGTAGAGTCAAGTGAAGTATAAAGCTTAAGGATCACTCTTAAGACGCCTACAAAATCTTGTATATTTTTAAGTGTGCCGATTTGTAACATATTTTGTAAGTGTATATTTTTCTTAGAAAAGTGATGTGAAGTGTCTGTATGTAAGAGTTCTCCTTTTTCTGCACCACTGAGTGCTAATAAAAGGATATTTACTTCGAAGTTTCTGGTTTTAGAAACCACAATACAAAGAAAATACACTTTTGTTGGGAATTTTGTAACAGAAAATCCGTTGTGAAAGAGTGTAGTGATCTTGTGCAAAAGAAAATGAACTTTGTGAGCTTCTTGCTGTTTTCTAGAATTTCTTGTAAATTATTCTTGTAACACCTCTGGTTTTGTTGTTCTTGTTGCAAAAGTTTTAAATATTTGTGACTGAATGTATGGTGAAACTGTCATAATGTTACCTAGATGAGTTTTGTTATTGTTTATGGAATAAATAAAAGTTTAAAATACAGCTTTAGAATCATATGTAAACAGAATTCAAAACATTTCTAACTGAATTCATATCTTAAATAAACAGTTCTTAGATGTCTAGAGCAGTGTTTCTCAAACTGTCTCTGGCGAGAGAGCAGTTTTTCTTGCAGTCCATCCTAGAATGTTATAAGACAAAACAAATGAATTTCAGATAAAGTAAAATGGAAAAATAGGCAGAATAAAAACCCACGTGTACATAGGTCAATGTGTAAAGCTATCTTTCAAAATAAGCGGCATAGAGCAAAAGAAAAGAATTACAAAATACTGGTATCCTATTTGAGAACAAATACACAGATCAATGTCAAGTTGCCATGGGACTGAAACATGTTAGCACTTTGAATAAAACCAACAGCATTGTCATCATTTGGAACTTGTTAGGAATGCTGAATGCCAGGCTATTGTGCCAATTCTGCTGAATCAGAATATTAATGTCAGCAAGATCCCTAAGTGAATTGAATACATGGAAATGTTTGAGAAGCACTGGGCTAGAATTTTGTGTGACCCTCAAATTTTGGAAATATTTTCTAGTTTGCCCCTTCTTCAAAGATGTTAAAACAAATGGTATCTTTCATTTGTGGTCCAGATGGATTCTGCAGAGAAACAGTTCTCTCAAAATGTAAAAGCTGTTTGTTGAAAGTAATAAATGCTGATTTGCCTGAAACCCAAGGATGTCCGATTTTCCATAATTCCCTACGGTTTCCACACTGACCTTTTCACCACAATCCCTAGTTCTTTTAATCAGGATTTCCCAGCTTATGTCCCACTACAGTATTCCCAGTATGCTGCTACTTGCCATGTCTAGAACAGAAATTAGTCTTTACTTTTATGTCTCCACACATTTGAAGTGTTCATGAGAGTCTAGAGGCCGGGCTAAGCACAAGTCATTGTAGAACACACAAGCCAACAAACACATCCTCGGTTTTGAATGTCACTGTTCAATGAAACTGGAAAATGTGTAGGAAGGAGTGGCCCTCTTCTCACTGGAGCACATCCACCTTCATCACTTCATCTGCCCTTTGATTTTCGACAAATGTCTCCCAAGTTCCTGCATATACATTTCCAGTTATAGACTGGCTATCTACTTGAACATTCTGCAACATCCCCAGACTGACTAATTCAAGATTATTTTATAATCTCTTTACCATCTGAGTGTGCCTTATCACAGTAAATTAATCTTGCCATCCACCTACTAACCTAAATCCGAAATTCTTCACCTTTATCTCACATCGACCTGGTTACCAAAAATACTTGCACCTTTCAAACTCCATTGCTACTACTTTAATTAAGCTTTAAAGGTTTAGTTTTTTGTTTGCTTTGGATTTTAGAGACAGGCTTTCTCTGTGTAACAGCCCTGGTTGTCCTGGAACTCCCTCTGTAGACCAGGCTGGCCTCTTAACTCAAAGAGATCAGCCTGCCTCTGTTTCCCGATTGTGGGATTAAAGGTGTGCACCATCACTTAGCATCTTTAATGTTTTTTGGCCTGTGCTATTTGATCATTGTCTTAATTCAGTAAGTTTCAGAGTTGGATTTTTATACATAAAAATTCTGTAGAATCACAGATTTTTAGCTTGCTAAATAATATTGAAGAATTAAACTATTCATTATTAGTTCAGAGATGATTTTAGCACCAAAAGATGATGAAGCAACATATTTCAAATGCACTATATTGTCTTTTTTTCTCTTATGTCTTTTCTCATGTGTCATGAGAGACTGAAACTAGGGTTCCAGAAGTTTCAGTCCATGGTCATTTGTTCCTACTGTTGTGTTTTTTTTAATTCATAAGAACTTCTTTTTTTAATTTTTCCATTCAAAAATTTGCACTTCCTCCCCTCCTCCCATTCCCCTCCTGCTCCCCCACTTACCCTTCTCCCTTCCCCTCCCTCCTTAAGAGAGGGCAGGGAACCCTGCCCTGTGGGAAGTCCAAGGCCCTCCCCCCTACATCCAGACCTAGGAAGCTGTGCATCCAAACAGACTAGGGTCCCAAAAAGCCAGTACATGCAGTAGAAACAAGTCCCAGTGCCTTTATCAGTGGCTTCTCTGTCATTCCCCATTGTCAGCCCCATTCAGAGAGTCCGGTTTGATCACATCCATCCGGTCCAGCTGGATTTGGTGAGCTCTCATTAGAACAGGCACACTGCCTCAGCGGGTGGACCAACCCCTCGCGGTCCTGACTTCCTTGCTCGTCTTTTCCCTCCTTCTACCCTTCATCTGGACCTTGGGAGCTCAGTCCGTTGCTCTGATGAGGGTCTCTGTCTCTGTCTCCATCGCCAGGCGAAGGTTCTATGGTGATATTCGAGATAATCATCAGGCACCCTCTGCTCTTGCTGTCCAAGGACCTAGCTGGGGACATCCCCGTGGACACCTGGGATCCCCTCTAGAGCCAAGTCTCTTGCCACCCCTAAAATGGCTCCCTTAATGTAGATCATGGGGGTAGGGGTAAGTATGGGGGTGGGAGAAGGGGAGAGGGGGAGAGAGAAGGGAGAAGGGAAAGACTGGGGAGAGCTTGGGGGAGTGAGAGGGTGGAGATGGAGGAAGGGCGGCTATAGGAGCAGGGAAGAAGATTAAGGGAGTCATTTTAGGGGTGGTAAGAGACTTGTTTTTGTTTTTTTTTTTTTTTGGTTTTTTCAGAGCATCATGATGGAGAGGGTATGACAAAGCAATGTTGCTCACCACATGGCAGCCAAGAAACAGAAATACAGAACTATCTGAAGATAAAATGTATCCTTCTGGGATACACAACCCTAGTAACTTTTCCAAATAAACTCTGCCTCCTAGTTTCCACAGCCTCCCAATAATGTAATGGGATGAATTCACCAATGGATGCATCCACAACCCAGTGACTTCTCAAAAGCACATTTTCTAACACACAGCCCTTTAATACACGTGCCTATGAAGAATTCAGATTAAACCACAGCAGGTGATTGTGCTAATGTTTTAATAGTTTTACATTTAAAATATAGTTATTAAACCTTTCAGGCTCTAACCATCTTGGGATCTAATTGTATTAGTGAGTCTTATTCACAAAAAAATAATGTACTCAGAGCTTAATACAATTTCAGAGGTTTTGCAGATGTGTAACTACTATACTGAGAGGGAACACAAAAGCCATTCAACATTTTCTTTTCTTTTCTTTAGATTTATTTATTTATTTATTATGAATACAATACTCCACCTGCATGTGTACCTGCACCCCTGAAGAGCGCACCAGATCTCATTATAGATGGTTGTGAGCCACCATGTGGTTGCTGGGAATTGAACTCAGGACCTCTGGAAGAAGAGTCAGTGCTCTTAATAGCTGAGCCATCTCTCCAGCCCAACATTTTCTTCACTTATACTAAGTTCTCTTAGTCAATCTACTCTGCTGCAATAATACAAGACAAAAACTATTTATTGCCTACTTTGTAACAACTACTCTGCGTGAATTACAATTTCTTTTTTTTTTTTTTTTTTTTTTTTTTTTTTTTTTTTTTGGTTTTTCTAGACAGGGTTTCTCTGTGGTTTTGGAGCCTGTCCTGGAACTAGCTCTGTAGACCAGGCTGGTCTCGAACTCACAGAGATCCGCCCGCCTCTGCCTCCCAAGTGCTGGGATTAAAGGCGTGCGCCACCACCGCCCGGCTACAGTTTCTCAAAAACATGGGGAAAAAGTATCTTTTCTATCTTACATATAAGAAAAATAGGACGGAGAGTTACAGTACACTTCCTTAAGAAGACATAATAAGCTTCCAAGCACCCCACTAAAGTTGTTAAAGTCCTTTGTGTCTGTCCCTTTGTGAGCCCAGGTTTCTAATTCAAGACATTTGTTTCTATCAGAAACCATATTGACTACACACACACTTTACAAATAAAAATAATGTTAATACTGGCAATCATTGTTACAGAATAAATAACTGCCTTTGTGTTGAATGTCGTGTTAAATTTTATGGAAACAAAGAATTTAAGTGTAAAATGCATGGATTGTTCTCTTGGAATTCGCAAATGAAATAGAGAAGTACAGTTTAATAGTTTAAATAGAGAAACATCCAATGGTCAATTTGTTTATTGATGTTATTTCATTTGTTTGGCAGTTCTGCTTTATTATTTTATGTCTATGAGTATGTATGTGTGTGCACCATAGGTGTACCTGGTAATCATGGAGATCAGAGAGGATTTTTGGTCCCCTGGAACTGTAGGTATGAATGCTTGTTAACCTCCATATAGGGTCAGGGAACCAGACCCCGATTCCCTCCAAGAACAGTAAATGTTCTTAACTGCTGGAACATAAATCCAGCACTTTTTCTAGTTTTCAAAATATTTAATTATGCTTATTTAGATTTTTTATTCATATGGGTGCTTTTGCCTGCATGTGTGCATGCACCATTTGAGTGCGTAATACAGGAGGAGGTCAAAAAAAGACATCGGAAACGATGGAACTGAAATTACAGATGATTGTAAGCCACCATGCGAACACTGGGAACAGAACCCAGGTCCTTTGGAAGAGCAGCCAGTGCTCCTAACTGCAGAACCATCCCTGCAGCTTCATTTTTAATAGGTTTTTTTTTTGAGAACTACATACATGAGCACTGTATCTATATCATTCCTACCCTTCCCTCTCCCCTTCCAACTCTTTCCACATCCAACATCCCAAATTTATGATCTTCTTAGGATATCAATTTTACATGTATATACGTATGTATATGTATAATGCATACATGTATATAACTTGCTGACTCCATTGAGATTTGCTTATATTTACATGTATCCATGGCTGATGACTTGGGATTGAACAATCTATGTAGGAATTTGTCCCTGGAGGCAACAGATTCTCCCCCTCTCAGCGGTCATTGACCACCTGTAGCTCTTCATGTAAGATTGGGACCATGTTGAGTTTCCTTATTCACATGTCAACTTATTCTGGTCTTGTTCAGGAAACCACATTGTTGAGAGTTCAAGGGTGCATTTTCAGCTGGGTTGGGCTACTGATTGCTCCCCTCCTTTGGCAGCCTGCATGATACACTCCTAAACTATGAGAACTACTCCTCTGGTAGGTTCTAGGCTTCTAGGTCACTTCCAGCTTGATTCCTCCAACCCCTGTGTGTGGTATCTTCAGAGGTAGAACCTTACCTTCAACCTCTAGGAAACAACCAAAGGCAACAGCAATAGCCTGTATTGTTGTTGGAGTCTTAGGCTCCCTGACCAACAATTTGAAATGAAGTTTTTCATGCCTAGTACTTGGATTTTTTAATATAATTTATGGCTTTGGGAGAACATTATTACCCCAATTAACGTATTTATTCAAATTATATATCTTTGTATATTATGTGCATATATCTAATTTTTTTTTTCGAGACAGGGTTTCTCTGTGGTTTTGGAGCCTGTCCTGGAACTAGCTCTTATAGACTAGGCTAATCTCGAACTCACAGAGATCCACCTGCCTCTGCCTCCCAAGTGCTGGGATTAAAGGCGTGCGCCACCACCGCCCGGCCCTAATTTTTGATAAACATTATATGATATGATTTCCTATGTCTTCTCAAACAACCTTAGTGTTTTTATCTGTCCTCCTTTCATTGGCGCCCCTCTCCCCCATATTTCTTCCTTTCTCTCATCACCAGTTAAAATCCTCCCTTTCCCCTTCATATCACTTTATCCTGCTATCCATCTCTCCAATGGTCCTCTCACACCCCTTAGTCACTTTTTACTTTCCTGGATTCTGGGGTTACTCCAGGTTATATACTCACATCTAAATATTTGGAGCTAGGACCACAAAAAAAGGAAATACCATGTGATGCTTGACTTTCTGAGTCTGACATTTTGACTGTACTGAGTGACCTCGCTCAGTATAATATATTCTATTTCCATACATTTAGCTAAAAACTTCATGATTTCATATCTTCACAGTTGAATAGTATCCCATTGTGTCATGTAGCACATTTTCATTATCCATTCGTCAACTGAAGGACATTTAGTTCGTTTCTATTTCCTAACTATTGTGAATAGATCAGCAATAAACATGGTTGAGCAAGTGTCTGTGGAACAGGATGTTGAGTTCTTTGATCTTCCACCAAGGAGTGATACAGTTGGTTATAAATTTATTTTTAGCTTTTTGAGACTTCTCCACACCCATTTTCAGAGTGGTGGTACCAGTTTTCAGTCACAGTAACAGTGAATGAGAGCTTCTCTTTCCCCACATCCTCACCAGCAATTGTTGTTTATTTTTATTTTTATATGTATATGTGTGTCCCTCATTTTCTGAATTGCACCATGTGTGCTCAGGTGCTTGTGGAGATAATAGGGATGTGTTGGAGTTAGGCAGCTGTGAGTTGCTCAGTGTGGATGCTTGTGGCTGAACCAGGTCCCTCACTGAACCATATCTCTAGCTCTAGGTTTTGTTTTTGTTTTATGACAGTCTCATGTAACCGGAAAAACTAAACTGCAGCTCCTCCTGCCTCAGCCTCTGAAGTACGGAGATTACAGATATACATCACACTACCTGATTTTCAGTACCAGTTTAAAGTAAATAAATCACTTACAAAGGGAAATCCTACTATCCCTCAGAACCCAGAAAGGAAAACTCACCACCCATCAGTGTCACAAAAATGTCACTCAGAATAACAAATATTTTATCTTCTACTTTCCTCTTATTTGGGAATCAACTATCAGAGCTTCCTTGCACCCATCACTTAAAAGCTGTGTGATTTAGGATTAATTACTTTAATCTCAGTATTACAAAGTCTTTGTACAAAAATCAAAGTATAATTCTAGCAATGTAGCTTAGTGATTGAGCACAAGGCCCTGAATTTGACCCCAGCACAACACACACAAACACAAACACACACGAGAGGAGAGAGAGAGAGAGAGAGAGAGAGAGAGAACTCATGTAGGTGGAGGAGTCTAACCAAATAACCTAGAGTTCTAGCATAACAGTGTTATCTCTCTCATAGGTTTATCACGGAGATTGAAGAACACACTTGTGAAGTCTTGGGGTAACAATAAACAGTTAAGTCTTGCATAACAATTATTATTGTTTATTAGATACGTGCACACAGCTTCATAGTTCTTATTTTGATTTTTACAGGTCACTTCAGATGCTTGCTGCAAACACGTCTCTTTTTATTTGGCTTTTAGCCAAGAAAATTAGCAAACTATCTCAAAGAAACTGTGATCTTTATTTTGAGAAAGATGTCATTTTGAAGATAAATTAGAAAAGTTATTATATGAAACATTATTATTAGAGCTAATTTAATGTCAGTGGCAAGGTGAGATAAAGCTACAAATTATAAATCATAAAACCTGGACTCTTCTGAGTTTGCTGCCTAATTAAATTTAAAAGACAGACAAATAATTTCACTCTATGCTTCAATTTCCCCACCTGAAAATAAGGTTGTACAACATTGTTTAGCATTAAATGTGAAATTAGACAACCTAGATTTTAATCCAAGCTTCACTTGCTAACAAGACTCACCTCAATTTCCCAACCTGCAATACATATTACATAACACTACATATGTACACACATATATGCCATGTATATATATATATATGATGCCTATTTCATAGAACTTAAGTAATAATTGAGATAATGTATATAAAATATTCAAAATGATGACTGCTACATATATAAATTTCCAATAAATACTAGCTATTATATTAAAGAATCCCTCCTACAATTTAAAGCCTATAATTTATTATCTAAGCTGCTGTGACTGAAGTGGAATTAACTGATGGACATTTGTTTACAATGGATATTTTTTCACTATTTGATTAATTCAACAAATTGTTGTTGAGTACCTCCTATGTTTCAGCAACCATGATAGGTGCTGAGGATGTAACAGTTGACAAGAGAGAACTTTTTCTGTACTCATAAAACAAATATTAAAAGCACTTTGGCTAAAAATATATAATTTAAAAGTAAAAAAACCGTAAAGAAAAATGACATACTTCTATGGAAAGTACAAAGAAACTTGACCAGGGGCTGAAGAAATGGCACAGCAGTTAAGAGTACTTATTGCTCTTCTAGAGGACCTGAGTTCAATTCATTGCACCCATGTCAAGCAGTTCATAACTGATTGCAAATTCAGGTCAACAGAATCTAATACCCTCTTTCTGTACCCGGTTAGCACTCACACATGTGACATATGTGGAGCAGAGAGACATTGACACACACACACATACATTTTTTTAAAAATTAAAAAATAAAGACTCTTTCCTGATACTGGAACTGGACTGCAATGAGAAAATGAAGACTATGGAGAAAGAGTGCTCTTTAGGCAGGAGAGAGCATTTGAAACTACCGAAATCTGACATGTAGATGACAAAATATTGTGAGTTTGACCATGTATAACTTTTAAAATAGTTTTTAAAAAGAATTGATTAAATCTAAACAAGCCGAATGAATTTCAACATAGGCAGTAATGTAAAAGATAAGCTTTGTTATCTTTGTGCCACATTTTATTTAGATATTAAATAGGAAAGTCCTCTGTCTTTTCTCGGAATTATACAAGTGTTAAGTTATGTGAGAAGGGTCTTTGCATAAAATCCAGACAGACGTTACTTATCTGTGGCTTTAAATTAACCTCAATATGTCTAATTTCTACGCTAAGACTCCTCCTAGCTTAGACATATTTTATAATCATGAAACACATAACCACTTAATGCACAGTAACATATTACCTTAACTTAACATGCCACTACCCCAAAGCTTAAAAATATTTAAAACATAAATCTGTTTTCTTCTAATTCCCTCAGAACTACATAGGTAGCTAACTCATCATCTTCCATTTTATAAGATGCCCTCAGGAAAGTATTAGAAATTGAACTTGAATTTTCATGTTTTTAGTAAACAAACATTTTCCTTTCTTGCTATTTTAAGCTTAAAATTAAAAGCATAAAACAATGTCACTCCTTAAACATGTTAAGCAGTGTGTAAGCTTCCTAATATTTATTTATATATTTTGGTTGTTCAAGACAGGGTTTCTCTCTAGCTTTTGGAGTCTGTCCTGGAACTAGCTCTTGTAGACCAGGCTGGCCTCGAACTCACAGAGACCCACCTGCCTCTGCCTCCTGAGTTCTAGGATTAAAGGCCTGTGCCGCTGCAGCCTGACTGTTTATTCTTATTTTAATTATTGTTGCATTCATGTAATGAATGCCTGAGAGAATATAAATAGAAAAATGAGAAAATGGGGCTAGTGAGATGGCTCAGCTGTAAAGGGTTGTGCTATCAAATTTGACAATCTGAGTTTGATCTTGGGTCCCAACATGATAGAAGAGAATCAACTCCCTCAAGTTGCCCTCTGACCTCCACACACACACACACACACACACACATGGTGGAGTAGTGTGTGCCCACACGCACACATGCACAACATATGCATGCGCACAATAGTAAATAAAGTAATTTTATTTTTTATTTTATTTTTTTTGTCTTTTTTTATTTTTTCCTTTCAAAA
Organism: Chionomys nivalis; assembly: GCF_950005125.1. Classification (NCBI taxonomy): domain Eukaryota; kingdom Metazoa; phylum Chordata; class Mammalia; order Rodentia; family Cricetidae; genus Chionomys; species Chionomys nivalis. The sequence goes on along the minus strand of NC_080112.1, from coordinate 73,254,459 downwards.
ATTTGCACTTCCTCCCCTCCTCCCATTCCCCTCCTGCTCCCCCACTTACCCTTCTCCCTTCCCCTCCCTCCTTAAGAGAGGGCAGGGAACCCTGCCTTGTGGGAAGTCCAAGGCCCTCCCCACTACATCCAGGCCTAGGAAGCTGTGCATCCAAACAGACTAGGGTCCCAAAAGCCAGTACATGCAGTAGAAACAAGTCCCAGTGCCTTTATCAATGGCTTCTCAGTCATTTCCCATTGTCAGCCCCATTCAGAGAGTTTGGTTTGATCACATGTTCATTCAGTCCCGGTCCAGCTGGATTTGGTGAGCTCCCATTAGAACAGGCACACTGCCTCAGCGGGTGGATCAACCCCTCCTGGTCCAGACTTCCTTGCTCATCTCCCTCCTTCTGCCCTTCAACTGGACCTTGGGAGCTCAGTCCGTTGCTCTGATGAGGGTCTCTATCTCTATCTCCATCTGTAGCCAGATGAAGATTCTATGATGATAGTCGAGATAATCATCAGTGTAATGTAGGGCAAGGCCAGTTCAGGCACCCTCTGCTCTGCTGCCCAAGGACCTGGCTGGGGACATCCCTGTGGACACCTGGGATCCCCTCAAGAGCCAAGTCTCTTGTCAACCCTAAAATGGCTCCCTTAAATAAAGTAATTTTAAAACAATTTGTAGTCAACTTTATTACTTAAAACTTGGAAATGAACACATTAACACATAAAAATAAACAGATCCAAAGTTTATGCACCTCTGTGCTTTATAAATTTACATAATAAGCCATTCTGACATTGTAGAAAATAACAGGGGAAAAGATTTTCCAACAAATGAGAAAAAATTTAACCAAAGTTAGATAAATGTAAGCATAGTATCAAATAAGAATGTGAAAGCTTTCAAAATAAAATAACAGTTAGATGAAGTCAGAATAATATTAAAAATACAGTAGAAAGAAGAAAGGGGGAAACTCAAAGACCATAGAAAGAAACAGAAAAATAAAAAAGATTTCCCATTAATGAAAAGATCTATAAATGAGATTGGATTATGCATATGAAGGAAATAAAAAATAAGACCACTAGTTTCTTAGTAAGATAAAGTAAAATAACTACTAAAAACATTGTAAAAAGAAAATACAAGAAACAAAAGGAAAGGGAGAAAATGAGTACTAAGAATCTCTCTGGGTCTTTGAAAAAATATGTATAGGCATTTATGGCAATCCCTAAATTTTCTCCTACATGAATTGGAGAGGGGAGGAAGCAATTACAGCTCTGAGATTGGTATAGACTGACCTGTCTTCAGAATTTCAAAACCCATTAAGCATTGATCACTCGCTAGAGGGATGCAGCTGTGAGTGTCAAGGAGCCTGGAGCTTCAGAATTCTGATTGTATAACACACTGAACCTGACAGTGTTATACACCAGATGATCTCAAGCTTAAGAGTGTCAGACTCACATCCTCACTCCAGAGTTAGTCTCAATGAGGTCTTTTCCAGGCACTGAGGGTGAAGCTGCTGTTTTCTGTATAATTTATGATCTGGACCAAGCCTCCTGCCACATTAACTTTTTAGGTTCTCAGCATCCATTCCTCCCGTCTTCACAAGCGGTTCCCACAGTAATCTCTCATCCTGGAGCTGTGACAAGTACAATTCAAACTCATTGACAACTCATTGACTTGCAATTGTTCCCTGTTCTCAGTCTCTCAGGGAGAAACTCAGCTTAAAAAAAAAAAGTGGTTCCTTATCTAGTTCAGAGAAGCTCTTCACCACGGCTGAATTATTTTTATTAAAGAAGTCACCAGCTTGGCAGAAGCCACAACTAGAATTGAAGCTTGTAAGAGCTATGGGCTTCTCCTGCGAGTAGAGTAGGCCGTCTCCTTTCACCGAGGCCACTTGTACAAACTTTTAGAAGAGGTTTCCACTTCAGTTCCTCCATACAGCTGGGACTGTATTAGTCTGGGCTCTTTTTTATTTGACATCCTTCTATTTCACCAGTTTTCAGATGTCTTATCATTTCTTTTTGAATTTCCGAGTTCTTCCTCTCTTTGTCTCTTTGGAATAGAGTCCATTTTTTTTTCTTACTCTGATACTTCTTCACCAGGTCACACAGAGGCTGCTTGTAGTCTGCTATTTTCTTTTGTGTTATTTCTTGAAGCACAAACTATTTTTGCTCTTGAGCATTTTAATTAAGTTTTATTGTTTGAGATGTTCATGCATGTGTATAATGTGTTTCGATCAAATCCTTCCTTCTCAATCTTCCTGAACTCTTTTATCATTTTTTCCTCCTAGCTTTTTGTGGCTTGATTTTTCTAAAAATAAATAAATAAATAAATAAATAAACAAACCAAGCCCTATTGTCACTAGTGTCTCAGGGTCTCATTCTTCAAGAAAACTGAATTCCTTGCAGACACCATCAATTGCCACTATATCCGCAATTGGATGGGACTTTTTGACCCACCCCCTGTCCATGATAGGATATTGTCTAGCTTAATCTTTTGCAGGTCTTGTACACGCAGTCACAGTCGCTGTGATTCATATATGCAACTGCCCCATGGTGTCCAGAAAACAGTTTTGCAGTAGGAATCCAGGCTCTGAAAAGCTCTCTGTCACGGTTCCCCAATAATCCCTGAGCCCTGGGAAGGGAAGGTGTAATATAGACATCTGATTTAGGGCTAAGAACTCTACAGTGTATTATTCGGTTTGTTGACCACTTGTGAGTCTGTGTGTTAATCACCATCTACTGTAAAGAGAAGCTTCTCTGATGAGGGTTGAGAAATGTACTAATGTACAACAACTATAAAACTAAAGATTTGGGGGTGGCTTCATAGTACATCTGTTTAGCAGAATAATAGCCGTAGTTTTTACCGTAAGTTCTATGACTTATCTATCCATGGATTCTTGGCTCGTTAATGGTGTCAGACTTAAGTTCCATATTGTACAGTGGGCTTCAAATCTAATCACAAAGTAACTTGCTATTCCCATAGTACTTGTGCTACTATTGCACAAGCGGGGATATTGTCTCAGGTCTCTTTCTATTGTAGCCGGTTGGATTCACAGCTGAGCAAGACTGTTCTCCACCCTCCATAGCATGCATAAAGCCTTCCAGTACTACAAAAGCTGTTTAGGAGAAATGAAGCTTCCAAGTTGATACCACCTTGATCTATGTGTCTAGGATATGCAGTGTCATCCTATTATAGGATAACTCTATTGAAACTCTCTAAATATAGTTTAATATTTTAAATATATTAGACATATTTAAGTCTAATCATATTAAACAAATAAATTCTATTTATAATTAAGTTTATACTTAAATTTAAATGCATTAAATAAACGTATTTATTTACTTAAATTTATTTATTTTAGGAAGCATCTATAATGGTAGGCTTCCATATGGATTTTTCAAATGCCTTTGGTATTAGTTGTCATTCCCCATACTCCCTCCTTGTCCTGGCTAGTTTTTTTTGTCAACTTGACACGGGTTACATTCATTTGGAAAAAGAGAACCTCAACTGAGAAAATGCTTCAGTCAAATTGCCCTGTAGGCAACTTTGTGTGGCATTGTCTTGATGAATGGTTGATATGGGATGGCCCAGTTCACTGAGGGCATACCACCTCTGGGCGGATAGTCTTGATCAGACTGAGTAGGTCTTAGAGATCAAGCCAGTAAGCATTGTTACTCCAAAGTCTCCTGAAGATCCTGCCTCAAGCTTCCTGTCTTGAGTCCCTGCCTTGTTTTCGCGCAGTCAATTGTGATTTGGGATATGTAAAACAAATAGACTTCTTCCCAAAATGTATTTGATCATGTTCTTTATCAGAACAATAGAAACCTGACTAGGACACTCCTCTACCCTGTCCTTCCACCCCCTACCCCAGTGAATTCTTCCTGCTCCATATTTCCCCTTTCCCCCTTCAATCTTTCTAGCCCTTCTTCCACAATGTTTCCTGGGACTTAGTTTAAGGGGTTGTGTTGTAGATGTACCAATTTTCTTGTTCTCTGAACATTGATCAGTTGTGGATTTCCATGATAGTCTTCATCTGCTGCAAAAGGAAGTTTCTTTGACAAGGAGAAAGAACTACACTATCTATAGGCATAAGGAGAAACATTTAGGTTGCAGGTAGAAATTATACTGGTTTAGAAATGTGGCAGTAGTAGATTCTCCTCTCCAGCCATGGATAGCTGGATATTTTTACAGTACCAGGCAGCACAGTACAGTCAATTCCCTATTATTAACTTTACCTTAAGTCCAATTAGACAGATTTGGGTTACTCCCAAGTTATAAGTGCTGCTATTTCATCCTTCAGCGTATCTTGCCATATTGGCCATTGTGATTCACAGGCCTTACAACTGGGTAGGAGTACTAATTACTTTTCTTCTTTGGCAGCTTGCACAGATAGCATCTTCAAATACTTTGAGAGGTTTCCAGGTCAGTTTCAGCTCAATTCCTCTAAGTCCTGTGACCGAAGTATCTGCTACCTTTAACAATAGGGTCTTAAATTCATGTTCTGGGAGGCAACCTGGAAAAAAAATGCCAATAGCCTATATCATTTTGGGAGTCTTGATCCCCTGACCAATAACTTGAAAGGAGATTTTTGTTAGCTAGTCTATAGTTCCTATGGGGAGAGGAGGAAGCATTATCACTCCAAAAGACATAACTTAATTCAACAAACATATATACTGCCACTCCCTTTGGGAGATGCTTTCTTTCAAAACACAATAACAACTTTATTCAGAGCATAAGACAATTTATACTCCAAGGGTTAAATAAGAGTCACATAAATAAAGTATCTAATAAACAAGGATAAGTCACACATGGTGGGCAAGCCACACATGGCAATAAAAAATTTTGCCATAGAGGCATATAAATAGATAACAATAGCCAGTTGTAATGAATAATCTGAAATGAACTCATTCATATCCATTAAACCTAAGAGGAGCATAAAAACATAATTCAAAAATAATTCCATGTTGTTAAAAAAAACTGAGGTCACAAAACACTTGTCTTTTTTTCTTGGAATTTTCTCATAAACACTCAGAATTTCCCTTGCACACTCCATTCTTGGATCATGTTCTGACACTAAGGTACCCAAGGGAGTTTTCTAGAGTTGAGGACTTATTATTAACCAAGAATTAAAATGGGCTAGAAAAGCTTTCAATGAAGCCAGCTATGGATCTTGGCATCATTTATAATTTCTGAAATTTTGTTATTTTTCTGTGGAAATTATATATTATAATTATGTTTTCTGAAGTAATATCCTGATAGCAGGGAGTGAAATGAAAAAGGTATTCCATTTTAAAATCATAACTTTAGCCTTTAATTGTCTGCCTTATCTAGCCATATTTGAATAGTTTAATGCATTTTAATGACTCCAGCTAAGGTAAACTGTTTCAAACCATGCAGTTTCATCTGAAAAGGGAAAGGTGATGTTTATGCTTCAGGTATATTTGTGCATTACAATCCATATTCCATAGATGCATAATATGTGCAGTTATGCATCTATGAAATACATCTTGACCTTATGAAAGTTGAGAGTTAGGGTTTATGTATTCTGAAGTTATTAGACAACATTGGCCTGAGATGGTTTGTGTTTCCTTTAAGGAACTAAATTTTGTAAGGGTGTTTGTCTGCCTTATTAGATCATTTGTTTTAGTATTCTTTTCTAAGGATCAGGGTTTTTTTTCTTTGTTTAAGAAACTAAAAGTTTTAAGTTAGTGTGTCTATGTTAAAGTGTTTTTTTTTTATTTAAAACCTTTTGGGGCTTGTTAAATTTTAGCGGGCCTTATCTTCTTCATTGACATTAAAACTTCTAAAAGTAAATGCCTTCAGCAGCAGGAATGGTAGTGCTTACAATGCTCATGTCAAGACAAGTATTTGGGGTACTGCTGAGTGACATACCTATAACTACTTTCATTGTGGAAATGTATTCTTGATTAAAATGATATGTCACCACTCAAACCACTTTTGTAGTTCAGGATATGCAGGCTTTGTGTGTATTTAGCCTGTTGCATTAAGTTACTATCGTCCTTAGTTTATGATAAGCATTAAATTTGCATTTAAAAGGTCATTGTATATTACTCTTTGTGAAACTTCTTGGTACTTCTTAACATCTTTAAATCAGTACTTGGAGAATCTACTGATACAAGGAATAAAGAATGAAGAATTTAACAGGAAAAGAAACCTTATTATATAACAGGCTGGTCTCAAACTTATGACTCTCCTGCTTCAGTTTTCCAAATACTCATATCACACCATGCCTACCTCTCTGATGTTGTAATACTGATCTTTGATTTTTTTTTACACAAGTCACCACTGTTTACAACAAAGACCCTTGTTTGAATAGAATTCTAGATCAAGTTAACCATCTCCAACCAGCATCAAAGATAGGGGGCTCTCACAGTTAAGTGGGTAAGAAAATAATGAGAAGGGTTCCTGGAGTTAAAAGATCCCAGTGTTCTTACTAAGGCTGAGTAGTTTCTTCCAAGCAAATACTTTTCACAGAATTGTATACTTCTGGTTAATGTTTAGAGTTCTGAAATAGCTCTTTCAATAATTTTATCAGTTTGATTTTCAGAGGATAAGATTTGCTGCGTCCTCATTCTGCCTGAATTAGATCTTTTGTTTCATCTTGTTCTTTATCAAAGCTTGTCCTTTCTGGGTTCAATGATCTTATTTATGGGGCTGGAGATATGGCCCAGTGGTTAAGAGCACTGCCTGTTCTTTCAGATGACCCAGGCTTGACTCCTCGTGCCCACATGGAAGCCCACAGCTGCCTGTAACTCCAGTTCCAAGAGATGGACCTTTTTTCTGGCCTCCTTGGGGACCAAGCATGCAAATGGTACATAGACATACATGCAAGCAAAATGCCCGTATGTATAGAAGTAAATTTTAATTGTATTCATTTTAAAGATGTATTTATTTTCATTCTATGAGTATGAGTGTTTTTGCTGTATATATGTGTATCACTACATGTGTGCCTGATCCCAAAAAAAGTCAAAAGTGAATGGAATTAGAGTTTCAAATGGTTTCAGTCACTATTTGAGTGCTGAGAATTGAACCCAGATCCTCAGATCATCTGCAAAAGAAATAAGTGCCCTTAACTGCTAAGCCATCTCTCTAGCCCCTGTTTTCTTTTAATTGAAGATAATGCTGTACATATTTCATCAAGAGTGGTGGCACATACCTATAATGTCAACATTTGGGGGTCTGGGGCAGGAGTTTGAGACCAGCCTGGCTTCATGATATAACTCTATCTTAAAACAAAGTTTATGTGTTTATTGTGTATAGTAAAATATTTTGAGGAGTTTTACATAGCATAATGGCTACCTACATCAATTTAATGCACGTGTTATGCCATAAAGCTATCCTTTTGTGGTAAGAATAGTTAACATCCACTCTTAGCATTTCTCATGAATAAAAAGATTAAAAGAGCCAGAGTTCCAGGAAGCTTACTGTTAGATAATGTTCCCTAGTCATGACAGGGAAGCTGCATCCAGGAAATCTCAACAATACAGATGCCTAAATAAGACCAGTGTAATGAAAACATAAATTGACATCCTGCTGTGGACACAGGAAATGACTCATGGTCTCATCCCTTAGTGAAGAACTGCAGGAGCTCTACGACTGCTAAGAAAAAGGAAAAATTTCTTTCCTGTACAGATGAGCTCCTATCTTTATGGATGTCTGAGCTTAAGTGGTCAGTCCTGGACACATATACATACAAGCAACACTAAGTGGATTCAGTAGCTTGTATATACATATCGCAATAATAATTAAGAAGAATCCATGAGTTTATGGGAGGAATTTGGGATGGAAAAAATGGGGTGGAAGTGATGTAGATACAGTGCTCATATATGCAGTTCTCAAAAACAATGAAATAATTTTTAAAGTAAAAATAGAACAAAATATTAAGCAGAGATAGTGGCAGATGTCTGTAATTCCAGAACCTTGGAGAGGCACAGAGAGGAGAATTCTAAGATAAAGGCTAACTTGGGTTACAGGAGACCCTGCCTTAAACAATCAAAACAAGAAAAAAAAGTCTCAAGCCATGCCTTACACTGTGTTATTTCTCACACAGACTGGCATAGTATTGAGCAGAGATAAGACATGCCCAAAAGTCGTTTTCATCACTTGAAAGCAACTACAGATTATTCGGCCCAATGTGAAATTGATATGCTTTACTGCACAGATAACTGCTCGCTTGTGCGGGAAGTTTCTGACTGAATGTTTCATCATCGCATTCCTCTCAACATTTTGCAACCTACCTTTGAGGATGACCTATAGGTCATTCTGGTGTACGGATTCCACTGTGAATGACAAGTTTGTACACTATGCTAGTGTTCTGCCATAGAGTTTCCATAGCACTATATTATCTATGTCCTTATTAATCCTTAAATCAACTCAATGAGGGAAGCAGGGGAAATGTAGACCTGTCTTCTATACTTGAGGAAATAGTGCACAGTGCACTTTGTATGCATAAAGCTAGTCTTAGAACCAAGACTTAAAATCAAAATCAAGCTTTCTGTCTCTTTGATGCTTTAGTCTCTCTCTCTCTCCCTCCCTCCCTCCCCCGGGGAGGGGGGATTTGAGACAGTGTTCCTCTGTGTAGCTTTGGGACCTGTTCTGGAACTAGCTTTGTAGACCAGGCTTGTCTCAAACTCAGAGATCCACCTTCCTCTGCCTCCCAAGTGCTGGGATTAAAGGCGTGTGGCACCACCGCCTGGCTTAATCAATTTTTTCTACATAGCACAATTTCACAGGTCCCAGTGTAAAGAAGATAATGGTAATGAGAAAAAATAGTAATACTAATTCAACCAAATGGAAAATATTCATCTTGCATTTCACAAAGAGGGCATAAAAACAAACAAAAATAAATGTTAGCTACATTCCTACATTAGCATGGACCAGGAAATATCCCCAAATCTGAGTGCTTTGAAGCACAAAACTGTTTCTTATTCATACAGCATTACCAGTGATTATCAGTAAGGACCTCTGATCATCCTGTTCATTTAGAGTCCCAGAGTAAATGATAACAAATCGTACCAATTCTCTTCATGGACACTGGAGCCATGGGTTCAAGCCTCTGGTTAGATTTAACTGGATAACACAAGGCATATGGCTTTTTTGGACCTCAGTGTAGAGACAGATGTGCAACTCAATTTTGTGCCAAGAAAGGGGAAAGATACAAATATTATGAAGAAAATAAATGAGTATCACTGCTACAACATATTTTAATAAGTGAACTACAAAATCAGCCACAAAGACACACTTAGAGACTGTGAAATAAAATTAGAACATTATCCAATTCCTGTTCACATAACTTGAGTTTGGAGAGACCTACACATAGAAGGAATAATTCTCTGGAAGAATTGTTGGTGTCCTGAATGTTCTTTGTTGCCTTTCGAAAGGAATGAATTGGGATACTTTCCCTTACCTCAAACCAAGGGGATGCATTGCAAAATAATGTCCCCTGGGGTTTATGAAGAGACAGAACTTGTATATAATTCAAATGTGGGAAGATAAGTGCCAGATCCTAGTGGTATTTCATGTTCCACAGCAGAATCCAAAGAGAGCTTATGCCTTATCCAGAATACAAGTCAACAAAGACTCTTCTCCAGGAAACAGATGGTCAGGAGATAGGGAGCTAGTTTATATGAATTTGACACATGACAGGTAAAATAGACTCATTGGTATGAGGCAGGCTGAGACTGAGGGGGCAGGGATAAAAATGGATATCCTAGGAAGTGTTGGTACCCTCAGGGGAACTACATCAAGAGAATCAAGAGATCTTCAGTGAGAGCTGTACTAGGAGTTCACAAAAGTGACTCTCTCTCTCTCTCTCTCTCTCTCTCTCTATATATATATATATATATATATATATATATATATATATATTCCTCACATTTTATGAAATCAAGTCTGTGACCGCTCCAATTTTACAGATGCTGAGCTGAAACTAAGGCATGCAAAGGTCAAACAACTTGTCGAGTTACACAGGTTTTAAATTAGAGTCAAAATTTGAATCAAAACTGTCAAATTCCCTAGCTCGGCCCTTAATTATCTAGCTATCCACCCTAGATTTGATTATATTAGTCCATGTATATCACCAAAGGTAAGTTTAAAACTTCATGAAGAACCATTTACTAGATAAATGTGAGGCCAAATCAAATCAATCAATCAAGAAACAAAAATTTAGAGCCAGGTATAGCTACACATATCTGACATCACAACACTTGGCAGGCTGAGACAGAATTATTGGGAGTTCAAGACCAGCTGCAGCTACATGAAACTCTGTAGCTCAGGCAAAAGGTAAGCATCAAATTTATGATTTCTAGAGCAGAGATATAGCCCAGTAGATAGAGTGCTTATCTAACATGTACAGAACCTTGTAACCAGTACTGTGTAAACCAAGGCATGGAGTTATATTGCTGAGAAATTAACCTGAGAAAGCTTAATTCTAGACACAAAAATACCGAGTTTAACACAGTTTCTTGCTGTTTACTAGCAGCATTTTACAACTCCTTTAAGAGAGATTTTCCTGACTCAGCTGTATCAAAAAAGAGCCATGCTATTTTAAAATGCTGGCTTTCTGGACCATGCTGCCAGCACGACCTTTGGCTCTTCATGAGACAGAGCATTTGAATAGGGTTTGTGAGCAGTGTGTTGCAGCTTGCATGGTGGAAACATGGGCCTGCCGTGTGCCTGGAGGTGGGGCAGTGCACGCAGTTCAGGGGCACGAGCAGCTCTACCATGTTGGACTGGGTGGGGCAAGCAGGTAGTATCATACATATACTAGTAATAGTGCAGCTAAAGTTTATAAGACACACTTAAGATTTTAAAAAGCACTCCTGGACAGTAAAGAATGATAGATACACAATAAAGACAAATCCAGATGAAAGGGAACTCTAAACAAGTCACAATGTTGGATAAATGTACATAGGCTTGGGAGAGAGAAGAAAAAGAATATAAAGAGTCATAAAAAAGTTAATCGTTTTTTAAAAAGTCTTTAAAGAGACAGAGTACAGATAGGCATATATCAAAAGGAGTAAAAAAAATAAGCCACATAAAAATAAAAAAAAATCACAGAGAATCTGGATTATGTATATTGTTGTGTTATCTTTAAATTTTTAACTGTAAATGAGCTAAGTACAGAGAGATATTTCGTTGTATGGGCTGCTAAGCTAAACCAGCATATGTATTTTAAAGGTACCATGACTTCCAATGGGCCTAAGGATATGCTACTTTGTAAAAGAGATTCTTCTTTTGTTTCTACAGAGGATAAGAACCTGTGGATTGCTTCTAGACTGGTGTGGTTTGATGGAATAAGACCCCCTGAAAGGTTGCCTTGAATATTCCTGAAAAAATTACTTGGCACAATAAACAGCAAAAAGAAGTTTAGACAAAACTATGCCCATATTCCCAAATATTGTTTTTAAGTGTTTCTTTATATTTAAAGTGGAATATGATATAAATATATAATTTGCATTGGTATAGATCTTGGTTTATTGATACAAATTTAAGGTCAATTTTGTTACATGTATAACTGTGCTCTTGATTAAGGTATTGTGTTTGTATAGCTCATTTAAAAATGTAATGTATAGCTTCCTTCTGCCCCCTTCCTTCTTTGGGCACATAACACCACCTAGCTCAGCCTGTCTGGGCGCTGGGGGCAAATCCTCAGGGCAAACAGGTGGGCGGGAGTTTCTCTGTTTCACTGGCCTGCCTGCACCAAGCAAGGTAGGCACTTTGTTTACGAACTACCCAACCAGCACGGAGATCTGAGCTCGGTACCAGGAGAGCCATCATTGGGGTGAGTTTGTGACCCGTGGCAGCAGCCCCGGACAGGGAACTCAGAAGTTCCTCACACCCACCCCCCATCCCTCCTGGGCTCCCTGCAGAGACTCTACTCCCTGCAGACTGCCTCTCTCTTCCTACCCCACCCAGCTTGCATCCAGAACCCTTCTTCCTTCTGCCCCCTTCCTTCTTTGGGCACATAACACCACCTAGCTCAGCCTGTCTGGGCGCTGGGGGCGAATCCTCAGGGCAAACAGGCAGGCGGGAGTTCCTTTGTTTCACTGGCCTGCCTGCACCAAGCAAGGTAGGTGCTTTGTTTACGAACTACCCAACCAGCACGGAGATCTGATCTCGGCACCAGGAGAGCCATCATTGGGCACGGAGAGCTAATCTTGGCACTAGGAGAGCCATCATTGGGCACGGAGATCTGATATTGTCACCAGGAGAGCCATCATTGGAACACCAGGAGAACTATCAGTGGGGAGTACCATCACTGGGAAGGTACAACAGTAGGCAAGGAGACCTGATCCTGTAAAAGAAGATCCATAGGAGAGCATTCCGAGGAAGAGATGGGCAGGTGCCAATGCAAGAATTCACCCAATAATCTGAAAAATAATATGAAACCACCAGAACCCAGCGACCTCACAACAGGAGGACATGAACACCTTAATCATGAAAAAGTAGAAAAAATTGACTTTATGAAAGTGATTGACGCCCTTAAACAGCATGTAAAAAATGCCCTTATAGATATGGATGAGAAGTATAACAGAAAGTTTGAGGAATTGAGTAAATCAGTGAATGATACCCTAGGAAACCAAGGAAAAACAATCAAACAGATAATGAAAACAGTTCAAGTCTTGAAAACTGAAATGGAGGCAAAGAAGAAAACACAAACAGAAGGCTGGCTGGACATAGAAAATCTAGGTAAACGAATAGAGACTACAGAAACAAGCATAACCAACAGAATACAAGAGATAGAAGAAAGAATCTCAGATTCTGAAGATACCATAGAGAAAATAAACACGCTGATCAAAGAAAACAGCAAGGCCAACAAATTCTCATCACAAAACATTCAGGAAATATGGGACACAATAAAAAGACCAAACCTAAGAATAATAGGAGTAGAAGAAGGGGAAGAAGCACAGCTCAACGGTACAGAAAACATATTTAATAAAATTATAGAAGAAAACTTTCCCAACCTAAAGAAAGATATACCTACGAAGGTTCAAGAAGCATACAGAACACTGAATAGGCTGGATCAAAAAAAAATCCCCTCGCCATATAATAATCAAAACACAAAGCATACAGAACAAAGAAAGAATATTAAGAGCTGCAAAAGAAAAAGGCCAAGTTACTTATAAAGGTAAACCTATCAGACTTAAACCTGACTTCTCTATGGAAACCATGAAAGCCAGAAGGTCCTGGAAAGATGTACTGCAGAAACTAAGAGACTGTGGATGTAAGCCCAGACTACTATACCCAGCCAAACTTTCGTTCACTATAAATGGAGAAAACAAAATTTTCCAGGATAAAAACAAATTTAAACAATACGTAGTCACAAATCCAGCCTTACAGAAAGTAATAGAAGGAAAATCACTAACCAAGGAGTCCAACAATGACCACAGTATCTCAGACAACTAGAGACCCTTCACCAGCGCAACTCAAAGAAGGAAAACACACAAAATTTACTACTAAAAAAATGACCGGAGTTAACAACCACTGGTCATTAATATCACTTAATGTCAATGGACTCAACTCACCTATAAAAAGGCACAGACTAAGAGATTGGATACGAAAACAGGATCCAACATTCTGCTGTTTACAAGAAACACACCTCAACCACAAAGACAGACACCTACTCAGAGTAAAGGGTTGGGATAAGGCTTATCAAGTAAATGGACCTAAGAAACAAGCAGGTGTGGCCATACTAATTTCTAACAAAGTTGACTTCAAACTTAAATCAATCAGAAGAGATGGAGAGGGACATTTTCTACTCATAACAGGAATAATTCATCAGGATGAAGTCTCAATCCTGAATATCTATGCCCCTAATATAAAAGTACCCATGTACATAAAAGAAACATTGCTAAAACTCAAGGCAGCCATCAAACCGCACACGTTAATAGTAGGAGACTTTAACACTCCTCTCTCACCAATGGACAGGTCAATTAGACAGAAATCTAACAGAGAAATAAGAGAATTAATGGAGGTAATGTATCAAATGGACTTAACAGACATCTATAGAATATTCCACCCAAATAGGAAAGAATATACGTTCTTCTCTGCAGCTCATGGAACCTTCTCAAAGATTGACCACATACTCGGTAACAAAGCAAACATCCAGAGTTACAAAAAAAATCTGTAACCACCTGTATCTTATCAGATCACCATGGATTAAAGCTAGAATTCAACAACAATGCTACCCCCAGAAAGCCTACAAACTCATGGAAACTGAACAGTCAACTACTGAACCATACCTGGATTAAGGAAGAAATAAAGAAAGAAATTAAAGTCTTCCTTGAATTCAATGAAAATAAAGAAACAACATACTCAAACCTATGGAACACTATGAAAGCAGTCCTGAGAGGAAAGTTCATAGCACTAAGTGCCCACTTAAAGAAAACAGAGAAAGCACACATTGGAGACTTAACAGCCCACCTGAAAGCTCTAGAAAAAAAGAAGCAGTCTCACCTAGAAGGAGTAGAAGACTGGAAATAATCAAACTAAGGGCTGAAATCAACAAAATAGAAACACAGAAAACAATTGAAAGAATCAATGAAACAAAAAGCTGGTTCCTGGAGAAAATCAACAAGATTGATAAACCCCTATCCAAACTAATCAAACGGCAGAGAGAGAATTTGCAAATTAATAAAATCAGAAATGAAAAGGGAGACATAACCACAGACACAGAGGAAATTCAGAGAATCATTAGATCTTACTACAAAAGCCTGTATGCCACAAAACTGGAAAATGTTAAAGAAATGGACACTTTTTTAGATGAATACCATATACCAAAGTTAAACCAGGACCAGGTAAACAACCTAAATAGACCTGTGAGTCGCGAAGAATTAGAAGCTGTTATCACAAACCTCCCTTCCAAAAAAAGTCCAGGACCAGATGGTTTCAATGCGGAATTCTACCAGAACTTCCAAGAAGACCTAATACCTATACTCCTTAAGGTATTTCACAATATAGAAACAGAAGAGTCATTGCCAAATTCCTTTTATGAAGCTACAGTAACTCTGATACCAAAACCACACAAAGACCCAACCAAGAAAGAAAATTACAGGCCAATCTCACTCATGAACATCGACGCAAAAATCCTCAACAAAATACTGGCAAACCGAATCCAAGAACACATTAGAAAAATTATCCATTATGATCAAGTAGGCTTTATTCCAGAGATGCAGGGCTGGTTTAACATACTCAAATCTATCAATGTAATCCATCATATAAATAAACTGAAAGAAAAAAACATATGATAGTTTCATTAGATGCTGAAAAAGCATTTGACAAAATTCAACATCCCTTTATGATAAAAGTCTTGGAGAGATTAGGGATACAAGGGTCATACCTAAATATAATTAAAGCTATTTACAGCAAGCCGACAGCTAACATCAAATTAAATGGAGAGAAACTTAAAGCCATTCCACTAAAATCAGGAACACGCCAAGGCTGTCCACTCTCCCCATACCTCTTCAATATAGTTCTTGAAGTCTTAGCAATAGCAATAAGACAACATAAGGGGATCAAGGGGATTCGAATTGGAAAGGAAGAAGTTAAACTTGCGTTATTTGCAGATGATATGATAGTGTACTTAAGCGACCCCAAAAACTCCACCAAAGAACTTCTACAGCTGATAAATACCTTTAGTAATGTGGCAGGATACAAGATCAACTCCAAAAAATCAGTAGCCCTCTTATACACAAAGAATATGGAAGCAGAGAGGGAAATAAAAGAATCATCACCTTTCACGATAGCCACAAAAAGCAAAAAATATCTTGGGGTAACTCTAACCAAGGAAGTGAAAGATCTATTTGACAAGAACTTTAAGTCTTTGAAGAAAGAAATTGAAGAGGATACCAGAAAATGGAAGGATCTTCCTTGCTTTTGGATTGGGAGGATCAACATAGTAAAAATGGCAATTCTACCAAAGGCAATCTATAGATTCAATGCAATCCCCATCAAGGTCCCATCAAAATTCTTCACAGATCTTGAGAGGACAATAATCAACTTTTTATGGAAAAACAAAAAACCCAGGATAGCCAAAACAATCTTATACAATAAAGGAACTTCTGGAGGCATTACCATCCCTGACTTCAAACTCTATTACAGAGCTACAGTAATGAAAACAGCGTGGTACTGGCATAGAAACAGAGAAGTCGACCAATGGAATCGTATAGAAGACCCGGATTTTAACCCACAAACCTATGAACACCTCATTTTCGATAAAGGAGCTAAAAGTATACAATGGAAGAAAGAAAGCATCTTCAACAAATGGTGCTGGCACAACTGGATGTCAACCTGTAGAAGAATGAAAATAGATCCATATCTATCGCCATGCACAAAACTCAAGTCCAAATGGATCAAAGACCTCAATATCAATCTGAACACACTCAACCTGATAGAAGAGAAAATGGGAAGTACCCTACAACATATGGGCACAGGAGATCGCTTCCTATGTATAACCCCAGCAGCACAGACATTAAGGGCAAAATTGAATAAATGGGACCTCCTGAAACTAAGAAGCTTCTGTAAAGCAAAGGACACTGTCACTAAGACAAAAAGGCACCCTACTGACTGGGAGAAGATCTTCACCAACCCCGCAACAGACAAAGGTATGATCTCCAAAATATATAAAGAATCAAGAAACTAGACGTTAAAATGATAATTAACCCAATTTAAAAAATGGGGCACTGAACTGAACAGAGAATTCTCAACAGAAGAAGTTCGAATGGC
Source organism: Chionomys nivalis (assembly GCF_950005125.1). Lineage (NCBI taxonomy): Eukaryota > Metazoa > Chordata > Mammalia > Rodentia > Cricetidae > Chionomys > Chionomys nivalis. The sequence continues at coordinate 73,237,734 of NC_080112.1, read as the reverse complement.
CGAAAGATACTTCAGGTCATGCTCAACCTCCTTAGCGATCAGAGAAATACAAATCAAATCAACTTTGAGATATCATCTTACACCTGTCAGAATGGCTAAAATCAAAAACACCAAGGATAGCCTTTGCTGGAGAGGTTGTGGAGAAAGGGGTATCCTCATCCATTGCTGGTGGGACTGCAAACTTGTGCAACCACTTTGGAAATCAGTGTGGCGGTTTCTCAGAAAAATTGGGATCAACCTACGCCTGGACCCAGCAATACCACTCTTGGGAATATACCCAAGAGATCCCTTATCATATGACAAAAGCATTTGTTCGACTATGTTCATAGCAGCATTATTTGTAATATCCAGAACCTGGAAGCATCCTAGGTGTCCTTCAATGGAAGAATGGATGAAGAAAGTGTGGAATATATACACATTAGAGTACTACTCTGCGGTAAAAAACAATGACTTCTTGAATTTTGCATGCAAATGGATGGAAATAGAAAATACTATCCTGAGTGAGGTAACCCAGACCCAAAAAGAAGACCATGGGATGTACTCACTCATAATTGGTTTCTAGCCATGGATAGGGGGCCACTGAGTCTATAATTTGTGGTCCTAAAGAAGCTAAACAAGAGGGCAAACCCAAGGAAAAACATATAGTTATCCTCCTGGCTATGGGAAATAGACAAGATTGCCGGGCAAAAAATTGGAATCTTGGGGGTAGGGTGGGATGGGGGTAAGGGGAGATGGAGAGAGAAAAGTGTGAAGGAGAGGATGAGGGGAACTCGGGGAAACGATAAGATTGGGGATATAGGAAGGTTGGATTGGGGAGCAGGGAAACTCATATCTTAGTTAAGGGAGCCACCTAAGGGTTGGCAAGAGACTTGAACTTGGAGTGGCTACCAGATGCCCAGGGCAATGTCCCCAGTTAGTTCCTTGGGCACCTGAGGATAGGGAACCTGAAATGAACCTATTCTATAGCCATACTGATGAATATCTTGCATATCACCATAGAACCTTCATCTAGCGATGGATGGAGATAGAGACAGAGACCCACTCTGGAGCACCGGACTGAGCTCCCAAGGTCCTAATGAGGAGCAGAAGGAGAGAGAACATGTACAACGAAGTCAGGACCACGAGGGGTGCACCCACCCACTGAGACAATGGGGCCGATCTATTGGGAGCTCACCAAGGCCAGCTGGACTGTGACTGAAAAAGCATGGGATAAAACCGGACTCTCTGAACATGGCGGACAATGAGAGCCGACGAGAGGCCAAGGACAATGGCACGGGGTTTTGATCCTACTTCAGGTTCTGGCTTTGTGGGAGCCTAGACAGTTTGGATGTTCACCTTCCTAGATCTAGATGGAGGGGGGAGGACCTTGGATTTTCCACAGGGCAGGGAACCCTGACTGCTCCTGGGACTGGACAGGGAGGAGAAGAGGAGTGGGGGGGAGGGGGAGAGGGGTGGGAGGAGGGGGAGGGAAATGGGAAGCGGGGAGGAGGCGGAAATTTTTTTTTCAATAAAAAAAATGTAATGTATAATTTAAAAATATAGTTTAATAAAGATTTATCTATAATAGTCAAGATTGTAGTCATTTTAGTTAGATTTTCTAGATGTACAGAGATGTATTTCAGATAGATAGGTATTCTCCAAATCTTTCAGGACATTCAGAATATGGCATTTTACATGTTTTAATAATTTAGGACTTTTCATGACAATGAGACACATCTGCTTCTGGCAGCAACAATCTACTTCAAGAGAAAGGTGGGCATCAAAGAGGCTCCTTATGGAGTTAGTTAGCTATTTGGGCAAGAAATTGCTCCTGTCTGGACTGCTGAACTAGACATGTAGGACCCACAAAAAATAACTGCTGAACTTGCCTAAAGGTGAGACAATCTTTTGGGGTTCTTGTGTCATAAAAGAGTCTGCTAAACATTCTGCAGGACATAAAAGAAAATGACTGACAAACTGTCCATGTAGGCAGAACTGTCTTTAAAATTTCCTGATTCATGGAAAAGTCTGCTGGACACTATGGGCCTGTAGGCCAAAGACGGATGCCCCAATGGTTCCCAAAAAAAAAAAAAAAAAAAAAAAAAAAAAAACTTTGGGTGACTTTCCGGGCAGAGAGATGTCTCTATCAATTCTAGAGTTTTGGAAGTTGCTTACAATGCACTGTAGGAGGAGGGTCTGCTTGTTTGTCCTGGCTGCCCAGAACCAAAATAATCACTCAGAGACTGTATTAATTAAACCACTGCTTGGCCCATTAGCTCTAGCTTCTTATTGGCTAAGTCTTATATTAATGTAACCCATTTCTATTGATTTATATATTGTCACATGGCAGTGGCTTACCAGGTAAAATTCCGAGCATCTGTCTCTGTCTGATGGATCCATGGTGTCACTCTGACTCTTTCCTTTTCCAAGCATTCAATTCTACCTTCCCTGCCAAGGCAGTTTCTTTATTTATTAGCTAAGAAAAGCAACACACAGAGGGGACTCCCACTTCCTGTCTAGTTAGGTAATATTATATCCTTCTGGAGTCTTTAATGGAATTAAAAAATAAATGGTTATAGTTATAGTTTTCCTTAATTATAATAAAAGATAAAATAGATATAAATATTGTAACTGTAATTCTTGTTTGATACCTGTTTTGTTATATATATTTTTACTATGTTAAAGTTAAAGCCTTCCTTTTTGTTTAAACAGAAAAAGGGAAATGATGTGGGAGGTCCTTCTGTCTATGTGTTGATTTTATTGGTTAATAAATAAAGAAAACTGGCTTGGCCTATAACATGGGAAGAGGAAGGCAGAGTTAGGAGAAGCCATGGAGCAGCTGCTGAGACAGATGTGCTAAAATTTTGCTGGTAGGCCATGACCTTGTGGTTATACACAGATTAATGGAGATGGGTAAAGAAATTGAAGAAAAGACAAACAAAAAAATTGGAGGATATGAATAAATCCCTTAGAGAAAGTCAAGAAAAAAACAATTGAAGAAAACTAATGAAATCATTCAAGATCTGAAAGTGGAAATAGAAGCAATAAAGAAAACACAAACTGAGGGGACTTTAGAAATGGAAAATCTAGGCAAATAAACAGAAATTACAGAGGCAACCATCACTAACAGAATTAAAGAAATGAAAGAATCTCAGGTGCTGAAGATACAATTGAAAAATAGATACATCTGTCAAAGAAAATGTTAAATCTAAGAAATCCCTGACACAGAAGGTGCAGAAAAGCTGGGACACCATGAAAAGACCAAACCAATGAATAATAGCAATAGAAGGAGAGGAATCTCAGTTCAAAGACCCAGAAAATATTTTCAACAAAATCATGAAAGAAAATTTCCCTAACCTAAAGAAGGACATGCCTATAGAGGTACAGAAAGCTTACAGAATACTAAATAGACTGGATATCAGAAAAGGGAGTCCTTTTGCCACATAATAATCAAAACGCTAAACATACAGAACAAATAAAGAATATTAAAATCTGCAAAAGGGTTTTTTTTTCAAAAAAAAAAAGGCAAGTAACATAAAGGAAGACATATTAAAATCACACCCGACTTCTCAATGGAAACTCTAAAAGCCAGAAGGGCCTGGACAGATGTGCTACAGACTCTAAGAGACCACAGATGCCAACCAATACTACTATGTCCAGAAAAACTTTCAATCCCAGGCTGGCCTCAAACTCGTGATCCTTCTCCCTTCATCACTTTCAATGAATACTACTGGCATGTCCCACCACTGGATCTAGAAAACAGAATGGACTAGAAAACATCCACACCTCAAAATCAAAGATAGACATTACCTCATAGTAAAGGGTTTGACAAAGATTTTTCCAAGCAAATGAACCTAAGAAACAAGCTGATGTAACCATTCTATATTTAACAAAATAATCTTCAAACCAAAATTAACCAAAAGGGATGGAGGACATTTCATACTCATCAAAAGAAAAATCTTATGATGACATTTTAGTTTTTAACATCTATCTCCTAAATTCAAGGACACACACATTTGTAAAGGAAACATTACTAAAGCTTAAATTGGTTCTCACACATTGATAGTGGGAGACTTCAATGCCTCACTCTCACCAATGGATGAGTCATCCATACAAAAACTAAAGAAATGCTAGGGCTAAATGATGTTATGAACAAAATGAACCTAACAGATATTTACAGAACATTTCACAAAAAATAAACCTTCCCTGTACATAGCAGAACTTTCTCCAAAACTGAGCACATACATGGTAACAAAACAAGACTCAACAGATAAAATAAAATGGAAATAACCCCCTATACCATAAAGGATTAAAACTGAATTTCAACAGCAGAAAACCTACAAACTCATGTTCTCAACAAAAAGGAGATTTATTTGCCCCAGTGGGACAAAGAGCAGGGAATAAGAGACAAAGACAGAAAATATAGGATAAGGGAGAAAAGAAAAGGAACAAGAGAAATGGGAAAAGAATATTAGTCTCCAAAAGGACAAATGACTGTCTCTGGAAACAGAGGAGACATAAGTGGCCCATAGGCAAATGGCAGTTTATAAAGGAAAAAAGGAAAATTCCATGTTAGGATGAGTTGGTTAATTATGATTGGGCATGCTAATTAAGGTAGCCAGAAGGGAACTTTTTTATTCTTTTATATTTTAACTTTTTTTGAGTCTTTGTGGATATCACATCTTGCTCCCCAATTCCACTCATCTCCTCATCCTTTCATATCTGCCCTCTGCCCTTGTAGCCTCCCCAAAAAATAAAATAAAATTTTAAAAAATCTCATTGTGGAAGCTTTAGTTCATACATCTTCACTTGCAGATATTCGTTGCAATGAGTCATTAATTTGGTTTGAGGTCTCTGACTTCTGCTACACTTTCAATACTGGTTCCTCACTGTAACTCCGCTTGGATATCCTGTTGCTGCCCTGTGATCTTGCAGCTTTGGATCTGCAGGACTGACCTCTTTGTGTGCACTAGCAGTTCATAGATGAGGTCAGTGTTGGAATTGGCTAACTCATAGCACTGGTTCTGAGCCTGCATGGTAGCTGAGTTGATCATTCCACCAGCTCTCCTGAATTATCACCACCAGGGTAACCTCCCAAGTAATACCCCAGCTAGCTTATCCAATGCCTCAAGCAGCAAGGGCAGGGCCTGTTCTCCTACTCTCACATCCTCAGGCCAGCTCACCAATATCCAAATCACCAGGGCCAGCTCTGCTGTGTTGCCTAGGCAATGAGCAATGCTCACTCTCCTATGTTCTGCAGCTGGTTAGAGTTAGGACCAGCTCTACAGCCTGCCACAGGTAGCAAGGGGGGAAAACTCTCCTTAGTCCACATCACCAAATGACAGACAGTGGTTGAGCCAGATCATCCTTAACCCCCCTCCAACAGGGTCAACTCTACTGAGCTACCTAGGAGAGGTGCAGGGCCTACACTACCTAGTGCTACAGCTGGTGAGGGGCAAGAACAACTCTCCCACATGCCACAGATGATGAGGGAGGGGGAGGGAAGGCATCTCTCCCTCATCCACATGAGCACATGGCAGATGAAGGGCAGAACCAGCTCTCCTGTTCTCACAAACTCAGGGCTGAGTCCCCTATACCCCTATCACCAAGGTCAACCCTACTGTGATGCCCAAGAGAGATATTGCCCATTCTCTGGAGTGCTTCAGCCAGTGAGGGATGGTTATCATTGTGGTCTAGGCAGCAGTCCAGATCAGGAACATTAACATATGGCACAGGTGTCTGCTGCTGAATGGCCATAGACCCATACGTGGTCCTCAGTGGCAGCACAGTCAGGGACTGCACCATGGCCTCATGTGCTTTCACAGGTTACTTACATCAGGCTGTTTCTTTCAACCCTCTCATCTCCATATCCACCTCTTTTCATAGTACTCAAGCTGTTCTACTTTCTCATCTCTCCACTCTATAGCTGCACATCATAGTGTGTCTCATGCTATGGGTAGACCATGTGTTAGGAGGAGTATTGCAAGTCTTTCTCCATCCTGTCTGCCAGCTCCCAAATAAACACATAGAGAATTAACAATTATGAAAGCTCAAGCAATAACTTAGACTTGTTTCTAACTAGTTCTTATAACAACCCATTTCTTCTAATTTATGTTCTACATCTGACTGGTGACTCAGCCTTCTTTTTCCCAGTATTCTCTCTGCCCCTAAAATCTTGCCTACCTATTGGCCATTTAGCTTATTATTAAACAAATTACAGTTACATATCTTCAAACAGTGTAAAGGAATAGTCTACAACAGAGTTGTCTCTGTGTATCTTTAAGTATTTGCCCAATCCAGAGCTCCCAATTGAAATAAATCTCTGGCCAAAGTTAGATGCAGCACTTTAGGGAGCGATAAAGGCCTGGAAAAGGCTACAGTCACCATAGTTTCCAGCACCATCTTGATTCCAAAAGGAGACTTTTGATTGGTGGACTACTGGATACCAGCAGTCAGCCTCAGGAGGAGGAAGTCACAAGCAAGAGAATAGTCCCTAGTGGCTAGTTTTGGGAATGTTAATCTAATGCTTTGACAAAGTAGAGGAAATGGAGAAGTGTAAAAGGCAAAAACCTGTCCTCCCCCCTTTCCCTCCCCACTTCCCTTCCATCCTCTCTTCTCCCCCAGTTCCCAATTTTCTCAGGAGAACTTGTCTATTTCCCCTTCCCAGGGGGATCCATGTATGTTTCTCTTAGGATTCTCCTTGTTACCTAGCTTCTCTGGAGCTGTGGACTGTAGGCTGGTTACCCTTTGCTTTACAACTAATATCTACTTATGAGTAAGTACATACTGCATTTGTCTTTTTGAGTCTGGGTTACCTCACTTAGAAGGCTTTTTTTTAGTTCCATCCATTTGCCTGCAAATTGCAAGATGTCATTGTTTTTTACCACCAAGTAGTACTTCATTGTGTAAATGTACCATATTTTCTTTATCCATTCTTCATTTGAGGGGCATCTAGCTTGCTTCCAGGTTCTGGTTATTACAAATAATGCTACTATGAACACAGCAAAAGTCTTTATGGTATGAGTGTGCATCCTTTGGGTATATGGGAGAACGGGATGGTCGAGATGGGTAAGGACAGAAAGGAAGAGCAAGGTAAAAGATATCTTGATGAGGGAACCATTATGGAGCTAGGGAGAAACCTGGCACTAGAGAAATTCTCAGGAATCCACAAGGATAAACCTAGCCAAGACCCAAAGCAATTGTGGAGAGGGTGCCTGAACTGGCCTTCCCCTTTAGTCAGATTGATGACAATGTTAATTGTCATCATAGAACTTTCATCTAGCAACTGATGGAAGCAGATGCAGAGATTCACAGTGACGCACTGGACTGAGCTCCAAAAGTCCAGTCAAAGGAAGAATAATATGAGCAAAGGGGTCAAGACCATGATGATGATACCTAGAGTAACAGCTTACCTGAGCTGATAGGAGATCATTGACTCCAAATTAGCAGTGGGGAAACCATCATAGGACCAAACTAGGCCCTCTGAATATGAACGACAGTTGTATGATTGAAGCAGACTATGGGGCCACTGACAGTGGGGCTAGGATTTATCCCAAGTGTTTGAGCTGGCTTTTTGGAGCCCATTCTCTTTAGAGGGATACCTTGCTCAACCTAGCTATAGTGAGGAGGGCCTCAAAATGATGTACCAGACTTTGTCACCTTGCCATGGGAAACCTTATCCTCTCTGAGGAGTGGAGTTTGAGCTGGCTTTTTGGAGCCCATTCTCTTTAGAGGGATACCTTGCTCAACCTAGCTATAGTGAGGAGGGCCTCAAAATGATGTACCAGACTTTGTCACCTTGCCATGGGAAACCTTATCCTCTCTGAGGAGTGGAGTTTGAGCTGGCTTTTTGGAGCCCATTCTCTTTAGAGGGATACCTTGCTCAACCTAGCTATAGTGAGGAGGGCCTCAAAATGATGTACCAGACTTTGTCACCTTGCCATGGGAAACCTTATCCTCTCTGAGGAGTGGATTGGGGAAGAGTGGGGAAATGTGGGAAAGCAGGAGGAGGGGAGAAAGTGGAAACTGGGATTGGTATGTAAAATGAAAAAAATGTTTTAAAAAAGTAAATAAATACATTTAAATAATTTTTAAAAAAAAATTTAAAAACCTGTCTTCACCATGTTACCATGTTGGGCCTGCTAAAGTTCTTCACAGCTCTCTACTGAGTGACTGCTGAGTCAAGGCATAAAAAAATAAGTTAAAAATTTCCTAGAATTCAATGACAATGAATGCACAACATACCAAAAATTATGGCCCACAATGAAAGCAGTACTACAGTAAATTTCACAGCACTAAGTGTCTGCATAAAGAAATTACAGAGATTTCATACTAAAACCTTAACAGCATACCTGAAAGCTCGAGAACAAAAACAAAGTAAGTACACCCAAAATGAGTAGATAGCAAAAAATAATAAAACTGAGGGTTAAAGTCAATAAAATATAAACAATGAGAATAAAACAAAGAATCAATTAAATAAGAATTGGTTCTTTGAGAAAATCAACAAGAAAAGCTAATATCAATATTCCTCAAATCACTCCACAAAATAAAAACAGAAGTAACATTGCCCAAAGTAAACCAAGATAAGATAATTTAAACAGATCTATAACTAACAACAAAATTGAAGTAGTAACTTAAAATCTCTCAGGCTGGGGAGATAGCTCCATGGGTAAAGAACTTGCTGCGCAAACATGGACATGAGTTCAGCTCTCCAGAGTATACATAAAAGCAAATGGTGGTGGTCTATAACCTCAACATGTGGGGAGTGCAGACATAGAACCAACCAGTCTGGCTAAAATTGTGAGCTCCAAGTTAAGTAACAGACTCTGTCTCAAAAAAATATAGAAAGTGATTACAGAAAACACCCAACTTCAGCTTCTGACCTCTAAAGATGCATACATATGTGAGTGAAACATTTGCATACACTGATATGCAAATCCACACACAGATGTGCACACACACAAAGGAACATGCCGAGATCCAAATAGTATTCATTATTTGTAGACAGAAGTTTCTGTCCCTCCTAGTCCTGCAGTCAGTCAGTCCAAACAAAACACACAAAGGTTTATATTATTCATAAACTGGTTTGTCTATCAGCTCAGTCTTATCATTAACTAGTTCTTACAACTTAAATTAACCTATAATTCTTGTCTATGTTGAACCACGTGACTTTGCACCTTTTCTCAGTGAGGCATTCTCATCTTGCTTCCACTGTGTTTGGCTGGAGACTGTGTCTCTGCCTTTCCTCTTCCCAGAATTCTCTTATTCTGGTCAACCTGCATATACTTCCTGCCTGGCTACTAGCCAAACAACATTTTACTAAGCCAACATGCGTAACAAATATTTACAGTATACGAGAGCATTATCCCACAGTAACTATTCTCCTTGATATATTGAAAAGTAAATACTTCAATGTAAAATTAACTAGTTTTAGTAGTTAGATGAATCAGATTTTATATAATAAGAAAGATAAGGAAACAAAAATATTCAATACAAATTTACCCAAAACTAAGCATTCATGAAAAATAAGGAAGACATATCCAGAATGATTATAATCCTTGTTTCTGCAATTGTATTCATGATTATAGTTGATATTTAAAATGATCTTCTGCAATTTATTCCTTTGTTCCTGTCCCTGGTCCCTTTGCCCTCAGCAAAGATGTTAAAATTAGTATAATTTATGATACCACAATGGCCTCTAAGTATATTAGTAGAAGGAAGAATTGTACATTTCTCATTTTTTGAGAAAAGCATATAAAAAGCTAAGAGAAATCAAACACAAGACTTATTATAGCAATTAACCAAGGTGCTAATACAAAAGTCTTGAACAAAATTTAAAGTTATACTTAAGTGAATAGAGAAATTGTAAGAAAGTGAAAAAAACTGAGCCAGGCAGTGGTAGCACAAGCCCTTAATCTCTGCACTTAGGAGACAGATCCACTTAGGTGGATCTGTCAGAGTTTGAGGCCAGCCTGATCTTCAAAGAGAGTTCTGGACAGCCAGGGCTGTTACACAGAGAAATCCTGTCTTGAAAAACAAAAAGTGAGAAAATCATATTGTCAGTATGGAGGATGTCATAGTGTGTTGGATAGAAGATCAAACCAGATACAGTTTTCCCCTCAGATAAAGCTTAATCTGGACCAAGGCCCTCATTCTCCTTAATTAGATGAAGAAATGAATAAAGGACAGAAAATCTGAAACTAGCAAAGATTGGTAGATGATATTTAATAAGCAGTCTCCCCTAACAGAAAAGCACAAGAAGCAGCAGAAAGTGCCAACATAAAAATTTCAAATTATACAGAAAATCTAAGATTATTATGAAAGCAATGATGACACTAAACAATGAAATTTTTATGGCAGTGCTAAGGATTGAGCCAAGGTCCTTGTATATAGCAGCCATTTGTTCAACCACTAAGTTATGCTTCCAGCCCTTGGTTTTGCTTACTTGCTTTTAAGATGTAGTCTTAGTATGTGCCCCCATGAGGTTCTGAAATTCACTATGTATCCAGGCTTGCCTCATACTCCTAATCCTCCTATCTCAGCCACCTGAGTCCTATTATAGTCATGTGCCATCATACCACGCCCAATTATCAAGGGGAATCTTTTATTATTTCTTATTTTTTCCTTCTTATTTTTTTAATTCATTAATTTATTTTTTTAAAAAACTGTCTTTTCTCACTTTACATACCAATCTCTGTTCCCACTCCCTCCCCTTTTCCTGCTCCCTCCACCTTCCTCTCACCTCACCCACCCCATTCACTCCTCAAAGAGGGTAAGGTTTCCCATGGGGAGTCAACAAAGTCTAGCACATTGCTTTAAGGCAGGACCAAGGCCCTCCCCGACTATATCTAGGCTGAACAGGGTATCCCTTAAAAGAGAATGGGTTCCAAGAAGCCAGTACAGCAGTATGGATAAATCCTGGTGCCATGTCCAGTGGCCCCACATTATGTCCCAGTCATACAACAGTCACCACATTCAGAGGGCCTAGTTCGGTCTTATGCTGGTTCCCCTGCTATCAAGTCAGAGTTGGTGAGCTCCCACTTTCTCAGGTAAGCTCTTTCAGTGGGTGCACCAATCATGGTATTCACCCCTTTGATCATATTCTCACTCCTCCCTCTCTTCAACTGGACCTTGGGAGCTCAGCTGGTAAGCCACAGTCACATGGTAATACACAGCTTAATAGAAATGGGTTAAATTAATATGTAAGAGTTAGCCAATAAGAATCTAGAACTAATGGACCAAGCAGTGATTTAATTAATACAGTTTCTGTGTGATTATTTTGGGGCTAAGTAGCTGGGAACAAACTAGTAGTCTCCCTACAACATGCACTGTGCTCATACTTCCGGGTCTGGGTTATCTCACTCAAGATGGTTATTTTCTAGTTCCATCCATTTGCATACAAGATGTCATTTTTTTTTACCGCTGAGTAGTAATCCATTGTGTAAATTTACCACGTTTTCTTTAACCATTCTTTGGTTCAGGGGCATCTAGGTTGTTTCCAAGTTCTGGATATCATGAATAATGCTACTATGAACATAGTTGAGCAAATGTCCTTGTAGTATGGTTGAGCATCCTTTGGGTATACGCCCAAGAGTGGTATTGCTGGGTCCTGGTGTAGGTTGGTTGCGAATTTTCTGAAAAACTGCCATACTGATTTACAAAGTGGCTGTACAAGTTTGCACTCCCAACAGCAATGGAGGAGTGTTCCCCTAACTCCACATTCCCTCCAGCATAAGCTATCATTGGTGTTTTTTTGTTTTTTTTTTTTTTGTTGTTGTTGTTGTTGTTTTGTTGTTTTTTTTATCTTAGTTAGATATTCTGGTATCTCAGAGTCATTTTGATTTGTATTACCCTGATGGCTAAGGATGTTGAACATTTCCTTAAGTGTCTTTCAGCCATTTGATATTCTTCTGTTGAAAATTCTGTTTAGATCTGTACCCCATTTTTAATTGGTTTCTTTGGTATTTTGATGTCTAATTTCTTGATTTCTTTATATATTTTGGAAATCAGTCCTCTGTCTAACGTAGGGTTGGTAAAGATCTTTTTCCATTCAGTAGGCTGCCTTTTTGTCTTATTGACTGTGCCCTTTGCTTTACAGAAGCTTCTCAGTTTCAAGAGGTCTCATTTATTTATTGTTGCTCTCAGTGTCTGTGCTACTGGAGTTATATTTAGGGAGTGGTATTCTGTGCCCATGTGTTGAAGGCTACTTCACACTTTCTCTTCTATGAGGATCAGTGTAGCTGAATTTATATTGAGATCTTTGATCCATTTAGAATTGAGTTTTTTGCATCATGATAGATATAGGTCTGTTTGCATTCTTCTACATGCTGACATCCAGTTGCACCAGCAACATTTGTTGAAGATGCTTACTTTTTTTCCATTGTATAATTTTAGCTTCTTTGTCAAAAATCAGGTGTTCATTGGTGTGTGGATTAGCATCTGGGTATTAGATTCAATTCCATTGGTCTACCTGTCTGGTTTTATGCCAATACCAAGCTGTTTTCTTTACTGTAGCTCTATAATAGAACTTGATGTCAGGAATGGTGATGCCTCCAGGAGTTCCTTTACTGTACAGGATTGTTTTGGCTATCCTGGGTTTTTTGTTTTTCCAAGAAATGTTAAATATTGCTTTTTTCAAGGTCTGTGAAGAATTGTGTTGGGATTTTGATGGGGATTGCATTGAGTGTGGAGATTGCTTTTGGGAGGATTGCCATTTTATTATGTTGATCCTACCTATCCAAGAGCATGGGAAATCATTTCATTTTCTGATATCTTCAATTTCTTTCTCCAAAGACTTAAAGTTCTTGTCATACAGGTCTTTAGCTTCTTTGGTTAGTGTTACCCCAAGATATTATAAGCTATTTACAGCTATTGTGAATGCTGATATTTCTCTGATTTCTTTCTCAGCAAATTTATCATTTGTATATAGGAGGGCTACTGATTTTTTTTGAGTTGATATTGTGTCCTTTCACATTACTGAAGGTACTTATCAGTTGTAGGAGTTCCTTTGTCGAATTTTTGGTGTCACTTATGTATACTATCTCATCACCTGCAAATAGCAAAATTTTACTTCTTCCTTTTTAATTTGTATCCCCTTCATCTCTTTTTATTGTCTTATTGCTCTAGCTACAGCTTTGAGTACTATGTTGAACAGATATGGAGAGAGTGGACTGCCTTGTCTTGTTACTGATTTTAGTGGAATCACTTTGAGTGTTCTTCCATTTAGTTTGATGTTGGCTGTCAGCTTGCTGTATATTGTATGCATTATGTTTAGATACAGTCTTTAATGTTACATTGCCTTTTTTTCTTTGCAGCTCTTAATATTCCTTCTTTATTCTGTATGTCTAATGTTTTGAGTATTATATAGTAAGGGGACTTTTTTGTTCCAGTCTATTTGGTGTTTTGTAAGCTTCTTGTACTTAACGATTATGGGAACCGGGCAAGACAGAAAACCTCAGACAACAGAATGGCGTCCTTGTGGACAACTGCATCCACATAAAGACTGAGAGAGCTTGGGAAGTTATTCTAGACAAAAAAATAATAGAGCAAAGCATGGTTTATTGATAGCAGCACTTCCTCAGGTGGGCTCTGCTTGCTAGAAGCATTCTCATTTGGGAGAGGCTTCCTGACTCAGCTTTAGTTGCAAAACCTTGAAGCTCTTTTAAGAGGTCCTGCTACAAAACACTTAAATGATGCTGATAAAAAGCTAACTGCATGCTTTTTGCTTTTCAGCTGTAGCAGGAAAAAAAAGCTGTGCCATTTTAAAATGCCAGTTTTCTGAGCCGTCCTGCCAATGCAAACTCTGATTCTTTCAGGCAGAAGGTCTGGCTACAGAGCATTTGACTGTGGTTTGTGAGCAGACTGCTGCAGCTTGCTTGGTGGCAGAGACCTTGAAATGCCTTAGAGTTGTGGCAATAAACATGGTTACAGCCAGTACCTCCACCATGAGGCTGGAATCTCAGAAAGCTAAAGAATGGGCTGGATCCAGCCATCAAAGCCACAATTTTAATCCTAGTCATATTGCCTAGCAAATTAAAGACTCATGTGGTCAGAAAAAGAGAGATATACAGTAAAGAGATATTCAATGACAAAGAAACCTCTAAATGGTTTACAGTGTGTTTAAAAAATATATGCAGGCTTGGGAAAGAAAATAAAAAGGTTAAAGTCCTTAAAATAAAAAAGAAAGAAAGAGAGTAGTTGGATGTAGTGGTACATACCTTTAATCCCAACACTTGGGAGACAGAGGCAGACAGACCTCTGTGAGTTCTAGGTGTGGTGACACAAACCTTTAATCCCAGTACTTGAGAGGCAGAGGCAGGTGGATCTCTGTGAGTTCAGGGACAACATGGACTATGGAGTGAGTTGTCGGACAAAGATACACAGAGAAACCCTGTCTCAAAAAGCCAAAAAATAAAAATAAAAGAAATAGAGGTTAAAATAAAACCACGTAAGGATGAAAAATACTCAGAGCATCTGGATACTGTATGTTATTATGTTCTCTTTGAATTATTTGAGTGCTGAGAAGGAGCAACAGCTGCCAAAAGATATTTGTTTATAAATGCTGCTGAATTAATCTAAAGTAGGTATTTTGAAAATACCTTAACTTCAAAATTGAAATCAAAAGATATGTTACTTTGGAGAATAGGTTTTGTTTTTGTTTCCACAGAAAATGAAAGGCTATGGATTTATTCTGAGTTAAGAAAAATCAGGTTTGATCAAGGAAGACCACCTGAGAAATCTCCAGTAGGAACAGATGGCCCAGATATCTGAGTTCTACATCCAGAATAGATTTAAGACTGCTGCCTGAGATGATCAAGTGTTGACAGGATATTCCAGTCAGGACTTGATCATAATTCTAATTTTTTTGGGTCACCATAAGATTATTAGCAACCCCAACCAGCAGGAAGTAGCCTGGAAAACTATGCTTACATTCCCAAAATCTGGACTATGGATATTTTCTTTTGTTTAGAATGTTGGTTACAAGTTGTTATGGATGACAGTCAGGAAAAAAGCTAAAAAGGGGGGATATTAGATTCAGAGTTCTTATTTAAAAAAAAGAGAGGGGGACTTATATTTTAAATAAACACTGATTGGCCAGTAGCCAATCAGGAAATGTAGGCAGGACAACCAGACAGGAAGTAGAGGTGAGCCAATGAGAACAGGGGAATTCTGGGAAGAAGGAAGTCCTAGTCTGCAGTGTGACCCAGCCACAGAAGAAGCTAGATGTTACTGCCTTGCTGAATAAGGTAATGAGCCATGTGGATAACATAGACAAGAATAATGGGCTAATAAAAGTTATGAGTTAATAAGAAAGCTGAGCTAATGGGCCAATCAGTTTATAACTAAAAATAAATTTATTTATTTATTGATTTATTTATTTATTTATTTATTTATTATGTGGGGTGTTCTGCCTGTACATATGCCTGAATGCCAGAAGAGACCACTAGGTCTCATTATAGATGGTTGCTAGCCACCATGTTGTTGTTAGGAATTGAACTCAGGACCTCTTGAAGAGTAACCAATGCTCTTAACCTTTGAGCTATCTATCCATCTCCCCATGGAAATTATTTTTAACAAAATCATAGAAGAAAATTTCCCTAGTTTAAAGAAAGAAATGCCCGTTAAGCTTCAAAAGGCACAAAAAAGCAAGCAGATTGGTCCACAAAAGAACTGACTCACTGTGACACATAATAATCAGAACACTAAATGTACAGAATAAACAAAGGCTCTCAAAAGCCTGTAAGGGAAAAATACCAAAATGCATATAATGATAGGCCTATTGGAATAACATTTGACTTTTCACTGGAGATTCTAGATGCCAGAAAGGCCCTGACTAATGTCCTAAAAACTCTAAAAAGACAGACACTAGCCCAGACTACTATACATATCAAAACTATCAGACATAATCAACAAAGGAAAATGTTTTGTTATATTCAATCTATTGTGCAAAACAAGAAAGGAGAGAGAGACAACACTTATGGTTCCAAAATCTTCAACAAATCACATAAGTGGAGTCACTAATCCATCAGGGCAGCAAAATAAGGATTAAGGTGTCTTTCTTTTCCTGGCAGCCCTGAATAGGGGCAGAAGTGGGGTATATAAGCACAAACATAAACACACCTGTGACAAGTTACAGTTACACTTATCACAATCAGGAGTCAAGTATTAGTGTCTTTCCTTGTACGTTCCATTATTATTCCATTATTGGCTCAGCAGTTAAGAGCACTGCCTGTTCTCCAACAATCCTGAGTTCAATTCACAGCAACTACATGGTAGAGAAAATCTGGAGTTAAATATCATAAATAAAATGAACCTAATATATAGCCACAGAACATTCTACCCAAAAATTAAAGAATATACTTTCTTCTCAAAACTTCATAGAATATTCTATAAAATTGACCATATAATAATATACAAAGTAAACTTCAATAATTATGAAAAAATTGAAATAAGATCCTGCATCCTATCTGACAAACACAGGTTACAGCTGGATATCAACAATAGAAATGGCAGCTTGTCTGCAAGGTCCTTAGCTGTGGAACAGTTTCCTGCCCTTTCACTAAGGCTACCAGCCCAGACCAGTGAGTGCCTGACTAGAGGGCAGGCCTCAAGGTCCCCACCAGGGGAAGCAGGCCCCTGCTGCTGGGGTTGCAGTCTCTGCTTGTGATCTCCTGGACCTGCTCTCCCTGCTCCCTATTTCCCTTGGTCCCTGGCTCATTGGGGCCACCAGGAATCCCTGCATAGGTGCTGAGAAGTCCCATCTGGATGGGTGAGTGTGTGCTATCCTGGGGCGCACTGTCCCGGTAGAGAGCACAAACGCCCCCCCCCAGCTCCTGCTGCAAGGCTTTCTTTCCTACACACCCGCCCCCCACCCCCACCCCCAAGCCTGCCTTGTCTGCAAGGTCCTTTACTGTGGAACAGTTTCCTGCCCTTTCACTAAGGCTACCAACCCAGAGCAGTGAGGGCCTGACTAGAGGGCAGGCCTCAAGGTCCCCGCCAGGGAAAGCGGGGCCCCCCGCTGCTGGGGCTGCAGTCTCTGCTGTGATCTCCTGGACCTGCTCTGCCTGCGCCCTACTTCCCTTTGTCCCTGGCTCATTGGGGCATCCAGGAGTTCCTGTGTAGGTGCCGAGAAGTTTCATCGGGACGGGTGAGTGTGTGCTATCCTGGGGCAGACGGTCCCTGTAGAGAGCACAAACGCCCCTCCCCCAGCTCCTGCTGCAGGGCTTTCTCTCCTACACACCCGCTTCCACCCCCACCCCCAAGCCTGCCTTGTCTGCAAGGTCCTTTACTGTGGAACAGTTTCCTGCCCTTTCACTAAGGCTACCAGCCCAGAGCAGTGAGTGCCTGACTAGAGGGCAGGCCTCAAGGTCCCCGCCAGGGAAAGCGGGCCCCTGCTGCTGGGGCTGCAGTCTCTGCTGTGATCTCCTGGACCTGCTCTGCCTGCGCCCTACTTCCCTTAGTCCCTGGCTCATTGGGGCATCCAGGAGTTCCTGTGTAGGTGCCGAGAAGTTTCATCGGGACTGGTGAGTGTGTACTATCCTGGGGCGGACGGTCCCGGTAGAGAGCACAAACGCCCCTACACTAAGGCTACCCAACCAGAGCAGTGAGTGCCTGCCTAGCGGGCAGGCCTCAGCAACCCCCGAAAGGGAGCACAGGCACCTCCAGCTTGTACTGCAGTGTCGCCTGTGTTCTACTCGACCCCGCCCGACCCCTTGTATTCGGCCTTCTTTACGCGGGTCATTGGAATACCACGCATCCATGTTTTGGTGTTGAGGAGTTCATCTGGAAGGGAACGGTTCCTGCCCCTACACTGAGGAGATACACCTAGAGAGTTAGTCACAGCAAAGACTGGTCCAAGACATCAGGCCTCTCCTGGCTCCATTTGAAGGAAAAGATGGGCAGGCGCCAATGCAAGAATTCCCCCAACAACTTGAAAGGCAACGTGACATCACCAGGATCCAGGAATCCCGAAATGAGAAGTGTACACCCTAATCCAGAAGAATTAGAAGAATTCGACTCAAAAGTGAATTTTATGAAAATAATAGAGGACCTTAAACAGGAGGTGAAAAACTGCCACAACCAATTAGAGATTACAAACAAAAAGGTAGAGGAAATGAATAAATCTCTCAAAGATACCCAAGAAAACCAAGAGAAACAAGAAAAAGTAATCAAACAGGTAAGGGAAACGGTTCAAGACTTGAAGAATGAAGTGGAAGTAATAAAGAAAACACAAACCGAGGGAAGGATGGAGATGGAAAATTTGAATAAACGAACAGGAACTACAGAGACAAGTACCACCAACAGATTACAAGAGATAGAAGAAAGAATCTCAGACACTGAAGATACCATAGAGAAAATAAACACTCTCATCAAAGAAAACAGCATAACCAACAAATTCTCATCACAAAACATTCAGGAAATCTGGGACACAATAAAAAGACCAAACCTAAGAATAATAGGGATAGAAGAAGGAGAAGATATACAACTCAATGGTCCAGAAAATATATTTAATAAAATTATAGAAGAAAACTTTCCCAACCTTAAGAAAGATATTCCTTTGAAGGTCCAAGAAGCATACAGAACACCAAATCGACTGGATCAAAAAAAAAATCTCCTCGTCATATAATAATCAAAACACAAAACATACAGAATAAAGAAAGAATATTAAGAGCTGCAAAGGAAAAAGGTCAAGTTACCTATAAAGGTAAACCTATCAGACTTACACCTGATTTCTCTATGGAAACCATGAAAGCCAGAAGGTCCTGGATAGATATACTGCAGAAACTACGAGACCATGGATGCAAGCCCAGACTACTATACCCAGCCAAGCTTTCGTTCACTATAAATGGAGAAAACAAAATTTTCCAGGATAAAAACAAATTTAAACAATACGTAGCCACAAATCCAGCCCTTCAGAAAGTAATTGAAGGAAAATCACAAACCAAGGAGTCCAACAATGCCCACAATAACTCAGACATCTAATGACCCTTCACCAGCACAACTTGAAGAAGGGAAACACACAAACTCTACTACCAAAAGAAAGAAAGGAAGGAAGGAAAAATGACCGGAGTTAACAACCACTGGTCATTAATATCACTTAATATCAATGGACTCAACTCACCTATAAAGAGGCACAGGCTAAGAGATTGGATACGAAAACAGGATCCAACATTCTGTTGCTTACAAGAAACACACCTCAACCACAAAGACAGACATCTACTCAAAGTAAAGGGCTGGGAAAAGGTTTATCAAGCAAACGGACCTAAGAAACAAGCAGGTGTGGCCATACTAATTTCTAAGAAAGTTGACTTCAAACTAAAATCAATCAAAAGAGATGGAGATGGACATTTTTTACTCATAACAGGAACAATTCACCAGGATGAAGTCTCAATCCTGAATATCTATGCCCCTAATATAAAAGCACCCACTTATGTAAAAGAAACGTTACTAAAACTCAAGGCAGTCATCAAACCACACACACTAATAGTAGGAGATTTCAACACTCCTCTCTCACCAATGGACAGGTCAATCAGACAGAAACCTAACAGAGAAATAAGAGGATTAAGGGAGGTAATGAATCAAATGGACTTAACAGACATCTATAGAACATTCCACTCAAATAAGAAAGAATATACCTTCTTCTCTGCAGCTCATGGAACCTTCTCGAAAATAGACCACATACTCGGTAACAAAGCAAACTTACACAGTTACAAAAAAATATCGGTAACCACCTGTGTCTTATCAGATCACCATGGATTAAAGTTAGAATTCAACAACAATGCTATCCCCAGAAAGCCTATGAACTCATGGAAATTGGACAGTCAACTACTGAACCACACCTGGATCAAGGAAGAAATAAAGAAAGAAATTAAAGTCTTTCTTGAATTCAATGAAAACGAAGACTCAACATACTCAAACCTATGGGACACTATGAAAGCAGTGCTAAGAGGAAAGTTCATAGCATTAAGTGCCCACATAAAGAAAACGGAGAAAGCACACATTGGAGACCTAATAGCCCACCTTAAAGCTTTAGAAAGAAAAGAAGCAGACTCACCTAGGAGAAGTAGAAGACTGGAAATAATCAAATTGAGGGCTGAAATCAACAAAATAGAAACACAGAAAACAATCCAAAGAATCAATGAAACAAAAAGCTGGTTCTTGGAGAAAATCAATAAGATTGATAAACCCCTATCCAAACTAATCAAACGGCGGAGAGAGAATACGCAAATTAACAAAATCAGAAACGAAAAGGGAGACATAACCACAGACACAGACGAAATTCAGAGAATCATTAGATCTTACTACAAAAACCTGTATGCCACAAAATTGGAAAATGTAAAAGAAATGGACACTTTTTTAGATAAGTACCATATACCAAAGTTAAACCAGGACCAGGTGAACAATCTAAATAGACCTGTTAGTCGCGAAGAATTAGAAGTTGTTATAAAAAACCTCCCCACCAAAAAAAGCCCAGGTCCAGACGGCTTTAATGCAGAATTCTACCAGAACTTCCAAGAAGACCTAATACCTATACTCCTTAATGTATTTCACAATATTGAAACAGAGAAGTCATTGCCAAATTCCTTTTATGAAGCTGAAGTTACTCTGATACCAAAACCACACAAAGACGCAACCAAGAAAGAGAACTACAGGCCAATCTCACTCATGAACATCGACGCAAAAATACTCAATAAAATACTGGCAAACCGAATCCAAGAACACATTAGAAAAATTATCCATTATGATCAAGTAGGCTTCATCCCAGAGATGCAGGGCTGGTTCAACATACGAAAATCTATCAATGTAATCCATCATATAAATAATCTGAAAGAAAAAAACCATATGATCATTTCATTAGATGCGGAAAAAGCATTTGACAAAATTCAACATCCCTTTATGATAAAGGTCTTAGAGAGATTAGGAATACAAGGGTCGTTCATAAATATAATAAAAGCTATTTATAGCAAGCCGTCAGCTAACATCAAATTAAATGGAGAGAAACTCAAAGCTATTCCACTAAAATCAGGAACACGACAAGGTTGTCCACTCTCTCCATACCTCTTTAATATAGTGCTTGAAATTCTAGCAATAGCAATAAGACAACATAAGGGGATCAAAGGGATTCAAATCGGAAAGGAAGAAGTTAAACTTTCATTTGCAGACGATATGATAGTGTACATAAGCGACCCCAAAAACTCCAGCAAAGAACTCCTTCAGCTGATAAACACCTTTAGTAGCGTTGCAGGATACAAGATCAATTCCAAAAAATCAGTTGCCCTCCTATACACAAAGGATAAGGAAGCAGAGATGGAAATCAGAGAAGCATCACCCTTCACGATAGCCACAAATAGCATAAAATATCTTGGGGTAACCCTAACCAAGGAAGTAAAGGATCTATTTGACAAGAACTTTAAGTCAATGAAGAAAGAAATTG
This sequence comes from Chionomys nivalis, assembly GCF_950005125.1. Taxonomy (NCBI): domain Eukaryota; kingdom Metazoa; phylum Chordata; class Mammalia; order Rodentia; family Cricetidae; genus Chionomys; species Chionomys nivalis. The sequence continues at coordinate 73,216,322 of NC_080112.1, read as the reverse complement.
AGGAGGATACCAGAAAATGGAAGGATCTCCCTTGCTCTTGGATAGGGAGGATCAACATAGTAAAAATGGCAATTCTACCAAGGGCAATTTATAGATTCAATGCAATCCCCATTAAAATCCCATCAAAATTCTTCACAGATCTTGAGAGGACAATAATCAACTTTATATGGAGAAACAAAAAACCCAGGATAGCCAAAACAATCTTATATAATAAAGGATCGTCTGGAGGCATTACCATCCCTGACCTCAAACTCTATTACAGAGCCTCAGTATTGAAAACAGCTTGGTAGGTCTTCCTTCTGCCACAGCCTGGGTCACGCTCTCGCTCGCTCTCTTTCCGCCGCCATCTTGGTTCCGCGTCCTCTGCACAAAATGCCTGGCGAAGCCACAGAAACCGTCCCTGCCACAGAGCAGGAGCTGCCACAGCCCCAGGCTGAGACAGGGTCAGGAACAGAATCTGACAGTGATGAATCAGTACCAGAGCTCGAGGAACAAGACTCCACACAGACAGCCACACAACAAGCCCAGCTGGCGGCAGCAGCTGAAATTGATGAAAAGCCAGTCAGTAAAGCAAAGCAGAGCCGGAGTGAAAAGAAAGCACGGAAGGCTATGTCCAAGCTGGGTCTTCGGCAGGTTACAGGGGTTACTAGAGTCACTATCCGGAAATCTAAAAATATCCTCTTCGTCATCACCAAACCAGATGTCTACAAGAGCCCGGCTTCAGACACCTACATCGTATTTGGAGAAGCCAAGATTGAAGATTTGTCTCAGCAAGCACAGTTAGCAGCTGCTGAGAAGTTCAAAGTTCAAGGTGAAGCTGTTTCAAACATTCAAGAAAATACTCAGACTCCGACAGTACAAGAGGAGAGTGAGGAGGAAGAGGTTGATGAGACAGTGTGGAAGTTAAGGACATAGAATTAGTCATGTCACAGGCGAATGTGTCCAGAGCAAAGGCAGTCCGAGCCCTGAAAAACAACAGTAATGATATTGTAAATGCTATTATGGAATTAACAATGTAACTATTTGACGGAGAGGACAGTCCCCATCCCCTCCCCCCTTTTTGGTGTTTCAAAGGTGGAACTGCAGCTTGGTTTGAAATTTGTACTGTTTCTATCACTAATAAAGTTATGGCTTCTTGTTGGATGAACTCAAAAAAAAAGAAAAACAAAACAAAACAGCTTGGTATTGGCATTAAAACAGAGAAGTCGATCAATGGAACCGAGTAGAAGACCCTGATTTTAACCCACAAACTTATGAACACCTAATTTTTGATAAAGGAGCTAAAAGTATTCAATGGAAAAAAGAGAGCATCTTCAACAAATGGTGCTGGCAGAACTGGTTGTCAACGTGTAGAAGAATGAAAATAGATCCATATCTATCACCATGCACAAAACTCAAGTCCAAATGGATTAAAGACCTCAATATTAGTCTGAACACACTGAACCTGATAGAAGAAAAAGTTGGAAGTACTCTACAACATATGGGTACAGGAGATCACTTCCTACGTTTATCCCCAGCAGCACAGACATTAAGGGCAACATTGAATAAATGGGACCTCCTGAAACTGAGTAGCTTCTGTAAAGCAAAGGACACTGTCACTAAGACAAAAAGGCAACCCACTGACTGGGAGAAGATCTTCACCAACCCTGCAACAGACAAAGGTCTGATCACCAAAATATATAAAGAACTCAAGAAACTAAACTTTAAAATGCTAATGAACCCAATAAAAAATGGGGCACTGATCTGAACAGAGAATTCTCAACAGAAGAAATTCAAATGGCCAAAAGACACCTAAGGTCATGCTCAACCTCCTTAGCGATAAGGGAAATGCAAATTAAAACAACTTTGAGATACCATCTTACACCTGTCAGAATGGCTAAAATCAAGAACACCAATGATAGCCTCTGCTGGAGAGGTTGTGGAGAAAGAGGCACACTCATTCATTGCTGGTGGGAATGCAAACTTGTGCAACCACTTTGGAAATCAGTGTGGCGATTTCTCAGGAAATTTGGGATCAACCTACCCCAAGATCCAGTAATACCACTATTGGGAATATACCCAAGAGATGCCACATCAAATGACAAAAGTATCTGTTCAACTATGTTCATAGCAGCATTGTTTGTAATAGCCAAAACCTGGAAACAACCTAGATGCCCTTCAATGGAGGAATGGATGAAGAAAGTGTGGAATATATACATATTAGAGTACTACTTAGCAGTAAAAAACAATGACTTCTCGAATTTTGCGTGCAAATGGATGGAAATAGAAAACACTATCCTGAGTGAGGTATCCCAGACCCAAAAAGAGGAACATGGGATGTACTCACTCATAATCGGTTTCTAGCCATAAATAAAAGACATTAAGCATATAATGTGTGATCCTATAGAAGTTAAATAAGAAAGTGAACCCAAAGAAAATCATATAGTCATCCGCATGGAGAGGGGGAAGTAGACAAGATTGCAGGGCAAAAACTGGGAACTTGCGGGTGAGGTGGCATGGGGCAAAGGGGAAATGGGATGAGAAATATGAGAAGGGGAGGATGGGAGGAGCTCGGGGGATTGGGATGGTTGGGATATAGGAAGGATGGATACGGGAGCAGCGAAGTATATATCCTATCTAAGGGAGCCATCTTAGGGTTGGCAAGAGACTTGACTCTAGAGGGGTTCGCAGGTGTCCAGGAATATGTCCCCAGCTGGTACCTTGGGCAACTAAGGAGAGGGAACCTGAAATGACCCTATCCTATACTGATGAATATCTTGCATATCACCTTAGAACCTTCATCTGGCGATGGATCGAGGTAGAGACAGATTCTCAATTTGGAGCAACGGTCTGAGTTCTTAAGGTCCAAATGAGGAGCAGAAGGAGGGAGAACAAGAGCAAAAAATCAGGACCACGAGGGATGCACCCACCCACTGGGACAGTGGAACTGATTTATTAGGAGCCCACCAAGGCTGGGACTGAATAAGCATGGGTTGATTCCGGACTCTCTGAGCATGGCGGTCAATGAAGACTGATGAGAAGCCAAGGACAATGGCACTAGGTTTCAATCCTAATACATGAACTGGCTTTGTGGGAGCTTAGCCTGTTTAGAAGCTCACCTTCCTGGACGTAGATAGAAGACCTTCGTCTTCCCGCAGGGCAGAGAATTTGGACTGCTCTTCAGTATCGAGAGGGAGGGGGAATGGTGTGGGGGGAGGAGAAGAGGAGTGGGGATAGGGGGAGGGGAGTGGGGGGAGGGGGCAATATTTGGGAGGAGGGGAGGGAAATGGGAAACGGGGAGCAGGTGGAAATTTTAATTAAAAAAGAATAAAAAATAAATAAAAGAAAAAAAAACAATAGAAATGGCAGAAAGTTGTAGACAGAGACTCCATTTCTGTTACTCAGCCAGCCACCCAGACCCAAATAATCACACAGAAACTATATTAATTACAACACTGTTTGGCCAATAGCTCAGGCACATTTCTAGCTAGCTCTTACTTCTTAAATTAACTCATTTCTATTAGTCTATGTATTGCCTTGTGGCTGCGGCATTATGTCATTTTTTTATATGTCTTATTTCCTCACTGGCTGACTGGTGTCTGTTTGACTCTGCCTACTCTCTCTATATATCTCTGCTCATATTTCCTACCTAGTTTTACCCTGCTAAGCCACTGACCAAAACAGCTTTATTCATCAACCAATAAAAGCAACACATATACAGAAGGACATACCACATCATCTCCCCTTTTCTATCTAATTGAAAAGAAACGATTTAAGTTTAACATAGTACAATTCCATATACAAAACAGGTATCAAGAAAGAATTATATTTACTATATTTAGTCCATTTTCATTTAGAAAATTAAGGAAAATAGTCTATCATCCTATCCTTGTGAATCTAAAGTTTATATATAACTTACCTTTTATCATAACTAAGGAAAACTATAATTATAATTATATAGTCTTACATTCCATCAAATACCCAAAAGGGATATATTACCTAAGTAAACAGAAAGTGCATTATAAGTAACTTCCAAAGTTCTAGAAATAACAGAGACATCTTGCTGCCTGGACAGTCACCCAAAGTATTTTGTAACATTGGGACATCCATCTTCAGCCTATAGGCCCATAATATCTCTCAGACTTTTCAATGAAGCAGAATATTTGAAGATCTGTTCTGTCTTATAATGGAAAAAATTGTCAGTTGCTTTCTTCTGTGTCGTACAGAATGTGTAGCAATTTCTTCTGTGAAGAAGGGAGCTTGAAGGACCATCCTGTCTTTTGGAAAGTTCAGTACTCACTTTTCTGTGGGTCTTGCATGTCCAGTTCATATAGAATACCATCACGCAGTCCAGGTAAGAGCAGTTTCTTGCTCAAATGGCTAGCCTTGTCACATTGAAGGCAAATTCCATAACAAGTTTTTTCAATGCCCATCAACCTCTCTGAAGTAATTGGTGCTTCCAGAAGTAGACATGTCTCACTGTTGAAAAAAGTCTAAGATCTTGATCATCCTAACCTAGAAGAAGCAGAAGGAAATGATTTTAAACATATCTTAAAACATTTTAAATACCATATTTGAAGGTCTTTGAAAGGTTTGAAGAATACTTATCCATCTGAAATTTATCTCTGTACATCTACAAAACCTAACTAGCATGACTACAGTTTAACTATTACAGATGATTATCTATTAATCCATAATTTTAATTATACATTACATTCTTAATGAGCTATATAAACATAATACCTTAAAAGAGTAGAAATATAGATATAACAAAATTGACTTTAAATTTGTATCAATAAACCAAAGTCCATACCAATGTAAACTATTCGTTTCTATATCATATCCTCTTTTTTCTTTAGAAAGGCCTTCACTGTGATTATTAACTATTTATAATCAACCTCCTTTAAAAGAAAACAAATATTTATATACAGTATTTGAGAATTTGGTTGTAGTTCTCTAGACTTCTTCTGCAGTTTGGGGACACTATTAATCAGGTCTTTCAGGGGGTATCCTGTGTGGTTGGTCCATCTCAGGCAGCATTCCTGAAGCTGTTGTGGATGTTAGATCACTTGGTTAATTGCTTCAGAAGGTCTTGTTTGATCAAACCATGTTAGCTAGTAAGGAATCCACAACTTTCTGTCCTCTGTAGAAATACAAGCAGAACCTCTTTTCCAAAATAACATGTCATTAGACATAAATTTTGAAGTCAAGATGCTGTTGCAAGGAAAAGGGCCTCCTTGTTCATCCCAGCCACCTGGCTAGCTTAACCCCAAAATAATCACACAGAAACTGTATTATTTAAATCACTGCTTGGCCCATTAGCTCTATCTTCTTATTGGCTAACTCTTACATTTTAATTAAACCCATTTCTCTTAATCTGTGCATCACCATGAGGTGTACCAGCAAAGTTCCAGCACATCTATCTCTGGCGGCGAATCCATGGCATCTCCTGACTCTGCCCTTCTTCCTCCCAACATTCATTTCCATCTTTCCCACATACCTAAGTTCTGCCCTATCAACAGGCCAATGCAGTTTCTTTATTCATTAATCAAGAAAAGCAATATACAGACAGAAGAACCTCCCACACAAAGATGCCTTTAAAACATTTATGTTGGTTTAACTTAGCAGGCGATACAATAAAATGGCTCTGTAGTTAGCTCATTCACATTCAAAAAATTCAAAGAATACAATAATATACATAATTCAGACTCTGTGTATTTTTCAACTTTACATGGCTTTTGAATTTTAATTCTTTAAAAATTTTTAGCTATTTGGGACAGGATTTTTATATGTATCTTTGACTGTCCCAGAACTCACTCTGTAAAACAGGCTGGTCTTGAACTCACAGAGATCCATCTGCCTCTGCCTCTCAAGGGCAAGGATTAAAGGCCTATGCCACCATACCCAACTACTCTATTTCTTTTATAAGGATTTTCTATATCCTTTTTCTTTTCTTTTCCAAAGCCTACATATATTTTTAAACACTGTAAACCATTTATAGGGTTTTTTGTCTTAATCTATCTTTACTATATATCTCTATCTTTTTCTGACCACATGAGTCTTTAGTCTGCAAAACAATGTGGCTAGGATTAAAGTTCTGACTTTGGCCAATGGCTCCACCCCATTTCTTAGCTTTTTGAAAGTCTAGCTTCATGGCAGACATATTGACAGGAGCTACATTTATTGTCATAACTTTGTGGAGTTTCTAGGTCCATGCCACCACCAAGAAGCATACTGCTGGCTGCTCATAAACATTATTTAAGTGTTTGGTGGCAGGGTCTCATAAAAGAGCTGCAAGATTTTTGCCACTAATACTGAATCAGGAAATCTCTCTTAAAGGAGCCACGCCTCTGCTTGTCACCAACAAACAGAGCCTACCAGAGTAAAGATAGTTGCCAAGAAGCCACATTTGACTCTGTTCTTGTCTGTCTAGAATCCTTTTCTTTAAGCTTTCTCAGGCTTTATGTGGAAATTCTTGCCAAACACTTGGGTGTCATTTGTAGTTAGAGACTGTACTTCTATTATCCAGCTGCCAAGACCCAAATAATCACACGGAAACTATATTAATTACAACACTGTTTGGTCAATGACTCAGGTAAATTTCTTGCTAGTTCTTACTTTTTTTTGGTTTTTCAAGATAGGTTTTCTCTGCAGCTTTGGATCCTGTCCTGGAACTAACTCTAGTAGACCAGGCTGCCTTGAACTCACAGAGATTCACCTGCCTTGCCCTCCAGAGTGTTGGGATTAAAGATGTATACCACCACTGCCCAGCTTAGCTCTTACATCTTAAATTAACCCATTTCTATTAGTCTATGTATTGCCACGTGGCCATGGTGTTACCTCATTTTCTACATGTCTTGTTTGCTTACCAGCTGACTAGCATCTGCTTGACTCTGCCTACTCCCTTTCTGTATCTCTGTTTGGATTTTCCACCTGGCTTTACTCTGCTCAGCCTTTGGCAGAAACAACTTTATTCATCAACCATAAAAACAACACATATACAGAAGAACTTCCCACATCAGACAGTATACAAACTCCTGGAGGTCAAACAACATACATTTTCACAAAAAAAATGTGTCAAGGCAGAAATCAGCAAGGAAATTAAAAACTGTTGAGAATTGGATGAAAATGAAAACACAACACACTAATATCTACAGCACACAATAAAGGCAATTCTAAGACACAAGTTCATAGCAAGATATGTGTACTCAAAAAATGGAGAAATCTCATATTAATAATTTAATGAGCTGGGTGGTGGTGGCACATGCCTTTAATCCCAGCACTCAGGAGGCAGAAACAGTCAAATCTCTGTAAGTTTGAGGCCAGTGAGTTCCTGGACAGCCAAGGATAGACAGAGAAATCCTGCCTCAAAAACAAGCAAAAAAATTTTCATGATACATTTCAAAAATTTAAAAAACAAAAAGAAATAACACCTCCCAAAAAAAAGAAGATGGGAAGAAATAATCAAACTCAGAGTCAAATTCAATAAAAAAAGAACAACAACAAAAAATAGGACAAAGAGTTGGTTCATTGAAAAAAATATCAAGATTGACAAGCCACATTTGTCAAATGAAAAACATAGGGAAACCAAACTAATAAAATTAGAGATAAAAAGGGAGACATTACAACAGTTACTGAGGAAACCACAGTCTAATAAGAATATGTTTTTTAAAAGCTATATTCCAGCCAGGGGTAGTGGTACATGCCTTTAATCCCAGCACTCAGGAGGCAGAAGCAGGTTGATCTCCATGCGTTCAAGGCCAGCCTGATCTACATAGTGAGTTCCATGACAGCTAGACCTACATAGTAAGACCCTGTCTCAAAAAAAAAAGCAAACAAGCAAACAAACAAAAACCTGTATTCCACAAAACTAGAAAAACCTAAAAGAAATCGTGAATTTCTTAATATATACTACCTACCAAAGTTCAATTTAGATGAGCTAAATAATTTGAATAGATCCATACCCCTAGTGGGACAGGACCAGTAATTAAAAATCTCCCAAGTAGGGACTATAGAAATGGCTGCTCTTCCAAAAGACTCAAGTTCAATTCTTACCACATATAAGATGGTTCACAACTATCTGTAATTCCAGTCCCTGGTGATCTTGTGTCCTCTGCTAGCTTTCACCATTACCATATAAATGATATGGGACACAAACATTTATGCAGAAAAAGCATTCATACACATAAAACAAAGATTTAACTCTATTCATAAAAAAAAAAACCAATGCCAGATGAATTCAGTGTTGTAGGAGCTGCGGGCTGCATTCCCGTCTGCTTCTGGCCACCTGGCTAGCTCATGCCCCAAAATAACAACACACAAACTGTATTCTTTTAAACACTGTCTGGCCCATTTCTATTAATGTGTATAGCACCTTGAGGTGCTCTTACCAGGAAGATTCTAGCCTACATCCATCCTGGGTCAGAGCTTCATCACGTCTGCCCTGGAGAGCAGCGACCTGGCATCTGAGCTCACTTCCTCTTCCTCCCAGCATTCTATTCTGTTTATTCCACCCACCTAAAGGCTAGCCAATCAAATGGGCCAAGGCAGTTTCTCTATTAGCCAATGACATTCCTCCATCAATTCAGCACAGTACTCTATCAGATCTTCAAAGAAGAGCTAATTCCAATACTCCTCAAATTATTCTACAAGGTAGAAACAGAAGGAACATTGCCCATTTCTTTTTTACAAAGCCACCATTATATTATACCAAAACTGCAAAAAGACTAAACAAGAGAGAAAATTATAGACCAATATTTGTTATAAACTTATGATGCAACAATTTTTCAATCAAATATTTGCAATTCAAATTCAAGAACACCTCAAAAAGATCATTCACCATGATCAAGTAGGGATCTCTGTATCCCAGAGATACAGAGATGGTTAAACACATCTAAATTGATAAATGTAATCCACCATGTAAACAGGCTGAAATATAAAACTCACATGACCATCTCATTGGAGTCATGCTGAACACAAATGGGGGAACATAAATCAAATAATCCCAAGGTAACTCCAAATAGAGTATACTAAGGGTTTTCTTTATTAAAAAAGGAAAACTCGTGGAACAGGAATGGGGTCCAGCATCTAAGTGTGGAGCATGGGAAGATGAGGGGTGAGTGGGCAGGACCATCACTTTTTTGGTACCCCCAAAGCCACACCTCAACCTGGTCCAGCCTCTCAAAGGCCACTGGCTGGAGGAGGCTCCCCATCACCTCCCCCTTTTGTCTAAATAAAAGAGTTCCAAACCCAATACAAAAGTATATACAATAAGAATAGATATCAAATATAAAAATTAGAGCATAACAATATTAAGCAAGGAACATATGCTAAATGTTTCAATAATCATTCTATCCTAAGGAGTCTAAGTCGTGTATTAGAAATGGATTGGCTAAATCATAAGAGGAAAGTAACTATGACTTCAACTCCATTGAAGACCTGAGAAGGGATATAATATTACTTGAGTAGGCAGGAAGTGCAATCAAGCAGCTTCCAAAATATGCAGTAGATGACAGAGACAACTGGCTACCTGGGCAATCACCCAAAGTCTCATTTGTAATGTTGAAGCAACCAACTTTGTCTAAGGCCTAGAATAACTGACAGACCATTTTCAGAGGCAGGAAATTTTTTTCAAAACTGTCTTACCCTGTCTTGGCAAGGTTTGGCAGTCTTTTGTCTTGTATCCTGCTTGTCCAGTCTGGATGCCTTTTGTCAATGGTCGAGGCATAGGCAGTTCCTTGTTCAAAGGCCAGTTTTGCCAATAAGAAAACAAACTCCAAGCGGAGTGTCTTCAGTAATTTAATCTTGGAAAGCCTCAAATTCTTTTGATTTTCCCTGTTGTTCTAAAATTTTTGCTTCTACTTGCCAATAGCAGTTCCATAGCAGCTGGTGTCTGTTTTCTGGGTGGTTAATTGAAGCCAGTCTTGTGGGGTAGCCTTATTGCTTGAAGCCCATGTTTTCACAATTTCACTAACAAATGGTGGCTGCAGGCCATAAGATACTATTGTTTGCTTAATTTCTTCTAGGTCACTCATACCTATAGGTTGCAATGCATATTCTTTGACTACCTCAGGGTATTTTCTGCCAGATGTTTTCTCAGAGGAAATTACCAGATAGGCAGTTTAAAGTCTAGGTAAGTCATCCCAGAGTTTGGCATGTACTGATGAGGCTAAATCCTGTCCTTGTACCTTCTGTCCCTGCTCATCAGTTTCAATAATTTCATCAGTATTTTCAAATCTTTTTACCACTGCCTTTTGTAAAGTCTGAATCTCCTATCCAGTGTTCCATTCTAATGCCCTCATTGATCATTCCAAGGTATGAAATTTGTCCAGTAAAGGTAAAATTTCATCCTTGGACATAATTTTGATGGTGTACATATTGCCTTTCTGGAGATATACCATATCTGTTAATCTATCATAACTTTTCAACAGATTCCAATTATTAAATTCAGCAGCATAAAGTTTTTCAGATAATGTCTTAGTACCCTTTGACATTGATTAAATTTTGTCTGTCAAATTAATGTTATCCTTCTCAATAGTATCAATTTTTTAAACTAACTGTTCATTATTAGTCTCTAAAGACTGTATCATTTCTAAAAGTGCCTCATTCTTGGCTCTGTTATCAAACCATTTTCTTAATGATATAATATGAAAAACAAAACTAATTCCCAAAGTCAAATAAATGGATGTATAAGTAAAATCACATAAGCCTTGCAGAATAATATCCATATGATAAGCAAAATAGTTATTAAATTTCTGAATGGTAATATTATCAGTAATCATGTAATTTTTCAAATCTTACCTGTCATAAGGCAATTACAGTGAACTGGAGCATTGTAATGACCTTTATTGGCCAGTAGGTGTTGTGGTTGTAGCCACATGGTAGAGGGATGGAGAGGAGAAGCCAGCATTCTCCCAGATCATTCTCTCTGGTTACACAGGCCATCACCTACTTAGATACTGATAAATGTGCTTTGTTTAGCTAATTAAGAGCAGTTATTAACTACAGTCAAAGCAATTCTAAGAGGTGGTGGTCAGAATAAGAAGGAAGCACAAAGCTTTCCATCATTTGCAAGCCACAAACTTTGCACACTGCACTTCCAGAAGAAACACTGCAGGGATCGCTGGCTGGAGAAACAGCAGGAGGGGAACATCAGGTTTCTTAGCAGTGGCAGATGGGCCACGAGTGGGCAACAAAACGTGCCCAGGCTGGCGAACCAGGAGGTTCCCAGGAAGCATGGACTCATTCCCATGTGGGATGCCAGATGATGCTGAACACATCAAATGGGGGAACGCAAGTCAAATAATCCCAAGCTAACTCTGAATAGAGGATATTTTTAATAAAGGTTTTTCTTTATTAAAAAAGGAAAACTCATGGAACAGGAAAGGGGGACAACATCTAGATATAGAGCGCAGTGAGTGGGCAGGATTGTGACATTTTGGTACCCCAAAGTCACACCTCAGCCTGGTCCAGCCTCTCAAAGGCCATTGGTTGGAGGAGGTACCCCATCATTAGAAGACTAAAAGGCCTTTGAAGAAAATCCAGCACCCCTTCATGATAAAAGTCCTGGAGAGACTAGGAATACAAGGGACATACGTCAACATAATAAAGGTAGTTTACAGCAAGCCTATAGCCAACATCAAATTAAATGAAGACAAACTCAACGCAATTGCACTAAAATGAGGAATAAGACAAACTTGTCTACTTTTCATATTTATTCAATATAGTGTCCACCCACTGACGCGGTGTGACTGATCTAATGGGAGCTCACCAAGGCCAGCTGGACTGGGACTGAATGAGCATGTGATCAAACTGGACTCTCTGAATGTGGCTGACAATGAGGGCTGACTGAGAAGTCAATGATAATGACACTGGGTTTTGATTCTACTGCAGGTACTGGCTTTTTGGGAGCCTAGTCTGTTTGGATGCACACCTTCCTAGACCTGGATGGAGGGCAGAGAACCTTGAACTTCCCACAGGGCATAGCCTCTGACTTCTCTTAGGACTGGAGAGGGAGGGGGAGGGAGATGGGGGGGGAATGTGAGGAGGGGATTAGGTAGAAATTATTAATAAATAAATAAATAAAATAAAATTAACACACAAAAATCAGAAACTTTTGTGTACAAAATGACAAGGTACAAGAGAAAAAACATAAAAACACTAGTATTTACAATAATCTCAAAAATATATACCATGGAATAACTCTAATCAACTGAAAGACTTATAAAATAAAAACTTTGAGACATTGAGGGAAAAACTGAATAAAATATTAGAGATGAAAAGGCCTCCCATGCTTATAAATTGGTAGGATTAATATTGTAAAACTGGCCATCCTACCAAAAACAGTACATAGATTCAATTCAATCCCCATCAGAAACCCAAAATAATTTCTCAGAGAAATTTTTAAAAACAGTTTAAACTTCATGGAAACAAAAAACATAATAGCCAAAATAATCCTGAACATAAAAGAACTGCTGGAAGTATCACCACTTCTGTTCTTTTCTGGGGGGGGGGGGGAGTTTTGTTGTTGTTGTTCTTGTTTGGTGTTTGGGGGTTTTTGTGCTTATTTTTTGTTTTGTTTTGTTTTTCAAGATAGGGTTTCTCCATGCAGCCCTGCCTGTCCTGGGACTTTCCCTGTAGACCAGTTTAACCTCATACTCAGAGATCCACCTCCCTCTGCTTCCCAAGTGTTGGGATTAAATGCTTGTGCCATCAAAGCACAGCTTCAGTTTTTAAGATGTGCTGCAGAGCTATTGTAACTTTTTTAAAAACAGAATAGTCTGGGCAGTGGTGGTGCAGGCCTTTAATCCCATCCATCACATGGGTGGCAGAAGCAAGTAGATCTCTGATTTCAAGGCGAGATTTTGTAAGTCACACATTGGGGTGACAATTTTCACAGTCCAGCCATGATGAGTTTGAACATTCCAGGATAGGGGGGGATGTGGATTAGAAATGTTAGGAAGAATAGACAGATACAAAAGAAATACAGAGATATATGATAGTACCAGGAGGGCAACATAGTGAATACTGAATATTGAATTTGGTCATGTTTATTTTCCATACAATTATCCACCCCAATACAAAAAGTGGGAGAAGAAGGCAAAAGACTGTTTTAATATGACACAAAGGACAACCAGAAGAGTTACTTGCTTCAATACTTAAGACATCAGGGCATTGTTTCCTGAGTTAATCAGTTTTATGTTTTGGGCAGGATATCCATCAAATACACCTTAGACCAAGAACCCTATATGGAGCCACTCCCTATATCAAACCTCCTATGGTAAAATGTCTTTACCAAATGGTGCCAGTCAAACTGGACTGTACATGTAGAATGAAACTAGACCTTTATATCTCAGCCTGCACAAAATGCAACTCCAAATGGATCAAGGATATCAGCACAACACCAAATACTCTGAATTTGTTAGAAGAGAAAGTAGACAGTATAGAAAGCTCATTGGCATGGAAAAGGATTTCCTAAACTAGATCCAATAAGGCAGGCATTAAGACTGTGGTGATTTGAAAGAAAATGGACCCCAAAGGGAGTGGCACTATTAGAAGGTATGACCTTGTTAGAATAGGTGTGGGCTTGTTGGAGAAACTGTGTTACTGTGGGAGAAGGCTTTGAGGTCTCATATATGCCCAAGTCACACCCAGTGAGATAGACCACTTCCTGGGAGTCAAGATGTAGGACTTTGAGCTACTTCCCCTGCACCATGTCTGCCTGTATGCCACCATGTTGTATCGTGAAGATAATGGACTAAACCTCTGAAAATGTTAGCCACCCCAATTAAATCTCGCTCCTTTATAAGAGTTGCTGTGGTCATGGTGTCTCTTCACAGCAATAGAAACCCTAACTAAGACAAAGACATTTAAAAAATGGGACCTCATGAAGATTAAAAAGCTTCTGAACAGCAAAGTACACCACTGTTTTAGCAAAAAAGCAGCCTAGAGAATGAGGAAAAATCATTACCAATTATACAACTAAGAGGGGTTTAGTATTTAGTGTATGAAAGGAACTCAAAAAACTGAACACCAAAATAACCTCCAATTTAAAAATGGGATATAAAATTAAAGAGTTCTTAAAAGATGAAATACAGATGGCTGAGAAAGACTTTTTAAAATGTTTAATCCCCAGTATAATGATCTGTTCTGTCTCTTTAAGAGACAAGTCATGCCCACTCCCTCCCCTGTCTGCTAAAGCAGGCTGATCTTCAGCTTGCAGCCTGAGTTCCTTCCTTTTCTATCTCCCTCTCGAAGAAGCAGCTTCTGCCTCTCCTCGGTCTCCCCTCTCTCTCTCCTCTCTCTCCCCTCTCTCTTCTCTCTCTCTCCTCTCTCTCTCTCTCTCTCTCTCTCTCTCTCTCTCTCTCTCTCTCTCTCCCCTTTTCCTTCTCCCCCTTCCATTCCATACTTCCATAACCCACTAATAAATATCCAACCTCACTCTGCATGGAATGCCTATGTGTCTGTTTCTTGCCTGCCACTGCCACGTGGCTTGCCACTCAGGACCAGCCACCTTGGGAGACCTGTGGGGTTGTCTCGTGCACCTTCCCTGCCTGGGACTGGCTGCTCTTGGGACCCACTGCCCCCTGCCTGCCACCACATGGCCCACTGCCTGCCACTGCTTGGGGACCTGCAGCGTTTCTGCCACTGCAGCTACTCAGGGATCTGCAGCATTTTTTATTAATCCATTTCATTGATGCCATGACTCAGATGGCTCTCGTGCCCCGAGCCCCTCTCTTGAGGTCAGGATACTGAACCATGTATTTTTTTTCCCACAACAACCACGTGTTCCATATGCCTGAGTGTGATTTCTACAGTGTGATTTCTTCGCACAACACTGGCTTCAATTGGTGAGCTTCCCCCATTCTGGTCAGCTTAACTGTTTCTCTGAACCTGAGGAATTGACTGGTGAGCCCCTGGCAATCTTCTGGTGTTCCTAGAAATGGGGAGACAGCCCCCAGCCACATTCTTTAAGGCTATGGTTGAGCCTTTCACTGACATTCATCTCTGGATTGCTTCCCTTAGCTAAAATCATGACCGAATTGACCCAGGGTCAGTCCTCCCATGCTAGCACTGCATACTCTGTGAGGTGCATTCAACTGGGGGCCCAGGGTCCCTCAGTTTTTCTTTCTCTTGTTTCTTTTTCTTTTCTCCCCACCCCCTGTAAAAGGCTACTCAGAGAGTCCTCTAGCTTCTCTGGCTTCCGAGTCACCCCTACCAAATTCAGTCAGGCTGTAGCACCCCACCCAGGGGCAGAAGATGCTTTCCCATGGGTCCTGCACTGTTTGCACTGATTTGTACCCTGCCTATAGGGGAAGATGCCCCATTATAGGGCTTGTGGTGCCTCTGTTTCACAGGTTTCCAGTTTCAGCTATGGATAGCAAGCCATACATGTCTGT
Source organism: Chionomys nivalis (assembly GCF_950005125.1). Classification (NCBI taxonomy): domain Eukaryota; kingdom Metazoa; phylum Chordata; class Mammalia; order Rodentia; family Cricetidae; genus Chionomys; species Chionomys nivalis. The sequence goes on along the minus strand of NC_080112.1, from coordinate 73,200,945 downwards.
CGCCCCTGGGATGGATACCTTTTAGAGGCCCTAAAACCCCAGGCCTTAATACCCTACTTCTTCAGCTAGTACCCTCATCCACTGGTGTCCTGCCAGCTCCACTTTTATGGGAGCTTTCTAACTACTGTTAGAGGGAGCTTTCTAACCACTGTCAGCGCAGAGGCAAATGGGAAGAATTTCCTCAAACTGTCTCTGACACCACTACTGCTGCCAATAAGATTGGTCAGATGCATGGGACCGCTGTTTTCAATTTCAGTTTTTTGCTCCCCACTGCGGCTTGTGGCATGGTGGCTCAGTGACAGAACGAATCATGCCTCTGGGTCTCTCTTATTATGAGCCTTAAATTCCCTGCAGCTCAAAATTGTGACTTTTCCATACAACATGTGACCACTGCCATTTTGACTGATGTCAAGTGACATTACTGCCATCTTGGATGAGAACCAAATCAGGTAACCAAGTTCTGCCATCTTTACTGAGGTTCCCCAGGGTTAACTCTATTACATGGGTGACCTTACCACCATCTTAACTGAGGTCAGATGACTTTACCACCATCTTAACTGAGAGTCACGTCAGATGACCAAGTCCTGCCATCTTTACTGAAGTATACCCTGCCTGGTCCTCCAGTTTACTTATGTTTTTGTCTCTAAATTCCTCTTGCTGCCTCTGTTGTATGTGTGTTTTGTGCAGTGGCATGCCTTTGGTAGAGTCCACCAAGAGCATCCACTTTGCCCAATTCCTGTTCAGACTGTGTATATGTTCATACGTGTAAGTTAAATGTACCTATGTTTACTGTTAAATGTTACAATTGTCTGTTCATTATATCTCATTTCAGACTACAAAAACAATAAGTCTCATGTTTTAAACTGGTATGTACTTTTAAGTCTCTTATAAAAATATATTTAATCCAACCCTCATTTAAAATATGTTAAGATGTTCTCTACTATTGTCAGTTCTGCCATTAACCTTCTATTGCAAGCAGTTTTTTCTTCTTTCTATGTTTTTATGAGTGTAAATCTTAGCTGTTAAGAGCCATTGTATGCCGGGCGGTGGTGGCGCACGCCTTTAATCCCAGCACTTGGGAGGCAGAGGCAGGCGGATCTCTGTGAGTTCGAGACCAGCCTGGTCTACAAGAGCTAGTTCCAGGACAGGCTCCAAAAACCACAGAGAAACCCTGTCTCGGGAAAAAAAAAAAAGCCATTGTAGTCAAGCTCAGACCCAGCTCTCCAGGCAGATTCTATACATAGTTTTACCTGATAAACAGCCCTCAACTGTTCAGAGATCTGGGGAATATGGCATTTAAATATTTAATTATTAATAAATTTTCATAACAAAAAGAGACAGGTTGGCTCCTAACAGCACCACTCTATTTCCTCCAATGAAGACAAAAGACAAATGGGCACAGAACAACACCCATCAGCAATTCACTTCAACTGCCAAACCCTGACCACTAGGAAAAACTGCCTTTCTTCTAAACTGAAAATTTCCACACGTGGACAGATCACTGGAATTGACAGCCTAGCTGCTCAGGTCAAGGTAGGCTTGTTTTCCTACAGATTTCTTAGCCCAAAGGATCTTCTGGAGCCTGGCAGACCCTGCGCTAAACAGCAAAAGGCAAATGCAACCTTCAACAACCATGGAGGACTCTGAGGAGTAGCTCTAGGTGTCAACGAAGTAAGTTCTCTGTCATTTTTTAATCAATAACTCAAGTAAAATTTTATCCTTCTCAAAGATCTCTGATGCAGTTTAACAGCTGAGAGGTTTTGTCAGTTTAAAAGGACAACCTCACCAAACAAATTTCAGTAAAATACAAATACACGACCTGCAAGTTATAAAGGTGTGAGGATAAGTGCACACTATCAAATTTCTCTCTTCCACTGCCTTTCATAGTCTTAAAAATACTTTTGGTTGTACAAAAATATCTGTCACAGTCATTCTGACATAAATATGCTACGGTTTATACAATGGATATGTCTAAAACTTCTGTTTTCACAAACTCAAAGAATTCTTGTGAGTTCCAGGGAGCCAAATTGAAGGATCCACCTTAAACAGGTCAGATACACCCCTCTCAATTCTTTGGTCCTAAAACTTTTTTCCTTAACTTTGTCCTCTTTTCTGCTAATACCTTAAACAGGTGTAAAAGACAAAAGACATTTCCATACCACAAACACCAAACAGGAGCAAAGAGATCAGCTATCCCAGGATGTGATTAGCACCCAGCTTTCTCAGGTTCTGCTCCCCAAAGACGATGCCAATAAATAAGCAGGAAGCAGTCTTAAGAACACACTGCCCCAATTCCCTTAACCTGTGGTGCCTAACTTCCCCCCCCCTTTTTATTATAAAAAAAAGAGATGGGAATGTAATGAACTGTCCTGTCTCTTTAAGAGACAAGCCACGCCCACTCCCTCCCCTATCTGCTGAGGTGGGCAGATCTTCCTTCTTGCTTTCAGCCTGAGTCCCTTCCTTTTTCTGTCCCTCCCTCCTTCCTCTTCTTCTTCTTCTTCTTCTTCTTCTTCTTCTTCTTCTTCTTCTTCTTCTTCCTCCTCCTCCTTCTCTCTCTCTCTCTCTCTCTCTCTCTCTCTCTCTCTCTCTCTCTCTCTGCCTCTCTGCTCTTCTCCCCTTCTCTCTTCCCCATCCATAACTCACTAAATAAATATCCAACCTCACTCTGCATGGTGTGCCTGTCCACATCTCTGTCTTTTGCCCACATGGTGTGCCTGTTTACATCTCTGTCTTTTGCCCGCTACTCTGTGTCTCGCTGCCCAGTACCAGCCATCTTCAGAGACCCATGGCATGGTCTCATGCAGAGTCCTTGCCTGCCACCACATGGCCGGCTGCCTGCTGCTGCTTGGAGGCCTGCAGCATTCCTGCTACTGCAGCTAGTTGGGAACCTGCAGCATTTTTTAATTAATGCATCACACCCAACACTGGAAAAAAAACATTGCCCAGCCACCCAACCTTCAGTAATCATTACTTCTTTAGTCAGCAACCATTGACATGAAGGCAAAACTTCCAAAAGATAAAATGACTACAACGTTCTGAAAGCTGAAATAGAGGACTCCTGGATTGTTCTTTAGCAGGAAAGTTTTTTTAATTCAGTTTTAAGACACTATAGTATATACATTTAAAAGATTATAGTATAATACAAACATATCTTTATAGGCACAGAAAAAATATAAACTTCCTATAGAAAGCTTCATTTTGATATTCACTTTACAGCAGTGGTCTGGAACCCAAAACAACATCTCTGAGGTATGTCAGATATGTCTTTTGTCCTATTGACTTACCATCTTTGTTGTTTTCACATAACATGACAGCATTTAGAAATGTTCTAAAGAATATACTATATGGTGAGCATGTTTGCCATTACCTCCATTATGGAATAGGAACCAGATGCACTGCAAGCTTTCCTTTTGGTAAGCAAGATCAATCACAACAGCCAATATAGTAACCCCCTTCACTGCTATATATGTAGAAGCACAAATGCCTAAAAGTAATTATCTTGCTTTCTAGCTCAATGAAAACACTGTATCTCCTGATACAAGTATCCTACTCTTTGGAACTAAGACCTCTGGACTAGAAATCATAAGGTCACTGTGATGGTTAATATTGATCCTCAACCTGATGTGATTTGGAAACAACTATGAAACAGTCCTCTGGGCAGGTTTCTGAGAGAATTTCAAGAAAGAATTTGCTGAGGGTGGAGACCTTCCCTCAGAGTGGGTAGCACCTTTCAGTGGATGGCAAAGATATTAAGAGGTCTAAGGGAAATGTGTTGTTGCTTGCTTGAGTACCTTCACATCTTGCTGCTGAGTGGTCTATCATCATTGTTGCTACTTGCTACTGCTGCCACTGACAGCACTGACACCTACCTCCATTGCCACAGCCACTGCCACCATCTTTTGCTGACATCACATCCCAGCCTTCCAACAGAGACTGAAAACCAGAAACTCTCCAGAAATCTCTCAAATTTTTAGTGCCATATTGAGAGTACTGAGGCATGCAGCATCATAGGCTAAACAGCTACTAGGTTCTCAGGCTCTCTGACATGTAGACAGCCATTGTTGAATTACTGAGTCTGTATGATGTAAACCAATCTAATAACACACACACACACACACACACACACACACACATATATATATATATATCCATTCCACTGATCCTGCTCCTCTAGAGAACTTTGTTTAATACAGTCACAGAGGCAGGAAGCAGAACATTAACTACAGATTAGCTACAGGTCCAAATAGCTCAGTGGGTAAAAACACTTACAGAGTAAACCTGATGACCTAAGTTCTTCCCATAACAGTCATCATCACCATGGAAGGAGAAAATTGGCTCCCCAAAATTGTTTTCTGATCTTTACATTCTGCATGTTCTGTGGCATGTGTGAGCTAGTTCTCTCCTCTCTCTCTCTCTCTCTCTCTCTCTCTCTCTCTCTCTCTCTCTCTCTCTCTCTCCCCTCCCCTACATAAAATTAAAATTAGCTTAAGGATAAAAAGAAAACATCAAATAATGGCATTCTCATTTTTTTATTAGAATATGTTTAATTTCAGATTGTATATTATGGGTCTTGCTCAAATTCCATTGTGTTTTTATCTCTTGCCACTCTTTTCCTTTTCTGCTAGTCCCCTTTCTGCTTCCAAACAGTCACACTTCTACTTTCATATCTCATGTGTTTTAAGTGTAGGTCCCATTTATCACCTTGATTCCTGCATCTGTGAATCCTGAATATAAGGGAAAGAGCACTGTACAGTGGATACTGATCTAGAGTATATTAAGCTGCCGGCGGCCATGTCAGAGGAGCAACAAGTGGCATTGGCTTCAGGATGCAGCTCTCCAGAATGCAAGGCACGGATGGGTGAATCCCAGATAAGCTAGGCCCTGAGGGCTTTGGCTCCAGGATGTCTCTTACTACTGCTGTGCCTTTACATGTTTGCCACTGTCATTTTTTATGGTATCTGGCATGGTGTGAATGGGTGTGGGAGATCCCCACTGCCTTCAATATAGTGTGATTATCTCGTGGAAATGTCCCATTCTACTGGGCATGTTTACCTATGGTTTATTATGAAGATGATTTCCCTTTAAGTTGTACTCTTTAACTGAAGCAGTGATGTTATACAAGAATAGTGTTAATTTAAATAAAATTTTGATGGTTAGAGGTTTTTAACAAATATAAGACGGGATCATAATAGAGGTTAGTTTAGTGGGAAAATTAAAATTAATATAGGTAAAGGCAGGATATAGTGTTGGCCCCACCCCTGATGAACCAGGGACTGTAAAGAACAGAAAATAGGAACAAGGAAGTGTCATGCATCTAGAACTTATGAATTTCTCTTGAGGAGCCATAAAGACCGTGGTTTAAGTTAATGATTAAGGAAAACAACTGAGTTCCAGAAGCAAGGCTAGTTCAAGTCCTTTTAATCCTAATGTTGGGAGATGTGTTCATGAGTTTCAGTGTGCATTATTGTTAAAACAAAGCTTTAAATAATGGCTGAAGGCTAAGTTAAGATGTTTTTATCAATGGCTTTGAGGTACAAAATCTTGGGAAACAATTTAAAGTTTAGAAACACACACTTAACAGTTGAGTAAGGAACTCATTGAGGTCAGGGAACAAAACAATCGCAGCTGGCTATTGCTGGCTGATGTTCTTTTCTTGCTAGAATGGGTTAGTGATCAAAGATGATGATGTACCCTGAGGCAGGGCAATAGCACAAGCACAAGCAAGCCCATGCAAACTCACAATGAATAAGCAACATTGGCCAAAACAACCTGTTAGCAGACTAAAGGCACAGTAACTAATGTCCTAGCCAATCACAACATGCCAGCAGTGACTGCCAGTTTCAAAAGGACCAACCAAAAAAAATTCCTGCAGCAGTTTAGTTTCCCTAATCCCATTAAAAAAAAAAAAAAAAAAAAAAAAAAAAAAAAAAAAAAAAAAAAAAACCTTCCAACCTTTACAGTAAAGAGTTTCTGTATTGGAATTTCTAGGAGGAGTCTGTGTCATTGCCTCTGCATCTTCTCACCCCCCTGCCTCCCAGAAAACAGGGATCATACAACAGGCAGCAGTAACAAACCCACAACAACTGGCACCCAACGAGGATGGAACTTTTCCTTTTGCTCACTTTTTGGGTCCTCCTTACCATCTTTTGGACTTTTTTCTTGCTTGCTTGCTGCTCCCACTGCTGTCCCCATCCTGACTCTCTGCCAGCATCTTGAGTTCACCCCCTTCAGTTGTTTTCAGTCAGTTGACCCCTATTTTTGTTTTCTAAACCTGTGGTGAGTTGCAGCTTTCTTTCCCATCCCCACATTTTCTTTTCATTTGGCTGTTTGTCCCCCTGGTTAGGAACTCTCTATCGTGACTCTGTTTGCCCCAGTACCTCCACATAAGGGCTGACCACACAGGAGGTAGAGCCAATAAAGACCCTCTGACAGGTCCTTTTCACCCAGAGACACTGTATAAGTATACGCCACGGCCTAACTAAACACAATGGAGGAAGTCCAACAGTCCACACTAGTCTCTCTTCTCAACTAATCCAGTTACATGACCACCAGTTAAGAGCTGGTTTCTTAATTCACAGAAAGGTTTTGGCCATTGGAGTGTGGTTGAATCCCCTTTCCCTTCTGGGATTGGAACGTTTTCCTTAGACAGCAGCTACTTCCACTTGCTTGACCCCGGAGCTAAGTGTAGAAACAGAGATGCAGTTGTTGCCACTCACCCCTTCTCTTCTGGCTGTTTTCTTCTTTGCTGCCCCACCTCACAGACTCTTGCTGGGGCCTATCATGAATGATGCCCCTTCCCCAGGGAATGGGGCCTTCCATTCTCCTCCAGCGCTGCCACCACCCCCTCCCCGCAGCTGGCAAGAGTTCTATGAGTCCCATGCAAGGGCTGCTGTCCTGGATCTTGCCCACCATTTTCACCTCGACTTGGCCTCCCACCCACAGTATGCAAAGCCTGAAGCAGAAGTTGCCTTTTCTGGCCATTTTACTGACCTATTCCTACAGCACTTTGAAGCTGAAGTGGCCCCGGCCTCGGGCTCATTCTCCCCACCTGTCTTGACCCCATTGAGTCCTGGTGTGGAGATTGTACCACCACATGACTTACCCTTTGACAGCTGCAGGGTGGGCGGTCCCCTGACTGTGTTGGGCCCATCTCCATCTTCTTAGAACCTAGCTGGCCCCCTTCCTTCCTCAGTCTCTTCCTCCACTACATCTTCAAAGCCAAGGCTCAAGAAACACTTTTCCCTCCACTCAGAGGATCGCTCAGTCAGAGATTCTGTATGAGTCATTCTGCAGTGGCGAGAGGTCATTGATACATCCCAGCAGGGTCTCTGGAAACTACATCAGGCCTTCCAGTCCTAGGTGGAAACAGAAACTCCAACTCCTCTGGTCGTGCTGGGACAGGTGATAGGGGATTGGCTAGTGATGGCACATCCCCTGGGGAGAGATAGACTGAGACTGAGTCGTGGAGGGGGAACCTTGAAAGACAGAACAGGAATTGTACAGAGAGAAGAGCTGCTCAGTTTTATGGGGGCTGAAGAAGCTGCCCCTGACCCAGCAGGAGTGAGTAATGGAGGAGGGGTGACTGGGCTACCTCAAGGGGGAGGAGGGCAACCTCAGTGGTAGAAGTGTCACCTACTGCTCCAAAGTGAAGAAGGAAGAGGAAGTCGCTTGGAGTTCTTCTATCATCCAAGGCATCCTAGCCCTGACTCAGTATTCCCTGCTCTACTATCACTGCATAGCCAAGGCCCTAGAGATGCCTGACAGGGAGAACACTTCTGTGGTTAAGGTAGAAGGCCCTACAGAGTACATTCTGGAGACAACTGATGCACTTCATGAGAAGGCCTGGGTGTCTGACATCCAGGAGTGCCTAAGCCCAGGATCCTGCCCTGCTATCAGCCCCTGTATCCATGACCCTTCCTCTGACCCCTGGGACTTCCTTCCTCACAAAGGCTACAGACAGCCTGGAGTTGCCCTGCTTGAATCCTTCAGAGGGTCTGTCCAGCCAGGATCTGCTGCTGGGGCCCCGCAATACTAATGACCGCTTGTGAGAGGAGGCTTATGGGGGCCTCTCTGACCAGCCATCAGCATCCTTCTCCTCTAGTTCTGCCTCCATTGCTGCCTCCCACTTTGACTCAATGGAACTGCTTTCTCTGGAACTGCCCCCTCACATTCCCATTGAGGAGGAGCCCCCAGCAGAAACAGTTCATCCCCTCTCAACCCTCTCCCTTCCCCTGGATACTCCAGAAGCAGATGCAGGGTCATTTCTGTTCCAGGGGTTGTCAGAGGGCACTGAGGGGGAAACAGTCCCTCTCAGCATATCCTTGGTTCCATGGCATGCTCTCTCGACTCAAGGCTGCCCAGTAAGTGCTGGAAGGAGGCACTGGCTCCCATGGTGTCCTGCTGGTACATCAGAGTGAGACAAGACATGGTAAATATGTCCTCACTTTCAACTTCCAGGGCAAGGCCAAGCACTTGTGTTTATCCCTGAATGAGGAGGGTCAGTGTCGGGCTGTGGTTCCAGTCCATTTTCAATATGCTTGAACACTTCCAGGTGCATCCCATCCCTGTGGAGTCTGGAGACTACAGTGATGTTGTCCTTGTCAGCTATGTTCCCTCCCAGTGACAACAGGGTTGGTATCTGGCTGGAAGTCATGCAGGGGTGTGTAAGGGTGACTGATGCTACCCCGATTCTCCTTATTTTGAGCAAGTACTCAGACAATGGGCCATGAAGCTTCAAACCCATTATAATTGGTACTTCATGTTGAAGGCAGTCCTTGACCCCTCAGTTTTCTTCCAGTGGTGCTCTGCTTATGATGATGCAGCAGAAACCCAAGTCTATACAAACTTATAATTTGAACTTAATATCACCCTCAACATGCTTACTGGCCATGGACAGTACACTGATCCTGTCTCACAATTCATAATTGGCCTACATGCCTTTTTCCAACAAGCGTCCAACCTAGCCTCCAAGACCCTTAAACTTTGTATGCCCCAGAACAGTGTAGGCTATTTCCACAGTCTTATCCAGCAGGCTGCAGAACCATTTCCTGAATTTTTGACTCGGGTCACCAATGCTGTTGAAAAGTGTGTCCCATCTGGTCCTACCAAGGATATTCTTGTTAAACAGCTGACAGGGGTGCAACACCATCACTCATGTCATCACACTTGTTACAAATGAGAATCTTCATAAGTGAGTCTTGGCTGTCTATGTTATCGATACAGTGAACAGGTCCATTCGGGTCTTCTTCCGGCTAGACGGTTCAAATAAATGCAAAACAGTTAAAAAAAAAAAAAGGAAAAAAAAGAAAATGCTCACGCTCTACCATACAGGGGCGGGGAGCGAGATGACGGACATGGATTTCTACCAATTATAGGAGGATTTTTCGCACGAGGTTCTCGCCAAGCTAGTATCAAGAGCTGGCCAATGAGAGAGCCACTAGTTCAGCCAGCGCCGACCAATGGAAGAAGAAGAAATAGTATTGGTCGCTGCCTTCGGGGACTGACCAATAGGAGCTCGCTGAACCTTGGCTCGAACGGGGCGCTCGAGGAGTCCGAAGAGTTGTTTGGCGCCGGTGGGCGCCGAGTTTTGCGCGGCAACGACAGCAGAAGTCGCAAACCAAACTTGACAAGGACGATAACTCCACTTCACCAGACCATACTCCATACTTGCTGGTGATGTGAACAGTCTGACTACTTACATAGGTATTGTCCCAGGGCTCATCCAAAGACCTAATGCGCTAAGTGCCAAAAGGGCTATCATTGGCCACAAGACTGTAGAAGTTCCTAGCAGGCCCTGATAGACTGGACAATAGCCTCACACTCCTGGTGCCTGAAGGTAAGTGGTGTTCCTTGGTTTGCATTGGTTAAGGTGAACTGCTTCTCACCCACTAGGCAGATATCTTCAATTTTAGAAGAATAGTAGGTGTTATTTAAAAAGACAGATTGCCCTAATACTTTTGTACTCTTTGCTGAGGTTACTTGAACAGCAGTATAGCCAACCTTAATAGAGATTTTGGTGTCTTTTGTGAGTTAGCTTGAGAGCATCGTGGAAGATTTTAGGTCCTCTTCCAGAGCCAAGGTGGCAGCAGGGAGTTTCTGTTGCTCATGCTCTATGTGTTCAGCCAGCTTCCCAGGATAGTCTATGAAAATAAGCCATTTAGTACCCTTTAGGCCAGTCAGCAGCTGCTCATAGTACTGGATGCACTCTCTGACCCAGGAGTTACAGTTATAGATATAGACTGCAGAGGCATTGTCGTAAGCAAAGCCAGGAAAAACAGCAAAACACTTGGAGAGGAAATCTTTTTTAAAGTGATTGCTATGTCCAGTATGGAAATGCTGGATAATCATTTCCCTAAGGACAGACATCTTTCTGCCCTCCCCCCTTTAAAATTAAAGATAAAAAATTGTGCCATGCCATCAAAAAATGCCATCCTCGCCGGGCGGTGGTGGCGCACGCCTTTAATCCCAGCACTCGGGAGGCAGAGGCAGGAGGATCTCTGTGAGTTCGAGACCAGCCTGGTCTACAAGAGCTAGTTCCAGGACAGGCTCCAAAACCACAGAGAAACCTTGTCTCGAAAAACCAAAAAAAAAAAAAAAAATGCCATCCTCAAGGTGATGTGGGATTACCCTCTGTATACTGTGAATCCCATTGTTTAATAAAGGAACTGGCTTGGTCTGATAGGGCAGAGTAGAGCTAGGTAGGGAAAACTAAACTGAATCCTGGGAGAAAGAAGACAGAGTCGGGAGAAACTATGTAGCCCCACCAGAGACAGACACTAGACAGAACTTTACCCAGTAAGCCACAGCCACATGGTGATACACAGATTAATAGAAATGGCTTAAATTAATATGTAAGGGTGAGCCAATAAGAACTTAGAGCTAATAGGCCAAGCAGTGATTTAATTAATACAGTTTCTGTGTGATTATTTTGGGTCTGAGTGGCTGGAACAAACAAGCAGCCTTCATACAACAAATTGGCATGCCAACATGGTCAACTAAAATATGACCAAAAAAAAAAAAAAACAACCCTGTGTGGCTTCAAAATGACAGCACAAACCACTCTGAACTTTTCAGTAGGCCAAGCACTTGAATGGCATTTGTGGGCCCGGGTGTTTGTATGCACCTTTGGGATTTGGAGAAAAGTAACTGAGACCATGCCCAAAGCTCAGCGCTCCCTGCCTGAGCAGACAGCGGAATCAGATCTATTAGGCATGCACAAGCAGAAGAGCATGGCAGATTCCTGCCGCTATACACAGAGATATTTCCAGGCTGCACAGTGCACTGCATTGCAAAGTTAGTTTTACTCAGATAAAAAGGGTTTAAATGCTGCATGGTGTTTCTCAGAGTTGACGTAGTAAGGATGACTCCCACAGGGCAGTCTCAGAGGCAGTGAATGGATTATAGCCATGTCAGACTGGGTAGAGCAAGCAGGCAGGGCTGTATTTGCCCTAGCAATGCTGCCATTTAGGTTTTTAAGACGCACTTAGCATTTTAAAAAGCAGTCCTGGGGCTGGAGAGATGGCTCAGAGGTTAAAAGCACTGACTGCTCTTCCAGAGGTCCTGAGTTCAATTTCCAGCAACCACATGGTGGCTCACAGCCATCTATAATGAGATCTAGTACCCTCTTCTGGCATGCAAGCATACATGGAAGGAATGTTGTATACATAATAAATAAATAAATCTTTTTTTAAAAAAAGCAGTCCTGGTCAGGAAAGGATTACAGACATGCAATTAGGACAGACTCAGACATAAAAGACCTCTAAACAAAACACAGTGTGTTTTAAAAAATGTATGTAGGCTTGAGACAGAGAAGAAAAAGAGTATAAAGAGTTATAAAAGAAAATGGTTTATAAAAAAAAGAGTAAAACAAAGTCTTTAAAGGGACAAGAGTAGAGACAGTCATAGATTAAAGAAATAAAGAAAAACACGCTATTTAAAGTTGGAAATATACACGGGGAGTCAGGATTATGTATATTATTGTGTTTTCTTTGAATTTTTTGACCTTGAAGGAGCTAAGTACAGAGAGACATTTTATTGTATAGGCTGCTAAGCTAAACCAACATATATATCTTAAAGGTGTCTTGACTTCAAAATATGGGTCTAAGGATGTATTGCTTTGGGGAAAAAAAGGTTCTTCATTTACTTCTACAGAGCTTGAGAACCTGAGGAATTCTTCCAGACTAATGTGGTTTAATACACCAAGACCTCCTGAAAGGTCATCATAAACACCCCCCAAAAATTACTTCACACAACAAAAAGCAGGAAGTAGTTTGGAGATAACTATGACCATATTACCAAATAATGTTTATAAATGTTTGTTTACATTTAAAAGGGGATATGCTATAGAGATTTGCATTGGAGTGGATCTTGGATTATGAATACACATTTACAGACAATTTTGTTATATGTATATTTATACTCCTAATTAAGGTACTGTGTTTATGCAGCTCATTTAAAAATGTAATGTACGATTAAGAAATACAGATTAATAGATAGTCATCTATAATAGTCAAACTTGTAGCCCTGTTAGTTAGATTTTCTATATGGACAGAAATATATTTCAAATGGATAGGCATTCTTCAAACCTTTCAAAGACTACAGAATATGGCGTTTAAAATGTTTAAGAATTTAGGACTTTTTATGACAGTGAGACACATCTGCTCCTGTCAGCACCAATTACTTCAAGAGGATGGTGGGCATTGAAGAGGCTCCTTATGGAGTTGGTTAGCCAATTAAGCAAGAAACTGCTCTTGCCTGGACTGCTTGATGCTACGCTGTATGGGCTGGACATACAGGACCCACAGAGAAATGACTGCTGAACTTGCCTAAAGGTGAGACCGTCCTTAAGGGTTCCTGCTTCATGAAAGAATAGGAAGAGTCTGCTAGACATTATCCAGGACATAGAAGAAAGTGATTGACAAACTGCTAATATAAACAGAAGTGTCTTTGAAATTTTCCGCTTCATGGAAAAGTATGCTGAATGCTATGGGCCTTTTAGACTAAAGATAAATGCCTCAATGGTACAGAAGAACTTTGAGTGACTGTCCAGGCAGCAAAATGTCTCTGTCAATTCTAGAGTTTTAGAAGTTGCTTACAATGCACTTCCTGTTTAATTAGGTAATATTATGTCCTTCTGGAGTCTTTGATGGAGTTGAAGAATATATAGTTGTAGTTATAGTTTTCCTTAGTTATAATGAAAGATAAAATAGATATAAATATTATAACTATAATTCCTGTTTGATAACCTTTTGTTATATATAATTTCACTCTTTTTTTATTTATGTCCTTTTTATTAAACAGAAAGGGGAAATGATGTGGGATTTCCCTCTGTATGCTGTGAATACCATTGGTTAATTAAGAAACAGGCTTGGACTGATAGGGAAGAGTAGAGCTAGGTGAGAAAAACTAAACTAAATCCTGGCAGAAAAAAGGCAGAGTCAGGAGAAACCATGTAGCCCCACCAGAGACAGTAACCGGATGGAACCTTACCCAGTAAGCCACAGCCACATGGTGATACACAGATTAATAGAAATGGGTTAAATTAATATTTAAGAGTGAGCCAATAAGAACTTAGAGATACATTAGATGCTGAAAAAGCTTTTGACAAAATACAACATCCCTTCATGATAAAGCTCTTGGAGAGAGCAGGGATACAAGAAACATACCTAAACATAATAAAGGCAATATACAGCAAGCCAACAGCCAACATCAAACTAAATGGAGAGAAACTCACAGTGATCCCACTGAAATCAGGAACAAGACAAAGTTGTCCACTCTCTCCATATCTATTCAATATAGTACTTGAAGTTCTAGCTAGAGCAATAAGATAACAAAAGATCATGGGGATACAAATCAGAAAAGAAGTCGAATTCTCCCTATCTGATGATGTGATAGTTTACATAAGTGACCCCAAAAATTCTACCAAGGAACTTCTATGACTCATAAACACTTTCAGTAATGTAGCAGAATATAAGATTAACTCAAAAAAAATAGTAGCCCTCCTTTATACAGATGATAAATGGGCTGAGAAAGAAATCAGAGAAACATCACCCTTCACAATAGCCACAAATAGCATAAAATATCTTGGAGTAACTCTAATCAAACAAGTGGAAAACTTGTATGACAAGAACTTTAAATCTTTGAAGAAAGAAATTGAAGAAGACACCAGAAAGTAGGAAGATCTTCCATGCTCTTGGGTAGGCAGAATTAACATAGTAAAAATGACAATCCTACCAAAAGCAATCTACAGATTCAATGCAATCCTTATCAAAATCCCAGAAAAGTTCTTCATAGACCTCAAAAGAATGGTACTCAACTTCGTATGGAAAAGCAAAAAACCCAGGATAGCCAAAACAATCCTGTATAATAAAAGAACTTCTGGAGGCATCACAATCCCTGACTTCAAACTCTACTACAGAGCTACAGTACTAAAAACAGCCTGGTATCAGCATAAGAACAGACAAGGGGACAAATGGAACCAAATCGAAGACTCGAATATTAATCCACACTCCTTCGAACACCTGATTTTTGACAAAGAAGCAAAAAATATCAAATGGAGAAAAGAAAGCATATTTAACAAATGGTGCTGGCATAACTGAATATCAACATGTATAAGAATGAAAATAGATCTGTATCTATCACCATACACAAAACTCAAGTCCAAATGGATCAAAGACCTCAACATAAAGCCAGCTACACTGAACCACATAGAAGAGAAATTGGGAAGTATACTTGAACACACTGGCACAGGAGACCACTTCCTAAAGATAACCCCAGTAGCACAGACACTGAAATAAACAATCAATAAATGGGACCTCCTGAAACTAAAAAGCTTCTGTAAAGCAAAGGACATGGTTAACAAGAAAAAACAGCAACCTACAGAATTGGAAAAGATCGTCACCAACCCCACATCAGACAGAGGTCTGATCTCCAAAATATACAAAGAACTCAAGAAATTGGTCATCAAAAGAACAAATAATCCAATAAAAAAATGGAGTACAGACCTCAACAGAGAAATCTAAAATGGCTGAAAGATGCTTAAGGAAATGTTCAACATCCTTAGCCATCAGAGAAATGCAAATCAAAACAACTCTGATATTCCATCTTACACACTGTAAGAATGGCCAAGATCAAAAGCACTGATAACAACTTATGCTGGAGAGGTTGTGGGGTAAAAGAAGCACTCCTCCATTGATGGTGGGAGTGCAAGCTGGTACAGCCCCTTTGTATATCTATATGGCAATTTCTCAGAAAATTATGAAACAACCTTCGTCAAGACCCAGCAATACCTCTTTTGGGTATATATCCAAAAGATGCTCAGTTGTGCCACAAGGACATGTGCTCAACTATGTTCATAGCAGCATTGTTTGTCATATCCAGAACCTGGAAACAACCTAAATGTCCCTTGACCAAAGAATGGATAAGGAAAATGTGGTACACAATGGAGTACTACACAGCAGAAAAAAATAATTACATCTTGAAATTTGCAGGCAAATGGATGGAACTAGAAAACATCATTTTGAGTGAGGTAACCCAGACCCAGAAAGACAATTATTATATGTACTCACTAATAAATGGTTTTTAAACATAAAGCAAAGAGAACCAGCCTACAAATCATAATCCCAGAGAATCTAGACAACAATGAGGACCCTAAGAAAGACATACATGGGTCTTATCTACATACAAAGTAGAAAAAGACAAAATCTCCTGAGTAAATTGGGAGTATTGGGACCATAGGAGAGGGTTGAAGGGAAGGGGTGAGGCAGGGAGGAAAGCAAAGAAAAAATGTAGAGCTCAATAAAAATCAACAAATTTTAAAAGTACCTAGAATTAATAAGCCAAGCAGTGATTTAATTAATACAGTTTCTGTGTGGTTATTTCAGGTCTTAGTGGCCAGAACAACCAAGTAATCTTCATACAACACAAAGGCCACAATAGCCTTTTCAGATGCCAATAAAACTAATTTGGGTTACTAATAATGGGAGTTAATCATAAGGAAAGATCCTATCCCCAATTAAATCCTAATCAGAACAACTAGAGGAGTTATTGATGGTCATTAAGGTATTGGAAATAACCCAATCAAAACCAGTAAATATTTTCTCAGATAGTCACTATGCTACACAAGCATGCAAAATACTATTTTTTGCAAAATTGAAGTCTCAAAAGGATTTTATCTCTAAAACTGTGTAAACTATTCAAGACTTATTACAGTCCAAAGGATACCTTGGCCCAATAAAAATGAAATAAAAAGGGTGAGATGAGGCAGGGCAATAGCACAAGCACAAGCAAGTGCATGCAAATTCACAATGAATAAGCAAAATTGGCCAAAACAACTGGTCAGTGGACCAAAAGCATGGTAACTAATGACACACACTCCAAGCCAATTACAACACACCAACAGCAACTACCAGTTTCAAAAGGACCAACCAAAAATGTTCCTGCTTCAGCTTAATTTCCCTAACCCCATAAAAAATACCCAATCTTTTTACAGTAAAGAGCTTCTGTATTGGAATCTCTTAGAGTCTGTGTCATTGCTTCCACATCTTCTCACCCCTGGCCCCTAGGAGATGGGGATCACACAACAGGCAACAATAACAAGCCCACAACAGTACCCATTTCTGCCCTCAGTTTCCTGATAAAAAGAACTGTTGATGAGTGGATATGGATGCTGGGGATTTAAAATAGAGCTGACTGTTTTTCATATACAAAAGTTTAGATTTTATAACATTACTTTTTGAGATAAATAATAAAATGATCAAACCTTTCTTTGTAATCACAAAATGCAGTGAACCAGTAAAGAAAAACTGACTGAGAAAAATACCTTGCTTACTTACAGTTTGTTAATCTGTAATAAGTTACCTGGACATGTATGTATGTGGGTTCGTGGGGATTAGAATATGAAAAATGTTTAATAAGGTAAGGGAAATGAGAAACATGTTGTTTTTCACCTGTATTCTGTATTCATTATAATCATTTACTTGAAAAACAGAAAGTATCCACATTGTAATTTTTATGTCACTTGAGAGACAAAAGATTATAAAAAGATCCTAAAGATTTGTATGTGTGTCTGTTTCACTTTTTTTTTTTTTTTTTTTTTTTTTTTGGTTTTTCGAGACAGGGTTTCTCTGTGACTTTGGAGCCTGTCCTGGGACTAGCTCTGTAGACCAGGCTGGTCTCGAACTCACAGAGATCCGCCTGCCTCTGCCTCCCGAGTGCTGGGATTAAAGGCGTGCGCCACCATCGCCCTGTGTTTCACTTTTTTGCCTGCCCCAGAGAGTTACATTTTGCTCCACTCACCAGCCACATAGAATTAAGGTTTACTCCCTCAGATAGAAAAGCCAGTTGAGTGATTAGTCCACCAATTCCA
Organism: Chionomys nivalis; assembly: GCF_950005125.1. Taxonomy (NCBI): domain Eukaryota; kingdom Metazoa; phylum Chordata; class Mammalia; order Rodentia; family Cricetidae; genus Chionomys; species Chionomys nivalis. The sequence continues at coordinate 73,183,580 of NC_080112.1, read as the reverse complement.
TGGCTTCCCTTTAATTCCTGAGCTGCTGAAGGCTGGTCCTTACAGTAGCATCCCAGGCACCCAAACAGGGATCTGAGAATGCATTCTTTTGAGATTGTCCTGGAGGAGGTAATTCTCTGGTATTCTATGCAGATAGGTTCAAGAAGGTTCAGAACTCCTTGGCCATCACAAGCCAAGTAAATATGGGTGAGTAATCCAGTTGTCTTTCATGACTTTTCCTCAGGATATGATGAGGAGAATCATAAGAAAGATGGTTCTTTACTGTTATTAAATATATACTGAAGAAAATAGGAATTAAGATTGCTATTCTCTAGTTTGTTCAGACAGTTAGCACCTGGTTTCCAGATCAGGGAAATTTAGATGTAGAAATTTGAGATACAGTAGGGATAGATATTAAGAAATGGTATACAAAGAACGGAGGTAGAGACATGCCTCCTATAACATTTTCTATTTGGAGTGTGCTTAGGCACTGGCAGGTGATAAAGAGCCTGTGTGTGCTCTGGAGCCCTTCCCCCCCCCCCACATGAGCAAACACCCTTGTTGTTATCTCATTCAAGATCTAAGAAACAGGTAACAAAGTATCATCATCCTGACTGGCCTCCCCTGCAATGCCTCACTGTAAATCACTCCACAAGACCCCTTGAGACATGCAAATAGAGGCTGGTCAGATTTGCTGTCATGGTAAGTCAGGTCCACCAGCAGGGTGTTTCATTGGGGAAAGAAAAGAGTAAAGAGTTAGCATGCAAAATGCTTCTGGGTATGGGAAATGGCTCAGAGTGCTACTCACTCAACTGAAACTAACAAAGTCTTGCTGATACTGTCTATGGTGCTAGGGTTCCTGACATTAAATTGGAATTTCTAAAAGGTGATCCTCCACTGCCACTTTAAGCCCAGAATTAAGCTTTCCAAAGAACCCTGTCTATGATTAAATACATTGAATTCATCAGTGTAGCATAAATCAAGTTCAGAGAGTGTTTCAACAATGGTCTCTGCTTTTGACTCAGCAGTGAAAACAGTGAAGTCTCCCTTGGTGAACTGAAGGCCATGTTGTTGAACCTATACTAAAGTGGCAACCCCACTACTCTGGCTACTTTTCAAATGAGCCCATTGGATGATAACAGAACTAGCTAAGGAAAAGAGCTTACTGCTGTGTACAGAAAGTTATATTACAAAGGAATCCACTTGTGAGGACACTTTTTGGTTAGAATTCACATATAAAACAAATTGCTTTATATGTCTACCCATTCAGGACAGTCTATGATGATCTTACTTTTTCCCCAAACCTCCTTGTTACCAATTTTCCAGATATGTTCCTTCCAGGTCTCTGACCATCATCCATCTAAACCATTGTTGCAGGGTCTGAGAAGATCCAAAACAACCTAAACACACAAAAGCTCATACAAATCAAGATCTTTATTGAAGGGGCAGCAAAAACTGACTGGCCAGGGACAACAATACAGATTTGGGAACTGACTGTGTCCCTGGACATTCATTTCAGCAAGTATTTAAGCAGAAAAACCACAAACATCTGTGTCAACCAACACAGGATGTACGTTTTACAATGTAACCAATCAAATTTATTTCTCCTTTGCAGTTTGAGGAACTAGAGATGAGTAACAAGCTATTTCTCATCTGTTAAGAAAGAAGCCTATGACTCTAGTGAAGAATCCCAGCTCTCCCAAGGCTTGGAAACAAACTTTGTTTTACCCTGCTTTTAAGTGGAATCTAGAAACAAGATGGCAGTACTTAGGGCAAGCATTGTTTGCTTAATCCCAACACCATTAGCTAGCCCCCATCCATGAATATACACTGATACTTCAGACCATTTCTCCATATAAGTCAAAGTGAAGTATCAAGTACAATTTCCAACTTTCTGTTCATTATCTACCTTCAGGCAGTGCCTGCATATTATACAGAACCATCTATAAATCAAACCCAAGTCTCCTTTCCTCTTTTAATTAATCATGTGAACCTCGGGTGTGGGACTATAGGCGTTTGGGCCACTTCTCCTAGCTTGTGCTTTTAAGGCTTGCTCAGATTTATAGACTACTACCACTTGATGATGGAGTGCGCCTGGGCATGCAGTTTTATGTTTGGTGGGTCAATAATACCTAGATCATAATTAGCAACCCAAGCCATTCAGTGATTCAGGATTGTGTCTAGTCACTACCAGGGCCCAGTGACAACCCAAAAGCTGTTTCTCAAAAACGCAGGGCTTTGCTCCTAATTCCTAAGAGTCAGTGCAGTGTTTCACCTAGAGAGGCCTGCCAAACATTCCAGCCTGCATTCTTTTTATTCTTTTTTGTTTTTTGAGACAGGATTTTTCTGTAGACCCAACTGTCCTGGAATTCACTCTGTAGAGCAGGTTGACCTCGAACTCACCGAGATTCGACTGCCTCTGCCTCCCAAGGACTATGATTAAAGGCTTGCACCACCACTGCCCGGCTTTCCAGACTACAGTCCTTTCTCTCATTGAGACTTTAAGAGTTGTTGTATCTGCTAGAATATAGTGGCACAGCTTATCCAGTGTCTTTGAGCCACATTTTTTTCTAAGCACCACTTAAAACTAGCACTATTTTAGATCACTTAGTGAATAGGTCAACATAGCATTTTCTAGTTTTTTTTTTTTTTTTTATTTTCAAGAAAAGGTTTCACTGTAGCTTTGGAGCCTGTCCTGGAAATAGCTCTTATAGATCAGGCTGGCCTCAAACTCACAAAGATCTGCCTGCCTCTGCCTCCCAAGTGCTGGGATTAAAGTGTGCACCACCACTGCCTGACTCAACATAGCATTTTCAAATTGGGAGTATGTTGCCTCCAAAGTTCAAAGAGACTCAAAAGATGTCATCTACCTTTTTGGGCATTGAAAGGGGCAGATAAAACAATTTAACCTCTTAATAAGGTATATTTCAGCCAGGAGAGGTGATGCACACCTTTAATCCCAGCACTTCAAGGCCAGCCTGATGTACAAAGTGAGTTTCAGGACAACAAGAGCTGTTACACAGAGAAACCCTGTCTCAAAAAAAGCAAAAACAAAAAAGGTATATTTGAAAATACTCCCACTTAATTGACTCTATATTAATTTTCCTATATCATAAAGCTCCTAAGTTGTTTTTGGTTTTGTTTATTGATACAAGTCTCATGACATATATGTAGCTAGCTTGGGTTTTTCTTTGTAGTCCTGACTGATCCCAAGATCACAATCCTCGTGCATCTCCTAAGTGTGGGGGTGACAGATAAAAGCCCCCATGCCCAAAAGTTCCTAAATTTGCTCAAATTTATTTTCTAATTTCTGGCATGCAAATGCATCTCATATAAGTCTCAAGTAGTTGCTAACTGGATGCTCACTGAGTCTTCTCAGCATTATCATCAATACAATAAACCACTGGGGTTGTACAAGAACTGAAGGCAAGTAAAGTCCTTGAAGACCAGACCAAGACACGGGATAGAGAATATGCATGCCCTTGGAATGAGACAGTACTGTTGACCTTGCTAACTGAACATAAATTATTCTAATGTTCTTTACTATCAGGGACCAAGAGAAAAGGAATTTGCCAGATGAATAGGTATATTCCAAACACCAGGAGATGTTTTACTTGAGCAATAAAATCACTTCTAGTCTAGAAGCTGCAACTGGAGTTATTACCTGGTTAAACTTAGGATAACCAACTGGCGTTCTTCAAACTCCATCTGCCTTCTGTACAAAGCCAAATAGGGTAGTTAATAAGATGAGACAAGGATCAGCCCTCCCTGTTTCCTTCAAATACTTGGTAATACAGAAAAGTCAAGTGGTGATGGCACCCAGCACTTGAGAGGCAGAGGCAAGTGTATCTCTGTGAGTTCGAGGCCAGACTGGTCTACAGACTGAGTTCCAGGACAGGTTCCAAAGCTGCAGAGAAACCCTGTCTAAAAGAACAAAAATACTGGGAAGTAGCCTTCAATGCATGGGCACAGGAGACCACTTTCTAAATATAACCCCAGTAGCACAGGCAATAAGAGCAACAATAAATAAATGGGAACTCCTGAAACTGAGAATCAAAGGAAACTGTCAATAAGACAAAAAGGCATCCTACTGAATGGGAGAAGATCTTCACCAACCCCACATCAAACAAAGGACTGATCTCCAAAATATATAAAGAACTCAAGAAACTAGACATTAAAATTCTAAATAACCCAAATTTAAAAATGGGGTACTGAATTAAACAGAGAATTCTCAACAGAAGAATTTCAAATGGCCAAAAGATACTTAAGGACATGTTCAACTTCCTTAGCTATCAGGGAAATGCAAATCAAAACAACTCTGAGATACCATCTTACACCTGCCCGAATGGCTAAGATAAAAAAAAACACTAATGAGAGCTTATGCTGGAGAGGATGTGGAGTAAGGAAAACACTCATCCATTGCTGGTGGGAATGCAAACTTGTGCAACGACTTTGGAAATCAGTGTGGCAGGTTCTCAGAAAATTGGGAATCAACCTACCTCAGGATCCAGCAATACCACTCTTGGAAATATACCCAAAAGATGCTCAATCATACTTCAAAAGCATTTGTTCAACTATGTTCATAGCAGCATTATTTGTAATAGCCAGGACCTGGAAACAACCTAGATGCCCCTCAACTGAAGATGGAAAAAGAAAGTGTGGCACATCTACACATTAGAGTACTACTTAGCAGAAAAAAAAATGACATCTTGAATTTTGCATGAGAATTGATGAAATTAGAGAACACTATCCTGAGTGAGGTAATCCAGATCCCCCAAAAAAATGAATATGGTATGTACTCACTCATTAGTGGATACTAGCCTTAAACAAAGGACATTGAGCCTATAGTTCATGATCCTAGAGAAGCTAAGTAATAAGGTGAACCCAAAGAAATTGGAAACAGACAAGATTGCCTGACAAAATTTGGGAGCATGGGGGTGGGGGGTAGAAGGATGGGGAGAAGGGGAAGAGGGGGGAGAAGGGGAGGGTTGGGGAGAACTTGAGGAAATGAGGTAGTTGAGATGGAGGAAGGACAGATATGAGAGCAAAGAAAGAGATATCTTGATTGAAGGAGTCATTATGGGGTTAGCAAGAAACCTGGCTCTAGAAAAATTCCCAGGAATCCACAAGGATGACCCCAGCTAAGACCCTAAGCAATAGGGGAGAGGGTGCCTGAACTGACTTTGCCTTATAGTCACACTGATGATTATCTTAAATATCACCATAGAACCTTCGTCCAACAACAGATGGAAACAGAGGCAGAGAACCAGAACGGAGCACTGGACTGAGCTCCCAAGGTCCAATTGAAGAGTGGAAGGAGTGAGAGTATGAGCAAGGAAATCAAGACCATGAGGGAGGGGTTCACCCACTGAGACAATTTGTCTGTGCTAATGGGAGCTAACCACCTCTACTGGCCTGGGAGTGAATGAGCATGAGATCAAACTAGTCCCTCTGAATGTGGTTGAGATGGGGCAGACTGAGGGGCCAATGACAGTGGCACTGGGATTTGTCTCTACTGCATGTTCTGGCTTTTTGGGATCCTATTCTCTTTGGATGTATACCTTGCTCAACCTAGATGTAGTAGGGAGGGCCTTGGACTTTCCACAGGGCAGGGTGCCTTGTCCTCTCTTAGTCTTGGAGGGGGAGGGGAGTGTGAAGGGAGTGGGAGGAGAAAAAAGAGTGGGAATTTTGATTGGTATTTTTAAAGTAATAAAACAATAATAATAAATAAAAATACTTGGTAGTATCAGAAATCTTCTTGCTTGTTTGTTTTGGGTTTGGTTTCTACAGTCAGGGTCTCACAGTGTAGCTCAGACTGGCTGTGAAATCTTGAAGGTCCTCCTGCCTCAGTCTTCAAAATTCTGAACTTACTGACGTGAGCCACCATGCAGTATTGGTTTTGATTTACTAAAAATTTTCCTATATAGAGGCAATTATAGTGACTTTCCCTTGGCTTTTTCTATCATCAAAACCCTCATTCCACAATTCACGTAACCAATGTAGGTATTCTGTTAATTGTTAGGCCTATTCTTAGAATGCATAATATATTGGAAAAGTAACTTATCATTTACCCAAATTTTCCATTTCCAGAATTCCCTCAGTTTGTGTTTTCTTTATTGCCTCTGTTTCAGTTTTCAAGTCTTGAACCATTTCCTTCACCTGTTTGATTGCTTTTTCTTGGTTTTCTTTAAGGGATGTGTTGATTTCTTCCAATTCTTTTGTCTTTTCCTCCACTTATTTAAGGGAATTTTTCATTTCTTCTTGAAAGGCCTCAGTTATCTTCATAAAGTTATTTTTAAGGTCTTTGCCTTCTGCTTCATCTGTGTTGGGATGTTCAGATCTTGCTGTTGTAGAACCACTAGTTTCTGGTGGTGCTGAACTGCATTTTATGTTGTTCTTACCTTGTTGTCTACCTGTACCTTCCTCCCATCAGTATACATGGAGCCTGTGCTTCAGAAGGTCCCTCTACCTCCAATTGGTGTCATTGGGGGCTATGGCTCTGGTGAACGCTCCTTGAGGTGCAAGCAGAGAAAAGCCTCCAATTATTGCCCCTCCAGGTGCAAGCAGGCCCAAGGCTCCTTGAGGTGCAGGTGGGGGCCACAGTTCCAGTGGTCATTCCTCCAGTCACAGTTCTGGTGATCACTTCTATAAGTGCAGGCAGGACTGAGTTCCTGGTGGTGGCTGCAGTGACGAGGTATCTCCTACAGAGAATGGCAGTGGATGCTGGCTGAGATACGGGTGCTCTTTGCCAGAGTAACTTCTTACAATTACTGGAGCACCAGACTGAGCTCCCAAGGTCCTAACGAGGAACAGAAGGAGGGAGAACATGAGCAAGGAAGGCAGGACCACGAGGGGTGCACCCACCCACTGAGACAGTGGGTCTGATCTATTGGGAGTTCACCAAGGCCAGCTGGACTGTGACTGAAAAAGCATGGGATAAAACCGGACTCTCTGAACATGGCAGACAATGAGAGCTGATGAGAGGCCAAGGACAATGGCACGGGGTTTTGATCCTACTTCATGTTCTGGCTTTGTGGGAGCCTAGACAGTTTGGATGTTTACCTTCCTAGACCTGGATGGAGTGGGGAGGACCTTGGACTTTCCACAGGGCAGGGAACCCTGACTGCTATTGGGGCTGGAGAGGGAGGAGAAGAGGAGTGGGGGAGGGGGAGAGGGGCGGGAGGAGGGGAGGGAAATGGGAGGCGGGGAGGAGGCGGAAAATTTTTTTCAATAAAAAAAAAAAAAACAATTACTTCTGTAAGTCATTGCTGGAAGCCACTGTTGTCGTTCCCAGCAGTCACATGCCACTACCTGCAGTTGCTCACCTTAGATGCTCCTGGCAGTCACTCAGTTCTCTGATTCTTCCAGTGGTTGTTCAGATGGACTCGAGGAACCCTGAAAAAGAGGAAGTGAAAAGATTGTAAGAGTCAAAGGGGATTGAGGACACCAAGGAAACAAGGTCTTCTAGATACAACAGGAATGGTACACATATGAACTTGCAGAAACTGTGGCAGCATGCACAGAGCCTGGACAGTTCTAGGTCAGATAGTGTCCTAGCACTAAGAGCGGAAGTGGGCGCATGTGCCTGTCTATAAACCAAAACCCATTTCCAATTGATAACCGTTTGAAAAGGAAGAGTTAGTTTTCTTCAATGGAGTCTCACTCAGTATACAAACCACACTTATGGCAGGTCTCATGTCCCAGCAGCCTGGGAGCATCAACGGCAGCAGCTTCCAGAAACAATATAAAGAAGTCCCTCTGAGAAAGAACACCAGGATCCCAGACAGCATCCAGTGCCATCCTCTGTATGAGATCGCCTGCTGAATCAGTAACCACTGGAGCCACAGACCTGCTGGCACCAGAGCCTTGTAGACTACATCTGCATCTGGAGGAGTAACCACCTGAGCCTTGGGCCCATTGGTACCTGGAGGAGCAATCACCTGAGATTCTGCCCTGCCTACTCCTGGAGGAGCAATAAATGGAGCAACAGCCACCAACACAGAGAAGCTTACATTAATTATAAACTGGTTGGCCTATTAGCCCAGGCTTCCTATTAAGTAGCTCTTACAACTTAAACTAACCTGTAATTCTTGTGTATGTTTAACCACTGCCATTGATGCTCCCAGGCTGCTGCATTCCCTCTCTGATGCTTCCAGGTAAGGGTCAGGGCCACTGCCACTGAGCTCCCTCTCTCTGACATTCTGGCTTGGTACTTTTTCTCAGGGCAGCAATTTCATCTTGCTTCCTCTGTGTCTGGGTGGCGAGTGCAGACTGAGCCTTTCCTCTTCCCAGAATTCTCCTAGTCTGGTCACCCCGCCTGTATTTCCTACCTGGCTACTGGTCAATCAGCATTTTATTAAACCAATACAAGTGACAAATCTTTACAAAGTACAAGAGCTTCATTCCACAGCAATAAGATGCTGCAAACTGAACACATCCAAAAAAAAAAAAAAAAAAAAAAAACATCCACCATGACCAAGTAGACTTCATCACAGAGATGCAAGGTTGCTTCAACATATGGAAATCTTGCAATGTAATCCACCATATAAACAAACTGAAAAAAAAAGAAAAAAACACAGGATCATCTCATTAGATGCTGAAAAAAACCTTCAACAAAATCCAAGACTCCTTCATGATGAAGGTCTTGGAGAGATCAGGGATACAAAGACCATCTAAACATAATTTAAAAAAAAAAACAATTTGCAGCAAACCAACAGCAAAAATCAAATTAAATGGAGAGAAACTCAAAGTGATTCCACTAAAATCAGGAACAAGACAAGGCTGTTCATTCTCTCCACAGCTATTCAAAACTGTACTGAAAGTTCTAGCTAGCAAAATAAGACAACAAAAGGAGATCAAGGGGATACAAATTGGAAAGGAAGAAATCAAACTATCCCTTTTCGTAGATGATATAATAAATAAGAGTCAATGCAATCCCCATCAAAATCCCAACACAATTCTTCACAGACCTTGAAAGAACATTACTCAACTTCATATTGAAAAACAAAAAACCCAGAATAGCTAAAACAATCCTGTACAATAAAGAAACATCCAGAGGCATTACCATCCCTGACTTCAAACTCTGCTATAGAGTTATAGTAATAAAAACATGTTGGTATTGGCATAAAAACAGACACATGGATCAATGGAATCAAATCGAAGACCCTGGCATTAATTTATGCTCATATGAAAACCTGACTTTTGACAAAGCCCAAAAGATACAATGGAAAAAGGAAAACATCTTTAACAAATGGTGCTGGAATAACTGGATGTCAGCATGTAGAAGATTGCAAATAGATCCATATCTATTGCCTTACACAAAACTCAAGTTCAAGTGGATCAAATACCTCAACATAAAGCCAGTTACATTGAACCTGATAGATGACAAAGTGGAGAGTAGCCTTGAACACATTAACACAGGAGACCACTTCCTAAATAGAACACCAGAGTAGCACAGACACTAAGAGTAACAACCAACAAATAGGACCTCCTGAAACTGAGAAGCTTCTGAAAGGCAAAGAACATGGTTAAAAACAAATGTTCTCCTTAGGACTAGAGAGATGGCTCAGTGGTTAAGAGCATTGCCTGCTCTTTCAAAGGTCCTGAGTTCAATTCCCGGCAACCACATGGTGGCTCACAACCATCTGTAATGAGATCTGGTGCCCTCTTCTGGCCTGTAGGCATACACACAAACTATTGTATACATAATAAATAAATATTAAAACAAAAAAAAATAAAAAAATAAAAAATAAATAAATAAAAAAAGACAAAAATGACAGCCAACGGAATGGGGAAAGATCTTCACCAATCCCACATCTGACAGAAAGCTGATCTCCAAAATATGTAAAGAACTCAAGAAACTAGACAATAAAATAACAAATAATCCCTTTTTTAAATGTGGTGGAGAACTAAACAGAGAATTCTCATTAGAAGAAACTCAAATGGCCAAAAGCCATTTAAGGAATTGCTCAAAATCCTTAGTCATCGGGGAAATGCAAATCAAAACAACTCCCCGATACCATTTTACACTGGTCAGAATGGCTAAGATCAAAAATACTGAAGACAGTTTATTCTGGAGAGGATGTGGATTCAGGGAAGCACTCCTCCACTGCTGGTAGGAATACAAACTTGTACAGCCATTCTGGAAATCAGTATGGTGGTTACTCAGAAAATTGGGAATCAACCTACTCGAAGACCCAGCAATACCACTCTTGGGCATATACTCAAAGGATGCTCAATCATACTACAAGGACATTTGCTCAACAATGTTCATTCATAGCAGCATTATCTGTAATAGTCAAAATCTGGAAACAAAGTAGATACCCCTGAACCAAAGAATGGATAAAGAAAATGTGGTACATTTACACAATGGAGTACTATTCAGCTGTTAAAAGTACAATGATGTCATGAAATTTGCAGGAAAAATGAATGGAACTAGAAAAAAACATCCTGAGTGAGGTAACACAGACTCAGAAAGACAAACATGATATGTACTCACTCATAAATGGATAGAAGATATAAAGTAAAGCAAAGTCTACAGCTTCAGAGAATTGGGAGCATGGGGGCAGGAAAGAGGGTGGAACAGGGGAAGTAAAGGGAGTGGGAAAAAATATAAATAAAGTTCAATAAAAACAATTAGAAGAAGAACTCAATGGTTGATTTGGAGGTTCTTTGTCTCAATATTTGTCAGGACTTTTGCTTGTTTGTTTGTTTTTTTAACTTTACAAGTTCTTTGTGTATATATTATGGCTTCCAGTTTTTTATTTTTAAGGAAGTCTGGTGTTTCTCTGCATCTTTATGTGTTTCTTGTGCTTTTCTTTGGCTCTTTTTCTTCTGTTTGTTTGTTTGTTTTGTCCTATTCTGATTTGTTTTTGCTTTATCTTATTTTATTACTATTCTTTAGAAGCCTATTTGTTTTATATGGAGAGACAGAAAAGTGTGGATGCAGATAGAAGGGGAGATGGGAGGACCTTGGAGGTGTTAGGGGAGGTAAACCATAATCAGAATATATTGGATGAAAAAATATATTTTGGGGACTGGAGAGATGGCTCAGCAATTAAGAGCATTAACTGGTCTTCCAGAGGACCAGGGTTCAATTCCCAGAACACACATGGCTCCTCACAACTGTCTGTGATGCCAGTTCCAGGGCTTCTGACATGCTCACACATACATACATGCAGGGAAAGCACCAATGAACAGCAAATAAAAATAAATTATAAAAATGTATTTTCAATAAAGAAAAAAGAAAAAAATCTAAAGAAAGGTCAAAAAGAGAAACTGAGTGTGGGATACATGCCCATATTCCTAACACTTCAAAGGCCCAGGCAGGAGGATCTTTGGTGTGAGAACACCCTAGCCTACATAATGAGTCTCTTTCTAACAACAAATCTGGGTTGACAAGATGGTTCAGCAAGCATAGCACTTACCACTAAGCCTGACCTAAGGATTTGCATTTTAATACCTAGAATCCACATGATGGAAGGAGAGAGCTAACACATAATCCCATCTCTTTCTGTCTCTGTCTCTCTCTCTGTCTCTCTCTCTCTCTCTCTCTCACACACACACACACACACGCACACGCACACACACACACACACACCCCAAACAGGTAAATAAACTGGACTGACAGCAAGCCAATGATGCAGCTTAATTGGTAAAGTGCTTCTCTGGCATGCACATGACCCTGGGTTTGATCCCTGGCACTACATAAATTGGGCAAGGAAGTACATGATTGCAATGTTGGAAGTAGAGGCAGGAGAATCAGAAGTTCAAGGTCCTTCTCCTCTACATAGCAAGTTTAAGGTCAACCTAGGATACATTAGGCTCTGACTAAAAAATCAAAATAAAAGCATAAATAAATAAATAAACATAATTGAAAAAAGGAGAAAATAAAATATAAGCATAAATATTTTTCTATAGGGAAAAATTACATAAAATGAAGGCACAAATGGAAGGAGAATGACTAGATAATTGATTCCTTTATATATATTTAATAAAGGAAATGATTAAGACAGCTGCAGCAATATGAGCAAATATATGAATTGTCACTCAGAATAAAGTATAATAATCTGGCTTTCATACAGTTGAAAAGGCACATGAAATCATAATAAAATAAATGTAATTGCAAACTACCAAAGAATAGATTTTGCCTCTCCAATATGTGTTTGATGACTTTTCCCTTTTATTTTTATTTTTTTCTCTTTTGAGACAAATGCTCACCCAGGATGGTCTTGATCTTTTAGCATCAGCTTCGCAATGGCTGATCTCACATTACAGGGGCACACCATTGCGTTCACCCCGATACACCAGGGATTTTAGCGTAACGGTGTGTTGTATTAAGAAAACTGACACTGTCTTGGCATTGAGCACATAACCCTGGCAGTGTTCAGTGACATAAAGTCTAAAACAAAGTCAAGGGCCATATCGAGGTCTCAGAAGCACCTACAGGTAAATAAAATATTTTTGTTGCAGTTTTAGTTTAGTTCGGATTAAATATTTTGGTTTTTTGTTTGTTTGTTTGACTGGTTGTTTTTTTGGTTGGGGTGTGTGTGTGTGTGTGTGTGTGTGTGTGTGTGTGTGTGTGTGTTTGAGACAGGGTTTCTCTGTGTAGCCCTGGAACTCACTCTATAGACCAGGCTGGCCTCGAACTCTCAGAGATTTGCTTACCTTTGCCTTCCCAGTGCTGCGACTAAAGGCATGCACCACCACTACTAGGCTAAAGATAAATTCTATTGTGCACCTTTTTTTTCTTTTTGGAGGGATTTTTTTTTTTTGTTTGGCTATGTAGCATTGGCAGATCTGGAACTCACTCTGTAGACCAGGCTAGTCTCGAACTCATAGAAGCCACCAGCCTCTGCCTCCACATGTTCCACATGCACACTGCCACTCCCTTGTTTTATGCTGCATTGTTAACAGTGGCAAAAGACTGAAAATAAGTAGCATAAAAGCCCAATTAAATACAATTTCATATTCTTGTACTACAGAATACAACATAGCCATCAAAAAATAATCAAAAAAGTGGATAGTAGAGTGGCTAAGAGTTTGGATCCTAGCACCTGTGTAATAAGACAATGTCATCACAAATACTTGTAATCCTAGATCCAAATGGAACAGAGACATCTACGAAATAGTCTTTCAAAGCCATTTAAGCTTTAAAAAATATTTAAGATAATGCTCCATGTAATAAAATGTGGCAATTTATTTAGCTATTCTTTACTAATGGGCATTTGAGTTTCTAGTATGCGACAACTGTCAACAAAGACTTTATGTCTTTCAAATGCACATCTTTATTTTTAATATAGTAACATGATTTCAGATAGTGCAGTTTATCTCTCTCTTCCCATTCTATTCCTCTGACATAGCTGCAGACTGAGCTTTGGCAGGTGAAGGCTGACTGGGCCTTTGTGTTAACTGCACATATTATGCTGTTCTTTACTTTATTCTAAAACGAAACCATTGTCAAAGAAGGCAAGCTAGCACAACTCACCCAGAGATCTAACTGCCTTGCTTGCCTTGCTTCTGATGCCCTTTCCTCTACCAGAAGTTCTTGAATTGGCTCTGATTATTCCTCAGGTAGACCTTGATCCTGGTTGTCAATTCCAAAGGTCCACAAAGGGTGGTGGGCTTTATGAAAAAGCAGATCAAGAAGTGTGAGAGCCAGCAATACACAAAGAATGTGGCTTCATTTAGGATTGAAGTGGCAGGGGGAAAAAACCCAATGAAATAAATTACAGCAAATCCAAAGGAAAACATCATAACAGAAAATGCGCTAGAAAAGACGGTAGCAATACTGCTTTGGCCTTGGGAATCTGGTTGGCACAGCAACAGCTTAAGGACCCTGGCAGCAGGCAGAGCAACTACAGTGTATTTTAAATGAACAGAGAAGCACAGCCCAGGAGACTTTTATAGCTTTAGAAATGTCAGAAGGCAAACCAAAGGATTATCTGGAAATAAAGGTAGAGAAGGCTTAAGATCTTAGAAGTCAAGGTCTACATGAAAGGGAAATGAGGAATGTGCCCCCAAAAGATAGCTCTAAGTCTAAAAGCAATGTGGGTGTACATAGAGATCACTGTGTTGTTATTGTTGTCAAAATACTATAGGTATATTTATGACATATTTATTTAAATGTGCTTATACACATTTAAGGCCAGCAAATGATGTTTTGGTATGAACTAAGAAAAGAATATATTTTTCTGTTATCAGGTCCAGGAGGCATAATTCTGACTCAGACTTAACAGAAAATAAAGAGGGAAAAAAGAAGCTGTAAACTAGAATGACTTTCTATTCTATAATCCCAGAACGTGAGAGATGGAGGCAGAAAAATCAGGAGTTTAAGAACTCCCTCAACCACCTAGAAAGTTGGAGACAAGCCTTAGCTATGTGAGATTGTTCCAAAAAAATCAAACCATAGCCAGGGATGATTGCACATTCCTTTAATCCTAGCATTCAGGAAGCAGAAGCAGGCAGTTCATATCTGTGAGTTTGAGGGCAGCCTAGTTTGCATTGCAACTTCCAGGCCACTCAGAGCCATATAATGAAATCCTGTCTTTTTAAAATAAATAGTAGTAGTAGTAGTAGATTACCCAGCTTCCTTGCATGACTAACTAGAAAACATTCAGAAAGACATGTAAGAGAACTCAGTGGTTATGAGCATTTGCTGTTAAAAGCCTGACAACCTAAATTAATTCCTGGAACCAGAAGATCAGTGATGGCGCACACCTTTAATCCCAGCACTCAGGAGGCAGAGGCGGGAGAACCACTGCAAGTTCCCTGCCAGGCTGGGCTTACATAGAAAGATGCTATCTCAAAAACAATAATAACACTTCAAGACTACAAAACAAAGAGACATAAACAGGAAGAAGAAACAAAATAAGCCAACAAATAGTGCTGGCCTTTCACAGGTAGAAAAACAAACAAACAAACAACGAAAGTGGACCTTAAATAAACATGAACAAAAGAAGAAAATGAGATTTTAAAATCATGTTCTACTATCGGTGCTGTTGTAGCCCAGTGGGCACCAGTAGTCGTCCTCAGCCACATTCGGTTTCCCCAGACTCTACTTTCTTTTTCTTCTCTAATCTTCCAGGGTTTAAATAACCTGTAGCACAACATTCTTTTGGCTAAAGATGGAAGCATCAAAAATGGCTTTAGTTCAGGAATGTGTTGAGGATGCTTTCCGTGTAGGTCAGGCACGTGGGAACAATCGATGGACTTCTTTTAACCAGCAGGTTTTAGAGAACTCAAAAATCTCCAACATTGGTGGCAACCCATGCCTTTAATCCCAGCACTCAGGAAGCAGAAGCAGGTGGACCTCTGTGAGTTCGAGGCCAGCCTAGTCTACTGAGAGAGTTCCAGGGCAGTCAGGGCTGTTACATAGAGAAACCTTGTCTCAAAAAATGAAATCTCCAGCGTTAACAGCAGTGACCACAGGACAGAATAAATCCTCTGGGTTCATCATGGGGACACATGTACCAAGATAATAATAGGCCATGGAGACTGCGAGGAATGTTGAGCCATGAATTTTACATAAAGAGTAGCAAGCAATAGACTTGGGCTATCTTCTCACAGGATGAAATCCTGTCAGTTTGTAGGAATGTATGAGACAAAGGCCAGGTATAGTGGCATATGTCTGTAATCCCAGTATTTAGGAACACAGAGGCAGGAGGATGGCTGTAAGTATGAAGCCAGCCTGGAATTTATACTGAGTTTCTTGCCAGGTGGGGCTACATAATAAAACCCTGTCTCAAGCAACCAAAAACAAAATGGAAACAAAGATTTATTTAAATACATAAGGTGGGTAATGAGGTAAAGAGGAGACCCTTCAGGGATGACCAATGGGAAGCAGGGACTACCTCAACAAATGTCTAAATTCAAGAAGAAGACAGAACCCCAGTATATCCAAACCAGAAACCCAAGTCCAAAACTTAATATCTGAGAATCCGTACAGAAGAAGCCCCTGTCTACCTCCCAGGTCCTTATGAAGACATCTGTTCATATCTACAGCTTCCTTCTTCACAATGGATGTTAAACACAAAGTTTGAAGGTAAAAGACCACAACTTCCTCTCAACCCCATCCACTCTCTCAAGAAAAACTCAGTGAAGTGAAGGACTCCCATTTCTTAAGCTATATTCATTCAGTAATGTGTTGGGAGGGTATGTTAGTCAGTTTTCAGGCACTTTGAAGGCAAAATACCCCAGTGTGACAAAGATTAAATCCTAAAAGTCCATGTCTGGGATTGGGAGCACACTGTGATGGGAGGAAGGCTTCCCCGGTGACCTTTTGTGCACCAGTTGCAGCTTCCCTCAGTAAGCATTGTACATGGCTGGCATCTCTGTCGTCCTCAGATCACCACGGCACCTGCAGTTTCACCCTTCTAGTCCCATGCATTGTCCTGTGAGAAGCTGCCTGCAGGGACTGTCAATCGGTAACATGCTGCCCAGCTTCCCAGGATTTCATTTGAAACCTTTGTAGAAGCCTCCATTTCTCCATAAGCCTTGTATCCTCATCTCTCCAAAGCCTGTATTACCTGGACCATGCCTAAGTGCTCTACCTGAGCCTGCCTGCACTCTGGTCACACTGGCCTCGGAGTGTCTAGCCAACTAAACCTGGAAAATGATTCTGTAGGCATTCTGTATTCTAAGGCTATAAGAGAATATAGACAGAGCCAGTAAGATAGCTCAGAGGAAGGACAAAGGGGCTTGCCGCCAAGTCTAACTACTTGATTTTACTTACCAGGACCCTCATGGTGGAAAGAGAATTGACTCCTGCACCAGGACCCTTATGGTGGAAAGAGAAATGACACCTGCAACTGTTTTCTGACCTCCACGTAAGTGCCCCCCACATAATAAACAAATAGCCAAATAAATAAACACAAAGACAGACTCTGGTCTGGGCTATCTTCAGAACAAATCTACACTTCTACATCTCTAAACCAGTGATAGCTAAGGCCTCGGCAATTGCTGAAGTAGAGACATTCCTCCTGCTTGTCCCAGCACAAGCTGGGTTTTTTTTTTTTATCAATATTAACAATCTACACCTTTACATGGACTTTTTTTCTAGTTGAATTCCAAAATTTTCAAATATTTCTTCGTTCCTTTTCATTGTCAGTTCTCACTGTAAATGTGGGTAAAAACAGCCAGCAGTGCTCTTACTGAATCCTGTGTATTTTGCTGCCTTCCTAATCCCACCCATCAGTTACACTAGCTCGCTACCTTTAAGCTTGGTCTCTCATTAAAGTCTTAAGGCGTGGATAGACACATCTATAGAATATTCCACCCAAACAGGAAAGAATATACCTTCTTCTCTGCAGCTCATGGAACCTTCTCAAAAATCGACCACATACTCGGTAACAAAGCAAACATTCACAGTTACAAAAAAATATTAATAACCACCTGTATCTTATCAGATCACCATGGATTAAAGCTAGAATTCAGCAACAATGCTACCCTCAAGAACTCTTAGAAGGTCCCACTTCCAGGATCTCTGGACTCCCAACAATGCCACCCTGGGGATGAAGCCTTTAACACATTCTAGAAGATGTAATGGCTAATGTTGACTGTCAACTTGACAGGGTATGGACTCATCTAAGAAACCAGATTGTGTGCATACTTACAGAAGATTATTTGAATTAAACTCACCTCTAGATATGGTCCCGAGGACTTATCTCAATTCTGTTAATTCGGGTGGGAATACCCACCCTAAAAGTGGGCAGTAGGATTCTATGCTTGGGTCCTGGACTGCATAAAAAAGAGGTAACTAGTGGGCTGGAAAGATGACTCAGAGGTTGAGAGCACTGGCTGCTCTTCCAAAGGTCCTGAGTTCAATTCCCTACAACCATGTGCTGGCTCAGAACCATCTGTAATGAGATCTGGTGCCCTCTTCTGGTCTGTAGGCAGACATGCAGGCAGAGCACTGTATGCATAATAAATGAAGAAATCTTTTTTATAAAATGATAACTAGCTGAGCAAGCAAAGGCATCATTCTCTACTCCCTGGCTGAGGCTGCAAGGTGACCAGCTGCTTCTCTAAGCTACAGTCTCTTAGAATCCTAGCTGTCTTTATTTTTGAGTCTTTTACATGTGTTTTCAAATACACAAGAGCTGTTATTAATTCAGTGCTCAGCTACTGAAAGACAGGAAATTGGCAAGAAATGGCTAAGTCCTTTTTGGACTTTGATCCTGAGTTATCCTAAGATCTCTAACTCTACCAAAGAATTGGATATTTATTCCACCAATCACAAAGTGGCTTTTTTTTCCAGCTAGAGACTCATCTGTAGCCTTGGCTGGCCTGGAACTCACTACATAGATCAGGCTGCCCTCTGTCTTATAGAGATCTTCCTGCCTCTGTCTCCCAAGTCTAGTGTTGGTGTTAAAAGGCATGCACTAATATACCCAGAGCAAAGTGCTCTTAAATTACTACTTGTAGTGGTTTGAATGAGAATGCCCCCCATAGGCTCATATATTTGGATGTTTGGTTTCCAGTGGGTGAACTGTTTAGGAATGATTAGGAGATGTGATCTTGCTGGAGGAAGTGTGTCCCTGGCCTTTGAGGCTTCAAAAGCCCATGCCATTCCCAGTTAGCATTCTGCTTCCTGCTTGTGAATTAGATGCATCCTCTCAGTTATAGCACCTCCAGCACCATGCCTGCCTCCCTGCCTGCCTGCCTGCCTGCCATGCTCCTCAACATGATGGTCAAGAGCTCACCCACTGAAACAGTATCAAGCCTCCAATTAATTGTTTTCTGTCATAAGTTGCCTTGGTCATGGTGTCTCTTCACAGCAATAGAACAGACACTACCCCATTCTTGTCTTTTTTTATGCATGCCTCATCTTCGGAAGTAGTGATTTGAAGGAGCTGTCCCACATAAGTCTTTGGTATTTGAATACTTGATCCCCAGTTGGTTTGGTGATGATTAGGATGTGAGGCCTTGCTAGAAGAAATATGTCACTAGGATTTCGGAAGACTCATGTCATTCTCAGTGTACTCGCTCTGCCTCCTGATTGCAGTTCTAGATATGGGCTCTCAGCTGCTTCTTCAGCCACCTGCCATCATGCTGTCACTCTGCCATCATAAACTGGAACCCACTGGAACCACAAACCCAATTAAACTCTGTCTTTAATAAGTTTTATCACAGCAATTGAAAAGTAGCTAACAGAATGAACTTTGTATTAGAAATGTAATAAAGGTAAGCAAAACTGAATATTCCTGAGTCCTTACACTTAATACCAAGTCATTACCACCAAAAATTCATATCCTACTTGATTTGACTGATAGTAAGTTATGAAATCTTCTAGATGTGTCTGTGAAGGAATTTACCAAGAGGATTAGCTGAGAGGATAGGGTTCATTCTGAATGTGGGCAACACCATCACCAGGGCTGGGATCCTAGACTAAATAAAAACAAAATAAAGGAAAAAGTCTGCTGAATAACCCTATCTTTGCTTCCTGATCCTCCCAGAAGTGAGTCAACAGTCTTATGCTTCTGCAACTGTGAGATGCTCCCACCTCTATTTCTTGCTGGCCCTGCTAAATTCATCCTTTAATTTGCTTTTGTTGGGTATTTTGTATAGCAATAAGAAAATTAGCTAGTACATCCTAACTCCTAAAAGGCAGAATTTGGGGATTAAGATTAGTCACATTCATCAGGACATGATCATATAATGAATCTGAAGCCACATGAAAAACGGGGCTCCCTGTAACCACCAGCACTAATAATTGTTTACTGGCCTCTAGTTAAAATGTGCCATAGTCCCTTTCTCATCAGTTGTTAATCCTTGAGCCCTTCAGTTCTCTCCCTCCCTCCTTTCCTCGCTCATTCCCTCCCTTCTTCTATCCCTTCCGATGGGCGAAAATTATCTCAGAGCCTGTACATCAAGGCCTGTAGGACAGAAAAAAAGCCTGGCTCAAGTTTGAAGGATAGTCTCAAAACTACTGAGTGAGGATGAGACAGCAAAATCGAAGTAGAGGCCTCTCCAGCCAGAGGGAGGGCTTGGCTGTCTCTCATTGGCTGGAGGTACCCCCGCCCCCCGTATCACTTCAGCCCCTATGTCACTTAACCTATATAAGCTGATGCTCACAGTAATAAATCAAGTTCCTGCTTTGACTTGACTTCCTATCACGTCTGATTGTCCTGCACGTGGCACTGTGGAATGGGCAGATAACACACTCACCTTTCTCTGGGGAATAAGGCTAAGGAGGCCTGGCAACTGGTACCCGAACAGGAACATGACTGGTCCCAGGGTTAAGTGGTTGATCAAAGTGAGTGGGACCCCAGGATGGGTAAAGCAACTTCATACAAAAATGACCCAGTGCTTAAGGACTTGAGATATATGCTATTCTCCCTAGGCGTGGAATTGTCAGACCAATGTGATCCAGGCATGGGAGACTATAATTACCCCGGACCCCCGGGTACCCACCAGGAATCTTTTCTCATGGGACACTTGGAACCGGGTGGAGACTCTGGCCAGAGAAAGGGGAAAGCACTTTGATACAGCCCCACCATTGGGATTCTATCCAACTATTATGGCCCTTATGGCATGTTTTCACCCCCACTGCTCTGCCTCCCCCAATAAGGAAAAGGCCAGAGATCGAGAGAGGTATAAAGAATCCAAAAAATAACCAACTGGCTATAAGGGCAGGAGACAGGCGAAGAGCAGGAAAAGGCCAAAGATCAGGAGAGGTTTGAAGGATCCAAAAGAATGGGGAAAAAGGAGACAGACAAGGGGGAAGATCAGAAATGAGTGCAATTTACTGAAGAGTGGTCCCAGGGGAAGGAATAAGGCAGGCAGAAGCAAAGATCAAAAGGAACGTAGATATTGCCGGTGACAAGAAATGGCTGCTTGGGCTGGAGAGATGGCTCAGCGGTTAAGAGCATTGCCTGCTCTTCCAAAGGTCCTGAGTTCAATTCCCGGCAACCACATGGTGGCTCACAACCATCTGGATTGAGGTCTGGTGCCCTCTTCTGGCCTGCAGACATACAGACAGAATATTGTATACATAATAAATAAATAAATTTAAAAAAAAAAAAGAAATGGCTGCTTCCTTATGCTCCTAGCCACCCTGGAAAGGATGAAATGGGAGAGGGGAATGGGACAAATAAGGGGGCTCCATCCTTGCCAGGAGGAAATAAATATACCAGCCTCTCAGGGGGAACTGCAAAGTTGGCACTCTCACACAGAGGAACCTGTGGCAGAGCCTCCTAGGGATCCTAATCCTACTTACCCCGAAGACTATAGGGCTAAGGTTTGCAGACCCCCAAACCTTCCCCATCAATGTTGCCCCCAGCCCTAATCGGTCACTAGCCTGGTATCCTTGGGAATCTAAGGACCTGAAAAAATTGAGGAAGGCAGATGGCCAAGGATGGCCCCAACTCCCCTTGGGCCATGACCCTCCTTCAGGAGGAAGCCTACCCATCCTTGTGTCCCCAGTGACTCGTATGATCTGGGTAATGCCACCCTGGGGGACCCCAATACGTTAAATGGACAGCCTTCTTTAAGGAGGCCTGTGCCACTAAGACAGATTTCAATAGAGCAGCTGACCCCCTATTCCCATCACTTTTCTGATGCTAACTGGTACAGGGGAAGGCTTTTCCACTGGGGTCCAACAAGTCACAACTGTGGCTCTGTATCTGGACCAAGTCAGACAAGCAGGCCTGGAGGCCTGGGCCAAGCTAGAGGAGGGACCCACAGAATCATCTATAGCTGGAACGAAGCAAAAACCAGGGGAGCCACTTACAAACTTTATTGTCCAAGTGTAGATCAGCCTTGAGATGATATTGCCCCCCAGTGGGCTTAGAGATCAATTTACTAAACTCCTAGTCTGGAAAGGTATGAACGAAGATACTAGGATGGCTTGTTCTGGCCTTAGGGAAGGGTCCATGAGTCAGTGGGTTGTGGCATCGCAGAATATCGGGACCCAGTCACATACCAACGAGACTCTTGTGGCGGCCCTTCAGGTCCAGACCCAAACTCTAGCCTCTTCTATTACTCAAGTTCTGGTGGCTGCACAGCAAAAGCAAACACCTGGGAAATGTTTCTTATGTGGTCATCTGGGGCATTTTAAGAGGTATTGCCCACAAAAGGGCAATAAGACCCAGGTGCGACAGGGACCCCCTCCATCTCCCTGCCCTTGATGCCATAAGGGGTACTATTGGGGTTCAGAATGCCACTTCAAATTTTATATAAATGGGAAACCCATTGCAAATCAACCTTTAAACTAGATGGGGAGCACCTTCCAGCCCCCTCAATCAAAGGAAGGAAAGATGCACCTTCAGTTAACTAGACCATTCCAATGGTAAAGGGGTTCTGACCCAATATGACTATGATCTTTGGGGGACAAAGATTCCAATGCCTGATAGATACGGGATCTGACAGGACGGTCCTCAGAAAGGAAGAGGTCCTGACCAGCTGGGATTTCATAACTGGGTCACCTATCATGGGGGTTGGGGGAAGGTCTATGTTCCAAGAAACGGCCAGTTCCATAACTTGGGTGGGGCTGGACAGAGACAAAGGAAGGTTCAGGCCTCTGATGCTCCCGGCATTGTCTGCAAACCTCCTGGGACAAGATTTGTTAGGACAAATGGATGCTGTTATTACCACTGATCACCTAGCCTTTTATGATGATAAAACTGAGCAAGGTGTCATCAGGCAGACCCCCGACACCTGGATTCACCCCCAAAAGTAGAGGCCACTGTCTCCAGGTTCCCCCCATTAGGTAGGCCCCTGGTAAGCCGGTACAGGTAGAACAGTGATCATTACCTGAACTTAAACTTAAGATGCTCAAGGAAATCGCCAGAAATGTACTTAAAGAAAGACAGATAAGGCCCTCAGTGTGCCTCTGGAATAGCCCTGTGTTTGTGATACATAAGCCTAGTGGAACCTGGAGAATGTTACAGGACCTACAAGCAATCAGTTCCCATGTGGAGCTAGTATGGGCGCCTTTAAGGAACTTACATTGGGTCCCAGCAATCCCCTCCCAGTTTCACCTCATTGTA
This sequence comes from Chionomys nivalis, assembly GCF_950005125.1. NCBI lineage: Eukaryota > Metazoa > Chordata > Mammalia > Rodentia > Cricetidae > Chionomys > Chionomys nivalis. The sequence continues at coordinate 73,160,613 of NC_080112.1, read as the reverse complement.
ATCAATCTAAAGGACTGTTTCTCAATTTCTCAATTTCTCTTTATGGGGAGGATTGTGAAAAGTTTGCCTTTTCCATTCCTACAGTTAACTCCTCTCAACCTGATGAGAGATACTAATGAACTATTCTCCCACAGGGGAGAATAGCCTTTTGCCAACAATATTTGTATAGTATCCTCTCTCCTTATTTTGACAAAAACCATATATATTCAACATCTTAGAGGACACCAAAACCCCCCGGCCTCATGTCCCAAGGGAAGGCTGTTGCAGATGCTGCAGCTCCGGGGGCCTGTCTCTTAGAGGTCTTAACTCTGCCCATATAAAATGCTACCCAAATTCATAACTTAACTCGTGTCAACTGGAGAGGACGCAAATACCTATACCCCCAGATCCCTGCAACAGAATTAAAGAGAATTGTTCATATGTGTAAGATTTGCCAACAGTTTCTCCGAAACCCTCCCTTTACAAGGACTGGGGGTGAACCCAAAAGGGTTAGGATCCAATATCATCTGGCAAACAGATGTAACACATTACCACTCCATTTGGCAAATTAAAATGGCTGTGATCATATACACATACTCTCAGGCATGCTGGACTACCGCCCACTCAGGAGAAAAGACAACCCATGCCAAAAATATGTTGCTATGTTGGGACTACCACAACAGGTCAAGACCAACAATGGCCCCTGTTTTATAAGTAAAACATTAAAAGAATTCTTCCAGGGGGCTGGAGAGATGGCTCAGAGGTTAAGAGCATTGCCTGCTCTTCCAGGGGTCCTGAGTTCAATTCCCAGCAACCACATGGTGACTCACAATCATCTGTAATGGGGTCTAGTGCCCTCTTCTGGCCTGCAGGCATACACAGACAGAATATTGTATACATAATAAATAAATAAATATTAAAAAAAAAAAAAAAGAATTCTTCCAGAGAGGGAATATATACCATACCCAGGATCCCATACAACCCTCAAGGTCAAGCTATTGTCGAAAGACATCGGCAATATCTCAAAGAGGTCCTTATAAAACAAAAAGGGGGAGAAGTCTCCCCCCATCCACAACTGCAAAAGGCATTATTAACCATCAATATTTTAAATTTTCAAAAATCAGATGAACAAAATAGATTCCAGAAACATTGGGGATCCCTACCAACAAGGCCCTGCCTAAAGGTTAGGTGGAAGGATCCTCTCACCAGCCAATGGAGGAGCCCAGATCCCTGTTGACACAAAGCCTAGCATATGGATGTGTCTTCCCAAAAAGAGGGGAAATGCCTATATAGCTACCTTTTCATAACTTAAAATTTTTCCCCTCCCCTCAGGACAATGGGGAAGACCAAGATGACCAATAAGGAAAAAAAGAGATTATGGTGGCCAACCCTTAAATTCAAACACAAGAAAAGAAAAATCACCACTGCCCAAGGGAGACTGATCCTTGAGGAAAGTGCTGCCTGTTTATCTATGTCAGATGACCCTCCCGGTGGTAACCATGTTAGCTCTTCTCACGGGGATCAAGGTCCAGGCAGCAAGCCTCCACCAACCACATCATCTATCCCTAAGGTATCCTTCACCAAGCTGCCTAGAGATGTACGGGGATTAGAAACCTCGCCTTATTTGATGGAGATCATTAAGATGGCCTTTATGGCTTTAAACCTTATCCACCCTGAAGCCACTGAGGCCTATTAGATTTGCTTACAGCCAGGGGTAAATGGCTCTTATGAGATACTAGATAAACGCTGATATTTGTAGATGGGGAAACCTTGAGATGGGAGAGATGTCAGAACTGACTATCCCCCTTTCGCAGATGCCGAATGTAACTTGTGTCTCATACACCAGACACCCCCTTCTTAACCTCACTTGTGATATGGCTAATGGGTTTATACCTTCATGGAAGGTGCCCAAAGATCATGGGTATATTTGGATCTTCCAAGAGATGGGGGTTACTCCCTGCCTGTCTGACCCACTGATCATTCAGCATAATGATACTTGCCTGCATGCATTAATTTTCCCTCATGTACTTTACCACATGCAAGAAAAATTCCTGGCCTGAAGGCAAAAAAGAGAGAGCCCCTAATGGCCCTGGCTGTCACCACGTTGAAAGGGCTACAGGTGGCCGGGACTGCCCTGAGCACCTCATCCCTGGTGATTTTACAACAAGAAATGGAAATAATTCACTCACAATCGACAGCAACCATAAAATAGACAGAGACTGCATTACATTATTTACAAAAGTCTTTGGATTCCTTGGCAAGGGTAATCTTACAAAATAGGAGAGGCTTAGACTTGCTGTTTATGGAACAGAGAAGAATTTGCAGGGCACTTGGAGAAGAATATTGCTTCTATGCGGACCATTCCAGGATAGTTACAAGAATCCTAGATGAGTTAGAAAAGATATTGATTCGTTTAAGTCAAGACCCCCTGTGAGACCTGGTTTAATTGGTCCCCATGGCTTACCACACTCATCTCTTCCCTAATTTGGCTGATAGCTATTTGTTTATTGATCTGTCTTTTTGGCCCAGCAATCTCCAAAGACTGAAACAAGCATGGTCCTTCGAGTACATTATGATAGGCTTGATACATCTCACCCCATGGATGAACTCTCCATTTGAGGGTCTCCAGGCCAAAACTCCAAAACTCCGGATACGCTGACCCCATACCCTCTCCCCAGTGGGGTATTCTGGCCTAGAGACCTGGGTAGGGGGTGGGATATCAAACAAAAAGGGGGAGAGGTTAAGCCAAAATTATCTCAGGGCCTGTATCTCGAGGCCTGTAGGACAGAAAAAAGCCTGGCTCGAGTTTGAAGGATAGTCTCAAAGTGAGGATGAGACAGCAAAATCTAGGTAGAGGCCTCTCCAGCCAGAGGGAGGACTTGGCTGTCTCTCATTGGCTGGAGGTACTCCCGTATGTACAGCCCTTATGTCACTTAATCTATATAAGCTGATGCTCACAGTAATAAACCGAGTTCCTGCTTTGACTTGACTCCCTATCACGTCTGATTGTCCTGCATGTGGGACTGTGGAATAGGAAGATAACACACTCACCTTTCTCTGGGGAATAAAGCTAAGGAGGCCTGGCACCTCCCTCACACATGACTGAAGTCTACATGGAGATTATATTTGCTTCTAATTACCAATCTGATCAGGCAGTGTGAGATGGGGAGGCAAATAGACAATTTTACAACAACTGGAAATAGGGTTGCCTTTCTTTACCACTGTTGTCATTGCTTCTTGTGGCCACTTGGGGGAGAAATGGTAAAATGCATGTGTTTGCGTGCATGTATATATGTGTGTGTGTGTGTGTTCACCTTCCTGTACTTGCCAATTTTTGTATAGTACCTTTGACAGGATAACAATACTTTGTCTCTTTGACAAGCAGAGACAACAAAAAAGAACTATCATAAATATAAGAGATTAAATTTAGCAAGAGAGATAATTTTCTTTTTCTACACTTCCACTCTTGTCTTAAAAATAAAAGTCATAGGTAGGGCAAGGTGCCACATGTTTATCATACCAGCACTCACGAATCTGAGATAGAAGATTCACATGTTGGAGGCCCATTTTGCCTATATATCAAATTCTATATCAGCCTAATAGTGAAACAGTCTCAAAAAAAAAAAAAAAAGGGAAACCAGAAAATTAGGAAAAAGAGAGAAAGGGTTGAAAAGAGTGAAGAGGTGGAAGTTGGGGATGTGGCTAAATGGTAGAGCTTTTGACCAGAATATATAAAGTCCTAAGTTCGATCCCAGGACCATTGTAGGTAGGTAGGAGGAGAGAGAGAAACTGTCGTCCATTCCATCACCTCTGGGGTCCCACGGCCATCGGCATTCAGGCAAAATGTTTAGTCACCCTAGGTGCTATCATTTCCAGGTCCCCACAGCCACTCATGTGCCATCAGCATTCAGGCAAATTGCCTAATCATCCTTATGGAGCTTTATGCTCCCTGTAATCTATCCACAAGCACAGCATGGCCATGTAATCTATACGCATGCATGGCGTAGTTACTTAAGCCCCTTTACACATGCGCTGAACTACCTATAAAAAGTGGACATGCGTAACCCATGCTCTATTTCACCACGTTTCTTTCAGACAGATCTGTGCAACCCCCTCTTTATTAATAAAAACTTTTTTTTTTGTTTTTTCGAGACAGGGTTTCTCTGTAGCTTTGGAGCCTGTCCTGGAACTCCCTTTGTAGACCAGGCTGGCCTCGAACTCACAGAGATTCGCCTGCCTCTGCCTCCCGAGTGCTGGGATTAAAGGCATGCGCCACCTTAAAGTGGGTTTTGTTGTATATCTTGTGATCCATTCTCGTGCACAGTAATATCAGCAGAGAAAGAAAGAGAGAGCGAGAGAGAACAAGAAAGAGGAGCTGGTAAAATAGATCAGTTGGTGGACTGATACAAGAAATCTGAGGTTCGATCTCCAGCAACACATAAAATGGTAAAGTGTCACATGCCTATAAACCCAGTACTCAAGAAGTGAAGGTAGGAAGATCAAAGTTATTTTTGGCTACATTGTTAATAGCATAGCATATATGAAACCTTGTCTTAAAAAAAAAAAAAGACCAGGTGATGGTGGCACATGCCTTTAATCCCAGCACTTGGGAGGCAGAGGCAGACAGATCTCCTTGAGTTTGAGACCAGCCTGGTCTACAGAGTTCCAGAACAGCCAGGACTACACAGTGAAACCCTGTTTTGAAAAACAAAAACAATAAAATAAAGAGGTTGAAAGATAGGAAGAGGAAGAAATATCAAAGACATAGCCCTCAGGTAACAATGATCAATATTGAAATTTCACAATAAATAATGATGTACATCATAACAAGTGACACATTATATGTGGTGTATTTACATACAGCATATATTACACATTTTGCTTATTTGTGTTTTTGAAATAGAATTTCATTATGCAGCCCTGCCTGGCCTGGAACATGCTGTGTAGACCACATTAGCCTTGGACTCACAAAGATCCACCATCTAAGTGCTAAGATAAAAGGTATGTACCACTACATCTCAATATAGCATGTATTTTTATAAATACAAAAATGCATGCTATAAAATATCTGTAATTCAAATTTTATCTCAGTATGTCCCTAATTTTTATTTATTACTTCTAAAACAATCAGCTACAATCTCAAATGTTAAAAATTCTGTAAAATGTAAAACTAGATATTTGATTCTATCTTAGCATCACTCAGACTTTTCTGGTGACCTATGTGCTCTGTGAACAAAATATGGCCCTAAAGAAATTGGTGAAAAGATGCCCAGACTCTGGTAGGATACAGGGTGCTGATAAGATCAGAGCATAAAGTAATAATCCCAGCTACTCAGAAAGCTGAAGCTGGAAGATCATAAGTTTGAGGTCAGCTTGCACACCCTCCCAAAAGAAGAGAACTTTGATACTTATGAATAAGAAAGCTGCATTTGCTGTCATTTGTTCTGAGGAGCATGACTTGACTTTCACTTGATATCAGAGTTGACAAATTTGAAGTTTAGGGCTGGCTAGAGGTGTAATGTAGGGTAAAAAGGACAACTGGAGCAGGAAGCTGACCAAATCACTGAGCACCCTGACTCTGAACCCAGAGCCAGTGAAAGAAACACACCCTGTATTTGAGGCCTGAGCCTGGGAAGAAGCATCTTTATTCCTGAACTCAGAACTAAGGACGTGTGCCCTGGCTCTGAAACTAGTGTCAAAGAAACACACTTTGTCCCTAGAATCAGAGCCAGTGAGAGAAATGTGCCCTGGTCCTAAGGTTAGAGTCAAAAAGCTAAAAAGAACCAGGGAAAGAAACACAGTTTGGCCATGAAGGCAGAACCATATCTGCCCCTGACCAACTAAACTGACCAATCCCTGAGCAGAGAAAAACTAACCAATCCCTCTTCTTCCTGGGAAAACTCCACCCCTAAGAAGCCCTGTATAAGCCTCTTTGCTGGTTCAGTTATCCCTCCCTGGCAGAGGCAGCCACTCTCTTGAACTCCTCCTTCCCATATAAACTTCTTTCTCAAAGGAGTCTTGGGTGATGATCTTCATTCACCAGTGCAGAATAGAAGAACCTGGCTGGGACATCTCTTAGGGGACTGAGCTGAAAAACCTTGCTGAGAAGCTCCCTAGGGGACCTGAGCATGGTGGAGCAGAAAGAAGAACCTTGCTAGGATGCTCTTTAAGGGAGGCTGAGCAAGGCCAAGCAGAAAAAGTAACAACTTTTCTCTCATTTCTGCAGGGGCTTCCCCTTTAGCTAGTGTTATCCAATGAAGAAAAGAAGAAACATCTTGGGCTGGAGAAGAAGCAGAGGACTCTGCTAGGACATTCCATTAAGAGAGCAGAGCAGAACTCAGCTGTAGTGACTCTCCAGAGGAAGAGCAGGATCCCTATATCCTGTGGGGAGACCATGCCCCACCACAGCCCGTCTTCAGGTAGCCTGGCTTCCCAGTAGTCCTACTGTGGCTCCAGCCTCCAGAGCTGTTCTATTGCGGCTCTACCCCTCCAGAACTATCCTACCGGGGCTCTAGCCTCAAGGGTTGTCCTATTGCAGCTTTCTACCCCTCCAGAGCTGTCCTCTTGAAGCTCTAAGTATAGCTTGGCTTCCCAATAAGTCAGGATATCTCTGCAACACTCCAACTGTAACACATTCCCCTACATATATATCAGTGGCAGAACGCTTTGACTGCATGTGAGAAGCCTGGGTTTCAGTCCTAGAACTGCACAGAAATATTACAGATCCTTGCTGTTGTGGGTAAAGAATAAATTAGCTTACATGAGGCTAATCTTCATTGTCAGATGAATTGGATTACAAAATGCATAGGAGATTAGTAAAGAACACCTCTGTGAATTCATCTCCCAAGACAATTAGATCAGGAGGGCTCTGGCCTAATGAATGGGTGAATTCCTTGATGGACACATAATATGATGGCATTAGTGGAAAGTGGTAATTGGTAGGAAATAAAGCTGAATTGGAAGAAAGAGATCACTGGAGTCTTGGCTTTTTGGGCTATTTCTTCCTCTCACTACTCTGTCTATATTCCTTATTCTCGGCTTCCTGAATAGAATGCTGTGGACTGCTCCACCGTACCATCCCCACCTTCATTGACTGTGTTGATTTGAATGAGGATGCCCCCCACAGTCTCTGGCATGTGAATGGTGGTTCCTAGTAGGAGGTGGTATTTGGGTAGGATCAAGAAGTGAGGTCATGCCGGGCAGTGGTGGCGCACGCCTTTAATCCCAGCACTTGGGAGGCAGAGGCAGGCGGATCTCTGTGAGTTCGAGACCAGCCTGGTCTACAAGAGCTAGTTCCAGGACAGGCTCCAAAAAACCACAGAGAAACCCTGTCTCGAAAAACCAAAAAAAAAAAAAAAAAAAAAAGAAGTGAGGTCATATTAGAAGAAGTATGTCACCAAAGGTGGGCTTTGAGGTTACACATGCCATTTGAAGTTTACTGTCTCTATTTTGTGCTTACAGTTTGAGATGTTAGCCCTCAGCTTCCTGCTTCTGTTGCTGTGGGAGTACATTCCACCCTTTAGCCAATAGCATTTAAGATACCAGCCCACTTGGGTGTGGTGTCTTATACTGTAAATGCAGCTGTAAAGTGTGCATTTGCTCTCTTGCTTCTGGCTCTCGCTTCCGACTGCTAGACTCTGTTCCTATTCATGCAGAGGACCGTTATCTAGGACAGTGATCTGTAAGCTTTCCTTAAATAAATAACTCTTTATTATTCATAATTCTGAACTGGTATGGGATTATTTTGTGACTTCCACCATCATCTGGCACCCAACCATTTGGATTTAGAACCCTCCGTTCTGACTGCACGCCCCTAGGTGCCCAGCTCAGTGTGAGTCCTCAGTCAGCCCATCTCAGCCAAGGCCTGTGCGCAGAGTTGGCAGTTCATTTGGATATATAATTCTCAAGCAGCAGCTTTTCTTGCTACAGATCAGCTGCGATTCTTTATATTTTCTCATTACACACCTTGGAGTGGCTTCAAGTCTCCACGCTCTCTCCCGGGTGCTTATGCCCCACTGCCGTGCACCATGGAAACTCAGATGGAACATGGGCTTTCTGGGGTACCTCTGTTATATTGTTATTCCTGTGCTTGTGCAGTTGCTGGCCAATCAGGAACTACCGCAGAGTACACAGTCCATGATTTCTATTAAATATTTTTAATCTGAGCATATCTTTCAGCATTTCAATCCAAAACCAGATTCAAACCAGCCACGAGACTCCAAGTACACCACTATGCCCCGTTGGGTTTGTTTTGTAGCTGGCCTGTGGCACCTACTAGCAGGTAATGGTTATTGCAGCTACTCCAGCTCAAAATCAACCATAAGTAAGATTTATAATTTGAAATATAAATTATAAATTTATAATATTTTTACTTTGTAAAGAGAGGTATTTATTAAGTCACATTTTTGGAGACTGAAATTTCATAATAGGCTCCTCTATCTGCTCAGCCTATGGATAGCATCACAATGATAAAAAGCATTCATGGATGATATCACATATTGAGGCAGGAAGCCAGAGAGAATTTAAGGTACAGGTCTCAATCTTCAGGAACTAGTCAGAGTCTCATAAGAGATAAATTAATCCTCTTCAAGATTACACAGCTAATGACCTAACCAATTCTTACTAGTCCCCAGATCTTAATAGTCTCACCATCTCAACACTGCAGCACTGGGTTTTCTAGGACCATATTTTTCTGGTAATATAGGCAATTACAACTAACCCATGACAATAAATTTATAATATAAAAGGGTAATATGTCAGACAACCTAATCATCCAAGGTTTAAATAGCCCCTTTACTTAAACCATGTATGAGGTTTTACAAGACTTATATGATTTCCCTCCTACATCACTATTTTTAATTCTAGGGATTAGTCTTGTCCTCAATATTTTATTCTTAAAAATATAGTTTGACAATAGGGCTAAGAATGAGGTGCTTTTAGAAATGGGACAGTCTTTATAGACTGATACCTAGCTTCTCAAAAAAGAAGTCAGAACTCTGAAGGATATGAACAATTTAACTAACAAAACTCAGTTAACTGGAGTACTTTTAGAAATGGTACAGACTGATAGTAATTTATTTAAAGGAAAATTCAACACTCTAGAGAAGGATACAGCCAATTTGGCACATAAAACCCAATCAATGACAGTGGGTGCTGAAACATTATTTGAGAAAATTCATACTGTTGAATGTATTACTCAGACTCTGTCAAAGAGGTATGACAGATTGACTGATAAAATGTCTCTCCAAGAAGGCAATATGCATGCTATGAAGATTATGTCCAAGGATGAGACATTATCTCTACTGGAAAGATCTTGGAATCCTCAATGAGGGCATTGGAATAGAACACTGGACAGGAGATCCAGACTTTACAAAAGGCAGTGGTAAATAGATTTGAAAAGATTGAGGAACTTATCAAATTTGATGACCATGGACAAAAGGTACAAAGACAAAATTTAGCCTCATTGGTATGTAAAACCTCTGGGATAGCTTTCCCAAAGTTCTACCTGCCTTTCTGGTAATAACATCAGAAAGAGTATCTGGCCCCAAGTACCCTGAGGTTGTCAAAGAATATTCGTAGGAGTCAATATGTATGACTGATCTAAAGGAAATTAAATAAGCAATTGTAACTTATGGACTACATTTGTCATTTGTTAGGGAAATGGTCAAAATGTGGGCTTCAAGTAACAAAACAACACCATAAGAATGGACTTAGTTAATCTCAGCAGTCCCAGAAAATGGACTGAAGTTGCTTTTGAGGTGCTATTTTAAGGAAGAAGCTAAAATTTTAGAACAACAGAAAAAAGCAAAAGGATTTGAGATTTCCCTAGATCAAATTCTAGGTAAGGAACTTTATTCTGATCCTCAGGATCAAGCTCTTTATGATGACCACACCTTGTCCTTATGTGGCACAACAGCTTTAAAGGCTTGGGACAGGATTCAGGAACAAGAAAAGAGAGTTGAATCATACCTTAGGGTTAAACAGGGTCAGAGAGAACCTTTTAGTGACTTTTTACAAAGACTAACTAGTGCTGTACAAATAGGGGTAACAGACCCAGAAGCTAGATGTATAATAATTGAATCTTTGGATTATAAGAATGCCAACATAGAGTGCAAAAGATCCTTGGTCCTTTAAAGATCAAATCAGTACCCACGGATGAATGGGTATTGCATACAATGAATGTCGAGACACTTGACTATGGTACTGAAGCTTGGGTAGGAGAAGCAATTCCCACTGGTAAGAGAAGGCATCAAAATACCAAATGTTTTAATTGTGGTAGAATGGGACATCTGAGAAGGGATTGTAGACAACAGATTCCTAGGAATAATGTCTCCTCTGGGAATAGCAGAAATAGGAGGACTCAGCCTTCAGGTATATGTAGGAGATGTGGCAAAGACTGACACTGGACCAATGAATGTAGGTCAATGAAAGACAGACAAGGCAACCTGATACCATCAGGAAATGCTGTGGTGGGCCTCTCGCAGGCCCCCATGATAAATGTGATCCAGTCATTCCTAGTTACTGTGGAGAACGTGTCTCTCCTGGAAAATTAAAAAATCCAATGCCTGCTATAAAAAACAATACTGACCTGAATGATGGGTTAAATGTGGAGAATGAGTCAAAAATTCCAGTAGGACATAGAAAATGTATATTCTGGCAGACATCTACAAATGATCAAAGACCAAAGTTAAGAGTGTGTATAAATGTCATTTTTATTGTATAAATGGTTTTTTATTGAAGGCTTACTAGACATGGATGCAGATGTAAGTATCATTACTCCAGAATCTTGGCATCCTAATTCACCTCTTCAAGAGGTAGATGTTCAGTTCCTAGAAATTGGAACCTATCTCAGGTAAAACAAAGCACAAGATGGGTTGAATGCCTAAGGTCAGAAGGACAGAGAGGAAGACTGAGGCCATATGTAACTAATATTGCAGTGAATTTGTAGGGTCATGACCTATTGCAGCAATGGAATACCCAGATTAACATTCCTGAAGCCCCAAAAACTTATTTTCTGGGGAAAATATTAGAAAGTATTGTAGATGACAGTCACCAGCCATTTGGGCTGTACAAGAACACAAAGCAACTGATAAACCTTCAGAGATACTAACGGTCCCACTTTAAAATGGTTAACTGAGAAACCAATATGGGTTAAACAGTAGCCTTTAGCCAAGGAAAAGTTGCAGGCTTTAGAATAGCTGGTACAAGAGCAACTGAATGTTCGACATATTGAAAAATCTACCAGCCCTTGGAATTCTCATGTATTTGTTGTTAAAAAGAAATCTGTAAAATGAAATTCCAGATTGTAGAGGACCCATAGGTTAAATAACCTTGTTGATAGCTCTAATATCTGTCACCATTCTCCATTTTCCAGATTTCTCTGTTACCAAAGGGATGGCCTCTCATAGTTACTGATTTAAAGGATTTTCTCTTCACTACACCTTTACAAGAAAAGGATAGAAGACACACCCGCCCCCACCCCCACCCCCAAACCTGCCTTGTCTGCAAGGTCCTTAGCTGTGGAACAGTTTCCTGCCATTTCACTAAGGCTACCAACCCAGAGCAGTGAGTCCCTGACCAGAGGGCAGGCCTCAAGGTCCCCGCCAGGGAAAGCAAGCGGGCCCTTGCTGCTGGGGCTGCAGTCTCTGCTGTGATCTGCTGGACCTGCTCTGCCTGCGCCCTACTTCCCTTAGTCCCTGGCTCATTGGGGCATCCAGGAGTTCCTGTGTAGGTGCCGAGAAGTTTCATCGGGACGGGTGAGTGTGTGCTATCCTGGGGCGGACTGTCCAGGTAGAGAGCACAAACACCCCTCCCCCAGCTCCTGCTGCAGGGCTTGCTCTCCTACACACCCGCCCCCACCCCCACCCCCAAACCTGCCTTGTCTGCAAGGTCCTTAGCTGTGGAACAGTTTCCTGCCATTTCACTAAGGCTACCAACCCAGAGCAGTGAGTCCCTGACCAGAGGGCAGGCCTCAAGGTCCCCGCCAGGGAAAGCGGGCCCTTGCTGCTGGGGCTGCAGTCTCTGCTGTGATCTGCTGGACCTGCTCTGCCTGCGCCCTACTTCCCTTAGTCCCTGGCTCATTGGGGCATCCAGGAGTTCCTGTGTAGGTGCCCAGAAGCTTCATCGGGACGGGTGAGTGTGTGCTATCCTGGGGCGGACTGTCCAGGTAGAGAGCACAAACACCCCTCCCCCAGCTCCTGCTGCAGGGCTTGCTCTCCTACACACCCGCCCCCACCCCCACCCCCAAACCTGCCTTGTCTGCAAGGTCCTTAGCTGTGGAACAGTTTCCTGCCATTTCACTAAGGCTACCAACCCAGAGCAGTGAGTCCCTGACCAGAGGGCAGGCCTCAAGGTCCCCGCCAGGGAAAGCGGGCCCTTGCTGCTGGGGCTGCAGTCTCTGCTGTGATCTGCTGGACCTGCTCTGCCTGCGCCCTACTTCCCTTAGTCCCTGGCTCATTGGGGCATCCAGGAGTTCCTGTGTAGGTGCCGAGAAGTTTCATCGGGACGGGTGAGTGTGTGCTATCCTGGGGCGGACTGTCCAGGTAGAGAGCACAAACACCCCTCCCCCAGCTCCTGCTGCAGGGCTTGCTCTCCTACACACCCGCCCCCACCCCCACCCCCAAACCTGCCTTGTCTGCAAGGTCCTTAGCTGTGGAACAGTTTCCTGCCATTTCACTAAGGCTACCAACCCAGAGCAGTGAGTCCCTGACTAGAGGACAGGCCTCAAGGTCCCCGCCAGGGAAAGCGGGCCCCTGCGGCTGGGGCTGCAGTCTCTGCTGTGATCTGCTGGACCTGCTCTGCCTGCGCCCTACTTCCCTTAGTCCCTGGCTCATTGGGGCATCCAGGAGTTCCTGTGTAGGTGCCGAGAAGTTTCATCGGGACGGGTGAGTGTGTACTATCCTGGGGCGGACGGTCCCGGTAGAGAGCACAAACGCCCCTACACTAAGGCTACCCAACCAGAGCAGCGGGCAGGCCTCAGCAACCCCCGAAAGGGAGCGCAGGCACCCCCAGCTTGTACTGCAGTGTCGCCTGTGTTCTACTGGACCCCGCCCGACCCCTTGCATTCGGCCTTCTTTACGCGGGTCATTGGAATACCACGCATCCATGTTTTGGTGTTGAGGAGTTCACCTGGAAGGGAACGGTTCCTGCCCCTACACTGAGGAGATACACCTAGAGAGTTAGTCACAGCAAAGACTGGTCCAAGACATCAGGCCTCTCCTGGCTCCATTTGAAGGAAAAGATGGGCAGGCGCCAATGCAAGAATTCCCCCAACAACTTGAAAGGCAACGTGACATCACCAGGATCCAGGAATCCCGAAATGAGAAGTCTAAACCCTAATACAGAAGAATTAGAAGAATTCGACTCAAAAGTGAATTTTATGAAAATAATAGAGGACCTTAAACAGGAGGTGAAAAACTGCCACAACCAATTAGAGATTACAAACAAAAAGGTAGAGGAAATGAATAAATATCTCAAAGATACCCAAGAAAACCAAGAGAAACAAGAAAAAGTAATCAAACAGGTAAGGGAAACGGTTCAAGACTTGAAGAACGAAGTGGAAGTAATAAAGAAAACACATACCGAGGGAAGGATGGAGATGGAAAATTTGAATAAACGAACAGGAACTACAGAGACAAGTACCACCAACAGATTACAAGAGATAGAAGAAAGAATCTCAGACACTGAAGATACCATAGAGAAAATAAACACTCTCATCAAAGAAAACAGCATAACCAACAAATTCTCATCACAAAACATTCAGGAAATCTGGGACACAATAAAAAGACCAAACCTAAGAATAATAGGGATAGAAGAAGGAGAAGATCTACAGCTCAATGGTCCAGAAAATATATTTAATAAAATTATAGAAGAAAACTTTCCCAACCTTAAGAAAGATATTCCTTTGAAGGTCCAAGAAGCATACAGAACACCAAATCGACTGGATCAAAAAAAAACATCTCCTCGTCATATAATAATCAAAACACAAAACATACAGAATAAAGAAAGAATATTAAGAGCTGCAAAGGAAAAAGGTCAAGTTACCTATAAAGGTAAACCTATCAGACTTACACCTGATTTCTCTATGGAAACCATGAAAGCCAGAAGGTCCTCGATAGATATACTGCAGAAGCTACGAGACCATGGATGCAAGCCCAGACTACTATACCCAGCCAAGCTTTCGTTAACTATAAATGGAGAAAACAAAGTTTTCCAGGATAAAAACAAATTTAAACAATGCGTAGCCACAAATCCAGCCCTTCAGAAAGTAATTGAAGGAAAATCACAAACCAAGGAGTCCAACAATGCCCACAATAACTCAGACATCTAAAGACCCTTCACCAGCACAACTTGAAGAAGGGAAACACACAAACTCTACTACCAAAGAAAAGAAAGAAAGAAAGGAAAAATGACCGGAGTTAACAACCACTGGTCATTAATATCACTTAATATCAATGGACTCAACTCACCTATAAAGAGGCACAGGCTAAGAGATTGGATACGAAAACAGGATCCAACATTCTGCTGCTTACAAGAAACACACCTCAACCACAAAGACAGACATCTACTCAGAGTAAAGGGCTGGGAAAAGGTTTATCAAGCAAATGGACCTAAGAAACAAGCAGGTGTGGCCATACTAATTTCTAAGAAAGTTGACTTCAAACTAAAATCAATCAAAAGAGATGGAGATGGACATTTTTTACTCATAACAGGAACAATTCACCAGGATGAAATCTCAATCCTGAATATAAATGCCCCTAATATAAAAGCACCCACTTATGTAAAAGAAACGTTACTAAAACTCAAGGCAGTCATCAAACCACACACACTAATAGTAGGAGATTTCAACACTCCTCTCTCACCAATGGACAGGTCAATCAAACAGAAACCTAACAGAGAAATAAGAGGATTAAGGGAGGTAATGAATCAAATGGACTTAACAGACATCTATAGAACATTCCACCCAAATAGGAAAGAATATACCTTCTTCTCTGCAGCTCATGGAACCTTCTCAAAAATAGACCACATACTCGGTAACAAAGCAAACTTACACAGTTACAAAAAAATATCGGTAACCACCTGTGTCTTATCAGATCACCATGGATTAAAGTTAGAATTCAACAACAATGCTATCCCCAGAAAGCCTATGAACTCATGGAAACTGGACAGTCAACTACTGAACCTCACCTGGATCAAGGAAGAAATAAAGAAAGAAATTAAAGTCTTTCTTGAATTCAATGAAAACGAAGACTCAACATACTCAAACCTATGGGACACTATGAAGGCGGTGCTAAGAGGAAAATTCATAGCATTAAGTGCCCACTTAAAGAAAACGGAGAAAGCACACATTGGAGACTTAATAGCCCACCTGAAAGCTTTAGGAAAAAAAGAAGCAGACTCACCTAGGAGAAGTAGAAGACTGGAAATAATCAAATTGAGGGCTGAAATCAACAAAATAGAAACACAGAAAACAATCCAAAGAATCAATGAAACAAAAAGCTGGTTCATGGAGAAAATCAATAAGATTGATAAACCCCTATCCAAACTAATCAAACGGCGGAGAGAGAATACGCAAATTAACAAAATCAGAAACGAAAAGGGAGACATAACCACAGACTCAGAGGAAATTCAGAGAATCATTAGATCTTACTACAAAAATCTGTATGCCACAAAATTGGAAAATGTTATAGAAATGGACACTTTTTTAGATAAATACCATATACCAAAGTTAAACCAGGACCAGGTGAACAATCTAAATAGACCTGTTAGTCTCGAAGAATTAGAAGTTGTTATAAAAAACCTCACCACCAAAAAAAGCCCAGGTCCAGATGGCTTCAATGCAGAATTCTACCAGAACTTCCAAGAAGACCTAATACCTATACTCCTTAATGTATTTCACAATATTGAAACAGAGAAGTCATTGCCAAATTCCTTTTATGAAGCTGAAGTTACTCTGATACCAAAACCACACAAAGACACAACCAAGAAAGAGAACTACAGGCCAATCTCACTCATGAACATCGACGCAAAAATACTCAATAAAATACTGGCAAACCGAATCCAAGAACACATCAGAAAAATTATCCATTATGATCAAGTAGGCTTCATCCCAGAGATGCAGGGCTGGTTCAACATACGAAAATCTATCAATGTAATCCATCATATAAATAAACTGAAAGAAAAAAACCATATGATCATTTCATTAGATGCTGAAAAAGCATTTGACAAAATTCAACATCCCTTTATGATAAAGGTCTTAGAGAGATTAGGAATACAAGGGTCGTTCCTAACTATAATAAAAGCTATTTATAGCAAGCCGTCAGCTAACATCAAATTAAATGGAGAGAAACTCAAAGCTATTCCACTAAAATCAGGAACACGACAAGGTTGTCCACTCTCTCCATACCTCTTTAATATAGTGCTTGAAATTCTAGCAATAGCAATAAGACAACATAAGGGGATCAAAGGGATTCAAATCGGAAAGGAAGAAGTTAAACTTTCATTATTTGCAGACGATATGATAGTGTACATAAGCGACCCCAAAAACTCCAGCAAAGAACTCCTTCAGCTGATAAACACCTTTAGTAGCGTTGCAGGATACAAGATCAATTCCAAAAAATCAGTTGCCCTCCTATACACAAAGGATAAGGAAGCAGAGATGGAAATCAGAGAAGCATCACCCTTCACGATAGCCACAAATAGCATAAAATATCTTGGGGTAACCCTAACCAAGGAAGTAAAGGATCTATTTGACAAGAACTTTAAGTCAATGAAGAAAGAAATTGAGGAGGATACCAGAAAATGGAAGGATCTCCCTTGCTCTTGGATAGGGAGGATCAACATAGTAAAAATGGCAATTCTACCAAGGGCAATTTATAGATTCAATGCAATCCCCATCAAAATCCCATCAAAATTCTTCACAGATCTTGAGAGGACAATAATCAACTTTATATGGAGAAACAAAAAACCCAGGATAGCCAAAACAATCTTATATAATAAAGGATCGTCTGGAGGCATTACCATCCCTGACCTCAAACTCTATTACAGAGCCTCAGTATTGAAAACAGTTTGGTATTGGCATAAAAACAGAGAAGTCGACCAATGGAACCGAGTAGAAGACCCTGATTTTAACCCACAAACTTATGAACACCTAATTTTTGATAAAGGAGCTAAAAGTATTCAATGGAAAAAAGAGAGCATCTTCAACAAATGGTGCTGGCAGAACTGGTTGTCAACGTGTAGAAGAATGAAAATAGATCCATATCTATCACCATGCACAAAACTCAAGTCCAAATGGATTAAAGACCTCAATATTAGTCTGAACACACTGAACCTGATAGAAGAAAAAGTTGGAAGTACTCTACAACATATGGGTACAGGAGATCACTTCCTACGTTTATCCCCAGCAGCACAGACATTAAGGGCAACATTGAATAAATGGGACCTCCTGAAACTGAGTAGCTTCTGTAAAGCAAAGGACACTGTCACTAAGACAAAAAGGCAACCCACTGACTGGGAGAAGATCTTCACCAACCCTGCAACAGACAAAGGTCTGATCACCAAAATATATAAAGAACTCAAGAAACTAAACTTTAAAATGCTAATGAACCCAATAAAAAAAATGGGGCACTGATCTGAACAGAGAATTCTCAACAGAAGAAATTCAAATGGCCAAAAGACACCTAAGGTCATGCTCAACCTCCTTAGCGATAAGGGAAATGCAAATTAAAACAACTTTGAGATACCATCTTACACCTGTCAGAATGGCTAAAATCAAGAACACCAATAATAGCCTTTGCTGGAGAGGTTGTGGAGAAAGAGGCACACTCATTCATTGCTGGTGGGAATGCAAACTTGTGCAACCACTTTGGAAATCAGTGTGGCGATTTCTCAGGAAATTTGGGATCAACCTACCCCAAGATCCAGTAATACCACTATTGGGAATATACCCAAGAGATGCCACATCAAATGACAAAAGTATCTGTTCAACTATGTTCATAGCAGCATTGTTTGTAATAGCCAAAACCTGGAAACAACCTAGATGCCCTTCAATGGAGGAATGGATGAAGAAAGTGTGGAATATATACATATTAGAGTACTACTCAGCAGTAAAAAACAATGACTTCTCGAATTTTGCGTGCAAATGGATGGAAATAGAAAACACTATCCTGAGTGAGGTATCCCAGACTCAAAAAGAGGAACATGGGATGTACTCACTCATAATCGGTTTCTAGCCATAAAATAAAAGACATTAAGCATATAATGTGTGATCCTATAGAAGCTAAATAAGAAAGTGAACCCAAAGAAAATCATATAGTCATCCGCATGGAGAGGGGGAAGTAGACAAGATTCCAGGGCAAAAAATGGGAACTTGCGGGTGAGGTGGCATGGGGCAAAGGGGAAATGGGATGAGAAATATGAGAAGGGGAGGATGGGAGGAGCTCGGAGGATTGGGATGGTTGGGATATAGGAAGGATGGATACGGGAGCAGTGAAGTATATATCCTATCTAAGGGAGCCATCTTAGGGTTGGCAAGAGACTTGACTCTTGAGGGGTTCGCAGGTGTCCAGGAATATGTCCCCAGCTGGTACCTTGGGCAACTAAGGAGAGGGAACCTGAAATGACCCTATCCTATACTGATGAATATCTTGCATATCACCTTAGAACCTTCATCTGGCGATGGATCGAGGTAGAGACAGAGTCTCAATTTGGAGCAACGGTCTGAGCTCTTAAGGTCCAAATGAGGAGCAGAAGGAGGGAGAACATGAGCAAAAAATCAGGACCACGAGGGATGCACCCACCCACTGTGACAGTGGAACTGATTTATTGGGAGCCCACCAAGGCCAGCTGGTCTGGGACTGAATAAGCATGGGTTGATTCCGGACTCTCTGAGCATGGCGGTCAATGAAGACTGATGAGAAGCCAAGGACAATGGCACTAGGTTTCGATCCTAATACATGAACTGGCTTTGTGGGAGCTTAGCCTGTTTGGACGCTCACCTTTCTGGACGTAGATAGAAGGACCTTGGTCTTCCCGCAGGGCAGGGAATTTGGACTGCTCTTCAGTATCGAGAGGGAGGGGGAATGGAGTGGGGGGAGGAGAAGAGGAGTGGGGATAGGGGGAGGGAAGTGGGGGGAGGGCAATATTTGGGAGGAGGGGAGGGAAATGGGAAATGTGGAGCAGGTGGAAATTTTAATTAAAAAAGAATAAAAATAAATAAATAAGTAAAAAAAAAAAAAAAAGAAAAGGATAGAAAAAAGTTTGCCTTCACAGTGCCTACTTATAATAATTCTCATCCTACTAGGAGATATCAATAAACTATCCTCCCACAGGGAATGTTCAATAGCCCCACCCTGTGCCAATACTTTGTCAATCAGTCATTGGAAATAATATGTAAGAAATTTCCTAAATCTATAGTCTATAATTACATGGATGACATTTTGTTATCTAATTCAAATACAGATACTTTGTTATCTAATTCAAATACAGATACTTTACTTTGAAGAAGTAAAGAACATTTTGCCTAAATGGGGATTATAAATTGCTCCTGAAAAGATTCAGAGAGGAGATTATATTAATTACCTTGGTTACAGAATAAGTTTGCAGAAAATTAGAACACAAAAGGCACAGATTAGGAGAGACTGCTTGCAGACTCTTAATGACTTTCAAAGATTACTGGGGGACATCTCCAGTCTATGACTGGCTGTTAGGATAACATCTGACCTAATAGTTCATCTGTATAAAACTTTAGATGGTCATAAAGACTTAAATAGTCCCAGAGAATTAATAGCTGAAGCAGAAAAGGAATTGATGATTGTTGAGGAGAAATTATAGGAGGCATATGTGGATAGGGTAAATACAAATCTTGATCTAGTCATAGTGCCTTCCAGAATTTCTCCTATAGGAATTTTAATGCAGAGGGATGATATTATCTTAGATAGGATCTTTTTACCACATAAACCAAGTAAAAAATTTAAAACTTATGTAGAAAGGTCTCTGAATTAATTATAAAAGGAAAATTGAGACTTCGACGATTAGCAGGTATAGATCCAGAAAAGATTGCAGTGCCTTTTACTGCTGATGAAATAAAAAAGTTGTGGGAAGACAATGAACCCTGGTAAAGGGCTTGTGCTAATTTTTTGGGAAAAATTAATAGCAATTATCCCAAAAGCAATAGACTTAACCTTATAAAGCATACTTCTTGGATTCTCCCCTGAATTGTACATGATGCACCAATAACTGGAGCCCATACATTTTATACTGATGCAAGTAAATCAGAGAAGACGGGTTACAAATCAGAAGAATTAAGTAAGGTGGAACAAAGCCCTTATAATTCTGCCCAGAATTATATGTTATTCTTATGGTACTAAGGGATTTTAAAGAACCTCTTAATATAGTTACTGAGTCACAATATGCAGAAAGAGTTGTCTTGCATATTGAAACCACTGAATTTATACCAGATGATATGTAATTGACTTCATTATTCATCCAGGTGTGAGACATAATCAGGAATAGACTTTGTCCTATAAACATAACACACATCCAATCCCATATGGGTCTGCCAGGTCCTCTAGCACAAAATAATGCAGAAATTGATCCATTATTCATTTGAAGTATGTAGCAGGCATCTGAATTTCATTAAAAAAAAATCATGTCAATAGCAAAGGTTTAAATAGTTTTCTATTACATGGCAACAACCTAAAGAGATAATAAACACATGTCCTACTTGCTCGTTCTATAACCAAACACCATTGGCTGCAGGGAGGAACCCTAAGGGTACTCAAAGGAATGAAATCTGGTAGATGAATGTGTTTCACTTTGCAGAATTTGGTAAATTAAAATATTTACACCACACCATAGACACGTACTCAGGTTTCCAATGGGCCTTGAGCTCAGAAAAGCCTGATTCGGTAACACACATTTATTAGAAGTTATGGTCATCTGGGCATTCCTGCACAAATAAAGACAGACAATGGTCCAGCATATGTATCTAAAAAACTGAAAAGGTCTTTTGCCTATTACAATATAAAGCACATTACATGTGTATCAAATAATCCTACAGGTCAGGCAGTTATAGAAAAGTCAAATCATACTATAAATGCTATGCTGAACAAACAGAAAGGGATGGAAAATACCCCCAGAAATAAATTGCATAATCCTTTATTAACCTTGAATTTCCTTAACACTAATGAGAAAGGAATGACAGCAGCAGAGAGGCATTGGAAAATGGAAAAAACTTCTGAACTGAATCAACCACTGTGTTTCAAGGATGTGTTGACCTCACAATGGAAACCAGGAGATGTGTTATGTTGGGGAAGGGGTTTCACTCTTGTTTCCACAGGAGAAGAAAAGCTATGGATACTATTAAAATTAAAAAATATTCACTGTGAAAAGAAGAAACCTCTTGAAAAAGAGAAATGACAGCTCATCCACAAAGGTGACAAGCATACAGGTGGTAAGGAAAGCATATAGGGTTGGGGTAGGGTTCTGCTCTTATCTTTACAGGAAAATACACATCTTCAAAAATTCAAGAGACCCTGGATGTTTGAATGCTGACAGAAGGAAAAATAACTATCCACTAAGGATCACCTAGAAAAAGGAATATGAGTGATGAGTTCAGGTAATTATACATATACATTTAAATAGATAGATATAAATATAGATATATATTTATGAATATATAGAGCTGAGTTTGGAGTTGGTCAATGGCTCTCTACTTATCTAAATCCAAGTGTGTTGTTAAAAGGACCATTCAGAGTTTCTATCTCATATCGGGTACCATCTGGTATGGGACAGAAGGAAGACTTTAGGAAAAATTTTATTTTCTCCATGTCTATTTTGACTATATTATAATCTTTATTGAGTGTATGTCTCTATGAATTATGTTTATGTTTTCCACAATGAACAATAGATTTTCCTACAGATCCTTTTCCTACAATAATCTTTGAAGTTTCCAGAAAGAAGATGGAGCCTAAGCAATAACCTTTGCTTCAGCAGGCCTGAGCCAGCTATCTCAGCAAGGGCAGGCCCGAGGCAGTGACCTCCACAGGAGCAGGCTTGACCCAGGGACATCTGCTGAAGTAGGCAGGAGGCAATGGCCTCCACAGGAGCAGGAACAAGGGAGCCACCACTGAGGGAGTAGGCCCAAACTAGAGACCTCTGAGGTAGTAGACATGAACCTGCAATGTCCACCCTAACCTAGAAGGGAATGAGACTGGGAATGACTTGCTGCATATGGGAAAGCTCAGAATCTAGATTTAGGTGGGCCCTACCCTACTCTTCATTATATATGAACACCTGTGCTATAACATACACACAGATGCAAGGGAGTGGAATTTCCTATAGAGCAAATAACTCAGAAGATATACATTTGACTGATCCATTTGTGCAAGCAAAACAGGTAATCTCTGGAACTTGTTATACTGGCACACATCTGTTCACAAGGCCCTTTGCTTAATCCCAAATACAACCTTCTTCATCTTTATCAGAAGAATATTTACACATCATGAAATAAGTAAATTGAAGTATGTGCTAAAGAATACTATACAGCAGTTTATTGGAACAAACTGGAAGGAGAGAGAACTTGAGTTTTTGTTCCATATTCCTGAAAGTATAGATCCCATTTTGTTTTATTTTTGTTCTTACAGTGTGGGGAGAAAACTCAAGGCCTTATGCATACTAGGTAATGTTCTACCACTGAACTATATTTCAAGCCTCCTACTTATTAATTTATGTTACTGAGTAATTCATTTTTGTAAGTTTACAATATGTGGTATTGATTCTCCTGCTTGCCCATAGTGATCTTCAAAACTTAGACTTTGCTCCAGGGAAGTCACCCAAAAGATAATTTAAAAGTCAATTTGAGGTTCCTTATTTATTTTTACAAGCAATGTGGGCTTCTGATAAACATGATATTATGGTGATTCCAAATATTTAACAGAACTCATATTCTTTTTTCTTTTCTTTTTTTTTTTTTTTTTTTTTTTTGGTTTTTCGAGACAGGGTTTCTCTGTGGCTTTGGTGCCTGTCCTGGAACTAGCTCTTGTAGACCAGGCTGGTCTCGAACTCACAGAGATCCACCTACCTCTGCCTCCCGAGTGCTGGGATTGAAGGCGTGCACCACCACCGCCCAGCCAGAACTCATATTCTTAAAAGAATTCTACTCTTTCAAATTAAAACTCATTTTAAAAATTTTAAAAAACAATATATGGTATTGATCAAAATGCCTTTTTCCTATACAGATATCCATTTATTCCATCACCAATTATTGAAAAGATTATCAATTGTCCATTGAATTGATTTTGTGTAAAAAAAAAAAAAAACAACTAAAATTCTAAGAATGAGGTCATACACTTGTAATATCAGCCCTTAGAAGACTAGGGCAAGACAATTGTAAATTCAATTTGTGATAGTCTATATTATATCTTATAAGCAACTTTATCCAAAATGTAAGAACTCAAGCGTCTTTGGCCCTTCAAGATGGACTCAATAACATTGTTGCAACTAAAAACTTCTAACTGTTCAGAATTGAAATGGGACTGTGAAAGTCTTCTACATTTGAAGTACAAATAATAAAAACTCAGAGACAGATATTGGAGTTCAATCTGAAGACCAGAAAGTTTGAATTTCAATAGACATTTTTGTTCAAAGAAAGGTACTATAGAAATGAAAATAGGTTTGGGGAGAAGTAAAATTTTTGAAAAGAGAGTTTTGGTAACCTTAGCCCCTAGATTTTATCTTCCTTCTGTCTCACAACAGATAGTTCCTGATATGAGACAGAAACTCTGAATTTTAACAACATGCTTAGGTTTAGAGAAGGAGAGCCACCATCCAACTCCAAAGCCAGCTTTGAGTTTTAAGTGAGTTGTGACTACCATTTTACTGACAAGTAGGGAGTTATGTTTAGGTAGTGAGATTTTATCCTACCTAGGATATTGGTATCATAAGTCATGTTTCTCTTTCCTTGGTGATTCTTTCTGGATAGGTATCTTTTCTTCTTTAGGCATCTAGGTGCACAAAGTCTCATGACTTTTCAAATATGGGTATTTTCCTGCAAAGACAAGAACAGAACCATGCCCCAACCCTTATGAGGTTTTCTTACAACCTGTAAGATTGCCAACTCTGTGAATTAGCTGTCATTTCTCTTTATCAAGAGGTTTTTCCTTTTCAACTGAATCTCGATTAATTTTGAAAGTATCCATAGGTTTTCTTCTCCTGTAGAAACAAGAGCAAAACCCCTTACCCAACGTAGCACATTTCCTGGTCCTAGGTTTCTGAGGTCAATACATCCTTGAAATATACCAACAGATCTAATTCAGAAGTTTTTTTCTATTATCCAATGTCTCTCTGCTGCCGTTGTTCCATTCTCCTTAGCATTAAGAAAATTCAAGGATAATAAATCAGGGAAGGCTGGTTACAAATCAGAAAATTTTAAGTAAAGTGGTACATAGTAAAAATGCAATCTTACTGAAAGCAATCTACAGATTCAATGCAATGCCTATCAAAATCCCAGAAAAATTCTTCACTGACCTCGAAAGAATGGTACTCAACTCCATATGGAAAAGCAAAAACCCAGGATAGCCAAAACAATCCTGTATAATAAAAGAACTTCTGGAGGTATCACAATCCCTGACTTCAAACTCTACTACAGAGCTACAGTACTGAAAACAGCCTGTTATTGGCATAAAAACAGACAGGATGACCAATGGAACCAAATTGAAGACCCGGATATTAATCCACACTCCTTTGAACACCTGATTTTTGACAAAGAAGCAAAAAATATCAAATGGAAAAAAGAAAGCATATTTAACAAATGGTGCTGGCATAACTGGATATCAACATGTAGAAGAATGAAAATAGATCCATATCTATCACCATGCACAAAACTCAAGTCCAAATGGATCAAAGACCTCAACATAAAGCCAGCCACACTGAACTTTGTAGAAGAGAAAGTGGAAAGTACACTGGAATGCATTGGTACAGGAGACCACTTCCTAAATATAACCCCAGTAGCACAGAGACTGAGAGAAGCAATTAATAAATGGGACCTCCTGAAACTGAAAAGCTTCTGTAAAGCAAAGGACACAGTCAACAAGACAAAACGACAGCCTACAGAATGGGAAAAGATCTTCACTAATCCCACATCAGACAGAGGTCTGATCTCTAAAATATACAAAGAATTCAAGAAATTAGTCATCAAAAGAACAAATAATCCAATAAAAAAAAATGGAGTACAGACTTAAGCAGAGAACTCTCAACAGAGGAATCTAAAATGGCGGAAAGACACTTAAGGAAATGTTCAACATCCTTGGTCATCAGAGAAATGCAAATCAAAACAACTCTGAGATTCCATCTTACACTTGTAAGAATGGCCAAGATCAAAAACACTGACGACAACTTATGCTGGTGAAGATGTGGGGTAAAGGGAACACTTCTGTGTTGCTGGTGGGAATGCAAGCTGGTACAATCCCTTTGGATGTCAGTGTGGTGATTTCTCAGAAAATTAGGAAACAACCTTCATCAAGACCCAACAATACCACTTTTGGGTATATACCCAAAGGATGCTCAACTGTGCCACAAGGACATGTGCTCAACTATGTTCATAGCAGCATTGTTTGTCATAGCTAGAACCTGGAAACAACCTAAATGCCCTTGACCAAAGAATGAATAAGAAAAATGTGGTACATTTACACAGTGGAGTACTATACATCAAAAAATAACAACTTCTTGAATTTTGCAGGCAAATGGATGTAGCTAGAAAACATCATTTTGAGTGAGGTAACCCAGACCCAGAAAGACAATTATCATATGCACTTACTCATAAGTGGTTTTTAAACATAAAGCAAAGAAAACCAGCCCACAAATCACAATCCCAGAGAACCTAGACAACAATGAGGACCCTAAGAGAGACATACATAGATCTAATCTACATGGGAAGTAGAAAAAGACAAGACCTTCTCCCAGTCAGTGGGTTGCCTTTCTGTCTTAGTGACAGTGTCCTTTGCTTTACAGAAGCTTCTCGGTCTCAGGAGGTCCCATTTATTCAATGATGTCCTTAGTGTTTGTGCTGCTGGGGTTATACGTAGGAAGTGTTCTCCCGTGCCCATGTGATGTAGAGTACTTCCCACTTTCTCTTCTATCAGGTTCAGTGTGTTTGGACTGATATTGAGGTCTTTAATCCATTTGGACTTTAGTTTTGTGCATGGTGATAGATATGGATCTATTTTCATTCTTCTACAGATTTGGCAATGGGTTTTTGATCCTAATGCACATAATGGCTTTGTGGGAACCTAGGTAGTTTGGATGCTCACCTTAATAGACCTGGATGGATGTGGGTGGTCCTTGGACCTCCCACAGGGCAGGGAAACCTGATTGTTCTTTGGGCTGAGGAGGGAGGAAGACTTGATTGGGGGAGGGGGGAAATGGGAGGTGGTGGCGGGGAAGAGGCAGAAATCTTTAATAATTAAATAAATAAATAAAAGACAAGACCTCCTGAGTATATTAGGAGCATGGAGACCTGGGAAAAGGGCTGAAGGGGAGAGGAGAAGAAGGTAGAGAAGCAGAGAAAAATGTAGAACTCAATAAAAATCAATAAAAAAATTAAAAAATATTGACAGGGGACCTATTACCTAAGAAGCAGGCCAGATCCAAGGACATCTGCCGGAAAAGGCCTGAGCAATAACCTTTGCTTCAGCAGGCCTGAGCCAGCTATCTCAGCAAGGGCAGGCCCTAGGCAGTGACCTCCACAGGAACAGGCTTGACCCAGGGACATCTGCTGAAGTAGGCAGGAGGCAATGGCCTCCACAGGAGCAGGCTTGATCCAGGGACATCTGCTGAAGTAGGCAGGAGGCAATGGCCTCCACAGGAGCAGGCTTGACCCAGGGACATCTGCTGAAGT
Source organism: Chionomys nivalis (assembly GCF_950005125.1). Lineage (NCBI taxonomy): Eukaryota > Metazoa > Chordata > Mammalia > Rodentia > Cricetidae > Chionomys > Chionomys nivalis. The sequence continues at coordinate 73,133,738 of NC_080112.1, read as the reverse complement.
AGGCAGGAGGCAATGGCCTCCACAGGAGCAGGCTTGATCCAGGGACATCTGCTGAAGTAGGCAGGAGGCAATGGCCTCCACAGGAGCAGGCTTGACCCAGGGACATCTGCTGAAGTAGGCAGGAGGCAATGGCTCTACAGGAGCAGGAACAAGGGAGCCATCACTGAAGGAGTAGGCCCAAACCAGAGACCTCTGAAGCAATAGATCTGAGCCAGTGACCTCCACAGGAGCAGGTACAAGGAAGCAACTGCTGAGGGAGCGGGCTGGAGCCAGAGACCTCTGTGGGACCTCACGCCATCAGGGACCTCCAAGGGAGGAGGCCCTTGTGGAAACAGGCCTGAGGCAGTGACCTCTACCCAAGCAGGCCTGAACCAGCTACTTCCGGCCAGAGCAGGCCTGAGGCAGCTACGTCAGCCAGAGCAAGCCTAAGGCAGCTGCCTCCACAGGAGCAGGCTTGAGCAAGTGACCTCCACCAGAGCAGGGCCAAGGCAATTACCTCCACAGGAGTAGGTACAAGGTAGCCACCACTGAGGGAGCAGGCCCAAACCAGAGTTTTCTGCAGGTTCAGGCACAAGTCAGAAACCTCTGAGGGAGCAGGCCTGAACCAGAGCAGGTCCAAGGCAGCGACCTCAGTGGAAGCAGCCCCAAGCAAGCAATTTTTGTGGGAGCTTCCAGACAACTAACCAGAAGCATTCAGTTCAATTGATACATAGCTCCCTGTTTCAGCAGTTTTGTTCCTGAGTTGGTTTCCTAAGGAAATTCTTGTCCTGACACAGTGGCACATGACTGTGATGTTGACAACTGAGAAGGACATTCAGGGCTGTTGAGTTTGTTTGTGGCCCTCTTGAACTACAAAATGACACCTAAAATGTTTAAAAAGGAAAAAAAATCTTCCTATTGGGTTCAATATGGCCATGTTCACTGCAGTGTGGTTTCTGGTGGTAAGGAGCTAGATGTAAGACACTAGATGCAAAGTGTGGACTACCATACTGCAGAAAGAAATAGCTGGCCGGGCAGTGGTGGCACGTGCCTTTAATCTCAGCACTTGAGAGGTGGAGGCAGGCAGATCTCTGTGCATTCAAGGCCAGCCTGGTCTACAGAGTGAGTTCCAGGATAGTGAAGGCTTACACAGAGAAACCCTGTCTCAAAAAAAATAATAATAATAATAAAAGAAGAAATAGTGTGTCTGCTATAAACAGCTTTCAAGCAGAGCACTGATGGAAGAATGAAAAGTGTAATATGATGACATTTTATGTACTGAAACACATACACACACAAAATAAAAGATGCATCGGGCACAGTAACATTCACTTGCAATTTCAATATCCTGGAGGCTAAGTCAAAATTGGGTTTGATGTCCACTAGGGCTCCATAGCGAGACCGTGTCTCAGAAAAATTAAAATCTTTGAGATAAGCAATAAAAGTAAGTAAAGTAGCTGGCTTCACTTAGAAGCTGGACTGTTACAAGAAAAACAACTAGCTGGGCAGTGGTGGCCCGTGCCTTTAATTCCAACACTCAGGAGGCAGAGATAGGTGGATCTCTGTGAGTTCAAGGCCAGCCTGGTCTACAGAGTGAGTTCCAGGACAGCCAGGGCTGTTATACAGAGAAACACTGTCTTTAAAAAGAAAGAAAAATAGAAACATCTAGAATTTCTGTCCTAAAAAAAAAGCTAGCACTGTCAAACTTGATAACAGCATGTCTTTATTTTTTAAGATGTTATTCCTAATATTTTGAGGTGTATTTCTTTTCTTTTATGTATTTGGGTATTTTGTCTGAGTGATGCAAGTCTATGCACCACATGTGTACCTGGTGCTCATGGATGTCAGATTTCTGGAATTGAAGTTACAGGCAGTTGTGAGCTGCCATGCCGGTGCTGACAATCAAAGCCAGAACCTATGTAAAAGCGGTCAGTGCTCTTAATCACTGAACCATCTCTGCAGCCCAAGATTTTATATTTAAATTATATGTGTTGTATGTGAGTATGGTTTGCACATATGAGTGCAATGACCACGTAGTCCAGAAGAGAGTGGTGGGTCTCACTGAAACTGAAGTTACAAGCCTTTGTAAGTCACGTGAAGTGGGTACTAGAAACTGAACTCTGGGCCTCTGCTAGAGCAGTATGTGCTCTTAACTTGTGAGCCATCTGTTCGGCCTCCATGCCTTTCTTTTTAGTGATTTTTGTCCACCTTCTCTTATCTTAAAGAAAAAGAACTATCATTGTTTGCAATCTGCAATAATATCCTAGTAAATCTTGGACTACAATCCATAAGTCTTCTGCCTGTATATTTTGTAATTCAGATGTTAGAACAATGTTTAGAATGACTGGGGATGTACCTTATTGGTAGAGCACTTGCCTGATGTGCACACAAAGCCCTGGGTTCAATTCCCAAAAGGAAAGATAAAAGGAAAGAAGAGAGGCAGGCAAGGAAGGAAGCAAAAGAGGCAGTGGAGGAAGGAAGGTGAGAAGTCAAGTATGGTGGCGCATGCCTGTAATACTTTCCCCTAGCACTGGGGAGGCTGAAGCAGAAGGATTGTTGAGTTTAAGACCACCCTAGGCTACATAGGTCTAGATAAGCCTGGACTACAGAACAAGACACTGTCTCAAAAAAGGAAAGTGAGGAAAGAGAAGGGGAAAGAAAAAAGGAAGAGAAGTTATTATATAAGAAAGTTTATTTAATTCTGGCAAAAATAATTGAGGAAATGTGTTCTTGAAGGACAGAAAATATTGTGACTTTTCCAGGCCAACTCTTATCTGTGGTCCAAATCGCATCTCCATCTCTCTGCCAAGTCTAAATTCAACTTAATCCCTGGGTGATTATCCTGAATGTGGTCTACCAAGTACATTATTCAAAATAAGAAGTAATATAATTTCTGGGCTGTCAAAATGACAGATACAAGCACTTTGTCGCAAGCCTGAGATCCATGAGTTCATGAGTTCAATTCCTAACCCAAGGATGAAGGAAAAGAAGAGATTCCTTAAAACTGTGTACACACACACACACACACACACACACACACACAGAATATATTTTAGTCCAAGGTTTTGGATTTTTTAAGATTTATAGATTTTTGTTTAGTGTTCTACCTGCATGTATCCCTACCTACCAGAAGAGGGCACCAGATACCATCATATATCCTTGTGGGCCATCTATGTGGTTGCCAGGAATTGAATTCAGGACCTTTTAACTTCTGAGTCATCTTCCCAGCCCCTAGTCTGAGGCTTTACTTAGATCAGGAGAGTAAAATGATTTCTCCCTTCATAATTTACCACTTTTATTATCAGGTACAAGCAATAATACCTATGATAAAATGCTTGGCTACTCAGTGGTCAGTTCAGGATCCACCCTCTGCAGCGGACTGTACATTTTAAGAAGTACATTTGCAAGTCTCACTGATACTCAGTTTAACACTAGCAGACTCTCCTAGTTGATGTTCTATTACTATGAAAAGACACCATGACCAAGGCAACTTATAAAAGAAAGCATTTAGCACTTGGGAGGCAGAGGCAGGCGGATCTCTGTGAGTTCGAGACCAGCCTGGTCTACAAGAGCTAATTCCATGACAGGCTCCAAAACCACAGAAAAACCCTGTCTCGAAAAACCAAAAAACCAAAAAAACAACAAAAAAAATAAAAGAAAAGAAAGCATTTAAATGGGGGTTTGATTTGCTTTCGGTTCCAGAAGGTTAAGATTCATGGCAGGGAGCATGGCCTCAGGCAGGCAGATGTGGTGCTGGAGCTAAGAGTTCACTTCCTGATTCACAACCCTGAGGCAAGAAGAGGGGGAGAGGGACGGACAGGAGAGTAGGGGAAGAGTGAGCTCTTGAAACCTCAAAGCCCATACCCAGTGACACACCTTCTCCTAGAAGGCCACACTTTCTAATCTTTCCCAAACCAGTTTCATCATCTAGGGACCTAGCATTCAAATATATGAGCCTATGGGGACCATTCTCCTTCAAACCACCATACAGGCAGTAGAAAGCGCCATCATTTGAGATCCAGTTTTTCATTCCTCTAATAAAGAAATGTATATTTAGTGCTGGCTATGCAATGCAAAGATGGAGAAAGAAGTTGGTGGGATTTTAGCAGTGAGTCAAGTTTATGAGTACACACTTTGCCTACAGAACAGGGAGAATAAGCATACAATGGCGTTGACTTTTTCTCGATCAGAAAATGTTTGAAAGTGAATGCATTGCTTATAAATCCTAAACTTTCCCGTTACTCTTTGCCAATCCCCTTTCTTCCTCCCAAGAGCACCTCTTGCACCTTCTTCCCCCAATACACAAAATAGAACAGGTTTTTTTTTTTGTTTGTTTGCTTTTTTTTTTTTTTTTTGGACCACACTCCCAAGGTAAGATCTTACATGATTGGCTAGGATTTTAGTTATTTACAAATGTGAAATTCCGGATAATTTGAGAATAAAGAGGAAAGCAGCATCTCCTAAGGCCGCACCAGTGTTCCTACTCCTCACTATTTGCTGAATGTAGGGATACTGCTGCCAGGACTCTGCTGTGATTAGCAGAGGGAATTTTAAGCCACGGTCCGCTGCATGGTGCTTCTGACTTTAACAGTGGCATTTTATATCTTGACAGCCCAATAAATATGTAAGAAGACAGTGGCGCTAGTGTGTCCCCAGATAGAGCTTCCAATGGGTTAACATAATGAGGCTGTATAAATTCACAGTTGGTCGATCTGCTCAGATTTCTAAACGCCCCACTTTCCAGCGTAAAAATTTCCTGTAGGAGATTTCAGAATCAATAATTCCCCATCAGTGACTTTGAGGAAGCAAAAGAAACCCTACCCTGTTGCCTGCTGGGTCTCTGAGGGAAGGCCAGAGTCATGATCAGGCTCCAACACATCTCCTTAGCCCTGCAGCAGCCATAATTAAGGATAAGCCATAATCTGTCTTTAAAATGTCCTCCACGTTCTATGTCTTCCTTTACACAGCAGGAAATATTTTTTTAAAAATCAAATCATCAAGAGCTCAGATTGGCTCTTTATCCTGTCCTCCTATTTCTGATATCAAATGTGTAAATCCTTCAGCCCTGCTGTCTGATTCTAAAGAGCCCGTTCAAGGGTTTTTTAATAATTTAGTGGTTTGAGGGATTTGAACACTCATTCTCCCTTGGGCACCTGCTGATAACCCAAAGTATAAACTTTGTACTTTTCTCTCGGTTTTGATGCAGAGCACGGAATTCTGAAGGCGCAGCAAATGAGATGCGCCTGAAGACCTGTGAACCCGTCTGGCTCGCCTGCCTCTCAACGGGACAAGGTCCTTGTCATCTCAGCTGATTAAACAGGGGCTGCAACAAGTAGGGCAGAGTGGGTACAGACAGTCCATTTACCACTTGTCTTGGTACATAGCTTTTCATTTAAACATTTTCAATAATGTGTCCAGACAGGCTAGTTAGGAGAATTGTTGGAGAGCTGCACCTAATCTCACCAAAAGCAGTGAAAGAAAATAATTGCGTGGGCAGAAATGGACAAATTTGATTGCGGTGACCAGAAATCATTAGTGGTCACTCTGTACTCAGCCTTGGTGGGTAGAGAGCACCGTTCTTTTCCCAACATATGGCAAAAGGCCCATTAGCTCTTTTTAGAAAGCTGCTTTTTACTTTTTTCTCATTACTGATGAGAAAGAGGGCAGCATATTTAAATATGCGTGCCCGCATAGGTACATAGGCTTATATGTATGCGTATGCACGAGTGGACTTAGTCAACATTTATTGAATGCAGAACACTGTGTGGCAGGAAGTACCAGGGGAAATTAAAAAAAAAACTAATTTCTGCCCACATGATAGTTACAGTCTAATGGATAATTTGTGATGCATAGAATGATGAGCAAAACTTGATTACTCTGGAGAGAACAGCTTCTCTTGTGTAACATTTTTTTCAATCAAGTGCAAAAGTAGTGAATATTTCTTGTAAAAACTTTAGAAAATAATCACCTGTAATGCCAGTGCCTAGAAATATGTATTAGCATTTAACGATACATCCTGAAGACACATCTTTCTAATGTTTATAAAAATGTACTTAAAACAGGTGGAACCCAGCAGGGTGGTGCACATCTGTAATCTGAACACTCAGGCACTGGAGGCAGAAATTTAGGATTTCAAGGCTATCCTCAGCTACATAATGAGTTTGAGGCCAGCAGTGGCTACATAACATCTTAACGCAAGGCAAATAAAGCAGGTAGCACATGTGTTTAATTCTAGCATTTAGGAGACAGAGCATGTAGTCTTTATGAGCTGGAGGCCAGTCAGGTCTCCAGAGTGAGTTCTAGGTCAGCCAGGGTTACACAGGGAAACTCTGTCTCAAAATCAAACAAAGAGGGGCTGGAGAGATGGTTCAGCAGTTATAAGAGCACTGACTGTTCTTCCAGAGGACACAGGTTCGATTCCTAGCGCCCTCATGGTGGCTAACAACCATCTGTAACTCCAGTTCCAAAAATCTTAGACTTTCTTCTGGCAAGGCATATAAAGACATAGGTGGAAACAAAATATCAGTATATATAAAATAAGCAAAAAATGATCATTTAAAACACACAAAACCAAAGTGAATTGTAGCTGTGTGTGTGTATAATTTTTAAAAAATTATTTTCTCAAATTCAATTCACTGAGCTGTCAGACACCCCTCCCACCCTTAGGCCTCAGATCAGGTGAATTCTGATGCAGAGCTCTTGACAGAGATGCTCAGAGACAATGTGCTCCTCCCCACTTGCTCACCTATTAGCCATCACCCTGAACACCCTAGTCTTGGAGTCTAAACCTAGAATCCAAACCAGAACTTCATGTAGGAATTCTCAGAGTCAGTTCACTAACATCAGACTGTCAAACATCCATCTTCTGTTGGACCCCCAGTTTTGGACAGTTGAACTCAGAACTCCAGTTAGAAATTTCCAGAACCTGTGCCCTACTCATCCCCCCATCTGATAGGCATCCCATCCGCCATACATATCTGGGACTGCTTGGAGTCCAAACTGTGACTTTAGGTGGGAACTCACAGAGCCAATACATTCCCTCCCTGTCAATGTCAATCACCCCACCCCTCACACTTTAGAATACAAAATCTGCATCTGAATCTGAGTTCCAGGAAAGAGCTCCCAGAGTTACCCCACCAGTCTGCCTAACTCTCAGGTACCCAACATACTGCTGGGTCCTAAGACAGTGCGCAGCTGACTCAGAACCCCAGTTAGAAATTTCCAAAGGCAGTATACTCCTCACCCACCTGTGGAGCTATCAGCCACCCTATGTACTACTCTGATCTGAGACCACTTGGAGACTGAACCCAGAACTCAATGTAGCCCCAAGACTTAGGCCCAAGTATCATTAATCTGGTCTTCAATCTAACAAGCTGGAGTAACAACAAACATGTAAACACCAATTAAACAAATGGCAAAGTAGATATTCATACAAAGAAACACGACAGATGATCCTAACTCCAAATGCATAGATCTTATAAACACACACACACACACACACACACACCATGAATGTGGTGGTTTGAATAAGAATGGCCCCCATAGACTCATATATTTGAATGCTTGGTTTTAATTGGTGGAACTGTTTGGGAAGGATTAGGAGGCATGAAGAGATCCATCAATGAGGGCAGGCTTTGAGATTTAAAAAGCCTATGTCATTCTCAATTAGCTTTCCTCTCCCCCCATCTTCCCCCCTTCTCTTCTCTCGGCCTTGTGCAAGTGGATTAGATATAAGCACTCATCTACTTCTCCATAGTCAGGCCTGCTTGTTTACTGCCATGCTCCCTGACATGATGGTCATAGACTAATCTACCGAAACTCTAAGCAAGCCCTATTTAAAAGATTTCTTTTATAAGTTGTCTTGGTCATGATGTCTTATAATAGAAATCAAAAAGAAACTAAGACAGTGAACAGCTAAGATAATATGGCTCCTCCAGAAATCAGCACCCATATTGCAATATCCCACAAATAGAAGGACTTCACTGATGTAAAGACAAAGACTTCAAAATAGCAACTATGAACATTTTCAAAGGAGGGTATGAATAAATATCTAAATGAAGATGGTGAAAGCACAGTTAAATGAAATAATAAATAAAAAAGTAAAGAGCAATTCCAGATATAAAAATTGAATGCAAAAAAAAAAAAGAGATTTTGTGGAGGGGGAGGAAAAATGAAATAAAAGTGAAAAAGAACATGGGACATTTCAGGCCTAGAGGTGCATACCTTCAATCTTAATACTTGGGAGACAAAGGCAGAAGGATCTCTGTGAGTTCTAGGCCAGCCTAGTCTACATAGTGAGTTCCAGGAGATCCTGTCTCAAGAAAAGAGAGAGGGAGTGGAAGAAAAGAGAAGAGAAAGAGGGAGGGAGGGAGGAAGGAAGGAAGGAAGGAAGGAAGGAAGGAAGGAAGGAAGGAAGGAAGGAAGGAAGGAAGAAAGAAACGAATGAATGAACGAACAATTTGGGAAGTCAAACAACAAGATCAAAAGAAAATCTCAGCAACATGCTGGACTAAGTAGAAGAGAGAAAAATCAGACCTTGAAGACAAGGTAAAAACAAATTGCTCAGTAAAAGAAAATGTTGAATTAAAAAAGACCCAGTAACAAAACCTCCAGGAAATCTATGACACTAAAAACCAAATTTATGAAAAATAGGTATATGAGAAGGAGAAGAAGAGACCCAGTCAAAGGCACAGAAAATATTTTCAACAAAATCATAGAAAATTTCCTGTGTCTAAAAAGAGGTGCCTATCAAGGTACAAGAGACATACAGAACAGCAAATAGACATTACTAGAAAGGATGTATATCATTTGACAAACAATCAAAATATTAAATGCAAAGAACAAACAAAGGGTATTGAAAGCTGCAAGTGAAAAATACTAAATCACATATAAATGCAAGCTTGTTTGAAGAACATCTGTTCTTTCTTCCTTCCTTTCTTCTTTTCTGTTTTTAATTTCAAGATAGGGCTTCTCTGTGTAGACTTGGCTGTCCTGGAACTTGCTCTGTAGACCAGACTGGCCTTGAACAAACAAAGACTCAGTAAAAAAGAAAGAAAAAAAAGAAAGAAAGAAATTGAAAAAAAAGAAAGAAAGAAAAAAAGAAAGAAAGAAAATTAAAGACCAATACGTTTTATGAACATAGATGCATTACATACCAAATTTAAGAATATATCATGTGGTTAAGTTGATTTCATCCCAGAGATTCAGAGACGGTTCGATATATGCAAGTCAAATAAAATCATCATGGTATTGTCATAAAAATAGACACATTGTTCAATGAAACAGAACTGAAGACACAGACATAATTCTACACTCCTACAGACTCCTAATTTTTGACAGAGAAGCCAAAAATGCACACTGTAGAGAAAACAGCATCTTGAACAAATGGTGCAGGTCAAACTGGATAGCTGCATGTAGAAGAATGAAACTTTATTTTTTGTTGCAGGGGTTTACAGACATGTTTTGTTTGGTTTTGGGCTTTTGATTTTGAGACAGGGTTTCTCTGTGTAAAAGTCCCGGCTGTCCTGGAACTTGCTCTGTAGACCAGTCTGGCCTAGAACTCACAGTTCACAGAGAACTGCCTGTTTCTGCCTCCAAAGTGCTGGGATTAAAGGCATGCGCCACCACCACCCAGCTGAAACTAGGTTCTTTCAACCTGGTTACAAATCCAAACGAATCAAGGACCTCAACATAACTCCTGATAAATACTCTTAATCTGATTTTGAAAGAAAGAAAGAAAGAAAGAAAGAAAGAAAGAAAGAAAGAAAGAAAGAAAGAAAGGAAGGAAGAAAAGGATACACTTGAAATCACTGTCACAGGAAAGGACTTTCTGAACAAGACATTGCTAGCATAAGCACTAAGACCAACATTTAATAAACAGGACCTTGGGGCTGGAGAAATGGCTCAATGGTTAAGAGCATTGGCAGCTTTTCCAGAGGACCTGGGTTCAATTACCAAGCATCCACATGACAGCTCACAAGTGTAACTCGAGTTCCAGTGGATCTGACTTGCTCACACAGACATACATGCGGGCCAAACAACAATGAACATAAAATAATAAAAAAAAAATTCAGGACCTAATGAAGCTTCTGTACAGCAAAGGACACCACCATTCAAGCAAAGTGGTAACCTACAGAATGGGGACAAATCATAACAAACTATACATCTGACAGGAGGTTTGTATCTAGAATATACAAAGAGCTGAAAAAAACCTGAATATTAAAAAAAAAACAACAAATAACCCGAGGCTAGAGAGATGGCTCAGCAGTTAAGAGCACTGACTGCTCTTCCAGAGGTCCTAGGTTCAATTCCTAGCACCCACATGGCAGCTCACAACTGTCTGCAACTTCAGTTCCAGGGGATCTGACACCTTCAAATCAATGCATATAAATATAAAGTTAAATAAATTATTTTTAAAAAGTCATATTTATTTAAAAAGGAAAAGAAATAACCCAGCTGAAAATGAGATATGAAGATCAGGCGGCGGTGGTGGCGCACACCAGCACTTGGGAAGCAAAGGCAAGAGGTTCTCTGAGAGTTCAAGTTCAGCCTGGTCTTACAGGTGAGTTCCAGGGCAGCCAGGGCTACACAGAGAAACCTTGCCTTGGAAGAAAAAAGTAAAACTCAAGAAAAAGGATAGAAGTAATTATTATATTCCTCAGCAGGTCATGGTCCTTAGGGGAAACCCTACTACTATTATTCTACTGTTATTCTGCTGAATTGGCATCGAATTAAAATGACTCTTCATCATGTAGATCAACCCTAATCAGAGAAGCATCTTCCTGCACTAGACACTAATTAACACAAAGACTCTCAACTGGTAAACACGCAGAGCATAAAAGATGGCAGAATGCTTGGTCCTAAACGAGGTATTTGTAATGATCTGTTCTGTTTCTTTAAGAGACAAGCCCACGCCCACTCCCTCCCCGCCCCCGCTGAGGCAGGCAGATATTCCTTCCTGCTTGCAGCCTGAGTCTGGCAGCTTCCATCCGCAGCATTTTGTATAGATCCATTTCAATGTTTATATCACATCCCTCCCCTCAAGGCTCAGGGATTTATGCAGAAGATAGGGTAGAAAAATTGTAAGAGTCAGAAATACTGGCCGACTTCAAGGAATCAATGTTTTACAGACACAGTAGGGCATATGCAGGAAGTGGCTATGACTGCAAGCTTAAGAGCTGCGCAAGCTCGAGCCAGACAAAATCCCGGCTTCGAGGAAGGGAGGTAGGTATGACGCCCCTCCCTTAGCTGAGAAACTACTGGCAGCTGATTGCTGCAGAGCAAAGTTTTCCTCAGCGGAGTGACACTTGATATATGAACCACAGTTCAGAGCAGGTTCACAGCTAGAAATAGTTGGCAAAACAAACTGCACTCCATGGATTCGCTTGCTTGTTTGATTGGATGGTTGATTGGTAGGTTTTTTGAGATGGGGGTTTCTCTGCGCAACCCTGGCTGTCCTGGAACTCATGACCAGGCTGGCCTTGAACTCAGAGATCCACCGGTCTCTTCTTCCCAAGTGTTGGAATTAAAGGAATGTGCCACCGCTGCCTGACTGTTGTTTTTTAAAGACACAGAGAAAGCCTGAAGGTTGAAAGGTGGGGCAGTAAGGGAGGGTCTGGCAGGCAGGAATTGGGAGAGTGCAAAGAACATGATTAAAATACATTGTATAAAAATCTCCAAGCATACATAAAAACATTGTTTTAAATAGGATTATCTCATTTTAATGGATAAGGTATTTATAAATATTTTGTTATTAAATTTTCTTCTAAGAGCATTTAATGGCATTATATTTTATCATGAAGTACAGCATAATTTAATAAATGACAGCTCCTATTGTTTCAAGTAAAGGAGGCCTTCCTAGTGCTTCTCTGCAAATAGTCCGGCTCTGAATCTTTGCTGGGGGCAGGAGCAGTATTTAAAATGAAACTTTCTAACATGCAGTGGTGGTGACCACCTAAAATCCCAGCATCCAGAAAGCAGAGACAAGAGAATCCATAGCTGCAGGTTTGAAGCCGGCCTGGTCCACAAAAGCAAGATCCAGGCCAGACAGGACTGCTTAGAGACCCTAACCGAGGAAAACAAAACAGAACAACAAAACCCTCAAAGTAATTTACATTGATAAACATACCATTTAAAACCTGACACTTCTCAAGTTCCTATCTGAAGCATTTGAATGAGAATCATAGGGTAGGGGATGGAACTTGTTATTTTCTAAACAAGCTTCCTTTCTGTCTCTCCCTGGGAGGGTAGGGAGTCTAAGCTCCTGGTGTGGCCTTGGGATTTTCCCTAGAGTTCTTGGGGGAGGGGAAGACTTGGGAACTGGCAGTTTCCGGTCAAAGTGCTGGAAGGAGGAGCCTTTCTTCTCTGAAGAGACTTGGAAGGCGGAGGAGTGACTTTTTTGAATGCGGTTCACCAGAGAAAGTCCATAGAGCCTGCACGAAGGGCAGTGTGGGTCGCCAGGGTAGAAAGCCCTACAACAGACCTCTGTGGAAAGCGGGGTTTGGTGGATAGTAATTTTTTGCTAACTGGGGAGACTGAAGATAAGAAGCAAAGACCTGGGTATCTTGTCTCCAAAGAGACACTTGGTGTGTTTGACTTCAGAGATGATAGCCCACAATTAACTTGACCCAGTTTTAAACATTTTCTTCTTCACAGTTAGAATAATTTAAACAAAAGAGGATTTATTTATTGAAATGAGCTGCTAATCAGAGATAACAAGAACGCATCTTCTCTAAATCCACAGCTCTGTGCTCTCTCTATGACCCTGTTCTTAATTTGTTCTAGAAAGGCTTCATTCTAGTTGCTTTGGCATGAAATACAAAAGTGTCTTGTGCTTTGTGACCGGGCTCTGAACTTTTCTGTTTCGATACTGAAGGCGCATCCTACTGCTTTGCTAGGGCAAGTTGCCTTTTAATTCCCAGATAGCAGAGTGTCAAGAAAAACCTGAGATCGCTGCAAAAACAGCTGGGGGGAGGGGTTTGACTACAAATCTACTCTAAATCCCTTTAATATTAATGCAATTAGCCAGAACTCATTTTCTTTCCAGTATGCCAAACATTTGCAGTAATACTTCCTATTCTAGAATTTATTTTCCTGGGGATAACAACTTCAGTTAATTAAGTTACAGGGGTCTGCCAGAGAAACAATATGCAGCACAATGAACTGTGCGGAGATAATAGTTCTCAAGGATCTAACAGTTTTCAATAACAATGCCAGTATAAACAGGACGCTTGACAGGCACGTGCCTAGAGTCCCAGCTAAAACGGGCCTTTGTGTTGTTAGAGTAAAAGGAATTGTAATCTGTGCCACGGAAGAGGCTTACATACAAGTTAACTATTTTTAAAGCTTTAGGGGCTTGAAATGCCCTCCACAGGCTTTGTGTGCTCAAGTGTGCTTCGCTTTTGAATCTTGCTTTTGTTCTGTTTTATTAGAGTGTATTAATTGTATAAAATAATGTGCTGTATTTTGACCTTTTCTTGTTTTATCACTGTTACATTTTCATACATACATGTAAATTACTTTGATCATATTAATGTCTTCTGTATCCTCAAACAAATCACAAATCCTCTGTTCTCCTCTGTGAGCAGGACAGAGCTGGCAACGTTTGTATGCAAAGCCCCAAGGCCTAACATATAGCACTGGCTCACAGAATTTATTGAACGAATGACTTAATCAAGGGAATAAATGAACAAATTAGCGATTTAGGGACGTAGTTCAGTGGTGGAATTCTTGCTTAGTGTTCTTAAGACTTTAGACGCCTTTGGTTTGATCTTTAATGCCAAAATAAATGAATAAATAATCTATTTAAATAAATCATTATTGAATATTTACCTGTGTATCTTTAGCCACTTCCTCAGAACAACTGAAAAAAAGGCATTTAGAGTTTGCTCATATCTTAATTTTCACCGTGAACCACTACAGGAGCAAACTGGTAACTGGAAGCACTGAGAAATAGGCAATGGGTTTTGGTTAAACTATTTTGACCAATGGATTTTTTTTCACTCGTTTATTCAAATAGTTACAGAGTATTTATTATGGGTCAGGGATCTTCAAGGCACCTGGAATCTAGAAGCAGACAAAAGAGGCAGTGTTGGTTCTCATGAAATAGGCATTCTCGCTGAGGACATGCCATCTACAAATGCAAAACAAGTGCATGACATGCCAAGTGAAGATGGCGTGCCAGGGAGAGTGACTCTCCCTGCTGGGATCTCACCTGAGCTGAAACCTGACCAGGAGCACTGGCAGAGACAGAGACTGAAGGAGGCCTACAGAGTGCTCTGTGTGTGGAGTGGCAAGGTGGCATATACTGTGCCCATCAAAGATGCACATGATTCTTACTCAAAAAGAATTTTAAAAGACATTAGAGGCAGTCCTGACCCAAGTAAATATTCTGTAGCCGTCTTTTCCACACAACCTTTGGAATGCCTTAAAGACAGTATTTACTTATTACATTTTAAAACGGTGTGACTGTTTCTAAAGGGAAAAATGAAGTCACAAACACACAACAACTGTAACTGTTAGACCTTTATTTGAATATTATTTTTAAAAAGGCAAAATAAGAATCAAACACATAGCATCCATAAAGACCTTAAAAACAATTTGAATCAGATAGTATTGTTCTATTGCTCTTCCCTTTAAAGACCTAACATTTTTCATTGTTATTAGGCTAGATCCTAAATCTGCAACAAGAACTACACACTAACCTGTTGATTCATTTAAAAAAAAAAAATATTGAGTGCCTGTTAGTATTTTAGGCTCCGGAGATACTGCTGTGAGGGGGTGGAGCCAAGCTTCAGTTCCCACGATGTTTACTCTCAGAAGGGTGGGAGCCAGCCAGGTGGAAGACTGACAGACTATAAACATATAAATAAAACCAATAAGCAAGCAAATGGACCAGATAAATTCTAATGTGTGAGCGCTGTAAAGAAAATAAAATCGAATCTTTGCTGGAAAAAATCATCTAGCCTTTCAGGACCGCAGGCTCCATTTTCTCACCCCAGGATATTTAAATAAGGCCGTTTCCTCTCTCAGGGTTCCTCCTTTATTTCCCTGAAGTACCTTCTTTTCAGATCTCAGGCACAAATAGCAGCTTCTCTTAGTACTTCCATTGGCACACCAATCTCCTTCGCAATGTTCTTTACACTGATACCAGCTCGACGTCTGTCCTACTACAAGAATCCAGGCGTGTGCCGAGAGCTACCGATAGATCAGAGTAGAGATCGGCAGACCATCGAGAGGAACACAAGGAAATGTTTTTCTCTTTCCTAAAGACCATGTAATCAAGAAGAGGTTTTTAGGAAACATTTCAGTGTTGCTTGTGACAAACAAGTAGGCGGACACAGACGTATTCAGTGTTTGTTTTGGATGGTTCCAGAGTGTACTCAATGGCATCACGGGCTGCATTCAAAGTTTGACAATAAAGTGAATAATTTCCTAAATACTTGAAGCAGCTTCATGCTTATGAAAAAGCTCGGGAAAAACAAGAAGAAGGAAACAAAGACAAAATGTGTATTTGGATTGTGGAAGGGACAAATGGATAGGAACTTTTTTCTCTTTTTACATTTAGATACTTCTTCTGAATGAACATGCCTCTCCCCCTTCTAAAACCTATTAACACATGTATATTGTAAAATGTTTAAGACAATATAGGAAGAGATTAAGATGGTTAAATGACTAATAATGATCACACTTCCATGTATGTCCAACTTCTTTCTAGGAGTTGGGCTAGCTTAGTGGAAGAATGTTTGCCTAAGGCCTGTTCCCAGCACCGGGTGGGGGTGGGGCAAAAGCATGTGTGCGCGCGTGCGCACAATGTAATTTAAAGATTAAAAAATCCACTATGACTAGCATTAAAAAAGAAACCCAGGGTCTCACTTTAGCCTACGGTGACCTGGAACACACTATGTAGCCCCAGACTGACCTTGAATTTGTTGCAATCCTGCTTTATTCGTTTAGGTACAGGCATACCTGACAAACACAGTCATGTCCAGATACACTGAGGCTTTTGACACACTTTACCGAACAGACACTGTCATTTCCGGATATACTGAGGCTTTTGACACACTTACCAAACTGTCCTTTAAGACGTCCATGAATTTGGAGCAGGGAGTACTTGGGAAGAAAAAGCTGGATTGTAGATTTAAGGTCAGCCTGGGCCTCATAGAGAGATTCTCCATTTTAAAAAATGTCTTACATTTTAACTCAGACTGATCTGGAATTCACTATGTAGCCTAGGATGGCCTCCAACTCTCAGCAATTCTCCTGCTTCAGCCTCCTCAGTTCTGGGGTTTTTATTGCATTCTTAAATGGTGAGGAAAAGAGTTTAAGAGAAGTTGTTAGATTAAATAGGATGATCACAGGTTTCTCTGAGAGATAAGATGAGGCTAGATGATTAATACAAAAATATCAAAGAAAAATATTCCAGCCTGGTTTGTGTGTTTGTGTAGCCCTGGCTGTCCTGGAACTCGATGTGTAGACCAGGCTGGCCTCGAACTCGGAGATCTGCCTGCCTCTGCCTCCCAAGCGCTGGTACTAGAGACGGGCACAGCGGCTGCTGCCACCACCCCAACCCCCCCCCCCACCTCACCCCCGCTTCCGGATTAGTTTAAATACCTGAGTTGGGCTAAGTTAGATCCCTTGGAAAAAATAATAAACAAGCTACTCTATCTATGCTTTAACAGAAAACAGAAAAATGGGGATGGGGGCATAGAGACATCCTTAAAACACTGCCTTAAGATTCTTTTCCCCTTTAACTGTTCAATAGGAATTGGAAGCTGTAGGCTGCATTCAGCCTTCGATCCTTCCTTTCCTTATTAGCATCTAAGAAAGGTTTCCTTCACCGCCCCCTTTTAGAATTCCCCTGCTATCAGATTTTCCCATCCATTTACAATCACCGCCCCCTTTTAAAGTACTCAAGTTAGAGACCCTTAGCGTCCTTCCTCGCCACTTTTTAACATTGCAAATTTACTTTTGTCCCTACGGTGCGCCCCCTCCCCCACTTTTAAACTCCAGTATTGGGCAACACGTAACATATTTAAAATTTTTGTTCACTCTAGATTACCAAATCGCTTAGGAACTGAGAATTTTTATTTCTAGCCTATATCAACCTTATTTTTGGTTCAACTTTCTTTTTTTCTTTTCGAGACAGGGTTTCTCTGTAGCTTTGGCGCCTGTCCTGGAACTAGCTCTTGTAGACCAGCTTAGAACTCACAGAGATCCGCCTGCCTCTACCTTCCGAGTGCTGGGATTAAAGACGTGCGCCACCACCGCCCGGCTTGGTTCAACTTTCTCAACATCGACAATTATGCTTGATCTACAGTTGGCACTCATTAAATATATGTTGAATAAAATGTTGGCTGCCGTTTACAGGAGTCTGGGCTGTGTGGATCAATGGCAGTTACACTGATACCATATTCTTGTTCTCTGAAAAACAGGCTTCAGCCGGCCCGAATGTGACGTTCTTCAGCTTTCAAAATGGGAACGCAAAGGTTCCCACAATTCTCAGAATGCGAATTTCTCGCCACAATTCAAAATGGCGAAGGAGGGTGGGGCCTGTCACATGGTGGGCGTCACAGCAGCACACCCCCCCTCCCCCCTCTCCCCCCCCCCCGACCCGCCGCCCGCCTCGTCGTAGTCTACCGGTCCCCGCCTCTGCCCACTAAGGCTTTTCGAGGAATCAACTGGGATTGGCTGGCTAGCAGTCTGGGACTGGGCCTGTGAAGCCGGGACGCGACATCATCACTTCCTGTTGTGGGCAGTCGTTTCCTGTCACAGCTAGGTAACAATGGGGAAGATAATGGCTGCTTGAGCTACGTCTCCGAACGGGCGCTGAGAGGCTAGAGGCGGGTCTCCCTCAGGCATTCGGAGGCGGGCTTGAGAGCGGGCGGCGACGACGCGGCGACGCTCCAGAGACTGTGGCAGTGGCAGCGGCGGCGGCGAAGGCGGCGGAGCTCAGCGAGTTGGCTCCTGGCCGGACCACCGAGTAAGTGAAGGCATGGGGTACCCCAAGAAACGGGCTGTCGGGCTGGTGCGAGACAGTGGCGCCGCGGCTCTTCAAAATGGCCCGAGTGGTCGGCTGCGGCCGAGACACCCCGCGCGCGGCCCCCGGCCCCGGGCTTTTGGCTCCGGGGGGCTCTGTGGCGTAGTCGCCGCTGCCATTTTAGCTGGGTGGCGGGTGGCGGCCGGCTCGTGGAAGAAGGGGAAGGAGGTGGGGAGGACTTCCTCCCCGGGCCCTGGACTCGCGGCCCGGCCCTCTCTCCCAAGCTGGGAACGCCGGCCCGAGAGGCCATCCTGGACTTTGGGCCTCGGGCGTGAGAAGCTAAGCGTCTCCAGTCCTTCTCTTTCCTCGAGTTCCCCCCCCCCCTTCGTCGCCCCGCGTTGCGGATCGGGCTACGGTTTGGGGAAGTGGGGTGGAGGGGCTCTAAGTCAGATGTTAGGAACTCTTGGGCCGTCAGATGTTCCTGGGATTCGCAAAGCCCCATTTTGAACCTTTCTGTAGGGCATTAGCAATTTGTTGTCCTCTGGGGCTACGTTGACAATCTTCCCTGAGGATCGGGGACAAATGTGATTTGCTTCCTTGCTCCTTTAGCCCTGCTGTATCCTTGGCTAGATCATTACTAGGATTTCCCCCCTCATCTAGAAAGAAAAAAAAAACGGAGGGAAAAGACGTTGCGGGTTGTTTTCCCTGGGTAAGTGTGGGAACTGAGCCAAATTATTTTCAAGTTAATATCCGTGTGATCTGCCAGCAGTCATACCCCTCCCCCACTCAGAAAAACCCCTAAGGGTCTCGGCTTCTGCGGGCGGTACCTGCCACGTACGCCATAGCTTAGTAACTAGTATTAACCGGTTGGGCTTCTGCTTCCTGAATACTCAGTCCCTTTTCCCCTTATGCTGATTAATTTCAAGATGGAGGAGACAGCCACGTTCTTTCCCTGGACAGTTTCACCATACTTATTCCACAGGTTAGTCGAGCAGTCTGAGGCCTAGCAGCCTAGTTATTAAGGTCATTTTTTTTTCTTTTGGGGGCAAAAGGATTTATATCAGATTTTCACGCACTACTGGCGGGCTTCACGATATATTTTTTTTTTTTTTGCTAGAAATCAGTTGCTTACATTTCTTGAATCATAATTAACCACAGTGCGTTTAGATGCTTGAAGACCAAAAATAACAAATGTAGTGCTAATCATTTCTTTGATTCTTCATAATTACAAAGTTACTCATCTTCCCATTAGATCAGAGTCGTCTGCAGAGGCAGGCACAATTACAGGTCGGCCTTTTCCTCAAATCAGTTTCTGAAATACAGGTTAACTATGTAGAAAGACCAACCCCAGCAACCCTTTAGAGGGCTATTTTTCGGCAGTTCCTCTTACTGAAAAAGGTCGCTAACATTCTTTAGCCTAAGATGTCCGGATGGTTTTATTCCTATAGTTTCTGCCTTAGGCTGGTGTAGTGTACCAAAGAAGTCCTTGAAAGTGACTTTTAGAATCTGAAAATAATGACTAGTCTGATAAGGAAAGGCCTGTTTTAAAGAAGCTAATAGTAAAAGGTAGGTTGCCTCTTGGCCTTTAAAAGAAAATGTTTTATCTAACTCCTGCTTCCCTCTGACCTCCTTAGTTACCCAAATACCCTAATACTAACATTGAATTAATTTGGATTATGATGCATGTAACCAAAATACATATGATATGTGTTTTTTGAGAATTTGTTTTATTAAAAAGAAAATGTGGATCTTCTAACAGGAAGACTAATGAATTCTTTTTCTTCTAGAGCGGAGTGAAGAAAACTGAAAATCCAGCTTATTGGATTTCAGTACTATGTCATAACAGACAGGTAATTTTTTTTGTTTCGTCTCCTGATGATGTATACGTAGAATGTATTTGCAAATATATGTTGTTGGGTTCTATAGTCCCTGTGGTTGAATGGGTTCTTCACGATGAGGGTGGGTGCTTTTTTACTGTGAATTCAAAGGGTACCTGAAAATCACCTATGCTTTAGGTATGGGTTTTATTAAGTAATCTAAAATTAGCCAAACGTTTATAGCACTAAAAGAAAAAATTAAGCTGCTTTAAGATATTGTTGGAAATACCTGGGTATAAAAACATGCTTTTAAATGTTTGGTGAGTAGCTAAATGAAATCTCAATAGAATGTGAGTTATTTTATCTGCCATTTTATTTTTCTTCCCCTTCAAGATTCAAGAAGCCATATTGGTATACATTACTCTAGTTGGAATTAATTCTGTCACTGTTATCAACATTGTAAGATAACCTCATAATTGCTTACACTAACCAGGACACTTCAAAGTAAGTAGAACATTATTAATAAGTATTCCTAGGAAATAGGTGCAAGCTTGGATTGTCCTAAGCAAACTCTACTGGATAGTACCTGGGCTACATTTATAACAAACTTCTCTTGAAGGAGTGTGTGCTAGGATCTGGCTTTGGCATGTCTTATTTCATAATCCTCAGTCAGGCCTTCATGAGGATATTCTAGTTTAAAGAGGAAACAAACTACTCTGAGAAAGTTGAGTGATTTGTTAAAAATTAGTGTGTGTGGAGCCTTCATTTTATCTCAGGTCTGTCCAACACCAAGGCACCAAACTTTTAATACCTGTTTGCTATCCAGTTGCATCAGAAAGCTAGTGGAAGTTAAAAGTGGTAATCT
The DNA here is from genome assembly GCF_950005125.1 of Chionomys nivalis. Classification (NCBI taxonomy): domain Eukaryota; kingdom Metazoa; phylum Chordata; class Mammalia; order Rodentia; family Cricetidae; genus Chionomys; species Chionomys nivalis. The sequence goes on along the minus strand of NC_080112.1, from coordinate 73,113,100 downwards.
GTAACTTATTCTGCATCCAAAACTGTCATTAACTCGTAAAAATAGTTTGCCTCAGTGGAACAGGTGAGAGTTGTCCAGAATCTACATATTATTTGGGTGGTTTGTTATAGTTTCTGTTTCAACTTTTCTGGTCTTGGTGTAAGTTGATAGAGATCCTTTATAAAATCAGTGTATGTCACGGTGACCCACATCTGGAATACTAGCATTGGCAGGGGCAGACATAGGGTCACTACAATTTGAGACCCGCATGGTCTAAACAGTGAGTTCTAGACCTACCAATTCTACATAGGGAGAGACCTTGTCTCAAAAAAAATTATAATCTATACTCTTTTTAAAGAAATAGCTCAATGAAGTCTTTAGAAATGTTGGCCACTATCTTTCAGTAAACATTGTAGTAAGGCTTCCAGTAAGAGCAAGTCAGGTGGACCATTTACATTTACAGAATTGTGTTACATGTACTTTTTCCAGAATCCTATAGGACTGGGAAATAGAATACCTCAGTGACTAGCATCCTGTTCGTTTGAGTTACCATTGAGTGGGTAGCAAATAATAATCAAAACCAGACCAATGAGGTGCAGCATTTTTGGGTTAGTGCCAGAATGAGGACATTTTCTTTTGTGAGTGTAGTTCTTTAACATTTTTGGATAGCAGAGATTTCTAAATCCTCATGTCCCACTTTATATAGTACTCTGAAGTTTTGATAAGTAAGGTTAAGATAGTAATAGTTCCCTGTCTGTTTTTTCCTTCATTATTTTTTTCTCAGCTTTGAATGGGGATGTAAAGCCACTTATCCTACCCCTCTAATTAACTGAGGTTTTTTTTTCAAAGATGGATTCCTCAATTATGGATATGTTTTTGAACATAGGGTTTCCCACCAGAATTTTTGCTCTAGATTTTCTCATATTACAATGCTTTAAGATTTTAATTTCATTAATCATAACAGCACCAGTATGTATTGGACAAATATCTGTAGTAGACAGCAACACATTGTGTTTGTGTTTAGGTTAAAGGTAATAACTGCACATCTGCAGATTATACTGTCCTTGCAACTGTGACAGTCTAAAGGAATTTGATGAGAATGATTCTTTCTGGGTGGAGAGAGATACTTGTGTGTAATGATAGACTAAGTACAGGTATAAAAAGTTCTTAGTGTATGGGTCAGACCAGGGTTAAAGGGCTGCCCTCAGTGATTTCTGGGTAGGAACACTGGTTAGTTGTCATCATGTTTCATCTTAAAGTTGTTTTGCTCAACTAAAATTAAGTGATTGATATAGGTGATATGCCAGTCTTTTTTGGTTGTGTTTTATTATTGATTTTTTTGAGGCAAGATCTAGAAGTCCAAGTTGTTCTGGAGCTAATTATATAACAACCTCATGAAACTCTTCCTGTCTAATCCTCTAGGTGTTTTAGGGAAAATATTTTTCATTTTATTTTATGTATTTATTTATTTATTTGGTTTTTCGAGACAGGGTTTCTCTGTAGCTTTGGTTCCTGTCCTGGAATTAGTTCTTGTAGACCAGGCTGGCCTCGAACTCACAGAGATCCACCTGCCTCTGCCTCCCAAGTGCTGGGATTAAAGGTGTGTGCCACCACTGCCCGGCTATATTTTTTATTTTAAAAGAAGCAATTCAAAATTGAGTTTATAGAGAACAAATTCTGATATAATGAGGTAAAGTAATAAAAGAACATGGAATGGTGGTTGAAGATGAAATTCATTGTCTGAATTACTTGAGTGGGATGAAATGTCATCATATTGGCTTCCCACTAACTTGACCCTATAAATTGATAGCATAGCAGAGTTTTCTGTCATTTACTTTATAGTTCTTAATATTCTTTCGATTGAATTGTTTTTAGAGAGTTGTAGTCGGAATTGTGAACTGCAAGTCAGTACTCTTCCTGCGAAGAGGTTAGACATAAGGGACATTCCTGAATCCGTTCTGGATTTTTCATCTGCCCTTTACAAGAGGTAAAGATAGGAAATTATAAGCAAAGCTAAGTGTTGGTTACTATCTGGGTCATCTGTAAGCTCATTGCTATGCTGTCTCAATAGTTCTGAATACACTGTATATTCTACTAGTCTACTTCTGGAAACATTTCAACGAATCATATAGTTGGTAAGCAGTATCTTCCCATAAATAAATGCAATAAAACAACCCTGTCCTGTTTCTTTCTAAATTAGGTTATTTTATTTGTATGAGTACTTTATCTGTATGTATGTATATATGTATGTATGTATGTATGTATGTATGTATGTATGTATGTATGTATGTATATGCATCGTGTGTGTGCCTGTTGCCCATTTAGACCGGGGAGGATGTCCAATTCCCTGGAACCAAAGTTACTGATGGTAGTGAGCTTCCACGTAGTGTTGGGAATCAAATCAGGTCTTCTGTAAGAGTAACAAGTACTCTACATCATATAGCTATCTCTCTAGTCCCTCTGTCCTTGTCTTCTTTTTGTTGTTGTTTTTGAGACAGGGTCTCACTGTGTAGCCCTGTCTAGCCTGGAACTTGAGAGTTCTGACTGCTACCTCTCGAGTGCTGGAATTAAAAGTTTGTTTCACCATGCCTAGTGCCCTGTTTTTTTGTTTGTTGTTTTTTGTTTTTGTAAATGCTTTATATTTTTAAAAGTGAGAGATGACAGAACAACACAGCTAAACTTCCATCCGTTTATCTATTACAAATTTAATGAACTTTAAACTGTTTAAATTCTACAAAGAAAAACTCTTAACACTTTTGGTATCTACATATATGATGGTCCTTTTTATCCTGACTTCAAATCTAGTAGATCATTTGATTTAATTTTCTATATTATTTTTGGTGGAACTAGAATTTGAACCTGGAGTCTTATGCATTCCAGGCAAGTGCTTTTTATTTTGTGATTTGAGATCACATCTCATAAAATTGCCTAGGCTCCCCTGTAGCACAGATAGGCCTTGAACTTGTGATCCTCCTACCTTAGTCTTTCTATTGGCTAGGATTACAGACCTTTGCCATCAGCCTATCTCATGCTTTAGCCTTTTGATTTGGTTTTTTGAGACAGGGGTTGTCTATATAATAGAGCCCTGGCTGTCCTGGCACTTCATTTATAGACCAGGCTGTCTTTAACTGACAGAGATATTCCTGCCTTTGTCTCTGATTGCTGAGATTATAGGTTTGCACCACCATTGCCCAGCTGGTTTAAACTATTTTGAGACAGTTTCACTATGTAACTCTGGCTGTCCACAAAGATCTGCCTACCCTGAGTGCTGGGATTAAGGTGTCCATCACCATATTTGACTATGGTTGAACAAACAGGTATTTTTTTCCTTTTGGTGTTAGTATTATTGAACTAATACTTTGTTGACAAAAATAAAGCTGACAAAATGACTACGATACAAACTGAGCTATATGGCTCAGTGGTAGAGTGTTTGCCTAATATGCACAGTTCATTCCTAGCACTGTTGAAGAAAATTACAGAACCAGCATGGTGACATGGGACTAGGCTACATAGGGAGCCCGGGCCCCTCCAAAAGCAGTTCAGAAAATAGAAAATTTGGCTATTTGTGCCAGTGCAAGGTGTTTTGCAGGCCAAGAGTATAACTCAGTGGAAGAGTTATTACCATTTGAAAACTGTTTTGTTAATGGGCTTTATGACATGGGCCTGCAATCCCAGCTACTTTGGAGGCTAAAGGTGGGAAGTTAATAGCAAAAATGTCTCCAAGAGTGATGAGGATATAGTTCAGTGTGGTAGTGTGCTTGCCTTGCATGTGTTCAATCCTCAGCACGGCAAAAAAGTTTTTTTCATGTTCAAAAGTGTTTCTACAAGGACTGGTATAAAAAGCCCATGGGACTCAGTGGCCATGCCTATTGGAATTTAAAGGATGTATTTTAAAGCACACAATCCAGGATATACTGGGAGTAGTCATTTAGTGAAAAATTGATTGACTTTGGAATCAGTAGACCTGCATTTAATTGCTGACCATTTATTGTCCACAGGGCTTTGACAGTTCACTCCTTCCATTACCAGGATTCATACTTGTGAAACTGAGAAGGGTTTCCTACTTTATGGGATTGTTAGAACTGTTAAAAAGTGTAGAACTGTTAAAAAGATCTTTAGATATAGATATATATAGATATAGATATAGTTTTATAACCATGGTAGAGAGCTAAGTGTTTTAAGAAGAACTGGATTTTTTTAAAATATTTATTTATTATTTATACAATATTCTGTCTGTCCGTGTGTCTGCAGCCACAAGAGGGCACCAGACCTCATTACAGATGGTTGTGAGCCACCATGTGGTTGCCGGGAATTGAACTCAGGACCTTTGGAAGAGCAGGCAATGCTCTTAACCACTGAGCCATCTCTCCGGCCCAAGAACTGGATTTTTCTCTACAGTAGGCTTGTATTGGTAATCTTTTTGGTTGGGGGGTGTTGAAACAGAGTTTCTCTGTGTAGTCCTCGCTGTCTTGAACTTGCTATGTAGACCAGGCTGGCCTCAAACTCAGAGATCTGCCTGTCTCTGCCTCCTGAGTACTGAGATTAAAAGTGTGTACTACCACTGCTCGGTTTATTGGTAATCAATCGTTTGAGGAAATTATTGTTTGAAAATGTCTGAAGCTAATCATAAGTACAAGTATATTATCTGTGTCATAAATATTAAACCTTGAGAATGAGGTGGTAAATTAAAGATCTTCTCTGATGTGGAAGGAATGCAGGGTGGCCTTTTTGTCCCTTCTACTGATCTTAGGAAATTAGGGCTTCATACATACTAGGCAAGCACTCTGTCCTTGAGCAATATGCCCCAGCCCTTTTTCTCCATTACAAGTTCAATTACAAGGACATGATCACAATTCCTTTTATCATATATGTCTGAAAACATTTTTTTAACATTTCTTCCTGATATTTTCATACTAAGGTAGAGAAAAGTTTGTATTTGGATCAGAGTTCCCTAACATTTTTGATACACCTTCACCTTTAAAATATTCTTCTTTCACTCATCAAACAGTAGAACTTGTGAGTTACGCTTATTACTGTTCTTCATCTTGGACCACAGCTAGTGCGAGACTCCTGCCTTAAAATGAGGCCAGGTTAATTGAGTATTTGAGAGTAAGATTGCTTTACCAGCCATTGAGATCACTGCTTGCATTCAGAATTTCCTTTTCTTTCAAATTGTAAGCAGTCACCTCAGGCTCTGGGACCTTCTTGCAGTCATAAACCCCCATGTGACTGCCCCTGCAGGATGGATTTGCCTTCCCAGTGCCTAAATCTCTTCACTTATTCTACTCTTAACCAATGCACACTTTAAAGCCAAAAGGATTGAGAGTTGGGGCAGTAGTAGGGACTGAATCAAATCAGATATTTTTCTCCCTGTCCCCAAAATAACTGCAAAGAACAGACTTTCTTTGATGGAAGTCTCTACTTTTGCAAACACTGTGTTCTGTTTAGCAAGGTATTCCTAGTTTGCTTGCAGTTTTGGAGTAAAAGCATGTTGCAGAAATATGTGGAGAGATCACCCAAATATGTTTTGATGAGTGTAGGGAACTGTAGAACAGCATGTCATTATGGAAGTAAAAGGAGTTTGGAGCTGCTCTTTTTGGTCTGTTTTGAGGCAGGGTCTCATTACTCCCATAGGCCTTGCCAAGAAAGTGGTAGAATTTTGTATCATTGGAATATATAGCTCAATATGACACTAGCCCCAGAACGGGGAGACATTTTATTTCAGAGGGTCTTTTGAATTCAGTCTGTTTTAACTTCTGTTTAACTTCCACATGATACGACTACACATTCAGGCGGTTTACTTGCTTTAGCTGCTAATTACATCTCCATTTGGGGGCAGTTTTGTTAAAATGTTATTTTTGTCAACTCTTGGCTCTAGTTTGACACCATGGTTGTATTCTCTTCAGTGTTACACCTTTCTATTCGAAGGCATCTTTCTGTTCCCTCTTCCTCCTTTTCTTTTTTCTTTAAAAGTAGAGTCTCAGTGCTACCCTGAAACTCACTATCCATAGACCAGACTGGCCTTGAATTCACAAAGATCCATTTGCTTCTGTCACTGCTTCCTTGGTGCTGGGATTCCATTTTTGTTGTGCTTTATTTTGACTTATTGCCTTTGATATTTGACATTTATCATTTTTATTTTAGCCCATCCTTATTGTTCACTGAGAGTTTATCGTACACACCTGTGCCACCCTGGCTGGCCTATGTAAACTAGGCTGGCCTCAAACTCAGAGATCCATGTGCCTCTGAGGCCTCTTAGGTACTGGATTCCAGGTGTGTGCCAACACGCTGAGCTCAGATACTGGTTTTTATATCTTCCCCATTTTTCCAAAGGTTTCTGCTTCTTCCAGGTTTAATCTCCTTGGTGCTATTCTTAACACTGTGGCACACTGTTCTTTCGTTGGCGTGTGAGTTTTACCTTAGGTTTATGTCCTTCAAATATCAGAACTTACCAGATGTTTTTGCCTTCTTTGGAAGATTTATACTTTCAAAACCTATTCAACTGGCAGTTATTTGGGGAATTGTTTACTGATTTTTCACAAGTAGATTTTGTCCTAACTTGTTATAGTGTCCAGAACATTGACTACTTTAAGAATGTTAATTAAACATTGGTGATGGTTTCTTTTGGAAATTATTTATGGCTTGAGGGTTTTGTTTTCTTTCCCTTTGTGCTTTTCTGTGTTTTAAAAAAGTAGTCACTGCTACCATTACCAATACCAACTTATAGGTAACTTGTAGGGAAAAATGGTAGCTTGTGTTGTTTTTTTACATTTGTTCATACTTGGCCCATGTGACTTCCATAACTGTTCACTCTGACTTCTAGTCTTCCCTTACCCTCTTTTTCCTTGTCATGCTCATCTTATTGACTTTAGCAAAAATAAGAGTAGTTTTAAGAACAGTAGTATAATCTGGGTATAATGGCACGCCCACTCGGGGAGGCAGAGGCAGGCAGAGGAGGCTGAGTTCAAGGCCAGCCTGGTCTAGCTAATTCCAGGACAGCCAGGATTATTACATAGAGAAACCCTGTCTCAAAAACAGAATGGAGATGTGGGTGTGGCTATGTTTAAGCTATAGGTAAGTAAGTGGGCAAAAGTTGACAGGAGCAGGTCTCTTCGTGCTTTTTTCAAAATCTGGAATAGGATTTGGATTTTGTTCCTTTGGACTGATTTATGAAGATTCTGGTACATTGTTGCATTTTTCGGGAGGGATAAATTATAAATTTCAATTTTCATATTGTCTTTGTTGGTTTGGGCTACTATAATAGAATGCCCTAAGCTGCATATTCTATAGACAACAGAAGTCTTAAGAGAGTTCAGGAGGCAGAAGAATTAAGTTAGACTCAAGGCCTGGGCAGCTTGGTGTCTGGTAAGGGTTGACTTCATGACTCTCACTGTATTCTTATTGATATTGATGAAAAAGTCAAGGTATTCTTTAAGGTTTTCTTAGAAGGGTGTGCTAATCATTACTTCCTAATGCTATAACCTTGAGGGTTAGGATTTCAGCATGTGAACCTTAGGTGAAAGAGAGAAGTCCAAATTCCATTTGTTTTGTTGTTGTTGTTTGGTTTTGGTTTTTTTTTTGTTGTTGTTGTTCTTATTTTTTAAATGAGATCTTACTCTATTTCCTAGGCTAGCTAGAAATTCAAAACCCTTTGTTCTCAGAGTCAGGCATGGTAGCACACACAGTTGTTTCCACAGTGCTTGGATCATGGAGTCAGAAAGATTGAGTTTGAAGCCAGCCTATGCTACATGTAACCCTGTGTAAAAAATTCCAAAACATTCTTTGGCCTCAGTCTCCTGAGTTGAAATCTGGATTGAAAGCTTGTACCACCATGACTGGGCTAGTGAAGGTTTTGCTAATAAATTCACCATGTAATAATAATACTTGAGCACATTATCACCTAATGCAAGTTCACCTAGAGAAAAATGGCATTCCTTTTAGGAAGCAATTATTTTTTTTCAGAAGTTTAAAAGTTAGTATGCCTTACTGACCATTCACAAATGTTTGTTCACTGTGGGTAGCTTGAAATGAGATTTTTACATGTCTTCATTTGTGTGTCATTTGTGGATTTGTGGGCAGGGGTTGTGCATGTTTCATCTTTGAAAATGCCATTTCACTTGCATTTACCAGTCTTTTTACCAGTCCACAGGCTTGGTTTTAATTTGCATATTCTGCTCTTAGAGATTCAGTTCCCAAGTGTACCTTTTAGTATATTATTACATAGGATGGCTATTTCCCCTTGAAGGGTAGATAAAAGGTCCTCAGCTATACACTGTGTGAATTTTTATTTTTTATGTGTATAGGTGGTTTTGCCTGCATGCATGTATTATGTGTACCAAGTGATTAGTACCTGCAGGGCCAAGAAAAGAGTGTCAGATCCCCATAGAGATGGAGCTCCAGATGGTTGTGAGCTGTCATGTTGGTGCTCAGAATCAAATCTGAGTCCTCTGCTAAAGCAGCAAATGCTCTTAACAGCTGAGCTGTTGCTCCAGCCCTAGTGCGAAGTTTAAGCTGAGGAAGTTCATTTTGCACTTTTGGAACTGTAGTTGGAACTCAGAGGTTATAATGGAACTCTCATATCTTTGATAGCCTGTGATGCCAGTGTTCCCTACTATTGCAGTGATTTTAAGTTCAGCATTGTCTTGTTATTCATTAAGGCACATTCTCTGCTAGTTACCAGCCAAACTTAATTCCTCAAGCCATTTATGGTTTGAAGGTAGTATTTGAGGTTCTCGTTAAGAAAAAAATTGATCTTTTACCCAAGTCCTACAAATCACAATAAAATCTAACCATTGTTAAGCCATTAAAATGCTGCATGTGGCCTGTGGCTCATATGAAACAGGTTTGCCATGAGTTTAAGGCTTAGGCTGCAAGACCCTATCTTTAAAACAAAGTGGGAAATTTATGATAGCACTCAGGCAGACGCAGACAGATCTCTGAGTTTGAGACCACATTGGTCTACAAAGTGAGTTCTAGGCCTGCCAAGGCTACATAGTGAAACCCTGTCTCAACAACAACAAAAAAAGATTTTTGACAAAAAAATCTTCATACAACTAAAAATGATTAAAGCCACAAGAATGAGGTTTACATTGACACTATTGGTTCAGTAGTATGATGGGTTCTAATATTTTCTTCAGAGTACTTTTTGAAGAAAATAAAATGGGTACCCAAAAACTGTATAAACATCTTGCATTTTTACCTAACTTTGTAAATACTTCTACCAGGTTTTTTCTTACTCCACATATATTTTTATTATTTCATTTATAAATCATCTTGGCAGGGCTGCTTTAAGTTATGCTAAATTACTGGGCTATGTTCTCATTTGTTGTTTCATGTAGACTGTTCATGGGACTAGTTGTCCAGCTACTTTATACTTGAATAATCAACACTTGCCCAGGGAAAGGAACACTTGTATGCTGTCAGTTGTATTTGTTAACCCATCACTAGCCACTCTATTCCTTGTGTGGTCAGTGACAGCATGTCCAGTACCTTCAACGTTATATAGGACTATAATTGACCAAAAGGCTAATACTAACGAGTTTATTTCCTTTGTATACATTTCTGCCCTTAAACAAGATTACCATTGATAAAATAGCTTTTTTTGCTCAGGAGAAAATAAGCCATTTGGAAACTTGGTTTAAATCCTCATTTTCAAATTTTTTTATTGAAACTTTTTCATACAGTATATTACCCATGGTTTCCCCTCCCCCAACTCCTCCTAGATGTCCACTCACCCAACTCTACCCGCCTTAGAAAACAAACAGCAAGCAAAACCCTCCCCCAAAGTCCCTTACTTGACACCTAGCCTCTGGTTATATGGATTGTAACATGTCTATTGATGGCTTAAAAGATAATAATATGTGACTATGAGAGAAAACCCTATTTTTCTTGGAGTCTGGGTTACCTCAGGATGAATTTTTCTAGATCCATCCATTGACCTGTAAATTCCATAATTTCATTTTTAACAGCTGATTAATATTCCAGTGTGTAAATTTTTTATGAAGAAATGTTTTAGATGAAATCCTTCAACTTGAGTTTTCTAATTTGTAGAGCATAGGTTTCTTGTACTGGGAGTATTTTGACACGTATTTTAGTCTAATTTTGTACTACTTTAGTGCATTCATAGTATCTGCCTAAGTGTGGCCTTGGTCATCTAATCTGGTGAATATTAGGTATCTTTTGCTGTGCCTTTATGTGCAGTGTTCAAAGTACACTTTTCAGTTGCCACAGTGAGTGTGCTTGTACATTTTTTAAAAGTCATGGGATGATCCACATGCCATATTTGAAATACTATCCAGTTACAGTTGCATTGAGGTAACTGAAAGCGCTCAGAGCAGCAGTGCACAGCAGTGGGGAAAACACTTACAGTGTGTCACAGTTGTCCGTTCTGCCATTACAACACAAGCGTGGATGAGTGGCTGTGCTCCAGGAAGACTATGAGTCCCAAAGTGTGTATTCCATAGTTTTCACACATCACAAACATTCTTGTGCATGTGGCCATGCGTTGTGGCACACCTCTGTAAGCAAGTCCAGCACTCAAGAGGCCCAGGCAGGAGAGCCATGTTTGAGTTAACTGGACCACACAGAGCTTTCCCTGACTCAAATAACTAAAACCCAGGAATTGGAATTGTATGCTCATGATGGAGTGCATGCAGGCAAGGTCCTGGGTTTAGTTCCTAGCACTTCAATGTAAAAACCAGTTTTAGATTACAGAGAAGATAAAAGGCCACATTGCTGAATTTGGCCCAAGCATGTAGTTTGCTGACTTCCCGACCTAGTCTTCCTAGTACTTTTCCAAGATTTCCTATTATGTTTCATTTGTTTTTCTTAAAACTCACTTCTATATATGCATTTTAGATTTCCATGTAAGTAAGACTGTCGAATGCATCATGGCATTCACGTTAGAGTTTCTCTTTCAGATAATTCTCCACTTGTTCATCAAGATGGAAAACTCAGATTCTAACGATAAAGGAAATGACCAATCTGCAGCACAGCGCAGAAGTCAGATGGATCGATTGGATCGGGAAGAAGCTTTCTATCAATTTGTAAATAACCTGAGCGAAGAAGACTATAGACTTATGAGAGACAACAATTTGCTGGGCACCCCAGGTAAGCTACATCTAAGGAAAGTTATATATGTAGGTTGCTCGGTTTTTAAGAAATAGCTTGTTGTATAATATGTTTCTTTAACAAAAAAATTATTAATACAAAGAGATGCTGAATGGCATTTACTGCCTGTCCAATTTATTGTCCGATTCCATTCTTTAATAATTGGAACAATCATATAAATTTTTAGTAAAATGGATTAAATAAAATTGAGCTGAACAATTTAGTTAGCAAGCCATGCATCCAGTTATAAACTAATAGGATTTTAGTTTCTAGGACAGACTTATCTTATTTTGTCATCCTTTATTCTCTGACTGTGTCCCAACTGTAACCCTAGAGTTAGCCGTGGGGAAAATGACAACTTTGTCCTTAGTCACTCTCTTTCACTCAGGTAAGGTCTCATTTGATCCTAGTCAGAACTCACTCTACGTCTTCCTTCCTATTTCTATTTCCACCAACCTATGGATGGGTTTATTAGCAAGACTACGTGGAGCATTTTGAGCAAACAGTACCAGACTTTAGAATTAATCTTAACTGCAATTCTGAACGGTTTTGCTGTTACCTGGTGTGGTTACTGGCAAGTCAGTCACTCAATTGAAAGTGCAGATAACAAAGCCAGAGGTGACCTGGTGGCATGTGCCTGTGATCCCAGCTGCACAGGACGCTGAGGCATGAGGTTGTTGAGTTTGAAGACAGCCTGGGTAAACCCTTCAAAACAAGTCCTGAGGGTGGAAAAAAGTCAGAAACTGACTTATAGATCGATCTCCATTTGTAATTTGACCAACATTGTTAACTTTCAGGCGAAAGCACTGAGGAGGAGTTGCTCAGAAGACTACAGCAAATAAAAGAGGGCCCACCGCCACAACAGAGCTCAGATGGAAATAGAGGTACACTGTGCTTTGGGAGGTGGGCAGTTGATGGAATGATAGGAGATTCATAATAGTAAATGTCAGCCAAAGGTTATCCAGAAATGCCACAAATTAATTTAGTGATAAGTAACTGTTCATAAAAAGAGAGGTGGCATTTTCTTAATGTATGAATGAGAAAGTCAGCATGCTGTTTTCTGCCTCACCTTTTGGGTTGTTTGTGTTAATTGGGCCACAGTGAGAAGTAGTCTATTTAAATGAGATTTCCTCCCCTTGGCTTTCCTTATCCATTGAAATTTCCTACTACTTAGTTCCTTGTTTATATGTATGGCTTCATCAGCAAAAAGGAAACTGCTTTGCCTGCCCTAGTGCCTTCCGACTGGGTGTAATTTTGTTCCACATGGGGGTATTAGCAATGACTGCAGATACTGATTGACACAACTGGTGAGGGTTTGCTCTTAGTATCTAGCAGGCAGAGGGCAGCTATACTGCCAGCCATTCTGATGATCTACAAAACACACCACAGTTCCCAGCATTAACTGGCTCAGAGTGTCAGTGCTGCTGCTAAGTAAGCAAGCTGGCTCTAAGCTCAGGACTGGTGCCTCCCTCTCCGCAGGAAACAGATTGACCGTAACCTAGGAGCTGGTGCTGGTATATTAGTTCGTAAACACACTGCTAGGTATACTGTTACTCCAGGTTCAGGCTATTCATTTCGTATGATCTTCATTTTTGTGGTATTTTAAAATCTTGATATTGACAAATATTCAAGTAGTTATAAACCATTAGCCTTGTTTATAGGTTTACTATGACTACAAAGTTCTTGTATTTTAAAGCAACTTCATATTATCAAAGGCACTTAAGCTAGGCCCCTAGATGAAGTAATAGAGACTGAATTTGGTAGAAATATAATTGGAACGAAAATATGAACACTAGCCCCCACAGCTAGCAATTGTGTTGTTTGATTTTGTTTAGACAGTAGGCTAGAAAAAACATGTAGCCTTCTCACAGTCTCGTAGCTTCTCCTAAACCAGCACTTCTCAACCTTCCTAATGCTGTGACTCATGGTGTGGTGACCTTTTTTTTTTTGCTTTTCACTTAGAAATCAGTGTTGTATACAATATAAGATCTATAAATGTAAAATTCATTCAGAATTGCAAAGTCCTTTAATGTTATTTATATGATCGTCCTAATTATTGTAGTTCCTTTCTCTCCTCCCCTTTCTTTGTCTTAAACAGGTGGAGACTCTTCAGATGACATGTCCAATGGTGACTCTATAATAGATTGGCTTAACTCTGTCAGACAGACTGGCAATACAACAAGAAGTGGTCAGAGAGGAAATCAGTCCTGGAGGGCAGTGAGCCGGACTAATCCAAACAGTGGTGATTTCAGATTTAGTTTAGAGATAAATGTTAACCGTAATAATGGAAGCCAAACCTCAGAGAATGAAAATGAACCATCTGCTAGACGTCTTAGTGTAGAAAACATGGACAGCAGCAGCCAAAGACAAATGGAAAATTCAGCATCTGAGACATCATCTGCCAGACCATCTAGGTCAGAACGCAGTTCTGCTGTAGCATTAACAGAAGTGCCATCCACCAGAGGTCAGAGGAGGGCAAGAAGCCGGAGCCCAGAACACCGGAGAACCAGAGCCAGAGCTGAAAGAAGTAGGTCTCCTCTGCACCCAGCAAATGAAATTCCACGAAGATCTCATCATAGCATCTCATCTCAGACTTTTGAGCACCCTTTAGTAAACGAGCTTGAAGGAAGTTCTAGAACCCGTCACCATGTGACTTTGAGACAGCAGATAAGTGGACCCGAGTTGCTAGGTAGAGGTCTTTTTGCAGCTTCTGGGTCGAGAAATTCTGCCGCTCAAGGGGCAAGTTCTTCAGACACGGGTACCAATGGTGAAGGTGCAGGATCTGGTCAAAGACCTCCAACCATCGTCCTTGATCTTCAAGTCAGAAGAGTTCGTCCAGGAGAATACCGGCAGAGAGATAGCATAGCTAGCAGAACTCGGTCAAGGTCTCAGACCCCAAACAACACAGTCACTTATGAAAGTGAACGTGGGGGTTTTAGGCGCACCTTCTCACGTTCTGAACGTGCAGGCGTGAGAACCTATGTGAGTACTATCAGGATTCCCATTCGTAGAATCTTAAATACTGGATTGAGTGAAACTACATCTGTTGCAATTCAAACCATGTTAAGGCAGATAATGACAGGTTTTGGTGAGCTGAGTTACTTTATGTACAGTGACAGTGACTCAGAGCCTAGTATCTCAGTTCCCACTCGAAATACGGAGAGAATAGAGACACGGAGTGGAAGAGGGAGCTCTGGTGGTAACAGCTCTGGTTCCGGCTCCAGCTCCAGTTCCAATGGTGAAAGTTCAGAAAGTAGCTCAGAGATGTTTGAAGGCAGTAATGAAGGAACCCGAATTCTCGCACCAGGTGCCAGGAGAGAGGGCCGACATAGGGCCCCAGTTATATTTGATGAGAGTGGCACTTTGCCATTCCTTAGTCTGGCTCAGTTTTTCCTCTTAAATGAGGATGATGATGACCAACCTAGAGGACTCACCAAAGAACAGATTGATAACTTGGCAATGAGAAGTTTTGGTGAAAATGATGCATTGAAGACATGTAGTGTTTGCATTACGGAATATACGGAAGGCAACAAACTTCGTAAGCTACCTTGCTCCCATGAGTACCACGTCCACTGCATCGACCGCTGGTTATCGGAGAATTCCACCTGTCCTATTTGTCGCAGGGCCGTCTTATCTTCTGGGAACAGAGAAAGTGTTGTGTAGTGAGAACAGAACTCTGGAAGCTGTGTGGCTGGAATAGTGATGGGCAAACGGAAAATCACCTGCTTTATGTCCACTTTTTAAGTGGTGCTTAAATATAAAGTCAACCTGAATTGAGTCATTGCTTTCTGAGGGAGTCATGTCTTTTCTCTAGTTTCTCTTTCAGGATAGAAAGAATATTACAGAAGCAACGTTTTAGGACTTCAGTGTTTGATTTCAATACCAGATAATTGCTCAGCTGTTACTGATAATTTACCCATGTACACTTGTCATTTTCCCTTTGTTACCATAAGGTCTGCCTTAGCAGTGGCTCCTTTATCATCTTGACCTCTTTTTAGGTTTCCCAGACCATAAGAGGGGCATGAAGAAAATTCCCACTCAAGACTAAGTTCCATTATATGTTTTGTAAGTGATTAATTAAAACTATACCATTCCCAGTTGTTGACACAAATTCAGTCACATTCTGAATATTGTTTGTTCACCTTCCAGATTAGGTGATGATGGACATACCAGTGTAAATAACACTAAACAGTTAGGATCTTCTACGTGTATTAACTGTCCTAAGCCCATCACTGTGGCACACAATAGAATGAACTTAGAGTTTAATTGAGATATTTATCTTGTGGAAATATTAAAAAGCCTATGCTTGTGTAAGTGAAAAAAATCACATTCATTTGTTTAAAAATGTAAAGCTATTTTGTAGAGGCTCAGTACTTTTCCAATGCACTGTTGTATTAATGCATTCAAAATTGTAAAGTACCATGCTTAGAAATGAGAACTGCTTTTTGTGAGCCAGCATAGTAAAACAAACACACCAAACAAAGTACGAAGCTGCTTTTGTAAGTGTGTAGATGTCAAGAGCAGAACATATCTCTATTTAATGTATTTGAGAACAGCTACTGTGACATGGAAAGGAAAGGACCATGTAGAATCAAACTGCACTAAAACCCAATGGAAATCATGAATTTTAACTTGGATTTAGGCAGGAAGTGATAGAGGGTAAGAACACTGCTCTGGAGAATGGAACATTTTCATCATGACAGTGATAAGGACTTGAACTGGTTTCCTACAGTGATAGCCACAGCAGCTTGACCCAGTATCCTTCTTGAATAGATGAAGCAGAAGATCAACAAATTTGGCAGAGCTGTCTTTGGTTTTTTAAAAAACAAACCACTACCACCTAGCATAAGTTAAATTGATGTTTTTACAATCTGCTCCTAAAAAACAAAAGGTGGAGGAAAGAGATTTCTAAACCAATTTTAAGGTAGGGATTTCAGTTGGTACAGATGAGTGTGCTTTTGGAAAAGTCTCGGATTTGCTTGTTTTCGAGATTTCATGTAAGGTACTAGTGCACACTTGTCGATACTTCATTGCTGTATCTAGCAGATCTAACAAGCCACATTTAAAAGACATTCATAAATTAAGAGATTATATTTTATTGAAAGTGAGGCATGTTGGGTTATTTGAAATTCAAATTCTAGTTGTGTTGCCCATATTTGAAGATAAGATGTCCAGCTCACATCTATGGACACGCACTTTACTGTTCTTTTTTAGAGGTAAGATTAGATTGTGATAACCCCCAGTACTCTTGCCTGGTTTTTCTTTTGAGATTGATTGGGGTTAAGATTAGCCTAGCTGGTTCCCTGGAGAAAGCTGCCAGGCCAGAAGAGAAGTTGGATTGAACGGGCACATCCCTGGCCTTTCACCAAATGAGCTAACTGCCCAGATTAGTCCGGAATTCTAGAAACTGTTTTACCCAAATCTGCTTACCCTCACTGATACCACCTTAGCAGTACAGATTATTTCAAAGTTCATTCTTTCATGTTTTCCTCTGGCTTTCAGTCCTACCTAAGTGTCAAGGAAATGAAATTGTAAATATGGTAGTTGTTTACAAAGGATATGTACTGCTCTTGCAAGGAAATAATGTCCAAACAAAGCTTCACTTATTTTTTTTAATATAAGCAGATTTCACTGTTTATGGCGCTTATGTAATACATTTTTATCTTTTTAAAAGAACTGTCCATGTAAAAGTCAGGATTCCTTTATATTTGTGAGCCTCCTTGTCACCTTTCTATGGTTTTCAGATCTGCAGAATAGTTCTGATTAACTAAAAACAAATCCATTTTCCTCTTGATAAAAATGTTCCATGTTGGAGGTGTTCATTTTCTATAGCTCAAAAACAGCTGCAGCACATTCTAAACATGAAGTTACTGACAACAGGCACCTCCCTGAACTCCCCAATCATATTACTCGTTTGCGAAGTACTGAAGTCAGAGGTAACTTAAGCAGGATGCTAGTTATGAATGCAGATGTTGAAGCTCTTCAGAGACACTGGAAATCAATCTTCCCATTTCTAGACTTCAGTAGAATGCACATGTTTGACGTGCATGTGGACCCTTTCGAATAGGATTCCTATCTCTTGGGTTCTGTAGAACGAATACAAGTATTTTTAGTGGGAGTTGCTTTTTCATTTTACCAAGTCCATGACTATTATATATTACTAGTGTTGCAGACGTTAAAGATAAGGTTGTTCATATAGGTGTCAGGTGTAAAGAGTGAAAGTCTTTTTACTCACCAGTGTCCAAACACCTATTCTTACAAAAGACTTTACATTTCATTTTGTATCTTTGCACTTTTTCTTTATTACAGAAAGGTTCTGTCTTTAAGGCCTACTTTGAACTTCATGCAGTAATAATGTTGGAGATTCCATTGTTCAAAGCATAGGGGAAAGTACTAAAGCCTGATTTTTCCTTAAAGATTTCAAATGTTTTTTTAATCCGCTTACTAGTGTGAAGGTTTGCAGTGTTTTGTTTTTATTCCATGCAGCTTACAATGTTGAGATTTATTAGTGCTGAAAACCAAGTTGAACAAGTTAAAAAAAAAAAAAGGCAGGCTATTTGCAGTAACACTGAAGAGAGCTGTGTTGGGAAATTGGAACATTTTCCCTGAAAAGAACATGATAGTCGTACCACTATGTTAATTGAGGTGGCATTGGGGAGAGGGAGGAGGCTCACACGCTAGTGTTAAAACAGATGATTGTCCATTTAATAAGGAAATGTGCCAGGAGATACTCAGTCTTTAGGGACATGATTATCAGAATCCATCCAAGGTAGGATAAGGCTTAGCTCTGTTACCTTAAGCATTTTTTTTTCTCCTGGAAAAACTTTATTTCTGTGCCCAGTATTCTCTGTTTTTGTCAATGTCTTATATTTATGAAGGGTTAACATTTAGCACATTTTGTATTTAACCACCTGCTTCTATGACTTTAAGTCGGTTCTCCAAATACTCGTGATAAAGAGTTCAATGTTGCAAATGACTATTAAAGGCCATTTCTAACTGTTTGCTAGAATGCAGTAGCACCTTGTAGTTGACCTTGTTTTTTAAACAGATGGAGGAGACTTTTTTTAATTTTTTTGTGAAAGGAAATCATTTGTAATCTGCCTTAGTTGACTTTTTTAAAAATGTTTTTCCTGACTGGCTTCCCTGTCACACTCTTACCATCAGTGTGCAGAACCTGGGAGCCACACTTACAGAGCACTTAGGGTCTTAAGACAGTTCTGATTGTTGCTCTCCAAAGTATTCTCTCTGTACCTTTGTAACAGGTGGAGAGCACACATGTGAGGGTGTCTGCTTTTCCCCTTCAGTACAGTTCAGTATGTTTATGCTCAGTAACAGTGTTGTAATTGAGTTACCTACTAAATGTTTCTTTTCAGAAAACTTTTTCAATGTACATTGCTGTATCATGCTTCACGTGGCAAGGTCTGAGGAAAGAGTATTTCTAAGTCACAGTGTAAGCAAATAAAAACAGCTGTGACCTCAATATCTCCCCTTTACCTTTTTTTTTTTTTTTTTGAGCATTCTGAATTACCGTGTTTTGATGTAGGGTATTGTGCTGTGCACTCTTAGCTGGTCTGGAACTCTCTGGACCAGACTGGCCTCAAATTTGTGGCAGTCCTTGTGCCTCTGCCTCTTGGATGTTGGGAATACAGGTACTTGTCACCAAACCTAGCTCAGCACTTTGAAATAAGGGTTTCTTTCCCTTCACTGGAACGTTTTTAAATACTCTCCAACACTCCAGGAAGTGAGTGGCCTCTGTAAGTCACCATACCTTAGATCTGAAAGCCTACAGCGTAGAATAGAATTGCTACCGGGAATTTTTTTCTAAGTATCAATTTTATGATTGTTTTCATGTCCATGTAGATGTCTGGATTCAAATCTCAGAGGTATGGTGAGATGCTTGGGACTTTTTTGTTTTGGTATTTTGAGAGGGTCTCGTTTTGTAGCCCAGGTTGGCCTGGAATTTGTGATCCTCCTGATTGTTGGGATTATAGGTGTGTCAGCCCACCCAGAAGGGATTTGTGTGCTAAAGTCCCACAGCTGCTCTGTAGCCATTTGAATGAGCGGCTGTCTAGAGACGCGCAGTGAAAGTGAGCCTGCCATGCCACTGTGCCTTGTTTCTCATCTTGATTGTTTCCAGTTCCAATGTGTAGTCAGGCCAGCTGCCCAGCCTTAACTCTGTTCAGTGCCCTGTTACTAACATTTTTAACAGATTGGTTTTTATATGTTAAAACTGTCCAGCGTTTGCATTTTACCTCTTGATGGCTCCATTTGTTCCTGGTGCTGCTTTTAAAGGTATAGGGCCCTGTGAGTGTCCCGGTGGGAGTAGGTACGCAGTTTGCCTGGTTTTGGACCTATGTCTGTCTTCTGCCAGGAAAAGCTGCTTTGGTACAGATGTTTACTTGAGTGCCTGTAAGGAACTGGGCAGCAATCCTGGAAAGCTCTGAAGCCCATAAGAACCTGAAAGGTTTTGAAAAGGGCAGACCTTAAATCTTTGAACACAAAGCACATGTGTGCATGCTGTGTAAAGACTAAAGTGATGGCCATAGCAGGGCTTCCTGACCCGGGATCCATTTTCAGAAAGCAACAGAGGAGCACAAAGGGAAGTGAATTTACTTGGCTTGCTTTGTCTGGTTTCTCATTTTCTTACCATTTAAATCTGAATGAAACACCCTTCTCCGGTATCTGATCCAACAAACTCCTGGTTGGGAAGCCCTGTATTAAATTTTGAGAATGTACCCTTTTTTGTACAGTGCTTTACACCTGCTAAAATTTAACTTGTTTAATGCAGAACAAGACCTTGAAAGGTCATTCATTAAATCTGGTTTGATTATTAATAGCTATCTTTTAGGAAGAAGCTTTTTCCCTATGTACAATGTCATACTGCAGACTTAAAATATAGACTATCAATAAAATGCATGAAGTGATCATTTGTGCTTTTTCATCTTTGGGGTTTTAAAAGGTGGATGCTAATATTCTAGTACCTTAGTCCAGTCATACAGGCAATTTTTCGAGTGGAGGATTCTACTACAACTGGTTCATTATTTGGCCAAGGTTTTTTTATCTTGTTCAATGGAAAGAGGTGATTAACATTTGAAGTAGATGTGTCTGCTGCCTTGGCTGACTTCCCTTGTCCTCAGAGTGGGTATGCATGTGGGCTTGTGGAGTGTCTGTCCTCCATCCAGTCTAACGTCTCTGAAACGTTAAGTCCTTCATTCAGATGGCTCTTTCTGAGCACATCACTGATAGGTGGGTGGACTTTAGCTGTTACACACCTTGAGCTGGCAGTGGCACCTGCAGAGCCCTCCACTGATAATCAAACTCACTTCCTCGGTGTAGTTTTGATTCAATAAGTCTTTTGGCTCACTACTTATCTAGGGCTTTTAGTGTGGTGATTCTATTTGTTAGAAACTGTGTTGGAGCCCAGGACCTCAATGCATGCTAGGCAAGCGCCCTAGTGCTAAATTTGACTCCCCAGACCTTTCTGTATTTTTGTTTTAATGTTGAAACTTCCCCAGGCTGGCCATGAATTGGTGATACTCTTACCTCAGCCTGTAAGTCGCTTTGATTATAGACCTACATTACCAGGTATTCAAAACTCATCGTGAGCTACACACACACACACACACACACACACACACACACACACACACGTGCGCGAGCACGCTTTTCAATAAGACATTTAGTTCTGATGTAATATGGGTCAACAGACAAGGTATGCCTGCATAGCCATAGGTCAACTTTTAAAACTTGGTGCCATTTGCATCTACCCACTTTAATTACTTCTCAATCTAGAACTCTACTGGGCAATACAGTAGTCACTACCTACTATAGCTGTAGCAGTCAGGCCATCCGATGAGACTTCACCAGGATTTCAGAGACTTCAGGACCCACTCTTCAAAAACTGCTTAAGATAGAGATGGTTACTTCCTGAGGAAACTGGAAATTTAGATGAGCCCTTGATCACCCCATATCCTTCTCTATTCCACTCAAATAAGTGAGCTCTCAGCTATGTGTTTGAATGGAGATAATTATAGCACATCTGTTTAAGGTTTGTTAGTATCTACTTAGGCAGCTCCTACTGAAAAGCCTCATTGCTTACAATGGGAGCTGTTTATCTTGGTGCTTCACATTGAATGAGACATGATGATCTTCAAGTCCTCTCCTCAACAGTCATTTACTTAGTCCAAACACTGCTTGACCTATTATTTGGAAATGATTTGTTTGCACTTGCCTTTAGACTGTTTTGCTTAAGTGTTAAAAATCTATTGAGATGAAAGTAATTCTTGGGTAGCATGTGAACCAGCTAAATAGGATTACTTTATTGGTGCTCATAAAAATGTTCCCAAAAGCAATTTAAACAAGTATCTTCTAAGCAGTGACAACACTCTTCAATGGCCTATGGCAGTTCTAGACAACTGACTTAAAAGGGCATCTACTTGGATGCTGGTAAACTGACTGGCATACTAAAAAGTTGACTGAAATCCTTTGTAGTTATTTCATATTAGAGTTAAGAGGGTCCTTAAAGATTGCTCAATTTGGGCTGCTAGTGGTATACTGCTTACATATCCTGCACAAGGCTCTGGATTTAATTCTTGGAACCATCAAAATTTGCCCAAATTTCATAAACTAAAATACAGAAAAAAAGCGGGGTGTTGGTGGTGCACACCTTTAACCTCAGTAGAAAGACTGGAAACAAGTTGACCTTAACTGGGACTCTACTATACACTCAAAATTGTGTTAAGGTGTCTGGAGACCATGTTAAATATTCTTACTAAGTTTAAAAACAAATAGACAGGTAAGGCCTAGCAGTGGTGATGCATGCCTTTGATTCCAGCTGTTGGCGGCAGAGGCGGGCAGATCTCTGAGTTCAAGAGCAGCCTGGTCTACAGAACAAGTTCCAGAACAGCCAAACCTACACTGAGAAACCTTGTCTCAAAAATCAAAACATGACTGGGCAGTGGTGGTGCATACCTTTAATTCCAGCACTTGGAAGGCAGACGCAGGCAGAACCTCTGTGAGTTCGAGGTCAACCTGTTATACATACATACACACATACATACATACATAATCCATATATATATAAATAGATGTATACATATGCATATATGTAGACATATACAGAGGCACATGTGTGTGTGTGTATATATATATATATATATATATATATATATATATATGTATATATACTTTTTCTCAGACTTTTGGAAAATACTTGCCCTAAAACTGATTCCAAAACATATTAACATGCTAAAATGAATGTTCATTTGATTTAATTTCTAACTCCTAAGGTGTATTTGGAAATGTCCAGAGTGATTTAACAAATTTATGGTATTTATATCCCTTAATTCATATAAATGGATATAGATTTGTCCTTTTAAATTTTTCCTTGGCAAACTAGTCAAAAACAATGTTTTTTTTTTTTGTCTTATGGAGATTATACCTCACAATTAAACTAGCCTAGAAGTTGGAAGAAATACTGAAAAATAAATGAGGTCATAAAGAAACAGGATCAAGAGTCCAAGGAAGAACTTCAGAAACAAAGATGTGAGTTGAAATACTCTAGAATGTCCTGTGGCCTGTGGCAAATTAGTGTTTATAACTCACCTAGATTGCAGGATGGCAATATGCCCACCTCACTGGATATGAATTTATAGAGTACTTAATATAAAGCACTTGAAAACGCTTATCCATTTGTAATATGGCTATTAGTAATCTATCTGCAAGTTCTAAGATTAACTGTATTCAAGGGCCTGAATGAAACCAAAACCTGGCCTTCATAGTTTTAACCTTTTAAATAAGAGTTAGGAAAGTTGCTTAGCATGCCCAAGGCTCCCAATTCGATTCCCAAAATGTATACACAAAATTGACCATTAAGAGTGAAGTTTTTGTTTTATCTTATCTTTTATTTTATTATTCCTTAGAAGCCTGTTTGTTTCTAATGAGACACAGAAAGGGAGTGGACCCAGATAGGAGGGAAGTGGGAAGGAATATATTTTTTAAAAGGATAAGAAATGAAGTCAATAATCATTCTGGATTTATCAAATCCTGCTCTGGATTTATCTGGATTTTTTTAAAAACCAACTTTCAAACTTCACAGTGGCGATGCTAAGGGTTGCTGAAAAATATTTATTTTACATATATGTGTGTGCCAGAGTTTATGGGCACCATGTATATGCAGGAACCCTCAGAGGTCAGAAAAGAGTTGTCAGGTCCCCTGGAACTGAAGTCTTAGATGGTTGTGAGCTACCATCTGGTAACTAAGCCCAGGTCCTCTGAAAGAGCACCGAGCCGTCTTTCCAGCCCCAGGAAGCCTCATTTTTAACGTGTACACCAAAGCTGTTGGCTTAGAATGTCCAGCCAAACCTCTGAAAGTACCATTTGCCCCACCCCCATCTTGTGTTTTAGTATTTATTAATTGTATGTCATCAGTTGGCTGAAACCTTTAGACACATTATCTAATGTAGATATCACATTATCTAATCCTAGACCAAATTTTCAATGTATCTCACATTCCAAAGAGAGGCAGCAAGTGCTGGAGAGGGTTTTGTATCTGTAGAACCTGTTCCCGAAGAGGCAGGCCCACTAAAATTTTGAAGACTATGACTTGAAGGCAAGTTTTGCCCAGCAGAAAGCTCAGATGGAGTTAACTGCTTGGGGCCAGAGTTCTAAAACTATTCCCTGCCTTCTATTTTTTTCCCTCTGTGTAGACAGATACAGTGGCTCATTTACCCTTTCATCTTCTCTTTGTCTCAGTGTGTCTTCCATATATATTCCTATCAATCTCATCCACAAAATTTCTGATCCTTATTTTCTCGTGTTTCACAAAATTTAAGTTTTAGTATGGTCTCTCTCTAAGAAATGTGTCTGTTCAGGAAAGCAAATAATAAACATAGGCTTAGTCATTGATGCCTAGGGTATGCAAGGCCAAGTAAATCTTTTTTTTTTCTTTGAAAACTGTCATGTTATATTTTACTCTTTCTTTCTTTCTTTCTTTCTTTCTTTCTTTCTTTCTTTCTTTCTTTCTTTCTTTCTTTCTTTCTTATTGAAGATTTCTGCCTCCTCCCCGCCACCGCCTCCCATTTCCCTCCCCCTTCCCCGATCAAGTCCACCTCCCTCGTCAGCCCAAAGATCAATCAGGGTTCCCTGCCCTGTGCGAAGACCAAGGACCACCCACCTCCATCCAGGTCTAGTAAGGTGAGCATACAAACTGCCTAGGCTCCCACAAAGCCAGTACGTGCAGTAGGATCAAAAACCCATTGCCATTGTTCTTGAGTTCTCAGTAGTCCTCATTGTTCGCTATGTTCTGTGAGTCTAGTTTTATCCCATGCTTTTTCAGACCCGGGCCAGCTGGCCTTGGGGAGTTCCCGATAGAACATTCCCATTGTCTCAGTGTGTGGGTGCACCCCTTGCGGTCCTGAGTTCCTTGCTCGTGTTCTCTCCTGCTCCTGATTTGGACCTTGAGATTTCAGTCCGGTGCTCCAATGTGGGTCTCTGTCTCTGTCTCCTTTCATTGCCTGATGAAGTTTAATATTCAGTAGGATGCTTATGTTTTTCTTTGGGTTCACCTTCTTATTTAGCTTCTCTAGGATCACGAATTAAAGGCTCAATGTCCTTTATTTATAAGGCCAAGTAAATCTAATTCTTCACCAGGATTTCCCAGAGGCCACATCAGCACAAAGGAGGTCCCAGCTAAGGGAAAGAAAAACAACACCAAATAGTTTCACTAATTCTGTTTGGGTCCTGGAACCCTGTCTGAGGATGAAAAAAGAACAGAGACATAGAGTGAGGCTGGGATCAGATGGGGTTCTCTAACTTGTACAACTGCAACGTGGAACCTCAGTGTGTTTATTATATACTGCACCGGAGGTCGGATTAGCTAGTTTCTGTAGCAGGGTCTCCATAAGTGAGCAGTCTCAGGATGTAAACATCCAAGAGAACGAAATTGCAGTTGTTAGTCTTAGCACACATTGACCAGTTTGTTCATAAACACTACATAGGAAAGCTTTGACATCACTCATGAGCCTGGCCCATATGGGTAACGGCTTTGCCAATTCATCATATGCCAGTAGGTCTTGGAGTCCCTGGCAGTCCATGCCCATGTCAAAATACACATTCACTCAAGACTTCACTCAAGCCAGATGACCTCAGTTTGATCTGGGGACCAACATTGTGTAGGGAAATTTGATCTCCACATATACATGTATGTACCCACACAGTAATAACAATAAAAATAATTAGTAATAATAATACAGAAAATTTAAAAGATTAGAAAAAGAGCTTAGCCAGTTAAGGAAGCCCAGTCCAACTGCAGTGCAATGTGACAGCCAATCAATAGCGCTGTCACACTTCCCTCAGAAATAGACACTTGAAATTTCTTCAGAGCCTCTTGATTTACTTCCCTAATTGATGGGAAAACCATACAAATAGTAATAATAATAATAATAATAATAATAATAATAATAATAATAATAATAAATAGCTACAGATGAATATTCTTGCCATTATTAGAAATAGCAAGTGTGTATTTACAATGTCTTTCAACTTTAGTTAGTAAGTGGTGATCTATCCATTTGCATGTCCTGGGGTGTGACAGGGTAAGGAGACAACAGGAGAGTAAAGGCTACCTACCAGACCAGACTTCAGCCCTGATGAGAGTGTTTCCCAACACCAAACCTCTTTGGTGCCATTGCTGAAAGTTTGTTTTGTTTGGCAACATGGAGTGAAATATTAACAGCCCTGTGAAGAAAGCCTTTGGAAACTGAGGTTTGGAAAAGACTGATTTGTTGGCGGAGGCTGCTTGTTTGTATCCTAACTACCTAGACCTGAAATAATCACTCAGAAACTATATTAATTAAATCACTGCTTAGCTGATCATTTAAGAGTATTGATAGCTAGCTCTTATATCTTAAATCAACCCATTTCTATTAATCTGTGTATTGCCACGAGGTTATGGCTTACCAGGCAACATTCCAGCTTCTATTTCCTCACACAAAAACTATGTTATTTGCAATACTGTTTGGCCAATAGCTTAAGTGCTAGCTAGCTCTTATATCCTAAACTAACCCATATTCATTAATCTGTGCATCACCATAAGGTCATGGCCTACCTGCAAAGTTTCAGCAAGCTCCTGTGGAGGCGTTTGTCTCCTGTGGAGGCTACATGGCATCTTCCTGACTCTGCCTTCTTTTTCCCAGCATTCAGTTTAGTTTTCCTGCTTAGCTCTATTCTGCCCTGTCATAAGCCCAAACAGCTTCTTTACTAACCAATGGCATTCACAGAATACAGAGAGGAATCCCACATTACTGATGCATTTGCCTTTACTCATATTTTGTATGTGAATATGTCATAACATTTGTTATAGACTTTTTTGAGGTGTCTAGAAACAGTTTCTGTGGTGGAGGATTGATGAGTTCTAGTACAGGTGACTCCAACCTCTCTCCATAGGGATCTGACTGCTTAGCAAGAAGCCAGAGGGACACACCACTGGCTCCACACTTTGCTTTTTAAAGAAAAGCTTTATTCTTGTTCACCCAGATTTCCTTTCTTTTTTTCCTTTCTCCCTTCCTCTCTTCTTTCCTTCCTTCCCCTCTTCAAAATCTTTGGTATAGCCTCTCTATACTAAAGGCCCAAATTGAGCGAAATTATGTTGTTCTGTTTTGCCTTGGCCCTGTCCTCTCTTTTGTGTTCTGTGTGGAGGTGTGTTCAGGAGAATAGTTTTAACTTTTTAATTCATTATTTTGAGAATTTTGTACATGAGCACATGAGCATTGTATTTACGTCAGTTCCTCCCCCTGCCTCTTTTCTTCCAAATCCTGTATCTCTCCTACTCCCTTTCATAACTTTATCTTAATTATTGTTTTACATTCCTGGAGAATACTGAATTTTTCTCTCTCAGAAGCCATTAATTTTCTGTAGCTCCTCATCTATATGGATAGGGCCTTGTGAGATTTCCTTGCCCATGTTGCCACGTCAGTGGGTGTTATCATTGTGTAGATCTTGTTTAGGTTACATTTTCATGAATGCAGTTTTTCTATTATATATAGAAGACACATCTCACAACTTATGTCCTAGTCCTCGGGCTCTTACAATCTTTCTGGAACCTCTCCCTGAGAATTAAGTGTCATCCACAAACACCTCTGGAGGGTCCTTAGTTCATGATAAGAGCCTGGAAATGCTGGTTCTTATAGCCATGAAAGACACAGCAGCAGCAGCAGCAGCAGCAGCAACAGAGTAGATCAAGTCATTAGCGAGAGGGAAGGTCAGGAGAGCAAAGTGAGAGTCATCTTCCTTCTGCTGTATACTTTTTATCTGGACTGCTACAAAAAGGTGTTACTCGTAACTGGGGTGGGTCGTCCGGCCTCTATTAAGACTCCCCACTGAGGTGACTATTATTTGTAGCAAGTTGACATTAAAACCAACCATGATAGCACCACTGGGGATAGCGTGCCATGCTGGTCATTGTTGTGGTTTTCAGGTTTTACCACTGGGTAGGGGTAATGATTGCTTTTATCCCTTGGCAGGTTGCACAGTGCCTTCAGACACATGAGAGGTCTCCACCTTGGGAGGAGGCTTGCAGGTCAGTTCTGTTATAGCTGGGCTGTTCTCACCCAAGAAAAGGAGACCAAGACAAGAACTTTATGAATCTGAAGTTTTTATTGAGCAAGGCACATCCACCTGTGGGCAAGCACAAGTCTTAGCTGAGAGAGCAGGAGGTTTATAAAGGTAAAAAGCACAAATTTGGTACCTCCCATTGACAGAGTTGTGATGGCTCTTAACAAGCATGACAGGATATGAGCTTTTAATAAGAAGAGGACACAGCTGTGTCACTATTGTGTTCCTGTTTGATTGGGGAGTAGAAAGGCTTGCAGTTACAGAAGCAGAAAAATGCAGATTAGCAAAAGTTCCTGTGAGTGCCTTAAGTGCCGAGGGGGTGGGGGGTGGGGAATCAGGCTGACCTCAGTTTTTACCCAAGGCTGGGGCGGGATTTAGCTAGTAGATTTTTTTCATTTCAATTCCAGTTCAATTTCTCCAAATCTTGTATCTGAATTATTCGCTGTCTTCAGCAATAGGGTCTTTTTGTTTGTTTGCTTTTTCGAGACAGGTTTTCTTTGTGTAGCTCCTGGCTGTCCTGGAACTCACACTGTAGACCAGGCTGGCCTCGAACTCACAGACACCTGCCTGCCTCTACCTCCCGAGTGCTGGGAGTAAAGGTGTGCGCCACTACTACCTCACAATTATAGGATCTTAGATTCAAGTATTGGGAGATAATTTAGGGCAATGAAAACAGTTATCGTTGTTTAGGAAGTTTCCTGAACTCCTCTGATCAGCAACTCAAAGGGAAGTTTCTCATGCTTGGAGGAGTAACTTTATTTTCGAGTGCATGTGTGTGTATGTGTATGTTGTGTGTGTGTGTGTGTGTATACATAAAAACTAATGTATGTATTATATGTTTGTAAGTAAGCATAAAATGTTTCAGAATAGGAATCACAAAAGATAACATGAGACATCTGTCTTTCTGATTTGTATTAATTACCTTTATATTGTTGTGGAAAACACCATGAGCAAGACTACTTAGAGAAGAAAGTTTATTTGGGGCTTATAGTTTCCAAGTGTTAATGTGTGTAATGATGGGATAGCAGGTGGCAGATGTGGTGGCTGGAGCTTCACGCTTCAAGCAGAGCATCCACATCTGGAGATAGCACACTCTAAATGATGTTTCAAAGCTCACCTTTAGTGACATTCTTCCTCCAGCAGCACCAAACCTCCTAAGCCTCCCCAATTAGCTATTAACTAAGGACCAAGTAATCAAACACCCAAGAATATTGGGGACACCTCAAGTATATAATTGCTTACAGTTTCATAAAAGCTCATATCCTGTCATGCTTGCCAAGAGCCATCACAACTCCATCAATGGGAGGTACCAAACTTGTGCTTTTTGCCTTTATAAGAAACTTGCTTCTAGCTAGAGCTGTTACATAGAGCAACTCCGTCTCGAAAAACCAAAAGGAAAGAAGGAAGGATGGAAGGAAGGAAGGAAGGAAGGAAGGAAGGAAGGAAGGAAGGGAGGGAGGGAGGGAGGGAGGGAGGGAGGGAGGGAGGGAGGGAGAGAGAGAGAGAGAGAGAGAGAGAGAGAGAGAGAGAGAAAGAAAGAAAGAAAGAAAGAAAGAAAGAAAGAAAGAAAGAAAGAAAGAAAGAAACTTGCTTACAGTTTCATGGCTGTCATCATCATGGCAGGCATAATAGTAGAGTATTACCTGTGAGTTTACATCCTGATCTGCAAGCACGAGGAAGAGAGAGAGAGAGAAAGAGAGAGAGACAGAGACAGACAGAGACAGAGGCAGACAGAGACAGAGAGAGATACTGGGGTTCGTGTGGGCTTTTGAAACTTCAAAGCCCCCTCCTAGTAGCTCACCTCATCCAACGAAACCTCAGCTCCTAATTGTTGGGCTGGAACAGATTGACTCCTGCTAAATCCCCATTCCCGCCTCTCCAAACCCCGCCCTCTCAGAAAAACTGCTAAAAAGTCCAGTTCTGCATTCCTGCCAGTTGTGGCAGCTCCTCCCCTGAAGCTGCCAGCTGCCCAATCCCTGCCTAAAGTGCTATAATTAGGCACAAACCCATCTTATAGAGGACATGTCATCATCCCATGCGTACAGAGTCCTTAAGGTCACTCCTTCAGTTAGGCCATATGATTTTTTTCCTTCCCCTCTCTTGCGTCAATTTCTGGAGGCTGGAGGGTTACCAGGGAGTTGCTTTGCCCAGAAAAAACCTGGTCTTTTACTTTTTATTATTTTATTTATTTATTTATTTATTTATTTATTTATTTATTTATTTATTTATTTTAGTCTTTCGAGATAGGGTTTCTCAGTAGCTATGGAGCCTGTCCTGGAACTAGCTTTTGTAGACCAGGTTGGCCTCAAACTCACAGAGATTCACTTGCCTCTGCCTTGTGATTGCTGGTATTAAACGTGTGCACCACCACCTCCTGGCTAAGTTCTTAAAATTTGGCTTGCTGCGTCAGCAGAGAAACCTATTATAGGGTACAGAACACCTATTACTAATCATTCATAAACAGTCCACCAACTGGAAACCAAGCATCCAAATATATGAGCCTATGGGGGCCATTCTCATTTAAACCACCACATTTCACTCTCCGGCCCCTATAGGCTTATAGCCATATCACAGTGCAAAATTCATTTAGCCCAACTTCAAAAGTCTACATAGTCATTCACAGTCTGAATACTGTTTAAAAGTTCAAAGTCTCTTCTGAGACTCAAGACAGTATCTTTAACTCTAATCCCTTGAAAAATCAAAAATTAGATCACATGCTTCCAAAATATAATGGCGCAGAATATACAGCACCATTCCAAAAGGGAGAAAGGGAACATAGTGAGTAAACACTGGATCAAAGCAGGACCAAACCCAGCAGGGCAAACTCCAAATCTTGTAGCTGTCTGCCCAGTGTCAATGGGCTTAGATAGTTCTTCAGATCTTCCATTTCTTTCAGTTTTGTTGACTGCAACACACTTCTCTCTCTTGGCTGATTATTTTGGTTCTGGGCAGCCAGGACGAACAAGCGGCTTGCAAACAACATTTTCGTATTTTTTTAGTGTAGGCAATTAGAGCCATAAATTTCCCTCTTAGGACTGCTTTTAATGTGTCCCAGAGTTTTTGCTGTTATGCTTTCAGTTTTATTTAATTCCAGGAATATTTTTATTGTTTTCTTTATTTCTTCTTTGATCCATTCACCATTTAGTAATGTGTTCTTTAATTTTCATAAATTTGTCTAATTTCTAGAGATTCATTTGCTGTTAATTTTAAGCTTTACTACATTGTAGTCAGATAGGATACATGGATTTTCATTTAATTTTTCTGAATTTATTAAGTTTGTTTAATCGTTTATTTGGTTGAGTTTGTTTTGGCTGTGTGTGTGTGTGCGCGCGCGTGTGCATGCCTATGGGTGTGTGTGTACCAGACATAGTGATCCACACCTTTAATCCCAGCACTCGGGATGCAGAGGCAGGTAGATCTCTGAGTTTGAGGCCAGCCTGGTCTACAGAGAAAGTTCCAGGACAGCCAGGGCTACATAGAGAAACCTTGACTGAAAACAAACAAACATACAAACAAATAAACAAACAAAAAATCCAATAACGCAACTGAAAAACTCAGAGGAAAGCCTTACAAATAGAATGAATCAAGCAGAAGAGAAAATATCAAACTCAAAGATAGAGTATCTAGCAAAGAATATGAAAAAAATCTTAAAACACAGATAGGGTACATACAGAAAATACGAGAAATCATGAAAAGACAAAAGCACAAAGTTATCAAAACAGACAAGAGAGAATCCCAGGTCAATGACATTGAGCAGCTCTTCCAAAAAAATCATAGATGAAAACCAACTTCCCCAAACTAAGAAAAGACATAAGTATACAAATACAAGAAGCACACAAAACACCAAATTGACAAGACTAGAAAAGAAATGTCTCACAGCAAATAAAAGTTAAATCACTAAGTATACAAAATGAAGAAACGGTATTGGAAGCTGCAAAAGAAAAAGAATGTGGAAGGGGCCTCGTTCCTATACATAGAATACAGGCAACTAAGGAATGTTCAGAGCGGGAAAAATAGTCTTCCTCAGGGAAGAGCACACCAATTGGTTATCCAATGCCAAAGAGTCAGTAACATTTTACAGACTGAGCAGGTTTGTGTGTGTGTGTGTGTGTGTGAACAATTAAAGAAAAAGAGGCCATAAATTAAAACAGGCAAGGAGGTACACAGGAAGGTCTGGAGGAAAGAGAAGGGGAGAAATGACGTAATTATTTTATAATCTCAAAAAATTATAAAACCATAGTATACATTACTGAATCCTCCAACTTTCCTCAAACACAGCATAACAAATCAAGATTCTGAATGTACTGTTTTGTGTACTTTTTGTATGTACAAATTAATAAATGCCATGATTTTCACTTTAAAATTTAATAAATCCCCCCCCCAGTTTTAAAGTTACTATTGAGAGGTATGTTTTGGTCATAGACAATATGATATTAGTATTGGTTTCCTGTTTGTATTCTTAGCCATAGTTTGTGTTTCAGTAATTATTAATGTATTCACCTTAATTGTTCTAGTATTAATAAAACTCACGAGCCAGAAATTGAGATAAAAACTTGATAAATCCAAGGAACAGCTGAGAAATGAACAGCTGACCCTACTCTCCACATTTTCCTCCTTGTCTCTTCTTGTCCCTCTCTCTCCAACTCCCTTGGCCCTCCAATGTATCTGTGGCTAACTCCGGTCAGCCAATCACTGACTCCACCTTCTGAATCAAGGTTTAACATTATTAGAAGTCCTGGAATGTCAGTGTGAACAACAAATTACAGCTTCATTTGTCTTTGTTATGCAAGCCCACCAAAGATGACCACTTGAAGACAGTGGAGTTATAACCAACTGAGTCTTTATTCCAGTCAGACAGAACTACAACCAGATGATGTGGGAAGTCCTTCTGTATATGTATTGCTTTTGTTGGTTAATGAATAAAGAAACTGTTTTGGCCAGTGGCTTAGCAGAATAAAGCTAGGTGAGGAAAACTAAACTGAATGCTAGTAGAAAGAAAGCGGAGTCAAGAGATGCCATGGAGCTGTCAGAGGAGAAAGATGCCAGTCACAAGCTGAAACCTTGCTGGTAGGCCACGAACCTCGTGGTAAAGTATAAAATAATAGAAATGGGTTAACCAATAAGAAGCTAGAGTTAGAGATCTGATCTCGGCACCAGGAGAGACAGCAGTGCGGTGAGTTTGTGACTGGACAGAAAACTCTGAAGTTCCTCATCCCCCTCCCTATACTCCCCGGGCTCCCTGCAGGGGCTCTACCCCCCCATACTGCCTCTCTCTTCTTGTCCCACCCAGCTTGCATCCAGAACCCATCTTCCTTCTGTCCCCTTTCCTCTTTGGGCACATAACACCATCCAGCTCAGTCTGTCTGGCGCTGGGGGCAAATCCTCAGGGCAAGCAGGCAGGCGAGACCTCCTTTGCTTCACTGGCCCACCTGCACCAACCAAGGTAGGCGCTTTGTTTACGAACTACCCAACCTGCACGGAGATCTGATCTCGGCACCAGGAGAGACAGCAGTGCGGTGAGTTTGTGACTGGACAGGGAACTCTGAAGTTCCTCATCCCCCTCCCTATACTCCCCGGGCTCCCTGCAGGGGCTCTACCCCCCCATACTGCCTCTCTCTTCTTCTCCCACCCAGCTTGCATCCAGAACCCTTCTTCCTTCTGTCCCCTTTCCTCTTTGGACACATAACACCATCCAGCTCAGTCTGTCTGGCGCTGGGGGCAAATCCTCAGGGCAAGCAGGCAGGCGAGACCTCCTTTGCTTCACTGGCCTGCCTGCACCAACCAAGGTAGGCGCTTTGTTTACGAACTACCCAACCTGCAAGGAGATCTGATCTCGGCACCAGGAGAGACAGCAGTGCGGTGAGTTTGTGACCAGCGGAGGCGGAAGCAGCCCTGGACAGGGAACTCTGAAGTTCCTCATCCCCCTCCCTATACTCCCCGGGCTCCCTGCAGGGGCTCTACCCCCCCATACTGCCTCTCTCTTCTTGTCCCACCCAGCTTGCATCCAGAACCCTTCTTCCTTCTGTCCCCTTTCCTCTTTGGGAACATAACACCATACAGCTCAGTCTGTCTGGCGCTGGGGGCAAATCCTCAGGGCAAGTAGGCAGGCGAGACCTCCTTTGTCTCACTGGCCCGCCTGCACCAACCAAGGTAGGCGCTTTGTTTACGAACTACCCAACCTGCACGGAGATCTGATCTCGGCACCAGGAGAGACAGCAGTGCGGTGAGTTTGTGACTGGACAGGGAACTCTGAAGTTCCTCATTCCCCTCCCTATACTCCCCGGGCTCCCTGCAGGGGCTCTACCCCCCCATACTGCCTCTCTCTTCTTGACCCACCCAGCTTGCATCCAGAACCCTTCTTCCTTCTGTCCCCTTTCCTCTTTGGGCACATAACACCATCCAGCTCAGTCTGTCTGGCGCTGGGGGCAAATCCTCAGGGCAAGCAGGCAGGCAAGACCTCCTTTGTCTCACTGGCCCGCCTGCACCAACCAAGGTAGGCGCTTTGTTTACGAACTACCCAACCTGCACGGAGATCTGATCTCGGCACCAGGAGAGACAGCAGTGCGGTGAGTTTGTGACCAGCGGAGGCGGAAGCAGCCCTGGACAGGGAACTCTGAAGTTCCTCATCCCCCTCCCTATACTCCCCGGGCTCCCTGCAGGGGCTCTACACCCCCATACTGCCTCTCTCTTCTTGTCCCACCCAGCTTGCATCCAGAACCCTTCTTCCTTCTGTCCCCTTTCCTCTTTGGGCACATAACACCATCCAGCTCAGTCTGTCTGGCGCTGGGGGCAAATCCTCAGGGCAAATAGGCAGGCGAGACCTCCTTTGTCTCACTGGCCTGCCTGCACCAACCAAGGTAGGCGCTTTGTTTACGAACTACCCAACCTGCATGGAGATCTGATCTCGGCACCAGGAGAGACAGCAGTGCGGTGAGTTTGTGACCAGCGGCAGCGGAAGCAGCCCTGGAAAGGGAACTCTGAAGTTCCTCATCCCCCTCCCTATACTCCCTGGGCTCCCTGCAGGGGCTCTATACCCCGCATACTGCCTCTCTCTTCTTGTCCCACCCAGCTTGCATCCAGAACCCTTCTTCCTTCTGCCCCCTTTCCTCTTTGGGCACATAACACCATCCAGCTCAGTCTGTCTGGCGCTGGGGGCAAATCCTCAGGGCAAGTAGGCAGGCGAGACTTCCTTTGTTTCACTGGCCTGCCTGCAACAAGCAAGGAGAGACATCACTAGAACACCAGGAGAGCTAGCACTGCAGAGAACCATCACTGGGAAGGTACATCAGTAGGCAAGGAGACCTGATCCGGTAAAAGAACATCCAGAGGGGAGCATTCGGAGAAAGAGATGGGCAGGCGCCAATGCAAGAATTCACCTCACAATCTGAAAAATTATATGAAACCACCAGAACCCAGCGACCTCCCAACAGGTGGACATGAACACCTTAATCATGAAGAAGTAGATAAAATTGACTTTATGAAAGTGATTGACGCCCTTAAACAACATGTAAAAAATGCCCTTATAGAAATGGATGAGAAGTATAACAGAAAGTTTGAAGAATTGAGTAAATCAGTGAATGATACCCTAGGAAACCAAGGAAAAACAATCAAACAGATAATGGAAACAGTTCAAGACTTAAAAACTGAAATGGAGGCAAAGAAGAAAACACAAACAGAAGGCCAGCTGGACAGGGAAAATCTAGGTAAACGAATAGAGACTACAGAAGCAAGCATAACCAACAGAATACAAGAGATAGAAGAAAGAATCTCAGATTCTGAAGATACCATAGAGAAAATAAACACGCTGATCAAAGAAAACAGCAAGGCCAACAAATTCTCATCACAAAACATTCAGGAAATATGGGACACAATAAAAGGACCAAACCTAAGAATAATAGGAATAGAAGAAGGAGAAGAAGCGCAGCTCAATGGTCCAGAAAATATATTTAATAAAATTATAGAAGAAAACTTTCCCAACCTAAAGAAAGATATACCTATGAAGGTTCAAGAAGCATACAGAACACCGAATAGGCTGGATCAAAAAAAAAACATCCTCTCGCCATATAATAATCAAAACACAAAGCATACAGAATAAAGAAAGAATACTAAGAGCAGCAAAGGAAAAAGGCCAAGTTACTTATAAAGGTAAACCTATCAGACTTACACCTGACTTCTCTATGGAAACCATGAAAGCCAGAAGGTCCTGGATAGATGTACTGCAGAAACTAAGAGACCATGGATGCAAGCCCAGACTACGATACCCAGCCAAGCTTTCGTTCACTATAAATGGAGAAAACAAAATTTTCCAGGATAAAAACAAATTTAAACAATACGTAGCCACAAATCCAGCCTTACAGAAAGTAATAGAAGGAAAATCACTAAACAAGGAGTCCAACAATGACCACAATATCTCAGACAACTAGAGACCCTTCACCAGCGCAACACAAAGAAGGGGAACACACAAAATTTACAACTTAAAAAATGACCGGAGTTAACAACCACTGGTCATTAATATCACTTAATGTCAATGGACTCAACTCTCCTATAAAAAGGCACAGACTAAGAGATTGGATACGAAAACAGGATCCAACATTCTGCTGTTTACAAGAAACACACCTCAACCACAAAGACAGGCACTTACTCAGAGTAAAGGGTTGGGATAAGGCTTATCAAGTAAATGGACCTAAGAAACAAGCAGGGGTGGCCATACTAATTTCTAACAAAGTTGACTTCAAACTTAAATCAATCAGGAGAGATGGAGAGGGACATTTTCTACTCATAACAGGAACAATTCATCAGGATGAAGTCTCAATCCTGAATATCTATGCCCCTAATATAAAAGCACCCACGTACGTAAAAGAAACATTGTTAAAACTCAAGGCAGCCATCAAACCGCACACATTAATAGTAGGAGACTTTAATACTCCTCTCTCACCAATGGACAGGTCAAGTAGACAGAAACCTAACAGAGAAATAAGAGAATTAATGGAGGTAATGAATCAAATGGACTTAACAGACATCTATAGAATATTCCACCCAAATAGGAAAGAATATACCTTCTTCTCTGCAGCTCATGGAACCTTCTCAAAAATCGACCACATACTCGGTAACAAAGCAAACATCCACAGTTACAAAAAATATTAATAACCACCTGTATCTTATCAGATCACCATGGATTAAAGCTAGAATTCAGCAACAATGCTACCCCCAGAAAGCCTACAAACTCATGGAAACTGAATAGTCAACTACTGAACCATACCTGGATTAAGGAAGAAATAAAGAAAGAAATTAAACTCTTCCTTGAAGACAATGAAAATAAAGAAACAACATACTCAAACCTATGGGACACTATGAAAGCAGTTCTGAGAGGAAAGTTCATAGCACTAACTGCCCACTTAAAGAAAACAGAGAAAGCACACATTGGAGACTTAACAGCTCACCTGAAAGCTCTAGAAAAAAAAGAAGCAGACTCACCTAGAAGGGGTAGAAGACTGGAAATAATCAAACTGAGGGCTGAAATCAACAAAATAGAAACACAGAAAACAATTGAAAGAATCAATGAATCAAAAAGCTGGTTCCTGGAGAAAATCAACAAGATTGATAAACCCCTATCCAAACTAATCAAACGGCAGAGAGAGAATTTGCAAATTAATAAGATCAGAAATGAAAAGGGAGACATAACCACAGACACAGAGGAAATTCAGAGAATCATTAGATCTTACTACAAAAGCCTGTATGCCACAAAACTGGAAAATGTAAAAGAAATGGATGCTTTTTTAGATAAATACCATTTACCAAAGTTAAACCAGGACCAGGTGAACAACCTAAATAGACCTGTCAGTCGTGAAGAATTAGAAGCTGTTATCAAAAACCTCCCTTCCAAAAAAAGTCCAGGACCAGATGGTTTCAATGCAGAATTCTACCAGAACTTCCAAGAAGACCTAATACCTATTCTCCTTAATGTATTTCACAATATAGAAACAGAAGAGTCATTGCCAAATTCCTTTTATGAAGCTACAGTAA
The DNA here is from genome assembly GCF_950005125.1 of Chionomys nivalis. Lineage (NCBI taxonomy): Eukaryota > Metazoa > Chordata > Mammalia > Rodentia > Cricetidae > Chionomys > Chionomys nivalis. Next base: position 73,075,378 of record NC_080112.1, on the reverse strand, counting down.
CTCTGATACCAAAACCACACAAAGACCCAACCAAGAAAGAGAATTACAGGCCAATCTCACTCATGAACATCGACGCAAAAATCCTCAACAAAATTCTGGCAAACCGAATCCAAGAACACATTAGAAAAATTATCCATTATGATCAAGTAGGCTTCATACCAGAGATGCAGGGCTGGTTTAACATACGCAAATCTATCAATGTAATCCATCATATAAATAAACTGAAAGAAAAAATCCATATGATCGTTTCATTAGATGCTGAAAAAGCATTTGACAAAATTCAACATCCCTTTATGATAAAAGTCTTGGAGAGATTAGGGATACAAGGGTCATACCTAAATATAATTAAAGCTATATACAGCAAGCCGACAGCTAATATCAAATTAAATGGAGAGAAACTTAAAGCCATTCCACTAAAATCAGGAACACGCCAAGGCTGTCCACTCTCTCCATACCTCTTCAATATAGTTCTCAAAGTTTTAGCAATAGCAATAAGACAACATAAGGGGATAAAGGGGATTCAAATTGGAAAGGAAGAAGTTAAACTTGCATTATTTGCAGATGATATGATAGTGTACATGAGCGACCCCAAAAACTCCTCCAAAGAACTCCTACAGCTGATAAACGCCTTTAGTAATGTGGCAGGATACAAGATCAACTCCAAAAAATCAGTCGCCCTCTTATACACAAAGGATCTGGAAGCAGAGAGAGAAATAAGAGAATCATCACCTTTCACGATAGCCACAAACAGCATAAAATATCTTGGGGTAACTCTAACCAAGGAAGTGAAAGATCTATTTGACAAAAACTTTAAGGCATTGAAGAAAGAAATTGAAGAGGATACCAGAAAATGGAAGGATCTCCCTTGCTCTTGGATTGGGAGAATCAACATAGTAAAAATGGCAATTCTACCAAGGGCAATTTATAGATTCAATGCAATCCCCATTAAAATCCCATCAAAATTCTTCACAGATCTTGAAAGGACAATAATCAACTTTATATGGAGAAACAAAAAACCCAGGATAGCCAAAACAATCTTATACAATAAAGGAACTTCTGGAGGCATTACCATCCCTGACTTCAAACTCTATTACAGAGCTACAGTAATGAAAACAGCGTGGTACTGGCATAAAAACAAAGAAGTCAACCAATGGAATCGTATAGAAGACCCGGATTTTAACCCACAAACCTATGAACAACTGATTTTTGATAAAGGAGCTAAAAATATACAATGGAAGAAAGAAAGAATCTTCAACAAATGGTGCTGGCACAATTGGATGTCAACCTGTAGAAGAATGAAAATAGACCCATATCTATCACCATGCACAAAACTCAAGTCCAAATGGATCAAAGACCTCAATATCAATCTGAACACACTGAACCTGATAGAAGAGAAAATGGGAAGTACCCTACAACATATGGGCACTGGAGATCGCTTCCTATGTATAACCCCAGCAGCACAGACATTAAGGGCAACATTGAATAAATGGGACCTCCTGAAAGTGAGAAGCTTCTGTAAAGCAAAGGACACTGTCATTAAGACAAAAAGGCACCCTACTGACTGGGAGAAGATCTTCACCAACCCCGCAACAGACAAAGGTCTGATCTCCAAAATATATAAAGAACTCAAGAAACTAGACTTTAAAAGGATAATTAACCCAATTAAAAAATGGGGCACTGAACTGAACAGAGAATTCTCAACAGAAGGAGTTAAAATGGCCAAAAGATACTTAAGGTCATGCTCAACCTCCTTAGCGATCAGAGAAATGCAAATCAAAACAACTTTGAGATATCATCTTACACCTGTCCGAATGGCTAAAATCAAAAACACCAAGGATAGCCTTTGCTGGAGAGGTTGTGGAGAAAGGGGTACCCTCATCCATTGCTGGTGGGACTGCAAACTTGTGCAACCACTTTGGAAATCAGTGTGGCGGTTTCTCAGAAAAATTGGGATCAACCTACCCCTGGACCCAGCAATAGCACTCTTGGGAATATACCCAAGAGATGCCCTATCATATGACAAAAGCATTTGTCCAACTATGTTCATAGCAGCATTATTTGTAATAGCCAGAACCTGGAAGCAACCTAGATGCCCTTCAATGGAAGAATGGATGAAGAAAGTGTGGAATATATACACATTAGAGTACTACTCTACGGTAAAAAACAATGACTTCTCGAATTTTGCATGCAAATGGATGGAAATAGAAAATACGATCCTTAGTGAGGTAACCCAGACCCAAAAAGAAGAACATGGGATGTACTCACTCATAATTGGTTTCTAGCCATGGATAGGGGCCACTGAGTCTATAATTTGTGATCCTAAAGAAGCTAAACAAGAGGGTAAACCCAAGGAAAAACATATAGATATCCTCCCAGCTATGGGAAATAGACATGACTGATGGGCAAAAAATTGGAATCTTGGGGGTGGGGTGGGATGGGGATGAGGGGTGATGGGGAGAGAAAAGTGTGAAGGAGAGGATGAGGGGAACTGGGGGAATCGGGGTGATTGGGGATAAAGGAAGGTTGGATAGGGGAGCAGGGAAACTCATACCTTAGGTAAGGGAGCCACCTAAGGGGTGGCAAGAGACTTGAACTTGGAATGGCTACCAGATGCCCAGGGCAATGTCCCCAGTTAGTTCATTGTGGCACCTGAGGATAGGGAACCTGAAATGAACCTATCCTATAATCATACTGATGAATATCTTGCATATCGCCATAGAACCTTCATCTAGCAATGGATGGAGATAGAGCCAGAGACCACACTGGAGCACCGGACTGAGCTCCCAAGGTTATAATGAGGAGCAGAAGGAGAGAGAACATGAACAAGGAAGTCAGGACCATGAGGGGTGCACCCAACCACTGAGACAGTGGGGCTGATCTATTGGGAGCTCACCAAGGTCAGCTGGACTGCTACTGAAAAAACATGGGATAAAACCGGACTCTCGAAATGTGGCGGACAATGAGAGCTGACGAGAGGCCAAGGAGAATGGCACAGGAACTTTCAACTGGCGATAGATCGAGAGAGAGACAGAGACCCAAATTGGAGCAACGGTCTGAGCTCTTAAGGTCCAAATGAGGAGCAGAAGGAGGGAGAACATGAGCAAGGAAATCAGGACCACGAGGCGTGCACCCACCCACTGTGACAGTGGAACTGATCTATTGGGAGCTCTTCAAGGCCAGCTGGACTGGGACTGAATAAGCATGGGTTGAAACTGGACTCTCTGAACATGGCGGACAATGAAGGCTGATGAGAAGCCAAGGACAATGGCACTAGGTTTCGATCCTAATACATGAACTGGCTTTGTGGGAGCTTAGCCTGTTTTGATGCTCACCTTCCTGGGCCTGGATGGAAGTGGGAGGACCTTGGTCTTCCTGTAGGGCAGGGAATTTGGACTGCTCTTCAGTATCGAGAGGGAGGGGGAATGGACTGGGGGGAGGAGAAGAGGAGTGGGGATGGGGGAGGGGAGTGGGGGGAGGGGGCAATGTGTGGGAGGAGGGGAGGGAAATGGGAAACGGGGAGCAGTTGGAAATTTTAATTAAAAAAGAATAAAAAAAATGAAAAAAAAAAAAAAGAAGCTAGAGTTAATAGGCCAAGCAGTGATTTAAATAATACAGTTTCTGTGTGATTATTTCGGGAGTCTGGGTGGTTGGGAAATGAACAAACTGCCTCCAACACCCAGATATTTAACTGCTTTAGATCATAGAAAGTTTTTCTTTTGCCTTCAGTTATAGCAGGTAGTTTCTCTGAGTACAATAGTCTAGCTTGACAGTCATGATCATTTAGAATTTGGAGTGCATTTCTCCAGGATATATTTCAGAGTTTCCACTGAGGAACCAGTTGTTATTCTGATGGGTTTTCCTGTATATGTGACTTGTCTGTGTTTTTGGTCCTACTGCAGCTGGAATCTGTGTTCACATCCATGACCCATGTTGCCACCAAATACCACATGGTTGCCTGGGGTATGGACTGCCACCTGAGGCCATGTTGGTGTCTGAGAGCCACACTGCCACCAGGGCCATAGTGATCTGTATGACCTGATCTGCCACTGGGGCTGTGGTGGCATCCAGTCTTGAGCTGCTGCCGAGTACCATGTCTGGATCCATGGTCCCACTGCAAGTGGAGTCTATGTTGATGTCCATGGCCTGTGTTATTACAGGAGGCCATGGGAACCATGTGTATTGAAATCCAAGGGTTGTGATGAGCCAGTTCTGGCCTTCAGTGACCCTGGGGTAGCTGGCCCTGCCCCTCACTGGACACTGCAGCAGGAAAACTAGCTCTACTCCTCATGGGAGAGCTGAGTCCTGCACTTGGGAGAGAGACCTCATCCCGTACCACAGGCTTGGGAAAGCTGATTCCTATGGCATAGGCCTAGAAGAGTTGGCTCTGCCCCTTGCCTAAGGCGGTTGGTCCCAGTGGCCCAGACTGACCAGCTCACCTACCACCCAGACCCACATCCTGGGCTTTGCATTGGCCCAATACCATTAGGAGAAATGAAGAGATGTTGGAAAGATGGAAGAGTGAGTTGGTATTTTTTGTTTTGTTTTTAATTATTTGGGGGAGGTTTTCTTTTGGGGGAGATGCTGCATGGCATGAGAAGATATGGAGGGACTGAGAGGTGAGTGGGATTTAGGTGCATGATGTGAAATTAACAAAGAATAAAGAAATACACACACATACACTAGCATATATTATCTTGATCTGGCTTAGGCACTACTGCCTGCTTAAATAATGCCAGTTTTAAAACCAGACCATGGGATTGTGTTATTTGGCACCATGTAACTGTAATTCTAGCACTTGAAAGTTGAGGTAGGAAGATTTCAAATTCAGGGTAGTCTGGGCTACATAGCAAAGACCATGTCTCCACAACAGCAACAAACTTGTAAGTTTTGAGCCTGGAACGTTGAGTGACTGGATTCCTAACTGACTTCTTTGTGGATGACTCAAACATCTACCCACAAATGTTCCATAGAAATCCCATAGGGCCTAGGGAGAATGTCCTATGATGTACAGTGACCACTCTTCCCACTCACCACCCTGACACAAGGTTCAAAGGAGAATGTCCAGAGTGACCTGGAGTGAGTGAGGGAGCCAGAGACATTATTACTGATAAATAAACCTTAATCTGAAATGTATTGGATACTTCCTTGTTGGCCACTGAACCTTTCCTCAGCTGTCTTCTTGACACTTATGATAATATAGAGGCGACTGAAAATTTGTACTTTAGAAGTAAAATATAATTGACATATTCCAGGTCTCCCTGCGGTTATTGATCATTGAAAAAAAATTGACACCCAAGCATGGTGGTATGCACCCGTAATCCCATCACCTGGAACATTCGAGGCAAGAAGGTCAAGAGTTCAGGGTCATTTTTGGTTATATAACCAGCTACATGAGACTTTGTTTCAAAACAAATGTAAAACAAACAAATGTTTTTAATCTATGTCCCACGCACGGTCAAGGGTGGAGAGAGCTCTGTGGTCAAAAAGACAGAGGCCTTTGCCTTCAACAGAAGATACTTCTAATGGAGTGAGTGCGATAATATATTTGTTTTATTAGGTCCGAACGTCTTCCTTGGGGAATGGGGGAGGGGTGAAGGCACAACATCAATGAACACAGACACCACGAGTCAGGTAGAAGGCTTACAGCAGACTCATTTATTTAACAACAGGGAAAATCTTATCTACCCTCCCAGCACTCAGTCATTTTGATCTGTTGACAGTTGACATCTCATGCTTGTCTCTCATTGGCTAGACACAATCAGAACCTCTGACAGTGCCTGTTGCTAGGCACTCAGGAAACACTGAGTTGGTTGATCCTTATTGGCTAGGCACAGACAGGACCTTTGACAGCGCCAGGCCTTAACTTCCTACATATCCACCCTTTTTTGTTTACTACAGAGGGCACTCAGTGAGAGCCAGACTTATTTGCCCAGACCTTGTTGACCCGCCTCAGGAAGGCTTAGCAACTGAACTATGCCTGTCTTAAGTTGGCCTGCCAAGCAAGCTCGTGGCCATTATTGACTACTAGCCCTCGAAGAGCATTCATTCTTTGAGAGCTGCCAGAGTTGGGGGGCTAGGCAGTGGCCTTTTGAATTACAAATAATCAGGCATGCATGACCTCCTGTGGAGGACGGCCAGAAGGATGCCTAAGAACCATTACCAACTGAAGAGTCACCTTAGTTGCTGTCCACTGATGTTGGATCTTCTGTATGAGATATTTAAGGAAAATAAAGGTTAACAAAACCACCCCACCAATTAATACATATGTGAACATCCAGGAGGGATCCAATAGCCTTTTATGTTATGCCAAACTTTTTAAAAAAAAAATGAGGAGTCAAAGGCCATAACCTTTGCCTTAATAAAGGGAAGTATGTACATTAAGAAAGGGGAGTATGTACATTAAGAAAGGGAAGTATGTACATTACTCATCCTGAATTAATCCCTCCTTGGTAGAAGCAGGCTGATCAATGGCCAGGTATACCTAGCTTACCGGGACCCATATTTGTGCTGTGGCAGTCTAAGGAAAAACACAAGTACACCCTCTCCCACAGGTTAGCACAGGGGCTGGTGGCTGTTATTGGAGGAAGAGAGGATCTCTCTGTGTCACCAGGGGCAGGGGTGTGTTCCTTGGCAGAGATGCCCAGTGCTTGTAAGCTGGGCTGTGCCCCTTGTCATCAAAGCTGAGAAAGTTCATATGGAAAAGAACCTCTGTTAAGGTCAGATGAGGATCTCTCCTAGCCTTTGGCAAGACAGTTCTGGCCAACAGCTCCTTAAAAGTCCTACTGGTCCTCTCCACAATGGCTTGTCCCTGTGGATTATAGGGTATGCCAGTGTTATGGGAAATCTTCCAGGACTCCAGAAAGTCATTGAATTGTTGAGAGGAATAGACAGGACAATATATGCAGACACACAGATACACATATACTTACAAATAATTAAAAATAAGATAAAGATATTAAAAATAACAATATTCTACTGAATATATGTTACATCTATTATTATCTATACGTTATTTATCTATCACTTACCTATATATCTATTATCTAGCTAGCTAGCTATCATCCATCTATTAATTTTACCTATTAGTTTGTCAAAATATACTTAAGTTACTCAGCCAAAAAAGGTACTAAAGAGTCAGAAATAAGTAAAGGGAGAAATAGAATTTTGGGGAGATAACAGTTTTGACAACAATAGTCCCTAGATTTTTGGTTTTCTTCTGTTCTACACCAGGTGGCTTTTCTGATATGAGGAAAAACTCTGAACTTTTTTTCTAACAACATGCTTGGATTTAGAGAAGAAGAGACCCACACTCCAACTTCAAAGCCAGCTTTGATTTTTAATTGAATTGGGACTACAACTTTTCTGAGAAGTAAAGAGATATAGGTGTTTAGGTAGTGAGATCTAATATGTGACAGGTACCAGCACTCAGTCCCCTGAGTTTTCCCTGGAATCTGAAAAAACCAGGGTGATGTGAGTGGTGGGAGTGGAGGTGGGGACTGCATGGGGCTGTATCTAGGGATGGAGTGGAGGCGGGGACTGCATGGGGCTGTATCTAGGGATGGAGTGGAGGCGGGGACTGCATGGGGCTGTATCTAGGGATGGAGTGGAGGTGGGGACTGCATGGGGCTGTATCTAGGGATGGAATGGAGGCAGGGACTGCATGGGGCTGTATCTTTATTGGAAGTGTAGGGAGCCCAGCTAGGATCTTGTTTTTTGGCAAGTGATTGACAGTTATATCCAAAATGATAGTATCTGATAAGCCTTTCAGTGCAGGGATGTCTAGGAGATTAGTCACTCCTGTCCAGTTAATCCCTAAAAGTGGTTTCCTAAGGAAGAAGATGGACAATGTTCCAGCTAAAGGCATGTCATCAGTCAAGGGCTCCACGATAGCCCACAATGTCCCACGAATCCGAATTCCTTTCATTCCAGCTCTACAAAAATATCCCACCTCTTTGTCTGTGTAAGTTAAGTTTCTCCAGAGGGTGGTTTGTCTGCTGGATGCCCCATCTAACTACCCAAAAGCTTCCACGGGCATTGCCAACATGCTAAATACAAATTCAGATAGTGAGGTAAAGAAAACCAAATGTGATGTTGTGATTGAGTCCTTTTTAAGTTGACCACAGATTGTTATCCGACCAAATGAAAGAAGCCTCTGGGAATGAGTTTGGCTCATTATTTGGAAGGAAGAAAAGGGGCGGGGACCGAAGAGGAAAATCAGTAAAAGCTGAAGCAGTGGGGCAGTTTGGGAGGTTTCACAGGGCAGGGAAAGGACAGAAGAATTTATTCTGAGATGAGAGCTGTTCTGAGTGTCTTAGACATGGGATCAGAGCGCTCTGACTTTAATAACGACTGAATGGCAAAAATTAGGGCTAGAAGACATATCCGACACAAGATGAAACCACAGAAAAGCATCCCCTTACATAGCTGTTCTTTCGCATGCGCAAATGGAAGTGTGGAGAGGATGGACCCAGAGTTCCTGGGATGGAGACACAGTGCTCTATAGGGGCTTTTGATTTCTTCCCGGGGTTTTTTACTTTCCTAAAGAAGCTGGTTCGTGGGATTCATCACACAATCACAGTTATTTGTTGTATTAATCTGACTTGAGCGATCTTTTCCTGTCAGCACTGAGAACATTCTCACAAATAAAATTAAGCTTCTCGCTAGGAATAGGGAATTCATGCTCTGTTTTTTCCTTACTATGCCTCTAGAGGGCAGGATTGTCTAACTAATGAGCCAAAGGGCTGGCTGGGCTCTTTTTCTCTTCCCCTATTGCTAGTTACTGAGAATAACTAGAGCAAAATAAAATATTCTTTTGTGTGACTATATATGCATTCTTTATAGACGTTGTCTTCTTAAATTTGTAGCTGCAACTTTTGAAACAATTTTCAGATGATTTAGAACTTCTATAGTATAGAATAGAATCTACACAATGTTTCATTTAATATTAAGAAGTACATTTCAGACAGCGTCTCTAGTTGCATAAAAACTTTAAGAGGAACTTATTTTAAAATTCAGCGTTTAACTAAATTCCTCATATCAAGCAGGGCAGTCTTAGAAACCATCCAAGTATCTATTGGATACAATAAAATAGACCTTAACTTCCGGGATCTGTCAGCCGCTTCCTCTGGGCCTCCCTCCTCCATCGGTGCCCGCCGGAGCCTGTTCGCATCGACTGACCAGAGTCCACGAATCTTCCACTCTGGCCCTCCGGACCGACCCGACCCCAGGGTGTTGTCTACAGCAGCCTGTGATTCGTCAGTTATTGGGGGACCCTCCCCAACAAGAGAAAAGCCATCTTTCCGAGTAACCTTAAGGTTCTTCGGTTCCACCCCCACCTCCCGCCAAAGTTGCTCTCTTTTCTGTGTTACTATTCATTGCATAAAGTCCTTTATGTAGGACCACCAAAGTTCTCATTTGACTCTGCCACTTTGTTGGGCGACCCTGGGAAAGTTGATTCTCGGTGTCTCGGTTTCCCCAGCTGCAGTAAGAAGAGTCTTCGTCTACTTGGCTTTTATTAGGTTCAAGAGTAGCTGCTCAAATGATAATGAAAATAAATAATAGCCATTACTAATGCTTCTTAGACATTTACGAATGCCTGCCTTCCTTGCCTTTCCTCTTTCCTTGTACTCAAAGACTAGGATTTGTTTCTGGCCTCATTCAAATACTCAACACTCTTGGGAACATGCTTTCTGACTTTTGAAAACACTTAAGCATCATGTCTCTGCATCAGTTTCTGCTAGAGCCAATCACCTGTCACGCCTGGAACAGGGATCGTAACCAGATTGCCCTTAGCCACAATATGGGAGCTAGTGGACGAAGGCTCGTAAGCTGAAGGAACATAATGGACACACTACAGGTATTGACTGGGATTCTAAGAGCGACCACATCGTCACTTGTGGGGCGGACCGAAACGCATCTGGGAAGCCCACCCTGGTGATCCTGAGGATTAACCGTGCAGCCACTTTTGTGAAGCGGTCCCCACCCGAGAATAAGTTTGCTGTGGGGAGTGGGGCACGGCTCATTTCTGTATGTTACTTTGAGTCTGAAAATGACTCGTGGGTGAACAAGCACATTAAGAAGCCATTTTGTTCCACAGTCCTCAGCTTGGACTGGCATCCCAACAACGTTTTGCTGGCTCATGTGACTTCAAGTGAAGAGTGTTTTCTGCCTACATCAAAGAGATGGATGAGAGAAGCCAGCCAGCACTTCCTGGGGCAGCAAGATGCCTTTTTGGTCAGCTGACGTCTGAATTTGGTGGCAGTGGCACCAGCAGCTGGGTGCATGGGGTCAGCTTCTCTGCCAGTGGGAGCCGCCTGTCTTGGGTCAGCCATGACAGCACTGTGTCCGTTGCTGATGCCTCAAAAAGTGTGCAGGTTTCTACTCTGAAAATTGAGTTCCTGCCACTGCTGAGTGTGTCGTTCATCTCAGAGAACAGCGTTGTGACCGCTGGCCACGCCTGCTGCCCGATGCTGTTTAACTCTGACGACCGTGGCTGTTTGACCTTTGTGTCCAAATAGATGTCCCAAAACAGAGCATCCAGTGCAACATGTCTGCCGTGGAATGCTTCTGCAACATGGACGAGAGAGCCACAACTGAGGATCGCAACACAGCCTTGGAGACACTGCACCGGAGCAGCATCACTCTGCTATGAGCTGGACAAGCAAGACTGTCGAAAATTTTGCAGTACTGGCATCGATGGAGCCATGACAATTTGGGATTTCAAGATCCTGGAGTCTTCCCACTCAGGGCCTCCGGATAATGTGAAGCTGACTGAGCCTCTGCCATCCAGCATGAGGAAGAGACGGGGCTTCGCACACTCTGCCGTTGGAATGCTGGTGAGGACCGCCGGCCTGTGGAAACACTGTCACGCTATCAAGCAACTAGCATGATAGCATGTGTTCGTGTGGACGTTGTGGGTGAAGTGTGGGTTTTAAAGACAGCAGGGGTTTCTTTTTTGTTTTTTTCTTATCTTTTCATTTTGTTTTGATTTTGCTATCTCATTCCATTTTTGACAAAAGCTTCTCTTTAAGTAGTTTATTATGGAAGATTGTCACACTAAAAGGGTAAGGGAAGTGTGTATTGTCTGCTAAAAAATTAAAAACCCAGTGTGCAAAAAGAAAAATAGCCCTACAGTCAAGGAATTGAAATAAGTTGGAGAGAACTATAATTGTAGGATATTAAGTATTTCTGTTGTTATTTTTGAGACAGGGTTTCACTACGTAGATCTTGCTGTTCTGACACTCTGTAGACCAGGCTGGCCTCGAACTCATAGACATTGGCCTGCCTTTGCCTCCCAAGTAATGGAATAAAAGGCTGCACCACTATTGTCTGTCATGAACAACAATTTAAAGAAGCAGGTAATATATTCCCATGAAAAGTTCTGTCTCGGTCAAACATTTGTTTTACTGTTTTCTTAAGACAGTATTTTAATTGTTTGAGACTTTCACACAGTTTTTTTTGATTATAGTCACTGCACCTCCCCTAGCTTCTACTAGATCCACCCCTATGCCCCTTCATGTTCCCCACCCACGCAACTTCATGTTCCCTGCCTTAAAAACCTTAGAGTCCCATTTGTCTTGGTCAACTACTATTGGATATGGTGGCTTCCCTGAGGAGTAGTTGAACTACCAGAGGTCACAGCATTAAAGAAAATAACCTCTCTTTCCAGCAGTTATTAAATGCCAATAGTTCCTCAGCTAGGAGTGAGACTCCAGGCTACCTCTCCCCATCTCTATCCTGTTATTTTGTCTGGCTTGAGCTTGTGCAGGCCTTGTATGTACTATCACAATTTCGGTAAGTTCATATGTGCATCTGCCCTGTTCCGTCCAGATAAAACCGTTTTTGAGCCCATCTACCACCTCTGGCTCTTATCATCTTTGCACCCATCTTCTGCAATGACCCCTGAGCCTTGAGTGGATAGATGTGAGGTAGAAATCCTATTTAAGGATAAGGATTCATAAGTCTTATTCTCTGCATGTTGACCTGTTGTGGGTTTCTGTGTTAATTGTTATCTATTATAAGAAGCTTCTTTGATGGGAGTAGAGATTCTCTGATCCATTCATTAAGAGTCATTTTAATGCTATGTCCACTTAGCAGAATAAAAGTAGTACGCTTTCTCTTAGGGCCCATTACCTATCCAAATACATGTACTTGGCCTCATCCACAGTGCTGGGTATGCGTTCCCTCTCATGTAGCAGGTATTAAATCTAATCAGAAAGTGGTTGGCTACTCCCATAACATTCTTGCTACTATTGCACCAGTTGGCATATCTTGCCAGGAAGGTCATTATTGTAGCTCACAGTTGTATACATTTAGGACATGATTGCTCCAACATATGGTTGAGGGGAAGGTTTTGGGCTTTTTTGTTTTTTGTTTTTGTTGTTGCTTTTGGCTTTTCAAGACAGGGTTCATCTCTGTGTAGCCCTGGCTGTGCTGGAACTCACTCTTTAGATCAGGCTGGTCTCGAACTCAGAACTCAGAGATCCATCCGCTTCTGCCTCCTGGATGCTAGGATTAAAGGCATGTACCACCACTGCCCATCTTGGAGGGAATGTTTTATTTTAAATACCAAGGAGAGTAAAGCCAGGGGCATCTGGAAGAGTCCAGAGCAGAGTGATGAAGTAGACTGAACAAGGCCAGCAAACTGGTCATGGCCATGGCTATCCACTAGAGAAGGAAGAATATCAGGGATAGATAATAGAGACAACATAGTGAGAGAAGCAGGGGCAGATCAGAGAGATAAAAATAGCAAGGATAACAGGGTTATAAGGAGAGTGAGTAGCTGGGGGGATGGAAGCCTGTGAACTGAAGGGAGTTTAGGGCAGGGGACAGGTGAGAAGGGCTAGGATGCTAGCATGGACTTTGAAATGTGTAACAGGTACTTGTGATACTGGGGGGCCCTGGTGGACAGCATGGGATTTGATAAGCAGATAACTGCCACAGGTAGCCACATGTACCTTCTGCCAGAGGTAAGGGAAATGACTCCTTTAAGCAAATGGGAGCTAGTTTCACAAGTTCCTGAAGAATGTGGGCTTTTATCTAACTACCAGAAATCCTCCTATTGAATCCATTTCTGGATATTTGAACTGCCTTTTGGAGTTTGGGGAACTGAAGTTTCCTTTGGACCTGACACTTAAATTTTAGAATTTGTGTTGCATATGAATCTACTGGGGCTGGACACCCTATTATTGGTTGTTTTTCATATTTTGACCAGTTGTGGTTTTTTGCAATGTTCTTCATCTGCTCCAAAGAGAAGCTTTGCTGATGAGTTAGAACTATACTTATCTGTGGATATAAAGGTAATTATTTAGACTGTGGTTAGAAAGAATTGTGTTGGTCTAGTCATGTGGTGGTAGTAGGTTCTCTTCTAACATCCATGACCACACTAGCCCTGAACAGTTGACTAGGTTTCCAGTACCAGAAATGGATTTTCATTTATTGATACAAATTTAAAGCTATTTTTGCTATACCATATGTATGTTTATGCTCTTGTATGGGGTATTGTGCTTAGGTAACTAATTTAAAAATATAATGGATAATTAAGAAATACAGATTAATAGTTGTCTATAATAGTCAAATTTATAGTCATGGTAGGTATGTTTTCAAGGTCATATGCAAATATATTTAGATAGATAGATGGTCTTCAAATACTTCAAAAACCTACAGAATATGGCATTTAAGTATGTTTAATAACCTAAGGATTTTCATGACAATGTGATATTCTGCTCCTGTCAGCACCAATTTACTTCAAAAGAAGATGATGGACATTGAAGAACCTCTAAATGGAGTTTACTTTTCTTTGGCAGAAGCTAGCCATTTGGGAAAAAAAAAAAAGAAAAGAAAAGAAAAAAAGAAAAAAAAAACTGCCCTTGCCTCAATTGCTGACAGTATACTGTCCAAACTGGACTAGCAGGATGCCAATAAAGCAAAATGTCTGTCAGATATACTAGCGCCATAGGACATAGCTGGATGCCCCAACATTACAAAAGAGCATTGGGTGATTATCCAGGCATCTAGATGTCCCTGTCATTAGGTGACATTATGCCCTTCTGGGGTCTTTGAGGAAGTAAAAGCCTAAGTAATTAAAATTAGAGTTTTCCTTAGTTATGATAAAAAGTAAACTAGATATAACACTTTAGACTCACAAAGATAAGGTAAATAATTGAGTATTTTCTTTAATTTTGCCAAATACAAATGGACTGGATATTGTAACTGTAATTTTTACTTGATAACTGTTTTTAATATGTAATTTTACTATGTTATAAAACTAAAGCTCTAGAAGCATGAGCCAATGCAAACTAACTCATGTTACACCAGATTTCCTTCTTGCTCCTTGTGGACTGTTCTTCTGACTGTAGCATTTATTTTCAGGGATTCCTCACAACTGGAACCCAATGTGAGGGGCAAGACCCTTGGAGAAGGTAAGAAAATTTTCCTTTAAATAGAATTAGGAGGTAAAATTTCTAGGCCTCTCACAGAAGGGGTCACAACCTTAAGTGAAAGAGTGGGAAAATAACACACAGGAGGGGGGAGGGAGAAAGAGAGACAGAGACAGACAGAGAGAGACAGTGATTTCTATATATCTTCATGGGGCTTGGCAGGACAGGCTGAATGGACTCCATCACTGCCTGCCTTCCCAAGCAATCTGGAACTTAGAGACATCTCATGACAAGTGGTACTAGGCCCTTTCCACCATTTGTAGTTGGCCAAATGGAGAGCTCAGTCTCTGAGGCAACACCAGAGTCACAAGGAATGGCAGATGGGCCTCTGTCACCTGCAACATGGGCTAGAACAGAGCTGTCCCAGAGCTTAGAAGTTTTTTTTCTGTTGATTTGTTTTTTGTTTGTTTTTAATGGTCCCTTCATGGGGAAAATTAAAACAGGCTCATCTTCTAGGACAAAAATAATTGCAACCAGGATATAAAGCACCTAAGCTTATACTGGTTAAATTTAGTGGGGTATTTGTCATTCAGTATGTTATACCCATGTCTATTGTGCCCCACAAGGAAGGAGAGAGACAACATTTTTGGGTTCCAAAGTCTTTAATAAATCACTACATAAGTAGAGCCACTGATCAATCAGGGCTGCAGGATGAACAGGAGCAGCCCCAAACGGGCAGAAGCCAGGTTGATAAGCGCAAAGCCTAAACACACCTGTGCCAAGTTACAGTTACACGTCTCACAATCAGGAGTTAGGGTCTTTCTTGCATGTTCCATTATTGTGAACCGACCCAGAATGCAAGCCTTTCATTCCAACCAATCACATTCATTTGTTCTTCCTGTTGTTAGGAACAGCCATAATGTCTTAGAGAACTAAGGGGCATAACAGACTCCTGTTGTTTAGGGATGAGGTGGGTCAGCCATTGGAAGGTTCTGAGCTCCCCTAAGGCTTGGGAACTTGAATCATATTTCACTCTATAGGTTAAATGAAGTCTGAAGTCAAAATGGCAGTACTTAGGGAAAGGTGCTTTTGCCTGCTCCCTTCAAGTCTATGGAAGACATTCTCCCATCCTGTTCATATTTAAATAAATTCTCAATTTTCAGGGTAAATAAACTAAAAGGGCAAAATTTTAAATTTTGTGTCATATCTATTGGGTACATCCTTATCTGTATATCGCTACTAAGAATTTGACTCTTTGAGTTGCTTTCTGGAGACTCTTGGTTAAATTCTGTAAGAGATGTTATATTTGGAGAAGACAGGGTTATTAGGTTATTAAAATAATAATGGTACTGCCAAAGCTCATAGAATTAATCCCTTACTTCCTTATCAGTTATTTATCCTTTCTTCCTCTTCATCTTCTATTGGAATTATATATCAACAAGGTAATGGCATTATAGAAATTTATTTATGTCATAATTCTCCACAACAATCTGTAGCTCTTTATTTACAGAAAATTATAGACCTAATAATGACAGAAAGGATATGTCTTAAACAACTTGCTGATAAAGACTCTACAGAAATTATTGTAACATTATTTGGTCTACACTGATAATAATTGGTAAGTTGAATTAGCATGCTACTTGGGATCAAGTTATTCCCCTTTGAGACTGTTTTTGAAGATACCCCATGGGTGCTTCCTAAAATTACATCTAAATATCCTATAAAGATTGTTTTTAATGTTTTTACAGATGGCACTTCAAAAGGACAAGGAGAATATATTTCACTCTTACCTACTACAGCATACTGTATATATAACTTAGATTCAACTTTTCTTTAGAAAAGCAGATCTATTACAATATACTGTACCTGTAACTTAAATTCAACTCTTGTTTAAAAAATAGACATGTTTTTTTTAAAGATTTATTTATTTATTATGTATACAACATTCCTTCCGTGTATGCTTGCATGCCAGAAGAGGGAACCAGATCTCATTATAGATGGCTTTGGGCCACCATGTGGTTGCTGGGAATTGAACTCAGGACCTCTGGAAGAACAGTCAGTGCTCTTAACCTCTGAGCCATTTCTCCAGCCCCCAATAGACAAGTTTTTAAGTAACAACTATGTATCTTGCCTCTATCTTGGATGATGACTTCATCTGGATAAAAGCAATCATGTGGTTGACAGCCATCTTACTAAAGTTAAAGGGTACATGCCATTTACCTTCATCACCATCTTGATAAAGGTGACCATGTGGTATAAACCAACTAAGACAGCACCTATACAACTTCTTAGTCCTACCAAACCCTCTGTTTATTATTGTATCTCCTTTTTAGATTAAAGAGGCAACAGCAGGTCTTCAAAATATTTTGGATTAGGATGTATTTTTGTATGATGATCAATTTATAAGGTTACAAAAGTAAATTCGGGTTAGCAAAAACAGAGTTAGAGATAATATTTAACCACTTATATCTTTGCAACTGTGTTAAGCAACATGTTTCTAGAAAATTTTAAATAGGAAACAACATATGTTTGATAAATAAGGTATGCTAGATAAATAAGGTCTATAAAGTCCTAATGTCTATTCAGGCTAGCAGAAACTGACTTGAAGATGTATGTCTAATCTCTTTGTCTTTGTGACTGTATTTATGGTTTAAAGTTTTATTTTGATGCTAAGAGATCTTCAATTGAAAATTTTAAGGCTCAAACTAAACAGGGATAAAACTGTAAAATCCTAATCTTATAAAAGCTACTAACATCTTATAAACTGCTAAAGATAAATAGTACATGCAATTTGATAGTCACCTTAAAAACTATCAAATTCTTTAATGTGCTCAGAATTATGCTTTTTGTGAGGCTAAGTAAAGCCTTCTATAAAATGCTGTCAAAGTTAAGCCTGAAGCAAGTAACAACTAAAAACAAAACTTATTTTAAATCAGGTATATGTAATAAAGATGGTCCTCAAACTCCCTGGAGAGCTGCTGAGCATAGCATTTAAAATGTTTCATAAGAAGGCTTCTGATTATAAAAAGAAATACCAAATCCTAGCAGCATTTCTCTGTCATTTTAATTGCTACAGAAGCCATTTGGATTATACTTCCTGCTCCAATTTATCCTTTTCAGATCTCTGGGAATGTTGATGGCTAACTGCAATTTTAGTTAGCTGCTTTATCAGTTTAACAACAGCAAGTACCCAATTCCTCCCCTACAGCTGCAGCAGCCTGGTCAGTCTGTCTCATATGTAAAAATCAGACTCACAGTTTACCTTGCTGGTAGAATTCATACTGAAAGAGATAAACACACAAAACAGGGTTCAGTGTCAATTCTAATGAAAAATGACAGCAATACCGAACTTCTGGCACCTATGTCTATTGAGAACACAAACAGGAAGAGCCTGCCTAGGAGGAAAGCCAAAAACAGCTCTGTTATGGGTAGGAGGATGCTGCAAAGAGTTGGTGCAATGATAGATGATTTCCTTGCTGATACCTGGTCATATTATGCATCCTTCCAACGATATGCTTGCATTGCTAAAAAAATAAGAAATTTTATCTTATCCTTTACATCAAAAATGGAGATACTCTTATTTCAGGCACTGAGAACCCAAACACCACCCAGTTCCCTTTGTGTATTTGATTACTTCATGTTTTAAAATTTGTATTTTTGAAAAATTTGCATTATTGTACAGATATAACAAAAATTTAAAAATAACAGTATAAATAGTCATGAGATGGATTTTTAAAAGTTAATAAATTGGAGTCAAGAAAGTTTTTTAAAACTTTCTTCTAGATAATATAATAGCCTAGGAATGCAAACATAATTTTGCTTCTCAAATTTACTTGGTGACCAAAGGAATTAAACAAAAAATGCAATCATTATAAATTAGATAATTTTAAAGTTTTCACCCAAAACTATTTTTGATATAGCCTGGGGATTTGTTACATCAAATTGCTTATGAAATGTAGTAAGAAGCAGAGCCTTCCAACAAGTACTCTAAGCATCTAGTACATAATTAGTAATGCATGGACATCAACTTGACATCTAAAATTATGGATTTCTGTGCCTGGGGCGTTCTCTGCTGTTAGATATAATGAGATCTGTGCTCAAAATTCACTACAGCCATATGCAATGCCTCTCCCTCGCTAATCAGCTACAGAGCACAGCCACAGGCATGGCATGAGGTTCTGGGGTCTCCAAGAAAAACCATTGTGCCATATCTGGAACTGACTTTGTCATATAGCTCTTTATGCTTGTCCTTTCTAGGACCCATTGCAACTATAAAATGATAATGATCCCACTTCCATTAACAAATGCTTTAAAATTTTTATTATTATTCATGTTATTAAAATCCCTTATTATGCACAGGATCAAGTTATTTTGGAAAATTTTATATTCATTTATTTATTATGTATACAATATTCTGTCTGTGTGTATGACTGCAGGTCAGAAGAGGGCACCAGACCCCATTACAGATGGTTGTGAGCCACCATGTGGTTGCTGGGAATTGAACTCAGGACCTTTGGAAGAACAGTCAATGCTCTTAACCTCTGAGCCATCTCTCCAGCCCCGAAAATTTTAATTAAAAAAAGGTAGGCACTACCTAAAGTATATTTCAGTCAATGAAAGGCCCAATGTTCTAACCTCGAGATGAGGTTATGATTACATCTTTCCAGAAAATGAACAAAGACTCCATCTTGAGTAGCCCTTTTTGCGAGTTTTGTAACTCTGATTTTTAATGGGTGACATGACACTGAAGGAGCCTTGAAGCCATCATGAGCTTTGATTTGCTAACAAACATCATAAATATGTATTTTCCCTTTGCCAGAGAGAAGGGAAATGCTCTTAGTAGAGGGAAACTAATTTCCTTTGTATTTAACATTCCAGCCTTGCTAAGCAGTAGTGGCACAGTGGTAGCCTTTAATTTCAGCACTCTGGGGGCAGAGGCAAGTGGCTCTTCATGAATTTGAGGTCAGCCTGGTCTACAGAGTTAGTTCCAGAACAGCCAGGGCTACACAGGGAAACCTTGTCTTGAAAAAAAAATTCCAGAAACCGGGCAGTGGTGGTGCATGCCTTTAATCCCAGCACTTGGGAGACAGAAGTAGGCAGATCTCTGTGAGTTCAAGGCCAACCTGGTTTACAAGAGCTAGTTCCAGGACAGCTAGGGCTATTACACAGAGAAACCGTGTTTCAAAAAGCTAAAAAAAAAAAAAAAAAAAAAAAAAAGAAAAAAAGAAAAAAGAAAAAAGGAAAAAAAAGAAAAAGAAGGAAAGAAAGAAAAAACAAAAGAAGGAAAGAAGGAAAGAAAGAAAGAAAGAAAGAAAGAAAGAAAGAAAGAAAGAAAGAAAGAAAGGAGGAGATCTAGCCTTTTGTGGAGGATAAGAGGTGGTATAGTCTCTTCTGTAACTGCTTCTCAGCTGAAATTGCAATGTTGTTGCTGGGACTTAGGAAGTCTGGAATGCTGATCAAAAATGGGAATGGGCCAGAACAATCTTGTTCACTGCCCAAGTTCTGCTGAACCACTTGGTGCTAGTACAGGCAGCTTCAGAGTAGTCTGCAATGTTGGCCCAAAGCATAGGCTCAAGTTGATAGGAAATTCTGTAAGAAGCATCTGGTTTACATGAGCCTTCAGCAAGTTCTAGGCTCATGGTCTTTGTGGTGGCTTGAATGAAAATGGCCCCCATAGGTCCATAGGGAGTGGCACTATTAGGAGGTGTGGCCTTGATGGAGTAGGTGTAGCCATGTTGGAGGAACTATATCACAGGGGATTGGGCTTTGAGGTTTCAGGAGCCCAAGCTAGGCTCAGTGGTTCTCTTTCTTCCTGTTGTCCACTGATCTGCATGTAGAACTTTCAGCTCCTTCTCCAGCACCATGGCTACCTGTGTACTACCATGATTCCTGTCCTGATGATAATGAACTAAAACTCTAAACAGTAAGCCAGTCCCAATTAATTTTTCCTTTTATAAGCATTTTATATGCATTACAGCATGCAAGCAGACAAAGTGCTGGAAGAATAGCTGAAAGTCCTACATTATACAAGCAATAGAAAGTTGACTGAGACTTTGGGCAGTAAGTATCCTGAGCATAGTAAACCTCAAAGCTCAGCCCCTAGTGACTTACTTTCTTCAACAAGGCTACACCTACTCCATCAAGCCCAGCCCTCCTAATATTGCCACTCTCTATGGGCCTATTTAAATGAACACATTCTGGTGTGGGAAGTCCTTCTGTATATGTGTTGCTTTTATTGGTTAATAAATAAAGAAGCTTATTGGCAGAGAGAAGAAAAAGAGTATAGAGAGTTATAAAAAGAAGTAAATCATTTTTTAAAAATAAAAGTCTTTAAAGAGACAGAGTACAGATAGTCATAGATTTAAAAAAGTAAAGAAAAATAAGCCACATAAAGATGGAAAATATACAGTCTGGATTATGTGTATTATTGTGTTTTCTTTGAATTTTTTTTGACTGTGAAGGAGCTAAGTACAGAGAGACATTTCATTGTATGGGCTGCTAAGCTAAACCCACCTATATATTTTAAAGGTATCTTGATTCCAAAATTTGGGTCTTTTGGAAAGGAGGTTCTACTTTTGGTTCCACAGAAGATGAGAACCTGTGAATTAATTCTAGACTAATGTGGTTTGATGGAGCAAGATCCCCAGAAAGGTCACTGTGAACACCCCCAAAAATACTTCACCTAACAAGAAGCAGGAAGCAGTTTGAAGATAACTATATTCAAATTCCCAAATATTATTTATAAATGTTTGTTTACATTTAAAGGGGGATATGCTATAGAGATGGATACTTTGCATTGGTATAGATCTTGGTTTATTAATACAAATTTTAGGTCAATTTTGTTATATGTGTATTTCTGCTCTTCATTAAGGTATTGTGTTTTTAGAGATCATTTAAAAGTATAATGTATAATCAAGAAATATACGTTAATAGATAATCATCTATAATAGCCAAGCTTGTAGTCATGTCAGTTAGGTTTTCTAGATGTACAGAGATATATTTCAGATGGATAGGGATTCTTCAAATATTTCAAAGACCTTCAGAATATGGCATTTAAGATGTTTAAGAACTTAGGACTTTTCATGACAATTAGACACATCTTCTCCTGGTAGCACCAATTACTTCAAGAGGATAATGGGCACCAAAGAGACTCCCTATGGAGTTTGTTAGCCATTTTGGGGAAGAAACCACTCTTTCCTGGACTGTTTGATATTATGCTGTATAAACTGGACATTCAGGACCCACTGCTGAAGTTGCCTAAAGAAGGTGAGACAGTATTTCAGGGTTCCTGCTTCATGAAAGAGTCTGCTTGACATTCTGCAAGACATAGAAGAAAGCAACTGCCGGTAGACCACAAGCCTCGTGGTAAAATACAAAATAATGGAAATGGGTTAATTATAGATATAGGAGTTATCTAGAAATATGCATAAGCTAATAGGCCAGACAGTGATGTAATTAATACAGTTTCTGTGTGGTTATTTTGGAGCTGAGCAGGCCTGAACAAACAAGTGGTCTCCTACTACAGCATTCCACTCCCTGGTCCCCAAAAGCAGTAGTGGTGACTTGACAAACGTAGCTGCAGCACGGCTCACTGGCGCCTGCCATTGCAGCATCCAAAGGCTTGACTGACTGAGGGCTCAGGCGAGCAGGGCTATGCTGCATTCACTTCTTTGAGTCCCGGAGCAGACCGAAAACTGCAGCACTTGCTAGAGGCCTCAGCCTGCAGCTGTTGCCAGGCCCTGTGGCCTGCACTCCTTTTGCTCATTCTCTCACTCAGTAGTGGCAGTGACAGCTGTGCCACCAGTGTGTAGGATGGAGTGGGATATTTACAAAATTTACAAACTCTAAAATTCTCTGCATTTGTTTCTGCTCCACCCCAGCTCCTTTGGCTATCAAAATACACCCAAGCAAATGAACAGACATCTGGCTTCTCTTTCCTTGTGCCATATCTACAATTTTATATACAATTTTTACTCCCAAAATATTCACTACACCTTTACTTCACTTTTTACCCCTGAGTGCTCACTTTTCACTTTATATCTGTGGTGTCTATCACGTTCTCCACCTGTACCACTGGCTCCACATTGGGCACCATTTGCTGTATCCCATGTCCGGGCAACAACATTAACTGTGTCTTGCCCAGTTTATTCCTCATGCTTGGAGGGAAGCGTGAGGATTAAGAAACAGCAGACAGAAAAATAAAGACACAAAAGAAAGGATCAAGATACAGGATAGAGTCAAGAGCACAACCCAGTGAATACTCAATCTGCCCGAGTTTATTTCTCATGAGCTTTAAATACCCAAACCCAAAGAGAATGGGGGAAGACAAAAGACGTCTTTGCCAAGACACAAGGAACAAAGTAATCACCTTCTCAAATTCCCAAAGCACCAAGTAACCATACCCTAGGTCAAAACATCCTGTTAGTAGCCACACTCTGGGTCAAACCTTTTATCAATAGCCTTGAGGGAGCAAGAATAGGCCTGAACTCTCTGACCTTTGGTCAAAGTGGAGTGAATCCACATCTGTGGGCTTTCACAGGCAGGATTTTATTTCTTATGCTTATTTTTTTTTTTTTTTTTGGTTTTCCGAGACATGGTTTCTCTGTGTAACATCCACATTAATGTCTTAATGTCTTTAAAGGCTTTCCTGGAACTATAGAAAAGACTAGCCAAAAAACTCACAGATCTGTCAGCCTCTGCCTTCTGCTGGGATTAAAGACATGCACCACCACACCCAGATCTAAGATTTTTCTTTAATTCATTTTCACAAATTGGAAGCTTAGCTGGCTGAAATCTTGCTCTGAGGTCACCACCCTTTATTCCATTTCTTTCTTTTCTTTTCTTTTTTTTTTCAAGACAGGGTTTCTTTGTGTAGCTTTGGAGCCTGTCTTGGAACTTACTCTGTAGACCAGGCTAGCCTTGAACTCACAAATATCCACCTATTTCTGCCTCCTGAGTGCTGGGATTAAAGGTATGTACCACCACCACCCAGATCTTTATTTCATTTCTTAATTTCTTCATCTTCTTGAACACAGGACTTAGCTCCATTCCACTCCCTGGTGATCCTTTTTCACCTCAAATTTTACATTTCCTTGCTCAGATTGCTCCTTTTTATTATAAATGTCTTTTAGAGTTACCACACAACAGCATCTTTACTAGACTGTTTCCAAGATGTCCTCAGCCAATGGAATGAATCCAAAACTTTACTTTAGCCTCGGGCAGTCTTTTCAGACAAGGGCAAAAGTCAACCACATTCTTCATCAAAATATCACAAGAACAGTCTTTTGCTGAGCTTTTTTGGTTTGCTCTTCATTGCCCTGTTATAGGATCAGATGGCCTTCCGACTTAGAACAGAGATTTTAGAGACATTTTTAAACAAGGATGCTTGAGGGAGAAGGAGTTCCATAACCCAACCCCAGCGTCAGCTTTTTAATAAAGCAGGACAGCATGAAGCAATACTTTAATATCCATACCCAAAAGACATCTGAATCCTTTAAAAACATGAATCCAGTGACCAGGGAGAGGTACCCGAGCAAGCAGAAAACAAAAGAGGTTTAGAGGTAAGAAATTCAGAGCCTAGACCAGCAGCATAGCGCCTGGTAGGTGGCAGAGCATGGGGTTTTAGGTACCCATGCGGGGGCTGCTTGCTGCCTGGAGCACCCACATTGCCACAGCCACAACAAGAGCTCCATAGTCAGAGAAGGAAGCCAGCTAGGAGATAGAGCAAGCAGAAATAAAAAGAAATCCTTCAGAAGCAAAGCATGGGTAGAGAAGTGTCTGATGTACCTACAGGACTTAAGCAGAAGGCTCCAGTGAGTAGAATGCTCCTAGGGCACATCCTAAGGTACATAGTACACTGAAGGAGGAAGCTCAGAGATGGATTAGCTATGGAGGAGAAGAACGTACCGGTGCTTGCTCACTTGGTCCAGCTCCCATATCTGCAGCAAAACTTATGGGCACACCAGAAAACTTATGGACACACCAGAAGACACAAGCAAACAACATAAAAAGATGGAAGATTTACACAGTCACAGGAAACCAGAAAAACATAGACATTTGTTGATCACCTTCACTCATATGCCAAAACCAGGACAGAATGACATCAGTTTTGCCCTGAGACAGGTTCTATGATCATGTCCAATCTCCCATATGTTTCCCCAAATAGCTGGACTCCAAAACAGAACAGAATAACTTACCTATTGTTCAGAATCTCAGATGTGCATTGGCCAGCAGTTCTTATTTTCATTTTGTTTTCTGTTGTCTGAGGTTTTCTGTCCTGCCTGGTTCCCACAGTCGTTAAGTCCTAAAGAAATCACACATAGGTCTACATTAGTTATAAACTGATTGGCTCATTAGCTCAGGCTTCCTATTAACTCTTATAACATATATTAGCCCATATTTCTTATCTGTGTTAGCCACGTGGCTCAGTACCTTTTTCAGTGAGGCAGTCACATCTTGCTTCTTCTGTGGCAGACTCACAAGTGCAGAGGAATGGGTTTCCTTCTTCCCAGAATTCTCCTGTCCTTATTGACCCGCCTCTACTTCCTCTCTGGTTGTCCTGCCTATACTTCCTGTTTGGCTACTGGCCAATTAGCATTTATTTAAAATATAATTGACAGAATACAGACCATGGTCCCATACCAGTATTCAATTTGTAAATTTGTGGTCATCACAGTCTGAGTTCCCACCTGGAACCTTTCAAGTCTACCATGGATCTGCTTCTATTTGGGGGCCCATCCCTGACTAATGACCATTAATTTGTGGCAGTTGTGATCTTGAACTCCCTGGACTTCCAAGTCCACCAGGTCCTATCCCAGTCTCCAACATCCTAAGCTCCCAAATTCTGAGCCTATCTTGGACCTCTGGCCCTGACTCTGGGGTCTCCTATGGTATTATAATTCCACTGAGCAGGAGTAAAGACCATTATCCAAATTAAAATCAATTAAGCAAGCTTTATTGTTACCGTGTACAGGTCTGCCTCTTTAAAGCAGGATTTGAGAGAACAGGATTGGCTTAACTTTTTAGGCCTCTTTTTATAGGAAAAAGGTACATACTGGGGCTTTCCAGAGGAATTTGGTAACATAAGGACTTGGCAAGTGACTTACAGAAGCAGACAACAGGTAAGACCATTTGACAGAACATTTTGGCAGAACATGTCAAGATTCCTTGGCAGAACATATTATCAAGGTAGATAGTTCAGGGTATAGTCAGGTTATGAGTCAAATTCCATAGGGTGTGGATCTTGTCAAATTCCAGGAATAGGTTAAAGTTTGGTCAAACTTCAGCTTTATAGTCAATAGAAATGGACTTATTTTGACCTTGTAACAAGATGGCTTCTAATCTTAAAATGGAGTCAGGCAGGTCCATTATTCCTCCCTTACCTTATGTGTCCCTTTCAAATCCTTGATAGGGAATAATTATTTCTGTCTGTTGTATGGGCTGATAATGCCAGCAGAGGGTATTTTAGCATTTTCTTTTCTTTCTCCCCCCCCAAGCCATGTTTTTTTTTTTTTTTTGTCCTGGTTGTCCTGGAAATCACTCTGTAGACCAGACTGGTCTTGAGCTAACAGAGATCCTCCTGGCTCTACTTCTTGAGTGCTGGAATTAAAGGTGTACATCACTATGCCCAACTTATTTTCACATTTCCCGTCTGGTGGAAGACAAACTTTTTAACACATCAGAAAATGCATGATCTGGTAGTGAGTACCATCAGGAGGAATACTAGGGGTCCTACAGCAGCTAAAAAAAAAAAGGAGTGGTTAACCATGGGACCAGATGAATAGGGATTGATACCAATTATTTCCTTCTTGGTCGTTTAAATATTTGGTTTTATGACAATTTCTTACCATAGCTTGGGTTTCTCTAATGAAGCCTGGTTAGCATAAAACAGCAAGTTTCACACAGGGTTACACATAGTCCACCTTGTCTCATGAAGACAAGACCTCTCATTTTGTAACACTACTTCTGTCTAAAAGTCTATTTGTCATTTTAATCTATAGAGTGAGTTTTCCAAAAATCCTAAATCCTCTTTAACTTGAGCATTCAGTGTTGAACCCTTGATCTTGTAGGACTGGTGTTGGTGTTCCCAGTGACACAGATCCAGCCACCACTGCACCAATTAAAAGTGAAATTAAACTGGGTAGTGATGGTGTAGTCCTTTAATCCCAGCACTTATGCCGGGGGAGGCAGAGGAGGAGGATCTTTGGGGTCAGCCTGGTCTACAGAGTGAGTTCCAGGATATCCAGAACTGTTACACAGAAAGACCCTATTCTTGAAAAGAAAAAAAAAAAAGAAAAAATGTAAACTTAAAATGGGAGTCTACCTGACCTGGGATGATTTAATGTAGGCAGCCTGTATCTAGATCATAGATGCAAATTTGAGGGATCATATGAGTGAAAATTTAAAAAAAATGGATGTGTCCCATGTACAATGTGGGAGACTGATAGGCAATGTATAATGCCATCACTACAAGTCTATAAATCATCTGAAGGAGCAGGAAGACATAGTTTTTTTTCTCAATGTCAATGGTAGTTAGATTCCATACAGTGGTTATACAATTATCCAAATATAAGATGCCAAGTGATCTGACATATTGGACATAATGCATAGTCTCTGTCCTTGTATATAACCTAGGATTAAGTTGGGATAGGACCAGGAACAAGTATCAGCAGTGATTTGTGTTAATGGTGCAAGAGATAGGTTATAAGCTATTCCTATGTTTTGGGTGCAGACGAAACCAACAATCCGCCATTAAGTTAGGTGCAGAATTTTAAGGAAGGAGAAAACTGCTGGGAGCATATTTGACTTAAGGGAACCTCAACTCGGTGTGGTGGTGCACACCTTTAATGCCAGCACTCAGGAGGCAGAGGCAGGCAGATCTCTGAGTTTGAGGCCAGCCTGGTCTACAGAGTGAGTTCCAAGACAGCCAGGGCTGTTACACAGAGAAACACTGTCTTGAAAAATGAGTTTTTTCCATCCTCAGTTGGGAGAGTAGATGTGGGTAGTAGGTGCCTTTGATTCCTGAATGGGGACAAAGTGTATGGAAGTTTGGGTAAGGGTGGTTTAGTACAAACTGAAATAGGTCAGAGAATAGTTGGCAAGTCCTTAGGACGTGTGCATACAGTGGTAGGATATGGGCATGGATCTAGGCACCCTGTAGGCTTTCTTCTTGACTAAGATTGCTACAGCCTCAAGTACTTGTACATCCTTTTCTTGAGCATGTGCCATGACAAGTAACTTGATCCATGCCAAAGCCATAACTAGGATACACATCAATAATATGACCTAGGTTGAATAGATTCCAAGGATTGATGCTCAGCTTGAGCTGGTCCTAAGTCCTGATTGAGACCAAAATTTCTCTTGTAGTCATTAACCTAAGTTGCCAGTCCAAGTTGGGAGGCTTATGAGGGTTATCAAAACTAAGGCTCAGGGGCATGAATGTAATCTAAGAGGTTAAGACTATCATTATGGTGTCCATACCAATAAGAGGAAACATGAACAGATTAGTAGCAACACACTGAATCTTAGAGATCTTAATCTTAAGGAGACCATATTCAATCACTGTCCATTTCTGGTGGTCCATTTTTCCTTCTGTAAGGTCTTCAGGTGACTTTTTAAGATGAGAGTGATGAATCTAGGCAGAAATGCCAACAACCTTAGCAGCGGTGGGCATCCAGAGAATCATGATGTAATCCTTTCCATCTAGGTTCAAGCTGGTCAGTTTTGAAGTGGCAAATTAACACAGTATCACCAGGCTGAAGTGGATGGTCAGGTGGACAGTACCCAATAGGTTGAGCAGCTTGGACCTGAGGAAATATCTTATCCAAAATAATTGTAATCATTTTAATGACCGAGAGATTGGAGTACAACAATCTAACAACAGTCCTCCATGTACCTGAGGGATCATGGGGTGGGCAGTGGCTACCCATAGACTATTTCATATAAGGTGAATTTTTCTGAGTAGAGGGTACGGAGGCCCTCAGAAGAGCATAGGACAAGAGGTTAGTCCATTTACCACCAGTCTGATGAGTATATTTTGTTAATATTCTTTTATAGTTCTATTCATTCTTTCTACTTTTCCTGAACTTTGAGGATGATACATACAGTGTAGCTTCCAAATTCATGTTAAGAGACTTTGAGAGCAATGGAGATAACTTGGCTATAAAGACTGGGCCATTGTTGGACCCCAGAGATAAGGGGCAGTGAAATCTGAGAATAATATCCATTAACTTTTTTGTTACTATCTGGGCCATTTCTGTTTGAGATGGAATGACATCCACCCAGCCTTAGACAATTTCAACATAGACCAGCAGATATTTGCATCCATGTTATCGAGCTTTATTGGGGTGCTAACCTCCTAAACCTCTCAGGATCCAGAAGGAACGCTACAGAAAATGCGGGATATAGCTAAAGATATCTGAGGGTAAAGGAATGAATCTGCTCATGTATGTCTTCTCATAATGTCTCATTTATTCTTGCAGTGTTCTCTCCAATGCTCTCTCTCATCCCAGAAGGTTTCCAGTTTATATACCCACAAAGACACAATTAGCAATTCTCTGGCAATAACAAGGAGACCAGACATGCATCTCACAGGGCCAAAAAGACAGATAAGGCTGACAAAGCCAGTGTCTGTTAGCTTACTTATATCTCAGAGGAGGTGTGACTGTGAAGTGCCTGGGGATATCTGAAAAGGGTAAATAGAAGAAGGGGCTATGATTTTTAGGAGGGGAGAGAAGGAGTTTGTGTGTTAACTACATTTTTGTGGTTAGTTAAGCTAGAAATGTGTAATTGGTAAATGTACAAAAAAAAAAGGAAGAAAAACACAGCAATGCTGTACATTTTCTAAGCACTTCCATTCCTGTGGTGGCTGGGAACACAGCCATTTGGGGTAGCTATGGCAACCAGCATAAGTTTCGGGAGGAAAACGGATGGTGCTTGATCCGCATTGGTATTGTCACCAAATGCTAGCTGATTAAAGGGAATCTCTTAGCACTAGAGATAACATCTAATTTGGCTAGATGAAGGGGAAACTGTGGTAGTGTAAAATCTGGAGTCTGGCATTTTCAGCCTCTAGACCAAGTGGTGGCTTTGTTCTTTGTTCTTGATGATGCTCAAGTGAGAATATCCTTTCACCTAGTAGGTTCCACCACCCATGACTGTTT
Source organism: Chionomys nivalis (assembly GCF_950005125.1). NCBI lineage: Eukaryota > Metazoa > Chordata > Mammalia > Rodentia > Cricetidae > Chionomys > Chionomys nivalis. Next base: position 73,045,839 of record NC_080112.1, on the reverse strand, counting down.
TCCTGGGTCACCAGGCTACAATATGACTTGATCTCTTCTTTGTTGTGTTCAGGGACATTTTCATCAAGGCAGAGCCCGGACCTGTGAATGACTAACAATTTCAGGATGGTCTGGGCTTTGGGCTCTCCTAGAGCAACATCCCTGACAAGCTGCTATGCGGAGTATTACCTTCCCTGACAAGCTGCTATGAAGAGTATTACCTTCCCTGACAAGCTGCTATGCAGAGTATTACCATCTCTGACAGGCTGCTATGCAGAGTATTACCTTCTCTGATAAGCTGCTATGTGGAGTATTACCTTGGGTCTGGGAGCTCTTGTCTTTTAGGTGACCTGGCTAATGTATAATAGTTAGCTTGACTATTTTATGTTAGGCATCCACTTTGGTACTCACTAGTCATCTCTATCTGATTCCAGTCCCTTGAAGACAGTTCCTAGTAATCCTAAGTCAGTGACCTCCTGCCTAAAAATGTACAGCCATGACTACCTACTTGTTATGATATGGCAACTCTTCTTTTTGCTTCTGTAACATGCTTACACGGATACCTAAAGATTGTCTTGAGTTACCCTAGTCTCTTAACTTGGCATAACAGGACAATTTTTACTTGCTTACATAGATATAGAAGGTCTCTTTGTGGTGTTTCCCTTTAGAAGTCCTTCTCCATACTCTTCCTTCATGCCAGTTTCAAATTTGGCTCTTAGATTGTTTGTCCTGCTAGCAGTTAATAAATAAATCTTTTAATTATAATTGGATTGGGTCTATGGTATTTTCCCAGGGGTCACAAACTCCATACCATTTGGAGGCCCCAGAAATATCCCTGGGAGACCCCACACTCAGGGTCAGGGGTCTGAGATAGGCCCCAGAGGGAACAAATCCAAAGTGGACTTGATAGACCTCAGGGAGCCCAGACTGTACCCGCCGCAAATTTGCAAATTGAAAGTAAGAATTGCCGGCCAATATGCTTCTGAAGCTTGGACCTATTGGTGAGTTGTTTTATTCTGTTTTGGAGTCTGGATATTTGGACAGAAAAATAGGCAAGATGTGACAAGATCATAGACCTAGTCTCAGACAGAGGATGAAATGCTCCACTCTCCTTCTGATTTGGGTGTATAAATGAAGGTGGCCACCATATGTCTGAGTTCTTGTGTTTTGTTTATTTGTTTGTTTGTTTGTTTGTTTGAGACAGGGTTTCTCTGTGTGACAGCCCGGGCTGTCCTGGAACATGCTTTATAGACCAGGCTGGCCTCGAACTCACAGAGATCCGCCTGCCTCTGTCTCACGAGTGCTGGGATTAAAGGTGTGTGTCACCACGCCTGACTTGCTTGTTTTGTCCTTCAGATTGGGCTTTTTTCTGTTGTCTGTTGGATTTGTACTTTCATGTTTTGTTGCAGAGACAGGAATTTGAACTGAGCACAGTCAAGCTGCCCCTGAGCTCCATGCAACATTTTTAGGTTTTCCATGAGGTAGACTGCTCCTGGCTGCTTCTACGCTAATTCCCCAATGGAGCTTGCTCTGCCTCAGTTTCTCTCATTGCTTTGCAGGAGCCTGCTGTTCAAGTCCGACAGATACATCAGGTATTTATCTTTTTCCCCACTCTGCTTCTGAAGGATGTCTTTTTCCAACTTGTTCTATTTCTCAGCTGACTCCTGTCTCTGATGATAGAACTCCAGATTCAGTCACTTCCCTGCAGCTGGAACGGGGCAGCATAGGTACCCCTGATGCACAGCCCTCCCAGATACCATAAGCCCCCTGTTCCACTGCCTGCTGTGATGGAGGAAGGTCATTGGCTAATAAAGAAACTGCCTTTGCCCTTTTGATAGGACAGCAGCTTAGATAGGCGGAGTAGACAGAACAGAATGCTGGGAGAAAGAAGCCGAGTCAGTGAGTCGCCATGATTCTCCTCTCCAAGATGGATGCCCGTTAAGACTCGTCCCAGTAAGCCACACTCAAGTGGCAATACAGATATTAGAAATGGGTTAGACCAATATGTAAGAGCTAGCCAATAAGAGGCTATAACTAATGGGCCAGGCAGTGTTTAAAAGAATACAGTTTCTGTGTAATTATTTTGGGGCATAAGCTAGCCATGTGGGAGCCGGGGTGGTGGTACACAGCCCGCTGCTCCATCAACACTGCTGCTTACTGTACTGTTGCAGTTGACTGGCACCCAGAGTTTGTTAACTTTAAGACTTCTCTCTTTTCTTGGTCTCTTCTTCTGATCACTGGATTTTGTTTTGCAGAGATCTGCGTGTCCTTTGGGTATGATTAATACTAAAATATTGTTTTTGCTGTTCTACTTTATTAAAAAGCTGGCTCTGGCATTGGGGTATGGCCTTCCTCTTCTGACCCAAGCATGGCTGTTTAAAAATTTCCTCCAAAATCTCTGTCCTAGGTCAGAAGGCCATCTGACTATAGTGTAGTTGGATGTCTTATTTTGTTTTTACTCTTTGGGGACCTCCCACCCATCTCCCAAATAAATACATGGAGTTTTATTCTTACTTATGAATTCTTGCCCTTAGCTTGGCTTGTTCCTAGCAAGCTTTTCTAAGTTAAAGTATAATGTTTCTTTTTAGCTATGTTTTGCTTATGAGGTTTTTTTTTAAAACCTTTCTTAAATATATATATGTCTTTCCTTTCTTCTTATTCCATGCTTGGCTGGGTGGCTGACCCTTGGAGTCCTCTTCTCCTTCTCTTTTTCTTGCTTCTTTCTCTTCTCTAGGGCCTAGATATCTCTTCCTACTTAATTTTTCTGCCTGGCAGCCCCACCTATCCCTCTTCTACTTAGCTCTTAGTTGTTCAGCTCCTTATTAGACCAATCAGGTGTTTTAGGTAGACAAAATAACACAGATTCACAGACTTAAATAAATGCAACATAAAAGAATGCAACATATATTTGCATCATTAAACAAGTAAGTGAATGTAATACATCTTAAACTAATATTCCACAACACTATAGAACAAAGAGGGGAAACAAAACAGCCCAAGAAAGATACTGTGTGCTTTAAAACAGCTTAAAATAATAAACTTTCTATGTAAGGTTATTTGCTATGGTTAAAAATCTATAAAGCAAAAATCCACAAAGAAAGTAAAAACAAATTGTCTGTCAACATTTTCTGAATTCCTATAGATGTCTGGATTTTATAGTTTTCTGCTTTATGACCTTTAGGTTACAGATACTTACATTATTCTATAATATATAAGATCGAGAATACTTATTAAGATTTTTGGGTTGTCTGCAGACACACACAAATTGGTTATAAAATAAAATATTCTGTCTAAAATATCTCCATAATAATTCTAGATATGCTTCTTAAGATAGTCAGAGCTAGACATGTTTAAAGCTAATATTTCTTCAAAAGAAGGAGATAAGCAAGGTCATTGGACCTTCACCTAAGCATCTAGTCACTCCTTCCCTCTGCTTATATTTAACTAGATCATAATTACATGAAGCCTCAAGATTTTCTGGCAAAACTAGGGTATACAGGTTAAAAACTAACAATAAAGACTAGTTCTACCTATGTAACAATGGAAAAGCTGTTACATACGTAGGGACATTTCAACTGTAATTTTGGGAAGGGATGGAGTTTTTTTTGTTTTTCGAGACAGGGTTTCTCTGTGTAGCCCTGGCTGTCCCGGAACTCACTTTTTAGACAAGGTTGGCCTTAAACTCACAGAAAGCCCCCTGCCATTGTCTCCTAAGTGCTAGAATTAAGGGCATGTACCATGACCACTCTGCTAAAACAGCATATCTTTAATAAATAAAATATATTTGATAAAGAAGGTTTATAAATTCCTAAGGTCTGCTTAGATTAACAATAACTAACTTAAAGATATGTGTCTAGCCTCTTTGCCTTTGCTAATTTCATTAAGCTTTAACTATTTGGATAAACTGAATCATACAAGAAACTATAATATTCTGTAATGGTAAGCTATAAAAGAATAAAAAATAAGGTTTTCAATCTCTCTGTGAACTATATTCATGGCTTTATAAAATTCCAAGTCTCTCTATGGGCTACATTTATGGTTTAAAATTTTATTTTGTAAATGTACCACATTTTCTTTATCCATTCTTTGGTTGAGGGGCTTCTAGATTGTTTGCAGGTTCTGGCTATTATGAATAAAGCTGCTATGAACATAATCGAGCAGGTGTTCTTGTGGTGGTATGATTGAGCATCCTTTGGGTGTATGTCCAAGAGTGGTATTGCTGGGTCTTGAGGTAGATTGATGCCCATTTTTTTTGAGAAACAACAATACTGACTTCCAAGGTGGTTGTACAAGTTTGTACTCCCACCAGCAGTGGAAGAGTGTTCCCCTTACTCCACATCCTCTCCAACATAAGCTGTCATCAGTGTTTTTGATCTTAGCCATTCTGACAAGTGTAAGATTAGGTATCTCAGAGTTGTTTTGAATTGTATTTCCCTGATGACTAAGGATGTTGAACAATTCTTTAAATGTCTTTTAGCCATTAGAGGTTCTTCCATTGAGAATTTTCCATTTAGATTTTTATCCCATTTTTAATTGTATTATTTGGTATTTTGATGTCTAGTTTCTTGAATTCTTTATATATTTTGGAGATCAGCCCTCTGTCAGATATATGGAGTATTACTCAGCAGTAAAAAATGTTGACATCATGAAATTTGCAGGCAAATGGATGGAACTAGAAAAAATCATCCTGAGTGAGATAACCCAAACCCAGAAAGACAAACACAGTATGCACTTACTCATAAGTGGGTATTAGATGTAAAGCAAAGGATAACCAGGCTGCAATCCATAGCCCCAGAGAAGTTAGGTAACAAGGAGGACACATGCATGGATTAGAAAGGGGAAATAGATAAGATGTTCTGGGTAAATTGGGGATGGGGAGAGATGAGGGAGGGAATGGGAGATGAGAGTAGGAGGGAGCAGGATGATCAAGTTCGGGGAGGGACAGGAAGGGAGAGCAATGAAAGAGATATCTTGATAGAGGGAGCCATTATGAGCTTAGGGAGAAACCTGGTGCTGGGGAAATTCCCAGGAATCCATCCACAAGAATGACCCCAGCTAAGACTCCTAGGCGTTGAGAGAATGCCTAAATTGGCCTCCTGTAATCAGGTTGGTGACTACCCTAATTGTCATCATAGACCCTTCATTCAGTAATTGATGGAAGCAGATGCAGATATCCTCAGCCAAGCACTGGGCCAAGCTCCTGGAGTCCATTTAAAGAGAGGGAGGAGGGAGTAAATAAGCAATGCTGCGGGGGGGGGGGACAAGATCATCACAGAGACAGCTGACCCAAGCTAATGGGAACTCATGGACTCTGGTCTGACCACTGTTGAGCCTACGCGGGACCAAACTAGGCCCTTTGCTATGGATGACAGTTGTGTAGCTTGGCCTCTTTGTGGGGCCCCTGTCAGTGGGACCAGGATCTATCCCTGGAGCATGAACTGGATTTTTGGAGCCCATTCCCTATGGTGGGATATCTTGCTCAGCCTTGATGGAGGTGGGAGGGACTTGGTCCTGCCTCCACTCAATAGGCCAGTATTAGTTGACTTCCTATGGGAGGCCTTAACCCCTTGAGGAGAAGATGGGGGGTAGGGGGAGATGGGGGGAATGGAAGGAAAGGAAGGAAGGGAGCTGTGGTTGATATGTAAAATAAATTTTAAAAAGAGTTAAAAAAGAAAATTGTACAGAAATGATATGCTTAACATGATGAAAGTGTTGCATGAATAAATCTGTGTGCTTATAGCTTCAAAAATATTTTATTTTGACACTGAGCGCTTCAGCTCAAAAATTTTAAGGCTAAAATGTAACTCAAATAAAACTGTAAAATCCTAATGTTATTAAAGCTCCTAGCTTCTTTCAAACTATTATGGATAATTAGGACATGCAAGTTAATGTTCAGTCATCTTATAAATCATTAGATTCTTTGATGTGCTCAAAACTGTGCTTGTAATCATGCTAAGTACAAGTGTAATTCATTTTCAGAGACAAGCTTTATTTAGCCTTCTGTATATATTTTCAAGGTTAAGGCTGAAGTAAATAACTAAAAACAAGCAGATCTGCTAAGTATATCATTCAAAATGCGCATTGAAAAAAGCTTAGTGTGACAAAGACTCCAGCTCTTAGCAGTAATCCCAAGATCTTCAAAGAAGATGATGGGGCATGACGACTCCATCTGGATTACGGTAACTTGAACCACTTTGCAAAACTTCTCTAAATGCCTCATTTTCTGCCAGGACCTGTCCCAAACTATGAACGAGCAGGATCCTGGAGAGCTGATTGCTCCACTTTGCCCAGACAAAGTAAGGTCAGTCCCCCAAGTTCCTCCTCCAAAGGAAAGCCTCTCAGCTCTTCTGAGCCTGGTGGCTGAAGACTGACGCTGCTCTGGGACCTCTGCCCCCAATGAAGCCACCAACACCACAGGAGCTTGATGGAGGTGACCATCTAGGTAATGGGTAAGTCCCTGTCATTTTAACCGATACATAGGATATTTGAATTATGCTTCCTGTTCTACTTTATCCTTCTCAGATCTCTGATAGCATTGAAGGCTAGACTAACTTTGTCAGCTTGGGAGCATCAGGCAACTGGCTCCTTCCCCCAAGAACGCAGCCAGCCTGTTAATTCATTTTATGTAAAACTAAGGCCTTGTGTTTTCTAGAGCTACCAGGTCCCCTGATGAGAAATGCAGACTCATTTGCCTGGCTAACAGACTTCATATTAAAGGATAAATGGGTTTCAGATGTAATATTTCCTGTTATTTATTTCAAAGAACTTGCTTTGCAATGATTGTTCTCAATAATAACTATTCCTGCCTTTGATAAAAGATTAGATAAAAAGAAAAAGGTCTAAAGTCTATGCAAGTTCTGAGGATGTAGGAAAATGTTCTAAGATTTATAGAATTCTAATGCTATAAAAGCTTAAGTAAGTTCTGAGGGTCTAAGAAAATAAATGCAAGTTGCAAAAGTATAAAAATGATTTAAGGGTTGTGAAAAACGGGGAATGTTTCTGGTTTCTTTACCCTGTCTTTGCTATTGTTACACTAACATCTCAAAAGTTCAGAGTTTTTAACATTGATCAATGGAGTTCTGATACTCTGGTAGACCTCTGACTACTTACCGAAGAAGCAAAGTTCCTCCATCTTGTCCTCTGCCTACATCTTGCGTCTTGTGTAAGCTATTTCCCATAAAATATTCCACTCTTCCGGTCAACAAGACAAAATGGCAGCCTACAGAATGGGAAAAGATCCTCACCTTATCATATTTACTCACTCATAAGTGGTTTTTAAGCATAAAGCAAAGAAAACAAGCCTACAAATCACAATCCCAGAGAACCTAGATAACAATGAGGACCCCAAGAGAGACATACATGAATCTAATCTACATGGGAAGTAGTAAAAGACAAGATCTTCTGAGTAAATTGGAAACATGGGGACCATGGGAGAGGGTAGAAGGGGAGGGGAGAAGAAGGGAGAAGAGCAGAGAAAAATTTATAGCTCAATAAAATCAATTAAAAAAACATTTCCGGCTTCAGAAATGGCTAGGGGCAAAAGTAACAGGGTAGCCATCTGGAAAGTACAGATAACCTAGAATGTTCCCACCCAAAGATCAGCTGATTTGAAACTTTGACAAGCAACATCAAGGTTCTAAAATAAAATTTCTGCAAAGTCCCTAGACTCAAGCCAATCAGGATTGAACTAGTCACCCCACACTCTGCTAATGTAACTTTTCTGGGTTTTGCCTTCAATAATGCCCTCTAGAAGGGCGGAGGGCCTCTTCTCACTGATGAGCGGATGAGGTTCCTGCTGACTTGTTCATCGTGCGTGCACATAAGAAACCCTGCTTTTGCATTTTGGTGATTTGGTCTCCCTGGTGGTCTTTCGGGGTCCCAACAGACTGGACATAACATTTATGGGTTCGTCCTAGATCCCCAGAAACCCCCATTGGGACCCCTGATCACGAAACTTTATTCTGATTGACTGCAGTAAGTCTATCTGTGTTCGAAGTCTTGTATGTCTTACTTCCATTTTTGTTGGCACCTATCTCAGAATCTGAATCTGAACAGGTCAGTTTGCCCTGGTGGATGTGCTAGTGGACCAAACTGGGGTAATCAGGAGATGTCCCCTTTCCTCATCTAGACAGGAGTCTCTCATCTGAGATCATCCTATGAGGAACCCAGTCAGGCCCTGTCTGCAATTCTGAATCTGAAGTCTCTGGGGATCAGTTAACCTTACTGAATGACTTCCATCCCATTTGTAAGGTTTTGCTGTTGTTGTTTGCTTGTTTTGGTTTTCCAGGACAGGGTTTTTCTGTAGCTTTGGAGCCTGTCCTGGAACTAGCTCGTGTAGCCCAGGCTGGCCTCAAACTCACAGAGGTTTTCCTGCCTCTGCCTCCCGAATGCTGGGATTAAAGGTGTGCCCCACGACTGCCCAGCCCATCTGTAGTGTTTTTGGTCTTGTTGAGGTTGAATCTCCGGGCTGTCAACAAACCAGACCATCTGGTACCTGTGGGAGACAGTTTTTGGCCCTTTGTCTAACTGTTGTGTTTGTCAGTCTTGTGTGTTCTGTCTTTATATCTCTGTTGATGACTGACTTGACTGGACAGACCATGGGAACTACTCCTTCTTCCCCCTTGAACCTCACCCGAGCCCACTGGAAGGATGTAAAGGACACTGCTCATAACAACAGTGTTGATGTAAAGAAGGGTAAATGGGTCACTTTCTTTTCTTCCAAATGGCCCTCTTTTAACATGGGCTGGCCCAAGGAGGAATCTTTTCACCTAAATTTGATTTCTAAGGTTGAGGACATTATTTTCGGACCTCGCACAGTACACTCGGACCAGATTCCTCACATCATGACCTGGCAGGGTCTCATCAACTAAGTTGATGACCCCCTCCTGTAGGTTAAGCCTTTCCTTCCACCTAATTTGACTGCACCCCATTTGCCTTTGCAGGTTTTCCCCTTAAAACTCCAAGAAGAGGCCAAGCCTGTCCTCCAGGGAGGATCAGATGAGTTAGATATCTTCCCTCCTCCTTACTCCCTGCTTAGACCCAAAGGCCCTCAGGCTCAGGCCCCACCACAAACAGGCCCAGCTGTGCTCCTGGAGTCACCGCAAGGACCAGCACAAGTCAGTAGGAGCTGGAGGGGGAAACTCCACAACCCGAGTTGATCACCCTCGCACTCTGGCCAGCACGCCCTCCTGGTGGAGATGGAAAACAAACCTTCCACTATTGACTCTTTTCCACCAGTGATCTTACAGTTACAGTCTTTAGAAAGGTTAGGGGAAAAGAATCTGAGGAATCTACTTGCAGTGGTTGTAAAGGTGTATAAGAGAGAGACACCAGAACAGAGAGAGGAAAAGAAAGAAAGAAAAGAGGCAGGAAAAGAGTCTCTCCAGAATCCTAGAACAACAGTAAGCTCAGGGAAGACTTGAAAGAATTCTTCATGGCCACAAACTCCAGAAACATGAAGCCAACACAGTGGGATGAGAGAGGGCAGTGCTACAAACCAAACATAGGAAAGAATCAATGTTCCTACTGTAAGGAGGAGGGACATTAGATCAAAACTTGCCCAAAGAAGAAGGGGCCTCCCCAGACAACCCGAGTCCTGCCAGCCTACAAGGGAAATGAGGAGGACAGCGACTAAGGGAGACAGGGCTAAATCCCCTTTCTGAACCTAGGGTAACTTTAAACATGGAAGGGAAACCAATTGATTTCATGGAAGACATGGGGGTGGAGGGCAGAAAACTCAGTCTTACTGAAACCAGGAGGACACATATCCACCAAGACTACCTGGGTTCAGGGGGCCACAGGGACCAAACCTTACTCATGGACTACCCGAAGAACAGTGGACTTGGGAATGGGGCAGGTAACCCATTCATTCCTGGTAATACCTGAATGCCCCTACCCTCTGCTGGGCCGAGACCTCTTGTCCAAAATGAAAGCCCAAATCCACTTTTCTGACAAGGGAGCTAAATTAGTCCACCAGAATGGAGAACCAGTCCGGATCTTGGTTACAAATGACCTAACTGAGGAATATAGACTTTACAAGAACCAACAAAACCTGAGTCCGACATAGAGGACTGCTGCCGGAAGTTCCCTCGGGCTTGGGTAGAGACAGGAGGTGTGGGACTGGCCCTTTACAGGCCCCCAGTCTACATTGAGATCAAGGCAGGAGCAGATCCTGTTAAAGTCCGCGAGTACCCATGCCATTAGAGTACCCCACATACAGAAGATATTAAAAGTCGGGGTCTTAAAACCTATCCAGTCAGCCTGGGACACACCTCTGTTACCTCCAGTACAGGATTTAAGGTAAGTGAACAAGAGAGTTATGAACATATATCCCATTTTTCTAAATCAGTATTACTCAAGCCTATGTGTTGCCACAGATGTGGATATAGAGAGCATAGAAAAATCCATCTCCCACCTAGAGGAGGCAGTCTTGCAGAACAGGAAGAGATCGGATCTTTTCTTCTTACAGCAGGGTGGTTGCTGTGCAGCATCAGGGGAAGAATGTTGTTTCTTCACTGATCTTTTGGGAATGATGAAAGTCAAGATGGCTAAGGTTAGAGAAGGACAAGCAAAGTGGAAATGAAAACGTGGGGCCAGTCAGGGTTAATTTGAAACCTGATTTAATAGCTCCCTAGGTTGACCACTCTCATCTCTACTCTCTTGGAACCCCTGGTAATTCTGCTTTTGTTATCAACTTTTGGGCCTCACATTCTTAACCAGCTAGTGAAATTCATGAAAGACAGGTTGGGTACAATACAACTTATGGTCCAGAGATCACAAATCTACAGTACCCTCAGAACTGAAGATACTTATGAGTTAACGATCAGAAACCCATGATTGGGTTCACTATAGTTACTAGAGCAAGGGGAAACGAAGAACCAAACTTCCTCCATTTTGTCTTCTGCCTCTATCTTGTGTCTTGTGTAAGCTATTTCTTGTAAAACATTGCAGTCCTCAGAAATGGCTAGGGGCAAAAGTAACAGGGTAGCCATCTGGAAAGTACAGATAGCCGTAGAATGTCCCCATCTGAAGTTCAGCAGATAAGAAAGCTTGACAAGCAACAGGCAAGGTTCAAAAATAAAATTTCTGAGAAGTCCCTACATATGAACCAATCAGGACTGAACCCTTCATCCCACACTCTTTTAATACAACTTTTCTGGGTTTTGCCTTTAAATAATGCCCTCTAGAAGGGCGGGGTACCTCCTCTCGCTGTTGCACTGACGAGGTCCCTGCCAGATTGTAATCATGCGTGCACATGATAAACCTTGCTTTTGCATTTTGGTGATTAGGTCTCCCTGGTGGTCTTTTGGGGTCCTCACAGACTTGGCATAACACTTACTATTCAGTCACAAGCTCAAGAATTTAAATTTCCTTCAGTTGTCCTCTAAGTATAGACTTAAAAGTGCTTTTCTTCAGGCTAAAAACATCTTTGTCCTATCTATCTATCTATCTATCTATCTATCTATCTATCTATCTATCTATCTATCTATCTATCTATCTATTATCTATCTATCTATCTATCTATCTATCTATCTATCATCTATCTATCTATATATCCTGCTCTCTGGACAGAGGAAAAAATGTTCACGCGTTTTAACTATATCTTTTGCTATGAATTGAAGGTGTGAGTCTATTCCAGCTATCTTACAGACACCTGTTACCTGCTTTTTCTACAATGTAGATTTTAGTACAGATTACAAACAGTGGTAATGCTAATATATCTAAATTTTTATCTTTTTGTAAGCTAAAAATTCACGAAAACTTCAGGAAGTTGAGGGGATCCTAAGACTTAGATCCACCTCTCACGGTTCAAATGGACTCCAGATTAGTACAGCCTAACCTTTCCCACCTACCCATCTTTGAGGATGGGATCTTTCTCTCTCCCCTGGCCTTGGGACTCCTCCTCTCTCCCTGACTACTAGGATAATGGGCCTTAAAGTTCCAAATGCAAGATTTTTCTTTAAGTTTCTAGTCTATGTATTTTTGCCAACAGACTTTCAATCAACTAAAGACTGCAAACTATTCCAAACACACAAGCCCCGGGTGGTCCTTCCAAAGTCCTGGACTCGAAGCCAATGTAAACCAGATGGTTCTGATAAATTTTCCTACCAGCTTGAGCCTCATCTTTGGGGCAGCATTCCAGACGGCTCCAAAGCTACTTACATTTCACTAGCCTCAGAAGTTTCAACAAAACCTGGACAGCAAACGAGATGTTCCCTGCCACCTCCAGGCCTTTGACCAGTTCGGCCTGACAAAAATATACTATTTCAGCTGGGAAGCAGTTACAAAAGAGACTATATCACTCCTTATCGTTAATATAAGGCTGGAATGTTAGGTTCAAAGAAAACCAGTTCTTTTCTACCAAAAAAAAAAAAAAAAAAAAAAAAAACAAATGACTGTCTGTGGTGTTTATTAACCTGCCAAGGTTTATGCTGGCCTCTAGGCTCCTTCAGCACTACAAATACCTGTTAAAATCAGGAGTTACAAAAAGGTCACTCAAAACGGGGGCTGGGATCTTATTGAATGGCTTAATTAAAATATCAACCTTTACCACTACAGAAATGTGAACCAATGATCTGATTCATATGATCTAGACCCACTGGGGAATGCTATGGTTAAAGAAGCTTCATCTTTTTGCTAGTCATCCATCTTGGTAGCTATCAGGCATTTGTCTCTGACTCCAGTCCCTGGAAGATAGTTCCCAGTAATTCTGATACAGTGACCACTGCCCCCAAAATGTACAATTGTGACTATCTACTTGTTATGATATGATTATCCGCTTTTTTTGCTTCTGTAACTGGCTTTTGAAAATACCTGAAGATTGTTTTGAGTTATCTTAATCACTTAACTTGGCAGAACAGAACAGTTTTTACTTGCTTGCATAAATACAGAAGGTCTTAGTGTGGTTCCCCCTTAAAAGTGCTTCCCCATACTATTCCTTTATGGCAACCTCACATTTGGCTGAGATTGTTTGTCTTGCTAGCAGTTAATCAATAAATCTTTTCATTATAATTGGATTGAGTCCATGGTAGTTTCCCAGGGGTAACAAACTCCATAATCCTGGTAGCCAGTTAATTTCCAAAAGCTGAATAACCTCATGTTTATTTTTGATGGTTTTCCTTTCCTTGATGTTAAAAGACCCCTTTGTTTGTGTATCTATCCATGAACACAAGCCATTGCAAAGGTATCTAGGCTATCTATATAAATGTTTACTTTCTGTTTTAGAGTTTTTATTGCTATGGTAAAACACCATACCCAAAAGTACGTTGGGAGAAAATGGTTTATATGGCTTGCTGTGGTATTTTGAATGAGTGTGTCGCCCATAGACTCATGTGTTTTGAATGGTTGGCCTTTAGGGAGTAGCACTATTAGGAGCTGTAGTCTTGTTTGAGGAAGTGTGTCACTGGGAGAGCAGGTTTTGAAGTCTCATATCTGCCCAAGCTATGCCCAGTACAGTCTTTCCTTCTGTTGCCAGCAGATCAGGATGTAGACATATCAGCTCCTTCTTCAGCACTATGTCTGTCTGTACACTGCCATATCCTGCCATGCTGATAATGGACTGAACCTCTGAAACTGTAAGCCATTGCCAATTAAATGTTTTCCTTTTTAAAAGTTGCCGTGGTCATGGTGTCTCTTTTCAATAGAAACCCAAACTAAGACATTTACACTTCCATATCATTGTTCAACATTGAAGTAAGTCAGTACAGGAACTTAGACTGGGCCAGAACCTGAAGGCAGGAGGTAATACAGAGGCTGAGGTGGGGTGCAGCTTGCTGGCTTTTTTGCATGGCTTTGCTCAGTCTTCTTTTTTCTACTCATCATGGGCTGACCCTCCCCCACCAATGACTAATTAAGAAAATGCCTTGCTAACCCTCTGAAACCAGCCCAACAGAACTCTCGGTTACAGGTCTCCTTTCTTTTGTACAAGATTCAATGATTGCAAAGGTTAAGTAGCCTCACAGCTTTTTCCTTATCTATCTGTCTTACAATCTTACATAAACGGGCCAAAACACACCCAATAATATAGTTAAAATCGTGGATTTTGTTCTCTTAGTTTATTTACTATGAAAATCAAACATTTATCCAAACATTAATTAGAGAAACAAAAGAGAACATCCTCTGTGTAATAAATGATTAGTATCTTTGGAAATTTAAACAGCATTGACTTAATATTTTATGCCCTGACAGAAATTGTTCTTACTAGAAGTTGGGCTTGTTTTAAATCATTTTTTCTCCCATGAAAGGACTATTGATAATGAGTTATTCCCACCATTGGGGAAAAATAAAATCACTTCCCACGTAGGGACCTTTAATATTGAGCTGTTTCCCACTCTGAGGGAAAAACAACAAAATTTTAGCCAAAATTAAGCAAACAACAAAATTCTAAGATCTGGGCTTGCTGAGCTCATGCAGGCTGCAGCAGTGAAGCCCACCTGTTGTTATTCAGATGCCTCAGCTCTGTGTTGACAGGCAGATTGCAGCCAGAAAGAGAGAGCTCTGGTTTTTGACTATTCTCAATTTCTTATACCAGAAGAGCCTCTTTTTTTCCTCCTCTGTATCTACTGTGAAGAGGTTTTGTTTTTCCCCCTTTATTCTTCTTTTACGGGACCTTTTCCTCTTTAGGCCTTGAATCAATATTTTCCCCCCTTTTAACAGGAAAATCCTCTATTCTTGGTTATACATTTTCCCTTTTCTATCAGGAAATTTCCTCTTGTTTCCCTTCCTTCCTTCTTCTCTATAGACAAGGGCTTTTTTCCTTCTGGAAATTTCCTTTTGTTTCCCTTCCTTCCCTCTTCTCTACAGAAAAATTTCCTTTTGTCTCCCTTTTTTCCTTCTCTACAGAGAAGGGCCTTTTTCCTTTGGGAAGTTTCCTTTTGTCTCCCTTCCTTCTGTTAAATTGGGAGCATAGCCCCCAGCCCCTGGCCTGGGAGTCGCTTTGCTCTGGACTCCAAATTCCAACATGCCAGGTCCTGACCCCTCCCTGGGGGAGGGTCAGGAGGGTCAGGACCACTTCCACGGGGTATTTAAGGGGCCTCCTAAAGGAGGAACAAGGGTTGTTGGGTCTGCATGGGCTTCCTACTGTCCTGTCTCCCTGCCATGCGCTCGACCATCCGAGAGCGTCATCCTTAATAAAACGGTGGGCATTTTGATTTGGTTTGATTAGACCTAATTGGATTTCTTGTACTGGTGGAGCTGTCTTATTCTTATCACCTTCCTTCTTCTCTACATAGAAGGGCCTTTCTCCTTCGGGAAACTTCCTTTTGTCTCCCTCCCTTCCCTCTTCTCTACAGAGAAGGGCCTTTCTCCTTCGGGAAACTTCCTTTTATTTCCTTCCCTCTTCTCTACAGAGAAGGGCCTTTCTCCTTGATTTACTTTCCATCTCAGAAGCCATTTTATCTCTATCTTTTAAAATTGTCCAGTTACTGCTTTTTCTCTTGACAAGCGTTTTAGCAACTGTACATTTTGTTGCTCCTGAGATGGGGAGGTTAAATCCCCATGACCCTGCCGATCCTGGAGTCCTCTTACCCTGAGCATTTCTTCAAGGTCTCAAAGTAGCCAGCTTCTCTGTCATTCTTCAAGCCTTGCATTGGGCACCAAAATGTCGAAGGTGACATGGTGCAGGTGTGTGGGTTCAGACAGTTCCACGAAATGAAGACTCAGAGGCACCTTGAAAATGAACTTAGCCCTTCAGCCGCAGGAAGCTCAGCTATTGTGAACTGAAGCACTTTCCTTTAGCCCTTCAGCATTTTTATTTTTCCCTATGTTTACATTTTTAGCTATTAGATTTTCATATCTCAAAACAAACTGTATGAAGCTTCCAAAAATACAATGCCGAGTGTAAATACCTGATTTATGAAGTACCACGGTTTTCTGGGTTTTCCCATAACCACGATTGCATAGGTTTAGTATCCATGGAAAACTCTCAGACAAGATTTACATAGGTCAAGGAAAGGTATCTGTATCACAAAGGATGAATTGGGGCTGAGTGCTAAATCCAGAGCTAGGCCAGGTATGGGTCAACAGTGGTTGTGACTAGCAGGGTAGCTTGCTAGCCCTCTGGCACCACCCCAGTAGAACTCTGTTACAATAGGTGTTAAGTTGGGAGCATAGCCCCCAGCCCCTTGCATACATCCCAGCCCCCAGGCCTGAGAGTTGTATTGGTCTGGACTCCAAATCCCAGCATGCCAGGTCCTGACCGGATCACTCCCACAGGGTATTTAAGTGAGCTCCCGGAGAAGAAACTCGTGGTTTCTTTCCGCTCACCCCCACGGTGGTCACATTTGTGGCTTCCCAGTTTCCCCTCGGGTGTAAAAGGAGGAGCTGGCCTGCTTTTTGTCCCAGCCGCCCTGCTAGCTTACACCTGAAATAATCACACAGAAATTGTATTAATTAAATCACTGCCTGGCCCATTAGTTCTAGCCTCTTATTGGCTAGCTCTCACATCTTGATTTAACCCATTTCTAACAATCTGTATGTCACCACAAGGTTGTGGCTTACTGGGAAAGATTCAGCATGTCTGAGCTGGCATCTCCATGGTGGCTCTCTCTCTGACTCTTCTTCCCAGCATTCAGTTCTGTCTTCCCCACCTACCTAAGTTCTGCCCTATCAAAAGGCCAAGGCAGTTTCTTTATTCAACCAATGAAAGCAACACATAGACAGAAGAACCTCCTACGCCACTCTGGGCCACCCGAGAGTGCAGGAATCCCATTAAACCTGGATGTATTTTAATTTGGCTTGTTGTGATTTGGCTTGATTGGGAATTTTGTGTCAGCAGAGAGCTTGTGTTAGGAAAAATTCCTAACATCTTGGAGGCCCCACTGGGTAGGGCAGCCTTTATGTGAGGCCCTAGGCCACACATTGAAAGCCCCCTAGTCTACAACCTGAGCTCTCCATGCCATGCTTAAACTGACTTGGCTACAGCGGCTACATATTGGTTAGTTCCTTTTTCTTGTCTATGCTATAGGGTTTTGGGGGGACCCATTTGTACTTACTTGTCGATTATCAGACTCTTGTTGAAGCCATGAGCTCGCGCCAAAAGTTTGATCTCAGCAGCAGCTAGACCGGCAAGACAGGGCCTAGCATAGATGGACTTTGTTTGCTTTAGGGATGCCTAGCATTCAATTTCCATGACCCCGTTAGGCCTAAGAGCTATTTTAGCAGACATGCTGTAATAGACTTAGGCCATGTGGTTGGGCATAGACTTTAAAATGGGGACTTGCAATTCAAAGCCAGATCCAATACCGCCCCTGGGATGCCTCTTACAAAATCTTTATAAATTGAGACTTCCAATACCATTTGTCCCAAATGGCTAATTTCCCTATGTACTACCAGAAGGAAGCCTTGAGCTTACCATCCTCCGAGACCTAGAAAATTTTTGCCACCATAAGGACAAATGAACAGAGCTTACATATGTCCATGGTGTTTGGGCTCTGCGCTCTCGCCCTTAACTTAGTAGCCAAGTGTCTTGCAGCACCAATCTTGGTGGCTAAGGCCGCAATGCCTCCAAATTCCTGGTCATCTGGAAATTGGGACCCGGACAATTCCAGCTGGACCATGCAGTCAGAGGCACTGGCCCCTCCCCACACCCTCAAGCCCATACTACCCAACCCCCTCCTGTGGAGCAACATTCTCCACATTCCTCTCCTTCCCTGTCTACCCCCCCTTCCCAATTCAGAGGTTCAAGGTCAACTTCCTCATTACCCACCTTCCCCTCCCCCTCCCACCTCATCTCTCCACCCTTGGACTCCCTCTGCACACTGGACTAGCCCCTCCCAATCCTCCCCAGTCTCCTCCCATATCAGATCCCACCATAGCTCCGCCCTTCTCTGTCATCTCCAGAGGGTGGCAGGAGTCAATGGCATTATGAAAGTTTATGTTCCCTTTTCTCTTCTGGATCTCTCAGATAGAAAAGCGGCTAGGTTCCTTTTCCACTAACCTTTCTGCTTATATCAAGGAGTTTCATTATTTGTCCCAGACCTATGATCTTACCTGGCATTACTATTATGTCATCCAAGCTTCTACTCTCACTCCAGGGGACAGAGTACTCCTCAAACAGTTAATTCCTAGGTCTCTCGAACCTCCATGGACAGGACCTCACACAGTAATCCTCACCACCCCTTCGGCTACCAAGCTCTTGGGACACCCATGCTGGTACCATCTCTCCAGGCTCAAGGACACTTGGTCTGTCCAGCAGACAGGACCTTTCACCCTCTGATTTTCCAGGATGCCACAATGAAGGGCGTACCTGCTCCTCATCCTGGCACACTCATCTTTGGAAATAACAATATTTTCTTTCTAGACACCTGCCTTCTCATCTCCCCCAAGGAACAGATGCCTGACATCTCCGGGATGACAGTACAAGAGATGCCTCTCCAGATACACCTCTTTCTGAGCATGGACCCACCGACACTTTGCTCTTCCCTTCCCTACATCACCCTATGCCCGCAGGAAGTAGCCAGACTTGAGTCAATGCCCCTTTTTCCTAGAAAGCCTAAATTGTTGGTCACAATTTTCATTTCAATTTCTTGTCATCCCTATATCCAAAGAGTCTGAAATGTTAAGTTGGGAGCATAACCTCCAGCCCCTCACATCCATCCCAGCCCCCAGGCCTGAGAGTTGTATTGGTCTGGACTCCAAATCCCAGCATGCCAGGTCCTGACCCCTCCATGGGGGGGGAGGGGTCAGGACCATTTTCACAGGGTATTTTTTTTTTTTTTTGGTTTTTCGAGACAGGGTTTCTCTGTGGCTTTGGAGCCTGTCCTGGAACTAACTCTGTAGACCAGGCTGGTCTCGAACTCACAGAGATCCACCTGCGTCTGCTTCCCGAGTGCTGGGATTAAGTGAGCTCCTAGAGAAGAAATATGTGGTCTCTTTCCTCTCTGCCCCTGGTGGTCATGTTTGCAGCCTCCTGGTTCCCCCTTGGGGCCACCCGAGAGCGCAGGAATTCCATTAAACCTGGATATATTTTAATTTGGCTTATTGGGATTTTTGCATTGGCAGAGAGCTTGTGTTAGGAAAAATTCCTAACAGTAGGGTTGTTGGTCAAAGATTTATTGAAAGTCACTCTGTCTTTGTCTAGAAAAAAAAAACTTGATACTGAGCTTAAAGGGCATTTGACATCTACCAGTTAGTTGCACTCCTGAGAATAGTGTTTGCTGTATGTGGGACCCTTATAATCAGAACTTGCCCGATATGAACTTGTCCACTTCCTTTACAAGGACTATGGTAGCCACTATGGCCCACAAGCAGGGTGGCTATCTAGAGGCTACTGAATCCAATCTTTTTGAGATATAGGCTAAGAGTGTTCTCCAAGAACCCAGGGTTTCAGTCAGGACTCCCTTGTCAATGCCCTTTTTTCATACATGTAAAGAAGGACTTGGTAACATCAGGGAGAATTAAGGTAGGTACCTGCACAAGAGCCTCCTTTAAGCTTTTAAAGACTTGTTTATGTTTCTCAGTTCATTCTAAGGGGGTATTGCCTTCCACTGTGGCTAAATACAGAGGCCTAGTAATTTCAGCAATCCCAGGTATCCAGATATGGCAATGCCAATGGCCTCCAAAAATTCTTTAACTTGCTTCTTTGTGGTTTGGGTAAAGTTTCTCACTATGGCTTCTTATCCAGGTCTTTGACAATAGTATTTTTCTTTCCTTTAATTCATACCCCAAATAGGTGACCTGAAGTGTACAAATTTGACCTTTCTTTTTGGAGACCTGATAGCCTAATTGAACCAGAGTCCTTCAGAGTCCTTGGGTAGCCTCTAAACAGTTGTCCTTATCCTTGGCAGCCAGTAGCAAATCATCTACATAAAGTAAGATAACTTTTGGGTACTCACTACGGAAACAGTTTAAGTCCTGGTTAAGGTATTCATCAAAGATAGTAGGGGAATTCTTGATGCAATCAAGTACAGGTCAGTTGTTCCAGTACTCTTAGTTCGGGACTGTCCCATCCAAATGCAAAGATGGACTGTCTTAGTTTTGACATAGGAATGGAGAAAATGTATCTTTTATATCCAGCATAGTATAGACAGCAAGGTATATGTTCAGGTGAAAGTAAGCTGAACAGAGTGAATAACTTCTGCTACAGAGATTTGCATTGGTATGAATCTTGGTTTATTGATACAAATTTAAGGTCAATTTTGTTATACTGTGTATATGTATTTCTAATTTTGATTAAGGTGTTGTATTTGTGTTGCTCACTTAAAATGTAACGTATAATTAAGAAATATAGGTTAATAGAGAGTCATCTATAGTAGTCAAACTTGTAGTCATGATAGTTAGATTTTCTAGATGTACAGAGATGCATTTCAGATAAATAGGGATTCTTCAAACCTTTCAAAGACTACAGAATATACCATTTAAAATGTTTTAAAAACTTAGGACTTTTCATGACAGCGAGACACATCTGTTCCTGGCAGAACCAATTACTTCAAGAGGAAGATGGGCATTGAAGAGGCTCCTTATGGAGTTGGTTAGCCATTTGGGCAAGAAATTGCTCTTGCCTGGACTGTTTGATGAACTGGACATGTAGGACCCACAGAGAAATGACTGATGAACTTGTGTAAAAGTGAGATGGTCCTTTGGGGTTTCTGCTTCATGAAAGAATAGAAAGAGTCTGCTAGACATCTTGCAGGACACAGAAAAAAGTGATTGACAAACAATCAATATAGGTGGAACTGTCTTTGAAATTTCCTGCTTCATGGGAAAGACTTCTGGATACTATGGGCCTATAGGCTGAAGATGGATGTCCCAATGGTACAAAGAACTTTGGGTGACTGTCCAGGCAGCAAGATGTCTCTGTCATTTTTAGAGTTTTGGAAGTTGCTTACAATACACTTCCTGTTTACTTAGGTAATATTATATCTTTCTGGAGTGTTTGATGGAGTTGAAGAATTGATAGTAATAGTTTTCCTTAGTTATGATAAAAGATAAAGTAGATATAAATGTTGTAACTGTAATTATTACTTGATACCTGTTTTGTTATATGTAATTTTATTATGTCAAAGTTAAAACCTTCCTCTTTATATAAGCAGAAAAGGGAAGATGATGTGGGATTTCCCTCTGTATGCTGTGATTACCATTAATGAATAAAGAAACTGCTTTGAACTTATAACAGGGCAGAACTTAGGTAAGTGGGGAAAACTAAACTGAATCCTGGGAGAAAGAAGAGCAGAGTCAGAGAGAAGCTATGGAACAGCTGCCGGAGACAGACATGCTGAAACTTTGCTGGTAGGCCACGACCTCATAGTGATGCACAGATTAATAGAAATGGGTTAAATTAATATGTAAGAGTTAGCCAATAAGAAGCTAGAGCTAATGGGCCAAGCAGTGGTTTAATTAGTACAGTTTCTGTGTGATTATTTCAGGAGCCTGGACAGCCGAGAACCAACAAGTGGCCTCCTCCAACAAACTTCTATCCACTTTCTCACCTCTCTTAGATTCTGTCCAGGTCTATAGTCCTGAGTTCCTGGTTTTGACCTGGTAATAAAAGAGTATTCTAGGCTGACCATCATGGAGTGAGTATGTCTGCCTCAAGGAAGCATCTAATGTGGATCCTATCCCATCTTTGCCTTCTGAGATGATAGGGTATTGTTTAACTTGGATGGTAATGGCTCCCGAGGTCAGTTGTACTATGGTTGGGGGCACATGCTTGACCAGACTAGTGGGGGTTATCTTCAGCACAGACAGTAGGAGTGTCTTTTATCAATTGTTCCTTTAGTTCTCCCTCTAGGTCTTACATAGGACCTTGAAGAAGGCGATATTCCTTGTTTAAGAGGCAGATGAATACCAGGCCTATGGCTAGATTCCCTGTTGGAAGCTTGGACATTTCACCCAACCCTGAGAATAAGATAGTTGTTTGGAGTTTATTCAGGAGGTCTCTCCCTAGCAAGGGAAATGGACACTCAGGAATCACAATGAAAAAATGAGTCATGGTTCCTTTTCCTAATTTAACACTCTAGTTTGTAGTCCAATTATACTTTTTAACTTCTCCTGTTATCCCTTACAGCTCATATTTTTAGCAAGGGATCCCAGATATCTCTCTAACACTGAAAATGAAGCTCCCATGTCTACCAAGAAATTTACAGGTTGTCCCCCAATTGAAACAGTTACCATAGGTTCCCAGGGGATGAATTTGAAAGAACCATGCCCCCCTTATTCTTCCAAAGTCAGAACTGGTTTTGGCTGAGGAACACTCACCTATGGTCAGGGAGGGCCTTCCTGTTTCCATTGGGAGCATTCATTTTTCCAGTGCCTCAATTCTTTGCAGTAAGCAAATGGATCTTTTTAAGGAGGCTTTTTCTTTTTGTTGTATGAGGCTTGTCCAGGACTGAAAGTGCCAAAAGTATGTTAGTGTAGCCACCATGGTCCAATTTACTTTCTTTATTAACAGACAGATCTTTGCTGTTTCTATTGTCAAACACTTTTTCAGCCATCTTCAATAATACTGACTTTTCTTCCCTACAATCCCATCCATCTTTTGGATTTTCATATATATATATATATATATATATATATATATATATATATATACATACATACATGGGTCCAACTGATCTATAAAGGCCAGGTTAAGTGCTTTAAGGTTTGCCAGGTGCTCCATATATATAGGAGTATATAGATGGCATGCCTATATTGAAGAAATGCTGAAGGTGATTCATCTGAGCATTGTTTCATATTAACCACTTTAGACAAATTAGTAGGTTTGAGGGTTGCCCACTTAAGACCCTCCAATAGATCCTGGTGGTACTTACCAAGTGATTTCTCACCCTCTTCTGTTCCATAGTTCCATCTTTGTCTCTTTCGGGGTAGAACTTGGTCAATTGCCACTATTCTCTGGTCATTATCAAGAGCCTTTAACACAGGCAATAAGTTATCTGCTTCTGCTAGGAGTCGCTTTTTTTCTTCTGTAGAAAAGAGAATGTGGAGAATCTGCTGGCAGTTCTCCCAGTTGGGGAGGTGGTTAAAGAAAAGAGAATCCCTCAGGGAAATTAAAGCACTGGGTCTGTACTGAAAGGGGGATTATGATTTTTCCAGTTGTAGAGATCTGTTATAGAAATAGAGTATACATGTATTGACCATCAGAGACCTGGTGGGGAGGAAACACAGGGGCTGGGGTTGCTTCTGCTTCAGGGACAGAGATGGAAACTGAAGCTGCAGATCAGCCGGGAGAAGAAACTGAGTCTGGTTTCTTGGCCCTGAGTCAAGGCCAAGGATGGCCTGGATGAGTATGGGAAGGAGAAAAGATGGAAGGTGGGATCCTTTGTGATAGGGTAATCATAATCCTGCTTAATTCTAGGACAGTAAAGTTTGTCAACATTCCTTAAAACACAGCTTAGAGAAGTTTCTGGATTACTAATCTTATTATCCATTCTGTCCATCTGTTCACTTGCCCCATGTTCAGACCACAGAAGATTTATAACAAGGAAACAAAAGAGACAAACAAAACACAGAACAAAACATAGGGGACAAAGATACAAGTGCTAAAAACCAGGTAGGTGGTACAACATCTTACTAGTACCCTGGGTAGAAATTTGTGTGCCTTGTCAGGCAGTTTATTGCCCCCAGACAGGATTCCACCAGAACCAGTATCAGATGTCATAGAAGAAGATGCCTTACTATAACTTACTGATGAAGGCCTCCTCAGGCAGGTGCTTGCTGATTTTTTTGTTTTGTTTTGGCTATTAACCTTGGTAGTCCATAGTTCTGAAAGCACATCTCTAGGCCTTGGAACTTCTTCAAGGTACTCATTCCAAGGGATGCAGTGCTTCAGTCCCAGAGGCCCAGAGGGAAGGGTCTCCAAGATTGGAATAGGGTCTTGTCTCACTGGGGCCTCCAGATGTTAAGCCCATCAAGCTTAAAGACCATTACCCAAATTAAAGTTAATTAAGCAAACTTTAGTATTTCTGTACATGGAACTGCCTCTCTAAAGTGGGGTTTGAGAGAACAGTGTTGGCTTAACTTTTTAAGCCTTTATAGGAAGAATGTGTAGACTGGAGGTTTCCCAAGGAATTTGGTTTAAAGCTAAATTGAAGGCATGTTACACAGAAGAGGCTAGAGTAATGGTTCTCAACCTTCCTAATACTGTGACCTTTTAATACAGGTCCTCATGTTGTGGTGATGCCCAATTGTAAAATTATTTTCATTGCTACTTCATACAGTTATGAATTTTAATGTAAATATCTGTATTTTCCAATTGTCTTGGGCTACCCCTCTGTAAAGGTTGAGAACAACTGACCTAGAGAAAGGGCTTTTAAAAGTGAGCACCATAATTAACTCATTTGTACGGAATGTGTAGCCGAGTGAGAATCTGTAACATGAATGGCTGGCTTGTTTGTTTGTTGGGGTTTCTGTCCCGCCCGGTACCCCACAACTGTTTGGCCCCAAAGAAAATCACACATAGATCTCTATAAGTTATAAAGCTGATTGGCCCATTAGCTCTAATCTCTCATTGGCTAACTCTCATATCTTAATTAACCCATTTTTCTGATCTATGTTAGCCATGTGGCTCAGTACCTTTTTTTTTTTTTTTTTTTTTTTTTTTTTTGGTTTTTCGAGACAGGGTTTCTCTTTGGCTGTGGAGCCTGTCCTGGAACTAGCTCTGTAGACCAGGCTGGTCTCGAACTCACAGAGATCCGCCTGCCTCTGCCTCCCAAGTGCTGGGATTAAAGGCGTGCGCCACCACCGCCCGGCTCAGTACCTTTTTTCAGTGGGGCAGATCATAGCCTGCTGCTTCAGTGTTCTGGGCAGGAGTGGGAGGAATCAAATTCCTCCTTCCCAGAATTCTCCTGTTCTCATTACGTCATTTCTACTTCCTGTCTGGTTTTCCCACCTATATTTCCTGCCTGGCCAATCAGCATTTATTTATAACATGATTGACAGAATACAGACAATTCTCCCACATCAAGAATCTGTTTTTACGCCCCCAGTTGTGAGGAGCTGTCTCTCTCTGTATACAGCAATAAGGGAGCTCTCTCCCTCTCTGGTATACGGTGACAAGTGGGTTTGCAAAAGCCAGAGCAAACAACCAATTATCTCATATCAGTTTTGCAATTTGGGGGAGGGGGACAAAGAATCAGAGTTGTTGGGTACTTATCTTTTAGGAATTTAGGATGGGTGCCTATAACAAAATAGAGTTTTCTTTTCTTTTTTTTCTTTTTTCTTTGTCTTTCTTTTTTTGTTGTTGTTGTTTTTCAAGACAGGGTTTCTCTGTAGCTTTGGAGTCTGGATAAAGCTATTATAGAAAGATGTCTCAAAAATATTTATAAGAATTGGATTCTCTAAACAAGGCCTTATTAACATTAAAATTTTATATCTTGCAGAAGACAATCTCGCTGCCAGAGAACAACACTGGTCACCAAAGGACAGGAGATTAAAACCCAAGATATGATGGAAAGATTCAGAAGAGCCACTTTGGGTTCAGTGAAGAGCATGACTTCAGGTATAAAGGGCCCCAAGATTAGAAAAATTCAGTTAGAAATTAGAAATCCAGTGAATGTATTTCTGAGATGTCTGACCATCATATCAGGTTGTCTCAGTTTGGGTTTTTATTGCTGTAAAGGGACTCCATGGCCACAGAAACTTTTATAAAGAAAACATTTAATTGGGGTGGCTCACTTACAGTTTCAGAGCTTCAGGCCATTATTGTCATGGTGGGAGTATGGCATTGTGCAGGCAGACGTGGTGCTGGAGCTGAGAGTGCTGCATCTTGCAGGCAATAGGAAGTCTACTGTTTATCGCGCTGAGGGAAGCTTGAGTAAAAGAGACCTCAAAGCCTGCCCCAGCAGTGACACACTTCCTCCAATAAGGCTGCATGCCTCCGAATAGTACCAGAATTCTCCTGTTCTCATTACGTCATTTCTACTTCCTGTCTGGTTTTCCCGCCTATATTTCCTGCCTGGCCAATCAGCATTTATTTATAACATGATTGACAGAATACAGACAATTCTCCCACATCAAGAATCTGTTTTTACGCCCCCAGATGTGAGGAGCTGTCTCTCTCTGTATACAGCAATAAGGGGGACATTTTCTTTCAAACCACCACACTGGTCATGAGAAATACTTACTTAATTTATGTCCCCAGGTTACCACTTTTTAAATCCAGCGGCTTGGTTACATTCTTCTATACCTGTTTATATTAATGATTCCCTCCGTTTCAGGAGTTACTCCTCTAACCACCTGGAGTGCCAGTAAGCTTCATTCAACTATTCTGGACAGGCTTTGGCCCTGTCATTTACATAAGAATATGTCACACGGATTACTAACACATGTGTATGAGAATAGGTCCTTAAAATGAGAGCACATATAATTGGGAATTGACTGGGGTCCACCTCCTGGGTGTTTGTGTTGTACAAACAATATTCCTCCCTAGTGAAAAATCATGCTACAAATAGAGATGAAGAAAGAACTCTTTTATAGCACTTTGCCAGTTCTTGGCTAATGCCAACAGAAGATTTTATTAGTTTATATGCCCCTTAAACTTATGTATTTTACATACACTGTCATCTTTAGATTTCTTTTGAGTCCCGGCCCCAGCTTATACTTCAAACAATTTAAACAGAGACAGGAGACTGCAAGCAAAGATACTGCATATTGTGAGAATTATTTTAAAATGCACCAGTGTTGTCCTTTTTTGAATAGTTGTTACCCAGGGTCACCTTGCCCACATGGCAGAATTTTGTTCTGGATAGGAGCACGCTAGGCCGGTTGGTACTGGCATCTTCAATAGGCTGTGCTTATGTCAAAATACACATTCACTCATGACTTCCCTCACTCCGGGCTTCCTCTGCTCTCTACATCTCTCTTTTTTTCTTAGATGTTGAGATGGATCTTTACTCAGCCCAGGGGCAGTTTGCTGCAATGTGTGATACCAGACTGCAAGAATGAAACTTTTCTTGAGGGTCTGAGTGTTTATAAATACAACCAATAAGTTTGTGCAAAGACTAACAACTGCAGCATCCTCTTCCGAGTTGTTACAGCCCGAGACTCTTGCCTACAGAGGTCTCCTATGGAGAACCTCTCCCCATGTGCTGTACCTAATGAACATGCTGAGGTTCCAGGTTGCAGTGGCAGGTCTTAGAGAAGTCCACCTAACCCCAGTTTCACTGTATATGTGCCCTTTCTTCGTTTCTGTGATACCGCTAGACAGAGTTTCAGGACCCAAGCTCCTCAGGACATGGCAGAATATCGAATCCTTTGGTCATATGCTAAGGCACAGTATAGCTGTGTCATACAGAAGATTTATTTTTAGTTCTTTCAGAATTCTCTACTAATTTACAGAGTGGTTAGATCAGTTTGTAATCCCAGGAATGGCCAAGGAGAGGCTGACTGTCCACATAATGGGTCAGCCTATGTACGATCATGAGATTCTTCCTCTTGTGAAGTTACTTTTTGATGAGCATTTACATGGAACACAATTATCTTCACATCTTTTGCCCATGATCTACCCTCATACTCCTTCAATAAATGTCTTTCTCACCAATTTTCCAATCATGCTATTTGCAAGTCCCTTACAATCCAGCCAATCCATTGGTTATAGCTCATGACTCTATAAACCATCACACATCTGACTATTTCTCCTTCCAAGGAAACTGTACAGCCGTGAACACTGCCCAAAGTTCTTCCAACTGTGATGATACTTTTCTACCAGTATCCTTTATAGTTGCCCCAGAAGAGTGCTGTAATGATGCCGCTCTCTGTTTCTGGTGGACATAGTATGCAGAACCATCAGCAAATGATGTCCTATTCTTCTCTTCTTCAATCAGAGGGCTCACTCCATAATGCAATAGGTTGATTAATGAGGATAGGAGGTATTTTAATAACAAGAATAGGAACCATAGACAGTTGGGCAACTTCTTCATGTAACTTGATTGTACCCTGAGGATCTGCTCAGGCCTGCTCATCTACATATGACTTCTATTTGATAATAGATTGCATCTGTACATGTCCAACATTATGGTTTTGTGGATCAGATAGTACCCAGCTCATACTAGGCAGTTCAAATCACATGGTAACCTTGTGGCTCGTTGTCAAACATTAACTTTCCATGATGACCCCATAACAGGCCAAGAGCTGATGCTCAAATAGGGAGTAATTGTCTACACTGCGCTCAGTGTTTTTATACTCTAAGTTCTCACAACAACCCATTCATCTCCGAGCAGTCAAAGGATTTCCCCACTAAAAGTTTCAGCTCCTTCCACAATCCTCCTCAAAACCTCCTCAGATCCAGTACAGTAATACCCCACAACCTGGTACCAATTCCTATCTTAGCATTTCTGTTACTGTGATAAACCACCATGACCAAAAGCAACTCAGGGAGGAAAAGGTTTATTTCGCTTATACTTTCACATCACAGTCCCTCATCAAAGGAAGCCAGAGCAAAACCTCAAAGCAGGAACTCGGGGACAAAAACGGATGCAGAGGCCATAGAGAAATTTGATTTACTAGCTTGCTCAATCTGCCTTCTTGTAGCACTCAGTACTCCATTGCATGGGTAGCCCTGCGCAGAGTGGTCTGGGTTTTACCACATCCATCATTAGTTTTAAAAATTCATCACGGGCTTGCCCACAAGATAAAATTGTAAAGGGCATTTTTCAATTGAGGCTCCCTTTTAGGTAGAGTTTTTCTGTGTCCTGGCAGTCTCTCTTAAATGACCACAAGAGACTTAACAGAAATTATAAGTGCTTGCCTGATAGCTTACCCTTATTATTAACTAGCTCTTACAACTTAACCTATTTCTGTTCATCTATGTATTGTGAAATGGCTTGTGGCTTTACCTGTCCTCTAGCATGTCTTGTTCCCTTAGTGTCTCCTGGCAACTGCACTGATTCTACCCTTCTTCCTCCCAGCATTTTCAGTTTAGCTGTACACCTATACTTCCTGCCTAGCTACCAGCCTGTCAGTTCTCCACTAATGAGTGATATGTATTAATATTGTACAGAAGGATTATTACTCAGCACTCTGTCTTCTAAAATGACTCTAGTTTGTGTCAAGTTGACATGAAACTAGGCAGCACAGAGAACTTTCAGTTCATGTGGTGGTTTGAATGAGGAGCCCCCCCCCAGACTAATGTGTCTGAATATTTTACCCCTTGACCCCCACTTGTGGAAATATTTGGAAAGGATTAGAGGTATGACCTTGTTGGAGGAGGTGCATCACTGGAGGCAGGTTTTGAGAGTTTCTAAAGCCAATGCCATTCCCAGTTAGCCTCTTCTCAGTATCATGCTTGTAGGTGTCAACTACTGTTCTAATGCTATACTTGCCTGCTCCTGCCATGATGGTCATGAACTAATCCTCAGAAACTCTGAGGTCCAATTAAATTATTTCTTTTATAAGTTTCCTTTAGTCATGGTGTTTTGTCACAGCAACTGAAAAGTAACTCAGTCCCATAGTTCATTTCTTAAATGGTCATTTGTTTTTTCCACTCTAGAGCAGTGGTTCACACCCTTGCTAATGTTGCAACCCTTTAATACAGCTCTTCTTGTTGTGGTGACCCTCAACTATACAATTATTTTTATTGCTACTTCATAACTGTAATATTGCTACTGTTATAAATCATAATGTAAATATTTTTAGAGATATAGGTTTACCAAAGGGGTTGCAACCTACAGATTGAGAAACACTGCTCTATGTGTTGTCTTCCTTTAAATACTTTCCTGAGGCAGCAGATACATAGGTTTTATTTACTGATCCAGTCAAGAAGCCTATGTATTTTTTTTTAACCAAACAAACAAATTCCTTTAATGAAATTTACAAAACTCCTAGATGAACAAAACAGAACTAGGAAAGAATTTATGATGTCCAGAACTTCAGTATGTGAATGCCATGATCTTGCATTCATAAGCCTGCAACTGGTTTGCAGGAGGACGCTAGCAAAGTTTGAAGTTGTTGGATAGATAAGTTCAGCTTAATGGATTCTGAAGAGTGTTTTGAAAGTCAGAATGCCACTGGGACCACAGACAGTAAAGACTACACTCATAAATCCAGTTGAGAAGAGAACTCTGTGAAGGAACTGGGCTAGAGGCCATTAATACTATATTCTGGTTAAAATGTTTTCTATGTTTTGTTCCTGTTGAAGACTTTGTGGGAAGCTAGCTTTAAAGTTGATTGACTAATTAAACTGGTGGAGGAAACTTATGTTCATCCAACATTTAGGCTGTCAGATGGATAGTGCTGGCTGCTTTTTATAAAATTTAGTAAAATTTGTGAGAAAAAAAAAAGCCAAGTAGCAAGGTTTGGAAAACTTGCAATTTGCCCAGAAGAAGAGAGTGTACAAAGTTGGCGTCCAGAAAAGTTTGGCTGTTGAAGAGATCGGAGTCATTTAAAAGAGGATGAGTGTTTTGTATCAGGACGATAGGAAAGATAGATGACTTGGGTGTGTTTTAAGAGCTGGCTAGATTCAGTCCCATCACGGGCTCTAGGGCATAACAGTTTAAGCCCATTTGAAAGATTTCACTTTAAGAAGACAACTCCAGGGCTCTCTGCCCACCCATGGCAGCCTAAGAGTTTCCCTGTATCAGCCATCCAGTCACACAGAGGATATTATAGCTAATGGTTCGAGGTGACTTGGCTGCTACTCAAAGTAGTAAAACTTCCTGTCATCCACACTGTGCTGGTTTTTTTTTTTTTTATTCTTTTTTACTTAAAATTTCCAACTGCTCCCCGTTTCCCATTTCCCTCCCCCTCCTCCCACATATTGCCCCCTCCCCCCGCTCCCCTCCCCTTATCCCCACTCCACTTCTCCTCCCCCTAGTCCACTCCCCCTCCCTCTCGATACTGAAGAGCAGTCCAAATTCCCTGCTCTACATGAAGACCAAGGTCCTCCCACTTCTATCTAGGTCCAGGAAGGTGAGCATCCAAACAGGCTAAGCTCCCACAAAGCCAGTTCATGTATTAGGATCGAAACCTAGTGCCATTGTCCTTGGCTTCTCATCAGCCTTCATTGTCCGCCTTGTTCAGAGAGTCTAGTTTCAACCCATGCTTATTCAGTCCCAGTCCAGCTGGCCTTGGAGAGCTCCCAATAGATCAGTTCCACTGTCACAGTGGGTGGGTGCACCCCTCGTGGTCCTGATTTCCTTGCTCATGTTCTCCCTCCTTCTGCTCCTCATTTGGACCTTAAGAGCTCAGACGGTTGATCCAAATTGGGTCTCTGTCTCTCTCTCGATCTATCGCCAGATGAAAGTTCCTGTGCCATTCTCCTTGGCCTCTCGTCAGGTCTCATTGTCCACCACATTAAGAGAGTCCGGTTTTATCCCATGTTTTTTTCAGTAGCAGTCCAGCTGGCCTTGGTGAGCTCCCAATAGATCGGCCCCCCTGTCTCAGTGGTTGGGTGCACCCCTCATGGTCCTGACTTCCTTGTTCATGTTCTCTCTCCTTCTGCTCCTCATTATAACCTTGGGAGCTCAGTCCGGTGCTCCAGTGTGGGTCTCTGTCTCTATCTCCATCCATCGCTAGATGAAGGTTCTTGCTTGATGCAGGCAGGCAGGAGAGACCGAAGCCTATGTATTTTACTGGAGAGTTGAAACCATGAATGTTTAAAGTTACTATTGAAAGTTGTGTGTTAATTGTAGGCATTGTGTTGCTGCGTTTTTTGTGTTTTAGTTAATTACAGCTTAATTGTTTTCTTTCTACAGTTTCTTGACTACACTTAATTTCCTCTTTTCAGTCTGAAGTATTGCTGCTCATATTCTGTTTAGGGTTGTCTAAGGGATAGGAAATCTTTTTACTTATTTATATTTTATCTGCATTGGTGTTTTGCCTGCATGTATGTCTGTGTGAAGATGTCAGAAGCCCTAAAATTGTAGTTACAGACAGTTGTGAGCTGCCATACGGTTGTGGAAATTGAACCCAGGTTCTCTGGAAGAACAGTCAGTGCTGAGTCATCTCTCTAGCCCCTGAATATGAATTATTTTATCCTGCCTGGATCTTGGAAAATTTTTCTCCTTCAATTGTTGCAGATAGTTTTACTGGGTGGGTACAGTAGTCTGCATTGGCATTTGTGGCCTTTTAGAAATTGGAGTGAGGGCTGGAGAGATGGCTCAGAGGTTAAGAGCATTGCCTGCTCTTCCAAAGGTCCTGAGTTCAATTCCCAGCAACCACATGGTGGCTCACAACCATCTGTAATGAGGTCTGGTGCCCTCTTCTGGCCTTCAGGCATACACGCAGACAGAATATTGTATACATAATAAATAAATAAAAAAAAAAAAGAAATTGGAGTGAGTTGTTCTATGCCCTTTTGGCTTTCAACATTTCCATTGAGAAATCAATTGTATTCTGATTGGGTTTTCCTTTGTATGTGGCTTGTGTTTTTAGTCTCCCACAGCTTTCAATGCTCTTTCTTTGTTCGGTATATATATAATGTTTAATGCCATGAAGCACTTATTTTCTGATCTTATCTGCTTGGTATTCTGTGTGCTTCCTGCACCTGTATGGATATGTCTTTCCTTATTTGGGGGATATTTTTTTCTATAATCTTGTTGAAGATCTTGTCAATGCCATTGACCTTGGATTCTTCATCTATGTCTATAATTCCTGCATGTTCCCTTCCTGTGCTTTAATTTTTTTCCGTATTATTTGCTTGTGTGGTCTAACTCCTCTACTTTATCATTGAGTCATGATATTCTAGCTTCTATTTGATCCAGTGTAAGGCTTTCTCTTGATTTTTCTAGTTGGATTAGTGTGTTTATCAATTCCACCTTTATTTCAACGTGATTCATCTTGAATATTTCTATCTCTTTATAGAATTCTAATTTCAAATCTTAAAACATTTTCATAGTTCCCAGCCATATATCTGCATTTTCTTAGACATTTTTGAGGCTTTGTTATCCTCTTGAAGTTCAGTAGAAGTTTGTGTCTTCTTTATACTCCTTGAATTCTTTAATACAGTTTATGATTGTTCTTAGAAATCTGTGTTCTGAGATTCACCTAGGTAACTCTCATCAGAGATCACTTTTATAAGACTATGGTGTTTGATGGGAGACATGCTCTCTTGGCCATTCATTTTGTTTTTGTTTTGAGGATGTGACTTCAGTATGTGGATTTCTTTCTCTGAGTGTCTTATGTGAGTTTTTAACTTGCCTTAGATTGGGCAAGAGCAGGAGCTGTGTAACTGCAGCTAGGCTAGGCAAAGTTAATGCAGGAGGTGCATGATTGGACTTAGACCAGGCAAAGCTGTTTCTGGAACTAGGTCTGTGGGTGTGGAGATTGTTGTGAAATAATCCTGTACACTGTGAAAATGCGAAAGTAAAAAAACCCGATTGTTGGCCAGTAGCCAGGAAGGAAGTATAGGTGGGACAACCAAACTAAGAAAGGGGAAGAAAGAGGGGTGGAGTCAGAGGAGTCACCAGCACATGCAGAGGAAACAGGACATGTAAAAAATGAGGTAGCAAGTCATGCTATGGGGTAGAGGGTGAATAAGAAATATAGGTTAATTTAAAGTATAAGAGTTAGCTAGTAACAAGCCTGAGCTATTGGCTGAGCATTTATAATTAATAATAAAACTCTCTTGTGGTTATTTGGTAAGCTACTGGCAGGACAAAGTTGATTATAGCCCTGACAAAAACTCCACCTACAGGAGATGGGAACATGCAGGGGGTAGAATGGGAGGAAGGTAAGATACCAGGTAGAGATGGCTCTTAATAATAATTCAGGTTTGTTCATGGCTGAAGGGTCCAGAGCTAGACCTGTATGTCTGTTTTTACTTACTTCTCAGTATGTATGTTTGCTATTTATATACAGGAAGGCTCCAACTTTGCTGAATGTACTCATCAGCTTTCAAAAATTTTTGGTGGTGTCTTCAGAGTCTATTATGTATCAAATCATATCATCTGCAAACAAAGATACATTAACTTCTTCATTTCCTATTTTTATCCCCTTCATCTCCTCCATGTGTCTATTGCTCTAACTAAGACTTCAATTTCCATATTGAATAAGTATGAAGAGAGTGGACAACCTTTTCATGTTCCTGACTTTAGTGGGAATGCTTTGAGTTTCTGTCTGTTTAGTTTAGTGTTGGTTGTGGACTTGTAAATTGCCTTTATTGTATTGAAGTATGTCTCCCAAATCCTTATATACTCCCGGATTTTTTTTTTTTTATCATGAAGGGATATTGGTTTTTTTTTTTTTTTTTTTTTTTTTTTTTTTTTTTTTTTTTTTTTTTTCCGAGACAGGGTTTCTCTGTGGTTTTGGAGCCTGTCCTGGAACTAGGTCTTGTAGACCAGGCTGGCCTCGAACTCACAGAGATCTGCCTGCCTCTGCCTCCCAAGTGCTGGGATTAAAGGCGTGTGCCACCACCGCCCGGCAGGGATATTGGGTTTTTGTCAAAGGCCTTTATCTAATGAGATGATCACATGGTTTCTGATCCTGAGTCTATTTGTTGATTAACACATACTGAACCATTTCTGCATCTCTAGGATGAAGCAGACCAAATCAAGCAGAATAATCTTTTTGATGTGTTCTTGAATTTGGTTAGCTAGTTTGGTTAGCTAGTATTTTGCTGAGAATTTTTCATCTATATTCATAGAGAGATTAGCCTATTTTTTTAAATTAAATCTTTGTGTGGTTTTGATATCAAGGTGATTCTGGCTTTATAAAAAGAATTTGGAAGTGTTACTTTCTTTTCTATTTTACAGAATAATTTGAGGAGTATTTATTTTGGTTGTTCACATATATCTAGAAATTCACTCACTTCTTTTTAACTCTCCAGTTTACTGGAATATAGATTGTTATAGTATGTTGTCCTTATGGTTCTTATATTATTCCCTTATCAACTACAGGACCTGCAATATCACTTTTTCATTTCAGGTATTACTAAATTGACTCTTCTCTAATTTTATTCAGTCTTACTAAGAAGTTGTCATTTTTAAAGTTTTAATTTTTTTTTTTTTTTTTTGGTTTTTCGAGACAGAGTATCTCTGTGTAGCCCTGGCTGTCCTGGAACTCACTCTGTAGACCAGGCTGACTTCTAACTCAGAGAGCCACCTGCCTCTGCCTTCCTGAGAGCTGGGATTAAAGATGTGCGCCACCACTGCCCAACTATTTATATATATTTAAAAAATAACTAGTATCTGCTTGAAAAAAAGGGAAATAGGCCCAGAACTCTGCAATCCACTGACTTCAGGAATTTCTGTGAGTCTTGAAGTAATTTTGATCTATAGAAAACAATTCTAAAATTACTGAACCTGAAAGCCCTTGATACCACTTCAACTCCTTGAGTCTTTGATGTCCTCCAATCAGGTGGACCCAAACTGTTTTGATCTTTTCCCTTCTGCTACCTTGCTGTAACGTTTACCTTTCCATGAATAATATTTACTATGCTGCCTCACTGTCTCTGGAGCACAGTGCTGGAAGTCCAGAAGAGAGTAAACCCACGAACATAGCCTCCAGAAGTCGCACCAAGGTGCAGCCTACCCTCAGATAACTAGGCCAAAGGATGCTTAGTCACAGTCCTAGAAATTAGCCTCCATGGTGGTCCTGGAATGCCACACCAGTCTAGAGCCTTCTCTGGGACACAGAGCAGGCAGGGCAGGAGCAGATGCTGACTTCAGGAAGAGCAGGCAGGCTTTCTTGGAAGTCAGAGGTAGACAATTTACTTCTCTTCTGTGAGGAATAGTAGAAAGGGCTTGGCCAAGGGCTTAGAGACCTGGCATCCACTACTTCCCTGGGCCTTTGTTTTCCCACCTGTAAATTTGGCCTCTGGGTAGCTGCCTCCCTAGAGTTGGGGGGGGGGGGAGGACTCTAGAAAGATAGTGGAACATGTGTGAATTGTGAACTGTGAACTGCTAGTCCAAAGGCAAAGGAGCCCTTCTTTCCATGAAAGGGAATCCCTCTGCCCACATGGTTCTTGAGGGAACTTGTGATTGTGGGGTGTCAAATGAACAGGCAGCTGGCCTCAAGACAGAAGTATCTGTAAGGCTTGGCCAACAGGAATCCTTGGTCCTAGGGGAAGAGAGTATCAATGAGTCTGAAGTCAGTGGGGGTGGCTGAGGAGGTGGCTGGGGGTGGTCATATATATATATATATATATGTCCAGGAAACAGGTTGGTAGAGCCCAAAGTAAGCAGCAGAGGCCAGAGGGCCTGTTTTGAGGACAACATGGGCCTTTCTGCCATTCCCTTTTAGTGAGGATTTAGAAGAGGGCTCTCCAGCCTAGCAAACCCTGCTTGCTCTCATGTGTGACCTCTGGGTATATAGGAGGCTCTGATTTGGGACCTGTGTGGCAGTTGTCCTCTGTCCATCAAGCTTGCTGGACTGTTGGCAAGACCTGAGGCTGATGCTCCTGCCTTTTTCTGTGTGTGAAATTTAAGGGCTCGTATGGTTAGGCATCCAGTCTGAGTTGCTAGCAAGTTCTTGCCAGTCAGGTAGACCCCCCAAAGTTCTGGGGTGTGCGCATTGTTTTGTTACTCATGTGCTTGAGGCTTGAACCCAGGGTCTGGTGTACCTGGAAGCCATGCTGTAGCGCTGAGATCTGTGTAGGCCACTCTGGGACAGTTGAGGAGGCTGTAGTGGGGAGGCTGAAGGCCAGGGGTTCCAGTCTTAGGCAGAAAAAATTCCCTGGGCTGACCTGGATGAAGAAGGTTGGTGGGGCTGCCTGAATTGGAGGGGAGGGGAGCACGGAGGAGGATGGCTGTCTCTGGACTCTATCCAGAAGGCCCTTCAGTTCCCAAGGACCCCTTAATGTCAGGCCCTTTGCTAGGAATGTCTATAAGTCACCGCCGGTACCTTGGGGACATGCTTTCGCATGGAGGAATGAGGGGGCCCCTTGGAATGGCGTCTCCGCAGACTTAGCCAAGATCAGCTCAAGGGCTGGAGACATAAGGTGTGCGACTGTGGCCACCACAGCCACTGTTGGAGGTGGCAGGGGCAGTGGTGGGCAGTGTGGAGGAGGTGGGGCATCTTGGAGTAGCTGAGGTGGGACCGGTGACAGCTGCAGTCTGTCTGGGGCACAGTTGGCCGGTGCAAGGCTGCTCCGGTCTCTCTTCCACAGGAGGAGCTGGAGTAGATGCCGCTTGTCATTTCTCCTGGGTTGGGGAAAGGATCTAGGTCCGCCAAGCAGCCGGAGTACCTGTCCCCACTCCTCCACATGCGTGTGTGGCGGGGGGAGGGGGGGCGACCCCAGCACCGCCTGCACATCCCCCGGTGGTCCCAGAGTGTGGGGCTCAGGGGCGATGTCACCGAGCATCGCATCGTACGTACAGCCCCGGGCCTGTGCGCCCGGCCACTGCAGGGACCTACAGGGTGCGTGAGGTGGGAAAGGAGAGGAGGGCAAGCGTCGCCCTGAGCGGATCTATAGTCTCTGATCTGGGGCAGCAGCCAGGCGGGGAGGCTCTGGCCCAAGCGCACCCGTGCGACAGGTGCAGCTGGTGGGCAGCGGGGAGGGCGCCTGGCGGCCAGCTTCAGACTCGACTCCTCCCCTCCCCCGCTGTTTGTAGCTCCAACACTTGTAGGATGAGAGCAATGGGCTAATTTTATCCCACTAGGGCTCAACAGGAAACCAATGTTGAGACACGGGTAGTTCTTCTGGGCGATCAGCCAGGGAGGCCTGAGGCTTGAAACTGAGGAGGAGGACGTGGGGCCCCCTGGGTCCAAGTAGGGGCACGGTGGCCCCTGTCCTGTCCAGGAGAGGACCTAATTTGGGGGCCAAGATCGGTATGCACCAGGCTATCTGGCCCCATCACTGTGGTCCAGAGACCCTGAGGTGTTTTCTTGGAAATAGATTTATTAGAGGGCTGATGTATAAGTGGTGCATCTGGAACTGTATTAGGGTGGGGTAGCACACCTGAATCTATCAAACATCCAGAGGATGGGAAATGTATTGAATAGAGAGGGCGAAGGTGAAAAAATGCAAAGCTGAGTCCAGATTGATCATCCCAAAATAGGAGAAGCAAAGTGCAGAGTGGATCCTGTGGGCAAAGAGATGATCCAGGAGAGAACTAGAGGAGGATCCTGGACACTTTCAGAAAGTAGGAATGATGTAATGCTTCCAATCTACCTTCTGGAGGCCTAGCTGTTTTTTGTTTTGTTTTGGTTTGGTTTGGTTTGGTTTGGTTTTTGTTACTTTTTTTTTAAGGGCTAGTGCACATACCTGCACCATCTTCCTTTTTGAGCCTCCTACTTCAGACTGAGATAGGCAGAGCATCTCTGGGTTTGACCTACGGAAAGACCCTGTGGAAAGAGAGTCTTGGCATAGAAGGTAAACACTGCAGAGAGTGTTCAGATCCCCTTAACCCTAACAGAACAATCCTTAATGTAGTCAGGTGGCGATTAACGGAAGCTCTGTACTTCTTGTCCCTTTTGGAATGACAAGGGTCTTTATTGTTTCCTCTAATCCTAAAATTGATACAGTTTATAAAGTATATGTATAGAGAAATATGTGAAAAAATATGAATACTTCTGTCTCCTTTTTATTGAAAAAAATTTAAGCCCCACCTTTTAATATCCACGCCTATAGCACACATCTGTACTCCTAACATCCGGGCAGTTGCAGTTGAAATGATTTGAGTCCAACCTGGGGTACAGAGTTTCAAGCCAGAATGGACGTACATGCTAAAATCCTGTCAATAAAAACGTGTGTTTATAAGACATCATATAAATCTATACAAGGCTTAAGGAATGCAGGGAAGTTGATTCATTGTAGAAACCAACAACATGTAAAAGTACAAGAACTAAGTAAAGATTTCTCAAATCTTAACCTCCAGCAACAATGTCTAATAGCATTTGGTATGAGTGTGTTGTTCTTCCAGAGAGATTAATACATTGTTCTGTGTTTTTCATTTGCTTTATTAAGTAAAAATTTGGTAAAGCATATTTTACATGTAGTGAAATGCAAAAATCATG
Source organism: Chionomys nivalis (assembly GCF_950005125.1). Classification (NCBI taxonomy): domain Eukaryota; kingdom Metazoa; phylum Chordata; class Mammalia; order Rodentia; family Cricetidae; genus Chionomys; species Chionomys nivalis. The sequence continues at coordinate 73,007,034 of NC_080112.1, read as the reverse complement.
AACATCTACCTCAATGATGTTCTTTCTCAATGTCAAGCTACTTCTATAACCAATAAACAGATTTAGGTTGTTTCCTAGTTTTGAGTATACTGTGAATGAAGCTACCACAAACTTTCTTATACCTAATTACACAGTTCTCAATGATATATACCTAGGAAATTTGTTTCGTAGTATGCTTTTATTTTCAGGTTTTGGTAGCTATTACCAATTTTCAAAACTGGTTATACTATATTACAGTCTTAGGGGAAGTGGGACAGTTTTCTATTTGCTCAAGGTCCTTTACAGTACTTGGTAGGTTGGGGTGAAAAAAATCATTCTGATGGAGGTATATTTGTGTTTCCTTTTGCTTTTTACTCATAGTTCCCTAAGGTTTAATAAAATTAAGAATCTTTTTGTGTCCTTATTGACAATTTAGATATAATCTACTGTGAGTTGTATTTTCAATTCTTTTATTCATTTTTATTAGATTGCCCATCTTTTTTGTTTATATAATCTTGTAATGCCTATGTATTAAGTGCTCTTAATTATGTTTATTGTGAATACTTTCTAATCAGTGATTGTTGTTGTATGCATGTCTTTTTTACAATACAGTTTTGCTATGTATCCCAAGGTGGCCTACGATTTGTGTTCCTTTTGTCTCCATCTTCCAAGTACTGGGATTATGGGTGTGCAACCTGCACACACATGGCTTCTTTTCATAGTCTCAATTACTCCTTTAGAATAAATGGAGGTTTGTGATTTTAATGTTCTCCCATTTATCAATCTTTCCATTTATCAAATCAGACTTATGTGAGTTACTGGTTATCTCATTTGTATTTAAAATGGTCAAACCTTTTATCTTTACCATTTAGACACTAATATTTTATGTTGATTTAGTTTGCCTTTATTTACTTAGAAATGCAATTGAATGTTTTCTTAAAAATTCTTTTCATTAATAATTTTTAAAAGAGAGAAAGGTAGGATATATCAGAGGGCTTGAAGGAAGGAAAGGTAAAGCATAAGTGATGAAATTATAATCTCAAAAAAATAAAAGAAATAAATTTTCAAAAGCTGCTTAGATTCATTAAGGAAATGGTGGTCTAGCTCTGGTCAAACAATGTACTAAATTAACATGGACTACTTTATAGTGGAATACTCAAAGTAACTCCATTTTTTCCAAGATTCAACTCACTCCATCTAGTGTTTTTCCTCACTGTTCCCCAACACCATCTATCCCAACCCCATCTAAGAACAGCTTTCTGAGCAGAACATTCTCATTCAAGTACCTGCAGTTTGGGGAGCTCTATTGTTTTACAACATAAAATAAACTGTTTTAATCAACTGATTTGAAACTTTTGGTTCCTTGATTGCTCTAATATGATGTAATTGTGTTTTGTTTTTGATTGTTTGTTTTGCTTTAGAATCCCTTCTCTGACTTGCTTCAGCAGACAGTTCTTTGTGGCAGGAGACTGGTCTCCAGGTTAAATAAGGACTCTTATTTGGCCTTATATGTGTGCTGGTTTGTAACTTTCTCATATGGACTAAAACAATGGTGTCATAATAGAAAATTAATAATTTAAGTTTGAGATTGATTTCTATATGTTCTACAGCCAAAGTAGGTGGTGGGAGTCTTATCATAATGTATGGTGGCTAACTGGGGACTGTAGAAGGAACAGCGGGCTGCGTTCCTTCTGCCCTGCTTGCGGCTGCTTGGCTAGCTTGTGCCCCGAAATAACAACACACAAACTGTATTCATATAAACATTGCCTGGCCCATTATATCTAGCCTCTTCTTGGATAACTCTCATATCTTGCTTACCCCATTTCTAATAATCTGTGTAGCACCACGAGGTGGTGTCTTACCAGGAAAGATTCAGCATGTCTGACCTGGCGGCTTGCTCCATCGCATCTGACCTCATTTCTCTTCTTCCCAGCATTCTGTTCTGTCTACTCCACGTATCTAAATCCTGCCCTATCAAAAAGCCACGGCAGTTTCTTTATTAACCAATGAGAGTAACACATAGGCAGACCATTATTTCCTCCATCAGAGGACAATGGTCATAGCTTCTGTTGTTTGAGAGACCTCTGGGACTTCCCTGGTAAGTATTTATAGAGGGGTATCCTATTACTTGCACTGAAATTTTTGTTTATTAAATAATATATTCTGAGACCAGTGTTATACATGCTTACAGGATAATTCTTTTTGAACTTAAAAATATATTGAAATTAGCTTGCTGAATAGTGAGTTTTCATAAGGTTTTTTCATCCTTAGTTTAGGTTAGCTAAGTTCACTACCTCCTCCTCTTCTCTCCCAGATCTCAGCATCCAGCTCTGTTTAATCCTTTACCCCTAATATCGTCCCCTCGTTTTTTCTATCTCATGTATTTGACTTTTCTTTCCAATTACATTTTTAGCTGGGTTGTGAGATAATAGGCTTCCATATGACTTTTCATATCATGTCCCTTTGGGTTAGATCTACCTCTCAACTCCTGATATTCCTACATCCTACATGCTGCATGCTTGAGCCTTTCCACCCCCAGTATTCAGCTTCTCCACTTTTGTCTTATTAATAATCTGGTATCCCTTCTCGCTTAAAGTATGTATCCCCAGAAAACCTCCTTTTAAGTATTCTGGCTTCCATTTATGATTCAAGTTTAATACTAAGAACATAAAATTTGAAAACAGAATTTAAGAGAGAACGTGTGGTATTTGTCTTTCTGGACCTGAGCTGCCTCACTCAGCATATTTTCTAGTTCCATTCATTTGATTGCAAATTTCTTGATTTAATTTTTCTTCATTGTGGAGTAACGTCATTTTGAATCATACCACATTTTTCTTTTCCTTTTTTGTTTTCAGTTGATAGACATCTTTTTTTGGTTGATGATTGATTCCATTCCCTATCTCTTCTAAGGAGAGCAACAGTGAACATGAATATGATGTATCTCTGTAGTAGGATGTAAACTCATTGGGTATATTCATTCCCAGGAGTCCTATGGTCCTTCAGCAGTTTTTTTTCTAGTTCTTTGAGAAACCTTCATAGTGATTTCCAAAATTGTTTCACAAGTTTATACTCCCATCAATAGTGTACAGGATAGTTATAGTTTTCTTTAGTTGTGATAAAAGATAAACTAGATATAAAACTTTAGACTCATAAAGATAAGATAGATGATAGAGTATTTTCCTTAATTTGCCAAATGCAAATGGACTAAATATTATAACTATAATTCTTGTTTGTTAACTGTTCTGTATATGTAATTTTACTATGTTAAAGTTAAAACCCTCATTTTAATTAGACAGAAAAGGGGAGATGACATAAGATGTCTTTCTGTATATGTGTTCTTTTTATTGGTTGATGAATAAAGCTGTTTTGGCCAATGACTTAGCAAAGTAAAGCCAGGCAGGAAATCTGAACAGAGGTAGAGTAGTCAATGAGATGCCATGGAGACACTATGTAACAACCAAAGCAGAAAGATGCCAGAACATTACTAGTAAGCCACAGGCTTGTGGCAATATATAGATTAATAGAAATGGGTTAATTTAAGATGTAAGAACTAGCTAGGAATATGTCTGAGCCACGGGATAAACAGTGTTGTAGTTAATATAGTTTTTGTGTGATTATTCAGGTCTGGGTGTCTGGGAAATGGAAGCCCGGTCTCTGACTACATCTGTGACACATTTTCTTGAATTCTAACTGATGTAGAAGGGTCCAGCCCACTGTGAGTGGTACTGACTCTGGGCAGATAGGCTTAAAGCTATGGCTTTGGCAGCTGGCTCTATCTCATTCCTTAGCTTTTTGAAAGTCTAGCTTTATGGTGAAGGTACTTATTTCCACAATTCTGTGGATGTTTTATTTCCATACCACCACCAAGAAGCCTGATGCTGGCTGCTCATAAACACCATGTAAGTGTTTGGTGACAGAGCCTCCAAAAGTGCTGCCATATAGTTTTTGCTGCTAATACAGCTAATGCTGAGTCAAGAAGTCTTTCTTAAAGGAGACATGTCTCTGTTTGCCTCTAGCAAATATAGCCCAACCAAGAAAAGACAGTTACCAAGAAACTGAACTTGACTCTGTTCTTATCTGTCTAGAATCCATTTTTTTAAAGCTCTCTCAGACTTTATGTGGAAATTCTTGCCAAATGTTTGTGTGTCATTTTTAGTCTGAGACAGCACTTCTATTTCCCAGCTGTCCAGACCCAAATAATCACACAGAAACTATATTAATTACAATATTGTTTGACCAATGGCTCAAGCATATTCCTTATCTAACTCTTACATATTAAATTAGCCCATTTTTATTAATCTGTATATCACCATGAGGCTGTGAATTACTGGTAATGTTCTGGCATCTTTCTCCTTTAGTGGTTACATGGTATCTCATTGATTCTGCCTACTCTCTGAATATCTCTGTTCAGGTTTCCCACCTGGTTTTACTCTGCTAAGTTAATAGTCAAAACAGCTTTATTCATTAACCAATAAAAGCAACACATATGCAGAAAATGTCCCATATCACACAGACATAATCACAGGCCAGTTATGGAAGCAATTTCTCCATTGAGATCCCTCTCTTAAAGTATGTCTATGTTTGTGTCAAGTTATCAGAGACTAACCAGCATACGGAATACTACTGACTTCATTAAATGAGTTTGAAGGCTTTTTTTTCATTTTCTGTTTTATGGAATAATTTGGATAGAATTGACATTAGTTCTTCTTTGAAGACCTAGTAGAATTTTGTAGTAAATCTATCTGGTCCTGGGATCTTTTTGGTTGGGAGACTTTTTAAATTTACTGTGGAGCAATATTTTGGTACACTGTGAATATGTATTCCTCTCATTGGTTACTAAAGAGCCGACTGGCCAATAGCTAGGCATGAAAAGATTAGGCAGGCCTTGTGAACAAAGGAAAGCATGGGGGAGGACAGAATCACCAGGAGACATGGAGAGAAACAAGATGAATATGCTGTGCTGAAAAAAGATACCTCCACATGGTATAGCGTAGATAAAACATTTGGGTTAATTCAAGTTTTAAAAGCTAGTTAGTAATAAGCCTAACCTATCAATTGGGCATTTATAATTAGTACTAAGTCTGTGTGATTTTATTGAGGAGCTGGCGGTCCTGCTGAAAAACTCCACCTACATAAATTACTGCTTCAATCTCATTGTTAGTTATTAGTCTGTTAATTCATTGTTTCCTCTTGGTTTAGCTTTGGAATGGCATATGCAACTATAAATCCATCCATTTCTTCTACATTTTCCAGTTAGGCAGGCTTATGATTTTTGGAATTGGTGTCTGTTTTCATGTATCCTTTTCAACTCTAGTTTTATGAACTTCACTCTTCTCTCTCCTTGTTTTGCTTAATTTGGCTAAGGGTTTCTCAGTGTTGTTTATTTTCTCAAAAACCCAGTTCTTTTCATCAATGCTTTGTAGTTTTCATTTTTATTTCATTAATTTCTTTACTGTTTTCCTATTTCTTCCCCCAAGTTTTTTCAGGAATTTGGTTTGTTCTTGTTTTTTATTTCCCCAGTCCCTAAGGTGCCTCACTAATTTATTTATTTGCAGTCTCTCAAAATTTTTGATGTAAGTACTTAGTGCTATAAAAAAGATATTAACCTTTCCCCCTACATAAATGTGAATTGATTATTTGACTCCTATGTTCTAGAGCCACTGGGGAATGTGATGACTAAAGAAACTCCATTTTATGCTCAGCATCCATTTTAGCACCCACTAGCCATTTGCCTCTGACTATAGCCTGCAAGATTAATTCCCAGTGACCTTGACTCAGTGACCCCCCCCCACCCAGAAATGCACAGCCATGACCATCTACTGCGTTTTGGTTTCTGTAACCTGCTTATGCAAACAGTCAAGGACTATTTTGTGGTCACCTTGGCTACAGATTCTTGGCAGATCAGAGCAGTTCTTGGCTTTCTTGTGTAGATACTCAAGGTTTTCTTGTGGTTTTCACATTCAAAAAAACCTTCAGTCACCCCACTTCACATGGCAGTCTTAAATTTAGCTCAGAGATTATTGTCCTGCTAATAGTAATCAATACATCCTTTCATTATAATTGAATTCAGTCTGTAGTCTTTACTTTGTGTTCTTGAACTCCTTAATATCCTAACCCCTATTTTTCCTTTCTTGACATCATCCCACTGGGGATGTTTGTGGATGTTTCTTCACAACCTGGATGGAATCAACTTCTAGGCTTCTTATCTATCCTTTGATGGCAGAAATGATGCAAGATTACAGATTTCTGTGTAATCTAGAATGTTTGACTAAAATACAACAGTAATTGAATATTCAGCCTCAAGTGTAGAATATACAAGGCAAAAGGGCAAACTGGAGAATTTATTACTGTGCTTATCCTTGGGTTCTAATTTTAGTCTGTTTGTGATCTTTTCTTTATCTTTCAGAGGCTTCTTACATTTCTTTTATGTCTAAGGATTTTAAATTTTATTATTATTATTGTTATTATTGCTATTACTATTACTGCTACTACTGTTAATTACTGAGTGTGTGTTTGATATGAGACCTGTCATGACACACATGTGGAAGACAGAGGACAACATTTGGAAGTTGGTTCTTTCCTATGACTATGGGTTTCAAGAGATTGAAATCCAGACATCAGACTTGCAGACTTACGAGCCACTGAAACATCTCACCAACCCCAAGACTTTCTTCTTGTTGTTTTATGAGTCAGAGTCTCACCATGTCGTTTAAGCTGTCTTGGAACTCACTTCATGCTTAAGGCTGGCATTAACTTTATGGCTTTCTTTCCTCAGTCTCTTGAATTCTAGGATTATATTGCAAAGGGCATGAAGTCATTCTTCACACACATAAACACTAGGGAAACTAGGGATGTTAAACACAAAGGGTTGTTTCCTCAGCGGAGGAGATGTATGCCTGTTTTCTAGCCAAAAATATGGGAATAGATGTAGTTAATAGCCTGGTGGTCTGTAATATGTATAGGGCCAGGCCACACCCAAATCCCCCAGCCTATTACATTTATCCCAGACTGTTCCTCCCTATCCTTTTATCTTGAGCATCATTTCTCAGATAATAGAAGCCATCCTTGGGGAAATGTTATATGTACTTTCTAGCTTGGTTGCCTCTATGATGACCTAGACCACACCAGATGCTTCTGTAGGCCCTTAAGCTATAGAATCTATTCTTATGGAAAAGATCATGTATATTTTGCAAAGGAGTTTCAATGTAGTCATGCCTTAAGCTTTATTGTAATCAAGCTTAGTTGCTAACCAGGAAGCCCTTTCCAAAGTTGTACTGTCCTTGTTCTAAATAAACTGTCCAGAGTCAGACTCTAGAAGTTTGAAGCAACACTGGCTACTGAGTTGTATTGAATTGGATTTTCTTCTTGCCTCACTCAGATCATTACTCTGCCAGCCCTGGCATTTGCAGAGACCCCCACGGTCTAGGTATGTGCCAACAAACTGGCTTTTGCAAGATTTTTTAAACTATGCTTAGAGGAATCCGGGGGGGGGGGGGATGATATACTTCATTTTCTTGGACATATTTTAAAACCTTTTTAGCCTGGAGTGAACTTAAGAAGTGGAGGCAATAGAATCAGTAGCTCGAGGCCAGACTTGGCCACATAGCAAATTCAATACTATATAGCCTGGGCTATTTGAGACCCTGTCTCACAAAAATGAAACAAAAACAAAACCCACCATTTTACACACAGAGACCACTGTAACAGCTATTCGTGATCCAGAATCTATTATGCTACCATTCTTATCCTACTTCCTGGTTCTCTTGTTTGGCTGTGTAAAGTGAAAATTCACATTCCTTCACCTACAGATCTTTTCATATGTATCTCAAGATAAAGACTTAAAACTATAGAAAGCCGTAATCTAATCATTGTAGCAAACAAAAAAAATTCTTTTTCATAGCAAACAAAATTTAACAGTAAGTTATTGACCAAGATTTTACTAAAACCTTTTTCCGAGTATGTCAGGCAGCCTTGGGTCCTGATTATTGCTACAAAGCCTGCTAGATACAGCGCTGTCAGGAAATGACTGTGCTGATGGATGAAGTGCAGAAATAAAGGGCATTTCATCTTAGCAACACGGTAACCATGGTGTTCTGGCAATCAGACTCGATGATCACTTGGATCCCTTGGCTCAAAATTCTTTTCATATACAGTTTCTTGGTATTTTTCCTCCCAAACTGTGAACAGGTGGTTTGAGTACAAACAGGGGGCTGTTAAATTCAGATTAGCTTTTATTTTGCAGAAGTAATTAAGATTTCGGGCATTGGAGCCATGCTTGCTGGCTGAAATTTTACTTTGTACCATATAATTTTGTGTGCTAGCTTCTCTGTGTCATAGTTTATTCTTCGTGAAACTGCAAAAACTTTTCTACTTGTGGCAAAGACCAAATGAGAGTTTAGAAAAATACCCAAAGCAGAAGTGTTTAATAAATCATAGCTTATTACTATCTTTATTCTAGCTCACATTATATATAATTGTTTATTATTATCCTTTAAAACTGCCTTTTTCCGTCCCCACCACCCACTTCTTTACTTTCTTTGACCTTTGAGACAGGGTCTTACTCTAGCCCAGGCTAGCCTCAAGCTACTAGTGATCCTTTGCTCTTAGCTTCCCTGGTGCTAAGTGTGTGCTACCATGCCAGGCTTCACTTAACAACTTTTAGGACTTAACCTAATTGTTAACATGCCTTTAGATTCTCAACACTTTCCTTCACAGTGATGAATTAATAGATCCATGGAAGCTGGAAGAAAGAAGGTTCAAAGGCTGGAATTCATTTTCCTCAAAGACAGATGGATCACATTAAGCTATAGGGCCGAGCTCAAGCAACACTAGACTGTCAGAAGCTTTCCTTCTTTTTTTTATTCAGGAAAGATATTCTTGTGGATCTTTCCTTATCCTGGAGATTGAACTCAGGACTCACACATTCTAGGCAACCATTTTACCACTGAACTGTATCTCCAGCCTTTAAACACTTCTGATCTGTTACAGGGTCTTGCTAAGTTTCCCATTCTAGCCTTGAACTCACTTGCTTTGTTGCCCAGGTAAGACTCACTTGCCTCAGTCTGCAAAGTAGCTAAGAGCACCAACACATCTTGCATAAGAGAGACATAATTTTCAGCTTACCTGAAACTCTTTTTTTGTTCCTGTATGTGCAGACCTTCAAGAGACTAATTAAATCATGCTTAGATGGTCTACAGAGAAGAGAAGATGTTTATTCTCTTTCTGGTTCTTGAAATATAATTATCTTTGCTTGTGTAACTATAACCCTTAGACCTGACAGACAACAAGCAAAGGGTTCCCTGGTTCTATCCAATTAATCTGTGTTAGAAACATAATGTTGTGACAATCACGGAAACTTATTTCATCCTAACAAGAATGTCATCATGAAACCCTGAAAGGGCAGAGTTATTGGTGATAACTCTGTGATAATCCACTAGCACAGCAGAAGAGATGCTTTTTATATAAGCAAAGTTTATTCCCCAGGGAGCCCACCTTAACCTGTATTGTGAACACTCATCACATGCAATGCATTCGAAACATCATGGCTCAACTGTTTTTTTGCCAAGTCCTAGAAAGACTCTCACATCAAATATCCTCCAAAGGATTAAAAGAAAAAAACCATCTCCATGCTCACAAATAAATTTTCCATTATAGCCATAATGTCTGCTTCCAATGTTGCTCTTACATTGAAATCCATGTGTCTAAAACTATATAGTGCAAAGCTGTTTGGAGCTGCTTCATTTGCGACAATAGCCTTTTATGAGACTGTCACTGTCCATGCCAAAGTGTTGCCTTTTATGCTATCAACCGCAGCTGGTGTGTGTCTGTGTGTCTGTGTGTCTGTGTCTGTGTGTGTCTTGTGTGTATGTGTGTATTGGAGGTAAGGTTGGGGGCTAGGTGGCAAAATTCAAACAGTGAAAGAGAGTTTCTTTTGTCTCCGGATATGTGTCATCTTGCAAGTACTCTTGTGCTCATGGCCTTACTGAACCCTGTTGAATAATCACTCCAGCATCTCCTTCCAAACCTCTCACTCTTTAATGACTACAGAGCTGGTTGGTAAGATGAAGGAGTGCAGAAAACATCATTCTATCACATTCCTATTATTTTCGGAGACCTTCTTCTGCCTCGCTCTAACCCTGTCTTTAATAAATCCTCCTCTTTCAATCTAATGAAGAAACAAGCTCTTGGGCATATGGATATTGACTGAAGGGGATAGATGCATTATTTGTTCTAACAGCAGTCAGTCATCCAGCCAGCCAGCCAGCCAAAAAGTGCCAGGTGGTACACAGAACACCATAAGACTGTCTTAATAAATGTAACAGATGGGAAACAGCTAGTTGCTTAGAGTCAATAAGAAAGGAAGAATAGTCTTAGTCCCGAGTGGTCAGAGAAGGAATTCTGAATGAAATGAAACTTGAGATTCAGTGTGAAGTACAGGCAGGATTTAAATCACATGTCATAAACTCCAGTACCTAAAGGAGTTGGGCAGATCCTTCAAATAAAAATCTTAGCCAGCTTTGGCACAGCGAGAATGATGAGAACACAAAAAATTGACGGGTACATGCTATTTAAAAATGGGGCATGTGATGAAAATTTAATATCACCTATATTGCCTCAATCTGGTATCACAAACTTCTTGATGTGTATTCACTACATTCTCTGAGAAAGACAAAGCACCATTTATGTAAAATATTTCCAATATTTTAAACCTGAATTTAATTATGAGGAAGTATTGAGGTAAATCCAAATTAGATAACTGGAAACAAATCAGGCTGTGTTGTTCAAAATGTGCCTTTGTTGACACTGTGAATTTTGCCAACAGCAAACCTGCATTACAGAAAACGGTACACAAAGTTTATCAGGTAGAGGGAAATAATAGCGCGTGGAAACTTGGGTCCTCATAAAAAGTCACAGAACACATTATCTTCTCAATGTCTCTCTGTATAATCTTTCCCATTATGATACATATATAATTACATAAAGAAAACATGGGCACTGTCATGTGCATTATATGCATTTTGTAATTTATATAGATGTCATAATACAATAACTATATAATAAAGTATTGCAAACTATGAGCCTATATGGGGGCAAGGTTTCTTCCTTTGTAAATGGTTAGGCAGGTATTTATGATTTGAGAATTTCACATATATGTATATAATGTATCTTGATTAAATCCACCCCACACTCCCTCTTTTCCAACTCCTCCCAAACGTACCCCACTTTTTCCTCCCAACTTCATGTGCTCTTTTTTAAATCCACCTAGTCCACTTAGTGCTGCCAGTATGTGAGTGGGTGTAGGCCATCTTCTGGAGCATGGGTTGTTGTAGGGTTTTGTTTTAACCATGTAAAAATGTTACACTTGTTTATGCTGTGGGCTGTAGAATATTACTTTAACTATGTGAAGGTGTGTTGCATTTTTTTCTGCTGACTTTGTTCACAGTGTAAAGATGTATTACATATATTTATGCTGCATTTGTTTAATTATGTAACATTTTGCTATTGCTGTTTCACCTTAACTGCTTAAGGCACCTGATTGGTCTAATAAAAAACGCAATAGCCAATAGCTAGGCAGAAGAGGGATAGGCGGGACTGGTGGGCAGAGAGAACAAGTAGGAAAAGAGAGAGAAAGAGAAGAGAATGAGGGAGAAAGAGAAGGGCATGCTCAGGGCCAGAAGCCAGGCAGTCTCCAGCCACCCAGACGTGAGAAGCAGTGAAAGTAGGACATACAGAAAGAAAGATGAAAAGCCCCAATGCAAAACATAGATGAAGAGATGCAGGTTATAAGAGCTAGCAAGAAACAAGCTAAGCTAAGGGCAAGCATTCAGAACTAATAACAAGTCTCCACGTCATGATTTAGGAGCTGGTTGATGACTAAAAGAAAGCCTGGAACAATGGGTAGCTTCTCAGGAGTTGCATCCCTGAAGAAAACGCACTCTTGCTTCCCCAGAAGTCATTAGCTGTATTAACTTCTCAGTTAGAGGTGGGACCTGTAACCCTTCTCCCCTGTCCATGTTGGTATTTTGTCTGCTTGACCTTGTATAGGTTTCGTGTGTGCTGTCACATTCTCTGTGAGTTCATGTGTGTAACAGCTCTAAGCACAGAAAACACTGCAGCAGTCCTTCACTACTTCTGACTCTTACAATCTTTCAACTCTCTCTTCCATGATGATCCCTGAGCCTTGTGTGAAGGGAGTGTGGTATAGATATCCTCTTTAGGACTGAGCACTTTACAGTCCCTTATTTTCTGCATGTTGATCAGCTGTGAGTCTCTGTATTAATTGCCATCTAATGCAAAAAGAAGCTTCTCTGATAAGGTTTGAAAGATACACTAACCTATGGGTATAAAAATAAGTATTTAGGGCCAGCTTCATACCATGTCAATTTAGCATCATAATTGTAGTTAGGAGGTTCTCCCTTAGAATCTATGATCTCTTGTTCCAGTAAACAGTACCAGGAATGAGTTCTATCATGTGGGTAGATCTTAAATCTAACCAGAAAGTGATTGAGTACTCCCAAAACATTCATGCCACTACTGCATCAATAGATGTATTGTACCAGGCAGTCATTATTATACTTCATAGGGCTCATAGATGGGCAAGATTGTGAATTACTTTTCTTCCTATGATTTTCCAGGACTGTGAAGGATAGGGATAAAGTCTCTACGTCAGTATCAGATTGATTTTTCTTTGCTCTGTGACTCAAGTATATGGTGTCCTCAATAATAGCGTCTGGCCATCAAGTTAGATGGTAATCAAGGCAATATCAATGGACTGTATTATTTTGTGGGGCCTATGGGATCCCAGTGACCAACTCAAAGGGAAGTAGCAAGGCTGGTCCTGAGCTTTTTGGTTGATGGTATCTTGGAGAGGCATTATCCCTCCATACAGGTATGGGCAACTGTATTTAAACCATATATGGAAGTTTCTGTAATAGTAAATTTTTTGATACCTACTCTTTTTTTGACCAAGGATATCTTTCAACTTCTGATATTCCTACCTACACCTTCTAGGTTCTGGGACCACGGAAACTCACCACTATGGTGGGGATGGAATCAAGAGCTTCATGTGTGCTAGATAAACGTTTTATCAATGAGCTACATCCTTAGTCCTGGGTTTTCTTTTTTTTTTTTTTTAGATGCCTACCTGAGTTTCTTTTGCCTTTGTGTTTCCATTTTGGCTTTCTTTCTTTATTGTTTTGTTACCGTTGCTGCTGTTGTCATTAGAAGACCACTTAAAATTTATAACTAGGTGGTGGTGGTGCACACCTTTAATCCCAGAACACAGGAGGCAGAGGCAGGCAGATCTCTGTGAGTTCAAGGCCAGCCTGGTCTATAGAACGAGTTCCAGGACGGGCTTCAAAGCTACAGAGAAACCCTGTCAAAAACAAAACAAAAAAAAAAAAAAAAAAAAAAAAAACAAACAAAAAACCCCACAGACCTTAATATTTGACGCTATGGCAAAACCCTAAGTATAAAATATACTACAATATTTTCAAAGATGGGGAATATAATACGTCTCTAGGTTCTTTATCTCACATAATATACACTTCATACGCTTTGACTAATGCCACCTTACCGCTCCCTTACTACAACTCCTGACAACCACTGTTCTATTTGCTATTAGTTGGATTCTTTTGTAGCTTTCAGATAAAAAGTATCATGTAATATTTGTTCTTCTGTATTTGGCTTACTTCACTTAGCAGGATGTCCATCTGTTTCATGCATGCTGTTATGAATGGCATATTTACTTCTATTCAAGGAAAAATGGCATCATGTCCATTTTCTTTTAATTAGCTTGCTGCAGCTTTGATGAATGTTATTGTGTCATTAATAGTGAATGATTTAAAGCTACCCATTCTATATAGATTAGAATCTGTTTCAGTTAATAATCGATTATGAGCCGATACCAGGTGAATATATGCAGCCTTGATAAAATAATACAACGATCAAGGAACTGAAGCAATGAGGATATATTTGGAAGTAAATATACAACTTGGATAGTTTTATTTCCAGAAAACACAGATTCAGGAAGGTTATATGCATTTTTATTATTAAATGTGACTTGAAATTTCAACTTCATATTGCAATTACCTTTTTGAGCTTCTGGAAGAAAGCTCTGGTGGAAACATCGCATAAACATCGTAGTCATCACCGACTCTTTCTGATTATGCTGTCAAGTAGTTTTTGAACACAAGGCTTCTTCATTCTGTTCTTATGACTGGCTTTACCATGGTATTACCACATGGGACCAGAAGTAATCTGACTTTTCATGTTTTCTTTTCAGGTACCTTTTATGAATGTAGATTTTAATAGACATCTTTTTTCCAGGGGAGCTTGATTTCAACACAGTTAAAGACTTGCTTTGTTGGTAGCTTTTGTCCTTTATAAATTTCTTTCCAGAAGATTTTTTGTTGGCAAACATAGACAGTCCAGTGATTTTTATATTTTCACTCCAAACGTGTTTCTGAAACTGTAATTGTCCCTTGCAGTAATTAGTTTGCTGTCACTCATTTCCGGGGACTGTTTGCTGCAACCTCATATATATTCTGTAGTTGATTTTCTTTCTTTGTGTATGTGTGTGTGTAAATGTATATATGTGTGTACAGGCATGTGGAGGTATATGTGTATAAAGGTCAGAGGACAACCTTGGGTGTCATTCCTTTGGTACGGTTTGTTTGTTTGTTGAGACAAGATATTTTAAGCCTAAAAATCATCAAGTTGGCTAGTTATCTAGCACCAGGGATCCGTCTGTCTCTGCCTCCCTAGCAGGCTTTTTCTCATATGGGTTCTGTGGATCTGAAGCCAGTTCTTGTACTTAGAAGGCAAAGATTTTGTTGACTGAGCTATCATCTCAGGCTAGGTCATTGCTTTCTGAAAGTACAGCACATTGTCATCAATCAGAAGCATCTTCTGTTCATGTCTTCCACCTACAAATTTAATGTATTTTCCATCTGAACTAAACATTGGTCCTGTGTTGTTGCCATAAGTTTTTCAGTTTCAGGTGTGATGCAAAATTATTGTGAATTCTTTATTTTCCTCACAATTTCCCTGATAGACTTATTCTTACCATAGATCTTAACAACTTCAGGAAAATGATTTTTCTCACTATGTAAAGTTGAAGATTTTTTTTCCCTTTCACTTAGAGAATTTTATAAGTTTAATTTGGGAGTATGTGAACTGCCAGCATCACTATTACTACATTTTGGGGTGTTACTAAGTAAAATGAGCCTGTACTGGCTAATCTTTCTCGTCAACTTGATTACATCTATAATCAAATCAAATCCAAGCAGCTGGTAACTCCTACGAGGGATTTTCTTGATTGGAGCATTTGAGGTAGGAAGATCCACCCAGAATCTGGGCCACAGCTTCTGGTGGGAGCCAAGATAAAAAGGGCATGGAAGAAAGATGCTTTTGCTTTTTGCTCACTTGCTTTCCCTCATTCTCACTGTTAAGTCCAGTTCATCTATCCTGTTGCAGAGGCATTCATTCACTTGTGGGAGCAGATAAAGTTCTGAGTTCATGTGTATTGTTGACATGACTATAGTCATGTCAGAGATGCCAATGCCTCAGAGTTGTGGGACTAGAAAAGTGTTCCCCAGATCAGGCTCACGGGAATGGCAAGGCCCTCCCTTGGTACAAGCACTGATGTTAATTGCATGTGTAGAAAGTATCCACCACAGCTGCAACCTGAGGCTTGTGTAGAAAGTATCCACCACAGCTGCAAGCTGAGGCATGTGTAGAAAGTATCCACCACATGACTGCAACCTGAGGCTTCTCCTTTACCAATATTAATTAGCCCACTTCCCCTGTTCAGCTGTATGTAACAAGCCTGCCTCCTCATTCCGCTTTATAGTAAACACAGTGAGTTCCTGGGCTGCTAGTGGTTTCCATTGGGGCATACAGCCCACAAAATTCTAGCTTTTCTGTATGTGTATATGTTATTTCTTCATTCCCTGGTGCCCCAGTAAGGACAATCCCAAAGCCATTGCAAGTCTCAGCAAGTGGCACCTGAACAGGGACCCTGACTACAGGGAACTTTCATCAATCAAGCAAAGGAATTCTCCCACAAGAAGCATGAAAATAAGGGAAAGAGGAAGTGCATTTCTATGTATAAAGTATAAAACATGGGACAAGCAAAAATTAGAGATAGGTGGTTGTGTATGAACTTGAAGGAGATTTTGAGGAACCTTGAAATAAGGTAAAAACCCAATAGCTTCATTTTTTAGACTATGTTCAGTAGATATACCCATGGTTTCCAGAAGAAGGAAGAATATATTTGAGAAAAAGTAGAACACAAAGGTATAATACCTAACCAAAGGACCTGAATGTATTCTTATTTTTACTTTTACCTCATGGATTCTTATGCGTAATTTCATAGATCCATAGCCATTTCCTTCCAAAAGGGCAGACTCTGTCAAGGTGGAGTCTGACCTCATAGGTCCTGCCCATAAGGTTATGAAAGACTATGCCCTTGTTTCCAAGGGTGTTTGTTTGTTGCTGGTAAATAAAACTTTTTATTACGGGTGAGAAAACACACACATACAGCAGGCACACAGAGATAAAGACCCCCCACCAAATAGAGGGAACACTTGGAAATCCAAAGCCCACCATCCCCTGGAAGAGTGAGCTTTCTCCTTGCCTGATGCTTGAAGATACAGATGTAGAACCCTCAGCTACCTCTCCAGTACCATGTCTGTCTGCATGTTCTCATGCTTCCCACCATGATGATAAAAAACTAAACCTCTGAAATTGTAAATCAGCCCCAATTAAAAGTTTTCCTCAGCAGTAGAACATCGACTAAGCAGAAGTTCTCATAGCCATTAGCAAGGCTGATGATTTTTTTTTGCCACCACTGTTCACTACAAGATGTACACCTTGATGAAGACCACTAATTAGTTCACCTTCAGAACTTAAGGTATTTCAGTGTGGCCAGTGTGATTTCACAAATTGGCCATGAGACCTCCCTAATTATATTCTCATAGAGGGCATTAAGGGACAAACTTGATGAGGAAAATCCTTGATATTTTAATTAACTAAATCCTGTTCAGTAGGGTAAAGTATAATCTTACAGCTTAGACCACATACCAGAGCCCTGAAGAATAAGGTCAAGGAAGTAGTCTTTTAAGTATTTAGATTGTAATAAATTTTGTTTGGCAGGTCAAATTTAATATCCAATCTGCTATTTGTTATATCAGATTCCTGCATAAGTAGCAAACATTTGGAAACTTTGTGGAGAAGTTTGCTAAAATAATTTTCCCATTGGTAGTGCCCTCTCCACAATATATGCCATGTACCAGATGTAGTGTCTAGTGGGAGCAGATAATACAGACCAATTTGAGTGAAATCCAGATTTTATTTGTTGAGGTAACAACCAGACATCGGTATCTAATTAACAATCTAAAAGAGAAATATAGTGCCATTGGATCTTTCTTCATAGGATTGTCACAATGTTCTAAGTACATCCCTCAGGTATTCTGAATAATTTTTCCAAACATATGACTACAATATCAGGAAGCCCCCTTTAAACATGGAATATAGACAGTTAGGGTGCAGAAGGATAAAATACCGCTGTGAGAAGTTCTCTTCTAGAGAGAGTGTTCTATAGTTGGTAATACAATTTTGTTTTGTTTTGTGTTTTTAGATTTGGCCTCCATATAAAGAAGATAAACCTGTTTTTCTAACTTATAGATAGACACTGCAGGGCTGAAGGAGCCAAGACCTTGTCCTATATTTGGACAATGCATATTTTTAAAGAGATGTTTTAAACCCTTTCAATGTCCTAAAACACTACATTTGGTATCTCACTGATTTGACTCTCACTTTGGAAACATGTTTCTTTGTTCTTGGTACCTACAGGTCAGTCTCAGAGCCATGCTGGTTATGACAATCACTGGCATTAGAACCAACTTCTTTAAGATTCCACCATAGACCAAAGCCTGGAAGCTCTCTAGGAGTTCAATACCAGACTGAGACTGTTGTAATCGTTCAAGTCACATGGAGAGAACAACTACTGGATTCTTTGCCGGTATGATGGGAAACAGACATTTTTGGCCTACCTGAGCCACAATCTATAAGTCATGCTAATAAGTAATATATATATATACATGCATATAAATATACAAACATATACATATCTATGTATATATAAACACACACATACATAATATATATATATATATATATATATATATATATATATATCAGTTCTGTTTCTTTGGAGTACCCTGACTAATACAAAGGCTTACCTGAACACAAGCACTATGACTACATGACAGTTGGACTGATAACTGAGGTAACTATTAAATGACAATTAACTCAGTTTGTAGTCCAGGCAGAACTTGAAATTTTATTGTTGTTTTGGGGGGCTTTTGTTTTGTTTTTTGGTTTTGTTTTGGTTTTTTTGTTTTTTGAGACAGTGTTTTTCTGTGCAGCCCTGGCTAGCCTGGAACTTACTCTGCAGACCAGGCTGGTCTCAAACTCACAGAAATCCACCTGCCTCTGCTTCCCAAATGTTGGGATTAAAGGTATGTGTGACCACACCCAGCTTTGAAATCCTCTTGAAAATGAGTCTCTTGTGGAAAACATGCAATTGAATCTATTCATACCATGACTATCTTTAATTGAAGTTTAATACATTAATAAGTAAAGTAATTAATAACAGGAAAGGATTTATTATTGCCAATTTGTTGTTTTTAAATATACATTATAACTTGTATCTACCTTCTTTCCTTTTTTTAAAGAAGGTTTTTTATTTATATTTTTATTGATTCTTTTGGAATTTTATATTATACACCTCGATCACACTTATTTTACAGTTATTCCATGTCCATAACTCCACCCTTGTGACCTCTCCCCCCCAAAATTTAAATTTAGAAAAAGAAAGATAAAAAGAACAACAAAGTTTAATTTGTATTATTTATACACTCACTGAAGCATCTTCAAACTCTCGTCAGCCTGTCCCTTAAATAGAACTGAGTTATTCCCCTATAGTACCCCCACCAGAAGCCATCAATTGTGGAGAACTAACTTCAGCATCCTTATCACACTTTTTAAGAGTTATCTCTTAATTATCTGTAGTTTTCTTAATTATCTTAGTTATTTGTAAATGGAGGCGGAGCTTTTCTGTCCAGACCACTTGGCCCTAAATAAACACACAGAATATTAAATTAATTACAAATGCTTGACCTATAGCTCAGTCTTATTACTAACTAGCTCTTACAACTTAAATTAACCCATTTCTTTTAATTTGCCACATGGCTCGTGTCCTCTAGCATGTCTTGTTTCTCTGGCAGCTGGATCACATCTCCCCTAACTCGGCCCTTCTTCCTCTCTGTATTTTTAGTTTGGTTTTCCCACCTAGTCTTATTCTGCCTTGCTATAGGCCAAATCAGCTTTTTTATTAACCAATGAGGGTAAAACATATTTGCAGTGTACAGAAGGATTATCTTACAGCAAGAACCATGGGCCAAGACAAGGCCCTTGGAGGCAACCTGGATGATGGTTCCATAGCAACAGCTTGGTCTATGGACGTCAACATAGCTTCAGGCTGCAGCACAGATCACAAGGCCTTCTGTGGTAGCATGGGCTACAGACACCAACACAGACCCCAATTGCAGTAGAATTGTGGTCACAGACACAGACCTGGGCAGCAGTAGAAATCTGAACATCCACAGACTCAGGTGGCATGTCAGGCCACTCTTATCAATATGGCCCCTGGCGGCAGTATTTATTGCCCATGGACATCAATATGGATTCCCGCTGCAGCACAGATCACGGACAACCGAATGGCCTTAGGTGTTATCACAGTCCATTGATATCAGCACAGATCCCAGCTGCAGCAGGACCTCAGTTCCAGAAATATCCCTTGGAGGCAGCTCGAACCTGGACATAACCAGGGGCTCAGGTGGCAGCCCAGGCCACTCACACCAGCCTGGAACCACTCTGCTTCCCTGTCACTCCCAGCTCTCCACCACATACTTGCTCATCATAGGCGGCCTGGCTCTCTTCCCTTTTTTCTTCTTTCATTGCTCTCCTTTGTGATACACTGAATTTTCTTTATAAGTTACAGACTTTGTTTCCTTTTATGTTTTATAAATCCAACAGCATAAATTTACATCTTGACATTTAAATTCTATACACCAAAATTATAATAATAGATGTGTCAGAACATGGTCCAAAAATGTAGTTGTGTGAGGCGATTTCTGAGTGCTTGTGAGAAAATTTCAAGAAATCAAGACAGGAGTCTTTTGACCTCAGTTTCTTCAAAACGATGGAACTTTTCTCCGTCTATGTTTTCTTGCCCCCCCCCCAGATATAGCAGATAGAAGCAAGTTTACTACAGATAATTCATTACAACTGGCTGTTGCTATTTGTTTGTATGCCTCTATGGAAAAACATGGTTTTGCCCCATGTGGCTTACCTTTGTGAATGGACGCTTTACTCATGTGACTCCTCTTAACCCTTAGAGGATAAATTGTCTGATGCTCTGAATAAAATTAGCTGTTGCATGGGACCTTATTCCACCTCATTAATAAGGCTTCATTTACCAAGGTCCCATCACCTCTAAAACAGAAAACATAGGTGTTGATCTATTTGTCCATGTATTTGACTTTCCCAAGGAACTTTATGTTTTATACTGTAGTGACTGCTACCTAGTATGTGGGTTGTTTTTTTTATTGTATTGAGGTTAAGTTGTTTCAGTGCCTGTCTTTCTGTAGCATGTTGACAAGCCTCTTCTCGCTATGTCTTTTGGTAGTCTTCATTTATTATGTAGCTGTGTCCTAAAATATCCTCTTCCTTTAAAAGTACTAGTCATTTTGGATTAGGTTACTCCCCAATGATGTCATCTGAACTTAACTACCTTGTAAATACTGTTTTCAAATGCTGTCACATATTGAGATGCTGGAAGTTAGTGCTTCTTCTATTTTTCTTTTTTTAAAAAATATTCTTTGAGAATTTCATACAGTATAATTTTTTTAATTCTTTTTAAATTCTAGATACTAACATTCTTTCAGGTATATAATTGATAAAGACTTTTCTCCTCATTCTAGAGTTGCCTGTTTTCTCAATTGATGGTGTCTTTTGCTGTACAGAAGCTTTTTAACTTCATGAGGTCTCATTTATTTATTGTTATCTTAATCTCCATGCTACTGGGGTACTGTTCAGAAAGTCAACATCATTCTAAATGGAGAGAAACTCAAAGTACTTCCACTGAAATTAGAATGTCTACTCTCTGATACCTATTCAATATAGTACTTGAAATTCTAGAACAATAAGGCAATCAAAGGAGATCAAGGATATACAATAAGAAAGAAATCAAAGTATTTTCGTTTGTATTTGAAATTACTTTATACATAAAATACCCTAAAGACTTCCCTCAGGAAACATCTACAACTAATAAATACTTTCAGCAAAGTCACTGGGTGCAAAAATTAACACACACACACACACACACACACACAATCAGTAGCTATCCTATACAAAAATGACAAGTAGATTGAGAAAGAAATTAGGAAAACAATACCTTTCACAAGAGCCTCAAAAAATATCTTTGGATAACTCTAACCAAGCAAGTGAAAGACTTGAATGATAAAAATTTAAGATATTGAAGAAATAAATTGAAGAAGACACCAGAAGATGGAATAGCCACCCATGTTCGTGGATCAGGAGAATAAATATTGCAAAAGTGACCATCCTACTAAAAGTAATATACAGCTTCAAGACAGTTCTCATAAAAATTCCAACACAATTCTTCACAGCAATTGAAGAGCAATTTCCAGATTCGTGTGGAAATACAGAGAGAGGGAGAGGCTGGAGGGGGGAGTGAGGGAGGGAAGGAGAGAGAGAATACATAAAACAATCTTTAATAATAAAAAATACTACTGGAGGTATCACCATCCATATCTCGAGTTGAAGACCCAGGCATAAATCCACACACATATGGACACCTGGTTTTTTATAAAGAGCCCAAAAATACACACTGCAAAAAAAAAGATGGTATCTTCAACAAATGGTGCTGGTCAAACTCAATAACTTTATGTAGAAGTATGTAAATAGTTCATATCTACCACCCTGCACAAAACTCAATTCCAAATGGATCAAAGATCTCAGCATAAAACGGGTGCATTCAGAACACTGCTTACTGCTGTGACTATATAATTGTACTGGTATTTACAGTATTTGTTACACTTTTCTATTTCTTACTCTTGTTCTTTCTTTCTGTTTCCTTTTTCACTATATTTCTGACTTGATTCATTTCATCATATTCTCTCTCTTTCTCCCTGCACACGCACATGCCACAGTACACACGTGGAAGAGGAAAACGTTTGTTTAAAATTCAGTTATTGCCTTCTACCACGGATTTCCGTGGCCATACTTTAGTGGCAGGCTTGCTTGGCAAGTTCATTTATCTGATGAGCCATTCTGACATCCCTCAATCAATATTTTGTGATTCTGTTCATATTCCTTTCTTAGCACAGTCTCCCTCCACCCTCCATTTTTTTAGGGCCCCTTGTTTCCTTTCTTTTTTTTTTAAATTAATTTATTTAATTATTTATTAAAGATTTCTGCCTCCTCCCCACCACCACTTCCCATTTCCCTCCCCCTCCCCTACTCAAGTCCCCCTCCCTCGTCAGCCTGAAGAGCAATCAGAGTTCCCTGCCCTGTGGGAAGTCCAAGGACCACCCACCTCCATCCTGGTCTAGTAAGGTGAGCATCCAAACTGCCTAGGCTCCCACAAAGCCAGTACGTGCAGTAGGATCAAAAACCCACATTGGAGCACCGGACTGAAATCTCAAGGTCCAAATCAGGAGCAGGAGAGAGAGCACGAGCAAGAAACTCAGGACCGCGAGGGGTGCACCCACACACTGAGAAAATGGGGATATTCTATTGGGAACTCACCAAGGCCAGCTGGCCTGGGTCTGAAAAAGCATGGGATAAAACCAGACTCGCTGAACATAGCGGACAATGAGGACTACTGAGAACTCCACCCTCCATTTTAATGGTTTCTCTAGGGGAAGCTATCAGTGACACGTTAAGGTGTACTAAGGACTCTAATAGGAAAAAGTAGTCCTGCCAAAAAGAAGTCTAATTCAAGCAAAAGAATGGAAATTTTTAAAAAGCTAGAAACATGCTGTAATAAAAATGAATGATGTGTTTAATGAGCTCAATAGTAGACTGTACATGAATGAAAAGAGTCAGTAGCCTGAAGGTATATCACCAGGAGTTTCCCAAGCTTAAAACTGAAGAGAAATTTACTGGAAAAAAAAAACCAGAATGGATTAACTGTGAAGTGTGGGACACTTACATACTTATATATTCATAATGGGGACCCTAGAAGAACAAAAGGAAAGTTACCAAGAGAAATAATAATGACTGGAAAACTCCCCTAAATGTATACCATCAAACCACAGACCGAGGAAACTCAGAGAATACCAATTCAGATAAATAGCACCTACAGCACAGGTTAGTGCCATTCTCAAACTCGACCAGAGACACTCCTTCTGCATTTCACAGCAGTTAATGCAGCCATTCATAACTGGCCAGAGTGCTGAGAATACGTGACTGTTGAGTACTTGGCCTTAAACGGAACATCTATATCAACTCCCCTCTGCAAAGCTCAGGAAACATTATGGAAGATGTGGGAGGAAAGATATAAGGGTCAGAGGATGGGAGGAAGTGCTGTGAAATGCTGTCTTCTAGACATGACATGGCCATTGTCCTCATTAACTCACTGTAGCTGTGGATGCCCACACAAGACCTGCACATGGTCCAGTCAACAAGATCAGTCAACATTCCATCAGGCATCAGTAATTGCACTCCATGGGTTTCAAAAAATAAAGGAATATATGAAAGTGAGAGGGGGATGTGTAGAGGTCTGTTGGGGGTAAGTGGGAGAGAGGAACTGGGTTAGTCAGGATCAAGATATATTATATATGTATGTATGAAATTGTCTAAGAATAAATAAATATAGTATGTGTCGATAAAGAAAATATCTGGGAAAAAAGTAAAATAGAAAAACCTGAATCTTTATACCTACAGAAAAGCAAAGACAATAACTACATCAGATTTTTCTTTAGGAACTATATAAGTAATAAGAGTGGGGTTAAATATTTTGTGTTACTGTAAGAAAAAATTTCAGACCCTCAAATTCTGTATGTAGTAAGATCACCCTTCAAACGTGAAAAAAAGGAAAAATGAAAAATTTCTCTGACAAACAAAACTTGGGAAATTTTGTTTCAAATAGACTTTATTGAGAAAGAGAATAATATGAGTTAGAAGCCTGGATCTATTTTTTTAAAGGAATAACATTAAAGAGGGAATGAGCAAGACTAAAATAAAAACTCTTCTTTTTCTTAATTAATGTAATATAAAATGGTGTTTAAGATAATAATAAATATATATTCAGTGTTCATATCCTTTGCATAAGTAAGATGAATGACAAAGATGTAGAAGAAACTCTAAGTGACAGAATTGATGTTATAAAGGACGTACCAATAGATTTGCTTAGATGACATTGAGTCAAATAAATGGAATTTAGCTGAAGAACCAGTGCCTCTGAAATACCCCAAGAAAACTAGTCTGCTAAGTGTGGAAGGAGCTGCAGGCAGGCCTGCTTTTCATCCTGCCCCTCTCCCGCATGGTTAGCTTTACACCCGAAATAACAACACACAAAGTGTATTCATATAAACACTGCCTCTCCTATTATATCTAGCCTCTTTTTGGCTAACTCTCATATCTTGTTTAACCCATTTTTAATAATCTGTGTAGCACCACGAGGTGGTGTCTTACTGGGAAATATTCAGCATGTCTGACCTGCGTCCATCTTGGGCCGGAGCTTCATCGCATCTGGCTCAGAGAGGAGAGGCATGGCGATTGCCCCACTTCCTCCCAGCATTCTTTTCTGTTTACTCCACCTACCTAATTTTCTGTCCTATCAAGGGCCAAGGCAGTTTCTTTATTAACCAATGAAATCAACTCAAAACAGAAGAACCTCCCACATCAGCTAAGGAGGTCTGTTAGAGACAAGGAAAATTGAGTCTAGGATGTTGTGGTGGTTTGAATGATAATGGCCCCACAATGGAAGTGGCACTATTAGGGGGTATGACTTTATTGGAGGAGGTGTAGCCTTTTTGGAAGAAGTGTCACTGTGGAGATGGGCTTTGAGTTCTATGCTCAAGACACTCCCAATGTTTTAGTCCACTCTCTGTTGCCTTCTGATCAAGATGTAGCCAGCATCATGTCTGCCTTCTAGCTACCATACTCCCTGCCATGATGATAACAGACTGAACCTCTGAAACTGTAAGTGAGCCACTCCAATTAAATGTTTTCCTTATAAGAGTTGCCATGGTCATGGTGTCTCTTCACAACAATAGAAACACTAGCTAAGACAAAAGCAAATATCTATTCACCAGGATTGATCAGCCATCAGGTTTCATTGCCCTGACAAAGGAGACAGCCCTAACGCGCAACCAGTCATTACGCCATAACTCCCAACCCTAGGGACATAGCTCCAGTGGGCAGTTCGGGGTGGCAACATAGAGTCACAATCATCATTTAAGTCTGGTCTGGCTTTAAGTCTCCTGTGCTCTTACCAGAAAAACTTAATTCTGCCACGTGGGCAGGATAAATCTGGGTAGCAACTATGTGAAAAAGAACAATACTGATGTCCTCAAAAATAATTCTTGTAATATCTATTTTCTTTGCCCATGAACATCTATCTGCCTAAGTAGTCAGATTTATGGTCTCTGTTTAAATTGTTCAAAGTGTAACCTGGAGCTGGGACCTAAAATAGATTTAAGGATGACAGCTTATATAAAATGCATTCACCTAACATTCAGATAAGCTTAAGAAGTCTTGTGCCAGAAGTTGATTCTGATTTGGGTATTAGCCCTGGTTGGGCAGGAGCTTAAGTAAAGAGTTTTTCTTTTATCTCCACGTATGTGGGGTGACTTCTCACAGAGAAGGCATGCTATTTCTATAACAATGGCATCATAACTCTGCCTTAGTTTTCATATCCTACATATGTGGAGCCTACAAGCTAGATGGTAGCTTTGGATGGTCTTAGAGCCTTCTAAGAATGTATTCTGTGCTACAAGTGCATGTAACTATATTGCTTCCCAGAATTCACAAGAGATTTCAAAATCATTTCTACACATATATCCCAACCTCTTTTATGGGTATCTATGGCTGTCTAATTTTTTATCTTCATTGCTGTCTTTTCTATCATTGTGCTCAAAGCTATAGCACCCTCTAAACACTGTTAAGAACAACCTCCCTCAAGGCCACTCAAGGCCTATAAATATTTGAGTCACACACACAAAAAGAAAGCCTTTGTGCCAGTTCTTGAGGGAGCCTGAAGGCAGGTTGAGGCCCATACCATAATTTTTTGACAGTAAGGTCTGAATTACTCAGGCACGAGCAATTTGAGCAATTTGTGGCAATAAAGATTTAGGGCACCATGGCATAGGTGATTGAAACAGCAAAAACACTGGCTTAGCAGAAAGCATTGTTTATTTTCTTCATCATCTTTCCCTTGCTGCAAGATTTTTTTATTGGTTAATTTCTTTCTTTCTTTCTTTCTTTCTTTCTTTCTTTCTTTCTTTCTTTTGTTGAAAAAAAATTCCACCTCCCCGTTTCTCATTTCCCTCCCCCTCCTCTTACTCCTCTCCTCCTCCCCCCACTCCCTTCCCCCTATGCCCACTCCTCTTCTCCTCCCCCCACTCCATTCCCCCTCCCTCTCGAGACTGACGAGCAGTCCAGATTCCCTGTCCTACAGGAAGTCCAAGGTCCTCCCACTTCTATCCAGGTCCAGGAAGGTGAGCATCCAAACAGGCTAGGCTCCCACAAAGTCAGTTCATGCAATAGGATCAAAACCTAGTGCCATTGTCCTTGGCTTCTCATCAGCCTTCATTGTCTGCCATGTTCAGAGAGTCCGGTTTTTTATTGATTTTTATTGAGCTCTACATTTTTCTCTGCTCCCCTCCCTGCCTCTTCCCTCCTCTTCAACCCTCTCCCAAGGTCCCCATGCTCTCAATTTACTCAGGAGATCTTGTCTTTTTCTACTTCCCATGTAGGTTAGATCTATGTAAGTCTCTCTTAGTGTCCTTGTTGTTGTCTAGGTTCTCTGGGATTGTGATTTGTACTTTGGTTTTCTTTGGTTTATATTTAAAAACTAATTATGAGTGAGTACATGTGATAACTGTCTTTCTGTGTCTGGGTTACCTCACTCAAAATAATGTTTTCTAGCTCCATCCATTTGCCTGCAAAATTCAAGCTGTTGCTATTTTTTTCTGCTGTGTAGTACTCCATTGTGTAAATGTACCATGTTTTCCTTATCCATTCTTCAGTCAAGGGGCATTTATGTTGTTTCCAGGTTCTGGCTATGACAAACAATGCTGCTATGAACATAGTTGAGCACATGTCCTTATGGCACAATTGAGCATGCTTTGGATATATACCCAAAAGTGCTATTACTGGGTCTTTCACTTCAAGCTTCTTAGCACAGTCCACAGTTCTTCAAATGCCGGTTCTAACAGTTTTGTTTGTTCATCGGCTCATGGAGAAATGTAGATCTATCTCATTATTTTCAGTGACCAACGTATCCTAATTTTAAAAACATATTTGCCTGGTGATGGTGGCACACACCTTTAAACCCAGCACATGGGAGGCAGAGGCAGGCAGATGGATCTCTGTGAGTTTGAGGTCTAAAAGAGCTAGTTCCAGGACAGGCTCCAAAGCTACAGAGAAACCCTGTCTTGAAAAACAAAACAAAACAACAACAACAACAACAGAAAAAAAACCCATTATATTCACCCAATTACATGAAAGTCTGAAGGCTAAGATGGCTTCAGAATTCATAGGGAGACTGGTTGAAAAGGACTGGGGGATTCCTTTTCAAGCTTCATTTGCAAACAGATTACATAAACTTGAGAAAATACCAACTGTTAATACCATAGATGTGTGAGAATGGATGGAAGTTATGAGAGGAGGTGGTAAAACCTTCCCAGGATCCTTTCAGTTACTGTGTCTAAGACTGTATGGGAAGATGAACTTTATGGACAATCTTTACTCTCCTCTCCTTTTTTTTTCTTTTTGTCAGAGACAATTGAGTAGGGGACTTGCACATGCTATCCAAGAGCTCTATCTTTGGATTACATCCTTGGTCCCCAAAAGTCCCATCTAGATAGAACTTGCAAGTCAAAATGAAAAGAAAATACTGGTCTGAATTTTGGGTGAAGTCAAAGTTTGCCGAACTCTTTTCTCTCATTCTGCTATTGGGATAAAGAAAGTACCTAGCTGAGTTAATGTAAAGACCAAATTTAAATAGACTTATAATCCCCAAGGAAATAGAAGCAATCATTTAGAAAACAAGCACAGGGGCCCTAGAGTTTCCACATAGAATTCTACCAGGCTTTCAAAGAGCTAATGCCAATACTCTTCAAATTATGCCATAAAATAGAAGCAGAAAGAACATTGCCAAATCCTTTTTATGAGGCTGCAGTTGCCCTGATACCTATATCACACAAGGACACATCAAAGAAATAGGATTACAGACCAGTTTCCATTATGAACATATATGCAAAAATCCTCAATGAAATATTCACAAACTGAATTCAAGAACACATCAAAAATATCATCCACCATAATTAAGTAGGCTTTATCCCAGAGATTCAGGGATGGCTCACCATATGAAAATTAATAAATGCAATCCACCATAAAAATAAACTAAAAGAAAAAACCACATGATCATTTCATTAGATGTCAAAAACCCTTTGAAAAAATCCAATACCAGAACCTCTACTGGAGCAGGCCCAAGGCAACGACCCCCACAGGAGCAGGTACAAGGGAGTGAGCACCATTGGAGCAGGCCTGAGCCAGTGGCCTCCACCAGAGCAGGTCCAAGCCAGTGACCTCAGTAGGAGCAGGTCCAAGCCAGAGATCTCTATCAGAGCAGGCCCAAGCCAGGAACATCTGCGGGAACAGGCAGAAGCCAATGACCTCTGCTAGAGCAGGCCTGAGCCAGCGACCTCTGCAGGAGCAGACTCAAGCAAGTGATCTCCACAGGAGCACACCTGAGCCAGCCACCTCTGTGGAACCAGACCAGAGCCAGTGGCCTCGACAAGCAGGCCCGAACCACCTCTGGGATTGCAGAGCAACCTTCAGGAGTGCTGAGCGACCTCCAGGAACACTAAGTGACCTCTGGGGTGACTGGAACTGTAGCCCCAACTGCACCATGAGAAGCAACTATCTGAGCCTTGGATCCAGTGGCACCTGAAAAATTGATCACCAGAGATACGGCCCCAACTACATCAATCAGAGGAAAAGATGGGTAGACAAGAACACATGCAACACCACAAAGAACAACACAGCACTAAAAAAACTAGTGGTTCTACAACCTCAAGACTTGAACACCCTAATATAGATGAAGTAGAAGAAAATTACATAAAAATAACTTTAGGAGAATATTTGAGGCCATTAAAGAGGAAATTAAAAATTCCCTCAAAGAAATAGAGGAAAAGAAAAACAAAAAAAATTGGAAGAAATCAACAAATCCCTTGAAGAAAACCAAGAAAAAGCAAACAGATGAAAGACACAATTCAAGACTTAAAAACCTAAATATAGACAATAAAGAAAACACAAACAAAGGTAATTCTGGACATGGAAATATGGGAAAATAATCAGAAACCACAATGTAAGCATAAACATCAGAAGATAAGAGATGGATGAGAAAATCTCAAGCACTGAAGATACAATAGAGAGACTCACCAGTCAAAGGAAACATTAAATCTAACAAAAGCTTAACACAAAATATCCAGGAAATAAGGGACACCATAGAAAGATCAAACTTAGGAATAATAGGGATAGAAGAAGTCCAACTCAAAAGCACATAAAAATATATTCAACGAAATCATAGAAGAAAACTTTCCCAACCTAAAAAAAATGCATATGAAGATACAAGAAGCTTATAGAACACCATATAGACTGGATCAAAAAAAAAGTCCCCTTGCCACATGCATAATAATCAAAACACTAAGCATACAGAATAAAGAAAGAATATTAAGAGCTGAAATAAAACAGGCCAGGTAACACATAAAGGCAGATGTTCAGATTTATACCTGACTTCTTAATGGAAATGATGAAAGCCAAAAGGTCCTGGTCAAGCATTACGCAGACATTAAGAGACTATGGATGCCAGCCCAGACTACTATACATAGCAAAGCTTTCAATCACCATGGATGGACAGAACAAGATATTCTATGACAGAACCATATTTAACCAATATCTAGCCACAAACACAGCCCTACACAAAGTACTAGAAGGAAAACTCCAACCCAAGGAAGTTAGCTTTATCAACAAAAACACAGACAATTGATGGTCTCATAGCAGCAAATCCCAAAGAAGGGAAAAATACACAAATTAACATCACCAACAACAAAAACTAAATTAACAGGAGATAGCAATCACTGGTCATTAATATCCCTTAATATAAATGGATTCAACACACCTATAAAAAGACACGGGCTAACAGATTGGATACAAAAAACAGAATCCATCCTTCTGCTGCATACAAGAAACACACCTCAACCTCAAAGACAGACATCACCTCAGAGTTAAGGGTTAGGAAAGGATTTTCCAATCAAATGGACCTAAGAAACAAGCTGGTGTAGCTGTCCTAATATCTAACAAAATAGACTTCAAACTAAAATCAATCAAAAGAGACAAAGAAGGACATTTCATATTAGTCACAGGAAAAATCCATCAAGAGAAAGTCTCAATGCTGAGTATCTGTGCCCCAAATACAAGTGCACCCTCAAATGTAAAAGAAACATTTCTAAAGCTTAAATCATACATTAAACCCCAGACACTAATAGTGGGAGACTTCAACACTCCCCTCTCACCACTGGACAGGTCAATCAGACCAAAAATTAACAAGAAATAAGGGAACAAACAAATGTTATGACTCAAATGGACTTAATAGACATCTATAGAATACTCCATCCAAACATAAACGAATAGACCTTCTTCTCAGAACCTCATGAAACCTTCTCAAAAACTGACCACATACTTGGTAACAAAACCAACCTCAACAGATACAAAAAAAATGGAATATTCCATGTATCTTATTGGATCACCGTGGCTTAAAATTAGAATTCAACAGCAGCTGTAATTTCAGAAAGCCCACAAACACATGGAAATTAAACAATGCTCACCTGAATCACAAATGGGTCAAGGAAGAAACAAAGGAAGAAATTAAAGACATCCTAAAATTCAATGACAATGATCACACAATATATCAAAATTTATGAGACACAATGAAAGCAGTGTTTTGGGGTTTTTTGGGATTTTTTGAGACAGGGTTTCTCTGTAGCTTTAGAGCCTGTCCTAGAACTAGCTCTTGTAGAGCAGGCTGGCCTCAAACTCACAGAGATCCACCCACCTCTGCCTCCCGAGTGCTAGGATTAAAGGCATGCTCCACCACTGCTCGGCGAAAGCAGTGTTAAGAGGAAGTTTTGCAGCACTAAATGTCTGCATTGAAAAAACTGCAAAAATCCCACGCTACTGAGTTAACAGAACACCTGAAAACTCTAGAATGTATACGCATTATATATTATATATACGGTAAAAAAAATGACATCTTGAATTTTGCATGCATATGGATGGAAATAGAAAACACTATCCTGAGTGAGGTAACCCAGACCCAAAAAGATGAATATGGTATGTACTCACTCATAAGTGGATTGTAGCCATAAGTAAAGGACATTGAGCCTAGAATTAGTGATCCTAGAGAAACTAATTAAGGTGAACCCAAAGAAAAACATATAGTTATCCTCTTGGATATTGGAAGGAGATAAGATTGCCAGGCAAAAATTGGGAGCTTGGGGTGGGGGTGGTGTGGGAGTAAGGTGAGAGGGGGAGAGAGAAGTGAGAAGGGGAGGATGGGGAGAGCTTGGGGGAATGGGAGGGTTGGGATGAAGGAAGGGTGGGTATGGGAGCAGGGAAGAAGATATCTTAATTAAGGGAGCCATTTTAGGGTTGGCAAGAGACTTGACTCTAGAGGGGTTCCCAGGTGTCCAAGGAGATGTCCCCAGCTTATTTCCTTGGGCAGTTGAGGAGAGGGCGCCTGAACTGGCCCTATTCTATAGCCACATTGATGAATATCTTGCATATCACCATAGAACCTTCATCTGGCGATGGTTGGAGATAGAGACAGAGACCCACATTGGAGCACTGGACTGAGCTCCCAAGGTCCAAATAAGGAGCAGAAGGAGGGAGAACATGAGCAAGGATGTCAGAACCGCAAGGGGTGCGTCCACCCACTGAGACAGTGGGGCTGATCTAATGGGAGCTCACCAAGGCCAGCTGGACTGGGACTGATGGAGCATGTGATCAAACCAGACTCTCTGAATGTGGCTGACAATGAGGGCTGACTGAGAAGCTAAGGACAATGGCACTGGATTTTGATTCTACTGC
The DNA here is from genome assembly GCF_950005125.1 of Chionomys nivalis. NCBI lineage: Eukaryota > Metazoa > Chordata > Mammalia > Rodentia > Cricetidae > Chionomys > Chionomys nivalis. Next base: position 72,974,583 of record NC_080112.1, on the reverse strand, counting down.
ATATACTGGCTTTGTGGGAGCCTAGTTTGTTTGGATGCTCACCTTCCTAGACCTGGATGGAAGGGGGTGGACCTTGGACTTCCCACATGGCAGGGAACCCTGACTGCTCTTTGGACTGGAGAGGGAGGGGGAGGGAAAGGGGGGAAGAGAGGAAATGGGAGGAGTGGAGGAGGTGAACATTTTTAATAAAAAATAAATAAATAAAAAAGAAAGAAAAGAAATCAATGAAATGATTCCTAATGATATTCTGTTATACTCTTAGATCCATGCCTTGTTTAGTCATCATCAGAGAGACTTTCTTCAACAGAAGATGGGAGTGGGTGCAGAGACCAGACATTATGCCGATAGAGATAGTCTAAATGGTAGTTCTTTATCAGGTCCCTCCTCTCAGAGATCAGGGAACCCTACAGAAGAGGGGGTGAAAAGATTGTAGAAGTCAGAGGAGTTGGAGGACACCAGGAGAACATGGTCCACTGAATCAACTAAGCAGGGCTCACATGGGCTCACAGAGACTGAAGTGGCAAGCATGGGACCTACACGGGTCTGCACCCAATGATGTGGGATGTCTTTCTGTATATGTGTTCCTTTTATTGATTGATGAATAAAGCTGTTTTGGCCAATGGCTTAGCAGAGTAAAACCAGGTTGGAAATCTGAACAGAAACATATATAGAGAGAGTAGGCAGAGTCAAAGAGATGCATGTAGCTGCCAAAGGAGAAAGATGCCAGAACATTACTGGTAAGCCACCATCTTGTGGTGATATGCATATTAATAAAAATGGGCTAAATTAAGATGTAAGAGCTAGCAAGGAATATGCCTGAACCATTACCCAAACAGTGTTTAATTAATATCGTTTCTGTGTGGTTATGCAGGTCTGGGTGGCTGGGATATGAAAGGGCAGTCTCCTTTTACAGTCCTCTGTGTTTGTTATGATTGTCAGCTTAGACTCCTAACAGAGGGAGTTGGGGTGTCTCTGACTCTTTTGTCTCTTCTTGGTACTCCTTTTGTCCTACTGGGTTGCCTTGACCGACCTTAATATGAGGTCTTTTGCCTTGTCTTATTTTTTTCTTGTTTTTTGTCATGTTTAGTTGTCTCTTGGAGGCCTGCTCTTTTCTGAAGGGAAATGGAAGGGGATTGGACATGGGGGAGAGGGGACGTTGGGGGAGCTTGGTGGAGTGGAGTGAAATTGTGGTCGGGATGTTATTGTATGAGAGAAGAATCTATTTTCAATTTTTTAAAAAAAACAACAACAATGACAAAAACAAAAACAAATAAACAGAAGCCTGTTCTTAGGTTCATCTACTTCTTTTTCCCTCATGCCTCAACCTCTGCCCAATCCATACTCTCTGAGCCATGTTGAGAACAACATGCTTTGTAACAGGAAGCCCTGCATGGATGCCAACCCATGACAAAAAGAACGTTCTATCCAAGCCCGTTAATGCCCATGACCACCAGATGGCAGCTAGACTCTGGAGACTATTACCCCAGGCACAGCTCTTAGACTAATTTTGAGAGAAAGTTTTTTAATTCCTCTTTATAACATTGTCCTGGAACTTGGAGTGTGCTACAGAAGAAGAAGAAGCAGTTTTTCAAATTGACTGACTTAAACAGAATCATGAAGCTGTCTCTTAAGCTAAAGGAATAGCCAATAGCTTCAGGGTTTGCTTCCTAGGTGAGAGGAGGGTGAGGGTCATACTGTATCACTTTGGATCCCAGGTTAGACTTAAGATAATCATCCTCTTTTCTTGTCTTCTGGGTGCTAGGGTTACAGATTTAATCACCACAGCCAATGGGATCTACTAATTTTGATATAAAGGGATCTTGGAAATTATTTAGGGGAATCTTTAAGTTATATTTTGTATTATATGGAAGGGGGCTATTAAGATTGTTTTCTTCATATTAAAAGTACAACCCTAGGTCATGTACCAGCCCAGCCTGGTGTTTTCCTCAGAACTTTGTCTAGCTGAGCCATCTCCACACTTCCAGGCAGTCTAAGAACAGCAAGTACTCTCGACTCTTGAGCCATCTCTCCAGCCCCAACCCGTGTCTTTCAATTAAAAAGATAAGGCTGTTAATATTTAAGGTTCTTTTTGAAAGGAAGGTGTTGATTGCTATCTTTTTTGTTTTGCTGCTTTTATACTTAGTGCCAATTTGTGTTTTAGTAATACTAGTCTTATGTATTTTCTTTCTGTTGCCTCTTCACTATTCCCATTCCTCTCTTCAGTCTGAAGTATTGCTTTTAGTACTCTCTGTAGGGCTGGTTTGATGGGCATGAATTCTTTTAGACTACTTGTGTCATGGAAAGTTTTTCTTTCTCCTTCAACTATGATATAAAGTTTTGCAGAATACAATAGTCTGGGTTGGCATCTGTGCTCTTTTAGAAATTGGAGTACATTGTTCCAGGTTCTTCTGGTTTTATGTTTCCATAGAGAAGTCAGCTGTTATTTGGATGAATTTTCCTTTGTCTGTGAATTGTGATTTTTATTTTGCAGCTTTAAATACTCACTCCTGGTTCTGTATACTCAGTATTTTAACAATAGTACACCATGAGAACTGTCATTTAGGGTCCTGTCTGATTGGTGTCCACTGTCCTTCTTGTATCTGCCTTGTATCACATCATGGGCATTGTCTTAGTTGGGGTTTCTTTTTTTTTTTTCTTGCTGATTTTTTTTATTAATTAATTAATTTAATTATTAAAGATTTCTGCCTCTTCCCCGCCACCACCTCCCATTCCCTCCCCCTCCCCCAATCAAGTCTTCCTTCCTCCTCAGCCCAAAGAGCAAGCAGGTTTCTCTGCCCTGTGGGAGGTCCAAGGACCACCCACCTCCATCCAGGTCTATTAAGGTGAGCATCCAAACTACCTGGGCTCCCACAAAGCCATTACATGCAATAGGATCAAGAACCCATTTGTGATTCAACACCTTGATCAAAAGCTACTCTGGAAGGAAAGGATTTATTTGGCCTACACCTGCACATCAAAGGAAGTCGGGACAGGACTCAAACAGGGCAAAAACTTGGAGACAGAAGCTAATTCAGAGACCACAGAGTGTTGCTTACACAGCTTTTTCAGCCTGCTTTCTTCTAGACCTTCAGAATATGGCATTTAAAATGTTTAAGAACTTAGGACTTTTTCATGACAATGAGACACATCTGCTCCTGGCAGCACGAATTACTTCAAGAAGAAGATGGGCATTGAAGAGGCCCCTTATAGAATTTGTAGCCATTTAGGCAAGAAAATGCTCTTTCCTGAACTGCTTGATGCTATGCTATATGAACTTGACATGCAGGACCCATGGAGAAATGACTGCTGAACTTGCCTAAAGAAGGTGAGACAGTCCTTCATGGTTCCTGCTTCATGAAAGAATCTGCTAGATATTCTGCAGGACACAAAAGAAAACAACTGATGGACTTTGCCATTACAAGGCAGAACACATCTTCACATTACTTGCTTCATGGAAAATTCTTCTGGATACTATGGGTCTATAGGCTGAAGATAGATGCTCCAATGATACAGAAAAACTTTGGGTGACTGTCCAGGCAGCGAGACGTCTCTGTCAATTCTAGAGTTTTGGAAGTTGCTTACAATGCATTTCCTGTTTACTTAGGTAATATTATATCCTTCTGGTGTCTTTGATGCAGTTGAAGAATATATAGTTATAATAATAGTTTTCCTTAGTTATGATAAAAGATAAAGTAGATACAAATATAGCAACTGTAATTTTTGCTTGATACCTGTTTTGCTATATATAATTTTGCTATGTTAAATTTAAAGACTTCCTTTTTATTTAAATAGAAAATGGGAGGTAATGTGGGATTCCCTTCTGTATGCTGTGAATGCCATTGGTTAATAAATAAACTTCTTTTTTTATCGAAAAAATTTCTGCCTCCTCCCCGCCTCCCATTTCCCTCCCCCTCCCCCCACTCCTCCCCCCACTCCTTTCCCCCTCCCTCTCCAGTCCAAAGAGCAGTCAGGGTTCCCTGCCCTGTGGGAAGTCCAGGGTCCTCCCCCCTCCATCCAGGTCTAGGAAGGTGAGCATCCAAACAGGCTAGGCTCCCACAAAGCCAGTTCATGCAGTAGGATCATAACCCAGTGCCGTTGTCTTTGGCTTCTCATCAGCCCTCATTGTCTGCCATGTTCAGAGAGTCCGCTTTTATCCCATGCTTTTTCAGTCCCAGTCCAGCTGGCCTTGGTGAGCTCCCAATAGATCAGCCCCACTGTCTCAGTGGGTGGGTGCACCCCTCGCGGTCCTGACTTCCTTGCTCATGTTCTCCCTCCTTCTGCTCCTCATTTGGACCTTGGGAGCTCAGTCCGTTGCTCCAAATTGGGTCTCTGTCTCTATCTCGATCCATTGCCAGATGAAGGTTTTATGGTGATATGCAAGATATTCATCAGTATGGCTATAGGATAAGGCTATTTCAGGTTCCCTCTCCTCAACTGCCCAAGGAACTAACTGGGGACATCTCCCTGGACACCTATGAGCCCCTCTAGAATCAAGTCTCTTGCCAACCTATGATGGCTTCCTTAATTAGGATATCTTCTTCCCTGCTCCCATATCCACCCTACCTTTATCCCAATCATCCCATTCCCCCAAGCTCCCACCATCTTCCCCTTCTCACTTTTCTCTCCCCATTTCCCCTTACCCCCATCCCAACCCACTCCCAAGTTCCCAATTTTTGCCCAACAATCTTGTCTCCTTCCAGTATCCAGGAGGATGACTATATGTTTTTCTTTGGGTTCACCTTCTTATTTAGCTTCTCTAGGATCACAAATTATAGGCTTAATATCCTTTATTTATGGCTAGAAACCAGTTTATGAGTGAGTACATCCCAAGTTCATCTTTTTGAGTCTGAGTTACCTCACTCAGGATAGTGTTTTCTATTTCCATCCATTTGCATGCAAAATTCACGATGTCATTGTTTTTTACTGCTGAGTAGTACTCTAAAATGTATATATTCCACACTTTCTTCATCCATTCTTCGGTTGAAGGGCATCTAGGTTGTTTCCAGGTTCTGGCTATTACAAATAATGCTGCTATAAACATAGCTGAACAAATGCTTTTGTAATATGATAGGGCATCTCTTGGGTATATTCCCAAGAGTGGTATTGCTGGGTCCTGGGGTAGGTTGATCCCAAATTTCCTGAGAAACCACCACACTGATTTCCAAAGTGGTTGAACAAGTTTGCATTCCCACCAGCAATGGATGAGGGTACCCCTTACTCAACAACCTCTTCAGCAAAGGCTATCATTGGTGTTTTTGATTTTAGCCATTCTGACAGGTATAAGATGGTATCTCAAAGTTGTTTTGATTTGCATTTCCCTGATTGCTAAGGAGCTTGAGCATGACTAAATAAACTTCTTGAGCCTATGACAGGGTAAAATAGAGTTAGGTGGGAAAAAATAAACAGAACACTGGGAGAAAGAAGGTGGAGTCAGGAGAAACCATTGAGCCACCAGAGGAGAAAGACGCGAGCCACCAGCCAGAACTTTGTCAGTAGGCCATTAGCCTTGTGGTAAAATATAAAATAATAGAAATGGTTTAACTTAATATGTAGGAGCTTGCTAGGAACATGCTATAGTGATTGGCCAAGCAGTGATTTAAATAATACAGTTTCTGTGTGGTTCTTTCAGGTCTGAGCATCCAGGAACAAATAAGCAGCCTCCTACAACAGATGATGGTACACGTAAGCCAAATTCTGAGGAACTCACAAGGCTGGGTTTGTGCACAGACTGCACGACCCCTGCTAGGTCTGGGAATGTGAAGTTAGCATGAGTATGTGAGGGTCTGTGTGACTTGTCATACTAGGAGAGTACACAGGCTACATAGACCCAGGTAGGTCCAGGAATGTGGAAATGGCCTGGGCTGGCACAGTTCTTGGGAACTCACCAGGACTGAATATTGTGCAAGCCACATGAACTGAATTAGGTTGATGAATATAGTGACAGTGTGACCAAGTGAGGTTCTGGAGAACTCACCCAGGTTCAGTTCCCAGAACCCATGTTGTAGTTCACAACTGCCTGTTACACCAGCTCAGAGTGATCCAATGCCCTTAAGAGCTCTGACTGCTCCTCTAGAGGACCCAGATTCAGTGCCCAGCATCCACATGGCTGTTCAAAACTGTTTGTCTCTCCAGTTTAATGGGAATCAACACCCTCTTTGAGCCTCTGAGCGACGAGACATGCCTGTGGTACAGAGACATTGATGCAGGCAAAATACTCAGACATATAAAATAAAAAAATTACAAGAAATAAATGCTTTTAAAGGCACAAGTTAATTGAATGGATTAAGAAGCATCTTTTTATTGTTTAGAAGAAACTCATCTAACCTTCAAGGATAGGCATCTCTGTAGAGTAGAAAAATAGATTCTAAGCAAATGGGATCAGGAAACAAGCACATGTTGCTATCCTAATATCTGACAAAAAATAGGCTTCACACTAAAACTAATAGTAAGGGATAAAGAAGGAAACTTCACCCTGTTCACGGGAATAATTAACAAAGAAGACATTGCAATCCTAAACATTTGTGCACCAAACTCTGGTGTACCCCATTTCATATAAAACATACTACTAAACTTAAAGGAACATATTAATCATAACTAAGTAGCAGTAGGTGACTTATTCTGCTTTCTCCAATAAACGTCATTTAGATTAAAATGTCAACAAACAATGAGCATTAAGTGATATCATAAATCAAATGAACCTAATAAATATCTACAGAATATTCCACCCAAACATGAAGAAACATGCATTCTACTCAGCAGCCCATTGGTGCTTCTGTAAAATAGACCACATATTGGATACAGAACAAATCCCAACAAAAAAACTGAAATAACCCCATGTATCCTATATGATCACAATCTTAGTTGTTCTATTGCTGTGATGAGACACATTTAATTGATGGTCAGATTTAGGGGGTCAGTCCATAACCCTCATGGCAGGAAGAAGATGAGCATGGAGCTGAAGCTGGAGTAGTCACTGATATCTTTACATCCTGATTGACAGGCAACAGATAGACACTGAACTTGATGTGGACTCTTGAAACCTCAAAGGCCACCCCAATGACACACCTCCTTCACCAAGGGCATACCTACTTTAACAAGGCCACACCTCCTAATCTTTCTAATCCTTCCCAAACAGTTCGACTTCCTGGGGACTAAGTGTTCAAATATATAACCCTGTAGAGACCGTTCTCTTTCTAACATCACCACAATAAAGTTTAAAATAAATGGTAAATAAATCTCTAATAAGTACACAAACTCATTGAGGTTAAACAACACACTACTAAATGATGAATGAATCAAAAAAGAAATCAAGAAAGAAAATTTAAAATTCCTGTAACTAAATGAAAAAGGAAACACAACAAGATAAAAACTGTAGGGCACATTAAAGATACCCCTGTGAGGAAAATTTATAGCTCTAGGTGCCTACATTTAAAAAAAAAACCAGAAAGCACCCAAATAAATGACTTAGTGATACAACTCAAGAATTTGGAAAAAACAAGAAAAATAAAACAAACTCATTTATTTTTAAATGACAAGAAATAAAAATCAGAGCAGGCACTACTAAAATTTAAATGAAGATATCATAAAGAATCAACAAATCTAAGAGCTGGTTCTTTGAGAAGATAAACAAGGTTAGACCCTTGGCCCAACTAAGTAACTAATGAACTAAAGAGATGATTCAAATTAACAGAATGATAAATGAACAGCAAAACTAATCTTGGTGGTTAGGGAGGCAGGGACAGGCAGAACTCTTAGTCTAGTCTGTAGAGTGAGTATCAGGACACTCAGAACTACACAGAAACCCTGTATCAAAATAAAATGAAATGAAATAAACAACAACAACAAGAAATGAACAGGGAGTCATTACAATGAACAGAAAAGAAATCCAGACTATTGTAAGGGAATGCGCTGAAAACTTGTACTCCATTAAGTTAGAAAGCCTAAAAGAAATGGATGAATTTTAGATTCATCTGAATCACTAAAAGTAAACACAAATAGATCAACAACTTATACAGACCCATGACAAATAAGGAGATTAAAAGAATAATACAAAGTCCCTGACCACCCCTCCTCTCCCCACCAAAGAAAATTGCGGGTCCAGGTGGATTCACTTCGAAATTCTGAAATTATTTTAATTAATTAATTTTTTATCTATTTTACATTCCAATGACAGTCACCCCTCCCTCCTTTTCTCCCCTCTCTTCCCCCATTTCCCCTCTGCTCTCCCATCTACTTCTCTGTTTCTATTCAGAAGGGGGAAAGCCTCCCATGGGGGTCAACAGAGTATGTCATATGAAATTACAGTAAACTAAGCACCTCCATTGTGTTAAGGCTGGGCAAGGTGACCCAGTACAAGGAGCAGAGTCCCAAAAGCTGCCAAAAGAGTTGGGGACAGCCCCTGTTTCACTGTTAGGAGTCCCACAAGAAAACCATACTACACAACTGTCACACATATGTAGAGGGCCTAGGTCGGTCCCATGCAGGTCCCTAGGTATCTGTCAGCTCCTAAAAGCCCAGGTTAGTTGTATCTGTAAGGTCACTTGTGCTAACCTTGAACCCCTGCCCTCTCAACTCCTACCATCCTTCCTCCCTCTCTTCAACAGGTCTCCAGAGCTCAGCCCAGTGTTTGACTGAGGATGTCTGTATTTCTTCCTGTCAGTTACTGCATGAAGGCTCTCTGTTGACAACTAGTGTGGTCATCATTCTGATTACTGGGAAAGGCACCCTCTTCACTACTGCTAGAAGTCTTAGCTAGACTTGTCCTTGTATATTCCTGGGAGTTTCCCTTGCACCAAGTTTCTCCCTAACCCTGAAATGCCACCCCTCAAGATATCTCTTTCATTACTCTCCACCTCCACTCCACCAACCCCAACCCAACCAATGTGATCCCTCATGCTCCCATCCTCTACCCCTTTCCCCAACCCCCAGTTTACCCAGGAGATCTCTTCTATTTCCCCTTCCAAAGGCAATCTAGGCACCCCTCTTTGTGATTTCCTTGTACCCTAGCCTCTCTGGGGCTGTGGATTGCAACCTGGTTATCCTTTACTATACAACTAATATCCACTTATGAGTGAATATATGCCATGTGAGTCTTTCTGGGTCTGGGTTATCTCACTCAGGGTGATTTTTTCTAGTTTCATCCATTTGCCTACAAATTTGACGATGTCATTTTTTATAGCTGAGCAATACTCCATTGTGTAAATGTACCACATTTTCTTTTTTTATTAAAATTTATTTATTTATTTATCTATTTATTTATTTAAGATTTCTGCCGACTCCCCGCCACCGCCTCCCATTTCCCTCCCCCTCCCCCAATCAAGTCCCCCTCCCTTGTCAGCCCTAAGAGCAATCAGGGTTCCCTGCCCTGTGGGAAGTCCAAGGACCACCCACCTCCATCCAGGTCTAGTAAGGTGAGCATCCAAACTGCCTAGGCTCCCACAAAGCCAGTACGTGCAGTAGGATCAAAAACCCATTGCCATTGTTTTTGGGTTCTCAGTAGTCCTCATTGTCCGCTATGTTCAGCGAGTCCGGTTTTATCCCATGCTTTTTCAGACCCAGGCCAGCTGGCCTTAGTGAGTTCCCGATAGAACATCCCCATTGTCTCAGTGTGTGTGCCACATTTTCTTTATCCATTCTTCAGTTGATGGGTTGTTTCCAGGGTCTGGCTATTACAAATAATGCTTCTATGAACATGGTTGAGCAAGTGTCCTTATGGTATGATTGAACATCCTTTAGGTATATGCTCAAGATTGATATAGTTGGGTCTTGAGGTATATTGATTCCCAATTTTCTGAAAAACTGCCATATTTGTTTTCAAAGTGGCTGTCCAAGTTTGCACTCCACCAGCAGTAGAGGAGTATTACCCTTGCTCCATATCTTCTCTAGCATAAGCTGTCATTAATGGTTTTTATCTTAGATAGTCTGACAGGTATAGATGGTATCTCAGAGTTGTTTTGATTTGCATTTCCCTCACGGCTAAGGATGCTGAACAATTTTTAAGTGCATCTCAACCAATTGAGATTCTTCTGTTGATAATTCTGTTTAAATCAGTATTCCATTTTAAAATTGGATTATTTGTTTTTTATGTCTAGTTTCTTGAGTTCTTAATATATTTTGGAAATTAGTTCTCTGTCAGATATGGGGTTTATGAAGATCTTTTCCCATTCTGTAGGCTGTCATTTTGTCTTAGCGACAGTGTCCTTTGCTTCATAGAAGCTTTTCAGTTTCATGAAGTTCTATTTATTAATTGTGGTGTCTATGTTTCTGGTTTTCGATTCAAAAAGTTGTCTCCTGTGCCAATGTGTTTAAGGCTACATCCCACTTTCTCTTCTATCAGGTTCAGTGTAACTGGATTTATGTTGAGGTCTCTGATCGACTTGGACTTGAGTTTTGTGCAGGAAGATGGACATGGATCTACTTACATTCATCTATGTTCCAATATCCAGTATGCCAGCAGCATCATTTGTTGAATACGCTTTCTTTTTTCCACTGTGTAAATTTGGTTTCTTTGTCAAAAATTGGGTGTTCATACGTTAGGTTTATGTCAGGATCTTTGATTCAATTCCATTGATCCACCTGTCTTTATGGCAATATGATGCTGTCTTTATTACTATAGCTCTATAGTAGAGATTGAAAATCAGGGATGATGATACCTCCAGAAGTCCTTTTATTATACAGGATAATTTTAGTTATCCTGGATTTTTTGTTTTTCCATATGAAGTTGAGTATTTTTCTTTCAAGGTCTGTGAAGATTTGTGTTGGAATTTTGAAGAATATTGCATTGAATCTATATATAGCTTTCAATAAGGTTGTCATTTTTACTACACTAATCCTGCCGATCCATGAGCATTGGAGATCTTTTCATTTTCTGATATCTTATCCAATTTCTTTCTTTCTTCAAAGACTTAAAATTCTTGTCATGCAGGTGTAACACAAGGGCCTGCTTATGGGGTTTCTGTCCTGCCCACAGCCAATAAGCCCCAAAGAAAATCACACAGAGTCTATATTAATGATAAACTGATTGGCCCATTAGCTTAGGCTTCTTATTAACTCTTATAGCTTATATTAACCCATTATTCTTATCTATGTTAGCCACATGGCTGAGTACCTTTATCAGTGGGGTAGGTCACATCTTGCTTCTTCCGTGATCTGTGCAGGACTTCCTTCTTCCAATAATACTCCTGTTCTCCTTGCCCCACCTCTAGTTCCTGTCTGGTTGTCCCACCTATACTTCTTACCTGGAGACTAACCAATCAGCATTTATTTAAAACATAATTGACAGAATACAGAAGTGTCCCATACCATGCAGGTCTTTCACTTGTTTGATTAGAATTTTCCCCCAAGATATTTTACAGTATTTGTGACTATTGTAAAGGATATTGTTCATTGGGGTCCTCTGAGTACTAGCCTTAGTGCTCCCTCAGGGTTCAGACTGGATGCTTAGAGCAAGCTCAAAGGTGTCTGAGGGTAAATGAATCAGCTTATACACATCTCCTCTTGTCTTTTTATTCAAAAAATGTCCTCTCTCAATGTTCCTCTTCCAATGTTCTCCCTACGTCCCACAAGGTTTTCAATTTATACACACACACACAAAATTAACAATTCTCTGGCAATAACAAGGATACATAGGCATGAATGTTTCAGGGCCAAGAAGACAAATAAGTCTGACAAAGCAGGCATCTGTTATCTTACTTATATGTCAGAGGGGGTGTGGCTGTGAAGCACCTAGGCATATCTGAAAAGGGTAAATAGGGAAAGGTGCTATGATTTCTAAGAGGGGGGAGGGAGTTTGTGTGTTAACTACATTTGTGTGGTTAGTTAAGATTGAAGGTTGTAATTGATAAATGTAGGACAAAAGGGAAAAAGATGCAATAGTGCTATGTACTCTCTTGAGCATTTCCATTCGTGTGGTACCTGGGAATATAGCATTGTGGTAGTCATGGCAACCAGAATAAGCTGTGGAAGGAAAATGAATGGTGCTTGGTCCACATTAGTATTTTTGCTGAATGTTAGCTGATTCAAGGGAATCTCTTAGCAGTAGGTTAACGTGAAAAGCTGTGACTATGTAAAATCTAGAGACTGCTGCTTCCAGTCCTGGGCTAAGTGGTGGAATGCTCATACCTGCTGATGCTCAGATGAGAAGGAATTCCTTTCTCTGGGACTGGTTTCATGTAGATTTGACTATGAGAACAAAGTTTTCTTTGACTGAGTGAATACTTGCACACCAGGGCCTCACAGTGTGGGAGAAAGGCTATCACGTTACCAGTATGGAAGGAAGTTTTGCCCAATAATTGATTAATACACTGCTGGGATTTTTGGTATGAATCCCACTATAGAAATGGGGAGCACTATCGCTTCACAAAGATTTTACAGAAATGACAGTGACTATTTAAAAGGCAGGTATCCCCGGTGCTTTGCAAATTGGGTTTCCTCCAAAGGAATACTTGCAATTCCTGTGGGTCAGCCCAGAGACTTTGTCAGCTGCACTCTCACTGTATACTGTTGTGGACCACAGCAGCTGTTTCCTGATTTCTTTCTCAGCCCATGTTTATCATTTGTATATAAGAAGATTACTGATTTTTTTTTATTCTTTTTTAATTAAAATTTCCAACTGCTCCCCGTTTCCCATTTCCCTCCCCTCCTCCCACACATTGCCCCCTCCCCCCACTCCCCTCCCCCATCCCCACTCCTCTTCTCCTCCCCCCAGTCCATTCCCCCTCCCTCTCGATACTGAAAAGCAGTCCAAATTCCCTGCCCTACAGGAAGACCAAGGTCCTCCCACTTCCATCCAGGCCCAGGAAGGTGAGCATCAAAACAGGAGCAAAAGGAGGGAGAACATGAGCAAGGAAATCAGGACCACGAGGCGTGCACCCACCCACTGTGACAGTGGAACTGATCTATTGGGAGCTCTTCAAGGCCAGCTGGACTGGGACTGAATAAGCATGGGTTGAAACTGGACTCTCTGAACATGGCGGACAATGAAGGCAGATTACTGATTTTTTGAGCTAATCTTATATCCTGCCACATTACTGAAGGTGTTTATCAGCTGTTGGAGTTCCCCGGTAGAACTTTTGGGGTCACTTATGTGTACTATCATATCATCTTCAAATAGTGAAAGTTTGCCTTCTTCCCTTCCAATTTGAATCTCTTTGATCTTCTTTTATTGTCTTATTGCTCTAGCTAAAACTTCAGGTACTATACTGAATAGATATGGAGAGAATGAACAGCCTTGTCTTGTTCCTGATTTTAATGGAATTACTTTGAGTGTCTCTTTAATTTGGTATTGGATATAGGCTCATTGTAAATTTCCTTAACCATGTTTAGATATGTTCCTTGTATCCCTGATCTCTCCAAGATGAAGGGGTGTTGAATTTTGTTAAAGGCTTGCTTTTTCAGCATCTAATGAGATGATTGTGTGGTTGTCTAATTTCAGTTTATTTATATGGTGGATTACATTGATAGATTTTTTTAATTAACTAATTTATTTATTAAAGATTTCTGTCTCTTCCCTGCCACCGCCTCCCATATCCTTCCCCCTCCCCCAAACAACTTCCCCTCTCTCATCAGCCCTAAGAGCAGTCAGGGTTCCCTGCCCTGTGGGGAGTCCAAGGACTTCCCACCTCCTTCCAGGTCTATTAAGGTAAACATCCAAACAGCCTAGGCTCCCACAAAGCCAGTATGTGCAGTAGGATCAAAACCCAGTGCCATTGTTCTTGACTTCTCAGCAGTCCTCATTGTCTGCTATGTTCAGTGAGTCCGGTATTATCCCATGCTTTTTCAGACCCAGTCCAGCTTGCCTTGGTGAGTTCCAGAAAGAACATCCCCATTGTCTCAGGATGTGGGTGCACCCCACATGGCCCTGAGTTCCTTACTCGTGCTCTCTCTCCTTCTGCTCCTGGTTTGGACATTGGGTTGTAGTCTGGTGCTCCAATGTAGGACTCTGTCTCTGTCTCCTTTCATCGCCTGATGAAGGTTAATATCCAGGAGGATGTCTATATGTTTTTCTTTGGGTTCACCTTCTTATTTAGCTTCTCTAGGATCACGAATTATAGGCTTAATGTCCTTTATTTATGGCTAGAAACCAAATATGAGTGAGTACATCCCATGTTCCTCTTTTTGGGTCTGGCTTACCTCACTCAGGATAGTGTTTTCTATTTTGGTCCATTTGCATACAAAATTCAAGAAGTCATTGTTTTTTACTGCTGAGTAGTACTCTAATATGTATATATTCCATACTTTCTTAATCCATTCTTCCATTGAAGGGCATCTCAGTTGTTTCCAGGTTCTGGCTATTACAAACAATGCTGCTATGGACATAGTTGAGCATATATTTTTGTTGTTTGATAGGGCATCTCTTGGGATTGCTGGGTCCAGGGGTAGGTCGATCCCAAATTTCCCGAGAAACCACCATACTGCTTTCCAAAGTGGTTGCACAAGTTTGCATTCCCACCAGCAATGAATGAGTGTACCCCTTTCTCCACAACCTCTCCAGCAAAGGCTATCATTGGTGTTTTTTATTTTAGCCATTCTGACAGGTGTAAGATGGTATCTTAAAGTTGTCTTGATGTGCATTTCCCTGATCGCTAAGGAAGTTGAGCATGACCTTAGGTGTCTTTTGCCATTTGAACTTTTTCTGTTGAGAATTCTCTGTTCAGCGCAGTGTCCCATTTTATAATTGGGTTGATTAGCCTGTCTAGTTTCTTGAGTTCTTTATATATTTTGGAGATCAGACCTTTGTCAGTTGTGGGGTTGGTGAAGATCTTCTCTCAGTCAGTGGTTTCCCTTTCTGTCTTAGTGACAGTGTCCTTTGCTTTACAGAAGCTTCTCAGTCTCAGGAGGTCCCATTTATTCAATGAGGCCCTTAATGTCTGTGCTGCTGGGGTTATACGTAGGAAGTGTTCTCCTGTGCCCATGTGTTGTAGAGTACTTCCCACTTTCTCTTCTATCAGGTTCAGTGTGTTTGGACTGATATTGAGGTCTTTAATCCATTTGGACTTGAGTTTTGTTCATGGTGATAGACATGGATCTTTTTTCATTCTTCTACAGATTGACATCCAGTTTTGCCAGCACAATTTGTTGAAGATGCTCTCTTTTTTCCATTGTATACTTTTAGCTCCTTTATCGAAAATCAGGTGTTCATAGGTTTGTGGGTTAAAGTCCGGGTCTTCTATTTGATTCCATTGGTTGACTTCTCTGTTTTTATGCCAAACCAAGCTGTTTTCAATACTGTAGCTCTGTAATAGAGTTTGAAGTCAGGGATGGTAATGCCTCCAGACGATCCTTTATTGTATAAGATTGTTTTGGCTATTCTGGGTTTTTTGTTTTTCATATAAAGTTGATTATTGTCTTCTCAGGGGCTGTGAAGAATTTTGATGGGATTTTGATGGGGATTGCATTGAATCTATAGATTGCTTTTGGTAGAATTGCCATTTTTACTATGTTGATCCTCCCAATCCAAGAGCAAGGGAGATCCTTCCATTTTCTGGTGTCTTCTTCAATTTCTTTCCTCAAAGACTTAAAGTTCTTGTCAAATAGATCTTTCACTTCCTTGGTCAGAGTTACCCCAAGATATTTTATGTTATTTGTGACTATCGTGAAAGGTGATGCTTCTCTGATTTCCCTCTCTGCTTCCTTATCCTTAGTGTATAGGAAGGCAACTGATTTCTTGGAGTTGATCTTGTATCCTGCCACATTACTAAAGGTGTTTATCAGCTGCAGGAGTTCTTTGATAGAGTTTTTGGGGTCGCTTATGTATACTATCATATCATCTGCAAATAACGAAAGTTTAACTTCTTCCTTTCCAATACAGATCCCCTTGATCCCCTTATGTTGCCTTATTGCTATTGCTAAAACTACAAGCACTATATTGAAGAGGTATGGAGAGAGTGGACAGCCTTGTCATGTTCCTGATTTTAGTGGGATGGCTTTGAGTTTTTCTCCATTTAACTTAATGTTAGCTGTCGGCTTGCTGTAAATAGCTTTTATTATATTTAGGTATGACCCTTGTATCCCTAATCTCTCCAGGACCTTTATCATAAAGGGGTGTTGGATTTTGTCGAATGCTTTTTTAGCATCTAATGAAATGATCATATGGTTTTTTTCTTTCAGTTTATTATATGATGGATTACATTGATAGATTTGCGTATGTTGAACCAGCCCTGCATCTCTGGGATGATGCCTACTTGATCATAATGGATAACTTTTCTAATGTGTTCTTGGATTCGGTTTGCCAGTATTTTATTGAGAATTTTTGCGTCGATGTTCATGAGTGATATTGGCCTGTAATTCTCTTTCTTGGTTAAGTCTTTGTGAGGTTTTGGTATCAGGGTGACTGTAGCTTTATAAAAGGAATTTGGCAATGACTCTTCTGTTTCTATATTGTGAAATACCTTAAGGAGTATAGGTATTAGCTCTTCTTTGAAGTTCTGGTAGAATTCCGCATTGAAACCATCTGGTCCTGGGCTTTTTTTGGAAGGGAGGTTTTTGATAACAGCTTCTAATTCTTTGCGACTAAGAGGTCTATTTAGATTGTTCACCTGGTCTTGGTTTAACTTTGGTATATGGTACTTATCTAAAAAAATGTCCATTTCTTTTGCATTTTCCAGTTTTGTGGCATACAGGCTTTTGTAGTAAGATCTAATGATTCTCTGAATTTCCTCTGTGTCTGTGGTTATGTCCCCTTTTTCATTTCTGATCTTATTTATTTGCATGTTCTCTCTCTGTCGTTTAATTAGTTTGGAGAGGGGTTTGTCGATCTTGTTAAAAAACAAACTTTTTGCTTCATTGATTCTTTGGATTGTTTTCTGTGTTTCTATTTTGTTGATTTCAGCCCTGAGTTTGATTATTTCCAGTCTTCTACTCCTCCTAGGCGCGTCTGCTTCTTTTTTTCTAGAGCTTTCAGGTGTGCTGGTAAATCTCCAATGTATGCTTTCTCCGTTTTCTTTAAGTGGGCACTTAGTGCTATGAACTTTCCTCTTAGCACTGCTTTCAATGTGTCCCATAGGTTTGAGTATGTTGTCTCTTTATTTTCACTAATTTCAAGGAAGACTAATTTCTTTCTTAATTTCTTCCTTGACCCAGGTGTGGTTCAGTAGTTGACTGTTCAGTTTCCATGAGTTTGTCGGCTTTCTGGGGGTAGCATTGTTGTTGCCTTCTAACATTAATCCATGGTGATCTGATAAGACACAGGTGGACACTGATATTTTTTTGTATCTGTGGAGGTTTCCTTTATTACCAAGTATGTGGTCAATTTTCGAGAAGGTTCCATGAGCTGCGGAGAAGAAGGTATAGTCTTTCCTATTTGGGTGGAGTGTTCTATAGATGTCTGTTAAGTCCATTTGCTTCATTACCTCCAATAATTCTCTTAGTTATCTATTAGGTTTCTGTCTGATTGACCTGTCCATTGGTGAGAGAGGAGTGTTGAAGTCTCCTACTACTAGTGTGTGTGGTTTGATGTCTGCCTTGAGTTTTAGTAATATTTCTTTTACATAAGTGGGTGCTTTTATATTAGGGGCATAGATATTCAGGACTGAGACTTCATCCTGATGAATTGTTCCTGTTATGAGTATAAAATGTCCATCTCGATCTCTTCTGATTGATTTTAGTTTGAAGTCAGTTTTGTTAGAAATTAGTATGGCCACTCCTGCTTTTTTCTTAGGCCCGTTTGCTTGAAAAACTTTTTCCCAACCCTTTACTCTGAGTAGATGCCTGTCTTTGTGGTTGAGATATGTTTCTTGTAAGCAGCAGAATGTTGGATCCTGTTTTTGTATCCAATCTCTTAACCTGTCCTTTTTATAGGTGAATTGAGTCCATTAATATTAAGTGATATTAATGACCAGTAGTTGTTTACTCTGGTTATTCTTATTGTTTTTGGTAGTAGAGTTTGTGTCTCCCTTCTTTGAGTCATGCTGGTGAAGGGTCGCTAGATGCCTGAGTTATTGTAGGCAGTGTTGGCAATGTTGGATTCCTTGGGTTGTGATTTTCCTTCTATTACTTTCTGTAAGGCTGGATTTGTGGCTACATATTGTTTGAATTTGTTCTTATCCTGGAATGTTTTGTTTTCTCCATTGATAGTGAACGATAGCTTGGCTGGGTATAGTAGCTTGGGCTTGCATCCATGGTCTCTTAGTTTCTGTAGTACCTCTATCCAGGACCTTCTGGCTTTCTTGGTTTCCATAGAGAAGTCAGGTGTAAGTCTGATCGGTTTACCTTTATAAGTTACTTGCCCTTTTTCCTTTGCAGCTCTTAATATTCTTTCTTTAATCTGTATGTTTTGTGTTTTGATTATTATATGGCGAGGGGATTTTTTTTTTATTTTGATCCAGTCTATTTGGTGTTCTGTATGCTTCTTGAATATTCAAAGAAATATTTCAAAGAAATATTCAAAGAAATATTTCAAAGAAAACATTTCTTTATGTTGGGAAAGTTTTCTTCCATAATTTTGTTAAAAATATTTTCTGGGCCTTTGAGCTGAGACTCTTCTCCTTCTATCCCTATTATTCTTAGGTTTGGTCTTTTTATTGTGTCCCATATTTTCTGAATGTTTTGTGATGAGAATTTGTTGGCTTTGCTGTTTTCTTTGATCAGTGTGTTTATTTTCTCTATGGTGTCCTCAGAATCTGAGATTCTTTCTTCTATCTCTTGTATTCTATTGATTATGCTTGTTTATGTAGTCTCTGCTCGTTGACCTAGATTTTCCATATCCAGCCGGTCCTCAGTTTGTGTTTTCTTCCTTGCTTCCATTTCAGTTTTCAATTCTTGAACTGTTTCCATTACCTGTTTGATTGATTTTTCTTGGTTTCCCAGGGTATCATTTACATATTTACTCATTTCTTCAAACTTTTTGTTATACTTCTCATCCATTTCTATAAGGGCATTTTTTACATGTTGTTTGAGGGACTCTATTGCTTTCATAAAGTCAATTTTTCCACTTCTTCTGTGCTAGGGTATTCAAGTCCTTCTGTCATAAGAACATTGGGTTCTGGTGTTTTCATGTTGTTTTTCAGATTGTTGGGTGAATTCTTGCCTTGGCATCTGCCCATCTCCTCCTATCAATGCTATCTAGTGGATCTTCTAAAACAGGATCAGGTTTCCCTGCTGGCCATGGGCCCCGCATACAAAATGCCCCCGCTCCATTTCCTGGGTCTGGCCGCAGGCCAAGATCCCTCACACCACTCAAGAGGCTCTACAGGAACAGGAGCAGGTTCCCCGTTCACCAGGAACCTCGTCAACAAAAGGTCTACCACTCCTGAGACTGAGAAGCTTCTGTAAAGCAAAGGACACTGTCACTAAGACAAAAAGGCAACCCACTGACTGGGAGAGGATCTTCACCAACCCCGCAACAGACAAAGGTCTGATCTCCAAAATATATAGAGAACTCAAGAAAGTAGACCGTAAAGGGCTAATCAACCCAATTAAAAAATGGGGCACTGCGCTGAACAGAGAATTCTCAACAGAAAAAGTTCAAATGGCCAAAAGATACTTAAGGTCATGCTCAACTTCCTTAGTGATCAGGGAAATGCAAATCAAGACAACTTTAAGATACCATCTTACACCTGTCAGAATGGCTAAAATAAAAAACACCAATGATAGCCTTTGCTGGAGAGGTTGTGGAGAAAGGGGTACATTCATCCATTGCTGGTGGGAATGCAAACTTGTGCAACCACTTTGGAAAACAGTATGGCGGTTTCTCAGGAATTTCAGGATCCACCTACCTCTGGACCCAGCAATACCACTCTTGGGAATATGCCCAAGAAATGCCCTATCATACAACAAAAGTATATGCTCAACTATGTTCATAGCAGCATTGTTTGTAATAGCCAGAACCTGGAAACAACCTAGATGCCCTTCAATGGAAGAATGGATGAAGAAAGTATGGAATATATACATATTAGAGTATTACTCAGCAGTAAAAAACAATGACTTCCTGAATTTTGTATGCAAATGGACCGAAATAGAAAACACTATCCTGAGTGAGGTAAGCCAGACCCAAAAAGAGGAACATGGGATGTACTCACTCATATTTGGTTTCTCGCCATGAATAGGGGATGTTGAGCCTATTATGCGTGATCCTAGGGAAGCTAATTAAGAAGGTGAACCCAAAGAAAAACATTTAGGCGATGAAAGGAGACAGAGACAAAGACCCACATTGGAGCACCGGACTGAAATCTCAAGGTCCAAATCAAGAGCAGGAGACAGAGCACGAGCAAGGAACTCAGGACCGCGAAGGGTGCACCCACACACTGAGACAGTGGAGATGTTCTATCAGGAACTCACCAAGGCCAGCTGGCCTGGGTCTGAAAAAACATGGGATAAAACCAGACTTGCTGAACATAATAGACAATGAGGACTACTGAGAACTCAAGAAAAATGGCAATGGGTTTTTGATCCTACTGCACGTACTAGCTTTGTGGGAGCCTAGGCAGTTTGGATGCTCACCTTACTAGACCAGGATGGAGCTGGGTGGTCCTTGGACTTCCCATAGGGCAGGGAACCCAGATTACTCTTAGGGATGATGAGGGAGGGGGACTTGATGGGGGAGGGGGAGGGAAATGGGAGGTGGTGGCTGGGAGAAGGCAGAAATCTTTAATAAATAAATAAATAAATAAAAATTTAAAAAAAAAGGTCTACCACTCTGTAGGCCAGCCACCAAAACAAAGACACTCCCACTGCCCTCTGCCCCTAGCACCCAACCCAGCGCCCAAACAGGCTGAACTGGGTGATCCCATGGCCCCGCGGAAGGGAGGGAGAAGGAAGGAGGTCTTGGGGGCAAGCTGGGATGGACCAGGGATAGAGAGGTCGCAGCAGAGGAGGAACTGCCCTAGCAGGCTGGCTGGAGAGTCAGGGGGGTCAGGGAATTCCCCCACTCCATTTCCTGGTTCCACCGTGGGTCAAGAACACTCCCACCACTTAGGAGGGTCTTCAGGGGCAGGTCCAGGATTCACGTTCACCAGGGGCCTCGCAAACAAAGGACCTCTCACTTTGCAGGCCAGCCACCTACACACCTACTTGAGTTAGTTGTAGTGGGATGATTTGCTCTCAGTGTGGGCTTCACTGTTTCAAGCTTGGACCATCAGAAAATATAAGTTCGTGTCTGCTGAGCCTCGGCCCGCGTCTGCGCCGGTCTGCCTGTGCCGCCGCCCGCGTCTGCCACATTGATAGATTTTTGTATGTTGAACCATCCCTGCGTCTCTGGGATGAAGCCTACTTGCTCATGGTGGATTTTTTTAATGTGTTCTTGGATTCAATTTGCCAGTATTTAATGAGTATTTTTGCATCAATGTTCATGAGGGAAATTGATCTGTAATTCTCTTTCTTTGTTGCATCTTTATGTGCTTGGGTATCAGGGTAACTATAGTCTCATAAAAAGAAATTGGCAATATTCCTTCTGCTTCTATTTTGTGGAACAATTTGAGGAGTATTGGTATTAACTTTTCTTTTAAAGTCTGGTAGAATTCCTCACTGAAACCATTTGGCCCTGGACTTTTATTGGTTGGGAGACTTTAATGTCTGCTTCTATTTCCTTAGGGGTTATAGGTCTATTTAAACTGTTTATCTGGTATAGGTCTAATTTTGGTATGGGTTATCTATCAAGAAAATTGTACATTTCTTTTAGATTTTCTAATTTGATGGAGTAGAGATTTTTGAAATATGACCTAATGACTGTCTGCATTTCCTGAATGTCTGTTGTTATGTCCCCCCTTTCATTTCATTTTATTTTGTTAATTTAGATACTCTTTTTCTGACTTTTAGTGAATTTAAATAAGGGTTTGTCTAGCTTGTTAATTTTCTCAAAGAAACAACTCTTTGTTTCTTTGATTCTTTGTGTCATTCTCTTTTTTTCTATTTTATTGATTTCAGCCCTGAGTTTGATTATTTCCTGACATCTATTCCTCCTGAGTGTGTTTGTTTCTTTTTGTTCTAGAATTTTCAGGTGTGCTGTTAAGTCACTAGTATGAGATTTTTCCAAATTCTTTATGTAGGCACTTAGTTCTATGAACTTTCCTTTTAGCTCTGTTTTCATAGTTTCCCATAAATTTAAGTATGTTGTGCATTCATTTTCTTTGAATTCTAGGAAATCTTTAATTTCTTTACTTATTTTTTTCTTTACCCAGTGGTAATTTAGTTGAGAGTTGTTCAGTTTCCATGAATTTATAGCCTTTCTATAGCTTGTGTTGTTGTTGAACTCTAACTTTAACCCACGGTGATCTGATAAGATACAAGGGGTTATGCCAATTTTTTGTATCTGTTGAGATTTGCTTTTGTGACCAAGAATGTGGTCAGTTTTAGAGAAGGTTCCATGAGGTGCAGAGAAGAAAGTATATTCTTTTGTGTTTGGATGGAATGTTCTATAGATGTCTGTTAAGTCCACTTGAGTCATAACTTCTCTTACTCCTATCATTTCTCTGCTTAGCCTCTGACCACCCCTCCCTCCCCAAAACATTGCAAGTCCAGATGGATTTACAGCAGAATTCTTAATTCTTGCTGTTGGTGCACGCCTTTAATCCCAGAACTCCGGAGGCAGAAGCAGGTGGATCTTTGTGAGCTCGAGGCCTGCAGAGCAAGTTCCAGGACAGGTTCCAAAGCTACACAGAGAAACCCTGTCTCAAAACAAACAAACAAAGACTTCCCATCTTTTGACCAGCATTCTAGCCTTCCTGGACCCTAACAACAATGCCTTAATTTCAGATAAGAAGCAGTTACAGGAGAGATTAAGTTGGTTCCACATCATTAACAACAACCACAAAAAAAGTCAGGTCCAAATGAAACTGAACAAATGGTTATCTGTAGTGATAATTAGCATACCAAGGTGTATGCTGGCGTCAAGGCTCACTCAGGACTTGTGGCTCTTCTCAGCTGTTCTCACCTTGTCCCCTACCCTAAACTTCTTTAGCTCATAGGCTTCCCTTCCCCTCAACTTCTCATCTTCCTTTTTTTAAAAAAATATTTATTTATTATGCATACAATATTCTGTCTATGAATATTCTTCTGCAGGCCAGAAGAGGGCACCAGACCTCATTACAGATCGTTGTGAGCCACCATGTGGTTGCTGGGAATTGAACTCAGGACCTTTGGAAGAGCAGGCAATGCTCTTAACCACTGAGCCATCTCTCCTATATAACCATGCCATTTCAGCCGTGTTCTCTCTTAGTCCTCTCTTGGCCCCCTTTCTCTTGCTCCCTCTCTTAGCCATTTCATAACTTCCTCTTTCATTCTCCCATTATTGCTCCTCTTATGACCTACTGGACACGTTCAGTGTACTACTTTCTCTCTGTGTTCTAGACACTTCCAGATGCCTTTGGCTGTACTCATCGTCACATTTAAAATAAAACCTTCCTCTCAACCATAAAACAAAAAGAAAGAAAAAGATGTGATACTTCCAAACTACTGAAAAGCCAGTATATTTTAATGCTCAAACCAGGTAAGGACATAATATCAAAAATAAAAAAAAACTACATATAAATATCCCTGATGAGCATATATGTAAAATTCTTGATAAAATACTAGTAAACACAATACAGTTGTATATGAAAAAGATCATTCACCAAGACCAAGTTGACCTTATATTGGACATAGAAAAATGGTCAGTTTACAAAAGTCAATAAATGTAGTAACTCATATAAATGGATTATTTAAATCACTTATTCATTTCAATAGTTTCAGAAAATTCTGATAAAACCAACATACCTTCATGATAGAAGTCTTGGGGAAAATAAAACTGGATGAACCACACCTCAACATAATAAAGGCTGTATGTGACAAACCCACAGCCAACATAATCTTAAATGGAGTAAACTTGTTGAAATTGTAATCAGGATTATTATTAAAATTAAATTAATCCATTATTATAATCCATTATTTATTAATTAATATTACTCTTTAGATAAAGTTTTAGTTATTAAAATTAAAGATAGAGTGAGAAAGTACTTTCCACCAATCTTCATTATTTTCCAATATGGTTCTTGAAGCACTAGCTAGAGCAAAAAGTCTAGAGAAGGAGATTAGAGGTACACAAATAGGAAAAGAAATAGATTTATCTCTATTGCAGATGGTATGATCTTATGCATAAGAAATCACAAAACTTCTACCAGAAACCTTCTGGAAATGATTAACATTTTCAACAAAGTGGTAGGATAAAAAAAAAGTCAACCTATAAAAAAAATCAATATATTTCCCCACAAGCATTCTGGGAAAAAAAAATCATGCAAACACTCCCATTCTCAATAGTCTCAAAAATATCTAAGAATGAACTTAATCAAGAAAGTGAAAGACCTTTCCAATAAAACTTTAATCTCTGAAGAAAGAGATTAAGAAGATACTAGAAGATGAAAGTATTTTCTATGTTCATGGATTGGTAGAATTAATGTTGTGAAAATGACCATACTACCAAAATCAACTTAAAAATTTAACACAATCTCAATAAAAGTCCATACAACATTTTTCACAGGAAAAAATTTCTAAAACTCATATGGAACTACAAAGGCCCAAGATAGCCAAAACAATCCTGAGTAAAAAGAACAATGCTAAAGGGATAACCATATTACATTTCAAGATATATTGCAAAGCTATAGTATTAAAGACAGTGTGATACTAGCACAAAAACAGACGTGTAGATCAATATAACCGAACAAAGACTCAAGCATGAGTACACATAATAACAAACATCTCATATTTGACAAAGATGCCACAAAAAACATACTAGAGGAAAGACAGCATTTTCGACAAATGGTACTAGAAAACATGCAAAAGAATAAAATCATACCCATATTTATCACCTTGCACAAAATTCAGCTCCAAATATATTAAATATCTCAATGTGAAACCAAAAACACTGAATCTGCTAGAATAAAATATAGACAGCAGCCTACAAAATAAAGGTGTAGAAAATGACTTTCTGACTAGGACTGCGTTCACTCAGGAATTGAAGCCAATGGCTGAAAGCCATTTCTGGGACCTCAGAAAGTTAGACGACTTCTTACAGCAAAGGAAACAATTAAACCAAGGAGGAAGCCACCAAATGAGAGAGAGACTTTGGCAGCTGTATCTCTGATAGAGGGTTAATAATCAGAATAGACACAGAATTCAAAACATAAAAAGTCAAGAAAACAAATGACCCAGTTAAAAAACAGGGCTAATCTCTAGCTGGGTGGTGGCACACACCTTTAACCCCAGCACTTAGGAGGCAGAGGCGGCAGATCTCTGGGAGTTCGAGTCCAGCCTAGTCTACAGAGTGAGTTTCAGGACAACTATGGTTATGCATGGACAACCTGTCTCAATAATAATAATAATAATAATAATAATAAATCAATTATTTTGAAAATGGGCTAAATCTGAACAGAGTTCTCAAAGAAAGAAAAAATAGCTATGAAATAGCTTTAAAAGTGTTTAACATCCTTAGTAGTCAGAAAAATACAAATTAAAACAAATTGGAGATTTCATGTTACTCAAGTTGAGTGCTAAGATTAAGAAAACACCCAACATTAAATGCTTATAAGATTCAAGGAAAGAGGAGCACTCATTCAGTGTTGGTGGGAGTGAAAACGGTACAACCCTTTGGAAATGAGCGTGGATAATCCTCAAAAAGCTAAAAGTAGATCTACCATATGACCCAGCTATACCTAACTCCTTAGCCTATACCACAGGACTTGATGTCCTACTACAGAGATACTTTACTTGTTCAGCCATGTTCATTGCTGCTGCTTGCTCTGTTTACATTAGTTAAGAAATGAAAACAACCCAAATGTCCTTCAAAAGATGAATGGATAATAGAAATGAGGCACATGTGCACAGTGGGATTATAATCACCTCCAAGGAAAAATGAAATTTTCTTGTAAATTAATGGAATCAGAGCCTATTATGAGTAAGGAAACTCAGACCCAGAAAGACAAACATTCTGTGTTCTCTAGTATTTGTGAATCCTGGCCCTGGAATTTTCAATTTGAGAATATAACATGAAGTAACCACAGAAGCCAGGACAGTAAAATGTGACTTAATTGGATTAAATTAACAAACGCCCCAGTGCCAGGCGTGGGAGACCTCTCATTTATTTGCTGGTCAGGGAGTCTAAGAGACTCCCAAGACACTATAGGTTATTGCTGTCACCCTTGATTGCCTCCTAGAACTTAAAAGTAAGACTAGTGGTGAAGACACTACAAACTTCAGACAAGATTTGGAGGAATTCGAAGCTAGGACTGACCTGAAAGTACTCTTCCTGAATACTTACCCTCATGGTATCATAAGGTGTTGTGCAAGCTGCCAGGAATAAAAAGTAATCAATAGACCTACTCAGATGTAAAGTAATCAATAGACCTACTCAGATGTAAAGCCTATGACCCACAGCAATGACTGGCCTGGCAAGCTATCACTAATGGTGAAATAGTGGCACTTTTATCTGCCTAGTTTACCTTATGATTCACTCAATAAGAGAAAATTCAGTTCTAGTACTATAAACTTGTCCAGCTACCCATGACCAAAGAGATCATAAATACTAGAGGAAACCCTAATACTGCCATTTTCCTAAACCAATCTAATTTCTGTTTTCTACTTACCTTTTTATCTGTAAATATAGTTTTCACACCTCATCAAAGAAGCTTCTTTTTGCAGCAGATGGAGATTATTACTGAGATCCACAACTGGTCAAAATGCAGAGAAGTGATCATGGGTTCCACAAGCCCAATTGGCGCATCTACCAATGAAATTCCTACAGCTAAGGCTCAAGGGAAATTGTGAAAGAGGGAGTAGAAAGATTTGAAGAGCCAGAGGACCAGGATACTTGCTGCTACATAGTGTCTTTTGGACATGGTAAGGAAGCTGTACCCCATGAAATATTAATAATATAGCTGCATAAACAAGACCTGCAAAATGATAACACCAATTCACATACCAAGGTGTATGGGGGAAATTTTACAAGGCTCTACTCCCAATGAAGAACAATAGGCAATCAATGGCTGCTAAAAGAAGGAGAATCAGTTTTCTCCAGGGATGTGTCCACTGATAGTTTGTCCAGTCCCAAGTGGTCAAACTTAAATGCACATGTACAAGCATGAGGAACACTAACTGAACTCACTATAAATATATACTTAATAAATACATAATATGTGTAAATAACAATAATTAAAGAAAATGAGGCCATAAATTTAAGAGGAAGTTGGTGGAGATATGGGAGGGGTTGGAGGGTGTAAAAGGAAGGATGGTAATGATGTAAATGCAGTACTTGTGAACGAAGTTCTCTAAAACATAAAAAATCTGCAACTTTTGGTTAAAGGGTGAAAGTGGTCATTTCAGTGGAAAGTCCTGGTCTCAGCTCTGTTCTTAATAGTGCCTTAGAGTTCTGGGACAGTGTTCAACCTTCGGTATGAGTCATAGATACCATATAATTTTCACCATATCAGGAAACCACTGTGATGGTATTATTTAATACACATCCTTAAATTGTCTTACTTTCTTATTAAGAATTCATTCACATTCTTTATTGTAGGTGGAGTTTTCCATCTAGACTGCCGATCAGCTCTGTCCCACCAACTGTTCCCCAAATAACAAACAAAGACTTATTATTAATTCTAAATGCTTAGTTGAAAGCTTAGGCTTGTCTCCAGCTAGCTCTTACAACTTAAATTTACCTATTTCTACTAATCTATGTGTTGCCCCAAGGCTCATTTACTTCATCTATGAATTTCCCATGTTACTTCTTCAGAAGTCTGGCTTGCAACTCCTCCAACTCCATCCCCCTTCTTCCCAGCATTCTCTCTACCCCAAAAATCCTGCCTAGCTATCTGCCGTTTAGCTTTTTATTAACAATGGGAGAAGACATCTTCATAGTACACAGAAGGATTAATCTACAGCATTTATCCCGTTTTGTCTAATTAAAAGCAAGGTTTTAACTTTAACATAATTAAAGTATATATAACAAAAACAGTTATCAAGTAAGAATTACAGTTACAATATCCAGTCCATTTGTATTTGACAAAAATTAGAGAAAATTCTCAATTATTTATCTTATCTTTGTGAGTCTAAAGTTTTATACCCATTTTATCTTTTATTGAAACAAAAGAAAGCTATAAGTTTAACTATTTAGTCTTCAACTCTATCAAAGACCCCAGAAGGATATAATATTATCTGATGACAGTGATATTAGGCTGCCTGGACAGTCACCCAAAGTTCTTATGTAATGTTAGAGCATCCATCATTGGCCTACAGACCTAGTGTATCTGACAGACATTTTTGAGACACAGGAAACTTTAAAGGATTGTCCTACCTTGTCTTCACGATGTTTGACAGTTGTTTTTTTTTCTGGATTGCTGGTCCACTTTGGACAGTATTCTGTCAGCAGTTGAGGCAAGGGCAGTTTCTTTGCTCAAATTGCTAGCTTCTGCCTTAAAGAAAACAAACTCCATACAGAGGTTCTTTGATATTCATCATCCTTTTTTGAAGTAGATAAGTGCTGTCAGGAGCAGACATGTCTCACTGTAACAAAAAGCTTTAGGTAAATAAAAATATTAAATGCTATAGTCTGTAGGTCTTTCAAGTGTTTGAAGACCATCGAACTATCTAAATAATTTGCTTAAAAACTTGAAAACAGGGAAGCACCGGCGCGCAGGCAGGCCCGGGCGGCGGAGGCACCAGCACGCAGGCAAGTCCGGGCGGCAGAGGCACCGGCGTGCAGGCAGGCCCGGGTGGCGGAGGCACCGGCAGTCAGGCCCGGCAGGCAGGCCTAGGCGGCGGAAACACCGGCGCGCAGGCAGGCCCAGGTGGCGGAGGCACCGGCAGGCAGGCCTAGGAGGCGGAAGCACCGGCGCGCAGGCAGGCCCAGGTGGCGGAGGCACCGGCAGGCAGGCCTAGGCGGCGGAAGCACCGGCGCACAGACAGTTCCGGCCGGCGGAGGCACCGGGAGGCAGGCCTGGGCGGCGGAAGCAACGGCGCGCAGGCAGGCCCGGGCGGCGGAGGCACCAGCACACAGGCAAGTCCTGGCGGCAGAGGCACCGGCGCACAGACAGGCCCGGACGGCGGAGGCACCAGCACGCAGGCAAGTCCGGGCGGCAGAGGCATCGGCGTGCAGGCAGACCCGGGTGGCGGAGGCACCGACAGTCAGGCCCGGCAGGCGGGCCTAGGCGACGGAAGCACCGGCGCGCAGGCAGGCCCGGGTGTCGGAGGCACCGGCAGGCAGGCCTAGGCGGCGGAAACACCGGCGCACAGACAGTTCCGGGCGGCGGAGGCACCGGCAGGCAGGTCCGGGCGGCGGAGGCACTGGATACAGGATAGTGCGGGCAAGAAACAGTGAAGCCTGCACTGAGAACAGATTGCCCCGCTACAATTAAATCAAACCCAATAGATAGCATCGGTAAGAGGAGATGGGCAGACGCCAAGGCAAGAATTCACCCAACAATCTGAAAAACAACATGAAAACACCAGAACCCAATGATCTTACAACACAAGGACTTGAACACCCTATCACAGGAGAAGAGGAAAAAACTGACTTTTTGAAAGCAATAGAGTCCCTTAAACAACATGTAAAAAACGCCCTCATAGAAATGGATGAGAAGTATAACAAAAAGTTTGAAGAAATGAGTAAATACGTAAATGATACCCTGGGAAGCCAAGAAAAAACGATCAAACAGGTAATGGAAACAGTCCAAGAATTGAAAACTGAAATGGAAGCAAGGAAGAAAACACAAACTGAGGACCAGCTGGATATGGCAAATATAGGTCAACGAGCAGAGACTACAGAAACAAGCATAATCAATAGAATACAAGAGATAGAAGAAAGAATCTCAGATTCTGAAGACAACATAGAGAAAATAAACGGACTGATCAAAGAAAACACCAAAACCAACAAATTCTCATCACAAAACATTCAGAAAATATGGGACACAATAAAAAGACCAAACCTAAGAATAATAGGGATAGAAGAAGGAGAAGAGGCACAGCTCAAAGGTCCAGAAAACATTTTTAACAAAATTATGGAAGAAAACTTCCCCAACATAAAGAAAGATATTCCTTTGAATATTCAAGAAGCATACAGAACACCAAACAGACTGGATCAAAAAAAAAGTCCCCTCGCCATATAATAATCAAAACACAAAACATACAGATTAAAGAAAGAATATTAAGAGCTGCAAAGGAAAAAGGCCAAGTAACTTATAAAGGTAAACCGATCAGACTTACACCTGACTTCTCTATGGAAACCATGAAAGCCAGAAGGTCCTGGATAGAGGTACTACAGAAACTAAGAGACCATGGATGCAAACCCAAACTACTATACCCAGCCAAGCTATCGTTCACTATCAATGGAGAAAACAAAACATTCCAGGATAAGAACAAATTTAAACAATACGTTGCCACAAATCCAGCCCTACAGAAAGTAATAGAAGGAAAATCACAACCCAAGGAATCCAACATTGCCAACACTGCCTACAATAACCCAGGCATCTAGCGACCCTTCAACAGCACAACTCAAAGAAGGGAGACACACAAACTCTTCTACCAAAAGCAGTAAGAATAACCGGAGTTAACAACCACTGGTCATTAATATCACTTAATATTAATGGTCTCAATTCACCAATAAAAAGGCACAGGCTAAGAGATTGGATACGAAAACAGGATCCAACAGTCTGCTGTTTGCAAGAAACTCATCTCAACCACAAAGACAGGCATCTACTCAGAGTAAAGGGTTGGGAAAAGGTTTTTCAAGCAAACGGTCCTAAGAAAAAAGCAGGTGTGGCCATACTAATTTCTAACAAAACTGACTTCGAACTAAAATCAATCAGAAGAGATCGACAGGGACACTTTATACTCATAACAGGAACGATTCAGCAGGATGAAGTCTCAATCCTGAATATCTATGCCCCTAATATAAAAGCACCCACTTATGTAAAAGAAATATTGCTAAAACTCAAGGCAGACATCAAATCACACACACTAGTAGTAGGAGACTTCAACACACCTCTCTCACCAATGGACAGGTCAATCAGACAGAAAACTAATAGAGAATTAAGAGAATTGTTGGAGGTAATGAATCAAATGGACTTAACAGACATCTATAGAACACTCCACCCAAATAGGAAAGAATACACCTTCTTCTCTGCAGCTCATGGAACCTTCTCGAAAATTGACCACATACTTGGAAACAAAGGAAACCTCCACAGATACAAAAAAATATCAGTGTCCACCTGTGTCTTATCAGATCACCACGGATTAAAGTTAGAAGCCACCAACAAAGCTACCCCCAGAAAGCTGACAAACTCATGGAAACTGAACAGTCAACTACTGAACCACACCTGGGTCAAGGAAGAAATTAAGAAAGAAATTAAAGTCTTCCTTGAATTTAATGAAAACAAAGAGACAACATACTCAAACCTATGGGACACGATGAAAGCAGTGCTAAGAGGAAAGTTCATAGCACTAAGTGCCCACTTAAAGAAAACGGAGAAAGCATACATTGGGGACTTAACAGCACACCTGAAAGCTCTAGAAAAAAAGAAGCAGACGCGCCCAGGAGGAGTAGAAGACTGGAAATAATCAAACTGAGGGCAGAAATCAACAAAATAGAAACACAGAAAACAGTCCAAAGAATCAATGAAACAAAAAGTTGGTTCTTGGAGAAAATCAACAAGATTGACAAACCCCTATCCAAACTAATTAAACGACAGAGAGAGAACACGCAAATAAATAAGATCAGAAATGAAAAGGGGGACATAACCACAGACACAGAGGAAATTCAGAGAATCATTAGATCTTACTACAAAAGCCTGTATGCCACAAAACTGGAAAATGCAAAAGAAATGGACACTTTTTTAGATAAGTACCATATACCAAACCTAAACCAAGACCAGGTGAACGATCTAAATAGACCTGTTAGTCACGAAGAATTAGAAACAGTTATCAAAAATCTCCCTTCCAAAAAAAGCCCAGGGCCAGATGGTTTCAATGCAGAATTCTACCAGAACTTCCAAGAAGAGCTAATACCTATACTTCTTAATGTATTTCACAATATAGAAACAGAAGAGTCATTGCCAAATTCCTTTTATGAAGCTACAGTTACCCTGATACCAAAACCACACAAAGACCCAACCAAGAAAGAGAATTACAGGCCTATCTCACTCATGAACATCGACGCAAAAATTCTCAATAAAATACTGGCAAACCGAATCCAAGAACACATTAGAAAAGTTATCCATTATGATCAAGTAGGCTTCATTCCAGAGATGCAGGGCTGGTTCAACATATGCAAATCTATCAATGTAATCAACCATATAAATAAACTGAAAGAAAAAAACCATATGATCATTTCATTAGATGCTGAAAAAGCATTCGACAAAATTCAACACTCCTTTATGATAAAGGTCTTGGAGAGATTAGGGATACAAGGGGCATACCTAAATATAATAAAAGCTATTTACAGCAAGCCGACAGCTAACATTAAATTAAATGGAGAAAAACTCAAAGCCATCCCACTAAAATCAGGAACACGACAAGGATGTCCACTCTCTCCATAACTCTTCAATATAGTGCTTGAAGTTCTAGCAATAGCAATAAGACAACATAAGGGGATCAAGGGTATCCGTATTGGAAAGGAAGAAGTTAAGCTTTCATTATTTGCAGATAATATGATAGTATACATAACCGACCCCAAAAACTCTACCAAAGAACTCCTACAGCTGATAAACACCTTTGGTAATGTGGCAGGATACAAAATCAACTCCAAAAAATCAGTTGCCTTCCTATACACTAAGGATAAGGAAGCAGAGAGGGAAATCAGAGAAGCATCACCTTTCACGATAGCCACAAATAGCATAAAATACCTTGGGGTAACTCTGACCAAGGAAGTGAAAGATCTATTTGACAAGAACTTTAAGTCTTTGAGGAAAGAAATTGAAGAGGACACCAGAAAATGGAAGGATCTCCCTTGCTCTTGGATTGGGAGGATCAACATAGTAAAAATGGCAATTCTACCAAAAGCAATCTATAGATTCAATGCAATCCCCATCAAAATCCCATCAAAATTCTTCACAGATCTGGAGAAGACAATAATCAACTTTATATGGAAAAACAAAAAACCCAGGATAGCCAAAACAATCTTATACAATAAAGGATTGTCTGGAGGCATTACCATCCCTGACTTCAAACTCTATTACAGAGCTACAGTACTGAAAACGGCTTGGTACTGGCATAAAAACAGAGAAGTCGACCAATGGAATAGAATAGAAGACCCTGACTTTAGCCCACAAACCTATGAACACCTGATTTTCGATAAAGGAGCTAAAAGTATACAATGGAAAAAAGAGAGCATCTTCAACAAATTGTGCTGGCAAAACTGGAAGTCAATCTGTAGAAGAATGAAAATAGATCCATATATATCACCATGCACAAAACTCAAGTCCAAATGGATTAAAGACCTCAATATCAGTCCAAACACACTGAATCTGATAGAAGAGAAAGTGGGAAGTACTCTACAACACATGGGCACAGGAGAACACTTCCTACGTACAACCCCAGCAGCACAAACACTAAGGACATCATTGAATAAATGGGACCTCCTGAGACTGAGAAGCTTCTGTAAAGCAAAGGACACTGTCACTAAGACAGAAAGGCAACCCACTGACTGGGAGAAGATCTTCACCAACCCCGCAACTGACAAAGGTCTGATATCCAAAATATACAAAGAACTCAAGAAATTAGACCGTAAAAGGTTAATCAATCCAATTATAAAATGGGGCACTGAGCTGAACAGAGACTTTTCAACAGAAGAAGTTCAAATGGCCAAAAGACACTTAAGATCATGCTCAACTTCCTTAGCAATCAGGGAAATGCAAATCAAGACAACATTAAGATACCATCTTACACCGGTCAGAATGGCTAAAATCAAAAACACCAATGATAGCCTCTGCTGGAGAGGTTGTGGAGAAAGGGGCACTCTCATCCATTGCTGGTGGGAATGCAAACTTGTGCAACCACTTTGGAAAGCAGTGTGGCGGTTTCTCAGGAAAATCGGGTTCAACCTACCTCTTGACCCAGCAATACCACTATTGGGAATATACCCAAGAGATGCCCAAACATACAACAAAAGTATATGCTCAACTATGTTCATAGCAGCATTGTTTGTAATTGCCAGAACCTGGAAACAACCTAGATGTCCTTCAATGGAAGAATGGACGAAGAAAGTATGGAATATATACATATTAGAGTACTACTCAGCAGTAAAAAACAATGACTTCTTGAATTTTGCATACAAATGGACGGAAATTGAAAACACTATCCTGAGTGAGGTAAGCCAGACCCAAAAAGAGGAACATGGGATGTACTCACTCATATTTGGTTTCTAGCCATAAATAAAGGACATTGAGACTATAATTCGTGACTCTAGAGAAGCTAAATAAGAAGGTGAACCCAAAGAAAAACATATAAGCATCCCCCTGAATATTAACCTTCATCAGGCGATGAAAGAAGACAGAGACAGAGACCAACATTGGAGCACTGGACTGAAGTCTCACGATCCAAAGGAGGAGCAGAAGGAGAGTGAGCACGAGCAAGGAACTCAGGACGGCGAGGGGTGCACCCACATACTGAGGCAATGGGGATGATCTATCGGGAACTCACCAAGGCCAGCTGGCCGGGGACTGAAAAAGCATGGGACAAAACCGGTCTTGCTGAACATAATGGACAATGAGGACTACTGAGAACTGAAGAACAATGGCAATGGGTTCTTGATCCTATTGCATGTAATGGCTTTGTGGGAGCCCAGGTAGTTTGGATGCTCACCTTAATAGACCTGGATGGAGGTGGGTGGTCCTTGGACCTCCCACAGGGCAGAGAAACCTGCTTGCTCTTTGGGCTGAGGAGGAAGGAAGACTTGATTGGGGGAGGGGGAGGGAATGGGAGGTGGTTGCGGGGAAGAGGCAGAAATCTTTAATAATTAAATTAATTAATTAATAAAAAAAAACAAAAAAACAAAAAATAAAAACTTGAAAACATACCTAATATGACAAGTTTGATTATTATAGATGACTAATTACAAATCTGTATTTTTAAATTATGTATATTTTATATGATCTGCACAAGCACAATACCCCAAACAAGAGTACAAACATACACATAGCATAATAAAATTAACCTTAAATTTGTATCAATTAACCAAAATCTATATCTCTGTAGTGATGAGGAGCCCACTGCCCAGCTAGCTTTACCCAAAATAATTACATGGAAACTGTATTCTTTTGAACACTGCCTGGCCCATTAGTTCCAGCCTCTTATTGGCTAGCTCTTACATATTGATCTAACCCATTTCTAATATTCTGTGTAGCACCACGAGCTGGCTTACCAGGAAAGATCTTAACCTGCATCTGTCTGGAGTGGGAGAATCATGGCGGCTGCCTGACTCGGCTTCTTTCTCCCAGCATTCTGTTCTGTCTACTCCACCTACCTAATTTTCTGTCCTATCAGGGCCAAGGCAGTTTCTTTATTAATTAACCAATGAAAGCAACAGATTAGAAAGAAATCACTCCCACATCATTTCCCCTTTTTCTGTTTTAACAAAAAAGAAGGCTTTCATTTTAACATAGTAAAATTACATATAGCAAAACAGTTATCAAGCAAGAATTACAGTTATAATATTTAGATCTATTTTATCTTTTATCATAACTAAGGAAAACTATAACTATGAATATTCATTCTTCAACTCCATCAAAGACTCCAGAAGGATATAATATTACCTAAGTAAACAAGAAATAAGCAATTTCTAAACTCTAGAAATGACAGAGACATTTCGCTGCCTGGACAGTCACCCAAAGTTCCTCTGTACCATTGGGGCATTCATCTTCGGCCTACAGGCCCATAGTATCCAGAAGACATTTCCATGAAGCAGGAAATTCCAAAGACAGTTCAGTCACTATCTGCTGTGTCCTGCAGAATGTCTTGCAAGCTCTTTCATGAATCACGAACCCTGAAAGACCATCTCACCTTTAGGCAAGTTCAGCAGTCCTCTCTCTGCAGGTTCTTTGTGTCCAGTTTATGCATCAGTCCATGCAAGAGCAGTTTCTTGCCCAAATGGCTAACCAACTCCATGAGGAGCCTCTTTGATGCCCATCTTCCTCTTGAAGTAGATTGGTGCTGCCAGGAGCAGACGTGTCTCATTGTCATGAAAAATTCTGTTATTAAAATATTAAATGCCATATTCTGTGGTCTTTGAAAGATATGAAGAATGCCTATCTAACTGAAATATATCTCTATATATCCAGAAAATCTAACTAACATGACTACAAGCTTGACTATTACTGATGATTATCCATTAACAACCTATATTTCCTAATTATACATTTCATTTTAAAATGAACTACACAATCACAATACCTTAATAAAGATCAGAAATACATATACATATAACAAAATTGACCTTAAAATCCATACCAATGCAAATTATTCATACCTATGTCATATCCCCCTTTAAATGTAAAAGAACATTTATAAACAATATTTGGGAATATGGGCACAGTTTTTTCTCTCCAAACTGCTTTCTGCTGAATGGAGGCGCTGTCAATCAGACCGTTTAGGGTGTAACCTGTATGCCAGGTTTATCTCAGTGGGCAGTTGACTGAAGCAATTTTTTGAGGGTGTTCACAGCAACCTTTCAGGAGGGCGTGGTCTATCATACCATATTGGGATAGAAGCAATCCACATGGTCTCATTCTCTGTGAAAACAAAAGAAGACCCTCTCCAAAGCATCATATTCTTAGACCCATATTCTGAAATCATAATGCCCTTATGATATCCATTCTGGTTCCACTTGGCAGCCCATATAATGAAATGTCTCTCTGTACTTAGCTCCTTTACAGTCAAAAATTTTAAAGAAAACACAATAATACAAAGAATCCAGACTCTCTGTGAATTTTCCATTTTTACGTGGCTTATTTTTCTTTATTTCTCTTAATCTATAACTATCTGTACTCTGTCTCTTTAAAGACTTTGCCCATTTTTTAAAAAACCATTAACTTTATTTTCTATATTCTTTTTTTTTCTTTTCTCTCCCAAGCCTACATACATTTATCCAACACTGTGACTCATTTATTGATCTTCTATCTCTGAAATCTTTTCTATTGTGAATCTGTAATTTTTTTACTATCCAGGAGCATTTAAACACTTCTTAAAAACTTAAGTTGTACCATGTAAAAGTAATATGGTACCTCCTGTGTCCTGCCCAGTCTAAACCTTGACTGCGCTGTTATTACAGTAATTATGGTAGTTCCTGCCTGAGACCAGCACAGTTCAGCATGGCAGAGCTGAGCAGCTCCTGCCTCAGAGCCATTTGGTGCCCCTGAGCCACACATAGTTCCAGGCACACAGCAGTCCACATTGCCATAGCACTTTACTCCAAATGCTCCATTTAAAAGCTCTGTCTCCCACAGACAGAGATCGCAATGGCAGCACAGCCCAGAAAGCTGGCATTTTAAAACAGCCAGTGTTTTCCTACTGCTGAGTCAGGACAATTTCTTTGCAGCAAGCCACCCATAAACAGCACAAAGCTGTCTTAAATTCTCTCTTTGGACGGTGGTGGCGCACGCCTTTAATCCCAGCACTCGGGAGGCAGAGGCAGGCGGATCTCTGGGAGTTCGAGGCCAGCCTGGGCTACAAAGGGAGTTCCAGGACAGGCTCCAAAGCTACAGAGAAACCCTGTCTCGAAAAACCAAAAAAAAAAAAAAAAAAAAATTCTCTCTTTGTCCTTTTTAAGCCCTCTCAGGTTTTATGTGGAGTTCATTAGCACGTTGGGTGCCACTCTGTAGTGATGAGCGGCAGGCTAAGTTCCTGGCACCCGGCCACCTGCACGGCTAGCTTTATACCCAAAATAATTACACGGAAACTGTATTCTTTTGAACACTGCTTGGCCCATTAGTTCCAGCCTCTTATTGGCTAGCTCTTACATATTGATCTAACCCATTTCTAATATTCTGTGTAGCACCACGAGCTGGCTTACCAGGAAAGATCTTAACCTGCGTCTGTCTGGAGTGGGAGAATCATGGCGACTGCCTGACTCGGCTTCTTTCTCCTAGCATTCTGTTCTGTCTACTCCACCTACCTAATTTTCTGTCCTATCAGGGCCAAGGCAGTTTCTTTATTAACCAACGAAAGCAACAGATTAAAAAGAAATCAATCCCACATCATACCACTGTAAAATATTTTGAGATTTGTAGTTGTTTTCTTGGATTAAAGTAGATTCAATAATCTACCCTTTTATCTCATCATTTTCATATAATATCACCTTTTTTTCCTTTAGAAGGAAATCTTTGAATTTAACTATTCTGTCTAGCTTTTTTTCAGACTATGATCAATATCAACAAGAACTAACTCCCCTTAAATGATTACAAACACCAATAACCCAACTTTTGGGAATATGGGCATTGTTTTTTCTAAACTGCTTCCTGTTGCTTGGGGGCACTGGGATCTATGGGGAAGACTTAAGAACGTCAGGATAATTAAGTCTTGGCTGGTGTATTCTGTGAGGCTGGACCATCTCAATTAGTATCCCTGAAGCTGTTTTGGATGCTGAATCACCTGAACCATCTGTTTTTATTGGTGTCTTGTCCACTTGCTCTGAAAATACATAAACTTTAAAGGTAACATACATTAATGTATTAATACAAGTATAGACTGTGTGTTGTACACAAGTTAGTCAAAGATGATTTTTTGTTTTATGTCTGAGTATGTAAAATATACATTATGTGTTCTGTAGGTTTTCTGGGTTTATTTCTTTATGCCGATAGCCAGAATTTTCAAGGCATCTTCCTTGATCAAACCTGATTCATATCAACCTGGAATGAATCCATAGCCTCTCATTTCCTGTGGAAATAAAAGCATAATCTCTACTCCAAAACAATACACCTTTCTACTTCTATTTTGAAGTATACTTTAAATATATAAATTGGCTTCATCTAACAACTTTCATAATCCAGTCTCTTAGCAGCTACCACTTATTCATCAGCAGTCAAAAAGTTCAAAGACAGCACAATAACATTCAGAATCCAGACTCTCTGTGTATTTCCCATCTTTATGTGGCTTATTATAATTTTTATTATTTTATTACTTTTTAATGACTTTATTTTTTTAAACTATTTTTTTTCATGACTGTCTATATCCTATTTCTTTTCTCTCCCAAGCCTATGTACATTTTTAAGTACACTGTAATCTCTTTAGAGGCTTTTTCCATCTGGATCTGTCTTTTCTTTTCTTTTTTTCCGTTTGTTTTTTGAAAAAAAAAAAAAAAAAAAC
Source organism: Chionomys nivalis (assembly GCF_950005125.1). NCBI lineage: Eukaryota > Metazoa > Chordata > Mammalia > Rodentia > Cricetidae > Chionomys > Chionomys nivalis. The sequence continues at coordinate 72,935,334 of NC_080112.1, read as the reverse complement.
AGGGTTTTTATGTGTAGCTTTGGAGCCTGTCCTGGAATGCACTCTGAAGACCAGGCTGGCCTCAAACTCACAGAGATCTGCCTGCGTCTGCCTTCTGAGTGCTGAGATTAAAAGTGTGTGCCACCACTGCCCAGCTTGGATCTGTCTTTACTGTGTATCTGTAACCTTTTATGTCTCTATGAGCAAAACTTAAACATGCCATAGGGCTTAGTTCATGGTGTTCTGGCAGGGCTCACTCTGGTGGCTTAAGCCAGCAAGCAGCAGCCAGGAAATGCCTCTCTGCACCATAGCCCATGTGAGAGATTGTGGGACTAGGAAACTATGTTTGGCTCCGTTTTTGTGTGTTTGGAAACTTTTCTTAAGCTTTTTTAGGATTTATGTGGATATACATGGCCTCACCACATGTACTTCCAGCACTTGGGAGGTAAGGGCAATCTGGGCTACATGAGACACAGTCTCAAAAGAAAAAAAGGAAGGAAATATGGAAGGAAGGAAGGAAGAAAGGAAGGAAGGAAGGAAGGAAGGAAGGAAGGAAGGAAGGAAGGAAGGAAGGAAGGAAGAAGGGAAGGAGGGAGGGAGGGAGGGAGGGGAGAAGGAGAGATTTGGTCAGAAGAGACTTAATTCCAACAATATTAGGTTGTGAGCTGCATTCCTTCCAACCTCCTCCTTGATGAATTTATTCATTCTTTAAATACTTTTTTAAAGAAAGTGTTGCATAAGGGTCTTAGAACCACTAATTGTCATTCCATTTGACTTTTCTTAGTTGGGTGAGAAGTTGGTGACCTGATTCCATTTCCTTATTTGTGATGTTTCCTCAGAAGTTGTGGCCACAGGGATCATGTTGTTGGTTTGCTGCTGTTTGTAAGGTCCTGGAAGCCCCCTTTTTATTCCCATCCCCCACCGAAAACACCAAACAATCAAAAATCTACAAGCCTTTGAAAGTAAACTTTAGAACAGAAAGATGCCCTTAAATATTGTTTCTTTCCCACCTACTCCTTGGATTGAACTTCTCCAGAAAGTGTCAACCCTAAGGCAACTTTACTGACTTAAGTACAAGGTTTGCCCTCCACCTGCCCAAACTGAAACTCCTGAGTCAATGACCATGGAAAGAGATCAACAAGCCATAGAACCAGACCCATCTTCAACTCTCCACATAGTTCTGCTTGCTTTTAATATTCTTTACTAATGCTCCCTCTCCATTCTCAGGGTTCTCAAGTACACCTTGCCCTCTCCAATGCAATAAATTTATTTGTAAGGGTAAAAGTTCTGGAAGGAGGAAAGAAAATCAAGGTTTACAACTTGACTTCTCCCATGGTCTGTGCTGCAACTGAGGGCCATGTGGATGTCCATGACTGTGCTCCCACAAGAGGCATTGCTGATGTCCACGGTCTGTGCTGCCATCAAGGGCCTTGATGGTGTTTATGATCCATGCTACAGCCAAGGACCATGTTAATATCCATGGTCTGTACCATACTGCTGCCAGAGGCCATGTGCAAGTCCATGATCCATGCTGCAACTGACTATGAAGAGCACGGAAGCTTCCTTTGCAGTGGTAGCAATGACTATAGATTCATAGGTGAGATTGAAAGATACAAAAGACTTCTGTGACAACCTCACCCCTCCCCAAAAATCAAACAATCTGGACAGGAAGCCATTGAAGAGAACTCTTAAAAAATTGTGATATGGAGCCAGCCAGTGGTGGGACATGCCTTTAATCCCAGCACTCAGGAGGCAGAAGCAGATGTATCTCTGTGAGTTCAAGGATAACCTGGTCTACAGAGATAGTACCAGAACAGCTGAGTCTATACAGAGAAACCCTGTCTCAAAAAAGCAAGACAAAAAAACAAAATATGTAATAGTGTAGCTCATCATTTTTCTTTAAGAAGATGGCCACTGGGAGTTTGATCATGCTCCAGTGAGTATAAAGGTAACAAAAATTAAACTTAATATATATTTTTCTTCTTTTTTTGAGGGGAGGTTACAAGGGTGGAGGGTGGGCCTGGGAGGGCTGGGAAGTGATGTGATCAGGGTGCTTGATGTGAAATCCCAAAATCAATACAAAAATGTGTGAAAAATAAAAGATAAAACAAATTGAAAATATGTGTATGTAGTACCTTTGTTTCTCTGAAGGAAGGAGGCAGATCTAAGTTACTTTTAATATAATTAATTTTTCTAGTGTAAAGGATGGGGGCTGTGTGCATGGGACTGACCTAGGCACTCTGAATGCATGTTACAGTTCTGTAGCTTGGTCCTATTGTGGAACTCCTAAAAGTAGAGCAGGGGCTGGCACGGGCTCTTTTTACAGGCCTTTGGGACCCTATTCCTCATACTGGGTTACCTTGCCCAGCCTTGATACATGGGGAGGTGCTTAGTCTCACTGCAACTTGATATGCCATGTTTTGTTGATATCTCTGGGATATGTACCCTTTCCTGAACAGAAACAGAGGAAGAGTAGATTGGGGGTGGGAACAGAGTATGTGGGGGGGGGACTGTAAGGAGAGGAGGGAGAGGAGACTTCAGCCAGGATGTGAAAAAAAAAAAGAAAAGAAAAGAAAAGAAAGAAAGAAAGAAAGAAAGAAAGAAAGAAAGAAAGAAAGAAAGAGAAAATAGAGGTTGTGAACTATTTTCCCCCATGCTTGGTAATTTGCATATAGAACAAATATGAATAAAAGTGCACAATGCTTTTTTTAAAAACTTGGCTTCTCCACTCACTAGTTTAGCAACTTGGAGAAAATAATTTTACTTTTTTGATATTCAATTGAAGAATAGGGATGATAATTCCTAGTCTAATAGCCTTAGAAAACTGATGTAGAGATAAAATAAGATACCTACTATGAAGCTATTTTGTGAAGAGTCACTCGTAACGCACATGTGAATAGTGAGTTTTACCTCTCATTGGATACTGGTATTCTGAAAGCACATCTCTTAAAAGAAGGCCATAACAAGCTGGCCTTGGTGGGAAAACAATGGGGGAGGGCACAAAGGTGTATAGGAAGGGAAGAGTTTGAGTACAGGAAGAGTTGTGGAAGGAAGGGTGAATATGATATAATAATAACAAGAAGAAGAAGAAGAAGAAGAAGAAGAAGAAGAAGAAGAAGAAGAAGAAGAAGAAGAAGAAGAAGAAGAAGAAGAAGAAGAAGAAGAAGAAGAAGAAGAAGGTTCTGGGGAAGCATTTATGTGGCTTAGGATGTGACGAAAGCTTCACTACTGTGGCAACATTTGAGCTAGACCTGGAAGAGATGTGATATTTTTATGATGTAAAAAGGGAGATGAATCATCTCTCAGAATGGCCACAAGTAAAAGATAACAGTTCTTAAAGGATAATGAAATGTTTGGTAAACCTGAGCAAAAGTAATCAATCTTTTAATCATGAAATGAACTAGAAGCACAGTGTCCTTTGCTCCATGCATCAGTTTCTTTTCTTGTTGCTGGGATTACACCTGGCAAAAGCAACACAATAAGTGTTTCTTTCCTGCTCCTAGTTTGGAGGTGTAGTCGGTGATGCCAGGGAAGTCATGTGGCAGGGGTGTAAGGAAGCTAGTCATATTGTATCTTCAGGAAGGAAGCAGAAAGAGACGAATAGTGCTGCTTGATTCCCTTTCTCCCCTTATTCAGTCTGGGACTCCAACCTGTGGGGTGATGCCTCTGAAATTAGAGTGGGTTACCCCTCTTCAAGTGAACCTTTTTAGAAACACCTATGTAGACAGACCGGGAGGTGTTTCTATAGTGATCTATCCAGTCGAGATGGCAATGGAAATTAACTATCACAACTCCATCCTTGACACAAGTACATGACTTTAAATTATAGAATTTCACCTTTAACCCCTGAAATCTCATTTTCACTTTATAATGCAAAATGCATTTAGTCTTTCTTCCATAGTCTTTAACAGTCTCACATAGTTCAAAAGTCCAATGTCTCTTTTAAGACTTGAGGCAATCTTTTGACTGTGAGCTTCTGTAAAATAAAAATGTTACGTGTTTCCAATAAACAATGGTACTGAATAAATATTGCCATTGCAAAAAAGGAAATGGAAGGGTGGCATGGAAAAACCATGCTGCTATATGACCATTATAGTCATTATAACTCTGATGTAGGAGGGTCTTCTGTCTATGTGTTACTTTCATTTGTTAATAAAGAAACTGCCTTGGCCTTTTGATAGGCCAGCTCTTAGGAGGGTGGAGTAGGCAGAACAGAATTCTGGGAGGAATAAAGCAGAGTCAGGCAGACGCCATGTTTCTCTTACCCAAGACAGACAATAGTTAAAATCTTCCCAGTAAGCCACCACTTTGTGGTGGTACATAGATTATTAGAAATGGGTTAATCAAGATATGAGAGTTAGCCAATAAGAGGCTAGAACTAATGGGCCAGGCAGTGTTTAAATGAATACAGTTTTGACGTAATTATTTCGGGTGTAAACTAGCTGGAGAGCTTGGCTGCAGGATGCGGCTCAAAGCTCCAATCACTACATAACTCCGTTACAACTATTTTTATATACGCATGTGTACATAATTTCAAGCAAATTCTATAGCATATTTCAAAGGCCTTTAATGTTAGTTAACCCTCCCTATATTTCCTCTTCTAACTACCCTTCCATTCTCCTGACCCCATTTAATTATTCCTATTTCATTAATCTACTTTTCCCATTTATATCATTGTATTCTATGTTCCATCCCTGAAAAGATCCCATTGTTTCCCATAGCCCCTTATTAGTTTCCTAATCTCTATGAATATTCCAAATGAAATACACATATCTGAATATTGAAAGCTAATACCCACATAGGAGAGGAAATATGTGTTGATTTTCTGGGAATAGGTTGCTTCACTTATGGTGAAAGTTTCCAGTTTCATCCATTTTCCTGTGAATTTCATAATTTTATTCTTCTCAATTGCTGAATAGAATTTTGTCATATAAATGTACAACATTTACATTGTCCATTAGTCATTGGATGGACATCTATGCTGCTTCTATTTCATGACTAATATGAGAAAATCAGTAGTAAACATGGTAAAACAAATGAAATCCATACCTGGCACTGTTAATGGGGTCAACAACCTACAGCTAGACATGTCATAGGCCCTAGGGAAGAACCTAATATTGTTATTCTGCAAAATGTATATATATATATATAGTATTAAAATGACTCCTATTGACTTATTCCTATACCCATAAATTGAGACACAGGCTGGCTTAATGAATTAAGAAACAAAACCATCTATTTGCCATCTACCAGAAATTCAGCTTTAAAGATAAGCACTGCCTTTGAGTGAAAGGATGGACAAAATATTTCAATCAAATGGGACCAGGGAATAAGCAGATTTTACTGTCTTAGTATATGACAAAGTAGACTTCAAATGAAAACCAAGCAGATGAGATAAACAAGGAAATCCCACTCTAATCAAGGGAACAGTTAAACAAGAATAAATTACAATTTTAAACATATATGCACTAAACTCTGATGGATCTATTTTCACAAAAAGTGAACTTAGAATTAAAGATAAAGAGTAGCATCAACCTATTAATGTTAGTTGATTTCAATATCCTACTTTCTCCAATAAACAGATCATATGGACATAAAAACAGGCAGAGAGACATCAAGATGATGTCATATATCTGATGATATCACATATCAAGTGGACTTAACAGATACATACAGAATATTCCATCCAAACCCCAAGGAATTCATATTCTACTCAAAATCCATGGAAGTTTCTGTAAAATAGAACACATCCTGTAACACAAAACAAATATTTACAAAATCAGAAAGATTGAAATAACTCCATGAATCCTATCTGACAATAATGCAATAAAACTTAAAATTAGCAACAAATAAATATCTAGTAAATATAAACACACGTAAAGATTGAACAACTCATTACTGAATGGATCAAAAAAAAAACTTCAAGAAATAAATTAAATTTTCCTGAAACCAAATGAAAATGAAGCACAACACAGGAAAAAAAAAACACCTATGAGACATAAAAAGCAGTCCTATGGGAAAAAATATAAAGCTTTAAGTGACTACAATTTTTATTAAGAATTTTTTAATACAATCTTTTCTCATTTTACATAGCTATCCCCGATCCCACTCCCTCCCCTTCTCCTGCCCCACCCTTCCCCATAGCCCCCATCCACTCCTCAGAAAGGTAAGGCTTCCCATGGAGAGTCAACGAAGTCTGGCATTAAGTGCCTACATTTAAAAATCAGAAAGAACCCAAATAAAAGACTTAATGGTGAAAGAAAACTTTTGGAACAACAAAAACAAGTAAAACCCAAACACAGTAGACTGCAAGAATTAAATAAAAATTAGAGTAGAAATGAATGAAATAGAAGCAATACAAAGAATCAGTGAATCAAAAAGCTGGTTGTTTGAGAACATAAACAAAATTGATAGATCCTTGATTCAACTAACCAACAGAAAAAAAGAGAGGACCCAAATCAACGGATTCAAAAATAAATAGGGAAACATTTTTACCAATGAATTTTTAAATTCATCCAAACTACAAAAGTTAAAGCAAGAAGAGATCAGCCACCTAAACAGACCTATAGCAAATGAGGAGATTGAAACAATAATAAAAAGGCTTCCAACTAAAGAGTCCAAGCTCTTAGATTCGTAGTTGAATTCTATCAGACTTTCGAAGAAGATCTCCAGCCAATTCTTTTTAAATTATACAAACAAAACAGAAGGAATCAGTCTAGTAGCAAAACCAGGTAAGGATATAACAAAAAAGAAAACTACAGGCCAGTATCCCTTATTGAGTATAGATTTAAAATAATAGAAGGTAGGGTGGTATAGAGGCATATCCTTGGATAGAAACGAAGAGACTAAGAACTAAACTGGGTCCCATTCACACTATGACCTTGGGCAAGCGGATTAACATCTCAGGAAGTTTCAACAAAATACTCCCTTTGACTCCTCCTCCATCCAGAAAGAGGCCTCAGGAAAAGTGCATTTAATCAGGAACAGAGGGAACTCTGTAAATATGTACTGAAGGAGAAAAATAAACCGCCTCTTCTATGTCCTTCCACTCTAGCCAACTCCCTCACCTCTGCCCCTTGTACCCTTGCCCCTGCTCCATTTGAGTGATTTTTTTTCACAGTCCTTTTAACTAGCTTCCCTTATCTGCAGGGTCAGCAAGTTGCACTTGAAACTTGGCCTCTGGGCCAGAGCATACTGGTCACTGTCTTCCAACTTGGCTGCTGACACCTGATTCTGGTCCAAAGCCCAACACTCTCACTTCACTATCTTATGCTATGTAGGATCTTCCTTGGGCAGCAGACGTTGAGGCTTTTATGATCCTGGGACTGTGACTATCTTGGAGTCTGGGAATTCCTTCTCAAGGTAATACATGCACTATTGGAGAGTACAAGCAACAAAAACTCTACCCCAGCCCTCTCTGTGCTACCCTGAGCCTCACCCAGCACTAACTACTCCTGGGTCTCCCTCACTGCCCTCCTGAGCCTTTGTAGCAGTATGTTCACTAGCTAGTGCTAGAAGAATTCACCTTCTAGATGTGTGTGAGTCATCTTTTTATCTAGACTGAGAATGCTTAATCCCTAAAGGGCTAAATTTAAGAGAAACAGGTAAAGGGATATTATAATGGAAAACATTTCCTAAACTGACCAAAACAAAATAAAAACCTATCAAGTACATTGCTCCCAAAGCCACAGTTGAAAGAAGCTCCAGCAGGCGGTGAGGAGCATTTCTCTCCTCCTGTCTCTGACACTTCACTTGCTTCTCAAGGTTTGCCATTTTTCATTATCATTGTATAGCCCAACCACTGTAAAACAATGGTCCTACCTCAGACGTTTGCATGTTACATTATGTTACTTTCTATAGCTATTTGCAGTAATTAGAATGGAAACTGGGTAATTTAGATGTCGCTTAAGTAAATCTTTTATTTTCTTTAGGCTTTAGTTTTCTTTATAAAATAAGGAGCTTGGAGCTAGGTGTGCTATTAAGTGGCTATAATCCCAATACTTGGGAGGCTAAGGCAGAAGTATCATGAGTTCAAAGCTAGCCAGGGCTATACAGCAAGTTCCAGACCAACCTGAGCTACAGCGTGAAACTCCAGTAGATGTTCCCACATCTCTGAAGAAAACTGATTTTCCCTTCACCAGGAACCAATAGGGGTGCAACTTAACGTTGTAACCCTAGCCCTTACCACTAGGTGGTGGCTTGAGTCCCTCCCACATCCACGCTGATATTTTGACTGACTTGATCTTGTGCCAGTCTTGTGCATCCAGTCCCACCTACCAGGAGTTCATGTGTGCAACTATACTCTTGTGTCTGGCAAACACTGGTTTGCTACTGATAGCTGCTTTCTTGGAGTCTTACAATCTGCCTACTCCCTCTTGCATGATGACTCCCGAGTCGGCGATGGGGGGTGTGTGATATAGATATCTCATTTAAAGGCAAGATTCTCAGTCAGTACCAACTTGGTTTTTCTAGGTATGTGTTGTCTTCAGCAATAGGGTCTTACCATCAAGTTATAGAGGGTAACCAAGAGTAATAATGGCAATATCCCGTAATGTTTGGGGGCCCCTATAGGACTCCATTGATCAACAACTCAAAAAGAGGTAACCCGTATGTGGTACCAGGAATTTTATTCATGGTGGGAATGCCAAACAGGTGACACCCACTGTGAAAGCCAGTGTAACAATTTCTCAAAAAACTATAAATAAAACTACATATGATCCAGCTATATCACTCTTTGGTCTCTATCTTCTGCTACAGAGATATTTACTCATTCATGCTCATTGCTGCTCTGTTTACAATAGCCAGGAAATGTAAACAGTCTAGATGTCCATCAATAAATGAATGGTTAATGAAAATGTGCTTTATATACACAATGGAATATTCTTCCACTGTGAATAAAAATGGAATTATGAAATTCACAAGTAAATGGATGGAACTAGAAATAATTCTAAGTGAGTTAACCCAGACCCAGAAAGAAAAACACAACATGTTCTCTCTCATGTATGGATGCTAGTTTTGAATCTTTAGAAATGTATTTAAGTTAAAATATCTACAGAGAGCAGGAAACCAGAAAGGAGCCACGGAGATGTTCAAGGAAAGGGGACAGAATGAAGGTACTATGAAGGGGGAAAGAGAAGTAACAGAACAGGAAGGGCTAGGTAGGGGCGGAAGGGGAAAGTAGAGGAAGAAATATGGTAAAGGATAACTAGCACTAAAGACTGTAGAAACTTCCTGAAATATATGCTTATATAGGATCTAAACAGAGTTAATAATTATTTCTTGAGTGAATGGAAGGCATAAGTTAGCAAAAGGTTAAAGAACCCCATCTTTCCATTTCTTCCTCAAATATAATCAATAAACTAATCCACCATTTCACTCTTTCACTTCAGGCTTTGCTCATGCTAGCCCTGAAGGGGTTAAGTATTTCCTACTTCTTTCTTTTCATAATGCCCCTGCTGCTTCTATTATCTTTTCCCCTCCATAGCTACTCTAATAATAGCTTCACTATTGAGCAGACTGCCTCTCCTTGGCATTCAGGAAGCAGGCTCCGTGCATATGGTCAATTGATTCGTTTTTAATGCACCTATTATTATGAATTGCCTTCTGGCTCGAACTGAAACCAAACTATGCCCAGTATCTTTTCTCTTCCATACTTCCACTTTGGCCATCAGAAGGTGTCAACATTCAAATTCATTTCCCAGTAATATGGGTTCCCATCAATACCCTTCTTGATTATGGACAATGAAACCAAAATCTTCTCTGCCTTTGGATGTTTTATTGTTGTTGTTACTGACACTGCTAAAGAACCCAAGCTCCTTTTCACAATCGATCCTATTTGGCTATTAGACCCAAGGTAGTGTGGCATCATCAGAACTCTTAGAACCCTTAAGTTATCCTTACAAAGATGAATACGGAAGAGTGAAGGAGGGAAAGACAATGCACTTGCCTTCTTGAGAATAATCTCAATGTACCATCCGTTCTCAAGTACTTAGCACAATGACTTGGACACAGGGCACAGGGATGATATGAAAGGCCCACTGAGTTCTATTTTAGCCAGAAAACTCTGTTGGAGAATAAGAAAAACTTAAGGCAAAGGGGTGTCTTTGACCAAAATAGAAAGCTTGAGCAACAGAAAGGTTTCTTGGGAGCTGTTTAGTCCAGGGAATCCAAAACATCCATCTCCATGCCCATGACAGTCTGACATTCTGTACCTACTGGTGCACAGAACAAAAATGCTATCAACTGATTTCTTTTAAGACTTTTCTCATTAAAGACTATGCTTTTTGTACATTGCTATATTCTGATGCTAAAATATCATTTCATTAATGTCATACTAAGTCATACTAGTGATGATATGTGTTTCCATGTGACATTAAAAGTTGGCATTATGTTGGGGACTTAGACATTGGAGGGAATCTTTACTAGTCTTTAAGATCTAAATGTTGGGGAACCATTGTTTTGGTTCTGTGGTTTCTGTACTTGACAGTACATCAGTATTACTAGAAGCCTTGGTAAAACCATCTGTTTGTAAGCTCCACGTCTAGATATTATGTTCAGAAGCTATTGACTGCAGGGGACCTAGGAGTCAATATTTTACAAAGCCCTCTAAGTGATTCTAATGTAGCTCTGACTTAGGAAAACACCACTCTGTTTTTTCCTCTCTTAAAGGAATGAAAGGCGTAACTGTTTGGAATGATTCCATTGTGGGCTTGAATCTGTTAAGAACAGAAGGGAAATGTGTTGTCTCACTTGGAATAACACTGAAAACCTTCCCTTAGGCTTTTCCATGGTCCATAGCTAGACAAGTCAAATAAAGAGCTCTAAGGGGTATTGGCTACTTACTCATGAACCTGGGCAAAAGAGATGATTCTACAAATAATAAATATTCATTGAAGATCTGTTACCCTGACGTTTGTTAGACAGGTCTGATTTAGAGATTTGCAGGAAAATCACATGCATTTGATGCTTGTTTTCTATACCTCTAACCAATCCAAACCACTTTATAGACATACTATCACCACAGTTTTCTCTCAAAATTGCACCTGTGATGTTACTCACGGACTCAAAAATCTTCACTGGCATTCTTGGGTTAACTTTCTGTTATGCATGGTGAATACTCAAGGATCATCAACTCTTAAGGAAGGAAGGGTTGCTGCAGCCCAAAGTTTCCGAGATTTTACTTCATAGTCATGTGATCCCACTGCCTTTGGCCTGTGTTATTATAGTAGATCCTAGAGTAAGCACATGGCAGAAAAAGATGTTTACTTTATAGTAGCCAGAAAGCAAAAAGACAAGGAGAAGTCACAGTCCCAATATCCACCTCAAGGGCATGCTCCCAATGACTTAAATAGTGCCACAAGCTGGCAACCAGGTCTTTAGCACACTTGGTTTTAGAGGATACTAATCATAGCACTTACATATCCCAAGTAAAATCTATAATTCCCAGCATGACATTTACTAATTCTGTAGAGTAGATAGAACTTCATATTGAAGATAAAGAAGCAAATTGTTTAAGGTCACACATGCTGGAATAGTATAACCATCATTAGAATTCAGGTCTCCGCATACCAGTGCTCTAGCTGTTAAAAAAATACCTGTGCCTTCTAAAGAGGGGAGGACTGCTTTGTACCTCATGTATTGCTAGAATGATAGGTTACATAACCCTGTCTCCTGGGTGGGGCACATACTTTGAAATCACACAAATGGGCAAAGATACCTGTTCTACCTCTTACTGGCTTTGTAAACTTAACTGACTTGGGCCCTGTTTCCTCATTGCTGTGAATATTATATGAGATCATGTATGTAAAGGGCCTAGCATGGTGCTAGGCTTACAGGAGATTCTCGATGAATGTCACCACCTCCTCCACCCACCACATTCTATTGTAGTAGCCTGAAGAAGCCATTAAAACTAAAAGGGATAGAATTTAGACACCGGGAATGGAGATGAGGGGCAGAACTCTAGGTTTTACTCCGGCCTGGGATTGGAAAGAATCCCAGGGTCTCAGTCAGGTTCTTTCCAAGTGGGTCCCAAGTCTAGATCTCTCCTGGGGGAGCAGCTGGCAATGTGAGTGGTAAGCCCTCCCTGGCTGTAAAGCACACCTTAAGACTCAGTACTCAGCATGTCTATGATTTCTCATTCTTCATGGCTGAAGCCTTGTGGGGTTTTATTAAAATGCAAGTGTTCCCTGGGAGAAGCATCATACATATTAACTTTTTGGCCTGATTAACTTTCACTTTCCTCTTTATATGAGTAGATTCTGTGTCCCTGTACCTTGGGGTCAGGGCATGCTCTAAGGAAACCACCTCCATGCCACTTGTTAAAAATCCCACTGAATGTTCAAGGCCCATGTCCTACATAGCCTTCCCCAGAACCCTTCAATAGCTTGGTTAGCTCATTTCTCTCCCCCATCCCAGCAACAAGTTCTAGATCCCTGTGCTGAATCATAGGGAACCCCTGACTTTTCTATGTGAAGACTTACTTTAAATTTTACCTTGTATTTGCCTTGTCCCATGACCTTAGGGCAACAAATGACTGACCTTAGTTTTGCTTCAGTTTGGAGGCCACAAGGAGCAGGTAATAATATTTGCTACCCATCAATAGGGGACCTGCTTTGCTCATTTGCAAAATGATATTCCACAGGCTGGCATGACCCCGTGATCTGTGAATTTGGCTGATTCCTTCATGGAACCACAAGCCACAGGACATCTCTATCCTGACACCCAATTGCGCCTGTCTCATGTGCTTAAAGACTGCATTCATTAGCATCAGATGAAGCCCAGGAGCTGCGTTTCCACCTGTCAGACAGTTTTTCATCTAGCATAAAGGTTAATCAGATGCAAGGTAAAAAGGGATCGGCGTTCACCTCTTGCTAGTGCAAGTGAAGACCCTTAGGAAAAGCAGAGTTGTTTGGAATTACCGCATGGATGAGAGTTGAGCTGGGCACCACTGCTCACCAGCAAGACAGAGTCCCCTTTCCTTTTTCTAGGACTCTGGCACTCCCGTGAGAACAAACCCTCTCTTCCAAGGTAGGGCTGAGGTCTGAGTCTTGGACATTAAGTGAGACTCAAGAGGTTTGTGCCTGAAGTGGGAGTGGGAGAGGGAACTGGGTGGTTAGCAGACATCCCTTTGCATTGGGGGTTTTTCAGAGTACAAGGCACTCGAAAAGCGAAAAGTGGAGGTCCAGGCCCCCTGAAAAGGATGTCAGGGGCCGAAAAGCCCTTGACCAAACTAGCAGCTCCATCTGGACCTCATTTCTTGCTCCTGAGTATGGAACAGAGAGCCAAGAGGAACCTGAACTGAGCTCTGTCTGTGTCCTGCAGGGGGCCTGAGCCGGGCCCCCTCGGGTGCCACTGTACTTCCCTCCTTTCCTGGCCCGGCCCCTGGCCCAGAGTCTGCCCTGGCCAAGCCTAGACCCGGCCCTCTGTGGCTCCTCTGGGCTCCAGGTTGGCGCAAACAAAGCCCTGATTGACTGCCCGGAGGGGCGGGCCTCGCTGCGGGGCCGCCTCCTCCCCTCAGTCCCGCCAGGGATTTGCCGGGAAGCGCGGGGGTAGGGGGCCTGACTCTGAGGGGTGCGCAGGTCAGTGGGGTGTCTGAGTTCCAGGCTTGAGAAGATTATGTGCACCCTCTGTCCTAAGTCCAGGCTGTACCCTCTAGGTCACCCGTCTCGAGTCCAAGTGGGAGCACAAGGACTCCAGAGGACAGGGTGGGGTCTGTCACTGACTAGCTCTTGTCTTGGGGTTCCCAAGACCAGTCTAGTTGCAGGTTGCTTGTAAGCAAGGAGGACGTGAACTCGAAGAACAGACAGGGTCTTCCTTTGAGGCTGGGGCTTGATCAATGTGGGTTCTGAGAACTGCGGGGGAAAGAGGGCAAGGTTGTTTCTGCTCTTTTTGCTAATTTAACTCTTCTTCTAAGCATCTAAACAAGAATAGGATTCAGTAATTTGAAAGAGGAGTTTGGGGGTGGCAGCAGCTCCTAGAGTAGGTAGGCGAGTAAGAAGAGGAGGAAGGGCCGGGAGAAGAGCGAGGTTGTAGCGGCTGCCTGTTGAGGAAGAGGTGGGAGGGAGGAGGAGGGGGAGGAGAGAGAGATGACGTGGGGAGAGGAGGAGGGGGGTTGGACGGGGGAGGAGAAGGAGAGGGCTCGAGGGACCGTCTGTCGCGGGACGGGCTGGCCAGCTTAGGCGCTGGAAGGAGGAGGAGGTAGGGGCTGAGGCAGCGGCGGCGTCAGTGCTCCGAGCGGCAGCAGCAGCAGTAGCGGCAGAAACAAGTACCAGCCAGACAACAGCTCCTCCGGCTCCAGCAAGCCACAGTCAGTCCCCTGGCCGCGATGGCGCTGCCAAGCCCGGCGAGCGAGGAAGCTGAGGGGCCCTGTCAGGAGGCAAACCAGGAATATCAGGAGCCGGTGTGTAGTCCGGTGCCCGACCCGGAGCCCGAGCCTGAGCCAGAGCCTGAGCCCGAGCCGGTGCCTGTGCCCCCGCCCGAGCCTCAGCCTGAGCCTGAGCCTCAGCCCCTACCCGATCCTGCACCCCTGCCTGAGCTGGGGTTTGAGGCTGAGCCCGTGCAAGAACCCGAGCCCACGCCCACAGTGGAGACCCGAGGCACTGCGCGTGGCTTCCAGCCTCCCGAAGGTGGCTTTGGCTGGATAGTAGTGTTTGCAGCCACCTGGTGCAACGGCTCCATCTTCGGCATCCATAACTCTGTTGGGATCCTCTACTCCATGCTACTAGAAGAGGAAAAAGAGAAAAATCGCCAAGTGGAGTTCCAAGCAGGTGAGTGGTCCCACGTGCCCCACCTGGCATTGTGGGCAAGGATGTCTGCCCCCATCGTCACCCCCATACTTCTTGGTCTAAGGCGCCCTTTCAAAGCGCCTTTCTTACTCCTTACCCATGTCCTGCTAGGACATGGATTGCAGGGCTCTGGGCAGCCTGGGCAGTGGAGGGTTCAAGCAGTAGTACCAAGGGTGAGAGCTGGGGCATTCATTGGTTACAGGCAAAGTAATGAACTTTTTGCCCTGGGACAAATCCAGACTCACCTTTTAGATTGTTTAAAGTACTTTGCCCATGTGTGCTGGGGAAAATATTTGCAGGATTTGGGGGCGGAGGTGGGGAGCGAAGTCGTGTAGACACGAGAGAGTAGGAAGATTGAAGGATTCCAAGAGAAGCACGGAACAGCGGGTCTCTGCAGCAGCCCCTGTTCCTTCAGGGGACCAGAGCGGGTTTTCTGTCAAAACCACTTCAGGAATCCTGATGACTCTTCGCTCAGAGTCAAACACATGGTAGGCGTGTGTGTCTGCAGAAGAGAAAGGGAGGAGTGCGGGGGGGGGGGGCGTGTGCGCGCGTCTCTGCCTGCTGTGGGTATGGCCCAGCCAGGCCAGGCGGTCCCCTGCTATTCCCGGGCAGCAAGCGGCTCGCTGTTCACTGGAAGTCGAGCCCCAAAAGAGGCAGGGAGGCGGCAGGAAGAACGGGTCTTGCAGCTCTCTCCACGCCTCAGCTGCGCGGTCTCTGGTGCCCCACCACCTCTGTTATCCGATGGAGGCCTCTTTCCTTCCGAAGTTAGAATGTTTTTTGGCCCCGCCACTCCAGTTTTGACTTGGGAATGACTTGGTCATCCCTAAGATTGGACAGGGTTGGAGACAGAGCCCTAGCCTTCCAGGCACTTGGGTATGGGACCCTGTGTGTGCAGACTCCTTAGCAGGGAGACCCTTCAGAGATCTGGGGAAACAAACTCATTCGCTCTGCAGAAGCCCCTCGGCCGTTGTGATGAGAGTGTTTCTGGAGCTGGCTGAGGGCTTGCCATACCCTTTCATGAAAATCCGTCCCTCTCTTTGGGCTGTCAGGACAGCCAGAAGTGCCCTCACTACCTCAAGTTCCCTACTTGGAAAAAAAAAGTCGAAAACACAGTGTTCTCCTGGAGCTGCGAGGGTCCTCTCTTGCCAACCTCAAAAAGAGGGGACTTGGGGATTATCAAGTGAAATAGAAATCTTGAATTCCGGGATGCCCACTTGAGGGTTGCTTTTAGACACGCCTCTCCCACAGCCTTCAGTTGAGGCCGTGTATTGTTTGCAGTTTTGCTAGACTGTCTGGCAGAAGGGGCTTTGGGACTCTTGTGCCTCAGACCTTGTGACCCATTGGCACAGCTGCAGTGTACAGGCTCCACTTGAGGAGATCTCGAGTGTGCTCAGCGACTGTAAATGGCAGTCTCACAACAGCCTAGGCCATTCCATAACGGAGTGGATGGGTCCCCAGATTCCATGGGACAACTCCTGCTTGGAAGGCTGTGTCTACACTCCCTGGGACCATCTTTTTCCTGCGTTGATGCAGATCAGGGGCTCTTGGGAAAGCAGCCAAGTTAGGCCCACAGGCTGTTGCCTAGGTTACTGGGGGGTGGGCACCTGCTGAGAGTTGCCTTGTGGTTGAAGGCAGGCTAGTGGCCTTCAGGGTCAGTGGCAAAGTTTAGGCGAAACTTAAAGGGAAGCAGTGGAGGCTGAGCTGAAGTTAGGCCCCTGCATTTATGCGATGTGATCTGGATCTGGGGCCTTAGGAACACGCAATAAAACTTGGAAAACCCACTATTTTACCAGGAAGAGGTTCTCTGCTGCGGAACAGACTTCAAAGTAGGTGATCATAGGAGACTCAGGGGGAGGGCTGCTAGGGACTTTCCGGTCAATACCTCACAGTGCAGCCGGAGGGGGTGGTGGTTCTGTGGTCTTCCCAGAGGTGTGGCTAGCGTGTATGCTAACACAGACTAGGTCCTCTGAGGAGTTGTGGTTATTGGTTTAAACTATGGAGAGTATAGGTCAGGAAGAGACAGAAAGGAATTTGGTATGTCCCAAGGGTCTGAGAATACTTTGGCGTGGGTTCTTGCTGTACTATATTGTGATTTCACTGAGGTTCTTTTTGATACTGAGCCTCTCGGGAAAGTCTCGGTTTTTATTTTGGAAGTCAGTAACACCCTACTACATTCTGTATTTTACAGAAACATTTCATTCTCAGCATTACTCTGAGACCCTCAGCTTTCTGAAGCTGCTTATTGATTTGTCTTGTGGGACAAAATCCATGTCATGTCATGCAGCCCTGGGTGGCCTAGAATTTGCTGGGTAGCCTTACACTAGTGGCATTCCTCCTGCCTCCAATTCCCAAGTGCTAGGATTATAGGCAAGTGCCACCATGTCTGTCCCAAGTCACTGTTTAAACCTTGAGATTTCAATTGTCTTTGCCTTTATACACTTTCTTCAGTCTTTCAAAATTCCCTGGCCACCTATGTTACTCACAGCCCTGGTGTATCAAATAAATAGGAAAAGCTTAATATTTTGCTACTATCTTTATCAGCAATTATTTGCCCAATAACCAGTCGGAGGGGGCACTTAAGAAAATTGGTGCATTGCCCGGTTCTATTAATGTGCAGATTTATAATTGGAGGTATTCTGCAATCCAAACTGATTTTGCTTAGGCCTGACACTGACTTCACCATGAAGCTGTGTTGAATCGCTTAATGGGTCTAAGGTTCTGCAGTGCTTAAAGTCCCAGAAAAAGGTAATTTTGATGTCTGATAGAAAGTTCCAAACACGGGTTCTCTGGGCACAGGCCAATGAATAGGTAGAAGGAAAGTGGAATTTAGGTTGTCCTAGAGCAGGTAATATACAATCTTTGTGAATTCTGTGGTTTTGAGGTTCTGGTGTGCCTCCAGCTATATATTTTGTGTATTTCTTCATCTCATTTAAGGGAAGCCAGCTCTCCCTAGGACCTAGGCCTGGGAGACTGGCAGATAAAGGGTTCCTGGAATCCACTAATGAATGAGTACATACCATATTCATATTTTTGGGTCTGGGTTATCTCACTCAGGATATTGTTTTCTACTTCCATCCATTTGCATGCAAAATTCAAGATGTCATTGTTTTTTACCACTGAGTAATACTCTAATGTGTATATGTGCCACACCTTCTTTATCCATTCTTCCATTGAGGGGCATCTAGGTTGGTTCCAAGTTCTGGCTATTAAAAATAATGCTGCTATGAACATAGTTGAACAAATGCTTTTGTAGTATGATTGAGCATCTTGTGGGTATATTCCCAAGAGTGGTATTGCTGGATCCTGAAGTAGGTTGACTCCCAGTTTTCTGAGAAACTGCCACATTGATTTCCAAAGTGGTTGCACAAGTTTGCATTCCCACCAGCAATGGATGAGTGTTCCCCTTACTCCACATCCTCTCCAGCACAAGCTATCATCGGTATTTTTATGGCACTGGGATCTGTCTCTACTACATGTATTAGATTTTTGGGATCCTTTTTTCTTTGGGTGCATACCTTCCTAAGCCTGGATGTAGCGGGGAGGGCCTTGGACTTCCCACAGGGCAGGGTGCCTTGCCCTCTCTTAGGACTGGAGGGGATGGGGGTGAGGGGGTGAGGGAGAGTGGGAGGAGGGGAGGAAGTGAGAATTTTGATTGGTATTATTTATAAAGTAATTTTTAAAAAGAGGGGGAAAGGGTTCCTGGGAGCAATACAAATAACCAAGATTGGTTTAGGGGTAAAAAGGGAAAAAGATCAAGAGAGAAAGGAGCATAGGCTTTTGTAGAAGTAATGTAAACTAGGGCTTTCTACTGCCCAGAAAATGCATCAGCTAGGCCAGGGAATAGCCAGACATTTGGGGTGGAATATATAGAGCAAACATGGTTTCTTGTGACAATAGCTGAGTTTATGATGAGAAAGAAAAGAGATTATTGGTTCCTAGTCCCAACTCACTCTTGAAATCCTAAGTAGAGGCAAGGTTGAGGTTTAAGTTTAACAGATAAGGCAGAATTATCCAGAGTTGCTAACACTGAAGTCAAACTGAAGTCTGTTTTAAAGTGCTTCAGAGTAGCCCAGACCTTGCCCTTTCAACCTTGACTTTCAGTCTACCACAAAGATATGCACGATGAGAAACACTTTTATTGGAGAGTTTATAAGCATAGTCCTTGAAAATTTCTGTGAGAGTCAAGGGCCAGGGCTCTCACTACTAAAGAAGGTAGAAATAGTAAGGAAGGTTCACTACTGGTACAAGTTGGTTTGGGTTGGTGGTCTACCCTGATGGAGACAGAACTTTCTAGGCATAAGAAAGATTAGTCTACTATAGAAACTAGGGATTTCTCCTACCCAGAAAATGCATCAGATAGGACAGTGGTTCTGAATCCCCCAAATGAGTGGGGACAGAGGCAGAGCACGCTGTCATTCTCCTCATTGTGGGGTTTCTAACTCCTTCCTTCAATGTCTCATTGGGTTTCCTGGGAAGTCGTTAACTTTGAGATTGAGGTATATTTTAAATAAATCTGTCAATCTTCTGATTTTGCATGAAGACTTGTGCCTACTGTCCAGAAGAAAAAGATCCTGTTGGCTCAACAATGACCATGGTGCTTCAGGCCACAGGCCCATTGGCAAGACGTCTTTCAAATCCTTCCTCTGCCTTCTCCCCAACCAACGTAGTTCCCAATTTGTGACCTTGATTCATGCTGTGAAGAATGAAGATGAGAGGCTAGGACACTGGAAAACCGAACAAGAAAATGCTCGTTGGAGCTGCTAGCTGAGCGAATCCAGAGTCTTGCTTCACTGTCCAGTGGCCTCAAGCGATCATTGTAAACAACTTCTCCCTCTCCTCTCCTCTCCTCTCCTCTCCTCTCCTCTCCTCTCCTCTCCTCTCCTCTCCTCTCCTCCTCCTAGTGGTGTTGGGGAGCGAAACTCAAAGTCTAAAAAGAGCAACAACTCAGGCCAAATCTGAACCCTATCAAAGCTGGGGTTCCCAATGATAGCAGTGGCAATAACTAGGAGTTACACAACTTGTGTTCCCAGCCTGTTCGGTAATTCAGTTATCTATCTATAAAATGAGAAAGTCAGCTATGTGAACTTTGTAACCCCAACATTATATCCTTCTAGAATTATGTGATGGCTTATGCTTTACTATTCGCCTAGCATATGTTTTGACACATTCAGGCAGACAAAACTTCGTTAAGCTTCCTGAAAGATCAGTTAGGTAGGGTTGGGAGTGTATTAGAAAAACCAAGAAAACCACACAGACATCATTCTCCTATCTTGTTTGTTTTTAAGGACTATTGGACTACCCGTGTACCATTTAAAAGACCCACTTCTTTTTTGTTCAGTGTGCAAAAGCTACTTGGAGCCTACATATATTTTTCCTAAAATGTCCTGCTTAGCAGAGAACTGAGTTTCCAAAAGAATTCTCTCAACTTGGCCCGCTGTTAGCAGGGCAGATCTGTATGATGCTCTTTCCAAGTAATTGACTCTGTTCCTCAAAGGCATTGAGCTGAAAGCACTCCCTCAGGCCTCAGCTTGGACCCCTCTCTTTTAAAAAAAATAGATTATTTTTATTATTTTATGTGTATGAGTGTTTTGCCTGCATGCATGTCTAAGCATCACATGTGTGCCTGATGCCTTGATGCCCAAAGGGGTATTTGGCCTTATGCGGGTGTTGGTAATAGAACCTGGGTCTTTGCAACAAGCAGAAGCGCTCTTAGCCACTGGGCTCACTCTCCAGCCCCAGATCCCTCTCTTAAAATTTAATTTCCTACAGCTCATTTCTCAGAAATGCTTGGTCAGTGTGACCTTGGTTTGCTGTTACTTCAGGCTAGAAGTGGAAAACAAGATTTCTGAATGTGATACAGAGCTTTCCATTAGGGGGCTTCAGACAGGGCGTCTTTGTAGCTGGCTTGGGGCTCCCCTAGCAGAGAGTGGCTGCTGCTTACAATCATAGAGAAGGCTGTGATTGCATTCATGTCATTCCTGGTTACCGGTAGCTTTGCTCTGGGTTTGGCTGAGAGTGTGCCTAATGAGGCAGCAGGCATGGAGTGTTC
Organism: Chionomys nivalis; assembly: GCF_950005125.1. NCBI lineage: Eukaryota > Metazoa > Chordata > Mammalia > Rodentia > Cricetidae > Chionomys > Chionomys nivalis. The sequence continues at coordinate 72,914,523 of NC_080112.1, read as the reverse complement.
TTCCTTTTTCACAGGATTTTTATTTCCCTGGCATTTGGCAATGTTTCTGTGAAGAATAAGCAAGCAGCCAGATTACCAACATTTGCAGAAGTATGTAAGGGATGCTACCTCAACCTTTTGAGAAGACCAGTTTCTCAGGAGGGTGCCCTGCTCCTCCCATCAACATCTTTGGGATTTGCTTTGTTTTGTTGTTGTCTGTTAAAAGGAAAGAATTGCTTGATGGATTTGTTTGTTTGTTTTCGATTGTGTGCATGGTGGAATGGGTTCTTTTGTCTTGAAAGGAACTCTCACTTGGGATTGGATGTATAAACCCTAGAGAAAATGACTTGTTTTGTTTGTTTGCTTGCTTGTTTGATCGATTGTCTTTTGAGACAAGATCTCACTACACAGAACAGGCTGCCCACAAATTTGCAGTGATCCTCCTGTCTCTACCTCCTGAGTACTCAGATTACAAGCATGCATAACCATATGTGACATCCAGGCCTTGTTCTTAAAACATGAATGTGTGTGCACATGTATACCCTCAGGCAGGCATTTGTGAGCGTTCTATCTGAAAGAAGTCTTTCCCCATCTTTCTACAGGGTTGAACTCATTGTGAAAGAGATGCGAAGTATCCAACCTAGAAAACATGCTAGGTAAAGGTGGGGAGTATGGTCAGCCTTCTCATGGCTCATACTTCTTGGCTAAGACCCATTTGCTACTCCCCAGTTGTGAAACTATGAGACATTTATTTCAGGTTTCACTCTGAATTTGTATTTGCCCTTTTTCTGCATGCCACCTAGTATTCAGATATTGCAGAGAAGGGAGTTTTGGCCATTCCAGACATCTCTGGCTTCAGGGATGATAAAAGACCTAAGGGACATGTAGCCACCTGCTGTGAAAGTGGGTGCATTAGCTGCTTATTTGAAATCACTTAGCATCCACTTGTGGGTGGAGACCTTGTACCATTTGGGTTGCCTTGAAAGCATGCAGCCTCTTCATCTTAGCAGTCGTGTCCTCCTCTATTCTCCACTTTGCATGTTCTGGGCTTGATAAGGGAGAGAAGTGTAAGATTAGCTGCCCCAACCACAGTGGCTCAGCTCCCCTCACTTTTTATCGTGTACTTTTATCACATTTCCTAGAAATGTCGTCTTCCTCCCTCCCCCATATTGTTCTCGCTCTTCTCTTGTTCTCCATGACTTAGTTAGAAAAGCAGTTGGAGTTTAAGGTGTTACACAAGCTCAACTCCAATTGGGGGGTCTCAAGACCACCAGTACAGATCCTACAGAGAGCCCTCTTTCCTTCTTCTTTTCTCCCCTCTCTTGTTTTCCACTCTGAGTGAAGGGTGACATTCTACAGAGTGCTCAGGGGTACAGAAACCATCACCTCTGGAATTTTGTGGTAGAATAGCCGCTATGAAACTCTTTTGGTCATTTCCATGCCTTCTCTTTTCACAACCCTAGGCGCCTAGTCCAGGAGGTAATGTTGTAATTGAGTCTTAATAAAATTCATGTAATCTCTCCAGTTTTTGCTTTAAATCCTCAACATCATTGTTCTCCATCTTCTAGGACTCCAGAACTCCAGATTGCATTTAGCTTCAGGGTTCTGGTTCATATTATGGTAAACTCCCACCATCTCTCTTTTTGCCAGCAAAATATAGATGGTTTTAGAGAGATTATAGAATGGAGAAAACAAATACTCAAACCCTCAAGAATAAAAAGAACAAAGGCACTTTAGAAAGGGCAGAAAGAGGAGAGGGTATTTCCTGAGTTAGTTGCTTACCTGTTTCTACGAGGCTGAAGAGAAACAGGGAAAGGAGAGGTTGCTAAATAAGCAGTCCCCAGAAAGACTGTTGCCTAGTGTGTCCTGTGGATCTGCCCACCTACCATTTTACCTCCGCTGTAATGGTATGCACATGCACCCGTGTGCTCAGACCTGTGTGTATGTGTGTACAGCTGGGTGAATGATGTCTATCTGGGCCAATTAGCCAAGTTCCTTTTGACAAGGTGTCTATGTGATGGAGGTCACAGGTTCAGCCACTTCTTCGAGTTACTGAACACACAAGCAAAAGAATTCTTCTGTTGATGACCCATGTCCTTCCTTCGAGTATGAAAGAACTGTGTAGAAGATAGGAGATGACGTCTTACCAGCCCTCCTCTACTGCTAGGGGAAAATATGTAGTTGCCTGCCTTTGCTGCATTTCACCGTTGGATTTCTTTGTCTTTTAGCTCCATACTTATGCTGAGCACCCTAATAAGGGTAGTAACATAACGGTGATAATAAGCAATGTTTATTTAAAAGCAATTATTTCTATGTAAAGTGCCATCTTGAACACTTGAATAGACAAATGCATTTAATTCTCAACAGTTTGACCATGTAGATACCACCACTCCCTCCAATTTGTAGATAAATCAAGGCACGGAGATATCATTTTCAAGTTCATGTGGCAAAAGCCAGAATTTTTATATCAAAAGTCTAAGTCCAGAAATCCTGCTTTTTTTTCCCCGTGACTTAACACATAGTACAGCTGTGGGAGCAGCTACTGCAGGACGCTACTGTGGAGTTTTCTCACTCTTGCATCTTCTGGGTATCCTTATGACTAAAGAAGCTAGGGCTTGGTAAACAAAGGATGGACAGTCTTGTGATGCAGGACATCATCTTCTCACTACGCATGTCACTCTACCCAGAGTCTATGTGCAAAAAATCATAATTCTTGAGCCAAAAAAGTGTCAGAGAAACTGTCATGTCTTTATCCTTTAGTCCTGAACAAACCAGATAACCTTCCTAGGATTCAGCAGTCCCCACGTACAAAGGCCTCAAAGCTACCCTCAGAAAGTAGTATTTAATTTGCTAGCTCTGTCAGGGTGGGATGTGACTGTATGTTTGTAAAAGGTCTTTGTAAATCGTGGTCATTGTTGTTGTTATGATCCCTGTCTAGGTCCTGGAAACGGAGTCATTGTGCTTTTGTTTAAATGTTTCTCTAAATATCTCCTCCTTCCCTCTCACTCTCCACCCCAGTTCTGCCCCATCTTCCCTCAATATTCTTCTACAGTTTGATCTGACATCCTAAAGCTAAGAACTGGACTGGTTGTGTTTTCTTTGTTCCTCAGCTCTAGGAGACCCCAAGGAGAGGAGGGGCCAGATCCAAGGTCCTATACATTCAAGGAAAACAAAGGCATGTGGAAATATTTACAGCACTTGGCAGGAGCTCACAAACCTCACTCTGTCAAGGGCTGAGTTTTTCAGTAGGAATTGCTAGGGGTGGGGTGTTGGATGGTGGGTGAAATTAGAGCGTCACTTCCTCCCCAGGGTACCTCATGGAGCCACCTCGTACTCTTGCAGGTAGTAAGGAAGAAGGAAAGGGATATTTAGGGTCAGAAGGTCCGGGCAAGGGGACATTAAGTTTAGAATGAGCCTTGCTCCTTTGTAATCAGCTTTTGAGTGGGCCAGTTTCCTTATGTTTTAAACAGGATAGCATTAGGAGAACAGAGTCCACAGAATTGTGGCCTTCACAAGAAAGGACTGCAGTAGTAGTTTTGAGCTTGCATTTCAGTAGCCACTGAAGAAGCCCTCTTTAAGGCCACTTAGTTGTCAAAGGAAATGGCTTTTGCTTTATTGTTGTTTTGTTTTAAGATAGGGCCTTACTCTGTAGCCAAGGCTATCCTCAAACTCATGATGATTCTCCTGCCTCAGACTTTAAATGCTGAAATTATATGCATGTGCCACCATTTTCTTTCAGAACTGGTAACAAAATGCAATCCACAAGCCCTTCGTTAAAATAAGAATTTTAAATACACTGCAAGCAAACATCTTGATTTTCTGTTATTCAAATGTTTGAACTGAATGAAGGCCTAAAGTTATAGGTCAATGGCCTAGTGTAACCACGGTCCTGAGGTCTGTCCCCAATCTGCCTCCAACCAAGCGATGGGGGAAGTATCGAAAGACACACACACACAGAAAGAAAGAGAGAGAGAGAGAGAGGAGAGAGAGAGAGAGAGAGAGAGAGAGAGAGAGAGAGAGAGAAATCAGCCCATTTGTGGTGGAGGTTAGTGTGCAAAGAGGTTGAGCAGTGAGTGAAATGAATGAGTTGCTACACACGTCTCAATCACTGGCTACTTTGTGAAAACAGACGGGGATAAAATTCAAAAGGTACAGAAGTGGAAAGTCTTTTCCTCCTGTCTCCCTGCTACCCTGTTTCTCTCCCCGAGTGCTTCCTAGGGTGTCCTTGCAGAATTCTGTGTCTCTACTAGCATTTGAGCATATAGCCTACTTTCAAAGTGCAAATGATGGACCATAGTCCACATTATCTTCTAACCTGCCTTCAAACTTGAAAGTGTACCATTAAGTCCATAAAGCAAACCCTCATTCTTTGCTGCAGCAATATCATATTCTATTAAATGGGTATATCATAATTTATTTAATCAATGTCTTACTGATGGACATTCAGCTGTCTCCATTTTTTTTTTACTATGGGCTTTATAATCAAGCAGCATTAGATCCAGATGCCTTACCTTATGGTTCCTGGACAAAATTTCCAATTTCTTAGATAATTTATTAGTTTTCTAATACTTGAAATAACATCATCACTGATGTGAAGGTTAAATGAGACAATGCATGTTCAGCATCTAACATACAGCTTGGCACCTCCTAAGTAAGTGTGGGTTCTTTCCTGGCTCACAAGACCTCCCCATCTATTCCCTTCCAATTGCATGAATTGTGTATTTAATCCAAGTGAATAGGTCTTTACTGTGTGTCGGGCTGACCTCCAGATGAGCCAGAGAAGTGTCCCTTAAGAAGTTTACAATTTCTTTGAAAAGTTACAATATTCAAAATAGCTATGGTTATTGCCAAGTAGAAAAAATATAAACTATGTGTGCACTAAACTGAATGTTGTTGTCATTTTCTTGTGGTGATATGGGCAAAGAGAGAAGAATGTAGAATGAGGGGAAACTTGCTGGTAGGATTGAAACTTGACATAGGATTTAGCTGTGTGGGGACTGGGCAAAGGGAACAGTATAGGAGAATTAGACAATTTTTCAAACCCAGGTTGGGCTGCATAGCACTACTCTGTCTCAAACAAAGCAAAACAAAAACTAGAACAAAAATTAAACAATTTGGTTGTGTCTCAAATTCTGGGTTTGTTTATTTGTTCATTTGTTTGTTTCTATTTGGGGGGGTTACTCTCTGGAAGCCCAGGGAGTCATTGTTCCCCATTATGCTCTACCCAGCAGGTAGAATGGGGTGGGGGAGAAGGATGGGGGAAGAAAAACTACTGAGGACATTTGGAAAGCAGAGCACGGGGTGGGGGGATGTCTGGGCATCAGGTCACAAAAAGAGATGTTTGAAAACGGCTTGTGGCACAGCAGTCTGGCCACACCACCTGCTTTTCTGTGTCAGCGGCCCAGACATTTTTTCCTAAACACTCTGGGGCCAAGAAGAGCATAATGGCAGAAGCTCTCAGATGCTCAGCCCAGGTCCCAAATGGTCTCCAGATCCTGTGAGTCCCAGGAGAAAAGAATCCTATTGAGTTACAATAGTCATCTCCTACTGGGCACATTGTAGGTTAACATCTCACTTTTTCTAAATCCTTGGAACAGACATTACATGAAATCATTTAAGCTCATCATGTAACAGCGTCTTTGGTCACATCAAGCACTACATTGATGGGATCTAGTACATAACAACTTAATAGGATTCACATCTATTGGGGGGAAATTTATTGTATGGAAGGGCTGTGGAGAATTTGTTCCCCTTTTCTAGGGGCAAAAAATAGATAGCAGACTGAGGGCAAATATTTAACAGAGCTGAGAGTAGACAGTGATTCTAACCCAAGTCTCCCAATTGCATGTTCCACAGGAGTAAAAATGCAGAATTTTTCAGAAAGCTGCAACAGAAAGTTTGCTAAACTTGGTAACAGTATAAAGTTTAAGTGTATGGTTAAGGGGCTGGAGAGTTGGCTCAGTGGTTAAGAGCACGTGTTCTTTTAAAGGACCCCAGTTTGATTCCTAGCACCCACATGAAGTCTCACCTCTTCCTCGGGCACCGGGCATGCATGTAGTGCACAGACATGGGTGCAGGCAAAACAAATTACAAAAACTGTAAATAAACAAATAAATTTGTTTGGAAAGTGTATGAGTAAGAAGCAATATATATAGTATGACAAAAGAAGCAATCAGGAGTCGTTCCATTAAAGGCACAGAAACAAGAGTTATGGAAGGAAAGATTCAGGCATGATTAGGACCTTGTGGCTGGGATCCAGAAAAATACTGTCACCAGTGAGGAGAGAGGGGGAAGGGGAGGGAAAAGGAAAAAATGGTTGAAGAGTAGGAGAGGAGAGGAGAAGAGAGGAGAGGGGAGGGGAGGGGAGGGGAGGAGAAGAGAGGAGAGGGGAGGGGAGGGGAGGGGAGGGGAGGAGAAGAGAGGAGAGGGGAGGGGAGGGGAGGGGAGGGCAGTTAGTGAGTGCTTTGTGACTTTGCTAAGCCACTTTTCCTTTCCGGACTTCAAATTTCTCTCCTTATGAAGTGAGAAATATGGACCAATACACAGCTTCCCAAGGAGACCTTGGGCATGACGATGATGGGCATGGTGAAGTGGTGAACAAGAGAACTACTCTGATGAAAATGGAAAGCTGGTCTCACAGATTTGAGTAACTATCACATAGTCTCAATCCTATACCCTTGAAGAATTCCATCAAGTAAAGTAAAGAGGAATTGCAAGATGGTTTAGTATGTAAAAACACTTGCCACCAAGCCCAGCAATCTTTTAGTGAGAAAAGAACAATTTTTATTAACATTTGTTAGCACCCACGTGGTGGCTCACAACTACTTGCCAGTCCATCCTTAGTGGATCCAAATCCCTTTTCTGACATACACAGGCACTGCTTGCAACAGATGCTAAACACAAATAAAATAAAGTATGTTTATTATTTCTTTGAGAATTTTTTGCAATGTGTTCTGATCATATTATACCTTCCCCAAAGGCTTTTGAGACTCAATTTCTTTCAACCAACCCCAATTTATGGCTTCTTTTCTTCCTTCCTTTTTTTAAAAATTTATTTTTGTTATTATTATTAAATTTATATTATAAAGACAGTCTTTTCTCATTTTACATACCTAACCCAGTTCCCACTCCCTTTGCTTTTTCTGCTCCCCTCATCTTTCCCCCACCCCAGCCCCCTAAGCCTAGCAATCTTAAGTTCCACCCTCAAGACCTACATGGTGGAAGGAGAGAAGTTATTTCCTATGTTATCTTTTGATTTCCACACATAGCATGGCATGACAGCAAATTCATGTGCACACATGCACACACACACACAAATAAATAAATAAATGTAATAATTTTAAAAGAGCAACCAGAGAAGCCTGTACATGTGCATGCATGTGTGGATACTCGTGCAAGTGAGAAAATACCTCAATGCACAGTTGGCATTTGCTATAATCAATTATGACATACTGACTTAGCATTGTAGGAAATATTTCCTGAATAACCTCTGCTCTAAGACCACTTTCCATGGGCTAGAGAAATGGCTCAGTGGTTGAGAGTACTTGTTACTCTTACAGAGGATTCGGGTTCAGTTTCCAGCTTCCACATGGTAGTTCACAACCATCCGTAACTCCAGTTACAAGGCAGTGCCCTCTTCTGCCCCTTAAGATATACTCATGGTGAACAGACATATGTGTAAGCAAAACACATAAAACAAAATCAATAAATCTAAACAAACAAACAAGAATATTGCTTTCCAGATATCACGATGGTTTTATTATTTAAAAGAAGTTTGTGTTATGGGGGGGCGGGGCTTTTATAGAGCCAGCTTAAATCAGTATTGACATGCAGCCAAACTGTTTGGATAAACCCTGAATTCACTATTTACTATCTGTTTGTCATTGCACACTGTATTTAACTTCTCTGCACTGCTATTTTCCTGTTTGTAAAAGGACAATAACAAAATCACTCACTACATATAGTTGTAACAAGCATTTTTAAACTGGTTTAGAACAGCATCTGACATATTGCAGGAGTATATACATGTTTGTTGTTCTTGTCATCTAATAGTCTATGATTCGTGAATCTACACAGTGTGGCCTAAAAGAGCAAATGTGGAGCCTGGCAGTGATGGCACACATATTTAATCCCAGCACTCGGAAGGTAGAGGCAGGCAGATCTCTGTGAGTTCGAGGCCAGCCCGGTCTACAAGCGCTAGTTCCAAAGCTACAGAGAAACCCTGTCTCAAAAAAACAAAAAAGAAGGAAAGAAAAAGAAAAAAAGAAGAAAGAAAGAAAGAAAGAAAGAAAGAAAGAAAGAAAGAAAGGAAATGTGTCCCAGGTTGCCCCAATTATGGTCAAGAATTGGAAACTGGGTGCACTGTTAAAGGACCAGCTGGACTGCTCTCATGTTGCCCAAGCCCAGTACCAGATTAGGACCTTCAGAGTCCCAGAGGCTTATTTTTAGACTGTTAATTGCTGGAGGTGGGCAGAGTAGATCTATACCTTTCCAATTTAGACTGTTAAATGCTGGAAGTGCAATTGATAAATGTCTACTTTTCTTATTTGGATATGGACAACTCATTGACACCTCAAATTGTGCTCGGCTCTCATGTGGCATCATCCCACACCAGTTTTGCTAGTTCTGGAAAGAATCAATGATCATGAGTGGCCTACACACAGCAGTTCCCCACCCAAGCACTTCCATCCACAGCAGGGTGCTCTGTATCCTGTTCCCATGGGCTTATCCTGCCAAGCCTCATGAATTCTTTGCCGGTTGGGACCTCCCATATAGTACTTGGAAGGATGATTATCTTCTGGGAGCAGTGGAGAACATATACCTGGACGTCTCAATAAAAAACCTGGCAGGAAACTCTAAATATTACCAAGGGAAAATCCTGGTGTAGAATTGGGATGCGAGAGAAGAATGATGAGGATCCTCTGCCTCCAAATAACTGGTAGACCAAACTCTCACAGCTCTGACTATCCCAGGGGCTTCAAGTCAGTGACTGTAGAAAGACTGATGTCGTTATCAGCCTCTGTGTTGCTCTGCGCATCATCAGGTTCTAACAACCCAAGTGGTGAACAATAAGATAGTTGCATGCTTCAAGAGTCAAAATGGTTTGGCTTGGGGGGGGGGGGTTGTTGTTGTGTTTTTGTTTTGTTTTGTTTTGTTTTGTTTTGCTTTGACCTACATTCTGCTTATGGGAAGAATAGCTCAAACAAAAACTAGAATTTCCATAGGCCTGCTAACTAAACAGATGGAGAGATACGGTATCACAGGTAAGGGAGATATAGAGACCTTCATTTGCTGCCTTCCCTGGTGATGGCACCACTCACATTTAGGCCTGTGCTATCTGCCCTTTTCATAAAATGTCCCAAACATGGAAGACTCAGGTGGAACCGGTCAGACCGGATGTTGTGAGCCTACGCCTTGTAGAAAGGGAAAGATAGATACACACACAGTCACAGGAGAGGATAAGGAGGAAACAAATCTATTGTTCCAGTCTCTAACCTGAAGAAACCACCCATGGCTTCCAGGATATCACCAATGAACGCAGCTGAAGAAAGTTGTGGCTCACCTATGTCCCATGCATGGACTTGGCTGGTACCCCAGGCAGGAATAGAAACCTCAAGGCTACATTCCAGGCCATGGCTCAACAGAGATTAGCACTGGCCTTGAGGCCCTCGTTTTTTTATGGTCTTAGTCTGACATTGAAATAAAAGATGCCTTGGGATGGGAGCTTACAATGACATTCCCAGAGTTGAACTCTTCTTTGTCTCACTTCTCTACATTGTATGTGGCACAAGATCAAGTAGTCTTTGTTGAAGCCCTGACTTTACTGTTTACCAGATCCACAATCTTGGCCAAGTCTGAGTCTCACTTTCCTTCTTTGTAGAAAAAGGGAGCAGTAGAAGTTGTAATCCCTGCCTCTCAGCTGTGTGATAAAGTTCAACTGATAGAATAAATGTGATAACCCTTTGGAAAGTTCTTCCTACCTTCTACATGAATTATCATCATGGTCATATTAGTAAATTAATCTGCAGATTTACATATGTACTCATGTGGGTATAAGTGGACTGAGACTTGACCCACAATGCATGCATGTATAAGCAGCCCCATCTATGTATAAAATCATACATACATATCTGATTTCAAGCTTGAATTCATGACATTGACCATTAAAAGTGCATAGTCCCTCCCCCCCCGCCCAAAAAAACTGTGCACATATGTCCAGCCTCATAGCTGTGAAATGAGCAGCTCAAAGCATTGCACTTCTCTCCAGACTTGACTTCTAGGAGTCCAAAAAAGACGATCCTCCTAAACTCCCCTACTTCGTCCTGATAGTTCCTCTTTTGCCCTTGCTGGGACTTCTTCCTGGCCTCCATCTTGTTTGCACGTTAGCACAGCTGCTGCTAAAACTCAGACTGCACTGTGTGGTATCCACATGGCTGGAGAGCATGGGTCCTGCCCAGTTGCTCTGGGAATAGCTCGGCAACTCCTTCCCGCACAATGTATTTATAGCCATGTTTGCAAATAGCTGACAGCATTTTCAGAGGTTTTTTCAAAACACAGTTAATCCAGCCACAGGAATAGTCACTGGCCCAAACGCCCTGAAGCTAAAAGAAATTTTAGGCAGCAATCCAAATGAAAATTAGTCACAGAACCTAAAGGTAATCGAATCTCACTCACTCCATGCTTTCCTCTTTCTCTCCTGCCCATCTTCCCCCCGTGACCCCCTCTGGTCACTTCTGGCTCCAAAGATCTCTGAGAATAAGGTATCGAGATGTGGTACTATAGAGTATATTTGCTTCAGAGAGAGCCTGAAGCATATCATCAGAGCAGAAAGCTTTAAGAGGAAGGAGGGAAAGGAAAAGGAAGGGGAAGGGAGAACATTGGGGAAGTGAGAGTATTGGGGATGAAGGGCAGAAATCACATAACTGGAGAATTAGTAATGAACAGATCAAAAGGAAGAAGCCTAGTACTCACTGTGAACTAATATTCAGTGGCTGGATACCTTTCAAGTCAAGTGGTAGAACATCCCACCCTTCCCTCAGTCTGTGGGATGTGGACCCACAAATTGCTTTGCTTATTTGTTTGGTTGAAACATTAAAGCGAATCCATCATGGTGAAGTTGAAGAGGTAAACATGATTAGAGAATAAGGTAGTCTGTCATGAAGGGAACGGGCCTGAGGCTGTAGTGATAGAGGTATAAGTAGGGTTATCATATCCTTACTATCAAAACTGGGGTGCTATTTTTATGGAAAAATAGGAATAAAAAAGGATTGTCACAGGCAGCCCAAAATGTGCATTCATTCTAGAATTAGGATGTGTTTGTTACAGTTTTCTGAGAAAGAGAACACCACAAGGGCTCCTCACAATGTGCCTTGAGAATGTGAGTGTATGTTTGGGTGAATATCTGTGTGTGTGTGTGTCTGTGTGTGTCTGTGTGTCTGTGTGGTTTTCGTATTATATGTCCAGGCTAAATTTGTATGAATGTGAGTAAGAATGTAAGCATATCTAACTCTGTGTGTGTGTGCGTGTGTGTGAACACGGATATAATAAGAGTGGATAAGTATTTGTGCATGTGTGCACATGAAAGATAGCTAATCCTTCACTGAATTGCAGACTCAGTTTCAAGACAACAGCCACATAGTCCACTGCCATCTTATGTGTGAGGAAACCAAAGCATGGGAAATAAGGTTTATACACTTCTATCACTTGCTTGGCAACGCTAAAGGTTTGACTGGCAACAGTCACAGTAATCCTGATTGGGTGTCAGATGCCAGTCCTTATGCATTGAAGGGAAAGCCCAGTTATTTCTTAAAGGTTTTGCAAACAATGGGTACTTGACAAGTGCAAAAAGAAGCTTCTTAAATCACTTCGAAGTGCATGAAAGACGAAGTTTGGGTGCCAGGGGAATATTTAACCAATGGCTGCTTCCCTTGGACCTGTTTCTCTGAAGGATACTGTTAAGCAATGAAAGCTTTGAATATCATTTGATGTCATCCTTCTCATCCCTCAACAGTTGTCATTTGCCTTAGAGACAACCCTTGATCTCCAAGAGAGAGCCACTGAAAGTCTTCACAGGATTCCGGCTAGACATTTGCCCAGTCCAGCATTGGAAACAGGCCGGTCTTTCTCCCTTAGACCCTGATCTCACTCCTGTACTTTCACCCTATAGAGAAATTCTATAGATTTTCCAACAGGGTTAGGGATGGGAGCTAATAATGTATGCTCCAGGGAATGGGTGGGTAACTGCCTCATTAGTCCTGAATTGTTTGATCTGTATCTGAGAAAGAAATTGACCATGCGAGTAAGGATAGCCCCATAATAAAGAAGTCAAACCACCAAGCCATGGATCAGTTCTCATCTGAGCAAACTGAGCCTGCTTGAGTTTTCAGTCTCCTGCACAAAGCATGAGGCAAGACTATGGGATACTGCGCAAAGGTCTGGAAAAACTGTTCAAGTTTTATATCCTAGAGATACTCCAGTTCAGAGTCGGCCGGTAGGCCCTGGGCATTTACTGTGTCCCTAACATCAAGCTAGACGTTTACATATATGAATTAATCACTGCAAACTTACCGTAACCTTATAAAGACACTCTAAGAAATAATTACCACTGATGTGGTTACCCAATTTGCAGCAACGGTCTGAGCTCTTAAGGTCCAAATGAGGAGCAGAAGGAGGGAGAACATGAGCAAGGAAATCAGAACCACGAGGCGTGCACCCACCCACTGTGACAGTGGAACTGATCTATTGGGAGCTCTCCAAGGCCAGCTGGAGTGGGACTGAATAAGCATGGGTTGAAACTGGACTCTCTGAACATGGCGGACAATGAAGGCTGATGAGAAGCCAAGGACAATGGCACTAGGTTTCGATCCTAATACATGAACTGGCTTTGTGGGAGCTTAGCCTGTTTGGAGGCTCACCTTCCTGGACCTAGATAGAAGTGGGAGGATCTTGGTCTTCCCGCAGGGCAGGGAATGTGGACTGCTCTTCAGTATCGAGAGGGAGGGGGAATGGTGTGGGGGGAGGAGGAGTGGGGATAGGGGGAGGGGAGCGGGGGGAGGGGGCAATATGTGGAAGGAGGGGGAGGGAAATGGGAAACGGGGAGCAGTTGGAAATTTTAATTAAAAAAGAATTAAAAAAAGCAAAAAAAAAGTAAAATCACTAATAAAGGCAGAGTGAGAATTCAACTGCAACTTTCTTGACTAGAAAAAAAAATATTGATGGCCTACTGCTTGCCAGGCATTATGTTAAAATTTTTTCCAAGTATTATCTCACTTAATCCTCAAATTAACTCTGTGGGGGATGCTTCTCACTCCAATATTTTCCACACAAGGGTATTGAGGAGCAGAAATGTTAGGTCATTTATCCAAGGTCCGGTGCTAGCACTTACAGTAAAGCCAGGATTCAGACACAGTCCTGTTGCCTCTCATGAGTTGCCTCTTCCTGCTTCTCTGTGGATACTGGTATATGCTTCTAGACAGTGTTCTCTGTCTTTCTCTCTCCCGCCTTACCTCCCTTCATTACTTACTCCCTCCCTCTCTCCCCCTCCCTCTCTTTCCATCTCTCTCTAGTACTGGGTATTAAAACCTGGGGTTTTGAGCATGCTGGGCACATTCTTTACCACTGAGCCACAGCCCCCAGCTTTCAAATGACTCTTAAAGCAGCTCTGACAGTGCAGAGGTCAGCCAGCTCTATAGCAATCCTTGCCTATTAACCCCAGCAGCTTGAGTCACCTGACTGTGTTCTCCTGTCACTCTTCTCTGCCCCATTGAGTCTCCCCATGTGCCTGTACACCAGTAGACTGGGGAATGTCTCTTATTCAGCTTATTCGGAATTGCTCTGGGGCTCTAACTCAGCTCCCTCACATCTTCATGTCCCAGGAGATTCCCTGGGACAAGCTGGCAAGCTAGACTAGGCAGAATTGGGGAGGCCCAGGTTCAGCTAGAGTCCCTGACTCAATAAATAAGTGGAGAGCAATAGAAAAGACCTGTATCTACCTCAGGCCTCCATATACATGTGGACACATGTGCATGCATGTCCACATATGCATACAAAAAACTGAGTCCTGCCACTCTTCTGCATGCTACTCCCTGTGTGCTTTACTACCCTGCACATCAACTCCCTCATTGGTATAAATTAGTCTTTTTCGCATTTTTTGTGGGGAGTAGGCACATGTCTGAAGGTTAGAGGACAACTTTCAGAAGTTTGGGTTTTTTTTTTCTTCTACTATGTGGGCCCTGGAAATCTCACTTAGGTCATCAGGCTCAGCAGAAAGTGCCTTTATCCACTGAGCCATCTCACAGTCCCAAACAGCAGCCTGCACTTAAAGGCATGAAACATTTAGATCTGTGTTACATGGTTTGAGGATCGGGTGAGAGAATGGCTCGGGAGTACTTGGTGAGCCCTGCCATATTCCTCTCTTGGGAGGCTGCGGCTGCGAATATGTTCTGCTACCTGCCTGCCCTTTTGTACACACAAAAATTCAAATTTGCCCAGCCTAGCTAATATCCTGTCTCCCTGCCCTGTTTGTTCTGTGACCTAGGTGTCCATTTGCTTCTGAAATCTCTGTGACCAAGTCACAAGATCCTTTTACCTTTCCCAGAAGCAAATTTTGACAGGTTTTTATGTACAGAAGGGCTTTCTTGTTCCACCTATAAGAATAGTGCCAACCCTTTGTCCATGCAAATCAGTAGGACAGACATATTTGGAAAATGGGGCTTGTCTCATGATGTTATTATTAACCCGTTATTGTGGATAAGGAAACTGGCCTCAGAGAAGTGACATAGATAATAAATAGTGAGCTCTAAGTTGTGTGTGCACATTAAAGTGGGTAGGAAGTTCGTCTGAATGCCTGTGAGAGGCGAACAATCTGGATTTGCTTTTCAGATAACCATCAGTCTCTGGGAACAAAATAAAACTAGGCAGTAGGTCTAATGAAAGTTAAGTGTTAGACCAAAAAGATACTGACTATACAATGCACTTCTTCATGTGAGTGTGTGCAGATACCTGTGTGCATACATACATGTGAAGACCAGAGGTCAGCCTAAGGTGCCATTACTCAGAAGCTGTCCTCCTTGCTTTTTGGCATGGGGTCTGTCACTGAAACCTGGGGCTCACTGCTTTGGCTAGGCCAGCTGGCATAAGAACTCCAGAGATCTATCTGTCTTCACCTCCTCACTGCCGGAATCACAAGTGTGCACCACTGCACTTGGCTTTCAAACTTACTAGGTCCTCACTTTGTCAACTGAGCTTTTACCCCAGTGTGTGTTAACCTTTCTGTCTCCTTTGATTGCTTTGATTTTATTCGGGAAGATTCATGTCATTTTGCTAAATACAGCATATTTTGCTGGATGTTGTGATGAAAGAGGATCGAGGGGAGACACAGAATTAAGTTATGCACCTGTTTGAACAGAGAACTGTAAGAATATCCATGCTAGCAAGAAGAGCTAACAGTTGATGTAAGTTTTCATAAAGGCTAATCAGGGGAATTTTAGCACCTGTCTATGAAGTCTTGTTGGAATTGTGGAGGCCAAGCATTCTTTCTTCCTTTCTTTCCCTTGGGGCCGATCAGGTTTCTGAGCTCCAGGGAAGAGCTGCACTCTCGCTCGTCCTCCGACCAAGTCCGGAATTCCCAAAGCACTATCTACCCCCTCTGTTTTCCAGGTGCACGAATATATATATATATCACTATAAATCATAAGTACTTGCTAAGTGTGTTTTAAAATGAAGTGAGGGGCAAAGATGGGGCAATGTGGGTGGAATGTTGCTTGAAGAAAGGGTGTCCTAGTGGTTCCTGTCTTTCCTTTCAGGCATGTTAATCAAACCCAGATCCAGATCCATATTGTCCTTTCAGGCCTTATTTGCAAGGCTACTTTAAAGGTATGATATGTTTAGACTTGTTTTCTAAATCATTCTTAGCAACCAAGGTCAGAATTTTTGGCTTTTGCTCTCACTACTGGCCATACCCCTAAGAAGGCCCACAGGAAACCCCAAGCTTTACTTTGCTCCCGGACACCTGGCAAATGACAGTCCTATTTCCTTGTCCTGACTATGAATTCTCATGGGAATTGTGGAGGCCAAGCATTCTTTCTTCTTTTCTTTCCCTTGGGACAGATCAGGTTTCTGAGCTCCAGGGAAGAGCTGCACGCTCGCTCATCTTCTGACCAAGTCTGGAATTCCCAAAGCACTATCTGCGCCCTCTGTTTTCCAGGTGTAGCTGGACAGGACAGAGTTCCCACACATCTGTCCTGTCCTTCTGTTGGCAGCCTGGCCTCCCCACCTCCAATTTCCAGATCCAACCTAAAGCAGTTCTCTTCAGGAAAAAAGCAAGCAAGTGAGACAAGTTCCTCTCTCGTCAGCCAATAATACTCTGAGTAGGGCCAGCAGATAGCATCCTGAGTTCTACTGGATTCTGCCACATAACTATCCAGGAAATGGTGACTGAAACTTGCTTATCTCATACACAGAAACTCTACCTAGGTGGTGAAGGGAACTCATACGTGTGTATGTATATTTGCATGTGTGTGTATATATACATAATATATAAGATGTTTGAGGAAAAAACTTTTTAACTTGGAATTCTAAGACACTAAGACTGATCCAGCTCTCCCTCAGCCTCTGGGCTCAGCCTCCTGTTCCAGCCATGCCCCTAAGAAGAACCCAGTCTATTTTCTTGCTGTCGGAAGTGCAGATTTTGGCTCAAGGCCCAGGTGAGGATGAGGATGACAGGATGGCAGAGTTACCTAACTGTTTGAAACAAAGAATACATTCCTCCCCACCCGGTCCTGCCCTAACATGCCATTGAATGTCTCTCCCTGTGCCACCCCTCAATCAGATCTTGCCCTTCTCTTCCTACATGAGGCTGTTATTGCTTATTCCAATAAAAGGTTATCCAATATGCAAGAGACCTTAGTTGTCCTTTGGGCCTGACCACATGGTCCTTTTCAGTCTTTGTGAGTTTTCAGAGAGGCCTGATAGCTTCTTTTAGGAAATATTCAGACCTGAGTCATATGCAGGTAGTTACATAGAAAAATTGGAACCATGAGTAGTGGCGCACGCCTTTAATCCTTGCACTCAGGAGGCAGAGGCAGGCAGATCCCTGTGAATTAGAGGCCAGCCTGGTCTGCAGAGCAAGTTCCGGGACAGACTCAGTCTTGAAAGAAAAAAGAAAAGAAAGAAAAAAGGGGATGATAATGTTCCTTACCATGGCTAAGTACATATTCCAAACTTTACTCAGATTCATAGAGGGGAGGAGCTAGATAGTTCCTTGTAGCAACCTCAGCTGACCAGTAGAATCACCCAGGAATTGTACTTAAAATAGTTTTTATAGTTAAAGATGAACTCACTGAATCAGAACTGCTGAAGTAAAGCCTTCAACTCATTATTTTAAGTAATTTCATTTGACACTGGACCTGGTGCCACAGGTCTGTAATCCCAGCTATCTGGGAGGCTGAAGAAGAAAGGTCACAAATTCAAAGACTTTCCTGGACAACTTAGACCCTGTATCAAATTTTCAAAATTGCAAAACTTGCTAAGGATGTGACTCAGAGCATGACACTTGCTTAGCATGTGTAAGATTTGGGGTTCAATCCCAAGTATATATCACACATACACATGCGCACACACACACACACACTCCACTGGGTAATTCTGATATTAGGGGTTCATCTGTCAAGTTGAGTGTTTTGGTTGCTTCCTAGTTGAAGAAACTGAGGCTCGGGGAGGCCATGACCTATGACAAAGTGGTTAGACAGGAAAATAAGAGCAAAGCACACAGGCTTGCATTCTCTTCAGCCCCCTCTTTACAGAGAATACTCATATTACATTTCCTCATCTTGCCTGATCAATTACTTGCCTTCCCATGCTTTCATAACTGGGTATCCTAACGGTGAAACCACATCAAACAATAACTTTGGACTCCAAATCCTTGAGTTTGATCCCTGGAGCTGGGCTCTTCCTGGGCAGGTGAACATCCCTAAACCATTTGCCTCCGTTTTTCCAGAAGCAAAGGGTTTGAGCAGGAGAGATATGGTGGCCCCTTTTTACAAAGCAGAGCAGGTTGCAAGGTTTCAAGTGTATGTATTGGTAGAGATCTGTTCAAAGCTCCGACTGCTAGGTCTCGGCTCTGGTGCTGAGAAAGCTAGAATGTCTAGTGGCAGCAGGTTACCCAAAGCTCAGGCTGGCACTGGGTGTCTGTTTGTTTATCTCAGGGAATTTTGGCCTCATTCCTACTATTTTATTGCCGGCAGCCTCCTTAAGTACAAGGATAATGACATGTTTGAAAAATGCCTCAAACGTCAATTAGCCGGTATTGAGAAAACCCCTGGGAGTTGTTTCTTCATGTCCTTCTGTTAGCTGTGCTTATCACTCTCCAAATACTGTGCTTTATCCTACTTAAGTCTGTAGAACTTCCCAGATCCCTGGTCTGCTTTCTTTAGGGACGAGGGAGTAGAATGGAAAGAATTCTAGTGGGAAGCAAGGCATGATTGACTTGTTGGCAATTTTCATTTGTGTGCATTGAGAGGAGCTTGGTGTCAAAGAAAAGACAGGACTGTGGACAAAGCACTGATAGTCATTAGACCTGGGTTCTAGCCTCATCAGTGTCGTGTTCACTTGCCATGTGGTTATAGACTAAGCCCTTACTTACTCCACTATGCTTCTCTTTCCTCACCTACACAAGGAGCAGGTTAGACTGGGAGCCTTTCACTTCTCACTGAGTGATGGTAATTCAGTTACTAAAGTTGTAGAATTGGGGTGAGAATCTAATGAGTGATGCTCATTCCCTGCATTCATGGTTTTCCATTCATCTCATTATGAATCTATTCTTAGAGAAAGTCCTTACTTACGTCCAAAGGCTCAAGAGATAACCTCCAGAGCAATTAGAAATGTTCTTGCCCTGTTGAGTTGGCTTTAGTGGGCCACATCTCAGCTCAAGCTGGCTCCACTACACTCTGAATACTTCAGACACAACTAGCAGCTGCTTTTCTTACCAGATGTGTGTTTCCAGGGACGTTGATAGCTCTACTTTTCATGACCTCCTCCATGGTTCTCTTGTGTTCTGCTCTGCAACATCTATTGGGTTTTTCAGAACATCGACTCTTCAGCAACACACCCCTCTAACTAGGTCACCTGCTGGCACCGGCTCAGTGCCAGAAGCCTGTGGTTTCTCTGACTGGAAAGGTCTTGATTCATCCTGTTGTGGGGAACATTTTAGCTTGGCAGCTGTTTTGATCTGAGGATTTCTTCTTTGCCTAACCCTTCTGTTGCCCACAACCATCCCCGTTCCTCCCAGCCCACTCCTCCACGCCTCGTCCCTCAGCCCTCGGGGATGAAGAGATGATCTTTGTCTTACAACAGGTCACCTATAGACTACCAGGAAGGTCTAACCTCCTTCCATCAATGGTGTCATCAAAATCTAGCTTAGGGAACTTTAGCATCTCCCAAAACCACAACTAATGAGTACATGATCTGAGTAAAACTCATGTGCTTGCTGTGCCAGCAAGCATTAAAACAGGACCTCTAATCACCTCCATCCAACCAACTTCCTTCCCTAAGCCATTACTATTGAAAAACTATGTACTTCCCCATTACAAGCCCCAAAGCCTAGCACTGAGCCTACCTAGGACATAAGCAATACTCAGTAAATATTTGTTAAATGAATAATAACAGAATAAATGAAGGCGTAACAGACCCAAAAGCCAATGGAAATAGTACTGACTGATCTAGGAGGCCCGAGGCTGCCACTACCACATACCACAACTTTGGATATTTCCTTTTTGTTGCTTCTCTGGGTCTGAGTCTCGACATGCTGAACTGAATGGTCCCTTATGGAACTTCCATATTTGTAGTTTATGAATTAGATCTGTACTCCTGTGCCAAATACCACTCTAGCCCTGTCCCCAGAAAAAAAACCAGAAACCGTTGTCAGATAATATTGGGCTCGTGCTGATGGAATAAATGGGCATGACTCTTAATTTGGGATCAAACTAATTTCAGAGAAGCCAGTGCCTCCAACCATGCCACTGGGGTGGCTGATAGGGTGTCATGCTCATAGCTTAAAGACAAAAACACCCAGGTTCCCATCTTGTACCCTCTTTTTCGATGCCCTGTACAAAGTATGTTGATCAAACACAACTGTAATGCCAGCACTACAGAGGTTGAGGCAAAAGGATTGCGAATTTGAAGCCAGCCTGGGCTACATAGTGAAATCCTTTCTCAAGAAGTGTTCACTGGGCTCTGGCAATGCTTGGAGTGAGTAGGCTTCTGCAGATGTGGGAATTCCCTGGTCATGACAGAACAAAATCCTTGTCCCCTAAAGTAAGCACATAAATCTTGATTTTAAAGTCTCATCCATAAGAATATTAGTTGACACGGGCCAGCCTGCCTTGGATGAAAAAGAGAACTTACATAGAAAACCAGAGATGATAGATTCTCTCTTATTTGGCCATTCCTCTTTTGTTCTTCTGGATTGAGTTGCTGTGGGCTCTGTGGTTAAAGCACATGAACTTTGAAGGCTTAAAAAAATCTTGCTAAGAGAACTTCCAGTCCTGAAAATTTATGATCCTCTAATTCCAAATATGTAACAAAAAGAAAGATTTGTTCTGTGTGTGTTCTTGCAGAGTTCTGAGCCAGGCTGCAGCTGGGCTTTGGGTAATGGCTACATGGGTATGTGCTGAGTTTCCAGGGGAGACAGGAGCTGCTTTGTAAGGAAAGGAAGAACATATTTATCTATCTGGCAAAAAAAAAAAAAGAACACAGCCTAAAATGTTGTAATCAATCATTTGGGAGTGAATCACCCACACCTCTTTCCCTCACACAGCCCGGCTCCATGTTCAAACTTCAGATTTAGACTAGTCTGTGAAGTTTCTTCGGCATTGGATTCTCTTTCTCTGCATCTGAGATTACTCAGATTTACAATTGCTTCCCCAGTGACTCCTCTGTGGTGGCTTTCAACGTTTGATTCAAAGCAAGGAACAAATGACTGAAAAGTGGCTAGACCTTGCTATGCCTGACTACACAGTGGCATAGGAGGGTGACAGAAACCTTTGGATCCCTAGGGCCAAGTAGCTCAAGAATGGACCATAAAAGAAGCACGTGGAAATATATGAAGCACAATTGCTTCTATAGACGTGCCTATTTGCATTGAAATGTCATCCCCTCAAGGGTCCTTCCCACCTGTTATGGGACAATTGTCTCCTAGAAGGATGTTGACAGTAAATTGCCACACTGATCAAAGCCCTTTGGCATACTTAAGCTTTGCTGCTGTTATAAATAGGAGGGAATGTGCCTGGATTCAAATGCATTATCCTGTTACGCGGTAAAGAAATGTGCTGCTGTTAGTAAAGGGCTTGGAGGATCCCGGAGCTGGGAAAAGGGCCAAAGGAGACCCTTTATTTCAAGACGGGAAAGACTCAGTATCCCTGTCTACTGTCAGAACACTATCTTAGCTTGACCTCCTTAGATCATGGTGTAATGATAAGCATACAGCTGGCAAACCCCCTGGGCATCCTCCAGACTAGACATGCATTGAGGTGGGGGTCAACCAGTTCTCAACCCTCCTACAACTATCATTGTACATTTTCCCTAAATGGTAGACCTTCCTTCTTTACCTATGGGAAGTAGTCTTGTGAACTCCCAGTCTAGCAAAGTAAGATGGAATTGCCCTCAATTTTGAATTATGGAATGACAGGAATCACTACAGATGGGTAAAAGCCTATGACATGTTGGGACTTCAAAGGTTTTTTAGGACAATGGCTCTCCAAAATGTTTATTATAAGAGCCAAACATGGTGAGAAACACCTTGTAATCCAATCTCTTGAGAGGCTGAGGCAGTTGAACCTCAACTTTGAGGCCAGCCTGAGCTATGCAATAAGACTGTCTCAAAAAAATCTTCAGTTCATCATAACCCATTAATAGGAGAGAAAATTAATTTAGAAGGTCACAATTTGGGGGGGTTCAGGACAAGGTTTCTCTGTGTAATAGCCCAGGCTATCCTGGAATTAATTCGGTAGAGCAGACTGATCTTGAACTCACAGAGATCTGCCTGCCTCTGTCTTCCGAGTGCTGGGATTAAAGGCATGCACTGCCACCGCCTGACTAGAAGGTCACAATTTCAATGTAACAAAAATAAAATGCATTAATAGAAAATGACAATTTGTCACACAGAGAAGGGATAATAATTGTTATGAAATTAGAAGTATATATAAGTACCACATATAATTTTAAATTTATGTAGCAGTTACAGACATGTAAATGTTTTATCATGACACATACATATAATATACATAAAGCATAAAGGTGATAAATACTGTATGTATAAATATACATAAATATACAAATAAAAAGATCTTCCTTCACAAATGGTCACATGACATAGTTTCAAGTGTCTTCAGCCTATGATCCTTTCTCCTCTGGACATACTGAAGTTCAGATTGGTTATAAAGTGTGGGATCCTAGTCCTATAAGCCTTGTGCGTTGACAGCAGAGACCAAGGGAGAACACAGCTATCTTCTTTGCTCTGAGCAGTGTATTTTGAACATTTCAATTCTAGATTTCCAATAAGGTAACACTGTAGGCGGAATTTTCTGTCCCGCGAGCCAGCTCCCAAATAACCACAGAGAGACTTATTATTAATTATAAATGCTCATTGGTAGTTTAGGTTTAGTTACTGACTAGCTCTTACAACTTAAATTAACCCATATTTCTTATCTGCATTCTACCATGTGGCGCAGTACCTTTTTTCAACACAGCATGTTCATCTTGCTTCTTCCCTCATCTCCTTGCAACTCCACCCTCCTCCACCCTAGTGCTCTTTCCCTGTCCTTGAGTCCTGCCTAACCTTCTCCTTCCTGGCTATTGACCATTTAGCTCTTTATTAAACTAATGAGAGCAACACATCTTCACAGTGTACAGAAAGATTATTCCACAATATAACATAACACAAATTGATATCCATTGAACTTAAAATTACCCCAGATTTTTAGATATCTCTCATGCTATGCTAGTTTCTAGCTACCACTATGTGGGTTGCTGCCTTCCTCCTCCTTCCCCTTCTCCCCTTTCTCTCCTCTTTATCCTCCTTCATCTTTGCTAAAAGTACAACTCTGGAGTTTGTACACACTAAGCAAGTGACCTACCATTGAGTGTCATTACCAAATCTTTGCAGATTGTTTTAAATTTTACTACAGAAACTATCTTTTATCTCTATTATGCTTTACCTTGCACTGACCTCACTTTTTAAAATTCACTTGCACGTCACATCCATTCCATCTTCATCCGTACTTAAATCTAGTTTCCTTAGCTCACAAAGAGCGGCATCTAAACTTCGCACAGCTCTTCTCAGTAGGACATTTGAATTTCTCCAGACCCTTCATCTATCCTTCCTGTCTTACTACCATGATGCCACCACTCCAACCAAGCCCATGTCAGTATAATTTTCCTCCCTAGAATCCCAGACATAATTCTATCTTTAGGCTTTTGACTATGTTAAGACTTCACCTATGATCTTTCACGTTAATACATCATTTATAGAGCATTTTTAGTGATATTTTATCTGACAACTCTAGATTATCTTGGTGTATCTTGTTGAATGTCTATTAAATTCCTTTCATGTTGTATCTGACTTTATTTTATGTAAGAATATACACATGCCTCCAGTAAGACTGACAATCACCCAGAAAACAACTCAAATAATGATAAATTCTGATATTATTGTGGCCAAAAGTGTATCCTTATACACTGTTGCTGAGAATGTAAATTAGTCTAGTCACCATGAAAATCATTATGGAAGTTTCTTTAAAAACTAGGGATGGATCTACCATATAAACCAGCTATAACACTACTGGGTATTTATCCAGAGAACTCAAGTCACCATGTCACAGAGACCCTTATACAACATTGTAACAGTATTATTTGCAGTAAAAAATTATGGAACCAACCTAGGTGTCCAACATCAGAAAATATGGTATATATATATAGAGAGAGAATTTTTATCCATAAAGAATGGAGGACCTTGGACTTTCCACAGGGCAGGGAAACCTGACTGCTCCTGGGACTGGAGAGGGAGGAGAAGAGGAGTGGGGGGAGGGGGAGAGGGGCGGGAGGAGGGGGAGGGAAATGGGAGGCGAGGAGGAGGCAGAAAATTTTTTTCAATAAAAAAAATAATAATAATAAAAAAGAATGGAGTTATATCATTCCTAGGAAAATTGAAGTAATTGGAGATAATCTTATTTAGTGATTATTAATCAAATGATTAAAAGTCTTGGAAAGACAAATAGCATGTTTTCTTTCATTTATGGATCCTGTATTTTATACAGATAAATAAGATCATGTGTATATGATATAAAAATAAAAGTGAGACTGTGTAAGGAAGCAAAGAAGACTAATAGGAGAGGGCAGAGTCAGAAAAGAAGATGAGAGGATGTGTATGTGTGGTGGCCTATATGCTCAAAGTTTATGAAACCCAGTACCATGTGTAATAAACACACACACACACAAATATCTTACTACATATATTACATATATATAAACATACACATATCATACAAACAAACAATCCAAAGTCTGAGTTAAAATCACACTCTACAGTTCTCTAACTTAGTAAGCTGTACGTCCTTGGAGGAAATTACTCAGTCTAATCAAGATCAAGATAATAATAGTATTACTGCATAGGGTTGCTGGTGGTTTCCATGAATCAACAGGCAGGAAGTATTTAAATTGCCTTCACATATAAATATTTGATAAGTCTTAACTATCATCATGATTATATGCTTCATATGCTATATACTTTAACATGTTTTGTCTCATTTTAGCTGGGAGAAAACTAAAGAGAGAATTTTCTTTTCTTTTCTTTTAAGACAGTATCTTGGCCAGACTCTGAAACTCACTAGCCCAAACTGTCGTTGAATTTATGATCCTCCTGCTCCAGCCTCCCACGCAGCTGAAATTCCAGGCCTAACTCCAGAGAAAGAATTGTCATCCTTATTTTAAAGATGAGTAATAAGCTTGAGGGGTTAGGTACCTTGTGTAAAGTCATACAAGTGAGATTTTTTTAATTATTACAGAATTGACTGTAATGTGGAGTAGAAAATTCTAGTACTCCTGGCACTCTTCTGGCTGAGGAGAAGAGGGAGGTTTTCTGACGGTGGTGAGGAAGCAATGAGAATGGGAAAGCATCTGACTGGCTGTGGTTAGGGTCCGTCCAGCCATTCCAGGCCAAGGGTTAATGAACAAGATAAAGTGTACCTTCTCCTACATATTCCTTC
The DNA here is from genome assembly GCF_950005125.1 of Chionomys nivalis. Lineage (NCBI taxonomy): Eukaryota > Metazoa > Chordata > Mammalia > Rodentia > Cricetidae > Chionomys > Chionomys nivalis. Next base: position 72,889,288 of record NC_080112.1, on the reverse strand, counting down.
TAGGGTCATGAGCAGGAGGAGAAGGAAGTTGAAGAGGAAAATACCAGGACATGGGACCCATGTGAGATGCAACCAAGAGTAGTTCTGTGGCATATGCAGGAGTGTGCTATATGGAAAAAGGAGGCAAACCTACTCACAAAACCACAAGATTAGGGGCCAGGGATGGTGGCGCACACCTTTAATCCCAGCACATGGGAGACAGAGGCAGGTGGATCTCTGTTGAGTTCAAGACCAGCGTGGTCTAGATAGTGAGTTCCAGGACAGTCATAGATGCATAGTAAGACCTGTCTCAAAATTAATTAATTAACTAACTAATTAATAGATTCACGACTAGGGCAGGAGAGATGACTCTTCATTTAAGAGCACTTGATGCTCTTGCAGAGAACCCAAGTTCCCTCCCATGACCCACATCTGTAACTTCCATTCTAGGTGAGCCAATAAGCTGTTGTAACATCCAAGAGCACCAGGCAAACAAACACTCGTCTTTTTCTTAATTTCACAACTGTTTAGGTACTACGCTGAACTTTTTATTTATTAGCTCTAGAAGCTTCATCAAATGAGCCAGATGGCCTCCTTGACACCAACTGGGTGCTCAGTCCAGTGGTAGGCTGTAGGGCACCACGTCTTTTCCAGTAAGTTTCCCAGTTTAAGTAAGTGACTATACTCGGTCATTTGTGAATTGTGGTGACTGCATGATGAAGTTGTTTTTAAGTGAATTGTATCCTGTAATTCATAAGTAGGATGGGGCAGGGAACAGTAAAAGAGTGGCAAAGCAGGTGACAAAACTGTCATGTCGCACAAGGACACCGATTGGGGAAGATAGTGCAGAGAAGGAGGTGAAGAGTTGGATTAGAGGTGGAGAAGATACTCTACTCCTTCCCCACTGGGCGGCAAGCTGGCCTTCGTGTGGAACGTGGCTGGCAAGAATCTTGGCCAGGCCTAAGCTTGGAAAAACAGTGAATTGAAATACAAGCCTTCGTCTTCCCAGAGAGAAAGAGAGAGAAAGGGAAAAAAGAGAGAACAGCTGAGGAGCTTTCAGCTCAGATACTCTAGATACTTTTGAGATGTCCTTATATGGGATAGGAGAGCTGTATTTCAAATTAAGACCATTATTGCTCCTGCTGCTGCTGTTGCTGCTGCTGCACAGATGCGGCGCTACCAATTATATACCACCATTATAAAGAGCCTGCACTTGAGCCCTGACCTTTCCTGCTGGAGTCACAACTGAGGAGGACCTGAAGACTCCTACAGAACCTTCCATTCTGGATAGTCAATTCCCTGGACCAACCCTTCCCAATGGAGGTGGGAATTCATTTGCATCTCCCTGTAGGCCACGCCTTGCCTCTTGTACAGCAGGAACAACGGCTTTCATTGGTCCTTCTCCTATCTGGCAAATTCTGGAATGTTGAGAAATTCAAAAGGACCTTCACTGGACTGACTGGAAAAATGGCTCAGTGGTTAAGAGCACTGGTTGCTCTTCCAGAGGACCCGGGTTCAATTCCCAACAAGCACATGGCAGCTCACAGCTGTCTGTAAACTCCAGTTCCAGGGATCCAACGCCCTCACACAGACAGACATGCAGGCCAAACACCAATACACCTAAAAATTAAATCAATAAATAAACAAACAAACAAATAAAATATATTCATAAAACAGAACACTTTTTTTAAAAAAGAACCTTCACAGGCATTGAGTCTGATACTTCATCATACTGGTAGAGGCATGGTGACTCCGAGAGAGACATGGGACCTGACAAGGATCACACAGCAGAGCAGTGGCAGAAATGTCCCAAATCCATTTCACCTAGTTTAGAGGCCAGTGTGCATTCCCCACCCCTTTACCTCCAAAAACATCCAGTCACTTGACCTGTGGCCCAAATGGCGTCACATTGAGCCTGCAGGCCTCCTCCAGAGCAGCAGTCCTCAACCTTAGCAGCCCATCAGAATTCCCTAAGGAGCATTAAAATTACTGGCATCCTGGCCCTGTCTTACCAAGTGAGTCATCATCTTCAAAGGAGGGGCGCTATTTTTTTAAAGCTCCCTAGGTGATTCTAATATATAGTCAAGACAGAGAATCATTGCTCTGGGAAAAGAAGCCTGACTCTAAGACAACTTGAAGGACAAGACTCCCAGGCTTTACAGACATGGCTCCTTTTGATCCAGAACATCCTACACCTCAGCGTGTTCCTAAACTCCGGTATGTGGAAGGCCTAAATGCTAAGGTCACATCTTCTTGTTATCTTTGTTATTCTTGTTGATCTTGTTATTGCTCTCCCATCATTCCATCTAAGAAATATTTTACTTCCAGCCTTCTTTTTCTTCCTTTTTAACATCATAAAGGCTTCTTAACAGACGCCTGCCTCTAGTGGGAATCCCATAAATAATTTGGCCTAATTTCTGGCTTTTCTCAGAGGTTCACTCACAAGGCATATCTCCCTAGTTCCCTTTAAGGGGCTACTTAAAACTGTCAGTTGGCCCCCACTCCCAATTACTTGACATTCCCATACATAGAAACTGCTTACTAAGCACCAGACTGTTGGGGGGAACCAGTGAAAAGCAGAGAAAAGAAAGACCTTGAGCGTTTGTACCTCCCCCTCCCCGCTCAAGCCTACTCAGCTCTCTCTACTTGATTATCATATTGACTGAGATATAGTAATGTGCAATGACTTGCCTAGGAAGAGAAAGCAGAGATGTGTACTTTTTCCCACATCCACACAAAAGAAAGTAGCCTTTCTCTTTTTAGAATCATTAGGTGAAGAATATACTGAGTGAGGGTACTTGCCTAGTATGTGTGAACACCTAGATTCAATCTCCCAACAGTTAAAAAAAAATTTTAGAAGAAAGAAAAGAAAAAAGATACATGCCACTAGTAAGCGCAATCATTAGTGACAATAAGTAAGCAAAACAAAACAAAAAACTCACAGTGCACAAGCCTAGATGAAGAACTACAAGCAATTAATAACTGCTGAAGGAGAATCAGTTTTATCCAGGGAGGAGCCTGTCCTTGAATAATAAGGCAGGTAGGCAACACAAAATGAGCTCCATGGGTCGGTTGTTTGGTTTTCTGAGTTCTATATTCAGAATAGCATCAAGACTGCTGGTTGAGATGATCAAGCCTCACAGTATACTCCAGTCATGACTTGATCATAAATCTAAATTTTCTTTCAGTCCCCATAAGATTATCAGACATCTGGTCCATCCACTCTTATCGGAGATTTCTCAGGGGGGGGTCTTTCTTGATCAAACCTTATTTTTCTTACCCCAGAATAAATCCATAGCCTCTCATTTCCTGTGGAAACAAAAGCAAAACCTCTTATCCAAAGTGATATATCTTTTGACTTCAATTTTGAAGTCAGGGCATTTATAAAATATTTATGTTTTATTAATCCAGCAGCATTTACATTTAAATGTCTTTTAACAACTGTTGCTCCTCGCTCAGTTGTCAATCAATTCAAAGACAACATAATAATATACAGTATTCAGACTCTCTGTGTATTTTCCATCTTTATGTGGCTTTACTTTAAATACTATTTCTTTTATTTTTACTTTTAATTTTTGGCTTTTTGAGGCAGGGTTTCTCTGTGTATCTTTGGCTGTTCTGGAATTCCCTCTGTACCATGAGGGCCTGCTTGTTGGGGTTTCTGTCCTTCCTGGTTCTCTCAGCCTTTTAGCCCCAAAGGAAATCACACAGAGGTCTACATAAGTTATAAAGTGATAGACCCATTAGATCAAGCTTCTTATATTAACCCATTATTCTTATCTATGTTAGCCACATGGCTCAGTACCTTTTTCAGTGGGATAGGTCACACCCTGCTTCTTCGGTGTCTGGACAGGACTAGGAAAAGAGCTTCCTTCTTCCCAGAATACTCCTGTTCTCATTGCCCCACCCCTACTTCCTGTCTGGTTGTCCCGCCTATACTTCCTACCTGGCTACTGGCTAGGATTAAAGCTGTGGCTTTGATGGCTGGATCCAACTCCATTCTTTAGCTTTCTGAGATTCCAGTCTCATGGCAGAGGTACCAGCCAGAACCATGTTATTGCCACAACTCTATGATGCTTAAAGGTCCTTGCCACCTCCAAAAAGCATGCAGTCAGCTTTTCATCAACACCATTTAAGTGTTTTGTGGCAGGACCTCTTAATGAGCTGCAGGGTTTTGCAGCTAAAGCTGAGTCAGGAAGCCTCTCTTAAATGAGAGTGCTTGCCTCAAGCAAGCAGAGCCCACCCGAAAAAGTGCTGTTATCAATAAACTGTGCTTTACTCTATTTTTTTGTCTAGAATTACTTCCCAAGCTCTCTCAGGCTTTATATGGATGTAGTTGTCCACATGGGTGTCATTCTGTTGACTGAGGTTTCTGTCCTGCCTGGTTCCTGCAGTCGCTAAGTCCCAAAGAAATCACACAGAGATCGACATTAGTTATAAGTTGATTGGCCTAGTAGCTCAGACTTCTTACTAACTCTTTTAACTTATATTACCCCATTATTCTTGTCTATGTCAGCCACGTGGCTCAATACCTTTTTAGCAAGGCAGTCACATCTTGCTTGCTCTGTGTCTGGATCACAACTCTATTTGTAATTTTTAAAATAAACTTCATACTGATTTCCATAATGGTTGCAGTCATTTGCATTCCCATCAGCAATGTACAAGTGTTTCCTTTTCTCCACACCTTCACCAGAACTTGCTTTGTTTTTTAAAAGGCCATCCTAACAAATGTTAGCTTCATTGTGATTTAGCTTTTATTGGTCTTCTCTGTTGGTTTATGATGTTGAGCATGTTTTCTTAAACCTGTTGGCTATTTGTATAACTTCTTTGAAAATAGGTCTCTTCAAAATGACAGCCTACAGAATGGGAAAAGATCTTCACTAATCCCATATCAGACAGAGGGCTGATCTCCAAAATATACCAAAAAACACAAGAAATTGGTCATCAAAAGAAAAATAATCCAACAAAAAAAAAGTGGAGTACAGACTTAAACAGAGAACTCTCAACAGAAGAATCTAAAATGGCTGAAAGACACTTAAGGAAATGCTCAACATCCTTAGTCATCAGAGAAATGCAAATCAAAACAACTCTGAGATTCCATCTTACACCTGTAAGAATGGCCAAAATCAAAAACACTGATGACAACTTATGCTGGAGAGGTTGTGCAAAAAAGAAACACCTCTGCATTGCTCGTGGGAATGCAAGCTAGTACCACCCCTTTGGATATCAATGTTGCAATTTCTCAGAAAATTAGGAAACAACCTTCCTCAAGACCCAGTAATACCACTTTTGGATATATATCCAAAGGATGCTCAATTGTGCCACAAGGACATGTGCTCAATTATGTTCATAGCAGCATTGTTTGTCATAACCAGAACCTGGAAACAACTTAAATGCCCATTGAACAAAGAATGGATAAGGAAAATATGGCACATTTACACAATAGAGTACTACACAGTAGAAAAAAAAGTAATGACATCTTGAATTTTGCAGGAAAATGGATGAAGCTAGAAAACATTATTTTGAGTGAGGTAACCCAGACACAGGAAGACAAATATCACATGTACGCACTCATAAGTGGTTTTTAAACATAAAGCAAAGAAAACCAGCCTACAAACCACAATCTCATAGAACCTAGACAACAATGAGGACCCTAAGAGAGACATACATGGATCTAATCTACATGGAAAGTAGAAAAAGAAAAGATCTCCTGAGTAAATTGGGAGCATGGGGACCTTGGGAGAGGGTTGAAGGGGAGGGGAGAGGCAGGGAGGGGAGCAGAGAAAAATGTAGAGCTCAATAAAAATCAATAAAATTTTTAAAAAGAAGAAAAAAAACTAGATCTTTTGAGTTCCTTTGCCGGTTTTTAAGTCCGATAATTTCTATTTTGCTATTGAATTATATGAAATCAGTTACAATAGTCACACATGCTTGTTTTTGCTTTTGTACTTTTTGCCAAGACCAACATTAAAGATCTTCCCCCTCCCCATCCTTTCTCTTAGAGTCTTCAGGCTTTATAGTTAATGCTTTAATCTATTTCAAGTTAATGTTATAGATGGTGTAAGTTGATGATCAAATTTCCTTTTTTTTTCAGTGTTTGAGATTGAATACACGGTGGGCGAGTTCTCTGTCATTAAGCTATGCCTCCAGCCCTAATTTTATTCTCTTGCTGGTGCATTTCCAGCTTTCTCAGTATCATTTATCGAAGAGATTTTCATTTTCTTATTATGTATTCTTAGTATTATTGTCAGACTAGTTGACCATGTGTGTATGTGTGTCTGTGTGTGTTTGTAGTTTCTCTATTCTGTTCCATTAGTCTGCATATCTGGTTTTATTATATTATTTTACTACTTTGGTTACTATAGAATGTACTATGATTTGGAGACAAAAAGTGTAATAGTGTAATACCTCCAAGCTTGTCCCTTCTTGAAATTGCTTTAACTATTCAGAATCTTTTGTGACCTATTTTCTGTGACAAGTATCATTGGAATTTTCAAAACAATTTTGTTGAATATGAATATTACTTTGGGCAGTGTGAACATTTTGACAATATTAATTCTTCTATCCAATGAGCATAAAATGCTATTTATTTGTGTCTTTGATTTCTTTCATCAATGTCATAACAGCATACTGATCTCTCACATTCATGGCCAAAGTATGCCTAGTAATTTTATGTTTTCATGTTATTGCTATTTATTTATTTATTTAGTGTGCATTCATAATATGTGTGTGTACATCCATGCTATGATGCATGTATGATTGTTAGACAATAACTTTACAGAGTTGATTTTCTCCTTCGACCTATGTGTGGATTCTGGAGACCAAACTGAGCTATCTCATTGACCCAGTTTTTGTTTTATTTTAAATGATATTTCTAAGCCTCTCTTCATCAGATTTCTACTCCTTCCTCTACCCCTTTCACTTAGAAATATACTTGTTAAATCTGGTCTGATACCCTGTGAGCATTTAAAATGTAAAATAAAGTGTAGAGTAATAATTAAACCTCTTTGAAGTATTATTATAGAAAAGAGTTTATTATACGCAGTGGTGATGGCTGCTGGGGAGAAAGTTTGACTGCCTCACCATGCTCCTCCCAGTAGTCCTTTGTTGAACCACTGTTGAGCAGTTCTAGCCCTCTATCCTGCCTTCCACTTGTAATTGTTTCTTGACTTCTCTCAGGGCCTCAACTGAGAGATGTCCTTGAAGCGTTGGGGGGAGGGGGGGTGAGGGAGGCTAAAGTAGGATTCACCCAGTTCTGTGGGCTGGAGCTGAATCACGGCATGTCAAGTCAGGGGCCAGGTGGTGATGGCCTCTAGTGGACAAGCTTGCAGAGAAACGCCAATCCTGCCCAGCCTCTGAGGTTTTGGAAGAGGAAGCACTCACTATGGGTGAAGTCCACCCTTCCCTTACCCAATTTCTGGCTCACTATGAAATCTGCTCTCCTGCCCCCTTAAAGTTGAGTCACTGTGGACAAGTGGCTTGTATGTAGTCTTAGTTTTCCCATCCAACAAGCAGGTAGTCTACTGCCTCTCCCTGCAATTGTGTAGATTAAAGCAGGTAAAAATACAGAGAAGAGGATTGTCTCTGAAAAGTCAGGATCTTTCTCTATCCAGGTCCCAATAGTAGTAGCCATTGTTGTAAGAGTTAAAGGCTTTATCTCACACTCTTAGCCCCCCCCCCACCGACTCCACCTCCCAGATCCATGTTTTCCTGGCCTTGTTGGTTAAGGTAATGCAGGAGGAAAGTTAAGGAGTTTGGTGCAGAGAAGATTTATACATTCGGGATAGCAAGAAAGACCATGGGAATGAGGTCATAGGATGAGGAATCTGTAAGGAAAGAGACAATGCTCAACCTGACCAATGTGACTAACTTAGGTTTCAAGTAGAGGCTTTCTGTCCCCTTCTTTCTGAATTCTTCCCCTCTAAAAATTTTGGGTCCCAGGTGGGTCTGGGGATGCAGGAATACCGAAAACCATCGATGGATGAAGAAAGGACATAGTACACACTAAAAGCAGAGCTCTGTAGTAGAAGTCCAACTACAAAGAGCAGAACTGGCTCAAGACCTTGGTCCCAACACTCTGAAATCTAGCTCTGGATTTGTGCTGAGGTCACAGTTGCTACATGGCAGAGTCACTAATATCAGTCTATTCCTAGGAGACACAGAACTCCTCTGACTGCTGGCTGACCTTGGCTTCATAAAACCTTGGTGCCCCTGCCAAATCTTCCTTGGAGTACAGGGGAGGCCTAATTCTTCCACCCAGACTCTTCCCCCATCCCTCCACCCCTCTCGCGAGCTTTCACTCACTCTCAGGCTTACATTACAGTCCCTTGTCTCTCCCAGCATTCCTCTCTGTCTGATCTCATCTCTCTTAATAAATTCTCATTTACAATCCATTTGATTATATGCTTCTCTCAAGCCCCAGACTACTACAAACTCTGATCAAGTTGAAATTAAGTATATTGGTTAGAGTCTGGGCCTGTACCTAGGGTTTTGTGTCATGAGAAGCCTTAGGCCAACTTTAGAAAGCAGTGGGTTTCTAGACATTGGAGAAGTAGCTTCCAATGTCATTTACTCCAAATTACTATCTTAGACAAATGAGTTTTATTTTTTAATATTTCTGACAATTTTTTTACATGTATGGATGTCTTGTCTGTGTGCACATCTATACATACTGTGCGTGCCTGGGTCCTCAGAGGCCAGAAGAACGTGTCTGATTTCCCTGGGACTAGAGTTACAAGACGGTTGGGAGCCTACCTCACCTGGAAAAGCATCCAGTGTTCTTAACACCCGAGATATCTCTCCAGCCCCCATTTTTTGATGTCCCAATTTATTGTCTTATTGACTTCTTGTGGAAGAAGATTTTTTATAATTTAATTTTTCTTATACAGTAATAGCTTTGTTATAAAGAAATGACTTCACACATAAAGTTCTAATGTCAATTGCATTTAGAATTGCTCCTTTTAAAAGTTTAAATGTGACAGTATAGATATGCAGAAGGTATTTAAACGGGTAGCAGATGTCACAACTCATCTTGGAATAGACAGAACAACAGTGTTGCTGATACTGAATCCCAGGTAAGTGCTCGCCAGCTGCTCCTTTATCTCCAGGAGCAAAGGACATCTTAACACAAGCATTACTGAGCCAGCGGTTCATAACTGGTCCTCGTTCTAACTGCTAAAGTTAGGTTCACATTGTTTACTTAGTGAGGAAACTGATGGCCATTGCCCTCCTTCTGTTGAGAGCTGTCACTCAAGGTACTCACATCATATCCACTTGTTTCCAAAGAGATGAGGATTTCATCCTCCACAAAGCAAGCCACCTGGAATTTATGGATACAATCCAAAGTTGCTCTCTAGTTAAGCTCAGATAATAGGAAAACATTTTCTTGGAACATAAATTTGTTGCTCCCACAAGAAACAACAGGATAAGAAAACCTATAGTCAAAGGTCAGCATCCTGGTTACAGACTGTTATTTCCCAGGTGTATGTCACCAATTCTAATTTTTGCGTTGTTACAAAGGATCTTTGCAATCTCACTATTAGCCAATCATCAAAACACACTGACATCACCGCTGGCTCAAGTCCAGAATTCCAAAACAATAGAAAAACAAGGGAAACCTGTCTAATAGCACAGTTAACTTCATTATGCCAAAACTCGAAGATGCAGCAGCCACAGGGAATGGGAAATGGCTCTCCTTTCTTTCTTTCTTTCTTTCTTTCTTTCTTTCTTTCTTTCTTTCTTTCTTTCTTCCTTTCTTTCTTTCTTTCTTTCTTTTCTGAGGCAGGGTCTTCTGTATCTAAGACTCCTGAGTGCTGAGACTACAAGCATGCACCATCACACCTGGCCCAAAAAAAAAAAAAAATCTTTCTTTAATCCCTTTGTCATATTGCCTGAGAAATACTCATTTTCTCTTGTTTTCCACTTTAGATCAAAACTCAGAGAAATCGAACTCCTGTTTTGCCACTAACAAACCCCATCACCTTTAAGGTTTATGATTTCCCTTACCTGGGCCTCAAGGTTGTTAGTGTTTTTCTCAATGACTTCTTTGTGTTACCTTAGCTATCATCTTTCAAACTTGTGGGCTCAAGGGTTGCTAAAGAACAGTTGGAAAGAGGGGGAGGGAGAAAGAAATAGAGACGAGAAGAGGGGAGGGGAGGGGAGGGGAGGGGAGGGGAGGGGAGGGGAGGAGAGGAGAGGAGAGGAGAGGAGAGGAGAGGAGAGGAGAGGAGAGGAGAGGAGAGGAGAGGAGAGGAGAGGAGAGGAGAGGGCTCTGAAAAGACAGCCACCCTGTCTGGGTGTCTGGGTACCCTGCCTCCAGCTTCGCCAGGCCGTTCCCTCGCATGCAGTGCTAGGCAACACACATGATGACCTACTTTTGCAAGAAAGCTCTTTCTGGAGTTGAGGTCTCCTTTACCTTGCTGCTCTGCGCATGACAGCTCTGGGATTGGATAGCAGATACAGGTATAGGGAACAGACAATCTGTGGCTCTAGCACAATGAGCCAAGCAAAGCACTCGTAAGGCTGAAAGGCATTCTGATGCATGGCTTTGTATTTCCAGAAACCACCCCCAGAAATTTGAAAGTTAATCTGTTGCAAGTCCTCCTCCTAGGAGGGATTCCGGCTTAATTTCATCTTGAGGGAGATCAGGATGCTTTATTCCAAACCTCAACTCTTCTAAATCTAACTCTGTCCCCTACTGTGGCCTTCATTCTTTCCTATTTGCTCTTACCGAAGGAGTGCCCCATCCTAAGCCTGTGAGCCTCACCCCCCCCCCAACTTCCTTTCTGCCTCCTACAAGGAGGTCTCTAAAGATGGTTCTGAGATAACTTCCAAGTTTGAGCGAAAACCTTTCAGGCATCCAACAGTGAATGGGCATCATTGTTGGTTGAGCTTTCTAGTTCCCAGGCTCCTTTGGGGCTTTGGGTTTCTCTTCACAGAGGTGGGTCTGAGGTTTCTGTTTCTTGTTTTCACCTCCCAAGTGCTAACATTTCATCCAGAGTTTTTCATTCTGGTTTGGTATACTGATTCCAGCATATTACAACTCTTACTGAAACTTCTGCAGTCTCTGCACAACGAGGGAGTCCCACGGGCCTCAAAGACCACAACCAAAGAGAAACAGGATTGAGCAGGGGACAGAGAAGTGGTTGTGCTTAGAATTGCTGTGTGGTAGGGATCCCTTAGGGATTCAAAACACCCATAAAGAAACTAAAGCAAAGCTCCCATCAAAATAAAAAGCCATAAGAAATACCACCTACAGGCTCAGCAAGGGGATCTGACCTAGGACATCCAAAATACTTGGGTCAATTTTTCTTCTGCCATGTAAAGCAACAAGTGACAGTGTGGCAGGAGAGAGAAACCAGAACTGGTGTCAGTAGGTAGCCTGAGGAGTTCCCTTCTCCTTTAAAGACCTCTACTTAGGTAAAGTGGGATCCTTGGCTTCACCATGGGGTGGGGAGAGTTTTAGGACAAGTCAGTATGAAGCAGTTAGAGTGTATTAAAAGATAAGCGAAAAACTCAGGCAAGGAATAAGATATACCCAAATGTGGGTATGGGCTTCTCACAGAGAATCATGATTGTCTTCATAGTAGCCATATGTATTGTCTTTTTTTAATGACTTCTAAGGCTACATCTCAAAAGGTTGCTAAGGAACATTTTTGCTTTTGATAAATGAAGTCATACGTTAGTCCTGATGTACACTGAATAGCATTGCAGCTGATAAAGTAAAACCCCAAGTCACAAGGTTTGTGAGGAAAGTCAAATATTTTTACACCTTAAACATCTTTATTTACCTTGTAAGCAAAAGTTTAGCCTTATTTGTAAAATCCCAGAAAATATCTGGGAGAAAAGTAAAGCCATATTTGAAGATCATATTAGCTTAGGCTTTGTAGTAGCTTGCATGATAAATGTCTCCCACAGTCCTGAGCATTTGAATACTTGGTTTCCAGTTGTGGTACCATTTGGGTAGGTTTTGGAGTGTGACATGGCTGGAAGACTGAGATTTCAAAGACCCCACCATTCACAGTTTGCATTCTCTCTACTTTATGCCTGTGGTTCAAGATGTGAACTTGCAGCCTCCTACTTTAACTGCTATACTTGCTGCTTGCTGCCACACTCCACATCCTGACAGACTCTTCACCCTCTGGAACCACAAGTCCACAGAAACTCCTTCTACAAGTTGCCTTGGTCTTGGTGTTTTGTCACAGCAATAGAAAAAATAACTAATACAAGCCTAAAGCATGGTTCATTGTCATTTTAACAGAAAATATCTCTTTATAAAGAAATGCTAGTTTTATGTCAGAAATTTTCACAGCAAATGTTGTGAGTTGTACTGAAATTCTTTGTGTGTATATGGGTGTGTGTACATCTGTGTGTGCACACAGAGTTGTGCACATTTGTTTAGAGGGTAGAGGTTGACCTTAAATGTCTTCCTCTATAATTCTCCATCTTATTTTTTGAGACAGAGTTGCTCACTGGCCTGGAACATGCCAATTTAGCTAGACTGGCCAGTGACTTCCCCCAGTAGCTCTCTGTCTCCATCTCCCCAAAACTGAGGTTATAAATGTGCTGCTATATGTGTTACATGGATGTTGAAGATCTAACTTACATCTTCATACTTATACAGCAAGCATTTATGCCTACTGAGCCATTTCCCGGCCCACCCCCACGAAAATGCTTGATTCCTTTTCTCTTTTCATGTTCCCTTAGTTTTCCTTGTGTTTCTATTCTTCCGCAAAATGAGATGTAGGTCCCTTCATTTCTTTGTGGCACGATTCCCCCATATATAAAATGAGAGTTAGACTCTTTGGATAGAAGCAAAACAGTTGTTATCCTGAAAAAGAAGAGATCTGAATAACTTGAAATTGTTCCGAATTCATGAGGGACCAATGTAGATGGGTAAGAAAAATACAAATGCAAAAAGTCAGCGGAGGTTCCAGTAGACTAACAGCCCTCTCCCTCACACCAGAGTGTTCTTATTTTTCTATGATTTTTTTTTACTGAGGATTTCAGAGTGCAATTGGAAAGGGAAGGAGGTTCCACAGATTTGAAAATATTTAACCCTCCAACTTTCAGCTGCAAGGGAGGCTGGAAAGGTGTGTATTCACCTTTCCAGCTTTGGTAATAGTGTCAGGGGAGAAGAGAATTGGAAAGACATGTCAAGTTACTTCAGCATCACCTACTAGAATACTTTTGCTCTAAATCCAGTTTTTACAGTTTATTAAGATATAATTGATATGTAATAAGCAACACATCATATTTCTGTAATTTGGTAAATTTTAAAGACTATATTTACCCACTAATTCAATCCAGTAATACCCCCAAAAGATTCTTCATGCTCTTTGGCAGTCGTTCTTCCTGTGACTGCCATCCCATCCCAAAGCAACCACTGATTTGCTTCCATCACTATAGCTTAGGTGACTTCTTTAAGAATCTGATGTTTTAAAAAATCTTATGTAAATGGAATAATATGGTATTTACTCTTTTATCTGGAGACGCACCTGACATAATTATTTTGAGATTCAGAATGTGTGTAGCAACGTTTTGTTTAGTTTTCTTGTTTGTTTGTTTGTTTGTTTTAAGTTTTAGAGAGAAGACCTTGCTGAATAACCCAGGTTGGCCTAGAACTCACAATCTTTCTGCCTCAGATTTCTAAATGTTGGCATTACAGGAGTGTGTCACTATGTCCAGCTCTCAGGTTATTACAGAGGAACAGCCCCCATTGTATGGCTAGCTCACAGTTTGTTTCGTATTCATCTGTCCATATGCATTTGTGCTGTTTCAAGTTTAATGCTAGTAAAAATAAGGCTGCCTGGTACATTTGCTTGCAGGTCACTTACCAGTGCCTTTTTTTTTTTCCAAAATGTTTTTAACAGAAACTGACTTGGCAAATGTTGCCTTGCTGTTTCTCTTTTGTATTGAAGACTATTTTTGGCAGTTTTTGTTGTTGTTGATATTTTATTTCCTTTGATGTTGTTACGCATTGTTGCACCTCCCTGAACATTGTGAATGGATTTTTGAAAACCCATGGAAAAAGACGTTCATTTGAAAATTTAAAACTGTGTTTAAAGATTTTTCCAGGATGAAAATGAGAGAAAAAAATTTTCTTTGCAAACATTTTATATTTCTTAAAATAAATCAGTAAATATAATGCCAAACTCAGAAGATAGTAATTTTTTCTCTTTAAGAACACTTTAAAACTATATTATTTACAGGAAACTCTGGCGTAGATTTAATGGAAGTTGGTGGCAAGTTGGCCTTTGCCTTTTCATCTTGGCAATGAAAGCCATGGGTTTAGACCCAGAATGCTGTCTCCCCAGTGTCAACAGAGCTCATCATATCTGTCATTGTAATTGGCCCTCCTAGCTTCCATCAGCTTAGCCAGAGCACACTTGTCTTCCAAGTTAACCTGTATGAAGGCAGCAGCGGTGAGTGTCTTCATGCAGATCAGCCACCCCAGCCTGGCCTTCCCCTTGACGATGCTGTAGGGACCCCCATCTGTGACACAGAACAGACAGGAAGACCACCAGCTCAATGGGGTCTACATTGTGTGTGATAATCAGTCCCCAGCAGAGTCTTCATGTTCTCTGTGAAGGTAGTGACAATATCTGCCCCTGTGCAAGGAATAGGTGGTCTCTTCCCCTTTGCCAAAAGCTTTCTTCTCAGCACAGACCGACAGCCTCTGCTTCTCCTCCTGCTTTGTCTCTGGCCTACACCTGTGAGAAAGCTTACAGAACTAGGCTTGCTGATTGACTGACCGGTGCCTAGATGAACAGGTTAACCATAGGAGGCAATTTCAGCTACTTATAATAGAGGAAGGCCCATTGCTGCTGCAGCCAGATGTAAGGCAATCATTTGACAAAGCAAGCGAGGTCTATTTTGGCCTAGGTGTCTTGTCCAATGCCAAATTCTTAGGCCTTTTCTCAAATAGGATTTACCACCTTTTTGACCTCCTACTTCTGCACAAGAGCAGAGGTGGGAGCCATCTTCTTCCATCTGACTGTCTTCCCACATCTTGCTTCAGTGGAGGAGAGCACTAGTAATTTCCTTTTAATGCCTTGACTTTGATAAAGAAATGGGACTTACCTAACCCCAGAGACCTCAGAAGACCGTGAGTAGATGAGTGGCAATCTTAAGGCAGTTTTAGACCTATTGTAAGGGAGAATATGGCGGTATGGAGAACTCTGGCCTGGGGCCAACAAAACGTTTTGTTTTAGGAAAATGGTTCAGACAAATTTTATGCTGTAAAAACCATTAACAGGATATGTGATCTATCTCATGTCTTCCTTCCAGGCTTCCCTGCAGACATGGTCATACTTTCATTCCACTCTCATTTCCTTAATAGATTTTAAAATGGCAACATGGGAGATTTGGAGATCAAAGGCGATTCTTTAGACCATGTAGTGAATGTGTCTCAAGATTTTGTCTCAGTGTGGGAAGGGCAGCCTCGAATAGGGAATCCCAGCAAAAATCTTTGCCCTACCCTCTGGAGTCCCTACATAAGTCCTTAAGAAATAGTTACTTAGAGAGAAAGTAGAGAAAGGCAAGAGTAGATACCATTAAGATTCATTGACCCATGAGCTTCTGTACCACCACAGGTTCTGGGTCCTTGCCCATCTTTCAGACACTTGGCCTGGGCCTCAAGGCTGGCCTGAGATATGTGTGTGTGTGTGTGTGTGTGTGTGTGTGTGTGTGTGTGTGTAATAGTATATATACATATGCTATATAATATTATATATTAGGACTGCCAGGGAAGGTGGAGGTGGAGCTCGGCCTGTTTGGTAGGTCCTAGACAACATTTATAGAGCAGTACAACCCCCTCTGGAAGGCAGGAGAGACCTAGATGGTCGGAGGGAGGCCTAGTGAGAAGCACACTGTAGTTTTCTTCCTCAGCGAACCCTCACATTAAGGAGATCATTCCTTAGAGCTGAGGTGTATCATTCTCCACTTGCTGCAAGTTTCTAGGCGATGTACAAAGTAACCAAGTGGTCAATAAGAGAGCAATATAAAGGTGGGGAGGGGACAGAAGGCGATGGTGGTGGAGGATATGGGGACCAGGAGCCCCTGGAGCTGCCCAGGCCACTAACTGATCTGCTTACAATCATCAGAACTTCCCCTTTCTGGGCCCTCCCAGCCTCCGGGGATTGCGAACTGCTTTGCTCTCCTGGATCAGGAAGAACAAGACTTCCTTATCTGGTGGGAGAGGACTGGTGAATACCACCTCCAAGTAGAGGGGAGAAGGGAGAGCAAGGAGCCAAGAGAACCATAGACCCAGCAGGCAGCACCATTCCTGGGGAAAGCCTAGGAAGAAGCGGGCAGACTCCATCCAAGGACTCCAGGGTTCCAGGAGCCCGGATGGGCGGTGGATCCAGAGTCCATACCCTCCCACCAATGCTTCAAAGCCCTGGTGCTTGTGGCTGGTGTGAAGTTTTTGCTTTCATTGTCCACATGAGATTTTTCCAGACCTGCCTCCTACGGAGCAATGAAAGTCAATAGCTGCTCAAGTTAGAACCCAACTCCCTACTCACTTATACTCTCTCCTGGATGTATTTTTAAACTTTTGGTACATTTTTGTTTATTTATTTATTTGTATGTGTTGCATGCGCGTGGATACACAAGTGCGACAGCATGCTCACAGAGGTCAGATGACAGCCTGCAGGAGTTGATGCCACCATGTGGGTCCCAGTAATTCAACTCAGTGCTCAAGATTAGTGGCAAGTGCCTTAGTCTACTGAGTGAGCTCACTGGCCCCCAAGTCTTTGTTTTGCCTACTTTTTTATTTATTTTACATGGGGTTTCAAGTAGCCAAAATTGACCTTGCATTCCTGATCCTTCGGCTCTGCCTCCTGAGTGGAGGAATTGCGGGCATGCACCACCACGCCTGGTTTTCCTGGACGTATTTTATTTGGTGTCTCCAGCTGCTTTCGGTGCTCTCATTCCATATGGCTCTCCTCACCTCAGATCAGTTGCCGTCTTGTGCCCGATCAAAGTAAAGTTGCTGTTTCTCGAGATTCTTTGCAGAGCTCCACTTCTGCAACAAATACTCAGAGATTCCAGTTCAGAGACGCTAGAGGCGCGATAAAACACTTACCTAGTCGAAGAGAGTTCTGGTTCATGTTAAAGCAGGATGTTATTCTAATGTGAGCACTGCCATGGATTTAGCATGGTCCAGAAGCCCAGCCTCTCATAGTAGTAGTCAGTAATTCATAGCACAGGTGTGTTTCAGTCAAGGACCAGTATTTGAATACGGTTTAGCCCTTTCAAAAATTGCACTGAACTTTGATTCCTGTGGTGCTGAATATTGCCAATTTGACAGACTCTAGACTCTAGGAGAGACTAGTCCCTGGGCATGCCTGTGAGGGATTATCTAGATTAGGTAAATTAATTGGGGTGGGAAGTTCCACTTTAATTGTGGGCAGAACACGTGCATGGACTCGAGTCCTTGGCTGAGTAAAAGGGAGAAAGCAAGCTGAGCACGAACTAGCCTTCATCTCCTTTGACCTCCTGACTGTGGTAGATGCAATGTGACCAACCATCTCGGGCTCCAACCACCGTGCCTTCACCATCACGGTAGACAATACACTGGAACGGTGAATCAAAGTAAACTTTCTCCCTTAAATTTTTCTTGTCCAGGTAATTCATTGTAATTCGTTATATCAGCAAGGCAAGCAAATACTACAAGTCCCGATGTGGTATCGAGAGGTAATGGGGGAGACTGATGATGCTCTTGAGGAGCTGTGTTAATTCTCATGGACTGGATTGGCTACCATGACAGTAGTTGTTATAAAGTATGGCTCTATGCCTTTGATCTCTTTCAGACATGCTCATTTGCCCTTCTGCCTTTCAGTCATGACACAAAGCAATACGAAATCCTCATCAAATGTTACTGTCATCTTCATGGACTTTCCAGCCTTCAGAACCATGAGCCCACATAAGTTTCTTTCCTTCATAAATTAGTCTTTCAGACATCTTGCTATACCAACAGAAAACAGAGATGCCCATTCTGCCAACCTACATCAGTTTATGGCCATGGAACCAGGCAACCAGACACATCCTGGACAAAACTCTGATGTATTTCATCCATTTCAACAGACTGTGCTCAAGAACCTACTTTTCTTGGAGGAAAGTGTGCAGTGCCAGGACAGAGTGGAATATAGACAGAGGAAAGCATCTGGCTGATGGAGCAAGTGATCTGAGTTCCAGCTTGAAAGGGAGCACTCAGTCACTCTACGGCTTTAGACAAGCTACCTCTTGAGTCTTTGTTTCTTTCTGGGTAAAATACAAGCAATTTTTAAACTTTTCACTCCAGTATTTTCCCTTCCTAGGTCCTATATTTTTCATGAGTTTGTCCACTAATAAATACACCAATCGAAGGTTAATTCATTTCCTAGCTTTACTAACCAATGATAATTACAGCCATTCAGAATGCCTGGCTATAAAAGATGATGACTAATATAGCCAGAAAGATACTGCAATGTAGTGAGCCTGTGCTGCTTCTCCTTAACCTGGCCCCTCGGTTTCCGTGGCATTGCCATGGCTGATGTCTAAGCTGTGGCTCCCTTTTAGGCCTTCTTCTCTACGGTATTTCTGCAGTCACAGGAACTTACTGAAGTATGGACAGGAGTTCAGAAGCCCTTTAAAGGCAGGCAAGAGAGACCAAGGTAACAATGCCCTCTGTGGTTGAGTCAAGGCCCATCTCCAGCGCCTTTTGGTCTTCTTGTCATTCATTGTTCAATGCTTGTTCAGTTGTTAATGAGGGACATACTTCCTATAGGTTCCTAGCTTACCCAAAACAACATGCTCTCCTGAGCAATAATCTCTTCGGAGATTTAGAGACATAGAAAACAAAGGAAAAAATGAAGCACATTTTGGATTTGACAGTGGAAACTATGCGTGGGATGCCAGTTTAAATGGTAAGCTTGTTTGACTTGATAACAACGCTCACTCTTCCAGGCTGAACTAGGATGCCGTATACCCAGACAGCTCCCAGTGAGAGGGGTTAAAGACTCCTAAGAGTGTGACACCCTCTCTTCCATCTTCCTAACTTTTTCCATTCTTCTGCCTTTCCACAACCCACTTAGACTCAACTGCATCTAAAGAAAGCCAAGCTGGAAGGTGGCAAGAGATCTTAGAAATAATCTTTTCAGAACACCTCATTATATAAATAGAGAAACCAAGACCCAGAAGACTAAGGAACTTGACCTTGGCCATATAGAAGATTAGTGGTAAAGGTTCACCACTAGACTAGAAATGGAAGAGGGCTTCTAAAACAAACAAGAAGGGTTGTATCCATGTAGCTCAGTAGTATGGTGTTTTCCTACTATGTGTGAAGCGTGACTTCCATCTCCAGTACTGGAATAAATACGTAGATAAACCAATAAATCAAATTTATGGCGTTGGTTAACCCCAACCTGGAATTTGCTACACCATCTAAAATAGTTTTGATGGCTTCCCCCACTGACATTCAAAGTATCTCCCAATGCTACCTCTGAGGAACTGTTTTGCAACTTGAAGTCTGTTTGTATTTAATTTTCCAAAAATAAAACCCTACACTGGGTAAGGACCTGTGGGAAAAAGGCTCAGGGCAAGCCCTGAGGGAGGTAACTCGGAGATGACAGTTAAAAAGGCCCCCAACCACAGGCTTTGGAAACTCCACAGTTTATAAAATAGGCCATTCTTCATGATTTCCCAATGTTCTACATATGTTGTCATTCATATTCCATGGCATGGAAGTCTGGCTTTGTGGCTTCCCATCCCAGGAAAGACTCACAAATCTCCATAGACTTGCTAAGATTAGATTCAAGCTCCAAGCACACCATTCAAGTTCCCAGGTGACCATCCCAGCTTCACTTTTTTCTACCCAGCCCTACCTAAACCACTCACAAGTGCTGAATTTACTCCCGTTATATGGTTAACATCCCATGCTTCCAAGTCATTGTCTGTGCTATTCGATCAGCTTGAAATACCTTTCTGCTCTGATG
The DNA here is from genome assembly GCF_950005125.1 of Chionomys nivalis. Lineage (NCBI taxonomy): Eukaryota > Metazoa > Chordata > Mammalia > Rodentia > Cricetidae > Chionomys > Chionomys nivalis. Next base: position 72,869,333 of record NC_080112.1, on the reverse strand, counting down.
GTAATTATGATGAACACTTGAAGAAATTGTTTCAAATCTTTTCTGTAACGGTTAAACCACCAGTAGTGCCTGTGACTTTCAATTTCTCTACTTCTTCACTAATACTTGTTACTGTTTTCTTTATTTGCTATCCTAGTGAATGTGATGTGTTATCCTTTTTTTTTTCAATTTTCAACTTCTTAATGACTTGGCCATTTATATATTTTCTTTGGAGAACTGTCTATTGAAAGTATTTGGGTAGTATTGGTGCTGATGCTTTGAAGTTCTGTGGAATTCTGTACTAAATACCTCTGGTTTTGCTTTGGCTTTTTTCTTAATTGGGAGATTTTTTTGTTGCTGTTTGAATTTCATTGTTAGTTATGGGTATGTTTAAATCATTTATTTGTTCTTGTTTGAACTTTGGTATATCTTAAGAATCTAGAAATGTACTCATTTCTTTTAGATTTTCTAACTTAGTAGAAAAAAGGGGGTTTTAAAGATATGTCCACATGATTTTATGAATTTTTTTGGTATCTGTTATAATGTTTCCCATTTTCCTCTAATTTTATTAATTTGATTTGGCTGTCTTTTTCTTTTTGATTAACTTGGCTAAGAATTTGTCAGTCTTGTTTATATTTTCAATGAACCAGCTTTTTGTTTCATTAGCTCTTGTATTGTTTTCATTTTTTCTGTTTCATTAATTTCTGTCCTGGTTCTGATGATTTATTCCCATCTACTGCTTTGGGGGTTATTTTGTTCTTGTTTTGCAACAATTAAGTATTCATTTTGATGTAGGCTATAAAGTTTCCTCTTAGAACTGCCTTCACTGTGCCCCTTAAATTTTGATAAGTTGTTTGTTCATTTTGATTGTTGCTTGTTCATTCAATTCTAGGATTTTTTTTAAAGAAATTCCTTCTTGATTCTTTTTTTTTTTTTTTTTTTTTTTTTTTTTTTTTTTTTTTTTGGTTTTTCGAGACAGGGTTTCTCTGTAGCTTTGGAGCCTGTCCTGGAACTCCCTTTGTAGACCAGGCTGGCCTCGAACTCACAGAGATCCGCCTGCCTCTGCCTCCCGAGTGCTGGGATTGAAGGCGTGCGCCACCACCGCCCAGCTTCCTTCTTGATTTTTTGATTAATGCAATCGTCATTTGATAGTGTGTTGTTTAGTCTCCAGGTATTTGCATATTTTCTGAAGTTTCTATTGCTATTGATATTTTAGCTTTATTCCATTGTGGTCAGATACAATAGAGGGAGTTATTTTAATTTTCCTGCATTTGTTGAGAGTTGCCTTGTGAGCAGTCAATTTTGGAGAAAGATCATGGGCTACTGAGAAGAATGTGCACGCTTTAATGTTTGAAAGGTTCTGTAGATATCTGTTAGCTCCATTTGGCTTGCTTTATTTTCATTTATAAAGTTATCTTCTTTATCGAAAATAGAGTCTTCTCTCATACAATACATCCTGGCCGCAGCTTCCCCTCTTCCACTCCTCTCAGATCCCTCTCCTCACCTTCCCTCCCCCCAGATCCATTCTCTCTTCAGAAGAGAGCAGGCCTCCAAGAGACAACAAGCAAACATGACACAACAAAGTGCAATAAGACAAGGCAAAAGCCCTCACACCACGGCTGGACAAGGTGACCCAACAGGAGGGAAAGAGTCCCAAGAGAGACAAACAAGTCAAAGACACACCAGCTCCCATAATTAGAAGTCCCACAAAAAAAAAAATCAAGCTAACAGCCAAACATATAGGCAGAGGACCTGGTGCAGACCCATGCAGGCCCCATGTTTACCAGTTGTAGTGGTTCATGCTGGGATTTGCTGAAGGAGGTGGAGACAGGAGGGTTGTGAGTTTGAGGCCAGCCTGGGATGTACATAGGTATATTTGTTTTATGATATCTTTTATCTCTCTGTCTGCCTAGTTTATGTCTGGATGACCTGTCCATTGGCAAAAGTGAAATATCGCAGTTACCCACTACCACTGTGTTGGGGGTTAATCTGTGATTTTAGATCTAATAGTGTTTCTTTTATGAAATTGGGTGCACCTATGTCTGGTGGGTAAATGTTTGGAACTGTAATATCTTGGTAAATTTCTCCTTTAATGAGTATTTAATGTCCCTCCCTGTCTCTTCTGATTAGTTTTGGTTCATAGTCTATCTTGTCAGGTATTAAGACAGCTACACCTGCTTGATTCTTGGTTCCATTTGCTTGGAGTATCTTTTTTCCCATCCTTTTCTTTAAGGTGGTATCTGTACTTGATGGTAACATGTGTTTCCAGGAGGCAGCAAAAAGGTGAATTCTGTTTTCTAATTGAATCTGTTAGTCTATATCCTTTTTTGTTTGGTTGGGTTTTTTGTTTGTTTTTTGAGACAAGATTTCTCTGTGTATTTTTGGCTGTGCTGGAACTCACTCTGTAGACCTGACTGGCCTCGAACTCACAAAGACCCGCCTGCCCCTGCGTTCCAAGTGCTGGAATTAAAGGCATGCGCCAACACCGCCTGTCAGTCTATATCCTTTTATGGGGAAATTGAGACCACTAATATGGAGTTACTATTGAACAATGTTTGCTAATTCATGTTATTTTGTTTTTGTGCTGTTATTTCCTTTGACTTCTTTGGGTTAACTGTTCTAGGATTGTTTATTCCTTATGACCCCTTGGGTGTGGTTAATCTTCTCTTCAGACTGAGGTGTTCCTTTTAGTATGCTCTGTAAGGCTGGATTGATGAGCAGATAAGGATTAGATGTTGTTTTCTTCTGTCATTTTTTTTTTTTTTTTTTTTTTTTTTTAGTCTCCTACTGTCTGTACTGATATGCAAACATCAGCACACCTCTCTCTGGTCTTCTCCTCCACTACCTTCTAGTGTGGGTCTCTGGACCTGATTGCACTATCTTGAATTAGCTCCAGTTAACTGTAGGTAGCCCAGACTGGCCTATAATTCACAGTAAAACTCTTGTTTCAGCCTCTCAATTTTGGGCACTATAGATGTGCCAGTAAGGTAAACACCTGGGTCCACAGTTTCTAGTTTATCTCTGGTGTGGATTTGGGGCAGACTTTGAATGATCTCTTTTCTTTTAAATCTGTTAAGGTATAGTTTATGTCCCAGAATGTGGCTGATTTTGATTCATGTTTCATGTGAGCCTGAAAAGCAGAAATATCCTGTTGCTGCTGCTGCTGATTCCTTTGCTAATATCAGAACCAGCACTTCAGGCTCCACCTGTAGACTAGACTAAGGACCAGCGACTCTCCAGGAAACTTGCAACTTTTTTGGCACCAAATTGGAATTGCTGAGGCACCCAACCTTGCACTAAGCGACTAGTGGGTTGTTGGCTTCCCTGGTGTGAAACAATCACTGTGGAGCTCCTTTAGCTGATGAGACACCCAGCCTCAAGGCCAAGAACACCCAAGTCCTCAGCTTCTCAAGTGTGATACAGCTGTTGTTACTATTTTAAGTTATGTTAATAGCGTGTGCACACACACCCACACCTACCCACCCACCCCCCCCCACACACAACTGTATTTATGTCAGCTCTGTTTCTTTAGAGAATCCCAATCAATACAGATAGAAACTCAATGTAATTTTATTTTCTATGTTTACTTTCAGTTTGTATTTCATCTCTTACTAACTGTTCATTTCATTAGCTTATTCATTGGTTGGGTTATTAGATGTGGGGGATGGTCTTTTGTTTTTAATTTCATAATGTCTCATTTATTAAATGTTGGCATTTTTCTGAGAGACTAGAATATTATTTAGAAAGTCCTTGCCAGTGCCTATATCTTGAAGTATTTTTCCCTGATGCTTTCAGTTTTAAGGTTTACATTAAGGCCTTTATCCGTTTGGAGTTGTTTTGTGCAGTGGGAACTAGTTTCAATCTTCTATGTGTAGCTAGCCAGCTTTCCCAGCAGCATTTGTTTAAGAGGTTGTCCTTTGTTCAATGTGTATTTTTGACTGTGGCTGTGTAAACATATATCTGGGTCCTCTGTTCCACTATATTGATCTACAAGTCTATTTTATGCCGACATCTGTGCTCGTTTTGTTACTATGGAAATCAGACATGGTCATGCCGTAGTTATGTTATTATGCTTTCTGCTAAGGAGTACCTTGGCTGGCCAAAGTCTCTTGTGTTTCCAGACAAATTTTGTTTCTTTTTCCTATTCATGTGTAGAATATCATTGGAATTTTGTGGGTATTACATTGAATACTCAGGGGTTTTTTTTTTTTTTTGTAATATAGCCACTTTTACAAGTCTTCTAATCGGTAAGTTGGGAAGTTTTCCATTTTCTACTGTCTTCAGTGTCTTATAGTTTTCACTGTGCAAGTCTTTGACTTCCTTTGTAAGGTTTATTTTAAAGTGTTTTTTGAGGCAATTGTGAATGGAATTGTTTCCCAGGTTTCTTTCTCAGCATGTTATCACTGTTTAGGGAAACTACTGGGTTTGTATGTTTATTTTGTATCCTGCCACTTTGCTGATAATGTTTATCAGATCTAAGAATTTTCTAGTGGAGTCATTAGACTCTATTATAGAGAGAATCATATCATCTGAAAATAGCATTTTGACTTCCTTTTTGTTTTTTTCTAGTATAAAAACTATGTGTACATTATTTCCACCCTGTTCGTTACCTCCACCAATTCCTCCAATTCCAAAATTCACAAATTCATAAAATCTTCTTTATTATTGTTACACAGAGAGACAGACAGACAGGTCTAAAGGCACACAGATAGACAGGCAGGCAAGGCAAACAGGAAAAAAGACAGACAGTTTTGTGGCCTACATAGCACCTCTGGCAATATACAAAAGCTATCTTAGCCAGCAAAAAGAGTTTTCTGATCAATTCTACCTTTATTTCTTTAATGTCTCTCTTTCTTTTGGTTAGTTTAACTAAGGATTTGTCAACAAATCTTTGTTCTGTTGATTCTAGACAAATTCTCTACTACCAACTCAGCCACATCTCCAGCTCTGTATTTTTGCTTTAATGCAGTCTGATAGTTTGGGTCTTTTGACTGGGGCATTGACACCATTAATATTTAGGATTATCATTAAAACGTATGTGTTAATTGTTGTCATTTTATTTATTTTGCCGTGCTTGAATTTTTTCCCTGTTTTTCAATTTTAAAACTACTGTTTTAGCATGATTTATTCTTTCCTGTAGTCTCATGGATGTGTCTATCTTTCTCTTTAATCTAAACACCTTCAGCTATCTTTTGTAGAACTGGTTTAATGGTCATGAGTTACTTTAGCTTCTTTGTGTTATGGACTGTTGTCGCTCCTCCAATTAGAACAGATGGCTTTCCTAGGCACAATAGTCTGGATTGACAGTTGCCTTTTGGAAATTAAAACACACCATTTCAAACATTCCCGCATTTTAAAGTTCCTATTGAAAAATCTGTTATTCTGATGGGCTGCCTTCATATATGACTCGTTATTTCTCTCTTGTTTCAACATGCTTTTGTTGTTGTTCTATATATTCAGTGTTTTGATTATAGTATGACATGGGGAGTTTCCTTTCTGATCTTATCTGTCTGGTGTTCTAAATTTCTTCTGTCTGTGGACAGGCATTTCTTTCCCTAGGCTTTGGAAATTTTCTATACTTTATTGTAAAAGCTTTCTATAGCGTTGGTATGAGTTCTTCTATATTCATAATGTATAGGGTTTTATAATGTTTGAATAGATCTTGTGTGTTCTATTTGTATTTTTAAAAATCTGTCTTTTCCATTATCTGAATATTTTAATTTCTCTACCTTTGTCTTCTCTCTGTTAGTCTGTCTTTCCCTTACTACATTCTATTGGCGTCACTTTCCATGAGGTTTTTTATTTAATTTATTGAATTTTTTGTTCCCAATATTTCAGCTAGTTTTATTATCAGTATATGTTTCTTATTGAATTTCCTTCTCATATCTTGTACAGATTGCCTTATTTCATTCACCTGAATGTTTTTCAATATAAAATCCTTCCAAGAGTTTGTGTACTCTTTGATTTCTTTAAACATATTTATAATGAGTCTCTTGAATTCTTTTTTATTATTATTATTTATTTATTAAAGATTTCTGCCTTCTCCCCGCCACCACCTCCCATTTCCCTCCCCCTCCCCTATCAAGTCCCCCTCCCTCATCATCCCTAAGAGTAATCTGGGTTCCCTGCCCTGTGGAAAGTCCAAGGACCACCCACCTCCATCCAGGTCTAGTAAGGTGAGCATCCAAACTGCCTAGGCTCCCACAAAGCCAGTACGTGCAGTAGGATCAAAAACCCATTGCCATTGTTCTTGAGTTCTCAGTAGTCCTCATTGTCCATTATGTTCAGCAAGTCCGGTTTTATCCCATGCTTTTTCAGACCCAGGCCAGCTGGCCTTGGTGAGTAGATCTTGAATTCTTTATCTGAGATTTAATCTAATTTTCTCTTGTTGAAGACCATTACTATGAGACTAGTAATTTTTGGAGGAGTCATGCTGCCTTAGGTTTTGTTGCTTGTTTTTCATGTTTCTTGTGGTTTTGTGTTGGGACTTGCACAACTGGGATTAGATCAGTGGTTGGACTTTTATGTATCTTACTGTTTCAGTGGAAATGTTTGCAGTTTTTGAGAGCGTGGGATGTAGTAAGTTTGAATGCCATTTTCCTCATTAAATTTCATTTAATATTTGAGTGAGGCCCCAGCCTAAATCCCCAGCACATCACTAATAATAATAATAATAATAATAATAATAATAATAATAACAATAATCTGCTACAGCCAACATGGCTTTGGGGTTGACCTGGCTAGGGAAACAGACACATGAGCAGAAAAGCTGGAATGAGGTGGGCTTGCACTCTGATGGAAATGCACCAGCAGCCTAGAGACTCAGTGTATGTCTTGTATACAGCTGAAGAAGTAGGTCAGCTCTCTCAGTAGGGAGTCTCTGTAGGAGCACAGCTTCAAGCTTTAGTAGTCCAAGGGGAGGAAGCTGTAGTTGATATATTGTGTACACACTGTCAGCATCTGTGCTCAGGCCAGGGGAAGACCTTGCCTTTCACATGGGTCTGAGGTACTGGTGTTCTTGACATGGCCATGTCATGAACGCTCATTCATTCAGGGGTACACTATCTCTTCGCATCTCACTAATTTTATTTCTTATATGAGCCTAATGCAGCTTGACATCTAGTTCTGCACAGTTTTGTGTAATATCCGAGACCCAAGATGAGAAAGAATACAAAACACTGTAGCCTCTGGCCTGAGTCATCCTGCTCAAAAACTGGAAAAAAAATTAAAAATTAGTAAGGTCCTCCCTCGGTCCCCCACTACATGCCTTTCTCAGGACTGCTTGTAATGGACTGATTGCCAGGGTGAATACTCTTTGTTTAAGAGAAGTCTTAAATTGTAAGTCCTGCATTGCTGAAACTAATGCACTCAACGAAAACATACGCACTTACCTCGAAATCTGTATCAGCCCTGGGACCCTCAGAGTCCACTCAGGTTGATAGATTTTGTGAGGGAAACTGGGCTCACAAAGGAGTGCAGAAAGGCCTGGATGCCACTCAGATGAAATTACGCTTTTAGGTGCTAGTCTCTCCTATCCTTCAGACAGGGGCATACACTGAGCCCTGTGACCTGGTTCTGAAGCAGACGAAGTATAATTTTTCTTATGAATAGGACATGGGCCAAGGCGATCTCAGATCACCACGTCTTTTCTAGGCCTTCTGCCATGTGCTAACCTCTCATTCTTTCTCCAACCTATCCCAGGTACTTAGATTTACCATCCTCTCTCTAGGAAACCATAGACAAGTCTCTTGTATGAAGAAGTCTAGGAACTGAGTAAGTGGCACATTTTTAACCTTGTTGCCCTGAGTTTTAAGTACAGCCTTTGAAGTCTGTGTATGCAAATCCATTTCTCTAGACTCTATTTACCCCATGTTTGATGCCCAATAAATAAAATTCAATCTCCCTTGCCTTTTTTTTTTATGCTTCTCACAGGAGCATTCACTTGCCTAACCAATGTGATTTCCTGTAGTCAGATTTCTTATTGAGACACCACTTGTCCCAACCTGCACAGCTTTGGGTTTGACCTGACTGGAGCAGCAGAGAGTAAAAAAACAACAGGCATATGTACAGAAAAGCTGAGATTAGGCAGGACGTGTGCTCTGATGGAAATACGCCAACAGCCTGAAAGCTCTCCTACTCTTGAAAATGTTTGTTACTGAAAGCATTCTGTAGATTTTCTGGGGCTCTCTGACTTAAGCCATGACTCCCACTGCTTCATCTCACTACACTGAACCAAACCACCAGGATGAACCTGCTCTCTTGCTTTATAAAGCTGTCTATTTTACTTTACTATAACTAGAGATACCCACATGTTGTTTACACTGTCTGATAGCTATTACCAAATTTTCCCTGTCTACTCTCTGGAGATTCTAGAAGACTTCACCTGTGTATCATCCACCCGCTTAGATCATGTTAGTATTTCTTGCTTACTTCATACATTCTGATGCTTGGCAGAGACGTACTAAGAATGCTCTTTTCTTAGAGTATTGGTCCCTTTACCATTATATGGTGACCTTCACTGTAACATGGAGGGCCTGCTTGTTGGGGTTTCTGTCCCTCCCGATATCCCACAGCCAGCAAGCCCCAAAGAAAATCACACAGAGATCTCCATAAGTTATAAAACTGATTGACCCATTAGCTCAGGCTTCTTGTTAACTCTTATAACGTATATTATCCCATTATCCTTAACGATGTTAGCCATATGGCTTGGTACCTTTCTCAGCCAGGCAGGTTACATCTTGCTTCTCGGTGGTCTGGGCGGGAATGGGAGGAATGGGCTTCCTCCTTCCTAGCATTTTCCTGTTCTCATCGCCCCGCCTCTACTTCCTGTCTAGTTGACCCACCTATACTTCCTGCCTGGCCAATCAGGATTTATTTAAAACATGACTGACAGAATACAGACAATTCTCCCGCACCACTTCACTATCTCTTATAAATTTTCCTGCTCTGAAGATGACTCTAAGATTTTTAAATTCTTAATTAAAACATAGTAGCTGTACATATTTATGTGATACACTGTGTCATTTCCATACATGTATACAGTATGCAATGATCAGATCAGAGTAATTAGTCTGTTTTTCTCAAGTATGTATTATTTCCTTGTGTTAGCTACATTCAAAATCCTCTACTATTTTGAGATAGTCGTTTAATTTTTAACCATCATTATCCTATCATTGCATTCAGAAGTTATTCTTTGTATGAAGCTGCACACAAAGTATCCTCTTTTCCACCATTACTGACGCCCTTCTCAGGTGCCGTTAATTTTTACTCTATTATCTACCCCTTTTTGAGCAACATTTTTGCTCCCAAATGTAAGAACACGCAGTGTTTGTCTTTCCTTTCTTGACAAATTTCATTTCACATAATGCCATCCCATTCACTCATGTTGCTGAAAATGACAGAATTTTGTTCTGTGTATAACTAAATGAGCTATTACAAATATGTGTCTATCAGCCCTTGTTTGCTTCTCTGTTGCTGTGATAAATACTGACCAAAAGCAACTTGGGGAGGAAGTGGTTTATTTCATTTTACAGCTTACAGTCTATCATGAAGAAAAGTCGGAAGAGGAACCCCAACAAGAGCAGAGATAGAAACCATGGAGGAGTGCTGCTTACTACCTTGCTCTCCATGGTTTGCTCAGCCTGCTTTGTTATACAATCCAGGTTCCTCCTCTCCCTATATAGACTTAAAGGTTTCCCTTTTGCTTTGCAGTTTTGAGTACTGAAGCCAAGGACTCACACAGGGTAGGCAAGAGCACCCCTAACTGCTTTATAAAAATGTATTTTGTTGAGACAAATTATCATGCCCAGCATGGTCTCTAGTTTACACTCCTCCTGCCGCAGTCCTTAAGAGTAACTGGAATTTTGGGTTTACACCATTAAACACAACTCACACTCAAAATCACTGATTTATATAATTTTTCTTTTCCCTGAAAAACTGTAATTGCCTGGCATTTGTACTGGCAACAAATTTCTTCCATTTTGTTTTGGTCTAAGACAGTCTCTCTCCCTTTCTTGTTTGTAATGAATTGTATCATGTGGATAAAACGTTCTAGATTGGTAAGGTTTTCCTTTTGATGCCTTCAATATTCTACCCCACTCTCTTCTTGCTTTCATGGTTTCTGAAGAAAAAGTAGGCGTAATTCTCACCTCTGCTCTTTTACAGGTTATGTGGTTTCCTGCTTTGTCTTAAACATTTTCCCCTTATTTTTGATTTTTCTCCAGTTTGAATATGATATGCCTAATTGTAATTTTGTGCATTGAACCTGTTTGATTTTTTGTTGGGTTTTCTGGTTCTATTGCTTGGTGTCTGACATTAATTTGAGAAAATTCTCAAGTATCAATTTTTCAGATCTTTTCTGTTCCTTTCCCTTTTTATCCTTTTGTTTCTATTACTCATTATACCTTTAGTGACTATCCCACAGTTATTGGCCATTCTTCTCCATCTTTCAAATTTTAATCTTTAAATTAGCATATGCAGAGTTAGGTATCATTATGATATTTCAAACAAAGTGCTTTCATATATTCTCCTCATCCCTTCATCTCCCACCTTCCCATGCCCCCCCTTGAACCCCTTTTTGGAAACACAGTCTTGTGATGTAGACCAGGAACTAACAGAGATCCACCTTCCTCTACCTTCAGAGTGCTGGGACTAAAAGCATGCAACCACAATTGCCCCCCTCCCCTTTTGTAGCCTCCTTGAACAGTGTCTTTTCCTCTTTCATGCCACATGTGTCCTTCTGCCCTCCCCAGCACCTAATTTCACCCCCTCATGATCCATCAACAGATGGAATAAATAAAGAAAATGTGTTACATAAACATAATGGAATTTTATTCAGCTGTACATAAAAAATAAACTATAAATTTGTGGGTAAATGAGTGAATCTGGAAAGTATGATATTATGTGAGGTAATCCAAACACAGAAAGACAAACCTGCATGTTCTCTCTCACATGTGAATTCTAACCCGTAATGTATATGTATGTGGATAAAATCTGCTTCAATCTTTTATCTTTTCCTTTGCTTTTCTATTTTGAAAGTTTCTATTAGCTTTCCTCAAGCTGGGACATTTTCTTTTTTTTTCCTTTTTAAAGTTTCTTTTTTATTGATTTTATTGAGCTCTACATTTTTTTCTGCTTCCCTTCCTGCCTCTCTCCTCCCCTTCAAGCCTCTCCCAAGGTCCACATGCTCCCAATTTACTCCGGAGATCTTGTCTTTTTCTACTTCCCATGTAGAATAGATCCATGTATATCTCTCTTAGTGTCCTCATTGTTGTCTAAAATCTCTGGGATTGTGGTTTGTACTTTCTTCTTCACCCATATCTGGTTTGCTTAGGAGGTCATCAAAGGCATCTTTCATTTCTGTTACATAGTGCTGTCATTTTGTTTTGTTTTTAGAGCTGGAGATCAACTCCAGTGCATTTCATATGCTAGACAAATGCACACGCATGCACACACACACACACACACACACACAAGTAAAAATTGAAATAGTTCAATTTTAAAGTTTAAAAATTGACATAGTTCCTCTTGGGGGTGAGCTGAGGAAATGGCTCAGTCAATAAAGCGCCTACTGTACAAGCACAAGGAAGAACCTGAGTTCAGATCCCCAGCATCCATGTAAAAGCCTGGCATGATGGGTGAGTTTGGAACTGTGGGTGTAGAACCCTACAGCTTGCGAGCTAGCCAGTCGAAACAAATAGTAAGCTCGGAGTCAGGGAGACACCTTGTATCAAAATAAAAACAAAAACAAAACAAATGAATAAACAAAAACCAAAGTCGAAAATGATAGAGTAAGACACACAATGGGATTAGTTAATAGGTGTTAGGTTGTTATATTGAAAGTAGAAATGAGAGACATACTCTAACTTCTGACCTCCACACAAACATACATGCCCAAGCACACATGAACACGTAAACACAAAAGTTTCTTTGTCATTTTTTCCTAAAGAAGCCCATACCGATTATTTAAGATGTCTTTCTCCTTGAATGCACCTTTTACTCTCTTAACCCTCATGCCTAAACTTATATTAAAATATCTTTATCAAACTCCAACTCAGCTTCAAAATCTTAGCTAAGGTTGGGAGCATACACTTAGTATTGAAACAGATGGATTACTGGAAGTTCAAAACCAGCCCAAGCAAAGTTCCACAGCAAGATCCTCTATTTAAAAACAAATGAGAGGGTAGTGATTAGTTGATTGTGTCTCTTGAATGTAGACAGACTTTGTAAGAACAAAATTCTCCAGTCTGATATTTTAATACAATTTTTATTGATTTTTATTGATCTCTACATTTTCTCTGCTTCCCTCCCTGTTTCTCCCCCACCTCTTCAACCCTCTCCCAAGGTCTCCATGCTCCCAATTTACTCAGGAGATCTTTTCTTTTTCTACGTCCCATGTAGACTAGATCCATGTATATCTCTCTTAAGGTCCTCATTATTGTCTGGGTTCTCTGGCATTGTGATTTGTGGGCTGGTTTTCTTTGCTTTATGTTTAAAAACCACTTATGAGTGATTTCATTATGGTTAGTGCTAATTTCTTCTGATGGAGATATGAGGTTATTTTTTTCAGTCTTCACCATGAGAACCTGGTAGAACTCCGTGGTGTAGTTCGTAAAAACACCGGGGTGCTCCTATGATTAGCAACCCCTTGGAGACTTTAAGTCTCCGATTATGTGCCATGAACTTCCAGCAATTTGTCAGTTATAGTTTGGGTTTTCCTGTTGGTTCTTACAGAGTTATTTCCTGGTGGTGTGCTCCTCTGTGTTAGCTTGTCCATTTCTGTAATTGGTTTACCTATGGACTTGTTTCTGTTTGGTCCTTGGTTCTATGAACAGTTAGTTGTTGATGATTAAATTTTGTTTACATTTTTGTTGGTTGTTAGAACAGAGTGATGTTGTAATAAGAGCGGCAGGGCTGCGTCCCCGGCACCCAGCCGCCTGCATGGCTAGCTTATGCCCCGAAATAATTACACGGAAACTGTATTCTTTTAATCACTGCCTGGCCCATTAGTTCCAGCCTCTTATTGGCTAGCTCCCACATATTGATCCAACCCATTTCTAATATTCTGTGTAGCACCACAAGCTGGCTTACCAGAAGAGATCCCAACCTGCGTCAGTCTGGAGTGGGAGAATCATGGCGACTCACTAACTCGGCTTCTTTCTCCCAGCATTCTGTCTGTTTACTCCACCCATCAAAGGGCTGGCCTATAAATGGGCCAAGGCAGTTTCTTTATTAAATGAAAGTAACTCCTCCATCAAAGTGATGACTTCCAAACTCCATACCATACTTTTGCTTTTTTGTTTTGTTTTGTTTTTAACGGTACTGAAAGCTCATTCAAGGGCCTTATGAATGCTGGGCAAGCTGTCTACCACGGAGCTACATCCCCAGCCTCTTTTTCTTTTCTTTTCTTTTTTTTTTTTTGTGGTGCCATTTGTCTTTTTATTATTGAATTGTAAGAGGTTTTTTATTGTTTCGATGTGTGTGTGTGTTGTTGTTTTGTTTTTTAACAAATAGTCTTTCTATGAAATTCAGAATGGCCTCAAGCTCACTATTTTTCTGCTTTTTTTGGCATCTTTTGTGCTGGGTCCCAGGCATGTGCCACAACACCCAACTAGTTCTGTATATCTAACTCTTAGCAATAAATGATTTACAAATATTTTGTCCCATTTTGTGGGTTGTCCTTTCTCTTTCTATTTTACTTTTTAATGTGCGTATCTGTGTGTGCATGCGCGCATTCATGCCAGCGTCAGAGACTACATGAAGGCATCAGATCCCCTGGACCCTGGAATTGGGATTTCAGGCATTTTTAAACTGCCTGCTGTAGGTACTGGGAACAAAACTTGGATCCTCTGCAAGAGCAACACACATTTTTAACTGGCTAGCAGCTTTTAAAGCACAAAAATATGTAAGTTGTTTCGTTGTGATACGCATATCATAACGTTTAGAACTTCAGCCATTTTTAACATTTAATTTCCACGTGTGTGCACTTTCCTGTGCATGTCACAGCATGTGTGTAGAACAATTTGGAGGAGTTCTCATTTTCCATCCTAACAGTTGAGTTCAAGCCTTCAAGCTTGGTGGCTACCTTGTCCTTGCATGGCTTGGTCCTGCATCCTGACTAGGGGTAGTGAGAAAATGAAGAAAGGACATGGACACAGAGATACAGAAAAGCTGGGAGTGGGGGGTTCTAGGCTCTCAGATGGAGAAACTGCAGCACCCCAGACACTCAGCGTGTTTGCTATATGCAGTAGAACATGAAGGCAAGACTACCGTATACAATGAACAAGGAGGTGGGGTTTATTGTATACAATGAATAAGGAGGCTGGGTTTGTAGACACAGCTGAGTCAAGGAGGCAGCTTTAACTCATTTTGGTAAGAGCAGTCTCTGTACAGGGGCAGTCTTCAATCCGTAAACACCAAGCGGGGAAAAGCTACAGTGAACATTTTCTGCACACACTATCAGCATTTAAGCTTGGACCTGAGGAAGGCTTTGCCACGTTCATAGAACTGAGGCATTGGGGTCCTTGACTTCACTGGCTCCTTGAGGAGGTCAATGCCTTTACTCACTGAGCCATCTTGCCAATCCTGTTTTCACCATTTCAAGAGGACATTTCAGCAGCAGTCAATTCATTTGCATTGTTGTGCAAACATCACCATTAATCTATCTCCAGAACTTTTCATCTTCCCAAACTAAAACTGTGTACCCATTAAATAATACCTGTTTACTTTCACTTCCTCTCAACTCATGACTGCCAACATTTTAATGGACTGCCAATTGTATCTCGTTTGTCAATATGTACATTTTTATGCAAGTACCATGCTGTCTTGATGGCTGTAACTTGGTGATAGACAATAAATCAGGAACTGTAAACCTACATTGTTTGTCTATTCTCGTTCTCTTACATTTGGAATAATTTCTGAAAAGAAAATTCAGCTAAGATTTTGATAAAAGTATTGATGAGTCTCTAGTAAGTTTAGAATGTGCCACTTTACCAACAGGGAGTCTTCTTATCCATGATGGCAGGATGTTCCTATTTTACTAGGTTTTCATTTCTTCCAGCAATATATTGTAGCTTTTAGAGTATCAGAGTTGTTTCTTTGTTTGTTTTTTGATGACCTGGAATTCACATAAGTGAACTGTAATTTTTTTGTACATTATGATATGATTATAGCTGAATTATTTTCTCAATTTCATTTTAAAATTGCTTATTGCTAGTGTATATAGAAATATAATTGATCTTTGTATATTGAGATTAGTATTTGTTGCCTTCCTGGACTAATTGAATAGTTCTAACAGGTTTTTTGGGGGGTTTTTTGTAGCGTTCTTAGGGTTTTCTACATGATCTTAGCCTTGAGATTTCAAATCTTATTTATTTTTATTTATTATTAATGTGTGTATGTGCAGGCAAGGGCCTGCCATGGCACACAGGTGAAGGTTAGAGGACAACTCTCTGGAGCCGATTCCAAAAAGTTGTTTAAGGCAAGATGTTGGTTATTGTTTCTGTCGATCTGCATAGTCTAAGCTAGTTGGTCTATATGCTCCCAGGCAATACTCCTGTTTTCACCACCCATCTTCCCAGAGGTGTGCTAGGGTTATAGGTACATGCTACCGCATCCAGCTTTTGCACACATAGTCTGAGAATAGAACTCAGGTGGTCAGCTTACATGGCAAATAAATATTATTCCTGGTTTATTGTGTTTTTTAAAACAATGTTTTGCTAATTTTGTGCCTCTTATTGCTATACTACACTATATTAGTTTATTATCAGACATAGCCAATGTTGGTATCCCTAGAAAAGATCCGCATGGTCATATATATAATCTTTTACATATGTAACCAGATTCAATTTGTCAGGGTTGGTTGAGTTTTGCATCAGTACCCAAAAAAGATATGCCCGTGCTTTTCTTTTCTTGTTATATCTTTGATAGGTTTGGGATCTGGAAAAGTTTATGAAAATTGCTATTAATCTTTCTTTTAATATTTTTTAAAAGTCACCAATGAGATTAAGTTTAACGGTGAGCAGTGAAGTATTTAACTAATATTATTACATCTCTTACTATAATTCTATTCAGATTCTCTGGGTCTTGCATGGATTTTAGTTGTTTGTAACTTTCTAGAAATGTTTCCGTTTCATCTAAGTAATTGAATTTAATGGCATTCCGTTATTTCCTTTTGTTTCTGTAAGGCCAATACTTGTGTCTTCTCATTTTTCTTAATTTTATTAATTTGTGTCTTCTCTCTTGTTTCCTTAGTAAGACTAGTTAAGTTTGTTCATTTTGTATGTAGAGCTTTTCAAAGAACTAATTTGTGGTTTCATTGATATTTTTTTCCATTGTTTTTATTCTCTTATTTATTTCTGTTCAACTCTTTTGTGCTGACTGCTTGCTTCAGTTTACTCTGATCTTTTTGTATTTTTCTAGGCTTTTTTAGGTAGAAATTTATATTGTTGATTTAAGATTTAAAAGGTTTATGACAGCTTCTCACTATATAGCTCAGGCCACCCTGAAACTAACAAAGTGGTCCCAGTCTGGCCTCAAGATCATGATCCTCCTGTCTCAGTCTCCAAATTACTGGAATTATAGACGTGAACTTAAAACTTTATTCATCTTAAATTCCCAGACCAAGGAATTCATTCATTTAAAGGATGTGATTCATTGTTTCTAATATATTTCTAATGTGATAGAACCATTACCACTATCTACTTCTCCAGGCCATAGTGACTCGCAATCTGGGTTGTGCCTCTCAGTATTTACTCATGGAATATATGTAAAATTTAGTGTTGGCAGTTTTCTTTGCATATGTCACAGCACTGCCTTTGGCCTCTATTATTTATTAATCATAACGAATCATTTTCTCTTGCTTCTTTTCAGATGCCTCTTTGTGGCTTTCATCACTTTGGCGTTTCTGGGATGCCCCCTCTTATGTTAACTCATTTTGTTATTTGTAAAGCTTCTTAGCTGTGCTGATTAATACTGGCTTTGAAATTTGGGGCATTCTTACTATTTTAGAATATTTACTTCTATCTCTGCCCCTCTGCTTTCCAGAGTTCCATTGGATGCACATATGTGTGCTTATAGTGGCCCATATTTCTCTAAGCTCTGTCCATTTTTCCATCATAGAGTTTGCTGCCTCAAATGTACTGGTGAACCCCTCAACCAATTTTTTGTTTCAGTTTTTATATTCTTCAGTATAGAATTTTAATAGTTTTTTCTGTACCTCATATTTCTTTTTTGGTGGTCTATTTGGAATGACATTATCATCACACATTCTGTGACTCCTTAGGCATAGTTTTCTTTAGTTCTTGAAACATCTATAACAGCTGCTTTTTCTTCTGTGTGCACCATCTCCCCCTGTGAGACACTATTGCTTGCTTTTTTCCTGTTTATCTGCCAATTTCCTGTTTCTTTGCAAGTCTCAAAAATGTTTTGAAAACTGGATATTTCAAATATCACACTGTAGCAACTACTGGTATTATTACTGGCTTCGCTGTATGAGTACAGAGAAGTCTACTTCCCTGCATTGTGCAGCCTCAATGCTACCCTTTGGAGATCCCAATCTTAGTCATATATGCAGCTTCTGCCACCCCTGTTACTGTGATTTTAGTGGGGTTCTGTCTCTTTCCCTGAGATTTCGTTTTAGCTTCTGGATAATCTATCTCTAGTGATATCACACCCACCTATTAGCCTGCACTAATTGCTTCATAATTCCACTATTGCATTTTTAACAATGCCCTAGAGTATAAATTATTCTACAATCTCATCCAATTAAAGTCGAGGCCATTACAAGGGCAGGACTTCAGCTGTCTCTGAGGCTTATTCAGACCGTAAGAAGGCTTTTCTTAGCTTTTGCTCTGGTTCTTTCTATTAAACTTATACCTTGTCTAAGCATTCTGTAATTGCTACTAGACGCCTCTTAATTATTCAACAATGACGGCTGCCTCGTCCTGACAAATCCCTTAGGTAACAATTTCACTACTCTTTTCTTTTAGAAAAAAAAGCCAAGCTGACCTCTTTTTTTTTTTTTTTCCTACAAGTGGCACTAGAGGTCAATCCTGGGGTCTTGAAGCTGTGGCAAATGCTATACCACCATAATCCAGAAACTCTCTAGTATTTCTTTTGTTTTTGTTGTTGTTGTTCATTTTGTTGTTGTTGTTTGTTTTTTATTTTTCGAGACAGGGTTTCTCTGTAGCTTTGGAGCCTGTCCTGGAACTAGCTCTTGTAGACCAGGTTGGCCTCGAACTCACAGAGATCCACCTGCCTCTGTCTCCCGAGTGCTGGAATTAAAGGAGTGCACCACCACCGCCCGGTGAAACTGTCTATTCTTAAAGTTTATATCTCCTTCTGGACAGAAGCTCTGCTCTGGACGCAGAGCAAGAGTGACACTTGTTTTGTGAACAGGCTGCTGCACAAGAATGGAAGGCAGCGTTTTCCTCCACATTTCTCTTTTAGCATAGACCCCTCTTTCAATGAGTGAGCTGGAGTAGAGATGATCTGAACACAGTATTACTGGCCTGTCATTTTTGAAGTAGAGAGTTCCACCCTTACTAATGGAAGCTCAGAAGGAAAGGGACTCCCTAGACCTCATGCCCCACCCCTAGAAGTAGCCTAAAGCTTCAGAGATTAAAAAAAATTAATGGAAGAGAATTCCCACACCCTAGTCCTTCTGAGTCAAACTGCTGCCCTTTAGCAAGAGCTACAAGAAAAAGAAACACCATATACTGACTATACCCAACTTCAGAATAAAACTTCCATAGATAATGAGCTGGGGGTTAGGAATGTGTCTTAGAAAGGGTGTTGATTGCTTTGATTAAAACCATGACCAAAAGCTTAGTTTCATATCACAGTCCATCACAGAAGGAAGTAAAGAAAACCTCAAGGCAGGAATCTGGAGGCAGAAACTGACGCAGATACCATGGAGGAGCGCTCCTTACGGGCTTGCTCAGTCTGCCTTCTAAAGGCACCCAGAACCACAAGCCCAAAGGCAGCACCACCCACAGTGAACCACACCCTCCCACAATAATCGCCAATCAAGAACATGTATCACAGGCTTGCCCACAGGCCAATCCAGTGGCAGCATTTTCTCCTTAACAGTCCCTCTTTAGTGCTGGGATTTACAAGCATGTTCCACCATGCCCAGTTTATGCTGTAAGGGGATCGAATCCAGGGCCTTGTACATTCTAGAAAGGCAGTCTGAGTACATCTCCGGCCTCCTTAAGTAGGTGATCTTTAGACTAAACTTCAGCAGACGGACTTGCTTCTCTAGGATTCTCAAGCTTTTCACACGTCTAATTCTTGAGCAGAGATATTCTATGTAAGTCTGTGATGCTCATGCACATACATGTTTTTTCCCTATGACCCACACCTTTGGTCTAGGCCAAGAGGTCCTCACCTAAGTAGTACAACAGGAGAAGCCTAGAAATTGAGAAAGGAATTGGATGCTGAATACAGCCAATGAACGTACCCAAGGGACTCATCCTTTGAGAAGACTATATAAAATGGGAATTGGAAGATTAAAATAGAACAATTGAGGCCACCTCCTCATAGTCTCTAACCCTGGCCTGTCCCCTAAAAAAAAATGACTAAGAGTGGAGGAAGAAGTTCAAAGAATAGAGGGCTATAGGCCTCTACAGAGAAGGGGATTGGAATTTCTTAAACCTCACAGGAAAGAGCCACAGAAACAATGACATGGTCCAGAGGACAGAGATTTGCTTAATGAGGAAAAGAACATCTTGTCCTCACTGAGATTTGTTTGGTTTGATTTTTAAATTTTTAAAGTTTATTTTATGTGTTCTGCCTAAATATATGTATTTGCACCACGTGCATGCCTGGTGCCCGCAGAGGTCAAAAGAGGGTGCAGGATGCCCTAAAATTAGAGATAAAAATGGTCGTGACTTACCATGTGGGTTCTGGGCACAAAACCCAGGTTCTCTACAAGAACACATTCTCTGAATTACCAAGCCGTGTCTCTAGCCCCTTCACTGGGATTATTATCTCAGCAAAGGGCAGACAGATATATGCACAACGGTTCCTGCCATGCACCTGGACTTTAATTCCAGGACTATTGAGAACATGTAGACCCTAAATAGCTCCAATATCTTCTTTAGAAGAAAATCTATGTCCAGTCCACGCTGGACCAGTCAGATCATGAAGACCTGAGGGACTGGTAGCCTTCCCTAGAGGCTCACAGAGGAACAGCGGGAGCACCCATTAGTGCTCTAATCAGTGCCTTAATTGCCAGAATCTTTCTAGGCCTCTGTACTGGGTGCTTGTGTGGGGCACAGTCACCCTCCTCATCTTCCAACAAGGTTACCAGGCAGCAAAGATCTTCCCCAAGGCATCTGCATTCCATCTTCTCTCCCTCCCCCTTTCAGTGAACTCAGGAAATTGATTTTAATCCGCCAGCCTCCTGTTGCTTAGCAACAGAAGCATTTGCTCCTAGCAACCAGGAGCCACAAGGATGCTGCAGAAAGAGGGGGCTGTCTGGGCCCTGATCTCACTCAGCTATCAACTGCTTCCCCAGTGCTTTGGTTGTCAAGCCATTATACCCTTCTTCTCTCACATGCTGAAGCTTGAAAGGCTGATTGCTGGACCGCTCAATGACCTCACCCACCACCAGAGTGCCAACCAGAAGGCCCTTTGAATCAAATTGCCCAGGACAGTGGAAGGCAAATCATGATGACAACAGAGTGGCTTCAGCTATGAAAAACCTTCCCTGAGAGGGACAGAAGTCACTGACTGTGTGTTCATTCTTCCACTGTGACATTGCAGGTGGGAATAGGCCCTTGTAACCCTGAGAACAATTCCTGCCCAAAGTGTGTATGCGACACTCACAGCCCATTGGGGCTGAAACGAAACTGGAACTCCACAAAAAAAAATCACTGCTAGAGATCAGCAAGCTGATTTTTCTTGAATGAACTAGCCTCACACAGCTAGAACTGTATCAGTGCCATAACACAGGGTCCCTGAGATATTTAGACTCCTTGAGAGTGACAGGCCATCAGACAACACAGGAGGCTTTGACTTTCTCACCTAAGCAATAGCAAGAAAAAGTTGCCCACCACTGAAGGAGTCTACTGCCTTATGAGAAGGTCTTGGCACAAGGTGGTCACCTAGGGAGAATTACTACTTGGTGAACAGCTTCCCCAGAATTAGAGGCACCAGGAGTGGCCTTTCCAGAATTGACTCTGTTGTGCTAACAGACATTTCCCAGAGTTCCCACATCTTCAGAAAAAATCAGCAGTCGAGGGCGGCCCCAGGAGTGGAGAGGGTCCCGGCAGCAGCAACAACAAAGGAGACACAGGAAGTGAACATCGGGAGACTGATAGCCACCTCTACCCCCAGGTTCAGCTCAGGCTCCTTCCTGCCTCTCAGCGCCTTTCTTGCTTCTCTCCCTCCCTTTCTCCTGAGGGAAGGGCTTTGACCTCCCTCTTCCACTGCCCAGCACACCAGCCTGCCTCCATGGGCTGAGAGAGGTAGCATGGATGCCACCAGAATGAGGGGACTGAAGTGAGGGGCAGGCTAGTGCTCTCCAGGCACGAGCTGTTGCCTGCACACCCACAGTGCTGCTAGTGCACACAGACACGCAGAGAGCTCTGGTCACCTCTGTGGAGGCTAATCGCCATACCAAGTGCCTTCTCAAGGGGGTGAGGTAAATCACACTTGGGTAAACATCTTCCTTGAGAACTTTCTGTATTCCACATGTAAAGCTGGCTGTTATGGAAAACGGCAAACCTAACACAAGAACCTTGTGATGAGCACTCCTGTACACATTACTCAGCCTTAGAGATGGTCAGCTCCCAGCCATTCATCTGAGCAGTGGATCCCTAGGAGTTCAGGATGCAGTTCAGAACTACTGCCACTCGCTTTGCTGTTATTATATGGCCTACGATGAGTGTTATCATAAAACATCAAATCCTGTGTCAAATGTCCGATATCCCATCAATATGGTCTACGATGAGTGTGACCCTATAGCTTCATCAAATACTGCGTCAAATGTCCGACATCTCATCAGTATGGCCTACGATGAGTGTGACCCTATAGCATTATCAAATACTGTGTCAAATGTCCGATATCTCATCAATGTCATAAAATGCACTGCTGTGCTTTTTCCAGTGGACAGCACTAGAAGACTCTGCCTCCTCCCCCAAAGAACATCAAGAAAAGGTGGCACAGCCAGGCAGTGCATGTCTTTAATCCCAGCACTCTGGAGGCAGAGGCAAGGTAATCTCTGTGAGTTCAAGGCCATCCTGGTCTATGGTAGTGAATTCCAGGACAGCCAGGACTATATAATAGAGAGACCATCTCTTTAAAAAAGGAAAAAGAAGTCGGGCGGTGGTGGCGCATGCCTTTAATCCCAGCACTCGGGAGGCAGAGGCAGGCAGATCTCTGTGAGTTCGAGGCCAGCCTGGTCTACAAGAGCTAGTTCCAGGACAGGAACCAAAAAGCTACGGAGAAATCCTGTCTCAAAAAAAAAAAAAAAAAAAAAGGAAAAAGAAGTGCCTGCCTCGCGCCCTCTGACTGAGAGGGTCCGAGAACAGGACAGTCACCTGTGGAGAATTTCCACGGTGCACACATTTTTCCATAGGTGTCCCCTCCAGAATTCACTGAGTGACAGGAACCACTGATCCACTCCTCCTGAGGCCTGCAGAAGCTTGAATAGACTGAATGACAGGAACCATTGGTTCACAGGTTCCTCCTGAGACCTGTGGGAGCTGTGCCTTGTGCTACTTAAGGCCGTGCTTGAGCCTCAGTTCCAAGACGGCACTGAGAGTCAAAGTCGTGAAATGAAGAGCTGGATGTCCTGACAGATGCTAGATTTGGGGTAACTTATATCAACCTTGAAAGAAGCCTTTGAGAAAGGGTAGGGAAGGCCTCTATCCCAGTAACCCCTAGGCCACTCTGGGTCTTCCCTTTTATACATCAAAGATCAACACAGTCCCCTTTCCTCTGACCTCATGCCTGGTTCACCTCTCTCCTCCTAGGGGTTTGTCTTTGGGTACATGTGCCTCACTCTCCCCTGAAGCTTGTAGACTACGGGGACCTTGACTCTTAGGTAGCTGTGCCCCCAGTCCAGTGAGAACCCCAGAGGCATTAGGAAGATGTTTCCCAAATGAGGGTCAACAGCATGTGTTCCTGAGTGAAGGGTCTCCTTGGGAGAGAGGTGGCTGCAATCACAAGCCAGCTTTGGGGAGAAAACCCAGTCTTTATGCAAGACTAACCATTAGACACTCCAGAGTGATCGACAATGGTCCCTCTTATTCCCAGAAGAGGCCAGGGGAGTCCATTGAACAGCCTGGACCTAGGTATCTTGGAGAAAATACCTTTGGCTTCCTCTGAGGGCCACAGGAAGTCATTACTCATTCCGGAAGACACTGTCAAGTCAGCTCTCTATCCTGGGGGTGAGGGACTTTCTCAGCATGGAGGACAGGAGCCTGCTCTGGCTGAAGAGGCCCAGCAACAGGTCCTGGTCTCTGCTCTAACAGTATGCTGCTTTGGGACCGTGACTGGGCCACCTCTCCTCCCAGGGTCTGTTTCCTTATCTTTACAGTAAAGAGACCAGAGAATCTCTAGAGCCCTTATCGGAGCTTTGAGGTCTCTGCAATCTCAGACAAAGAGCCATACACCATCCCTGGTGCATAAATGGTGCCTGGGTTTCAATCAGCTTCCTGCCGGGGGAGACTCTTCCTGCCTGCTTCCTACTGTCTCTGAGCCTTGTTTCCTCTGGCCAAGTCGTGTGTCTAGATAAGGATATTGATTGTCTCCAAAATGCCTATATTGGTCACAGGCATTTTCTCCAGCACAACAGCCCTTTGCTCTTGAGCCCCATGCTTCGGGAGAAGTGGCCTCCAGGAAGCATGTAGGTGAGTCATCATGGGGCAGGCTGGCTACTTGCCATTCAACTAGAAGGTGAAGGCAGCAAGATAAGAGTTCGCAATCATCCTCAGACACATAGCGAGTTTGTGACAGCCTGGAATATATGAGAAGCTGTCTCAAAACCAAGAATAAAAATTGTAAAACCCGCCAGGCGGTGGTGGTACACACCTTTAATCCCAGCACTCGGGAGGCAGAGGCAGGCGGATCTCTGTGAGTTTGAGACCAGCCTGGTCTACAAGAGCTAGTTCCAGGACAGGCTCCAAAACCACAGAGAAACCTTGTCTCGAAAAACAAAACAAAACAAAAAATTGTAAAACCCATCTCAGGAGTATCCAGAAGCGAGAAAGGAGTCACACACACACACTCACACACACACGGGGTGGGGGTGGGGAAGCACACAAACACACAGGCAGGAGAACAGGCTATCAGCATATGAGATACTGATACCAGGTGCCTGAGCTGGAACTCTAGCTTGACTCTGGCAGCTTCATTTATTCATCAGGGACTGAGTTGCTGGGCAGTGCACAGTGGGCAAGAGGTGGGCCTTCTCAGAGCCTGAGGCCGCCTAGGGAGGAGCCTGCAAACCCAGTTGCTCCCCAGGCTTAAGGAAGGCACCAGGCATTGGGAACCCAGAAGAGCCCATCTCAGGGCTCTGGGACAGTCCTGTGCTGTGGACACCACCCAGGATGTGACCATCTCTGGAAGAGTCAGTTCTGAATTAATTGTCAGGAAACTAGCCTTGGGGAACATTTGGTCTCCCCCATTCAGGTCAGACAAGAGAAGCCAAGGATGTGGGTGACCTTCCGAGACTGTCATGTCTGTGAGAAGTGGGCTGCCTCTGGGTCTTGGGGACAAGGCAAATATCCTGTTTGGGCCTGCACTTTTCCAGGTAGTAGGTTTGTGCCCTCTAAGGTCACTCTTGAGGTCTCTGTGGTTTTTGGAAGCAGAAATAACCCCTTCTCTTCTTTTCCCCATCCCCTTTCCTCCCCTTCTCTTACATCCTCTCCTGCCTTCTTTCCTCGCCTTCCCCCTTCTCTCCCTTCTCTGGATATACTCTAGAGCCTTCTGTGTGCTACTCAAGTGCCCCCCAATGACTGTACTTCCAGTCCTACTAGTTTTATGTGAACTTGATGCCCCCCCCACTATTTTTCTCTCTAGTGATGTGTAATGTGAACTCAGGAGCCAAATAAACGGCAAAAGTTCAGTGAGTGGTTCAATACTGAGGCCCAGAATTTTTTCTCCCTCACACCTGTGTCTGTGGTTTAGCTTCCATTGATCTAGGCAACATACAGGTGTTCAGGCACTGGGTTGTGTTGCCCCTCCCTGGACTCTTTGCCCGCGTGTGTTATGGAAAGTTTGTCTTGCAGATTCTGTTTTTACTAAACTCTGTGGCACAGAGATGTTTTACTGAATCTCTCATTGAAATAAAACCCTAAACAACTGTCTCCTTTCAACTGCCAGGTGACTGCCAGTACTCAGTCTCTGAGTCTTTTTTATCAGGCTGCTTTGTAAACACTTAGATGTGACATTGTTTTCTTGGGAGAAGGCACTGGATCTGCCCTGTCCCCATCTACCCCAATGCCTAACTTCGCTGTTGACCCTAGGAAAAACTTCTCTTTTGTGGAGCAAAGTGATCCCGCCACATCTCTAGAGCTTCAGGGCCTGGATTTCGACTTCTCACATGACAAGCCTACCTCTGTCACATCTTGGGCGATGGAGAGTTCTGAATGAGCCCCCCGCTTCTTCTTTCTCATTGCATGAAGCTGAGGACCAGAGAATACCAGGCTCTTGTCCTTGTTCTAGGTACTCGGGGACTGGAAACCCTTAATGTACCCAGTAACCAGTAATTAAAAACAGTGCTCATTGGAATAAATTCAAGTCCTAATGAGCCTTAATGAACCAATTATCAACTTTTCTGCTTTTTTTTTGTGTGTGCTATTAGGGAGTGCACCCAGCACCTGCCCTTAACTGAGAGAAACAGTCCTCTGTGCTATATCTCCAGTCCTCTAAACATTCTGGCTGTTGTTTCAAGCCAGAATTTACGTTGCCCATGCTGACCTTGAATTCAAGATCTTCCTGCCTCAGCCTCCACAGCAGCTAAAATTGCAGGCCTGTGCCGAGAGGTCTGGCTTAAACCCCATTCAATTCCCAGCCTACTCCTTGCATTCTATTTCCTTTTTAGTGAATATGGGCAAAATGAGGCATTTGTACCAAGCTCCGTAGAAGTCTATTGCAGAAATCAAATCTATGTTTCCTCAAGGGGAAAAACGTGTAAATAGAGTGACTGGATTTCCCAGTTTATGGCCCTTGTCCTGTTCAAATTGTTCAAATTAAAATTTCCTATCAAAACTGGCAGACTTTGGATGATAAATTATGTGATCCTGCCACTACCTCCATCCTGTGATGTGACTATTTCTCTTATTTTTTCACAGCAGAAAAGTAAGTGTAAAGGGATTAAGTTAGTCAGCTGAAGGGATGTAGATGGTTGGTGGTGGGGCTAGCCTTCAGGCTCAGTTTGTGTGGAGCTTTATCTGGCTACTCATTTGCCATAGTGTTCTTTCGTGTCTCCATGCCCATCTCTCACCAGAGAGGCCAGGGTAGCGCACTAAACAGTTTGCTTGGTCTTCAATGATGCCATTTTTCTGGGCTTGGCAGGCAATTTCAGAGAAGAAGCAGCCCAGGGCGAGGGGACAGAAAAATTCTTTTCCTAGGACTCATAGTGAAGAATCCTTTTGTGGGAGCTGAAGATAACAATACAAGCCAGTGGAGTGGAGAAGTTGGGGGTCAGCTTTAGCCCTTGAATAAGTAGGTGCATGGGCAAAACTCAGTGCTGCTGCTATCATCTCTGATGAGCCCCACCCCTACTCTGAAGCAGCTCAGCTTTTGTAAAATGGACTCCTAACTAGAAGGTGGTGCTGAAGGTACTGACAGCTACTTCTGATCCTGAAGTGCCATTGCCCCATCTCATTCATTCTCTTCTACAGCCTGATATTACCAACCGCAAAACTTCATCCAGAATAGCTCCATATTCTTTTCTTCCAGACCTCAAACTCAAATGCATAGTTGATTTTTTTGTGCAAAATATTTTTCTGAAAGTTTTTCTTGCTCCAGAGTTCAGTCCTTCCAAGGAACATGCATTCCAACAAACAGCTTCTATTTTTCTTCACCCTGGAACTTGTTCACACCCTCCATTACCACCTCCCTGGCCCCTGGGGAGGCCAACCATATAGTTGAAGGCAACAGCTTGCAGTGAGAGCCAGAAAGGTGGTACAGATGGGGTAGCTAAGCATTATCCACAATCTGATATTTGGTATCATTGACAAAGTTCCTTTCATATGCACATCAGTTTCTTGCTTGCACTGGCCAGACCCTTTGTCTTTCATCACTCCATAGCCATGGTAACCCTGAGCATCAGGTAGCCCTGAACCTCAGGCCCAAAGCCTGGCAGGTTCTTACCCAGTGTTGGCTTCATGACTGTGGGCTAGGATGGCTTATGGCTCTGTCTGTGCTATAGCCCTCATTCTACCCCCACTCCCAGAACCCCACAGAGACTCTACAGAAATACACTTCTAGCCTTCAAAACCCTGATATTATCTGCCCTCAATTTACCCAAGGGATATAATTTTTCAAGCGTCTTATCCCTGGGGGCTCGTGACCTTCTCTTTAGCCACCTCACTTTTGTGTCAGTTCCCTTTACCCCTGCCAGTAGGACTCCATAGATCCAATTTAAAAGAAACTGGGAGCAGTCTAGGGTTCTTTTGTCTGAATTCTTTGGACCCCTATTGCTTTCATTGCTGCTTTGTGGGCACATGCTTAGATACACAAGTGAAACAAGTCCAGACTTGAAAGTTAAGAGCTTCGAGGAATTTCTCTGATCCTGGTACAGCAGGGATCTGGGATTAAGCTGCTTGCCTTCTTTCCACCTTGGCTAGGCTTCTACAGAGTGGGCCTCATAATCATAAAAAATTAATTTTGACCTTGACTGAATAAGGCCTCCTTATATGTTTATATATTATGGCATTCTAAAGTCATGGTGACCACAGGTGTGTGGAACATAGTTTCCATCTGCAAAGGCACACCATGGATGATATAGTTGAGAATAAGGGGGATAAGCATGAGGTAGGGTTGGAAGATGCAAAGTTAGGCCCACTGGTACTGGGCAAGCCACTCAACCTATTTGACCCTGAGTTCTTCCTTTGCATAATCCAAAGTACTTTTTCAGAATAGATGAAGCATAATCACTAAGAGCATGGACTTTAATGTCAATCTGAACCAGAATGGAAGTCAAGCTCTATCACTTAGAGCCATGTGCAATATAATGTTTTAGTCAGTTTCCTGCTACTATTAAAAAAAAAATACCTGATACATACTTTTACGGAGAAAGGGGTTAATTTGGTTCATAGATTTGGAACTTTCTGACTATACATTGGCCCCACTGATTTTGAACATGCGGCGATAGTTCATACCATAATGAGTTATTTGTGACACAGCAAAACCACTTACTCTGTGAACAGGAGTGAAAGACAGAGTGCAGGGGGGAAGAAGGGCCTAGGATCCCGTTGTTTCCTTCAAGAATATACACTCAATGACTTGAAATCCTGTCAGGCCATATCTCTTAAGGGTTCTGCAACTTCTTAGGAGTTCCACTCTGCAGATCATGCCCCTAACATATGAACCTTTTGGGGTTCCAAGGCAATCACAAAAGATCTTATTCACAGCACTAGGAAAACTGAGGTCCAAGAATTGCCAGTTCAAGGCTAGCATGGGCTACATAGTGAGTTCTGGGCCATCCTAGGCTACACATACCAAGATCTTGACTCGAAAACCAAACAACTCTCCCTCCATAATACTCAGGAGTGCAGCACTTGTGTAGCGTGTACTAGGCCTAGGTTTCATCCCCAGCACTACCAGAAATATATCTAAATTACAGCATCTACTGGTCAAACCTCAGTCTATTTAGGAGTGTATGAAACACTCATTGCCTACCTTATGAAGCTGTTGTGAGGATTAGATGAGACAGCATAACTACCATGGGAAGAACTGGACAGGGTGCCTGTGCTATAGCACGTACTTCTCCAAAAAAGGAGCAGCACGCAGGAGATAGACTGCCTGCATCTCGTATGCGTGTGCTATGAGACAATCTACTGAAATAAGTACTGGAAAATTATCTCAGAAGACAAAAGGACTATTCAAAGGTGAGCTGAAATTAACGTTAAAATACAACGGTGTCAGGACCTTTCTTCACACTGACAAGAGGTTTGTCTTGAGTCTCTGGACTCTGCTGCCTTCCTCTGCTCCTGCTCCTCCATCCTTGTGATGGCTTGCTCCTCTTAGGAAACTGAACTAGAGGAGAGGAGTCAAACTTTCACCCTAACCCTCTGCCCACCCTACCACTACTGCCAAGGCACTTTTTAGACTAATAGCCAGTGTTCAGCCTGGGCCCCAGTTTCACTTTTCTTGACCCTAAGAAGCCAGGCTCCTAGTTGTCAATGATCAGACTTGGCACTGACACACTTCAGATTTGTGAGAGTACTAAAACCTATGTCATACCGTGAGGGCCCACTGCTCTGAGAAATCATTAATCCTATTTCATAACAGCTGCTCGACAAACCTTGGATAGCTAATGGAGGGCTGTCACGGGGAGAGAGGGAACGGGTTTTCCTTCATTTGCTGCCTCGGATGAGTAATGGTCATCTGTTTATCCCAGGATAGTTTTTAATTTCTAATTGCCAGAGGTTTCTTGTGTGGCTAAATCTTTGGTGAGGCCGGGTTTCCAGATGCAGAAACTGGTACACAGAGATGTGAAGTAAATTGCTCAAGGTGAAATAGTCAGGAAATGGATTAAACCCATATCTGTGACTGTCCCTCAATGGCAGAGGGTGTGCTTCGTGTCAGCGAGGTTCCATCTCTAGCACTCATACTTAAAAAAATGACAAATAAAAGCCAAACCCATGTCTGTCTGACTCCAGAGCTCACAGCCTTATCATTACAGAAACACAGAAGGATGAATTCAACCCCAAACCTTCCCATATTGGTTCAAGTCCAGCCGGCTCCAGGACGGCAGATGAGAAGCTTAAGGAAAGAGCTCAGTAGGGTAACAGGTTGATAACTACTGTAATGTCCTTTACTCCAGGAGAAATTTTGATTACATTCCATCGTTCTCTCCATTTCCCTCAGAAAACACCCAATTTGGTGCTGGGGATGTGGCTCAGTTGATAGAGAACAAACCAGCATACACAATGTCATGGGCTCAATCTTTGGTACCATTTAAACCAGGCACCATACTGTGCCTGCCTTTAATCCCGGATTTTCGGAGACAAAAGCAGGAGGGATCAGAAGTTCAAGGTCATCTCTCACTAAATAATGAATTTGAGGTTAGCCTGATCTGTATGAGACCTTGTCTCCAAAAAAAAAAAAAAAAAAAAAAAAAAGTCTAAAGAAAAGACTTAAGAGAAAGGGGCAGTATCCTTTGAACTCAGCTCATCATCTTTCCAACTCTTCTGTCTTCTTTCCCCTAACATCATCCCTCTGCTCTAACAAGGAGACCAAGGGTGTTAGCGATTATCTTCAGACTCCTGATCAGAGGCAAGAATATGGCCTAAGTGATTTCTTGGAATTTTCTCTGGACTTTGATGCTTCATGAAATCACAACAGCAGGCCATAACTGTGCAGTCATTGTGAATTCTTGACTCATTCTAAACATCAAAGTCATATCGATCCTGGCAGCCAGTCTTCCTAGACAGATTACCTTGTCATCTGCCGCAGGCATACCATTCCAGGTTTCCTTCATAACACTAAACTACGAATGTAGAGAAAGCTGCTTCTGGAAGCAGAAAGATCACCCTGCCCATTGGGGTTAAGTGCTAGAATCAGCTAACCAAAGCTTGCAGCTTCTGGAGCTTAGACGTGTACGCAAAGGTTAGGGCAGGACCCAATGCACTTACTGTCTAGATGGGCTCGTCATTGTGACATTTATTTCTCATCTGGAGTTCTACAGAGGCATTGGTACATCCTGGCAGCAGTGGATATCAGTTCCAGAACACATGACAGAAAACCCTCAAAGAAGCAAGTATGGGCACATGGGTCCAGATGGCTCTGTCCATCATGGCAAGGGAAGGCATGGTGAAACAGTTCAGTTCACATCATAGCAGACTGGAAAACAAAAGAGTAAGACAGAGATTAGATTAGCTAGGGATAATATGCCCTCAAAGATCTACCCCCGGTGGCCTAAGCTTCCTCCAACCTGGCTTTACCTCCTACGTTTCCGAAACCTCTCCAAATAGCACCACCAGCTGGGGACCAAGTATTCAAATCATGAACTTATGAGGGAGCATGATAAATTCAAACCATAATCTAGAACTTAGAAAGTTGGCCATCTGACCTACAGCGGTCCACGTCTGGTGGTTGGAGAAGACATATGATTTCAAGGAGGCTGTAGAGGTGTCGTAATCTGGCAGGAAGCACCTAGTCTGGGCACCATGGCCCAGCCCAATCCAACAGCATGCTCATATTCCTATTGGACCGAGGACTTGGCTTTCCTTTTCTCTGCCATACAAGACTCTGCTCAGGATGAGAGCTCCAAGCCAACACTTAGAGGTTATAGGGCAGGGACGTTAATGTGGAAACAGAGAAGGAGAAGAAAGAAAAGGGTCGCTGGGTAGCAGTGGTGCACACGTTTAATTCCAGCCCTCAGGAGGCAGAGGCAGACAGATCTCTGTGAGTTTGAGGAAATCCAGGAAATCCAGGACTACACAGAGAAACCCTGTCTTGAAAAAACAAAAAAAGAAGAAAGAAAGAAAGAAAGAAAGAAAGAAAGAAAGAAAGAAAGGAAAGAGAGAGAGAGAGAGAGAGAGAGAGAGAGAGAAAGAAAGAAAGAAAGAAAGAAAGAAAGAAAGAAAGAAAGAAAGAAAGAAAGAAAGAAAGAAAGAAAGAAAGAAAGAAATAGGGACAGGGTGCAAGTACCAGGGCCATGTTCCTATTTTAAATGAACTCTATGGGCCTTGTGTCATCATCTGTAAACAACAGAGGATGATTGATCAGGCTTTGCTTAATGCCTCTGCCTGCCTAGTGATGTGGAACTAGGAACTTGGATGTGGGGCAGTAGAGACCTTGACATACAACCAGACTGGGAAACATTGCCCTAGAGTCCAGGAGTACCGAGGCCATGGAGTCATCACCTAATTGAGCACTGGAAGAACGCCCCAAGAAGCAAGAGAACTTGTAGGAAAAGCAATTTAGGATTTACTTACCGTCTTAGGGAAAAAAGAAGTCATAATAAATGGCCAAGTGGGTGGAAAGAGAAAAACAGGTCTGGAGCAGAGGTAGGGAAATGCCAGTGACTTCCCACAAGCTCCAGGTGAGAGACTCAGATGGATGGGACAGAAGAAAATAAGATCCAAGGAAAGCAGTCTTAGCAGAAGCCCATCAGACACTGTCGTGTAGGGAAAGCAACCTCGGACTGGACGTCCAAAAGTGAGGTTTTTAGTCCTGGCGCAGCAAAGGACTCGTTGTGTGTCCTTGAATCATTTGTGCCCTCTCTAACCCTCAATTTCCTCGTTTGTAATTTTGTGGTTTTCTTCAACCCATTATTGAGGAAATATTAACATGCAACAAACCACACATTTTTCAAATGTACAATTTGATGAGTTTTGACATCTGTACAAACCAGAAAATTACCACCATAAGCAAGGTCATGGGCATAGGCTTCACCCCTCAAATTTTCCTCTTTTTTTTTTTCAGTAATGTCTTGTTTTTATCTAACTCTCTGCTCCTCCTTCCCCCCAGAGATGATAGTCTTTCAGTGTTCATGTGTTTGTTTATTTACTTGTGAGTGAGTGCCTGTGGGTGCCATGCCCTATGAATAGAAGGCAGAGGACTTTCTAGAGTTGGTTGACCTCCTACCTTGTGGGCAAGGGTCCCTGTTGTTTCTGCTGCTGTGTACTCCAAGCTGGATAGTCCAGGGCCCTCAAAGCAGCTCTCTTGTCTCTGCCTCCCATCTCACTGTAGGAGTCCTGGGTTACTTAGTGCTGAGGTTGCAAATGTGTAAGTGTGGCATTTGCTAACCCTCAGAACCCTCTCTCTACTCCCAACCACGGAGGTTCTTCTTACCACTTGGTGCTTCTGTATTTCCTAGAAGTTTCATAGCTGGAATCATACAATACAATATGCATTTTAGGCAGCAGTTGGCTTCTATCATGGAATACGGTTTTGATATCCATCTGTGTTCCAACATGTTTTAATAGTTCCCCCTTCCTCCTTCCATGACTCCCTCTTTCCTTCCATTCCTCTC
The DNA here is from genome assembly GCF_950005125.1 of Chionomys nivalis. Taxonomy (NCBI): domain Eukaryota; kingdom Metazoa; phylum Chordata; class Mammalia; order Rodentia; family Cricetidae; genus Chionomys; species Chionomys nivalis. The sequence goes on along the minus strand of NC_080112.1, from coordinate 72,836,194 downwards.
TTCCTTCCCTCCCTCCTTCCTTCCTTTCTTCCTCCTTCCTTCCTTTCTTTCTTCCTTCTGTTCTTCCTTCCAGCTTCATTTTGAAGAAGTGGTATTGAATTTTATTATGGAAAGGTCTCTACAACATGCATAAAGTTTCAAAGCTTTATAAATAGCATGTACCTACCATATGTGTGTGTGTGTATACTGTCTTTAACAAAATGATACAGATGCATGAAGAAACATCTAAAAGAATACCTATCAAGTTACACTGTTTGCTATCAAGTGATTGAAATTATGGATGTACTTTCTTTGCTTCTCGGTTTCCTAATTTTTTAATTGTGAAAATACATAGTAGGAAAATGTCACATCTTAAAAACAGTATTATTGAAGCATAATTGACATAAAGAACCATATTTAAAGAACACAGGATGTTAAGGGTTTACACATACATGTATGTGAAGCCATCACTATAATCAAGATGGCAAGCATACACATCACTGCCAAAAGACCTCTCTTGAGCCACTGTACTTCTTTCTGTCACCACAGATAAGTTTGCATTTTCTACAATTATATAAATAGAATTCAACAGTAGATGTGCGTACTGAGATTCCAGTGTGAGCTACCCACAGCCACTTCGTGTACATGTCCCCCTCCTCTCCCTCCACTCTCTTCTCCCCCCATTTGGAAACAGACTGTCATCCTGTAGTCCAGGCTTAAATTCGTAGCAGTTTTAATTCTCCAAAGGTGTCTTTAAAGAGTAAACTCTTAAACTTAGATGAAATAAATTCCATGTTTTATATTCTTTTTTTGTTCTCGTTTTGTCTTGTTTTGTTTTGTTTTTCAAGACAGGGTTTCTCTGAAGCTTTGGAGCCTGTCCTGGAACTTGCTCTGTAGACCAGGCTGGCCTCGAACTCATGAAGATCTATCTGCCTGTTTCTGCCTTCCTATATTCTTTGTGTCCTTTATAAGAAATCTGCATGGGTCTGGGGTTAAGAACACTGACAGTTTTTCCAAAGGACCTGGGTTTGATTCTCAGCACCCACATGGCAGCTCCCAACCATCTGTAACTCCATTTCTAGGGAACCAGATACCCTCTTCTGACCTCTCCAGGCAGCAGGCATGCACATGGTGCACAAACATACATGCAGACGAAACACTCATACACATTAAATAAAAAATTAAAGAAAGGATATATTGGCCTGAGCTAAGATCACTGTGACTTCCTCCTATATTTCATAATTTTAGTTCTTATATTTACATCTATGAACCACCCTGAGCCAAGTATAATATATTGTATAAGGTATTTTTTTTTACTTCTGTTGATTCTTTGTGGATTTCACATCATGCTTTCCGATCACATTCATCTCCCCATCTCCTCGAATCCACCCTCTGCCCTTGCCACCTCCCCTACAGAACAAAAGCAAATTTGAAAGAAAAAACAAAACAAAACAAAGAAAAAAGGAAGAGAAATATCTTGTCTTGAAAGTTATAGAGTAGCCTCTTGAGTCACAGTTCACCCTTAGTCCATTTATCTTTACTTGCCTGTGCTCATTGCTAGGAGTCACTGGTCTGGCTCAAGGCCTCTAGCTTCTGATACACCACCTACAATGGGTTCTTACTGGGACTACTCTTGGATCTGTATCCTATCATTGTCCAATGTTATGGAGATCCTGCTGTTTTGGATCTGTAGGTTCATCCCCTTCACATGCTCCAACAGTTCACAGATGAGGTTGGGGTGGGTCAACTCATAGCCCTGGTTCTGAGCCTGGGTGGTAGCTGGATTGGTCAACCTACCAGCTTCCTCTCATCGTCACTACGCGTTCTCTAACACTGCCTTGAATGGCCCACCCGATGCAGCCTGCAGCAAGAACAGCGGCCAGTTCTCCTGTTCTTGGGTCACTCATATTGCCAGGGCCAGTTCTACTGTTTTGCCCAGGCAAGGTGCAGGACCCTCCCTCGAGATTGCAATAGGGAGTATAGGAGGGTGTGCGGGGTCAACTCTCTCACTCTCATGCCCTCCGTGCTGGCTCACCAGCGTCCTTGACAATAGGATCGACTCTAGCGTGCTACCCAGGTGGAATGCAGGGTCCACTCTCCTATGTGCTGCCGCTGGTGTAGATTAGAACTAGTTCCCTCATTCTCACAACCCTGGGACCAAAGCTCTTGCCTGCCCCAGGTAGCAAGGGGCGGGGCATCTCAATTTCTCTCATGCCCTCAGCAGGGCTGGCTCACCTGCATCCCTGACAACAGGGTCAGCTCCAGTGTGCTGCCCGGATGGGAAGCCGAGGTTACTTTCTCACATGCTGCCACCGGGGAGGGTCAGGGCTAGCTCTCCCACATTTGTGACCCCAAGACCAGCTCATTCACCTGCAGGAGGTGGTAATAGGTGAGGGGAAAGGGCATCTTTCCCTTGCCCATGCTACCACATGACAGACCAGGGGGTTTGGGGTCCGCTCTCCTGCTCTCATGCCCTCAGGATCAGCTCACCTGCATCCCCGTCAACTCTAGTGTACTTCCCAGGTTGGTGCACACCTATGGTGAGGGGTGGGGCCATCTTTCCCGAGAGTAGATGTGAGCTCTCCCCTGAGAGGTTGTAGTGCAGTATACAGTTAAGGGGCAGGATCAACAACATCCCAGGACCAGTAAAGGGCAGACCCGGTTCAGCACAGCATGATTCCAATGATCCCCGTGCTAACACAGGCCATGGACATCACCACAGACCCCCGATGCAGCAGGACCATGAACCCAGACATGACCCTCAGCAGCAGCAGCTCGAGCCAGGATGCCACCATGGCCCAGCGGCAGCACACTCAGATCAGCATGGCCCCAACAGCAGCATGGCCCTCCGGCACCAACATGGTCCCAGGTGGCTCGCCAGCTCAGTGGTCAACAGGACACCATCCCAGACCTCGACTGCCACAGGGCCATGGACCCAGACATGGCTCTAAGAAGTAGCCTGTACCCAGACATCTCCATGGCTCCAGGTGGCAGCACTGGTCACCCAGATCAACATCACCCCTGGGCATAGTACAGTGCTCAGATACTGACATAGTCCAAAGTGGCTGACCAGACCCCAGCCATCCATGGCCCTGGGTAACAACAGGAGTCCCAGACACCAACTCAGACCCTGACTACTGTAGGGCAATGGACCCAGCCATGGTCCTAGGCACCAGCCCATTCCTGAACAACACCATGGCCCCGGATGATACCACAAGCCAATCAGATCAGGATGTCCCTGGTGGCAGCATGGCCCTTGGACACCGTCATGGCCACAGGTTGAAGCCCAGACCCCAGGTATCTATGTGGCCTTTGGAGACAACATGAGCCATAGGCATCAATACAGACCCTGGCTGTGGTAGGACCATAGACCCAAACATGGTCTTAGGCAGCAGTCTGAGCCCAGATGTCACCATGGTCCCAGGTGGCAACGCAGGTCACTTAGACTGGACTGATACTCTCTGCAGCATGACCCTTGGACACCAACATGGCCCCAGGAGGCAGTCTAGACCCTCAGCATTGGCATGGTATTTGATGGTCTCAGGAGCCACAGACATCAACACAGACGTTGGCTGCGGCAGGGCCACAGCCACAGCCCTGGTCTGGATAATATAAAGTAAATATTTAACTTCATTCTTCTCAATGTAGACATACAGTTGAGTCTCCATAAATTATTGCAGAAAAATTATTCTTTCTCTGATGAATTCATGTCATGATATTTTCTGTCAAAAATATCAATCAGTGATACATACATACATGGGACCATTTCTCAAGTCTTAATTCTATTCTATATGTCTACTTTTATACCAATAATATGTTATCTTGATTATTGTAACATTATAACACATCTTGTAATAACATAATTTAAGTCTTCCAACAGCCTGGTGTGGTGGTATGTGCTAATAATCCCAGCACTCAGGAGACTAAGGCCGAAAGATCAAGAGTTCAAGGCCAGGCTACACTATTTAGCAATAACCTGACTAAAAAACTATCTGTCATTTTTATGCCATCTTCATTTACATATAAATTAGAGAGTCTGCTCGGCAAATTCTAAAATAAAAACTTTGGTGAAATTTTACTTATGGTCACATTGTATCATCAATACTGTCTAAAGAGATTTGACATTTTAACAATATTGACTATTCAGGCCCATAAACAAAGTGTATGTCTCTAATTATTTATGTCTTCTTTACTGTCTCTCATCATCAACATTTTGTGATTTTTTTCAGTGATCTTGTATATCTCTTATCAAATCTGTTCATATTCCAGTTTATTTTGAGACAGGGTGTTCTATGTATTGAACTTGTAATTGTCCTACCTCAGCATGCAGAGTCCTGGGGTAACAGACATGCATTACATACAACAGTATTGCACATTTGCAGGTGGGGGCTGAGCCTAATGCTAAGCAGGGGTTCTGCAACTGAGATAAGTCTCCGACTCAATATTTAATTTTTATGACATTTTAAAAGTCATTTTCATTTCAACTTTTAAGTATTCATTGTTGGTATATACAGTTTTGCAAGATAATTCAGTTTTAATTCACTTGGGATGGGATCCTGTGTGAGTCACTTATTAGTTTTAACAGCTTCTTGATAGAGTCCCTTGCACTCCCTAGGCAGAGGATCGTGTTGTCTATAAACACAGTTTTAATTTTTCATTTCCTTTCTGTGTATTTTCTAATCCTTCATCTTATGCACTAGCAAGAAGCACCAGCAGAATGTTATAAATAGTAGGGGAAACAGGTACCCTAGTTTTGTTTCTAATCTGTTGCACAAGTTTTCAGTCTTTCTATGAGGCATAATATTAACTATGGGATTTTCATAATTGATTTTGTCAGGTTGGAAAAGTTTCCTTCTGTTTCCAGGTTGTCAAGTTGGAAAAGCTCTCCTCTATTTCCAGGTTGCTGAGGTTGTTGTTCTTTTGATCTTGAGCGGTCATTCAATTTTGTCACATTTTTTTTAATCTATTGATTGACATAGTTACATGCTTTTCATTTTTAGTCTAAATATATATTTCATTGGTTAATTCTTAGATGTTGAAATAGCTTTATTTCAGGAATAAATCCTCCTTGGTCATGCTTTTTACATATCATTGATCCTATTAGCTAAAATGTTAAGTGTTCTATTAGATTTTAGGGGGTTATTTTCTTGAGGGGGAATTTAGACAATGCCTCATTCTGTAGCCCAGGCTGGCCTTGAACTCATAATTACCCTCCTGTCTCAACCTCCTAAGTGGAAGGATTATAGGAATGAGTCACCATGACCAAATAAACTATTTTTATGAAGGACATTTGTTTGTTTGTACTTTACTTGTGGTGTACTTATCTGGATTTGTTGTTAGGTTATCTGGATTCATCACTTGCTCAGCCCCTCTATGATTCTTAAGAGTTTTTTCATCTTTAGCATTCTGAAGTTCTAGTAAGACCCCTTCTGCTTTGGATATGCCTCTCCTTCTGTTTGCTTATTACTTGTCTGCCTGCCTATGTCCTTCCGTTTTCTCATACCCTCTATCAGAGGAATGTCTGACAGCCAGAGTCCATACGGGGTAAGCCAGCTTCCTCACAGGAAAACTGAGGAAACTGCTTCAATTCACAGTTTGCCCAAAGAAGGTAAATCTCAGTTAAATAATCACGTTAGTATTACCTCAGCTGCTAGAGTGGATACCTGGCCACTGTGTGAAACCTTGGGTGCAAAAGCATTATACCATAGGCTGTTAAGTACATCCCAGTGACCCTTAAGGACTGAGGCTGGTCCTGTTGTTTCAGACTTGGCATGAATAGGCCTAAATGTGAATCTCTCTGGGTCTCGGTGTGGAAAATTAGGAAGTAACCTCCTTACATTCTTTACTCTAAAACTGGAAGTAGATTGCAGCAAGGGGCGACAAAAGCTCAATAACCAGATAAGGGGATATCAGATTAATACACTTTCAGTGGTGGTGTTGACTTGAAAGGCTTTGGGACTATAAAATTTGTAGCCCATTCAAGTTTGCTGTGTTGAGACAAAGTGTAGAAGGATAAAAATGCATTTGTTTAAATATTCAATGTTCAGGAAAAGCTATTTTCCAGTATATTAGGCCACATCACAAAGAACTCAATGCATTCTGAAAACAAAACAAACAAAATCGCCAACGCAGAAACCACTGGGAAGATCAAATTAAAAGATCAAATATGAAAGTACTTTGGGGCTTTTGAAATACAGGCTCACCACAAATCTGGAGCTGAGTTCTGGACACAATGAATAGATGCTGATTAAACGGACTTTCAGAAACTGAGTTGGAGAAAGAGCTTTTCCATACAGTGTCAGAAAATATAAAGGGGCCGAGAATAGAGCTCAGCAATAGAGTGCTTGCTGAGCATGCACACAGCCCTCGATTCTACCACAAACACTGCCGAAAGAAGCAAAGATAAGAAACAACAGAAAGACGGAAGGGAAGGGAAGGGTGGGAGAGGAGGCAGTGGGAGGGGAGAGGAAGGGAGAAAAGGTGAATGAAAAAGATTTAGAGCCATCTTCCCTGAGCAAGAAATTTTCATTTATTCACTGGACAAATGATTACATAGCTCTTAACAGTGGGTCCTGCACAAGGCTGGAGAGACAATATGGAGCTCTGAAAGAGGTCACCCTCCTGGTCAAACACAGAGAGAATTGAGGGCAGGGCTTGGTCCAGAAGAAAATCAGTGTTGTGTTTCTCCCCTCTGGAGCTCCAGCTGATCCCAGAAGTGCCTTCACTGACTTCTTCAGAATGTGCCTTACCAATGCTTTCAGCTATCTGATTAATAATGACTGCTGACCAGCTAGCCAATGATGTGGGATTCCCTTCTGTATTCTGTGAATATGTTTTATTACCATTGGATAATATAGAAGCTGATTTGGCCAATAGCCAGGCAGAACAGAGCCAGGCAGGAAATCCAAGCAAAGATTTGGGGAAAAAGAAAGCAGAGTTGATAGGCACAAGGGTCCTTCCTAGGAGAAGTGTTCCAGAGTAGGATCATTTAGACTTAAGGAAGAATGGAGAAGAGAGCAGGTCTAAGGCAGCTATTCCATAATAGCAGGATTGAGCCAGCAACCTGGGTCGGAGCCGGCCTGGGACAGTAAACTCCACAGGAACAAGAGCAGATCCAGACCAGGGACATTTGTAGAAGCAAGAATGGGCCAGTGAAATAGACTGGAGCAAGCCTGAGATGGCAAGCTCCACAGGAGCAGGAGTGGATCCAGACCAGGGACATTTGTGAAGGCAAGACTGAGCCAGTGACCTGGGCCAGAGCAGACCTGACACAGCAAACTCCACAGAAGCAGGTACAGGGGAGTAACTGTTGAGCAAATGGGCCAGAACCAAAGACCAATGCAGGTCAGGGCATGAATCGGGGACCTTCAAGGGAGTAGACTGAGCCAGGAGCCCTGTGGGTCTGGGCATGAGTCTGGGACTTCTGAGGGAGTAAGCAGGAACCAGAGATCTCTGCAGGTCCAGGTGTGAGTCTGGGACCTCTGAGGGAGTACACCTGAACCAGGACCCCTATTGGTCTAGGCCTAAGTCTTGGACCCCTGAGGGACTAGGCCTGAGCCAGGTCCTCTACAGGTCTGGGTACACCCATGTCTGGGACCTCTGAGGGAGAAGATCAGAGCCAGAGACCTTTGCAGGACCAACCCCACACCAGGGACCTCCATAGGAGCAGATCCAAACATTTACAGACACAAGTGTGAGCTGGCAACCTAGACCAGAGCAGACCTGAGACAACAAACTCCACGGGAGTGGAGCAAACCTCGGGACTACTAAGCGACCTCCAGGAACATGGAGTGACCAACAGGGTAACTAGAACCATGTCACTGACTATACCACGAGGAACAACCATCTGAACCACTGGCACCTAGAAGATTAATCACCAGAGTCACAGACATCCCCAACCACACCAATTAGAGGAAAAGATGAGTAGTCAAGGTAAGAACACATCCAACACCACAAAGAGCAACATGACAACAATAAAATAAAGAGACCCTGCAACAGCAAGACTTGAACAACCAAATATAGATGAAGCAAAAGAAAAATGACCTAAAAAAATAACTACAGGAGAATGCTTGAGACTCTTAAAGAGGAAATGAAAAATTCCCTCAAAGAAATGGAGGAAAAGACAAACAAAAAAATGGAAAGACATCAGCAAATCCCTTAAAGAAAACCAAGAAAAAGCAATCAAACATATGAAAGAAACTATTCAAGACTTGAAAACTGAAATAGAGACAATAAAAAACACAAGCCGAGGGAATTATAGAAACAGAAATCATGAAAAAAAAACCAATCAGGAGCTATAAACGCAAGAATGAACAACAGAATACAAGAGATGGAAGAGAGAATCTCAAGTGTTGAAGATACAATAGAGGAAATAGACTCATAAGTCAAAGAAAACATTAAATCTAACAAAAGCTTAACACAAAATATTCAGGAAATATGAGACACCATGAAAAGACCAAACCTAGAAAATAGGTATAGAAGAAGGAGAAGTTCAACTCAAAAGCACAGAAAATATATTTAGCAAAATCAATGAAGAAAACTTTCCCAACCTAAAGAAATATATGCCTATGAAGATACAAGAAGCTTACAGAACACCAAATAGACTGGATCAAAAAAAAGTCCCATCGCCACATAATAATCAAAACACTAAACACAGAGAATAAAGAAAGAATATTAAAAGCTGCAAAGAAAAGAGGCCAAATAACATATAAAGGCACACCTATCAGAAATTACACCTGACTTCTCAGTGGAGACAGTGAAAGCCAAGCATAAAGCAGACATTAAGAGTCCACGGATGTCAGCCCAGACTACTATACTCAGCAAAACTTTCAATCACCATAGAAGGACAAAACAAGATATTCCATGAAAAAAACAGATTTAAAAAAAAAAACAGATTTAACCAATACCTAACCACAAATCCAGCCCTATACAAAGTACTAGAAGGAAAACTCCAACCCAAGGAAGTTGGCTACATCAACAAAAACAGAGACAATTGATGATCTCATAGCAGCAAATACCAAAGAAAGGAAAAACACACAAATTAACATCACCAACAACGAAAACTAATTTAACAGAAGATAACAATCACTGGTCATTAATATCCCTTAATATAAATTGACTCAACTCACCTATAAAAAGACAGAGGCTATCCCACAGGGCAGGGAACCCTGACTGCTCTTTGAATTGGAGAGAGACGGGGAGGGGGAGAGGAGAGGGAAATGGGAGGAGGTGGAAATTTTAAGTAAAAATAAAAATTAAAAGAAATAAAAAAAAATCTAAGTTGTAATGGTAGGAATTTAGGGATATTAGGTTGCTGTCCTAAAAGTCCTTCAGTTATTGGTTATTTAAAATCAACTTTCCTACTATTCATTTTTCTTCTTGTCTTGTGTTTTTTATGAAATGGGAAAACAAAACAAACAACAGCAAAATAACAATAAAAATCCTATCATGTTTCTACCTCAAAAAAAAAGAGACAGAGGCTAACAGATTGGATATGAAAACAGAATTCATCCTTCTGCTCCATGCAAGAAACACACCTCATAGTGTCCTCATTCTAATCTACATGAGATGTAGAAAAAGACAAGATCTCCTGCATAAATTGGGAGCCTGGGGACCTTGGGGGAAGGTTGAAGGGGGAGGGGAAAGTCAGGGAGGGGAGCAGAGAAAAATGTAGAGCTCAATAAAAGTAAATAAAAAAACAAGAAACACACCTCAACCTCAAAGACAGACATCGTCTCAGAGTAAAGGGTTGATAAAAAAAAAAAATTTCCAATCAAATGGACCTAAGAAACAAGCTAGTATAGCTATTCTAATATCTAACAAAATAGACTTCAAACTAAAATCAATCAAAAGAGACAAAGAAGGACATTTCATATTAGTCACAGGAAAAATCCATCAAGAGGAAATCTCAATACTGAATGCCTACACCCCAAATACAAGGGCACTTTCATATGTAAAAGAAACACTTCTAAAGCTTAAATCATACATTAAACCCCACACACTAATAGTGAAAGACTTCAACACTCCACTCTCATCACTGGACAGGTCAGTCAGACAAAAAATGAACAGAGAAACAAGGGAACTAACAGATGTTATGACTCAAATGGACTTTACAGACATCTATAGAATATTCCATCAAACAGAAAAGAATATACCTTCTCAGCAGCTCATGGAACCTTCTCAAAAATTGACCACATACTTGGTAACAAAACAAACCTCAACAGATACAAAAAAAATTGGAATAATGCCATGTATCTTATCAGATCACCATGGCTTAAAACTAGAATCCAACAGCAGTACTAATTCCAGAAAGCCTACAAACACATGGAAATTAAACAATGCTCACCTGAATCATGGTCAAGGAATAAATAAAGGGAGAAATTAAAGACTTCCTAAAATTCAATGAATATGACCACACAACATACTCAATTTATGGGACACAATGAAAGCAGTGTTAAGAGGAAAGTTCATAGCACTAAATGCCTACATAAATAATCTGGGAAAATCCCACACTAGTGAATTAACAGAACATTTGAAAACTTTAGAACAAAAAGAACAAACTCACCTAAGAGAACTAGATGGCAAGAAACAATCAAATTGAGAGCTGAAATCAACAAAATAAAAAAGAAAACAATACAAAGAATCAATGAGACAAAGAGTTGGTTCTTCGAGAAAATCGACAAAATAGACAAACCTTTATCCAAACTAACCAAGTAGCAGAGAGAGAATATCCAAATTAACAAAATCAGAAATGAATAGAGGATATAACAACAGACACGGAGGAAATACAGAGAATCAACAGGTCATATTTCGAAAACCTGTACTACACAAAATTGAAAAACTTAAAGGAAATGGACAACTTTCTGGATAAATATCACTTACCAAAATTAAATCAAGACCAGATAAGCAAATTAAACAGACCTATAACTGCTGAAGAAATAGAAAAATGGCAACCTACAGAATGGGAAAAGATCCTCACCAATCCCACATCAGACAAAGGTCTGATCTCTAAAATATACGAAGAACTCAAGAAATTGGACACCAAAAGATCACATAATCCAATTTTAAAAAAATGGAGTACAGACCTAAACAAAGAATTCTTAACAGAGGAATCTAAAATGGCTGAAAGACACTTAAGGAAATGCTCAACATCATTAGCCATCAGAAAAATGCAAAAAAAAAAATTCTGAGATTCCATCTTATACCTGTAAGAATGGCCAAGATCAAAAACACTGATGACAACTTATGCTAGAGAGGTTGTGAGGTAAAGGAAACATTCCTACATTGTTGGTGAGAGTGCAAGCTGGTACAGCCCCTTTGGATATCAGTGTGGTGATTTCTCAGAAAATTATGAAGCAATCTTCCTCAAGATCCATCAATACAGCATTTGGGTATATATGCAAAGAATGCTCAACCATGCCACAAGGATATGTGCTCAACTATGTTCATAGCAGCATTGTTTGTCATAGCCAGAATCTGGAAACAACCTAAATGCCCCTCGACCAAAGAATGGATAAGGAAAATGTGGTACATTTACACAATGGAGTACTACACAGCAGAGAAAAAATTAACGACATCTTGAAATTTGCAGGCAAATGGATGGAGCTAGAAAACATAATATTGAGTGAGGTAACCCAGAACCAGAAAGACAATTATCATATGTACTCACTGATAAGTGGTTTTTAAACATAAAGCAAAGAAAACCAGCCTACAAATCACAATCCCAGAGAACCTAGACAATAGTGAGGTCTCTAAGAGAGACATACATGGATCTAACCTACATGGGAAGTAGAAAAATATAAGATCTCCTGCATAAATTGGGATCATGGGGACCTTGGGAAGGGTTGAAGGGGAGGGGAGAGGGAGAGAGGGGACCAGAGAAAAATGTAGGAGCTCAATAAAAAGCAATTTAAAAAAAAGAAAGAAAGAACGGAGGAGCTGCATACAACCCCTAAAAAAGAAAAGATAAAGAAGGCAGAGTCAGGGGGATGTCAGCAGTTGCTGGAGAAGCAAAATGTGAGGTAACCCCATGGCCATGTGGCAGCACACAGATTGATAGAAATGGGTTAATTTAAGTTGTAAGAGTTAGTTAATAAACCTGAGCTAATAGGCCAAACACTTTGTCATTGCATTTAGACTCTTCAAAGTACTGGGAACTTCTGAGGTAGAGAGATAAAACAGAAGTGGCAACATATAAATAATAACATAGACTCTAATCCATGGTGACATTCTCTTCATTTAGCATTGACTCTAACTAAGCCTTATGAAGCCTTTAACCCTATTCGTTATACTTTCATTATACTGTGAACCTTCTCAGAAGGCACAGGGGCTCTTGAATAGGCCACCTTTATCTCCATGTCACCTCCTTTTACCTTTTCCTTCCATCTCCCACTTGCCCTGCTTTGGTCCTTTTTAAGCCCTGATTAGTTTGTCACAGTAGCAGGAATTTGCAAAAGCCTACAGTCTACAAAGTCTGACTCTTGAATATCTCTTGCTCTATTTTCACTCCTGGAGTAGGAGAAGTTGCAAAGCTTGAGTTTTGTCAATCAAGGAATGAAGAATCAGCTCCCACATTTGAGTTCTTTTCTGAGTGGTCCTCCTGGACTTCAAAGACATTTGCTTGAGAGCCCGGGTAAGGATCCAGAATTGGGTAGTTAAGTGAAAAAATAATGGAGGATAAAGAATTTTGAGGGCCACTTGGTCCAGAATGGAGCTAAAAAGGGCAAGGTTCTGACTTTGTGCTGCCCAGGCCCAACAGAGGCCCAAGGGTGCTAGCAGAGAAAAGGAAAGAGCTGGTTCCTGAATACAGACATTGTGTTCACTTCAAGTATGAGCTTTGGGGGGGGGGGGTAATTCTCACTAACCTGGGGGTGTGGTTCAGGTTGAAAAGAGCTTTGGAACTTCTGGGTGAAAAGAGTAGATGGTAGGTTTAAATATAGTTCATCTTCAAAGGCCGGGGCTCTGTTGGACAGAACATTTATTTTAGTAATTAGGCATTTGCTTAGCAATGCAGCTGTGGGTTGAAAATAATGCTTTGTGCCTCATGGAAAGTTATGGGCTCCACCCCTAATTTTTCCAAGTCTCTTTTGAAAGATGGCACATTTGTTTTACCCTTCCAAAGTCTCCCACAAGCTCAACTGCTTTGTCAAAATTTCTTTGTGTTCACCTTAATATAAAAGCAGAGGTAATTATGGGGAACAATAGCTAGACACTCCCTAGCTCTGACTGTCAGAATTCTAAAAACTGTTTGCCACCCCTTGCATTTTCAAAATAAAGGAAACTGAGTGCCATAACTGCAAAGGACAAACAATACCCATTTAATTGTCAATATGGTCATAACTGTCATCATCATCATCATGACTCTTGTCCTTAAGTCTTTTGTCATACCGTGCTATTCTTCAGGTATTGACCTAGCAAACTATATTTCTTTCCTTTAACTTAACAATTTTTTTCCACTTGAAATGTGTGACTTCTTTGAAAATCTTTAAATAGAAATTTTACCTGGGTGCAGTGACACACATCTGCAATTTCAGCACTTGGGAGGTAGAGGCAGAAAGGTCAGGAGCTAAAAGCTCAGCCTTAGCAACTCAGCAAGCTCAAGGCCAGTGTAAGGACTACATGAAAGCCTGTCTCAAGGAACAAGGAAGGAAACTTTATTCTGGCCATGCACATGCATTGTATAGACTTTATTGTTCAATTTATTTTTTTAATTTTATTATTTTTAATATTTTTTATTAAAATACAATTATATTACTTCCCTCTTTTCTTTCTTCTCTTCCCTTCCCATGTCCCCTACCTAAAATCCCTCCTATGTTTTTCCATACACTTGCGCATGCATGCGCGTGTGCGTGCACGCACACACACATATATATGTATGTATATTATATATGTTATAAATATATATATATAGAGAGAGAGAAATATATAAATGTAGCCTACTGAGTTTGTTTTAGTTGTTTGTGTGTATATGGATTCAAGGTTGAATAGTAGTCTTTCCCAGGGATGTGTCCTCTGATTGATTATCCAATATTGCTCAGGTTTTTAACGTATTACTGGATGAAGGAATAGTTTGGGGGTGGAACACTTACCTAGCAAGATCAAAGCCTTTGATTCAGTTCTGAAAGAACAAGTATGCTTCTTATTGTACCACCAGGTACTTGAAGACAAAGACTGTGTTTCTATGTCATTCGTCATTAGTGTCTGCGGAATAGCCATCTGAATATGTTAAATCACTGTTCAATAAAGTAATATCATATATGGCTGAGTTGTTTGGAAATACATTTAACATTAACAAGTATGTCAAGACACGTTTCTCTTTTCCTCCCACTGAACAGAGCTGGAGGAATGGCATGGAATCGTCATATATCTTAAATGCGGAGCTTTGAAGCCAGCAACCTAGAAAGGCCAATGGCAGCAAAGCTCTCTGAGAAGCACAATTTCTCCCTAAACGACCAGGAAAGGGCCATCTTAGTCCGACAGTGACCCCGCTACTCCAGCTGAATGCCACAGAGGAAAAAATGTACCCCACGCATCCTTTATGAACAGAAATCTAACCAGGAGCCTAGACTTTTATACTCTCAGCTGTAACATAGTCATAGTGTCCCTAAAATGCTTGCCTTGCACGGTAAGGCAGGGTCAGAGAAAACTTGAGTAGTGAGCTAGGAATTTTGTCCTCTTTCAGCAGGAATAAGACCCACTCCTCCCCTACAGAGCTAGAGAAGACCATGTAGAAAGCATGGACTTTCACCTTTGCCAAACCGTAACCTCTGATCACACCTTCCCTGGTTTCTGGAAAGTACCAAGGTGGTATCAATGAAGGTCAAGCAAGACATTAGGGCTTTAACCATTACTTAGGGTAACGTCAGTTGAAGTCACACAGGAAACAGTACCCAGGGAGCTCTGTCCTTCCCAGAAAAGTACCAGACGAAGCCTAGTGGTGATGTTGAAACATACACCATCCCCTCAGCAATAACAAGGCACCTTTCTCCCCCAAAATGTCTAATAGTGGCAGCTGAGAAAAGCACATGGGCTTCTATCCCCATTTGGCAGTAATGGAATCGTACTTGGCTGGTGAGTTGTCAAACGTGTCCTGCTTTTAATAAGAGCTGGACACTTATCATATCCAAAAATGTCCAGGATAAAATGGAAAATCGTTTGTCAGAGCAAGGGCAGAAAAATTTTGCCTTTAGTGGAAAACAACCCGTTAACTGACAATACCAAGGTGACACAAAATTGGTGCGTATCTGGCAAGGATGTTAAAGCACCTGTTATAAAAAGTACTTAACAAGCCATAACAATAACTCTTGAGTGAAATAAGAAATACAAAATATCAACAAATAAATAGAAACCTAAACACAAAACAGTGGAAAGTTCTAGAATTGAAAAGTCTGATATCCAAAATCAAATAAGTCTTACTGGAGGGACTCCACAGCAGAATAAAGAGGAAATGGTCAGTGAACTTGAAGGTAGAACACTAAAAATTATGCATCGTGATCAACAGAAAGAAAACAGATTAGAAGAAAAAAAAAGAACAGAGTCCTAAGAGCCTATGGGACTATAGCAAAAAATCTAACATTGTTGTCATCATATAATTCCTGAGAAAGAGAGAAAATGTGGCTGAGAAAAATAAAAAAAAAAAAAGATGGCTTAAATTTTCCCAAAATGCATTCGGGAGGCAGAGGCAGGTGGATCTCTGTGAGTTCGAGACCAGCCTGGTCTACAAGAGCTAGTTCCAGGATAGGCTCCAAAACCACAGAGAAACCCTGTCTCGAAAAACCAAAAAAAAAAAAAAAAAAATTCCCAAAATGTAACAAAAAGACTTAAATCCACAGTTTCAAAAAGATGAATAAATTTCAAAGAGGATAGACTCCAAGCAATCTATGTTAAGCCACATTGTAGGCAAACTTCTTAAAACTAAGCACACACACATTTAAACAAACTTCCATCTAAATTCTTTATAAGAGAAAACAAAAGGTATTTTGTTCGGAGATGAGAAAGTCCTGAGTGAATGTGCAAAGAATCGATGATGTCCTGAGTATTGTTGACATGAGGACAGCCATGTCAAGGACCAATGCCTCTTTCCCGTGGGAATGGCAAAGCTATCCCAGTAGAGTTGAAGCTCAGAGGGATGGCAACGCCTACTTCAGGTCTGAGTGAGAACTTTAACAGTGCATGCTGGTAGTAGTATTTACAAATAATTGAGCAGTTCGTGCAAAACCCAGCAACTGCAGCTTCCTCCTCCCAGACTTTTACACTCTGAGCCTGCTCACCTACTGAGACCTCATACCGAAAGTAGCTAATTCCTTCCTGCTCTGCTGTCCATAGTAAACAGGATGAGGCTCTAGGTTGCTGCCAACAGTTTGTGCTCTCCATCAAAATGCAGATGGCCCACCTGACCCCAGCTCTTCTGTACAGGAATCTCTGCTTGTGTTTTTTCTTCATTTCCTCGCCACCCTAGTCAGGCCAAGGCACCAACCTGGCGGTGGGGGCTGCGAGGAGTAGCACCTGAGTCAGACATGGATGGACCATCAGAAACTCGCGTCACTCTGGCAAGGGGAGAAACACACAAATAAAGACAAAGGAAAGACTAAAAATAGAGAGGGGAGCACGATTGTAAACATCAGAGTGAAAATGGGACAAGGAGCATCTAGAGATCGGTAGATAGATGCTAGCACTCTCAAATTTTATGTACGTTCATGGAGATTTTAAGGAACTACGGAAGTAGGGTAAAAGCATCGTAGCTTCATCATTTTAGACTACGCTCAAGACATATATTTGCCTTTGGTTTCCTGAAGGATGGGCAGTTTGGCTGCTTGAGAGGAAATGGGAGAAGGATTGAGGAATAGATCTATTACCAAAGGACCAAGTGCATTCCCATTTTTTCTTTGTGTTTGTAGAGTCTTGTAAGTGATTCCTTAGACTCCTGTGGTTTCCTCACAGGAGGGCAAGTTCTGTGAAATTGGATCCCTGGGGAGTCCAGCTTCTAGACACTTCTAGACATTGCCCCTTGGGCTGTGAAGGGACTGGAAACCAATTACATTACTCTTTGCAAGTTTACCAACTAATTAACATAGCTGTCTTAAGAGTAAGGGGGAAAATGTTCAACAAGTAGGAGGGGGTTCCTTGTTGCTGAAATTCACCCTTCCAGAAAAAAAAAATTGTGCCTAGTTTTGTGGCCCGACTCCTTCCAGACCTCAGCAGTGGTGCCCTTGGCTGTAACCTGGCAGTGAATGCCCTTTTGGGTGGGGACTCCTTGGCTAAAGCATGCAGACCACTGCCTTGGTGAGCTGGGCAGCTTGCTGTGGTCCAGTTCTTAAAAGCAGCCCTGAGAGAGGTGCATTTGAAGGGGGAGATCTTACTGGTTTTCAGGTTTTTTTCTAGTTTTTGAGCTCAAATAACCCTGGGCCAGAGACCACATGTTTTGTTTTTCTCTCTTCAGTAGGGTGCCAAACATTGCAGTGAACCACCCCCAAACTAACTGAAGACCCATCGTGAACATCTAAGAAGTAGAAATGGGGGAGGTGTGGGGAGCAGAGGAATCCCTGAGTGAATGACTTGGGCACAGTTAGGTCAAGGACCAATGCCTCTTTCCCATGAGAATGGCGAAGTTCTTATCACCTGTGAGTGAGGCTCAGAGACATGGCGCAGCCTTCCTTGGGTCTGAGTATGAATGTGAGCAGTGAGCCACAGGTACTAATGTTTACAAATGATTGACCATGTGTACAAAAGTTAGCAACTGCAGCTCCCTCCTTATCAGAACAGTCCAAGGATGGAGTCGTGTGCGGGATGCTCTGAGTGCTTGTGAGAAAACAAGAGTCTTGTGACCTGTTTCTTAAACACAGACTTGTTCTCTGAATGTGTTTTCACGCTTCTCCCACATCAGATATAGTGACTAGGAGAGAGTTGACTCCAGCTGTCGTTATTCATATGCCTCTATGAAAAAACAGCTTTTTGCCATGTTCGTCTTGTCCTTGTGATAAACACCTTACTCGTGTGATTCGTCTTAACCCTCGGAGTATAAATTGCCTGATGCCCTGAAAAATTAGCTATTGTATGAGACTTTAGTCCACCTCATTTCTGCACACCTCCACCAGGTTCAAACCACCAACTAGAGTGGTAAACACCTCCTCTCAGGTGTTTATGATACCTAGAGAGGCATCCTAAGAGACTAGTTAACCCCTTCTCTCTGTGTTACATATAATCAACACGCTGAGGTTCTGGGTTGCTGTGGTAGTTGGTGCATCTCCATCAGAGTGCACACAGGCCAGCTGACCCCAGCTTTTCTATATGCATGTCTGTCTGTATATCTTTTCTTCATTTCCTAAGCACCCCTAATCAAATCGAGTCCCAGCCGTGCCTGTCATGATGGTATTTGTTTTTCTTATTTATTTATTTATGTATGTATTTATTTGTTGGTATTTGTTTTTCTGTATCTGGCTTATTTCACTTAGCACAAACATTTTCAGTTCCATCCTTTTTTAAGACTGAATAAAATTCCATTGTGTAGATGTATCACATATTTTATCTATTCATCCGCTAATGGACATCTATGCTGGTTCCATTTCCTAGGTTTTGTGACTATTAGAACACTAAACATGGATGTGCAAGTCTGTCTATGGTATGTTAACTTAGAGTCATTTGATCCTATTCCCAGGAACTGGGTCATATGGTAGATCAATTTTTAGATTTTGAAAAATCTTCATAGGAATTCCCATGTTATCCACAGCAGTTTACATTCCCACCAGCGGTGTATAGGAGCTCCTTTCCCCCCATATCCTCGCCTGCATTTGTTTGCTTTCATGATGATAGACATTCGGATTAGGCTGAAATGAAATCTCAAAGTAATTTGAATTTGCATTCCCTTGATGGCAAAGGATCATGACCACTTTTTCAAGTTTGTTTTTGTTGCTATTGTTGGTAAGAGGTTCTTATGTAGGTCTCAGGTTCCCTCTGGTCATTGTTCTCTTTGTTATGCAGAAGTCTTAAAAGCAAATTTCAAAAACCACATACTACATTTATATAACTTTTTAGTATTTTGTTTTTCTAAAGAGAGTCTCATGGATCCCAGGCAGAACTTGGATTCAATATGTAACTTAGGCTGACCTTGAACTCCTGATTCCCTGTCTCAGAATCTCAAGTACTAGGATGACAAGTATGTGTTATCATGCTCAGTTTATATAACTTTTATGAAATAAAAATATTATGAAGATGCAAAATAAGTTAGTGGGTATCGTTAAGAGTCAGGGACAGTGGCAGGAACATCTAGCATGCCTATAAATGGATGGGAAAAAGGAGATCTTTGTGATGTTGAAATAGTTGTACATCTTAATTTGTGATAGGAATCTTTACATAATAAGAGGATATAGAACTATAAGTATGTATCATACCACTGTCAATTTCCTCATTTTAATATTGTACTAAAGTTATAAAGGAAGGTTGGGTGAATAATTCATGGAACCCTCTGAGCTGTCTTGACTGTTTTCTGTAAATCAATTAGTATTTCAATTTTTTAAGTTTTTAAAAGTTATATTAATTTTAAAAGCTATGTCAAATAAAGTGTAAGCTTTCTTGTACTACACAAAAGATATTTTATGAACCTAGTTATCAGTTTTCATTGTACTGTAGATAGTCAGAAGAGCCCAACTAGTTTTTTCCTCTTTCACAATACAACTGAGGCATTTTTAAATTGGGCTAGAACAAAATATATATGTACCCCAAGTAAAACCTCAAAATGCTACACCCTACTTTCCTGCCCTGCCACTTTTAGTGTCAGGAGCTGAATCTAAGGTCTCATACATGCTAACCAAGCACTCTTTCCACTGAACCTCTGTCCCTGTTAAAAGCAATGTAAGATTTAGAGATATATTTTACATGTGGCAATAGTCACACTTTTTTGTGCTCACATGTGTTAACACATGCCACATACTACCACTGAAACATTGTTGCTAAAATTCCTTCCCAGGGTGATACATAAGCAGTGTCTACCCTTCTCCTAAGTTCCTGATGACAAGCCAAGACACAGTTCTACCAAAGTTCACTCTGGGGAACCAATGAGTTTATTGGACTTCCTTACAGAGCATAGGTAAGGGGTTACTTACAGGGGTTTGGGTGTTCCTTTCCCCAGCAGGAAAAGCCTTACCCAGGAGGGATGAGAGCTTCTCTACAGCCACATAAATAAAGCCGTCATCCAGTCCTCTCCATATATTTTTTTTCCTCTTCCAGGCATGGACAATTAAGGTAGCGTTTCATACACCAGGTGGTATGAAGCAGGATAATGAGAATCTCATGGCCCTCTCTGTCCTCCCTGCCCCTCTCTGTTGGGGTATAAACCATCAACAACCACAGCTGGGGTGGTCTTTCTCAAAGGGGTGCAGCTGAATGCCCCAAGATGTCAGTTGCTTCACTCAGAGAACACTCACAGCAAACACACACTCTCAAAAAAGGACCACCACGGGCACTCCAAAATGTTCCCTAGTGCCTCTCACTGATAAATCTCACCTTCATCTCCTCTTTTTCTGTCTCCATAATTTTGTTCTTTTCTAGAATTTCCTGAGTAGGGTCATTTGAGTTTGTCTTCTTTCACTTAGCATAACACCTTTGAGAATTATCCAAGTGGCTGTGTATATTACTAGTTTATACTATTTGTGGGCGTGCTGTATTGATGCATACTCATTTGTTTATTCCTTGTCCGTATGTTTGAACTGTTGCCAGGTTTCAGCAGTTATGAAAAGAAGCTTCTGTAATTATTGAGAACTAGGGTTGTTGGACTGCTTGGCGGTTAGCTTTCCCCACCTTGATAATATAAGCAGGATGTAGTGCATGCTAGGCACCAACTACTGTCTCTAGCTGCTCCCTCATCCCCAGGTATAGGGTTTTGTACGGAGACAAATATTAAGAGTGAGATTTCACTGGAACATGTTAAGAGCATGATTGACTTCACAAGAAATTGTCAAGCAGAGTGTGAGATTTCCAGCTCCTATACGTCCTTCCAGTACTAGGTATTACCATTTCTTAAGTCGTCTTCTTTGTAGATGTGTAAGGGATGTCTCATTGTGATGTTTCCTATGTATTTGGTTGGTTGGTTTTGGTGTTCTAAGACAAGGTCTTACCATGTGTCCCAGACTGGCTTTGAATTCTTAATCTTTGAATTCCTACCTCAGCCTTCCAAGTTCTAGGATTACAGGTATGTGCCAGCCAATTTCTGACTCTCAATGTAATTTTAGTATGCACTTATCAAATGATTAAAGATATTTATCAACTTCTTATGTGCTTAATTGATAATCTCTGTGTGTGTGTGTGTGTGTGTGTGTGTGTGTGTGTGCGTGTGTGTGTGTATGATTCATGTTCAAATCTTTTATCTGGTTAAATTGAAGTATTTACATTCTTGTTGAGTTGTGATAATCAGCTCAGACTTCTGTGCTGGATGTATCTTTTACCAGATATATATGTTGCAATCTGTTATCTGCGTTTTTATTTTTTGTTTTTTTTGTTTTTTTTTTATTTATTGAAGATTTCTGCCTCCTCCCCGCCACCGCCTCCCATTTCCCTCCCCCTCCCCCAGTCAAGTCCCCCTCCCTCATCAGCCCTAAGAGCAATCAGGGTTCCCTGCCCTGTGGGAAGTCCAAGGACCACCCACCTCCATACAGGTCTAGTAAGGTGAGCATCCAAACTGCCTAGGCTCCCACAGAGCCAGTACGTGCAGTAGGATCAAAAACCCATTGCCATTGTTCTTGAGTTCTCAGTAGTCCTCACTGTCCGCTATGTTCAGCGAGTCCGGTTTTATCCCATGCTTTTTCAGACCCAGGCCAGCTGGCCTTGGTGAGTTCCCAATAGAATATCCCCATTTTCTCAGTGTGTGGGTGCACCCCTCGCGGTCCTGAGTTCCTTGCTCGTGCTCTCTCTCCTTCTGCTCCTGATTTGGACCTTGAGATTTCTGTCCGGTGCTCCAATGTGGGTCTCTGCCTCTGTCTCCTTTCATCTTATAACTTTTAATATTTATTTTGCATATCTATGATGTGTGTATATATGTTTGTGTGTGAAGTTACGTAGAGGTCTCTGTCTTCACCTTCCACCTTGTTTAAGGCAGGGTCTCTCTTGTGGTTTGTGGCTATGCTGCATACTCCAAGCTAGCTGGCCCATGAGCTCCAGGGGGCTCTCCTGTCCCTGCCTCTAGTATTGTAGGAGTACTAGAATTACAGGCGCAAGACAGGATGTCCATTTTTTAACGTGGGTTCTGGGAATTCAAGTCTTCAGGCTTGTGCAGCAAATGTTTTTCCTGGCTGAGCCATGTCTCTGGACCTCATAACTATTTCTTTTTCCTTAAAGCATGGAAGTTTTAAGCTGAATGTGGTGATCCAAATCTGTAATCCCATGTTGCTAAATTTCCTTCCCTGGAAGAGAAGTAAACAATGTCTATCCCTTTTCCTAAGGTCCCACTGACAAACCGAGTCCACCGAAGTTCACCGGGGAACAAACAAGTTTATTAGGCTTACTTCAGAGCAGTGGCTGAGGGATTCGACAGGAGCATAGGTGACCTTAAAGTGGCCACACTGAAGGCTATACCTAGCAGGGAATGATGGCTTCCTAGTGGCTGTGTAGGTAAAACTCCCTCCTTTTATCCTCTCCCACCTATGTCCTCTAGCTCCTCCCCCAAGACCAAGGGCAATCAGGGAAGAATTGTAAACAACTAGTTGGGAGAGGTGGTTAGTTTGAGACCAGCCTGGGCTATATCAGATCTTGGTTGGTTGTTTTAAGCAGGAATCTTAAGTTATGGTAAAGTCTAATGCATCAATGTTTCACTTATGGGCCATAGTTCATATGAACATTCTATAAGACCTTTGTTTAAATGAAAATTAAAATGATTTTCTCCTATATTTTCTCCTGGAAGTTTTATACTTTTACATTTAAGTCTAAGGTCAGAGTTCCGTTGATTTTTATGTACAGTATAGCTCTTCACATTTCCAAAGCTCTCTTCTATATATGATTACATCTTATCATTATTTTATTTGAAAACACTTTGAGGGCTGAGCTAGTGCTGTGGCTGAGTGGTAGAACACTTCCTTAGCATGTATGAGTCCTTGTGTTCCCCAACACCGCTAAGGTAAGGGGGGGGGCACTTTGAGAAAAGCACAAGAATTTTAATCAGCACCCACAAGTGGGAAATTCGATTAGCAAAGCTTCGTATGATTTCCCAAGGTCCCACATATCATAATGGGTGAAACTGAAATGCATGTCCAGATCCCCGGCTATCCTGGGCCAGGAGTTTAGAAGCTGGGCAGCTAGAACTCAGAACACCAGCTTAGCGAAGTGAAGAAGATTCCTAAGAACAGTTTCTCTTTGGCGCTGAAGAGGCCCAGGCAGGCACAGGCAGTGGAGTGGCCCTTCCCTCTGGCCCACTTGGGGTTGTTCACTTGGAAGGAGAAAGAAACCGGCCCAGCGCCTTTGCTCAGGTGACACTGGTTGAATGCTTTTTGATGATGATGATGATGAAGTCTTGGAATGAGTTCAGAGGAGGACTCTGAAAATAATTACAGAGTTACAAAAGTAAATTAAAGCTGAAAAGAAAAGTTTAAAGGAACTAAGATTATTTAACCTAGAAGAGAGAGGCTCAAGATGAAACCCGATAACAGCTTTTAAACAAACAAAAGACTTGGGCGCTCCTTCTAAGAGCTAAGCAAGGGGAAATGGGCTGGAAGAATGTGAGTAAAAGGGCAACGTTCCTCCTTGGTGAGGGCTGTTAGAGGCACGACACCTCTGGAAATAAGATCAACTCCTTGTGAGTTTGGGGGTCAGAGATTTGCCAGAGGTGGGCTTCAGTGATGGGTGGAAGCGTGTGGCTTCTTTGCCTGTCTCGCATAGAGTCCCTGGAAATTTTCAGACGGCCCCTGAAATCTGCTCTATATTCTAGCACAATTCCGGGAGGCATTTTTGGCTGTGATCTTCCCTGCTCCTTAATCGTCACATTTAGATTTGTATCCCAAGGACTGAAACAAGCCTGACCCAATCCTAAAGCTTACTCTAACTCTCCTCACCCCTGAATTCAAGCATCTCAATTCCTAAAAGTGCATATCTGGCCTAGCATCCCTGCCTTCTATTGCAGAACTGACTAGTCCAAATCCAGCACCCACATTTCAAATCTGTTTCATATCTCATCTCTTTTTGCATACCACTCGGAATATCAGCGTCACCTTGGAAAGGCCAGAGAAGACCTGAGGTGGCAGCAGCAGCATTAGACATCACAGTAACGCCAGTGTCTCTGTGCTCCTTTTCTCTACAGCATGGGTTGCAGCCCTCGCCATGGGCATGATCTTCTTCTGTTCTCCCATTGTGAGTATATTCACGGACCGTTTGGGCTGCCGGATCACAGCCACCACCGGGGCTGCTGTGGCTTTCATTGGCCTCCACACCAGTTCCTTCACCAGGTAAGGCCTGGAGTTGCTGGCTACTTTTCAAGGGTGAGAATTGGCTTCTTTCTTGGGACTTCAGCTAGGAACACTGTTCTCATTGCAGAATCCCCTGTGGCTCTGTCCATGTAGAGCCCTCAAAGACCTTGCTCCCAGGACTCAGGATCACCTGCAACTCACTTTATGTAGAGTCTGAAGGATACATCTGCCAGGAATACCCACCCCCCAAAAGGCCTAAAGTTCTAAAATATTGTGAGGAACCTAAGCCTGGTAGTTCACAGAGCAGGTCAAGTCCTGCTTTGACCACTGAATAGCTATGGAGTAAGAAAGTCTGGACCTCACTTTCTATATCTTTCAGAGATCACGTGGCTGCTTCAGATCTCTCCAAGCTCCCCACTAATGTGGCACACACCACAAAACCCTGACTTTCCTCCCAGAAGACTCCTTAAGTGAGCTAACATGAAGCCCTAGCACTCCCAAATCAATCTTCAGCTGAAAAACAGATACTCTGAGCACACAGCTGGTTAGCATGTCTGGCCCTGTTCTGGGTGGCTCGGGCTCTGGAAAGATGGGTGGATGACACAGATAGGGACTCTCATGTCTCAGGCATGGGAAGGATGGTTAGCAACATCCTCCCACTGAAGTACAGCTCCAAACCCCAGCCACCCAGATGAAACTCAAGTCCTGGGTTCATCGGTCGCACTCGTAGAACTTGTTCATGCTAGGTGAAAAGGCTCCATACACATGGATTTCTTCCTTCTCTCCTGTCAGCCCTGCACAAGCGTGTGTACAGAGGAGGCGAGGATGAAGACCCTATCCTACAGCAAGAGAAGTATGAGATTCCCAAACAAGGTTGAGGACTTTCTGCCATACACTTCGCAAACTGTAGTATCCCCCTACTTCCAGTCTGCCTGGGTCAATGTAAGAGCATAATGACCTGGACCCACAAACATGGCCACAATGACATGTGTGGAATGGAGAGTGAGCTAACTTGAAAGAGACTTGCTTTCTGAGTATGACTCCCAAGAGAAAACCATGGCTCTCTGGACTTAAGTTTCCATCCACAGTGGAGAATGAGACTCATGTTCTATCTCAGCTAGGCCCTATGGGAGTGAGCCAACTGTCTTAATGACTTGAGCATTTCCGGCTGCCCAGACTACCCTCCAGCAAAGCTTAGATTTGGCATGCACTGTGGTGTGTTGGTTCCGACCCATCCAACTAGGACAAGGGAGAGGAGGAACCCATATCCTGCCTGGAACCTTCTCGGCCCTCTCAAGACAACAGCTCTAAACTTTCTGAGGACCCTTCTGGTGGTCAGCCTCATTATCCCTGCCCAAGCTGGTACCAGATTCTTGTGGAGATGAGCTAGGCCTCTGAAGTGTCTCTAATCTCAATGCTACATAGCAGAGGCTTGTTTCTTGAGGCAGAGCACAGCAAAGTGTAAACAAATTAGCACCATAAGGATCTCATTTCCTCTGCAGCCCACATGGGCTGGGGCACGGGGAGGGGGAATGCACTTAGATGTGCTTTTTTCTCCTGGCACTCTTATCTCAGCCCACTGGAGGAGGCATTTTTCTCTCTAGCCCATGGCCCCCTATTCTGTTTGCTCTTTCTTGTAAGAACATTTTCAGAGCCAAGAAACTCTGGATGGTTTAATGTCCAGGGAGAACAACATGATTCTGCTTGTGGCTAGAACTTCAAGTCATTCTTCCCATTGTCTCACATCAGAGCTCTGAGTCCTTTTGAATGACTGGAACAGGGCACAGCGCAGGCAGCCCTGAGGGGCCTTTAGCAGGCCCAACTCAAAGGTCTCCCATCCTGGAGGCCAGTTAGAAACACTCACCACACAGTACCCTGAACTGAATCCCATGTTTTCCCCCAAGATCCCTTTCCTCAAGACTAACTCAAGACTCCTTTGGATAAGGGCCCAGCCCATCCAATCCCATTGGATACCTACAATCTAAGGGGAGAAGACCCCAAGAAGTCTGACAGAAGAGCAGTAGTCAACTTAGCTACAAGTTCAAAGTAGAAACAACCCCCTATTTAGTTAACTAAACCCCCTACTCATGGTCAGTGACTATGAGCAGATGGGAGGCCATAATAATGATAGTTTTCTTGGAATCAAGGGGCCACTGGCAGTGAGTATAAAAGCTGGGTCTGTGTCTGAAGAACAAAATGAGTATTGGTTAATTTAATGGCCAGATAAGAACTATTGCAAAATATACAGAAGCATCCAAAAGAAAACAACTCTTCACTAGGTTGGGCCAGTATTATGTGAGGGTAGATGCCAGCCAAACTGACCTGCCCATGCATGGCTTTTCCCCGTCTCACATTTTACCTTCTGTTACAGACGCTTGTGGCAGAGCAGGGCCCATGAGTTTTAAACAACAGTCTTTCTCAGTCAGGCCCATAACTTGAGGCTTCACTTCTCTATCAATCAAGAAGGCTACTTACTCGAAGGGAACTAATCCATGTTTCATGGAGCAACAGAAACAGAATTCTGAAAATTAAAGGGACTTCCTAACTCACAGTTCCTGTATACATTACCTGGAGCTCGAGATAAAAGGCTTGGGCTATCTGGACCTTGGGCAAGGAGGCAGAGAAAGGAAGTTCTCCTGAGATAATTGACCAGTCTTTGAAATATTAAGGGTCCTGAGAATAATGACACACCAAAGAACCCTAAAGAACAGTGCAACCTTCCAAGACCAGAATCTTGGCTCCTTGCAAGCCTTTGTTGTTACTTGGGATAAAACTTTGGTCCCCCAGTCTACTCATAGTGTCTAGGTAGGAAGTAAGGGGAAACTATTCTCTTGAAGACACAGACTGGCTCCTGTAGCCCCTCCCCTGACCTCTGCAAAGGCCAATTCTGCTTTTCTTTTTCTTTTTGTTTAATCCTCTTTCATTAGATGCTATAATCACACAGATCTGGATTAAAGTCCAATCTTTTTCTAAAAAAAAAAATAAGACAGAGTCTTGCTGTGTAGACCAGGCTGCCCTTGAACACCTGATAATCTTATCTTAGGCTCCTGAGTGCTGGGATTACAGGTGCATGCCACATATGTGTCCCAAGGCCAAGCTTTTTTTAAGTGCCTGGACAAGGCACATTTTATTCTTGATCAAGAGGGTGCATTCGGAAGAGCTGGCATACATCAACAGACCATGCACTTGTTTTTTAGTCTAACTTAGGTGGTAACTATGTCTTTTCCCCATTGGCTGGGGTCTGGTCTCACAGTCTTACTCAGCTGGCTAGTCTTAAAAACTGCAGTGGTGGCCCACACCTTTAATTCCAGCACTTGGAAGGCAGAGGAAGGTGGATCTCTGAGTTCAAGGCCAGCTTGGTCTAGAGAGTGAGTTCCAGGACAGCCAAGACTACACAGAGAAACTTTGTCAAAAAAAAAAAAAAAAAGAAAGAAAGAAAAAGAAAAAAAGAAAGAAAGAAAAAAGAATAGAACACCAAGAACTTTTTTTTTTTATCTAGAGTTACTTTAGGCAAATTCCCTCTCAGGGCCTCTGAATCCCCATCTGCAAAGTGGGGTTCAGAGGTTCCTTATCTGCTCTGCAGATTGGTGGCAAACAGGACTGTGGGTAAAGCTGGAGGAATGGAGGTTGCCAAGGACACGAAAGGGAGGCAGGTAAATTGCTACCAGGCTACTGAGAATAGCTCTTGCTGTTTCTCCCACAGCTCCCTAAGCCTGCGCTACTTCACCTACGGGATTCTCTTTGGTTGCGGCTGCTCCTTCGCCTTTCAACCATCACTCGTCATCCTGGGCCACTACTTTCAACGTCGCCTGGGTCTAGCCAATGGCGTGGTGTCTGCAGGAAGTAGCATCTTCTCCATGTCATTCCCCTTGCTCATAAAAATGCTGGGGGATAAAATCAAGCTGGCCCAAACCTTCCAGGTGCTCAGCACCTTCATGTTTCTCCTTACGCTGCTCTCACTCACCTACCGACCCCTCCTGCCCAGCTCCCAGGACACCCCCAGCAAGAGAGGTCCCCACACGCTGCGACAGCGCTTTGTGGCTCAGTTCAGGAAGTACTTCAACATGCGTGTGTTCCGCCAACGCACCTATCGCATCTGGGCCTTTGGGATCGCTGCTGCCGCTCTTGGTTACTTCGTCCCCTATGTACACCTGGTGAGGAAGAAGCTGACCTCAACTTATATGGAGGCCAAAGGGTGGGGGTGGAGGACATTGGAAGGGCAGAGCTTTGGGGAGGGGGAGACAGAGCCAAGCATGGTTAGCTCAGGCCTGTAGACTCAGCAATTGGGAGACTGAGGTAGGGGGATTGCTGTGAGTTTGATGCCAGCCTAGGCTACATACACAGCAAGGCACTTTCTCAAAACAAATAAACAGAAAGGGAACAAAGACTAAAGAAACAAAACAGTGATTGGAGATTGGCAGAGAAGTAAAGAGCACGGTTCAAAGAGAGCCTCAGTGGGAAATGAGGGTAGTTCCTTAAGGGCAAGGCCCATGATCCATAGTTTCTCCCATGATAACAGTTCAGATGGAAACCAGGCCTGACAGGCCTGAAATCCTAACTACGCAGGAGGCTGGCAAGAGGATTGCAAGTTCCAGGCCTGTCTGCACTACAGTATGAATTCAATCCAGTCTGGGAAATTATCAACAGTGTGTCTCGAAATTTTTTTTTAAAGCTAAAAGAGGGCTAGGGCAGCAAATAAATCAGTGATGGAGTGTTCGCCTAGCATGCACAGGGTCCTAGTTTCATCCCTAGTACTGAAAACAAAATGTTCAATTGGAGAGATGGGTTTAGGAGGCTAAGCATCACTGAAAGAGTGGCTCAGATGACCCAAGGTGTGCTTTGTAAAGACTGTTCTGAGGAATTCTGGTCTGTGGTCAAGTGATTCTGTTCAGGAGAAAGCATGTATGGGAACTCTCTAGATCCATAGTATGTAGTAATCTCTTTGCTATAGTGACAAATCCTGCAATTTAAAAGCCCATTCAGCTGCTTAACCAGCCCCTACCAAACTTACTTGGCCACAGAACTGCTGGTTGTAGAGAAGCTGTTATTCTACAGACTATGAGGTTTTGTGTGTCCATGTATGCACACTAAGGATGGACCACAGGCCCTTGTCCCTACTAAGCATATGATCTACTACAGAGCTATATCCCTAGCCTGTAGACCCCGTGTTTTGTAAAGCACATTTTTAAAGGTTGCCTAAGGTGATGGACCTCATCTTCTAGTGACCTGATATTTTGGCCTGTCAGTTTGAAGTCATTGTATGGAGACAGCATAGAGGAACACCTAGGTTTTCTAGGTAGTTTGTCCTGGCAGGGCTTAGAAGGCTTGGAAGTGCCTAGCCCTGTCAACTGTTTCTCATAAGTTCAAATTCCAGAGAGTCTAGGATAAGTAGCCTTTGTGATTGCTAGAAGCAGCCAGGGGGCTTTTCCAGGAGCTGGGAGGTACTACTCCAATCGTAGACTCTTGTCCCGGTCTGGGGACGGGAGTAGTAGAAAATCCTGGATACTTCTGCATTTAACCAGTCAGTTCCTCTTTCTCCTCCTGTTCTGGGAATCCTGGTGTTATGCTTTTCAGACGAAATATGTGGAAGATGAGTTCAAGGAAATCAAGGAGACCTGGGTGCTCTTGGTGTGTATTGGGGCTACCTCAGGCCTCGGACGTCTTGTGTCAGGCCACATCAGTGACTCCATTCCTGGACTTAAGAAGATATACTTGCAGGTGAGTAGCCACGTGTGCACAGCCTATCACAGGTTACCCCTTGGCTCTGCAACAGGCTGTAAGGTGAGCCACTGCAGTTCTCTGGGCCCCAACGTTGCACATGAGAGATACTTAAATTCTCTGTGCGTTGGTTTCCCCTGTTCCTCCTTCACTAAAATGGAGTCAAGATTCTATGAGAGTTTGTGTGTATGGGACCTTGCAAAACATATGACAGGTAGTTTTGTATTAATAAGAGCCCAGCAAATGAAAATGGAAAACTCAGGCCACGAGTTAGATGTGTCCCCCAAGCAAGATTTGTTCATGGGTTCCTTATACTATGTTGAAATCTGAAACACTCTCCAGCCCAGTGCCTCTCTCTTCCAGGCTCAGGTTCACCACCTCGCACATTTCCAGAGCTACCTTGTTAGCATCAGGCACTAGCTCTGAAATTCCATCCCTGGCAGAGATAGGCAGATCTCTGTGAGTTCAAGACCAGTTTGATCTACATAGCAAGTCCCAGGACAGCCAGAGCTATGTCGAGATACCCTTTTTCAAACAAACAAACCTGAAATTCCATCCTGAGGATGGACACCAAAATCATGCCAGAAAAAGCCAAACCTCACTCCTTCTCTCTAGCCCTCACTGTCCCATTTGTGCAGCAAGCATAACTTTCCCCTTTCCTAACTTACCATAAAAGCAAAAATCAAAACAAATAGAGAGATGGTCCAGTTTAGTCCTCTGACAGTGATACAGGTTTTCTCCCACTGTGGGCAGTGACCACCCGGGTATTCTAGTGATGTCTTTTTCTGTGACCTGGTTTTTGTCTGGTTTGAATACAGGCAGTTTTTTGTCTCCCTAACAGCAGTAGTACCCTTCCTGGCCTGGCTCATGGTTCTGATCCTGCAACCAAGCTTGCCAGGAGATGCCAGACTGTAAAGGCCTGTGGAAGACCAAAAGCAGCCACAGAACACAAACAATCACAAGTTACCCACCAGGAAGAGGTTGAGTTTGAACTCCTTTCTCTCCTGGGAAAACCCTAAAAGTACTTCTGGTGAGGCCCTGACAAATTGTAGTGGGAATTCCATGGTCATTGGCAGAGCCAAATTAGTTCCTAAATACCGTCAGGTGTCATAGATAAGGATATGATTCATCTTTCTGTGGAATTTGATTCTTCTGGTTGCAATAGCTGGTGACTGCTGCCCCAGAGTTATGGGTCCCCCTGTAGTCCACCCAGGCCAACCTAGCCTCACACTGCAGGAGAAACTGAGGCAGCAGCGTCTTCAACAGAAGTGGCAGAGCTGTGCTCCTGCGCAGCGTGCTTCTCATATCCTATTGTCCTAGTTTGCTTTCTACGGATAAGGTAAACACCATACAGAAGCAAACACCATATATAACCAAAAGCAAATTGGCGAGGAAAGGGTTTGTTTTATTCTACATCTTATATACTCCATCATGACCGGAAGTCAGGGCAGGAACTTGGAGGCAGGAACGGAAACAGAGGCCATGGAAGAATGCTACTAACTGCCTTGCTCAGCCTGCTTTATTATAGAACCAAGAACCATCTGCCCAGATATGACACTACACACAGTGTCATATCTACATCAATCATCAATGAATAAAGTGTCTCATAGTCAGCAGGGTAGAGGTGGCTCACGCCTTTAACCCCAGCACTCAGAAGGCAGAGGCAGGTGGGTCTCTGAGTTCGAGGCCAGCCTGGTCTACAGAGCGAGTTCCAGGACAACCAGAGCTGTTACACAGAGAAACCCTGTCTTAAACAGACCTCCCAAAGAATTGTCCCATGGGCTTGCCTAAAAGCCAATCTAATGGGAACATGTTCTCAATTGAGGTTCCCTCTTCTTTAGATAACCCTAGCTTGTGTCAAGTTGATTAAAAAGAAAAAAAAAAAAAAACCACCTAACTAGCACACCTGTATTTCTCTAAATTGTGGATAGCAGGCCCAAGTCTGAGAGATACGTGAACTGGCCAAGGTCAAACCAAGGGTTTGTGACTAGGATAAACAAATTATGAAATGTTTAATTCCGGTGCAAATATCAGCAAGTGCTTTATCAGAGTGGCTTTTTGCATAGGAGAATATGTGCACTTCCAGCCCCTTTTGCATGTCCCGCACCATGGGCCCTTCCTGCCAGTGTTAGCAGCTTCAAGATGGCAGAGAAGAAAATAAGGCAAGCTGGCACTGAGCCAGAACGTTCTTTTTCATTGAGGCAGCAGCCCCTGCCTGGTGCTGTAGCTCACATGCTTCTCTCAGCATGGTTCCCAGCAGATAGCCGAGGCCTAGATTGCTTTTGCTTTTTGTTGTGCAGTTAGAGCTCCAAGGGACAAGGAGGCACAGCTAGTTAGGGGCTGAGCTAGGTAGAATCCGGGACTTCTGCTGGCTTCCCCCATTTTCCTTTCTCATACTTGACCCAGTTTCACCACTTAGAATAATATAAAATAACATTAGAACGGAGCTGAGAAATCATCATCGCCATATAGCCTAACTCCCTCGTGTTATGAATTTTGAGAGCGTGGGCCTGGGGCGGGTGTGCTTCAGACAGTAAACTGATTTCCTTGTAAGTATAGGTACCTGAATTTGGTCATCTGACCCCATGGTTTTGTTGTTCTTGTTGTTTTATTTTTGCTTTTTAATTTATTTTTTTACTGATTTTTATTGAGTTCTACATTTTTCTCTGCTCCCCTTCCTTCCTCTCCCCTCCCCTTCGACCTTCTCCCAAGGTCCCCATGCTCCCAATTTACTCAGGAGATCTTGTCTTTTTCTACTTCCCATGTAGATTAGATCTATGTATGCCTCTCTTAGTGTCCTCATTGTTGTCTAGGTTCTCTGGGATTGTGCATTGTAGAATGGTTTTTCTTTGCTTTATGTTTAAAAACCACTTATGAGTGAGTACATGTGATACTTGTCTTTCTGGGCAGACCCCATGTTTTTAAAAGCTTGACAATAACAAAAGAGTGGACAGCAAGATGGCTCAGTGGGTAGAGGTGTTTGCCATACAAGCCTGACGACCTGAGTTCAATTCTCTGTTCTCAGAGTCAACATAAAGGTGGAAGGAGAGAATCCACACTACAAAATTGTCCTCTGACCTCCACATGCACTCTCTCTCTCTCTCTCTCTCTCTCTCTCTCTCTCTCTCTCTCACACACACACACACACACACACACACACACACACACGGTTGCGCTCTCTTGGAATCCCCAGGGAGGGAAGGATAAGAGGGTCTCTGGAGCGTGATAACCAGCTATTGTAGCTTAATTGTTGAGCTTCAAGCCAGTGAGGGACTCTTTCTCAAAAGAGGTTAACAGTCTTCCTGAGTGAACTGAAATTTTCCTCTGGCCTCCACATATGTGTTTACACATGCACATGCATCTGAATCCACAAATGTACACACACACACACTTTTTCAAAAAGAAAACTGACCATTTTAGGACCAAAGCACAAGACAATGAATGAACTTCTTTAAGTTTTTTTGGTTTTTGGTTTTTCAAGGCCGGGCTTCTCTGTGTAACAGCTCTAGCTGTCCTGGAACTCACTCTATAGACTGGGCTGGCCTCTAACTCTCAGAGATCCGCCTGCCTCTGCCTCCCAAGTGCTGGGATTAAAGGTGTGCACCACTGGCTTCTTTTCAGTTTTTCAAGATGCTCCATCCCGGGAACTGGTAACCTCCTTTGCTCTCAGTGTCAGCTGCAGAAATTAGGCATGGGTAAGGAGAGGAGGGCACAAGGCTTCAGATTTTCACGAGCCACCCACCCTGTAGACCCTGTGGTTCCCTAAAGTTGATAAATCCAACAGCCATGCCAGGTATCTAGCCCCTGAATGACTACTAGAAAGTCTGTTAGAAAGGAAATAGAAACAGCATGCCAAATGACCTCATCTGAGACCATTTTTGAAGCCTGTGCTCCAGTTTGAGGAGGGATTATAAATTTCCAAGCCTTGACTAGGCCTCATGGAGGATAAGAGAGAACTAGATACAACAGTTAGCAATTTCAGCTGATGAAGATCAGCTAATGGGCTCCTTTGTCGTATATAATAATACTAACTCTTAACTGCCATGATCAGCTTGATTGATAGGTGGGCTTGATTTTAGCTCATGGTTGCATGTGATGCTCCTACAGGAGAAGCTGGGGTGGCTCAGTTCTTATTACCAACTTCTATGTAACTACCTCGAAATGGCATGAACCAAGTTCAAAGTCTCCCAATAAAAACATTCTAAGATACCATTATCTTCTCCAGAAATCAGCTCCTAACCTAACAAAGTCATTGTCAGCAACAACACAGAAAAGCTGGAGGGCATAAAACAGATTTGACTTCTATGTGTTCCTGGGTTTGTTTCCCTACCTATTGGTCAATTGTAGGCTTTCGGAAAATCTGCGGGCATCTTAAAGTCTTAGTAAACAGATCGGGTCTTAGATCTGGCCCTGAGATGACCTGGCTCAACCGGCTGCAGTGGGCTGGGAATGGGGTCTCCTCTCTATGCCCATAGTCCCAGGCTTCAAAAGTCTGGCTCACAGACACAGATTGCAAATGGCCTTAATTAAAAAACAGAGAGAGGATAAGGGTTCCAGAAGAAAAATATAAAGCCTAGTCTCTAGAAAGACGGATCCTTCCATTTGGAGTCATTTTGCTCAGCCCGAAGAAATGACAGTGACTAGTCAATGCTCCTAGGCTGCTTTTGGGTGCTGCAGATACCTTTATGTTGGCTTAGCACCCTTGCACAGCCTCTCTGTCGCCTTCTCAGAGTATCTTGCCCTGTTCAAAGGTTCTCAGAGCCACGATGTCTGAAATATCTGAGAGAGGGGATGTGGCCCATATCCTAAATCATAAGAAAACCCTAGAGAACCTCCCAATGGCATCTCTCAGGCCCAGGTATTTCCTAAATTCTACCCCAACAAAGATTTAAAAACTGCACTTTGCATTGAACCCCCTGTGTAATCATCAGCAAGCCTTCCTTGCCTCCTCCCTTCCTCCTCTCAAGCCTTACTTGATCTTTGAACACCAACATAGCTTGATCCCAAATCCTGTCTCAGGATCAGAAAACAGAAATAGTGATTCCTCCCTTGGCTCAGGATCCATTGCAAAGGCCAACTTCTTTGGCTATGGGCAAGGCAAACTCTCACAAGGTTTTTTGTTTTGTTTTGTTTTTTAATCCTGTTAGATTCAACTACACAGGGGCTCTCTTAAAGGCCAAACCCCTCAGGGAAGGAAAGACTTAGACAGGGCTTCAGTACATGCTGACACTCCACGCAGTTCCACTTTCAGATGATGGCAACAAAGATCTCAGCAAAGAAATGTGATTTCAGGTTCTTGTTTCTCTAGGTCCTCTCATTCCTGCTCCTGGGCCTGATGTCTATGATGATTCCCCTGTGCCGGGACTTCTGGGGCCTTATCGTTGTCTGCCTCTTCCTGGGTCTATGTGATGGCTTCTTCATCACCATCATGGCTCCGATTGCATTTGAGCTGGTGGGACCAATGCAGGCTTCACAGGCCATTGGCTACCTCCTGGGCATGATGGCCCTGCCAATGATCGCTGGGCCTCCCATTGCAGGTGAGGCTGATCTCTGAGGAAGGTGTGAGTCCTGTTTTCGAGGGGGAGGGCCTAGCGCTTTGGAGCCCCTCTGCTTGAGACCTCTCCCCCACCCAATTTCCTGTAAAAACATCCTTGTCAGAGTGCATGAAACCCCTGACGGAAGAGAGTAACCATACAAGGGCATGGGTTATCCAGGGCTGTCTGTTTCACTCGCATTTCACTGTAGACAGCGAGGCTCCTTCTAGAGAGCAGAGAGAAAAGTAAAGTTAGCCTGCTCGATCACTGTGCAGCCTAGGGTGACCTGGTAGACGAAGCTGGCCTCCAACTCTTCCTCTTCCTGATTCAGCCATCCAAGTTGTAATACTTTTTTAGGTATGCACATCACACTGGCTTTGGTCCAAGTTTCTCTTTACTCTCTCCACAGTGGCATGATTAATTTTAAGTCAGTTGAGTAAAGGAAGAGGTAAAAGAGAAAGCTGGCCCTGGTTTTACTAAAACTATAGACACCCTCCCCTTCCTGCTCTTCCTCTACTGGCTTTGGAACTGAACCCATAGTGAAGATTTAATGAAGGAAATAGTCCAGGACTGGCCAAATGCTGGTGTTGACATCTCAGTGTGCAAATTTCTCCCTCCACCCCCCTCCCAAAAGAGCATAGTGAGTACTAACGGGACACAGGAAACCAGAAAACCAGTGAAGAGAGAACTCTGTCTCCTTTTCAGGGAGTTACTGCAGACATCAGCTTGTTTGGTCACTTCCCCTAGGCTTGTTAGATGAGCTAATTCAAAAGAATCCTCCCGGAACAGCATTTTATGTGTGAGGCACTGTAAGAGCTCTGTGTCACCGTGGCAAATCTTCCCCCAAAGCTCTTATGCAGTGTGAACACTGTCCTGCCTACCAGGAAAAGAGCCTCTACTCACCCAAAGAGTGCCAGGGGAGTCACAATTCTGTCCACTTGGCTTATTTCCTGAGTAAACAAAGGGACAAGGATCTTCTCACCTTGCTTAGGTAGTATTTCTGGACTCATCTTTACAGTGAGGCCCCTCCTATTAGCTTCCAAAGTAAGCTTTTCAAATCAAACACACCCCATAGTATTGGCAGCCTGAAGAACCCAAAGGACTTGTGCATAGATGAGCCAGAAGAAGATACATTCAGCTCAGCTTCCGCCTAGGGCAACTGGAACTTCAGGGAAAAGGTCAACAAGAGGGCTAGAAAGTGGTTGCCATGCGAGCCTCCTGATCTAAGTGTTACCCCTGAAATATATGTAAAAGTGGAAGGAGAGACAGCTCCTCCAACTTCTGCATGATCACCGTGTAATGCATGTGCCCCCACACACATCATACACAGGCAGGAATAATAAATAAATGTAAAATAAAACAGGAATTCAGCTGAATTGCTGCACAAGAACAATATGAGGGTAGGAGGGAGGGGGTTGGGGACTTCCACTATGAACCATTCTCTTCAGTCTTTTGAACTCAATTCCTTTGTAACTCTAGCCCTAGGAGTGACTGAAAGGTGGCTAGTAGCTTAATGAAAGACAACCCCAGAAACTTTAAAAGTAGCTTCATTAGCATCTTTGCTGATGAATATTCACCTCAGGGGCATTTAGCCTTGAAGTTGAGGGAGTTCCTGAATCAGGGCAGCATAGTCCAACACTCTTGATTGGCCCTGGGCTGGCCCTAGAAGAGGAGAAAGAGAGCATTTCTGGATTGCAGGGAAAAGCTAAACTAAGCTCATGTCTCTTGACCCTTTCAGGCCTCCTTCGAAACTGCTTTGGTGACTACCATGTGGCCTTCTACTTTGCGGGTGTGCCCCCCATCATTGGGGCTGTAATCCTCTTCTTCGTCCCTCTGATGCATCAAAAGATGTTCAAGAAAGAGCAGAGAGATTCCAGCAAGGATAAGATGTTGTCCCACGATCCGGACCCCAACGGAGAACTGTTGCCAGGCTCCCCTGCTCCTGAAGAGCCCATTTAATCCCTCTGGCTTGCCATCATGTGCTCCTCCCCCACCCCACCCCTCCATCCCACCCTGCTCAGCATTTACATTTTTGCCACCAGCACACTTGTTCCTAAACCTGTGCACACAGCATTTCAGCCACCTGACCATCTCCTCTGAGCCAACGCTCTCAGTGTTCCAAACTCATTAAGCAAATTCTCCCCCGTGAATGCCTTGAAACTTGCCAGGCCCTTCTCCCAGGATCTGGGAAAATGTGGGATCACCCCCTGGCCTTTGGATCCTCTCCATACACTTTCTAGCCCCTCTGGGGAAGAAGAGAAGGATGAGGAGGAGGGGACCTCTGGCCCCAGCTTGTTAGTTACCCACTACAATCAACTGCCAAAGGTGCTACTGTGTCCCCAGAACCCAGTAGGAGGGACCCAAGCCTCTGCTGAGGGATTTGTTGCCATCCATCCTTGGGAGCCATTTGGGGGTTATGGGAAGGAAAGCCTAAAGAGACAAGGACCTTGCTTTGTACCAGCGTTCCTAAGGGCTCTGCGGCACCCCATGGTATGGTTGGTTAACCATCTGCTTCCCTTTTCCCTTCCTTCTGTTTTCTCTCTACTGCCTCCTCTCCATTTTCTTCCCCTCTATTTCTTATTACTGTCATAGACACATAGGTGCTTGAAGAAAGGAGGAACCCAGAGCTTGGGCCAATCAGCTTCATTTCGGCCCAGACCATCCCTAACACTAGCATTAATCCTGCTCATCTCAGGCAGAGCTACATCTCACTTTGGGGCTCAAATTGATACAATTATAGACTGGAAGAGCAGGCTATCACCTAGGGAAGGAATCTTAAACACTACGGAGTTCCACATAACACTCACTGACTTTGACAGATTAACCAAGAGGCCTTCCCAGTTTCCCATCCTTGTAGCCACCTGTCAAATGTGAAGAAACTCCTTTCATCTCATCAGACACAGGGGGAATGATGACAGCATGCTGGCATGATGCGGGGACGGGCGTTGCTGTGGTTACCAACTTGTCGAAGGACCAACTCCTCCATCTCTCACTTTTCATAGCAGATCAATCTTTTCACCTGGGCCAGGCCAGGAACTGAACTGATTTAGGAAAAAAGAAAACCTTACTGTGTTCCTAGATCCCCAAAAGACATAGGCAGCAACTGCACATAGGTCGGACAATTTCTTTTAGGAGGCGGAAGCTACCTTAGCCTTCATCACCCAGTCTGTCCCCCATTCTGGGCATCCTGGGCCACTCTGCTGAATGCAGGTGCCGGAGAAAGTAGGCTCTGGACCACCATTATCCCTTTGAAGTTGGTGCCAGATACTTCCCTACAGCCAGGCTCTGGGTAACAGTCTTACTGAAGAGCATTCCAAGTGCCCCTAGCCAGAGGCAAAGGGTACTGTCAGCCTTGTCCGGTTGCACAGCTCACCTCATTAGGAACTCAGCCTCTCTCCTCCCCGTCTTTGGGTGTCTCTCTCTCTCCTCTCTAGGCCTTTGTTTATTGTATTCCTGTACCCAACCTTTCATCATCTTTTGCCAGGCATCCCTGGCTGTTACTTGGACCCAACAATAACTTGCCACCCCAAGCCAGGGTCATCCCAAGGCCAGGAGGATGAGGTTGCTCTGAGGGGCTCCAAAGAATACAATGGTCCCCACACATGAGATTTTCCGTTACTAACAGGCAGCTGGGGCATAGTTGGCCTCTGATGTTTCATTCAAGGCCAAAGTCCTGAGCCCCCCTCCGCTGGTCCCTGTCCAGCTCTTATCAACTCCCTAAAGGAAAACTTATTGGTTCTTGGCTCTGAGGACAGGAAGGGGTGGAGTTACTGTCCTGTCAGCTCAAGCATCTGTGGAACAGGAGAAGCTGGGCCCCAGGAGCCCTGTGACTCCCATGAGAGGTCATTGAAAATACTGGAGCAACAGTGCCTCTGCTTCCATTCCTCCTTGCCCCACCCCCTCCAGATCACTTTGGGGGCAGGGGAATGAGTGTGCAGGGCCTCCTTTGTTGCTGCTGGCCCGGATGGCTCTTAAGAGTCAGGCTGTCACTCACTTCTCTCCAGAGGAAGGAAAGACATTCACAGGTCCCAGATCTGCCCATTCATGTGTCACCTACATTGGCAGGGTTTCGATTTACTTTTTTCACGCATGTGTGTGTGCACGTGTGGACTTGTGTGCTTTCCGAGAGACTGTTGTTTGGCTCAAGCATCACAGTATTAATATTTAGAGCAGGAAGCAGCCTCTTAGGCACCACAGTTAAAACTAAAAGAATGAACAAAATTTCAGAGCTTGAGATCTGGGACATTTAAATCCTCAAGGGGTTTGGAACAAAATAAACAGATCTAAACGTTTGATTTGAGTACGTATGTTGCCTACAAGGGCGTCATAGTTTTAACCTGCTTAACAGCAGGAGATTTGGCTTCACAATTGAAGTTTCATTCCAAACAGTATTTCTGCCTGGTTCTCTGCACGCAGGGAAAGCTGACCGGTGGGAGAGAGAAGCTGAGAGAAAACTGTTTCCGGTTGAAATGTTTCATGGTTCTCTTTAATGGGGAAAGTGGTTACTTCACAAAACGAGAACATAATTACTGACTGAGTTGGAATGGAGGCCCTGTCAGGGCTAGGCCACCACCTCGAAAGAAAAGTGCCAGGCTGTAAATACACAAATACACTGAACCTCCATCTGTCTTCCTTTATTTTATTGCAGAGGTACTTAAAGAGGTTACTGTAGCTCAGTTACATGAGGCCACAGTCACAACATCTGGAATGGAAAGTGATAGATGAGAGACAAGATTGTAAAGCTAAGAGCAAACTTAGCCTTCCTCCATTTTACCTTGATTTTAAATGGGGAAAGTGAGGCCTAGTGCTAAGAAAGGGGTTCTTACAGATTCATCAGGGACAGAGAAAGCTGAGAGCATGCCTGCCTACCTCCTTCGCTGTGTGACAAGCTCCTTTCTAAAGCACTGGCAACAAACTAGCTCAAAGCAAAACTAAAAGTTGAGTAAAATTTCCCTTTCAGCATACCCCATCCCTTCAGCATCATCCTTGCTCCCATCCAACACACAGCCCTAGTATTGGCTCGCCCTCCCAGCCACCTTCATGCAGCCAAACGTCCTTCCGCTCCCAACAACCCAAGAGGTACTAAGAAGATCTAGCTCCTTTTGTCCCTATACTGGACAGAGTGGGAACAAAGAGCAGGAATTGGTTTCCTTTGAGAGAAGATGGTTTACCACCCAGCACTTGGTCTTACCACCCAGCGCTTGGCCGTTGCTTCTCCCTGCTCAGTACAGACGCCCTTGGGCTGCTGGCCTCCTCACCTCCTACCACTAAGGCTAATTACTCTGTCCCGATGCCAGGCCCCAAGCTTTCTCACCCAAGATCTTCTGCCCCCTCAGTGCCTCCTCCAGACTCCCCCAGGGCTCAGTCTGTGTTTGATCACTAAGGATCATTATATTTCAAAGCTGTAGAATCCTATAATTTTTTTATGAGCATATGCTCTCCCCCAGGGACTTTTTCATGTCTGAAAAGGCAGCCAGCAGCTCCCTACCACTTCTCCACAGAAACAGAGCAGGCCAGCTGACGGGGATTACAAATCCCCAGCTTCTGACAGCTGGTACCAGGAGAGGGTGGGTGCTACTTAGAACAAGAAGCTTGAAGCAAGTTGTGAAACTCTAATAAACTGAAACATAGCAAAGACCCCAGAAAAACAAAAAGAGGGGGTCGGATAACTACCTCCCCTAAGAACTGAAGAGGCTGTATTTCAAAGGCCTTGAGATGCTTGCCTTTCAGCTCTCTCTAGTGGTCACCAGACACACAGCTCCACGCCTGGTTTTTCTGGTCATATCAGTATCAGCAATGTTTCCTAGGGACCTGCTGTGTATCTGGCACGTTGCAGAGCCCAAGAACTTAAGGTATGAAAGGAATAGAATTGAACACAATGATTAAGATGCAAGGAATTTGTACTATCTTCCTCGCAAGATATCTTTTCCTCCTCTAAGCCTAAGTGACCTGTTGCATACCAACCTCGGCTCCAACTTAGGTCCTCTTGGGAACAGGACAGGGACCACCACGCCCCCACCGCGACCGAGACTCCCACGCCCTCCCCTTCTGCTCCCCGCCCCAGGCCTCCCGGGCTGATCGCCCGGAAGAACTACCCGCGCCTTAGCGTCGGTTTCCTGCTGAGCCCCAGTCGGATAAAATTAGCCCTTTGCTCTCATCCTAAAGTGTCGGAGCCACGTACAGCGAGGGGCGGGGGGGGGGGGGGGCGAGCGGGAAGCTGGCTGCTAGGCGCCCTCCCCGCTGCCCACCCGCAGCACCTGTCGCGCGCGGGTGCTCTCGTGCCGCAGCCTCCCTGCTGCCTGGTTGCTGCCCCAGATCAGAGACTGTAGAACCGCGGGGCGACTCTCGCCCTCCCCTCCTTTCCCACCACACGCACCCCTTCGGTCCCTGCTGTGACCGGGCGCATAGACCCGGGACTGCACATCGCTCTGTGACATTGCCCCTGAGTCCCGCACTCTGGGACCACCTGGGGGTGCAGGCAGCGCTCCGGATGCGGCCAAGGCTGAGTCCTGGTCACGCCTCACACACACACACACACACACACACACACGTGGAGGGGGCGGGGAGACAGGTG
This sequence comes from Chionomys nivalis, assembly GCF_950005125.1. NCBI lineage: Eukaryota > Metazoa > Chordata > Mammalia > Rodentia > Cricetidae > Chionomys > Chionomys nivalis. The sequence continues at coordinate 72,794,009 of NC_080112.1, read as the reverse complement.
TCCTGGCTGCTTGGCGGGGCTGGATCCTTTCCCCAGTCTGGGAAGGATGACAACCCTTGAGCCGTGCCAGGGAACGAAACGGCCGCATCTGCTCCCGCTCCTGCGGAAGAGAGACCGAGAGCAGCCTCGCACTCGGCCAGCTGTGCCCCAGCCGGATGGACACACTACAGCTGCCACTGCTCCCAGCTCAACTACATCAAGATGCCCTGTATCCTCCACCCAGAGATGCCAATGCCCCTGCTACCGCCACCAGTGGCTGTGGTGACCATGGTCGCACACCCTATGTCTCCAGCCTACAGCCTGATCCTGGTTGGGTCTTTAGAGGCCCTCTTCCAAGGGGCCCGCTCCTCACTCCACGCAAGAGCATGGTCTCAAAGGTCCTAGGAGTGACTTATAGACACTGCTAGCAAAGGGCCTGAATGAGTCCCGGCTGAAAGCGCAAAGGGCATTAAGGGGTCTGTGCACTGAAGGGCCTCCTGGACCAAATCTCCTGCCAGAGTCAGTCAACACCCTCCATGAGCTCCTCACTTAACTCCAATATAGGCAGCCACACCCACCTTCTCCACCCAGGGTCAGGGCAGCGGCCTGCTTCTGCCGAAGACCAGAAGACCTAACCTTCAGCCTCCCCACTACAGCCTCCTCAACTGTCCCCTCTGGGGACCTCAGTGCTACAGCATGGCTTCCCATGCACCGGACCCTGGGTTGCCCCAGAATTCTGGGAGCCTATGCCGCTGGTACGAGCGTGCCCACAGCTCGGGCCAGGTCCTCCAACACACAGATCCTCCCTAGATCCCACTCAGAACAGCTGCTCTAAAGTCCCTCGAGAGAGCAAACAGGATTTGCCTGGTTGGAGAATCCAAAAGCAGTATGAGCTTTGGCAATAGGGGGAAGTCCCATGTTGTCCCGAAGACACCACATGCTCCCCCACAAAATCACTACTGACCGGCTCCCTTCAGCCAGTTGCCTAGTAGAGGAGGCCCCTCAGACACCCCGGCTGTCCCCACAATTGCCAACACTATCTCCGCCAGGGTTTTGGCTGTCCTGGGAGCCCAGCTTTGCAGGTTGCCTCTGTCTTGGGCTTAGGCAAAGCCAGGATTGCCTCCCAGATTGTTCAGCCAGCTGCTTGCTCGTTTGTCAGTGCTCAGGCACGTGCTCCTTTGCTCCCCTAGTGTCTGAATGCATGGACCCCTCCACCCTGTGTAAACATGGGGGCTCCCTTTCATGACAGCCAAGGCTCCTTCTCCTGTAGACAAGCATTCACAGCTCCCACTGTCCCCCCACATCACACTGGATCCTTCCTCTACCATGGGAGGCAGCAACTATTGGGCCCAATTTACAGATGGGGAAACTGAGGCCTGGAAAAAGGTGGGTGAATTCCAGGTTCTGGACCTCTTCTCTGAAGTCCTTCTGACCCACCTCACAGAACAGAAGTGCCGCGCGCCGCTCCCCGTGTCTGCGCTCCGTGCGTTAGAACCCAGTTCGCGAGCTTCGGGCAAGGGGCTGGAGGTTGAGAACACAGATGCAGAGACAGACCCACACGCAGACCTTTTAACACTGATACCAAAAGCCCCAAGAATGCCCCTCTTTATTAACACCATGTAGACTTAAATACACTGCAGTCAATGACCAACATGTGATAATCCCATCCTCTGATCCTCTAACTAGGCACAGCTTCTAGTAACTTAGAAGATTCTAGGAGGGAAAAACAGCTGAAGGCCAGGACTCATTAATCCCAACACAGAAACAAACCCCCTAGCTTTCCAGAAAGTCTACCTCCTGCTTCTGGAGTCAGCACCTGCTCCTCCTCTGCCTGCCTGCTCTGTGCCCCAAAGAAGACTCGGAACCAGTTCAGTAGCGTAGAAGAACTATGGAAGCTTGGAAGTGACCGGAGCTAAGCTAGGCGCTGTGTCCTGCATGACTTGGTCCCGGATACCTGAACAGATATACATACAGAAAAGCTGGAATGAGGTGGGCTGTGTGTTGTTCACTCTGATGAAGGGCACCTATGAAACTACTGGGAAATTAAGCCAATTCACTATGTACAGCACAAGGAAGAGGGGTTAGTACGGACAGCACAGCCAATGGTCTGTGAGGTACTCTGCAGTGAGGATGTGCACACAAGATTTGTCTTTCAAATATGCTTGTTTTATTCACATAAGCATACATTTATAATACCATGCTAATATAAAAACTAAACAAACATCTCACCAAGCAGGGAACACTTAGTTGCTCAGAAAATGCTGCCGCAGAGTTCCACTGGGGAGTCTTCTCTGGTGAGAATGCTTCTGAAGCGTTGCAGGCTCAATCCATGACTGCAATGAACTCCTTGAGCTGTGGCAAGCCAGAGGGATGACACTGGTGAAGGTCCAGAAGGTCCTTGAAAGTGTCAGCCAGCAGTAGTGATGACAGGCAGGCATGTGTGAGCTCGACAATGGTGCCAGAAGTTCAACAGTCACTGAAGCCAGAGCCACTGACTCCAGTCTCAAATCGTCTAGCTGATGGGTATCAATGCAGAGACTAGAGAAGCCACATCTCAGGAGCACAGCAGTGCTATCCTAAGGGCACTTCCAAAGATCCAATTTTTGTATCATTTCACTGGGCAGTAGCTTTGCTCGATTGGGGCTCACAGCTTAGGGCTAGTTTTCTAACATATTAAGAATGCATTTCCTTTTAACGTTTATTATATAATAAAATTCAGGGGAAAATATAAGGCTATGCAAGACAAGTCACAATGACCGCAAGGCACACTGTCGCCATCTGCTACCCATTTCTAAAGGGCTCTCACAACCTTCCGCCCCTCCTCCTCTTTGCTGGAGGCCTTTCTCAAGTTCGCTGGGGAGCTCTCTGATCCATTCCAACCAGCTGAATATGAACCCCACCTCTCAAACTAATGCCTGATTTCACTGATCATCAAACCACAGCATAGACAATATTCCTGCAACTTATTAATGCCACCCTGGGGTTAGCTCATTAGCATAATCAATGCCTGTCTTGGATTTGGTTGCTAGCTGCCTTGTGGCCAGTCCATAACACATCAGATATTACCTTGATGCTGAGGGATGAGTTCCTATTTGAGTTTCCTGGTGGCAAGCTCCTATGTTACAGGCAGCATGAGTAGGAGGAGGCTGCTTGTTCATCCCAGCCACCCAGAACCAAAATAACCACACAGAAACTATATTATTTAAAACACTGCTCGGCCCATTAGCTCTAACTTCTTAATGGCTAACTCTTACATCTTAATTTAACCCATTTCTAATAATCTATGTATGGCCACATGGCTGTAGCTTACTGGCAAGATTCCAACCAGCATCTGTCTCTGGCAGGGCTATATGGCTTCTCCCTAACTCCACCTCCTTTCTCCCAGCATTCCGTTTAGTTTTCCCCACCTAGCTCTTTTCCCCTATAGCTCTGTTATAGGCCCAAAACAGTTTCTTTATTCATTAATGATAATCACAGCATATAAAGGGGGATCCCACATCAAGCATATTATTATTCTAAACACACAAAATGGTTTCACTTAACATGGTTCATAACAGTTGGCTAATCTAGGTGTGAGGTTTCTGTAGGGGAGAAGTCTCAGGCTATAAGCATAATTTAAGTATAATTCCAACAAAGGAGTGCCTCAGCTGCAGGGTAAATGAACTTGCCAGTGAGGAATGAGGACCAGCAGGAAAATGCAAAAATCTTCCTTCTTCCTGTCATTTTGTATAGGCTGCCACCAAAAGATGTGGCTCAGATTTAGGATGGATCTTCCCTACCTCAAATGATCCAGTCAAGAAAAATCCCTTACAGGTGCATCCAGCTGCTTGGGTTTTAGCTGATTCCAGATATAGTCAAGTCGATTAGCAAAGATTAGCCATCACACTGGTCTTAGCTAAAGCTAAAACTTTATCATTTCTTAACACTTGTACTTGAACCAAAAGAACCTTTGCTATTCCTCTGATCCTAGCCTTAGGAAGACCTTATGATTTCCATGGCTCTGAGGGACTGAGGTCCTTGACTCAGCTGTGCCCATGTCAATAATACACATTCACTCTGGACTTCAGTCACTCCCCACAGCTATGGTCTTTTGTGGACAACACCGCACCCACACAGGAGCTTCCCCTATAGAGTACAAAAGCAGAGCTGCTAAGGATCTTGAGCCACCTTTCACACGACGTCCTCATCACTGTCTGTCTTCATCCATGTTCTATTGCTGTAGAGACACTGTGACCATGACAACTCTTATAAAGGAAAGCATTTAATTGGGGCTTGCTTACAGTTTAAGCTATTGTCATCATGATGAGAAGCATGGTGGCCTGGAAACAGAGGACAGAAATTCAGAACTCTGATGCCATGCAGGGTCGTTCAACAGAGGTTGTAGGGTCTGCTGTGGCTATTAGGAAGGCACTCACCAAATCTAGTTGATACACATATGGGAGAGCAGGGTGGTTTCACTGAAATGGTCAGACGAACCCATCACTGCCCTTAAAGCTCTTGGTTCTGCCGGCTATATCAGCACATGCTGCTAGCCTGGCCAACTTGACTGACCTCCTAGTAAATGAACTGCTTCCTGACTTGATACTTTGGAATACTCTGGGCTATCTCTAGGACTTTCTACCTCCCCTTCCTGTCATCTAAGTACCTTGTCCCTCCACTTCTCTGAATTTCCGTGTGTTACACTGCCTTTCTTACTTGCCTGCACTATTCTTTATTTCTTTCTTTGTCTTCCTCCCCCTGCCTAAAAAACAAATCCGAGCACCATAAAGCAGTTCGAATTTCGAAGATCTAGCCAAGAGTTCCTGGCTCTACCCTCGCTGAGCTCCCTGACTGAGATTTTGCAGGTTGCCTAGTAAATATGTTTCTTTCACCCACTACGTTGAATCTGGAACTCTGCCTTTCCACTTTATCTATGACAGCCTTCCAACTCATCTGAAATACATATATAAATCACCCACTGCCACAGAATGGGAATGAATACATACACTAACTACTGGCACTGACTTGTGACTTGGCCTCAGCTCAATCCCTGAGGCGCTGGCAGCAGTAACTAAATGAACAACAGCTTGTTGGCCAGTGGAAAGAAAGGGCTTGAAGCAGTATAAAGGGCTTCACTGGACATTGTCTGAAAAGAATAAGAAATACAAATTAAAGAAATTTGTCCAAAGATCTATGTAGGCATGATGGTCATCCTAAGATGGCCATACCATCACTCTTCCGCTATAAGCATAGCTGAAGTCAGTGTATAACCTCATGAAAAATAATGAGTTCTTGTTTGCTTATTTTGTTTCATCTTACTTTGTTTTCTGGCTGTGTATTCTAGATTGCCTTTAAACACACTATGTAGCCCAGGATTACCTCAAGTGGGATTACAGGCATGCACAACCACACTGGGCTTAAAAGATGGTACTTTACAAGTGAGAGATGCCTCGTAAAACCGAAGCTTAAGCATGTTGCTAGACCTCAGGAATGGACTATATAATCAGGAGATTGCAATGTTTTCAGAAGCTCAACCAATAGACAGCCTCATTCATTGTCTTTATTGTGTTGGGTGTTTTTCTTTTTTTTCTTCCTTCTCCATGGTGAGCACCTTTTGTCTACTCCTGAGAACACACATGGAAATCAGCTTCCTTATACTCCAGGCACTGCCTTCACTACTGTTTACCATCTGAAGCTCAGCAACAGCACAGAATCTCCCCAAGGAAACTGCTGCTAGAAAAGCTGCTAAAGAAGACGTGTGCTAGCCTGGTCTACAGAGTGAGTTCCAGGACAGCCAGGGCTACACAGAGAGACCCTATCTCAAAACAAAAACAACAAAGAGGCTTCTTTTATTTTTTTTTTTTCAAGACAGGGTTTCTCTGTGTAACAGTCCTAGCTGTCATGAAACTCAATTTGTAGACCAGGCTTCCCTCAGACTCACAGAGATCCACCTGCCTCTGCCTCCCGAGTGCTGGGATTAAAGGCGTGCGCCACCACCACCCAGTAAGAAGAAACTTCTAAATAATCACTCAGAGGCTTAATATTAACTACAAAATGCTTGGCCGAAAAGCTCAGGCTTATTGCTAACTAGTCTAGGTCTTACTTTTAAATTAACCCATTTCTATTAATCTATGTTTTGTCGCATATCTCGTGGCTTTACCTGTGCTCTAATACACCTTGTTCCTCGGGGGGCTGGCTGGCATCTCTCTCGATTCCACCCTTCTTTCTCCCTGTATCCAGCTTGGCTTTCCTGCCTAGTTATATTCTGCCTTGCTATAGGCCAAAGCAGCTTTTATTATCAACCAGTGAGTGCAACACACATTCACGGCATAGAGAAGGGTTTCGCACAGCAAAGAGATGTAAGTAGGAATAGCAGTTGAAAGTCACATTCACAACGTGAGTGGCAGTGCCCATCTTTAAAGGCAACATGATCAGGAGTTTCGGGCCAGCTTGAACTACATAGTGACCCTCTCTCAAAAGACTACAAAGACCCTCCCCTTAGAAGAAAAGCAATGGAAAATGGGAGACAGTTTAGTGAGCCATGTGAAGTGCAGTCGCTCCAAAATGCATTCACCCAATGGCCAAACAATTTTTCTTCAGAACCAGAGGGCATGAATCTTAGGACAAGTCCCAAAGGGCTCTGCTTCCTCCCTGAATGCTCTTAGTTTTCAATCCCTTAAGCGTGAGAACGAATAGATTAAAGACAAAAGGAAGAAACAGTGAAATAAAGTGGTTAGCCACCTAGCTAATGTGTTGAGTCAAAACAAAATACAATTAGGTCTATCACGTAGTACATACACATAAACTGTTAGCTATTACTATGGACACCAGGAAAGGCTGACCGCAGTTAGAGTCCAAGTTATAGAGTCTGGATAATCTTTGCAAATAGTTGCTGAAAACATAAGGGACTTGGGCAAGGATCCCAATTTGTAGCAGAATATGTATCCCTAGGAACCAAGACTTAGGTTGGCTGCATACAATACTCCCCTGTGACACAGCAAATGAACACTAACACATTCTTGGGTGTGGGCCCTACTTCTTAAAGATTCTGTGCAAGCTTTCTTTTTGTTATGACAACACAACAATTACTTCATCCTTATTACAGCTGAACTGAGATAGCTCCCCCTGCCCCCGATGAATTGATGAATCCCATTCCAGTTGTTTCTACTTCAGGATCGACCTGGTTGAACTTGGGAGAACCCTGTTATCCCTGTGCTGAGAAGACATACAGTCTTTATAGAATTACAGGGAAGTGCTTGAGTAACATTCCTGTTTTTAAAACATACTCATTTTTATTTTGTGTCTTTGGGTGTTTTGCCTGCATGTGTGTATGGGTGTTGTGTGTACTCGATCCTCAAGGAGGCCAGAAAAAGGTGTCAGATTCCCTAGAACTGGAGTTGCAGATGGTTGTGAGCCATCATATGGGTACTTTGAACTGAATTTGGATCCTCTGCAAAAGCATCAATTGCTCTTAACCACAGAGTCATCGTGCCAGCTGCTCAACAATATTATTACAACACATATTACAAATTGGCAGGGGTGTTGATACCTTTTTATTTTTTCATAATCTCCAGAATAAGGTGTAACAATTATTTTCCTCTGGATGTTTTGAGACAAGTGCTACGTACTCTAAACCTGGCCTTAGATTTGCAGAAATCCTCCTGTCTCAGCCTCTGAGTGTTGTTAGGGTGGTGGGCATGAGCCATTGGGCACAACCCCTCCTGACTCCTAATCATTTTAACATAGGAATGGCTTCCTAAACCTGTTCCTAAATATATCTTTTTTTGAGGCCCTGTGACTTTCTCTGGGGCTATACAGTCATACTAGACATGCGCGTGAGAAGTAAACACGTAAATAATGTAGGAGAATCTGCCTGCCATTCCCCTAAGTAAGTGTGTGTCCCACAGTGAGTGAGAGTGGGAAGACCTGAAGCTACTGCTCACTTAGGTGATCTCAGTTCCTGAGTGCTTCTCACAGTGTGTTTCAACAGCCTATATGCGTTTCTAGTCTTTGCATACATGGATTTTTCATGCAACAGGAGTGCCAAACAAAGCCAGTTGGTTAATCTACAACAAGGTTGAAGAAATGGGGATTTTTCCAAACACTTGCCAATCATCAAGTATTACATAGATCTTCAATGTGGAGCTTTGGGAAATGACCCTCCCTAGGCAGTGTTGATGTACACCTTTAGTCCCAGCACTCGGGAAGCAAAGACAGGCAGATCCCTGAGTTCAAGGTCAGGGGCTGCACAGGAAAACCTTGTCTTATTTTTTTTAAAAAAAAAAAAAAAGGGAAAAGGACCCTCAAGGATAAATTCAACTGATTTCCCTTTGTTTTAGCAGTACTGTGACCAAATACCCCCAGAAAAGCAACTTAAAATGGGTAATATTTATATTGGCTCAGAGTTTAATATGTTCAGTACATTATAGTGTTGTAGTGCGGAGGGTGTGGCAGAGCAGTTCCCATCATGGCAGACAGGAAACAGAGAAAAGGAGTGCGTCAAGATATGTTGCCGTAGTATATAGCTCCCCCAGCCATGATTGATCCTCACGACCAAAGAGAAGTAGAGGGGTTGGTTATTAAATTCCTACTTAATCTGTAAAAGTAGGAGAGTTCTAGTTTAAGTGAACAACATCTAACATGGAACTCACCAAGGCCAGCTGACCTGGCTCTGAAAAAGCATGGGATAAAACCGGACTTGCTGACCATAGCGGACAATGAGGACTACTGAGAACTCAAGAACAATGGCAATGGGTTTTTGATCCTACTGCACGTACTGGCTTTGTGGGAGCCTAGGCAGTTTGGATGCTCACCTTACTAGACCTGGATGGAAGTGGGTGGTCCTTGGACTTCCCACAGGGCAGGGAACCCTGATTGCTCTTAGGGCTGACGAGGGAGGGGGACTTGATTGGGGGAGGGGGAGAGAAATGGGAGGCAGTGGCAGGGAGAAGGCAGAAATCTTTAATAAATAAATAAATAAAAAACAAAACAGACTCACTGAGTAATCAACTCTCAAACTTGAACCATTTGTCATATCTAGATGCCTTCAACAAAGGAGAGGTTAAGTCTCTTTGAGAATGTTCTTACTATACAACCAAAACTGTATAATGTTAACTCCGTGCGTGCATGCGTGTGTGTGTTTCTGTGTTTACACTCATCTCTTGTATACACATGACCTCTCTTGCTTTCTACCTTTTGGAGGGGAAAAGGGGACGACAAGGCCTATCACCAAACCTGGAGCTCAGCATTTCAGCTCAGCAGTAAGCCCCATTTCTACCTTTCTCTCCGCCCCCTTCAGTGATGGGGTTATAAGCGTACACCTACACATCTGCCTTTTTATGTAGGTGATGTGGATCCAAAGTCAGATCCTCATGTTTGGCATAACAGTCACATTACCCACTGGTCCATCTCCCTACCCCCTAGAATATTAATTTTTCCAAAATTTTCTCAAAGGAAAGGTGTGTTTGTTACTGATATTAGTGACATTATAGCCAGGCATGGTAGGGCCCACCTTTAATCCCAGCACTCAGGAGGCAGTGACAGGTAGACCTCTGTGAGTTTGGAGCCAGCCTGGTCTACATATCAAGTTCCAGGACAGACAGAAGTACATAATGCAGAGACCCTGTGTCAAACCAACAGAGAGAGAGATTAGTGACTTTAGAAAGAAATCAGGATGAGCATGTTGGCATATGCTGAGAGGCAAGTGGCAAAGAGGATGAGGCAGGAAGTTCACCAGCTGGAGGCCAGGCAGGGCGACATCTTTCTGTTTGTTTTTTGTTTGTTTGTTTGTTTAAAATAGGATTCAGATACCCTGTGACTTGTGAGTTGCCATGTGGATGCTGGAACTGAAACTTGGGTCCTCTGCAAGAGCAACAAGTGCTCTTAACTGCTGAGCCAAAACTCCAGCCTCACACATCTCTTAATGGCTATGTTTAAATTTATATGAAAACTTTTTCCCTAATAACTCCAACTTCGCTTCAAAAAGAAAGAAGAGAAAAAGAGAGATCCTATGCTTTTTCCTAGGGCAAAGTGAAAGACGTCCCGAGGATATCTCAGGGATTGGTTAGACTCCAGCTGTCACAGGTTCCAGAATTTTGTAAAAGTGAATACCCACTTGAAAGATATTTGTTTGAGAAGAGAATATCGCTCTCATTACATGTGTTGCCTAGAAAGTTGTTTCCCAGCATGCATTTCACCATGCCCTCCTGACCAGGCACTCACAGGCTGTCTTCTCCATGATCAAATGGATCTAGTGACTACTTCTGCTAACAGCAGGCCTTCATATCATGATATGGGAAGTCCTTCTGTATATGTCTTGCTTTTATTGGCTAATGAATAAAGCTGCTTTGGCCTATGACAGGACAGAATATAGTCAGGCTGGAAGATATATATATATATATATATATATATATATATATATATATAGAGAGAGAGAGAGAGAGAGAGAGAGAGAGAGACAGAGAGAGACACAGAGAGACAGAGACAGAGAGAGACAGAGACAGAGAGACAAAGACAGAGAGAGAGAGAGAGTAGGCAGAGTCAGAGAGGTGCCATGTAGTTACCAAAGGAGATCGACACTGGAACCTTACCTGTAGGCCACAGTCTTGTAGTGATACATAGATTAATAGAAATGGGTTAATTTAAGATGTAAAAGTTAGTTAATAAGAAGCCTTAACTAAACTGATCGACAAGAGCTAATTCCAAGATAGGCTCCAAAGCTACAGAAAAACCCTGTCTCGAAAAGCCAAAAAAAAAAAGGAGGAGAAGGAGAAGAAGGAAGAGAGGAGGAGAAGGGGAAAGGGAAGAAGAAGAAGAAGAAGAAGAAGAAGAAGAAGAAGAAGAAGAAGAAGAAGAAGAAGAAGAAGAAGAAGAAGAAGAAGAAGAAGAAGAAGCCGCCTTAACTAATAGGCCAAGCAGTGCTGTAATTAATATAGTTTTGTGTGTGATTATTTGGGTCTGGGCAGCCGGAAACAAATTAGCAATCTCTGCTTACAGCATCATCCACGCAATGCTGGATTAACAGGCTTACAGAATGTGAGTGTTACACAGTCACAGAGACTTCCACCCTCAGTTTGAAAGATAGCCTGAGAGACCAAGCAATGTGTGACAAGATCAGAATCCCTGCGAGCAGTTCTTGAGAGAACAACGTGTGCAGCTGTGAGTGAAACTGAAGATGCAGTAGAACCTCCAGGACATTGGAGATGCCAAGAATGTGCAATGTCTGCTGAGGAAAGCCGCAGATGGCCACCAGAGCCAGCCCAGGAGAAAGACCATATAAGCTGCAACTGGCCATAGAGGCAGGACTACCGAGCTCTAAGAAGCTCATATCATGCCAATGAGCTCCTAGATGTGGGGCAGAAAGCTAGAGGGCTCTGCTGGGCTTTGAGCTTTAGTTTTGTTTTGATCCTATCTTTCCTTTCTATGTTTCTGCTTCTTTACTTTTATTTATTTATATTTATTTATTTTGATTTTTTTTGAGACAGGGTTTCTCTGTGTTGCTTTGGAGCCTGTCCTGGAACTAGCTCTTGTAGACCAGCTGGCCTCTAACTCACCTGCCTCTGCCTCCCAAGTGCTGAGATTAAAAGCATGTGGCACCACTACCTGGTTAGACACGGTTTCTCTGTGTAACAGCTCTAGCTACTAGCTCTGTAGACCTAGTTGACCTCGAACTCACAAAGATCCTCCTGTCTCTGCCTCCTGAGTGCTGGGATTAAAGGCATGCACTACCTCTTGCCCAACTTTCTTTTAAACAGACTTAATCAATTTTATTTTTCATATAGAAAAACTTTTATATGAGCTGGGCATGGTGGTGCATGCCTTTAATCCCAACACTAAGAAGGCAGAGGTAGGCAGATTTCTGTAAGTTCGAGGTCAGCCTAGTCTACATAGTGAGTTCCAGGACAGCCAGAGCTACATAATGAGACCCTGTATCAAAAACAAACAAAAACCACAAAATAAAACAACAACAGAGCCGGGCGGTGGTGGCGCACGCCTTTAATCCCAGCACTTGGGAGGCAGAGGCAGGTGGATCTCTGTGAGTTCGAGACCAGCCTGGTCTACAAGAGCTAGTTCCAGGACAGGCTCCAAAAACCACAGAGAAACCCTGTCTCGAAAAACCAAAAAAAAAAAAAAAAAAAAAAAAAAAAAAAAAACAACAACAAAAAAAAAACCTTGCATCATGGAAACATCTGGAACCTGGATACTCTAACTAGAGTCTCTAGTATGGGTTTTCACAAGATGGTCAGTGAATTCTTGATGAAGAGACTTGGTGAACACAGGCTCTTGGCAGAGGTCAGGGGTCAAGTAACTGCAGGTCTTGGAGATGGCATCAAAGGTGCCCTTGGCAAAATTGAGCAGGGTGGCAGTACACTTCCCTGGCTGATGTACAGCAGTCAACAACACCGGCCAGCAGCAGCAGTTTCTTGGGCACAGGAGCAGAGACTATGCCACTGCCTCTGGGGGCAGGGATGAGACGCACCAACACAGAGCCAGAGCGGCCTATCTATCACCCTACAAGAAACAGTGTGGGACTTGCCAATCTTGTTGCCCCAGTAGCCTCTCAGCACAGAGACAATGGGAAGCTTGGCTTAGATGACTGGACTGCCCCTAGGATGGCAGCGGCTACATCCTTGGAACACTTAACACCAAGATCAACATGACCATTGTAGTCCCCAAAAGCCTTGAGCCTGGTCCACTGGCCAGCCTGAGGTCTGCTTCTGCATTGGCATGATCTTTAGAACCTCATCCTTTAGGGAAGCTCCCAGGAAAAAGTCAAGAATCTCAAATTCCTTAATGGGCAAGGAGAACGGGTAAATCTCCTCCAGGGACTTGATCTTCATATCCCTGGACCAAGCAGCCCAGCTTGATGATGGGGATCCACTCCTTGTCTTTGGCTTTACCTCCACAAGCCCTATGCCCTCGAACATGTCTGAGGCACCTAAGACTGTTGCTGAATCCATTAGAAAGAAGAAATTTTCTTTTGAATTTTATAGGGGCTCACACCTAAGGATTTGCCTTGAGCCTCAGAAACTCTGGACTTGGAGGACTTTTGAACAGTGTTGGAGTTGTGAGTTGTGAAACTTTGGGCGAGCTTGGAAATGATCCAAGTGCATTTTGTATTATGAGATGGATGGACAGCAGTCTTTGACGGTCCAAGAAGGGCTCTGGTGCAATCAATGGGGCAATCTACTAATAGAATCAAAGTCAGATGGCATTATCAGGAGGTGACAGAAAGTATAGGAAAAGATGCCTACCCGGAGGAAGTAGATAACTGTAGGCATGTGAGGAAAGTGTTGCCCCTCTTTCAGTCTGCTTCCTGGTCACCATGAGGGAGTCAGCTAAGTTCCACACGTACTCCTCTAGGATGAAGCTATGCCTCACTTTGGACCCAGCCAACCATGGACTGAAACTTCTGAACCCTTGATCCAGAATAAATCTGCCCTCCCTTTAAATTGTTTGGCTTAAGCTTTTGCAGTCCTGACAAAGTGATTAGCACAGAGTCTTTGACAGGCCCCCTGAAGGTGAATCCCAGGGCAGGTCCTTAGGACCTCACAACACTCCTTCCAGCAATGTGGGAAATGACTTTCTTTTTGCTAAGCAGCTTTCCCTCCTTGGACATGATGGCTGAACCCAGGGCTTCGCACATGCTCAGAAAATACTCTACTTCTGAGCTATCGCTCCAGCCCTCTTTTTACTTTTTATTTTGAGTTAGGGTCTTACCAAATTGCCTAGGCTGGCCTTGAACTTGTTCTGTGGCACAGGAAGACCTTAAACTGGTAATCCTCCTGATTCTATTCCCAAGAAGCTGAAGTTAAAGGCCCAGGCCACCAAATTTGGCTCGCAAACAGCTTTTTTTTAATGTTTTTTTTCCAAAATTTTTTTTATTTTTTTTTACTTAAAAATTTCCACCTCCTCCCATTTCTCTTTCCCTCCCCTATCCCCCTCCCCCTCCCTCTCCAGTCCAAAGAGCAGTCAGGGTTCCCTGCCCAGTGTGAAGTCCAAGGTCCTCCCCCCTCCATCCAGGTCTAGGAAGGTGAGCATCCAAACACACTAGGCTCCCACAATGCCAGTACATTCAGTAAGATCAAAACCCAGTGCCATTGTCCTTGGCTTCTCAGTCAGCCCTCCTAGTCTGTCACATTCAGAGAGTCCGGTTTGATCACATGCTCCATCAGTCCCAGTCCAGCTTCCTTTGGTGAGTTCCCATTAGATCAGCTCCACCGCCTCAGTGGGTGGGCACACCCCTCGCAGTCCTGACTTCCTTCCTCATGTTCTCCCCCCTTCTGCTCCTCATTTGGACCTTGGGAGCTCAGTCCAGCACTCCAATGTGGGTCTCTGTCTCTAGCTTCATCCATCGCTTTATAGTGTGTGTGTGTGTGTGTGTGTGTGTGTGTGTGTTAACCCAGTTTAGCCTAAAAGTCATTATGTAGCCCAACTTAGCCTTGAACCAGCAGCAGTTTTTAACTTCAGCCTCCCAAATACTGCAAATATTAGGATTACAGGTACAAACCACCATGCCTAACAAGAACAGCTGTTTGTTTGTTTGTTTGTTTGCTTGCTTTTTGAGACAGGGTTTCTCTGTATAACATCCCTGGCTGTCCTGAAACTCTTTCTGTAATCTAGGCTGGCCTTGAACTCACAGAGATCCATCTGCCTTTGCCTCCCAAGTGATGGAATCAAAGGCATGCACCACCACCAGCCCAGCCAATGAACAGTTTTGTTTTTTTTTTTTTTTTTTTTTTGGTTTTTCAAGACAGGGTTTCTCTGTAGCTTTGGAGCCTGTCCTGGAACTCCCTTTGTAGACCAGGCTGGCCTCGAACTCACAGAGATCCGCCTGCCTCTGCCTCCCGAGTGCTGGGATTAAAGGCGTGCGCCACCACCGCCCAGCTCAATGAACAGTTTTTAATAAGCTATTTGGATCTTACTAGAGACTGAATATTGAGCCACAGACCACCAGCGTAACCTGTAACATAAGCTACTCATCATGAACTCAGTGTTATTTGGCCCATCTGGCTGTAAGTGTTCATACACAGAAGCCTTCCATTGTCAAAAAGTGACAGTACACCCACTTGCCGGGTGTACTTCACAGACAAACCCAGACATTTTCCTCACCCTCTCCTAAATGATTCTAAATTCAGTCAAGTTGACAATGATTAATCATTACAAATCTGTTTTTTGGCAACTTGACACCCAAACATACCATTTTAAAACATGTCCTTCTACCCTGCCCACCCCAAGAACTTTGTGTCCATCTCCAATATAATGGGCCTTTAGTAAATCTCCATGAGTTTCTATAATTTTAACGGTGTTGTTCAGAGACCAAGTTCAAGGCAGGTGTGGTGTCTCATGCCTGTAACTCCAGCAAGCAGGAGGTTGAAACAAAGGGCTACTGTGAGTCCAAGGCTAACCTGGGCTACATAGTGAGTTCCTGGCCAGTCAGAGAGACCTTCTATTAAATAAAAATAAAAATAAAAGTTAAAAGAAAAAACTTAAAAAATCATCTGACACTCGAGGCAACTTGAACTGTGAACCACTGTAAAAATAAAAATTAAAAAGTAGCATGTTCTTACTGGATGTGGAGGCACACATCTTAATTCTCAGCACTTGGGAGGCAGAGGCACACAGATCCCTGCCTTCAAGGCCAGCCTGGTCTATCAATCGAGTTCCAGGACAGCCAGGGCTACATAGAGAAAATTTGTCTTGAAAAACAAAACAACAAAAGCAGCAACAACAAAAAAAGTGACATTCTCTTGGACCAAGCATGGTGGTGCACACCTTTAATCCCAGCACTCGGGAAGAAGAGGTAGGCGGATCTCTGTGAGTTCGAGGCCAGCCTGGTCTACAAGATCTAGTTCCAGGACAGGTTCCAAAGTTACAGAGAAACCCTGTCTCAAACTGACACCCCCCCAAAAAAAAAGGTTCTAATAATTTTCTGAATTTCATTGGTATCTGTTGCAATGTCTTCCTTTTCATTTCTAATTGTATTACTTTAGGTTGTTATAGTCAATTTCTTTTTGCTATTGATGTTTTTCTTTTGTCAATACAGGATTTCTCCATGCATAGCCTTGGCTGTCCTGGAACTCGCTCTGTAAACCAGGGTGGCCTCAAACTCACAGAGATCCATCTGCCTCTGCCTCCTGAGTGCTGGGATCAGAGGTGTGCACCACCACTACCCAGCATCATCATCATCATCATCATCAACAACAACAACATTATTATTATTATGTTGTTTAGACATTACTATGCAGCCCTAGCTAGACTGGAATTTACTATACAGACCAGATAGGATTAAAGGCATGCGTTCTTCTGCTCAGTTTGGAGCAGATTTTGTAGATCTTGTTTATCATTCCAAAGAACCAACTTGGCTTAAATTTCTATCTCATTGATTTGTGCCCTCAATTATTTCTTTCCATCTACTATTTTGGGTTTGGATTATTCTAGTTTTTCCAAGGCTCTAAACAACATTGTTAATTATTTATATGAGATCTCTATGCTTTTTTATTTTGTGTGTGTATATGTGTGTTAGGGGTGGTGGATTAACTGACTGGTGAGTTTCTGGATGATTCTCCCTCCTGTCCCCACTTCTCGACCCCTCCTGTCTCACCATAAGAGTGCCTTCATCACATAAGTTTATTTTTTAAAAAAAGCAGCACATTTTCTTCTTTGTCCATCATTTTCCATAATAGAAGAAGTTACAAAAACACATCAAGGAGATAAACCATCTTTACAACCCCACCCATGGCTTCAGGAAGGAATCGGTCGAAGAATGAAAAATAATATATGAACAAATTTTGGTTACAGCAATACTAGATTACAACATTGATTTGCTATAGTACAGTAGTTGTAAGGAAGTTCACCATAGGGTATTCTGAGCCAAAGACCAAAGTAAAACCACTTGCCAAATGCACACAAAGAAGACCAACAGAAGCAGCCATGCCAACCGAACATTGACTAATACAATGAGGCTTTCCAGGCAATAACTCTAATGGAGGGTACTCAGCTCATGGATGACCCTAAGCCCTCAAGTATTGATTTTCTTTTTTCTCGTTTATCAGGGCAGAGCAAATCCCCAGCTTTTTCGGTTCCTCCATCAGATCCTTATTCTGGTGTATCTGCAAAAGGATGTCACAGTGCCCCCCAAATTCGCCACTGAGGTACACGTACAGGATGGTAGTCCAATCGGAATAGTCTTTAATACCTTCCTGCAGCTTAGGTGGGCCTGCACATAGTAGGCCACATATCCACCGCCAAAACTGTGCAGCAACAGGATCTCCACCATCCTGTTGCTGAAGAAGGACTGGGGCTGCTTGGGGTCCTCTTGAGGAACATTAAACACCCCCTTTTCCTTCTTCACCAGCACAAGGCCTGGCACTCCAAGTCTGAGCTCTCTGAAGCAGAAGCGCATCAGGTCATCAGGCTTGCCAGGCTACTGCTGAGTCATCATCCCAGTTCCCAGCCCATGATGTTTTGAGTATTTATTTATTTATTTATTTACTTATTGGCGCTTATAGCTCCAAAGTTCCTCTTGGGGTTGCCTACATTGCATCTTGTAAGTTTTCTTTCGTTGTGTTTTCATTTCCTTTCTATCCTAGGAACTACTAAATCTCCTCTTGATTTCTTCAGTGACGCATTCATCACTCAAGTGTTTAGTTCAGTGTTTAAGTTCTTGAGCATCTGTAGTTTGTCTTGCTGTTGCTTTCTAGTTTTATTCCACTGTGGTTGGATAGAGCACAAAAATTATTTCAATTGTTCTATTTTTTAAAAAAAAATGTTTTGTGTCCTTTTATATAAGTATTTATTTATTTTTTGAGACAAGGTCTCACTATGTAGCCCCTGATGGCATTTAACTTGCAACGTAGACCACAGAGATCTACCTGGAAACCAAAGGCTGGAATTAAAGGCAGGCCTTGTGCTACACCACACCTGATCGATTTTAGACAGAGCTCCATAAGCTGCTAAGAAGAATGTATATTCATTCAGCCATGTTTGGATGGACTGTTCTATAGAAGTCTGTTAGGTCCATTTGGTCTAGGATGTCATTTAACCTTGATATTTCTGTTTATTTTTCTGTCTGGATGACCAGTGTATTGATAAGTATAATTAACTGAAGTCACCTATAGTTACTATGTCAGTGTTAATCTGTGTGTTTTTGTTTCATGGTGCTAGTTTTATGTAACTAGGTGCATCTGTGCTTGGTGGGTATAAGCTTTAAATTGTACTGTCCTCTTGACGAATTGGCCCCTTAATTAGTATGAAGTGACCAGCCTCTTATGACTAGTTTTGCTTTGAAATCTATTTTATCAGATACTAGAATCGTGACATTTGCTTGTTTTTTTGCTTCCATTTCTTGACCCTAAGGTTGCATCTGTCTTTGATGGTGAGACTCATTTTTTATAGGCAACAAAATGGATCTTGTTTCTTCTCATTTTATGGATATGAGTGTTTTGCCTGTATTATGACTATGGCACCATATTTGTGCCTAGTGCCCAAGGAGGTTCGAAGAAGGCATCTGATCCCCTGGAACTGAAGTTACAGATGATTGTCAGCTGCCATATGGGTGCAGGGAATTGAACTTCATACTCTCTCCAGACCTGGACTCTGTATCTTCTTTATTTTCTTCTTTTCTTTCTTTCTATTTTTATTTTACTTTATTTATTTGGTTTTTCAAGTTAGAGTCTCTCTATGTAACCCTGGCTGCCCTGGAACTTGTTTTCCTGCTTTGTAGACCCAGGTGGCACTGAACTCAAGAGATCTGCCTGTGTCTGCTTCCTGAGTGCTAAGACTAAAGGGACATGCCACCACACCTGGCTTTCCATCACTTCTTCAATTGACTTATTTGCAATGTTCTAGAGAGACGAGGCTGTAGTAGCATTGAAATGCTGTTTTTCTCTGCTAGACTGTTGTTAGGGCACCAGGCTCAGTCTCTAGTACTCCCCTTAGTGTAGACTAGTGTCTTCAAGAACAATCACTAGAAAAGGATAATGTGAACACATAAGAACTGTCAAAGCAAGCATAATTGCTGGGTAGGTGGAACACCCTTCAATGCCAGCACTCAGGCGGCAGAGACAGGTAGATGGAGGTATAGAATCTGCTGACTGTAGTCTGAACTCAGACTGCATTCCTTCCGAGGATCAGAGATAGCTCCCACCAGCCTTGTATGTTTCTTTGTGAAGTCTCATCACAGATAGTTGGGTCACAGATGCCGGTCACATCTATCAACGGTCCTTCAGGAGTCTGGTTGTGAACACTGGCACCACCTCTGGAGGTGCGTCTCGGTAACAGGCACTCCATTTTGTATCTGTTCCCTTGAAGACTCTGATCAGTTTTCCGCCTCACTGAAACACTATTTGAATTGACAATTTCTTCCCCCACAGTCTAGTGGAATTCTGCTGGCCAGGTTTCTTTACGTGGTCCCATGCTATTTGCTCTGAGTTTCCAGAGTGAGGTTCACTGTGGATCTGGGGCCGCCAGATTCCTGGTTTAGAAAGGAGCTGTGTAAAACAGCATCCTGTGACTGCTCCGGTCAAGTGCCAAGAAAAGAAAATCCCTCAGAATCTCTCCATCCTCGGCTGCAGCTGTGTACAGCGTTGTTTCCTTTTCTCCTTTTTATTTATTTAAAATGTTAGTGAGAGCACAGTACTGATTTTCTGAGGCTCTCTACCTCTCTCTTTTTTTTTTTTTTTTTTTGGTTTTTTTCGAAACAGGGTTTCTCTGTTTCTCAGGTTTTGGAGCCTGTCCTGGCACTAGCTCTTGTAGACCAGGCTGGTCTCGAACTCACAGAGATCCGCCTGCCTCTGCCTCCTTCTACCTCTCTTGAGAAGGGTAGACTTCCCCAGACCATACCAATCCCTCCCTGACAGACCCTGATTCCCCGTTCTCGTTCATTCAGATGGGCTGGCTTTTAGAAGGTACCAGGTACTCCTTAAAGCTTTCCGTATATTTTCTCCATTCTTCACTTCTGCTATTTGAACTATGATAGGATGAGGAGAGGCTCTTTTGTGCCCATGACTGCGCTTCTGAATACCTTCTGTGCCTGGATGTCCATGTCTTTTCCAAAGTATTGGAATCTTTCTGCTGTTATTTTACCAAATAGATGTTCTTCTCCATTTCTCCATGGGTTTAGTTTCTTTATCGTGTCCCATGCGTCATATACATTCTGTTCACAATTTTTTTCTTTAAGTGTCCAAATGTGTCTTCAAGCCCTGATATTCTCTCTTGTGTCTGATCTAGTCTACTAGATCTAGGGCTTTCAAGTAAATTTGTTATTTGATTTATTGAGATTTACATTTTAAAGTTTTTTTTCAGAATCCTTACCTGTTTATTAAATTTTTCTTTCCTATCCTAGATTATCTCCCCAAATTCATTCATCTATTTACTGCCTGTTTTCCTTTTTATTTTATTATTATTATTATTTTGTGTAAGAGAGACAGACCGATAGACAGAGACAGAGACAGAAAGAGTACCCATGTGGAGACCAGAGGACAACTTCTCAGAGTCACTTCTCTCCTTCCACCATGGGATCCAAGAACTGAATTCAGGTTGTCAGGTTTGAGTAATAAGTGCTTTTCTGTTCTAAACCATCTCACCAGTATTGTTTACTTTCATTTTGTTGTGCTCTTATCTGCTTTCGGCATTAGGGTAATGCTGGTCTTATTAGGTAAGTATAGACTAATTCTCACTTTCAGATCTTTGCAATAAACTCAGAATTGTTAGCTCTTTAAACATTTGTTAGAATTCAGAAGTGGAGTAATGTTATCGTTCCTAAGCTTTTCTTTGCTCAAAGATTTCTAATACAAATTCAGTGTATTTGTTTATCATTGTTCTATATAAGTTTTCCCCCATCATTTCCAAGATTTGGGGGAATTTCTGATCTAATGTTATTTCCTTGAACAGAACTGAACATTCTCCATCAGTTTATGGTCACTTTATAGTCCCATCTTTTGTCCATTATTGTAGGTAATGGTTTTCTGAATGTGCTTAATACTTGTGGGCATATGTTCATGTCTATGCATTGAAAGATTAGGTTCCATTAAAAAATTCCTTACTTGCAGTGTGGCTTTGTTTATTAGTGTCCTTCCATAGATTCTAAGCAAGCCTTACAATGCTCTTTAAGCCTGTGGTTATTGTCACTCTTTCTTCACTAGATGGCAACCTAAGCCCAGATTTACTGTGAGTCAGGCAGTTTTGGTCAGATGTGTCCAGGGGTATACCTCACTCTGCTGACTCAGAATTCAACCCCAAGGCAATCAATCTCTTGCATTAATTTACCTCTCTTTCTTCAGAGAGGACAATTATTTTCTTTATGCTGCACTACAGGGTGTTGGGGAAGAAATGAAGATGCCCCGAAAAGACTGTGGATATTAAAAGCCTATCCAAGACTAGCATGGAAAGAAGACCCATGCCTCCTGCTAAGTTGTTTGTGACATGAGGATCATCCATATCACACCAGGGCTAAGAATCATTTCTTGTTACCAGGGTGGGGTCCAGAGGTTACGTCCATAGATAACAACATAGAATTCTGGGGCCCAATCTCTGTTTTTGGATGTCACCATGACTACTTATTCCCTCATCTTTTGCTAACCAGCAGAAAGAATCTGTCTCCATGACACGCTGACTAAGCTTAGGGAAAGGATAGTTTCTTGGCTGTCAGACTGACAATAAAGTGGATCTCACCTGAAACTTAAATCCACTAAGACCAATGCAGTCCTGAGCCATACGCCAGGGCCATGCTTCAATCAATCCATCCTGTTGGGGTTTCAGGATCTGCTGGAAGTGTGGAGGCAGAGACCCCATCAATGGCCACAAGTCTGGAGTCAGAGGCCATGAGATTCCGCCCTGTACTGGCTTTACTGTAGTGAGCACATATATTGCCTCCACCTCCCAAGTGCATAGTTCTCCATCCTGAACTGCTTGTAGTTGGAGAAGGAATGCCACGGTTGAGGCAACTGTTTTCTTTTTTCTATTTTCTTCTTATTTTACTCCTACTTTATTCAATGCTTTTTCTTATAATTAGGTTAGAACCAATATTATGATCTCTTAGCTGCCTTGGGTCTTCAGACTGTGCTGTTATGTTTTAAAAGTTGTTCAACTTGATGTTTTTGTGAGATTATCACTAGATCACTAGAAGATATGATTCCAACATCTTGCTCCATCCTTCAACAAAAATAAACTTTTCAACTAGAATTATATTTAAGGTGTCTGTCTGTCTGTCTGTCTGTCTATGTAGGAGTACATGCATCTGTCTGTCTGTCTGTCTGTCTGTCTGTCTGTCTGGGAGTGCTCCTGAGCCTGTGCTGCATGAACTTGTAACAGGTCTCTCACTGAAACTGGAGCTCACTGATTTGGCTAGGTTGGGGGACCACTAAGGATCAGGACTCCCCCTGTCACTGTCTCCCCAACACTGGACTTACTAGTGCATGCCACCTCACCCAGCTTTCTTTGTTTCCATTTATTTATTTATTCATTCATTCATTCATTCATTCATTTATTCATTTATTTATTTTTTGAGGCAGGGTTTCTCTTTGTAGCCCTGGCTGTCACATGGCTTTTTTGTTTTGTTTTGTTTTGTTTTGTTTTGTTTTTAACAAATGATGGGAATTGAATTCAGGTCCTTATGCTTGAATGGCAAGCACTTTACAGACTGGATCATCTCCCCAGCCAGTTATACTTTTTTAATTTGTCTACCTAAGCCTAGGAGTGTAGCTTACTGATAGAAGACATGCTAAGCCTATTAAAGCCCCTGGACTCAGTTTTCAGCACCAAACACAAAAAATACACATCTACTGAAAAATAGCTTCTCAATTGTGGTGAAAACAGAGCCTCGGGGCTGGAGAGATGGCTCAGCCGTTAAGAGCACTGGCTGTTCTTCCAGAGGTCCTGAATTCAGTTCCCAGCCACCACATGGTGGCTCACAACCATTTGTAATGAGATCTGGTTCCCTTTTCTGTCCTGCAGATGTACATGCAGGCAGAACACTGTATACATAATAAATGAATAAATAAATCTTAAGAAAGAAAGAAACAAAGAAAGAAAAAAACAAAGAAAGAAAACAGAGACTCATGGCTGCCCAAGATGCAGAAAATGAACAAAGGATGTGAGCTCAACCCTAAGCAAGTTGCTTATGCCTCTCCAGCTAAGCTTCAGGGAACATTGCATTGTATGTAATGATATGTACTGCATGGTAAGCAAGTGCTCTGCTCTTGCACTATACCTACCCCCACCCTCACCACCTACCACCTACCACCCCTTTCTTCTATGTTTTCCGTTTTCTTTCTGTTTTTTAATTTTGAGACAGGGTCTCTCCACATAGCCCAGGCTGTCCTGGAAGTCACTATGTAGAACAAGCTGTGCTGAACTCATAGAGATCTCACTGCCTCAGCCTCCCTTGTGCTGTGATTAAAAGCATGTGCAACTATGTCTGGCTGTCTGTTTAGGTTATTATTATTATTAGAAATATAATTACTTCATTTCTCCCTTTCCTTTCTTCCTCTAACCCCTCCCATATTCTCTTGCTTCCTCCAAATTCACATCATCTTTTTCTTTGATTATTGCTATGGGACAATGCTCTTGTATCCGGTAAAGATTTGTCACTCATGTTGCTTTAATAAAATGCTGATTGGCCAGCAGCCAGGCAGGAAGTATAGGTCGAGCAACCAGACTAGGAGAATTCTGGGAAGAAAAAGGCTTAGTCTGCAGTCACCATCCAGCCATACACAGAAGAAGCAAGATGAGACTGCCGCACTTAGAAAAGATATCAAGCCTAAGGCTATGCTAAGGCTAAACATAGACAGGAATTATGACTTAATTTAAGTTGTAAAAACTGGTTAATAATAAGTCTGAGCTAATAAGTCATACAGTTTATGATTAGTATAAGTCATTGTGTGTTTCTTTGTGGTTTTCCATCTACAGATTATTATTGTTTTACACACACACATACATATATATACATATATATGCACAACTATAGGTATATTTTAAATATGGGTGGGATAAAAGATGGCATGTGAAAAAAAATCAAAAAAAGCTAAAAGTCAAGTCACAAAAATCTGAGTGAGTTGTACAAAGTTTGTGGAAGTAAGACTTAAGGATGACATATGTTTTATTGATGAAACATAATTAAAATTCCTGATATATGTTGACTTACTCACAGTAAAATCTATAATAACATGCTTTAAAAATCAGCCAGGTATGTCTAATCAAGAAAATTTGTGGAATTGGAGGGCTCAGCAGTAAAGAGCACTTGCTGTTCTTCCCAGAAGACCCCGGTTCGACTTTCAGCATTCACATGGTGGCTAACAATAATTGTATCTAAAAAGATAATTACTTGTGTTTTTGCTAATTTTGTTAGGCTTTAATGACTTGGTTTGTTTTTTTTTAAACATTTCCCGTTAGTTAAAATACTGGTAAAGCTGTCCTTCTAAGTGCTCAAGAACCACAGCTTGGAAGCCTACACTAATTGGGATGACAGAGTCAAAAAAGAGGACCAATATTTGAACTCTGGCCCTCCAAAATCTTCCAGGATCTAGGGGATGCTAGGGCCCTTCTTGAAAGTCACTTATCTCCTCTTACTGCCACTACAGGACCAGGCTGAGCCACAGAGTCACTTCCGTGTGCTCTGTTGATGAATCTGGCCCAGTTGCTAAATTTGTACTGCTATCTTGGCCCAGGCCCAGCCTGGAGATTCTCTTACATTCTCAGGCACAACGGGGAGCTGTGCCATGGGACTTTCTTCGATGTTAGCCAACCAATTCCATACTACCCCTAGGACTCCATCACACTAGCTACCACTGAATTACAATCACTCTAGTCTCTCCAATCACTAACCAACCCACTGAGTATCTGAACGACTGACCTGATTATTCCTCCAGCCTGACCTAAAATCAACCAAGTTTGGGCAACAGCAGAAAAAGAAACAAACTTCCAATCAACATAACACAGCTGGAATCTCATAGCAGACACCCAACCAACAAAATAAATCCACGTACCAGGACCCATCACAAAACTCAAACAATGTCAAAGTCCAAGACAGCATACCCCATTAAAAGACCACCAGTCTTATAGAAACACTCTCCAGTTGGAATTTTATAAATAAACCTTAAGACACAGAATTCAAGAAGAACAAATAAACATGATCAAAGAATTCAAGGAATTCAAAGAGAACATAAACAAACACCAGAAGGAACTTAAAGACGACAGAAATAAACTCCTGATTGAAGTTTAAGAAAGCACAAATGGGTTGGAGGAATCACTCAGTGGTTAAGAATATTTGTTGTTCTTGCAAAGGTCCTGAGTTCAGTTCCCAACACCAACATAATGGCTCCAACCAGCTGTAACTTCAGTTCCAGGGGATCCTACCCCTTCTCTGAACTCCACAAGTAGCAGGCATGAACACAAGAGGCAAACACTCATATACTTACAAATAAGATAAATAAACACATAAAAAAAAGTTCTAAGGAAAGGCTGGAGAGATGGCTCAGAGGCTAAGAGCACTAGTTGCTCTTCCAGAGGTCCTGAGTTCAATTCCCAGCAACCACATGGTGGTTCACAACCATCTACAATGAGATCAGCTATCCTGGCATGCATGCAGGTAGAACACTGTATACATAATAAATAATCTTTTATTATGTATTAAATCTTTTTTTAAAAAGTTTAAAAGAAAACACAAATAAATTGATTGAATTCTAAAAACAACCCAGAATTTGAAATTGTTTCAGTAAAGGGATAGAAATTCTAAAAAAATTCAAGCTAAGTCACGTGTGGTGTCACACACCTTTAATCCCAGTACTCCGGAGGCAGAAGTATCAGATCTTTGTGAGTTCGAGGCCAACCTAGTAAACAGAGCGAGTTCTGGGTCAGCCAGAGATATGCACAGAGACATGGTCTCATAAAAACTTTTTTTTTTTTTTTGTTTTTTTTTTTGTTTTGTTTTTCAAGACAGGGTTTCTCTGTGGTTTTGGAGCCTGTCCTGGAACTAGCTCTGTAGACCAGGCTGGTCTCGAACTCACAGAGATCCGCCTGCCTCTGCCTCCCAAGTGCTGGGATTAAAGGCGTGCGCCACCACCGCCCGGCTCATAAAAACTTTTTTAAAAAGAAAAAAAGAAATTCAAGCTGAAAATAAGATGGGATTGAAAAATTCAAAAATAAATGATAAAACTCAAAGGAAAGCCTAGCCAGCAGAGTGCACCAAGTAGAAGAAAGAAAGGACCTGGAGGTAAAGTAGAGGAATTGAATCACTCAATCAAGACTATGAAAAAATTTTAAGACACACAAATAGTATACAGGAACTTTGCAACACCATGAAAAAACCAAATCTACAAACTATAAGGTGACGAAGAAGAGGAGAAACAGAAACAGGACCATCATCATCATCATCACAGAAGGGCAGGCAGAAAGGTTGTAAGAGACTGGGGATCAGGACAACTGATGTTAGATAGCATCTTCTAGACACAACAGGAATGTTGTACCCATGAACTCTCAACAACAAGACCTCTTACACAAGAACTACAAAGGTCATACCAACTCACATGCTAATACAGATAGGGCAAGTATCCCATAAGACCCCACCCCTAGATGAAGAGGTACAGGCAGTGTCTCAGTCACTGTTCTATTGCTATGAAAAGACACCATGACCAAGATAGCTCTTAGAAAGTGTTTAATTGGGGCCTTGCTTACAGTTTTAGGAGACTAGTCCATGATCATCATGGTGGGAAGCAGACAGGCATAGCACTTGATCAATAGCTTTCAAAATCTCAAAGCCCACTCCAGGGACAAACGTCCTCCAACAAGGTCATGCCTCCTAATCGTTCTCAAATAGTTCCACTAACCAGGGACCAAGCATTCAA
Organism: Chionomys nivalis; assembly: GCF_950005125.1. Lineage (NCBI taxonomy): Eukaryota > Metazoa > Chordata > Mammalia > Rodentia > Cricetidae > Chionomys > Chionomys nivalis. The sequence continues at coordinate 72,767,211 of NC_080112.1, read as the reverse complement.
ACATATAAGCCGATGAGGGCCATTTTCCTTTGATCCAGCACAGTCGATGGCCACTAAAAGAGAAGCGAAAATCAATTTTGTTTCGTAGAGATAAACCCCGATTCAAGGTCAGCCCTAAACACATGCAAATAAGGGCAACACTAATTGGATTCATATTGTGTGTGTGCACAGATGTGCTCGTGTGTGTGTGTGTGTGTGTGTGTGTGTATGTGTGTGGGGGTCTAAAAAAATAAATATAGAAGAAGAGGTCATGAATTCCAGATGGGATAGGTGGAGGAGTAGGGAAGTGAGGGGGACACTGGAAATGATGCAAATATAGTCCACTCATGTATAAAACCTTCGAATAAGCAAAACAGAAAACATAGAGAATGCACAATTGGAAGAAAGGAACTATGGAAAATTTAGAATGTCAAATAGACAATATAGATATCAACAAAGTAGAGATTTATCAACAATTATTTAAAGATCATGTTGGACCAGGCTGTGGTGGTATATGTCTTTAATCCTAGCACTCAAGATACAGAGGCAAATGAACTTCTGAGTTTGAGGTCAGTCTGGTATACAGAGCAAATTCCAGGACAGCCAAGGCTACATAGAGAAACCTATATCAAAGAAGAAAAAAAAAAATAATGTTGGGTAATTAACTCTTAGGACAAATATAATTTAGTGTTCATGTCTCATTTGATACATAGTAGGAGTTATTTGTATTTTTTAATTTTAAAAAATTATTTTATTTATTTTTGAGACAGGGTTTCTCTGTATATCCCTGGCTGTCCTGGAACTCACTCTACAGACCAGGTTGGCCTCAAACTCACAGAGATCGACTCGCCTCTGCCTCCCAAGTACTAGTCCTAAAGATGTGTGCCACCATCGCCTTGGTTTTTATTTGTTTGTTTGTTTGAGGCGCAGTGTCTCTGTAGTCTTGGCTGTCCTGGAACTCACTTTGTAGACCAAAATGCCTTCAGTTTACAGACATCCTCCTGCCTCTGCCGCCCAACTGCTGGAATTAATTAAAAGTGTGTTCCACCATGCCTGCTTTACATAGCAAGTTCCAGGACAGTCAAGGCTACAAATACATACATATATATATATATATATATATATATATATATATATATGTATATATATATACATATATATATAGTCAAAGGCAAAACATTAAAAATAAATTTAATTCATAAAATAAAAATTTAGAATCTAAGTGAATTTTTTACTAACACCCTAAATTTAAGTTGTACTATAAAATCTGTTAAGTACAGCCATGTTTGGCATAGATTTCTTATATTTGGAAGCTTCTTTGGTGAGGAGTGAAGTGAGCCTGGTTGACTGTGTTTTGTTAACACGAACATGGCCCTTATCAAGGACCACAGTAGCTCAGTCACATGACAGTGACAAAGCCTTCCCTGGGTGAGACTTACAGGGATGACAAATCCTTCCCCTGGTCTGAGTATCTACAAAGTATTTACCAGTGTGTGCACAGGTGAGCACAGCTCCCTTCTCTTCCAGGATGACTGTGGTCTGAGACCGGCCTTTTCCCGAGAGACCTCCTCTAGAGATCAGCTAACCCGGTCTCCTTCTTCAGCTGTGTACAGCAAACGTGTGCCCTCAGTTCCCGTGTAAAAAATAAATGTACTGAGCCTCTGGACTGCTGGCTGTGGTCTTCCTCAGAGCACACACAGGCCACCCAAATCCAGCTTTCCTGTGCTTGTGTATGTCCTTCCTTCATTCCTTCATTGCCCTGGTCACGTCAATCACTAAAGCTGTAAAAATCCTGGCATACTTTAATTGGTTATTTGAGGATTTGTATCTTTTACCTTCCTGTATTTTAAACATGTTGTAAAATTCTTACACTAAAGGTTGATAAGACAGAATTAAGAAACTAGTCTGTAACAGGCCTCTAGACCGTAGTAGATCCCCCAGACTTTAGCACAACTGACTCCATGATGGAAGTTTCATTCAGGCCATAAAACTCAGTATGTAGACAGTACCAGGTGCCAAAACTAAAACAAAGACCTAATTCATCACAATTCACAGTTCTGAGAATGTCTCTTAAATGTACTAACCCCGCTTTTTGACTTCTATAGTTCCTTTTCTGGCTGTTTTTGTTAACTGAAGTATGTCAAGACAGGATATGGTAATTTTGCTTAAAAATTCACCCTGAGAAAAGCTACATTGGCATGGCTCAATAGAAAAAAACAAAAAAGAAGGGTGGGCATGGTAAAACACAACTTTAATCCCAATACTTGGGGTCCAGAGGCAGGAGGATCTCTGTGAGTTTGAGGCCAGTCTGGTCTACAGAGCTAGTTCCAGGACAGTCAGGGCTACACAAAGAAACCCTGTCTTGAGAAACAAACAAACAAACCAAATCACACACACAAAGAGCTAATTAAATAGTAAAATTATTGTGGACTCACATTTTCCCTTCTAAAGTGACCCTGCAGGTCAATTTCAGATGTCAAAGTGTTTCATGAACACTTATGTCCTTAAATCAGGCTTGTTTATTACAGAATTCAACAAATTATTCCTGAGATGACAATTGATATTATTGCTATAAATTATTGATATTACTACTATAAAAATTGATATTATTGCTATAAATTATCTTTATGTCTTTGGTCCTTGTTCATTTATAATTGATGTATTTCCAATTCCAGACCTTAAAATGTCACATAATGCTGACAAGGGATGCCATGCCATCATGAGGACCTCCCTTGACCATTATAAGTACCTCCTTCTAGGGATAACTGCTAGATCACATCACATGAGATAACAACATATGTACCACCTTTCATTGTAAGGACTTTCCGATGGAAAACCCAGCTGACTGTCTTGAAAAGATTTCTCCAGTCAATTTCTGCTGGATGTTTTGAGTGACCAACTTGATAAGCATTTTACTATCTATCGTATTTTTGTTGTTGCTGTTGTTGTTATTATTTTTTTGTTTGGTTGGTTGGTTTTGGTTTGGTTTAGTTTGGTTTATTTTTGTTTGTTTTACTTTTTTTTTTTTGGTTGGTTGGTTGGTTGGTTGGTTTTGAGACAGAGTCTCTCTTTGTGGTTGTCCTGTAACTCACTATACATACCAGGTTGGCGAACTCACAGAGATCTGCCTACATTTGTCTTCCAAATGCTGGGATTAAAGGCATGCACCACCATGCCAGGCTTGGTATTTATTTGTTTGCTTTGGTTTGCTGTGTATGTAATAAACTCATTCTTTAAAAACCAAAAATGTATATGTGGTCTGTGTTGACATCTGTGACCCATGTTGCTACCAAAGGCCATAAGAATGTCCAGGGTCTGGGCCACCACCTGTGGCCATGTTGGTATCTGACAGTCATGCTGCTGCCAGGGCCATGCTAATCTGAGTGACCTGTGCTGCCACCTATGGCCATGAAAACATGTGGCGGCGTAAATGAATGCAGAAAGATTATAAAAATATATACAGCTTTAATAAGGAAATAGACTTACAGGACCACAGGTTCCCGCGGAGAACAGGAGAAACAGAGCAAAAAAGGGCTGCTGGGATCATGCCCGGCAGATTTATCAGTAAACATTAGCCCGAGGCGAACAGGCCCCCAATGGGTGGGGCTATATCCCTACATCTCCCCCTTTTGTCTAAATAAGATAGAACTAAACCAAATACAACTATATACAATAATAACAAATAATAAATATAACAAACAATATTGAGAACAAAAGTTTTGCTAAACATTCTATCTCAAGGAGTCTAAATAACATAAAGAGTAACTACAATTATATAATCTACAACTCTGTCAAAGATCTGAGAAGGGAATAAATATTACTTAACAATCGAGAGATATCCAAAATGTGCAACAATTGACAGAGACAACTGACTACCTGGGCAATCACCCAAAGTCTCGTTTGCAATGTTGAGTCAACCAACTTTGGCTAAGGCCTAACATAACTGGCATACTATTTTTAGAACTATCCTACCCTGTCTTGGCAGGATAAGACAATCCTGTTTCATCCACTTAGGGATATTCTGTATCTTTGTCAGAAGTTGAGGTATGGGCTTTTCTTAACCCAAAGGCCAGTTCTGCCAAGAAGACAAGCTCCCAGTGGAGTGTCTTTGGTGCTCAACGTTCTCTCAGGAGTAGAGTGGCGTTGCCAGGAGTAATTGTGTCTCGTTGGCACAGAAATTTTAGGTTAGATTAAAGGCCATTTTCTACAGCTCTTCGAAGAGGCTGAAGATCATACTATCTAGACTAAATATAATCTCTATGTAACTAAAAGACCTGATTAACTTAAAAATAAATATGACAAACATATAATTCTCAATACCTATCTAATTCGAAGACTAAAAGAATAAACAACTGTGCAATATATGAAGACAATGATCTTCAATTGTAAACAATGTCATAGTATCAGAGGTAGAAATGTACATTGTAATAGGGTAGATGTATCAATACAATATAGACAAAGTTATAAGCATACTCATACAAAAATAGAGGTAGGAACACTCACATTCAATATTCAATATATCAATATACAAGAAACAGTACCAATACAATTTTCTATAAACAGTAATTCACAAAAACCAATCATCCCATAAAACCAGTTAATCCCCCTTCTTCCTCCTCTTCTTCTTTTTTTTTTTCCATAAAAACATCACCCCATCCCCTCAACCCTAAACCAACCATTAAAAGATGTCCCTAACCCTGAGGGCAAACTCTGTTGGGAGAGGGGATGTCGTCCTCTAAGATTGCTTTTAGCTGACATGGGGGCGACGTTCTTCTTAGGGGGGTCCTGTGAAAGCAAATGATGGTAAAATTCCCAAATTAACCTTTGACCTAAGAAAATTGTAACTAGTCTCAGAGCATTTTGAGAAGGTCCGGCCAGAGTGTTGTCAAAAATGTGCACCATTTGAAATTGTCTCATGTAGTTGGTACCAAAAAATAGGTCTAATATTAGCGCTTTAAAAAAAAATTCATGACGTCATAAAAACCAGATTGAGTTGATGTCGTGGGGCCCCATCTTTATCCTGGAAACTTTAAAGATTACTGTAGGAAAATTTGTTGCTTGTTATGAGAAATTTAAACATTAACAACAAGGACATATACTGACATATAAAGAAAGACACAGATATGAGGAAAAGCAAAGAAAGTTTAAGACATATATATATATAAAAAAATTAATACTTACAGAACACGTCCCTCCATCAGTAATTAAATATTCAGGGTCCCTTAAATTCTTTGAAGATGGGTATTTTCCTGTGGAGATAAGAAGAGAACCCTGCCCCCAACCTATCTGTATTACTTACCATCAGTACGATCGCCATCCATGTGATTGAATTGTTAGCATCAGTGTTGATGTCCATGGTTTCAGTAACCACTGAAGGCTGTGCAGATGCCCAGGTTCAGTGAGCCACCCGAGTCCATGTGGGCATCTAACAGTCATGCTGCCACTAGGGCCATGCCAAACTGATTGGCCTGTGCTACCATACAGGCCCAGGCTGTGGTCTAGGGCCATGTCTGGATCTATGGCCACACTGTAGCCAGGGTCAGTATTTATATCCTTGACTCTTATTATCACCAAACACCATGCAAATACCTGTGTTGCCATCAGGTTCGTAGTGACACACAGGCCTGAGTTGCTGCTGAGGGTCATGTCTGGGTCCATGGTCCTGCTGCATCTAGGGTCTGTGTTGATGTCGATGGTCTTGTGTTACTATAGGGGATCATAGAAACCATAAGTGTTGAAATACAAGGGCCATGCTGAGCCAGCTCTGCCTTTCACTGGGCCTGGGAGATCTGGTCCTGCCCCTACCTAGACACTGCAGCAGAAGAGTTGGTCCTGTCCCTCATGAGAGAACTGGCCCCCGCACTAGAAAGAGATGATTCTACCCCTCACGGCAGGCATGGGAGAGTTGGTCCTGATGGCATGGGCATAGGTGAGCTGCCTCCAGCAGGGTATCAGAGAGGGTTTGGGGGAGGGTCCAGTGATGATGATAAGCGAGATGCCAGAGCCTTGAACCAGACCAATGACCCATTGCAATGAACATTGCGGATGGGGAGGGGAGGGCACAGTGTTTTAGTTAAGGTTTCTTTCTTTTTTTTTTTTTTTTTGGATTTTCGAGACAGGGTTTCTCTGTGGTTTTGGAGCCTGTCCTGGAACTAGCTCTTGTAGACCAGGCTGGTCTCGAACTCACAGAGATCCGCCTGCCTCTGCCTCCCAAGTGCTGGGATTAAAGGCGTGCGCCACCACCGCCCGGCTTTTTAGTTAAGGTTTCTATTACTGTGATGAAACACCATGACCAAAAAGCAATTGGGAATTTCCAGGTTTATTCAGTTACACTTCTAGTGAAGGAATTCAGGACAGGAACTCAAACAGGGCAAGATCCTGGAGGCAGCAGCTGATGCAGAGTCCTTGGAAGGGTGCTGTTTACTGGTTTGCTTCCCCTGGCTTGCTCAGCCAGCTTTCTTATAGAACGCAGAACCACCAGCCCAGGGATGGCACCACCCACCATGGGCTGGGCCCTCTCTCGTTGATCACTGATTGAGAAAATGCCTTGCAGCCAGATATTATGGAGACATTTCCTCAACAGAGGCGCCTTCATTTCTGATGACTCTAGCTTGTGTCAAGTTGACACACAAAACCAGCCAGTGCAGGCTGATTGGACAAAAGGCTCTACTTCATGCCACTAGGACACTTTTTTGGGTTTTTTGTTTTGTTTTTAATTAATTTGTGGGTGCTGCACGAGTGAGGGCTGGATATGGAGAGACTGAGAGGTGAACAAAATTGGGGTGCATGATGTGAAATTTCCAAAGAATCGATAATGAATTATGTTATAAAAAATTTTGAAAAATAAAATGTGGCAACCATAGATCATTCTCTGGACCATACAATATAACCAACAATGGTTACTAATTTTCTTATTTCTGTTTGGTTTCTTATTTTTTAGGATGTAACTAGGGCTTGTCTCAAACTCAAGATCCTTCTTCCTTGGCCTCTCAAGTGCTGGGACGAGAGACATGTAATTTGTTTTTTAAAAAACACTGTGTGAGTGCTCTTTTGGATCTTGGCTCTAAGATAACCAAAAAAAGAACAGTTGTGCCAAAAAGAGCAACATTCATGTACAGAACCACAAAAACTATGCTGGGTGTGTGCCCCATGACAAGACTATTAGCTTCATCATTTGGGAGCTGGAGAAATGGCTCAGTGGTTAAGAGCACTGACTGCTCTTCCAGGGGACTCAGGTTCAATTTCTAGCACCCACATGGCAGCTCATAACTGTCTGTAACTTCTGTCCAGGGGATCTGACACCTTCACACCAGTGCACATAAAATAAAGAAGAAGTTCATCATTCAGGATATTGTAGCTGCCCTGCATTTCTAAATCAAGTTTCTTAAGTGTTTATGTGTTTCCCAAGCTTTATGTCAAGCTGGATTAGTAAATGAGCTGTGCCATTCATAGCAAAGTGGTCAGAAATTGAAACATCCCCACTACAGTTTAGACCTCCTGCTGCTGCTCCTTACCTCTACCAAAGCCCATGTAAAAGCTTGGTTTCATGAAGACAGAAGAAAAAAATATATATGGAAAAATAAAATGGGAATTATTCTTTTCTTAAAAAGTGTGTGGTTATATGTTTGTTTACACATGTGAAAGACAGAAGTCAACTTCAGGTGTCATTCCTATGGAACTTTCTCCTTTTTTTTTTTTTTTTTAGTTTTGTTTTGAGATTAAGTCTCACTTTGTAGACCAAGCTGGCCTATAACTCATAAGGATCCACTTACCTCTGCCTCTCTAGTCCTAAATGATCAAAAACCACCCATTCCACGTCTTGGGAATGTGGGCGTTGTGTTCCCTAGACTGCTTCCCAAGAAAAAGGGAGAGTGAGTGGTCTTTGGTTAATCTGTGGATTATGGATATTTGTTATATCTAGGGGAATATAGCAATATAGGATTAAAAACAACTATTAATCTCAAACATTTTGCACTGGCATGAATTTTGGCATATTGATAAAAATTCAAAGTCAATTTTGTTACACTATATATATGTTTCTATTCTTGTTTAAAGAATTTTTGTTTATTGATACAAATTTAAGGTTATTTTGTTACTACATACTGTATATATGTTTTTACTCTTGTTTGACGTATTGTACCTATGCAGTTCATTTTAAAACATAAGGTAAAATTCGAGTTTTTGAAAGTTATTATTATGAACGATTTTTTGGTTTTGTTTTGTTTCATTTTGTTTTTAAAGACAGGGTTTCTCTGTGTAGCTTTGGATTAGAGATTGAGTTGAGGACTGGCCTCAAACTCACAGAGATCTGCTGGCCTCTGCTTCCCAAGTGCTGGGATTAAAGGTGTACACCACTACTGCCCAGCTATGAATTATTTAGGATAATCAAGGAACACAAGTCAGCAGTGAGTCATCTATAACAATCAAATTTGTAGATATGCTAGGTATGCTTTCCAGATCATATAGAGAGATATTTTGGATAGATAGATTGTATTAAAAACCTTTCAACGACCTAGAGAATATGGCATTTAAAATGTTTTAATTTAGGGCTTTTCATTACACTGAGACACACCTGCTCCCGGCAGCACCAATTTACTTCAGAGATGATAGGCATTGAAGAAACTTTTGAGGGAGTTTGCTGTCCTTGTGGCAAGGCTAGCCATTTGGGCAAGCAGCTGCTCTCGTCTGGACTGCTTAACAGTATGTTATATAACTGGGCATGCAAGACCCATGGGAAAGTGACTGCTAAATTTTGCCAAAGTGGGTGGTTCTTCAGTGTTCCTGCTTCCCAGAAGAAACTGCCAGACATTTCTGCCGGAAACAGAGAAAAGTAACTGACAAACAGGCAATATAGGCAGGACAGTCTTTCAAATTTCCTGTTTTACTGAAAAATTTGCCAGCTACTATGGGCTTTCCAAAGAGCCAAAAAGAGCAAAGAGTAAAATATCGATACAACACACCTTCGGTGACACGCTTCCTCTAACAAGGCCACACTTAATCCTCAAGTAGTGCCACTTCCTGGTGACTAAGGACTCAAATATATGAACCTATGGGGCCATTTATTATTCAAGCCACCACACCCTCTTTGCCTTGTCAAGGTAGGCCATTCTTTCAGATTCCTCACTCACAGAAGATCTCTCTGATCTTCTGGGGCAGACAACAGAAGATTGATACTGCCCTATGTCAATCAAAGAGTTAATGTGTTATAGCTGAAGAATGATGCTGCCCTTGTGTCCCCCTGGAAACTCTGCCCCCAATGAAACCATCAAGAGCTCCATGGAGAAACCTAGGATAGCTATCTAGGAAGCAGGTAAGTCTATATAATCTATATAATTTTAACTGATACACAGGCTACTTGGGCAATACTTTTTGCTCTAATTTATTCTTCTTAGATCTCTGATGATGTTGATTACTAACTGTAGCTTTGTCAGTTTAGCAGCAGCTTCCTGGTCAGTCCATCTCGTATGTGAAAATAAGGCCCTGCTTTTTCTCAAGCTACCAGGTCACCTGGAGAGAAAGACACACTCCCAGACAGATTTACCATGTTGGCAGGCTTCACATGCAAAAGGAGAATACATGATGTTAAGCTTTTGAAGGTTCAGTTAGGCAGTGGTAGTGCACACCTTTCTTTGATTCCCAGCACTCAAAAGGTGGCGCTCTGTGAGTTCAAGGCCAGCCTGGTCTACAGAGCACATTCCAGGACAGACAGGGCTGTTACACAGAGAAACCTTGCCTCAAAAAGAAGAAGACCCCATAGACTCATATTTGAATTCTTGATTACCAAGGAGCGGCTCTATTTGAGAAGGATTAGGAGGTATGGTATTATTGGAATAGGTTTGGCCTTGTTGGAGGAAGCGTGTCACTGGGGATGGGTTTTGAGGTCCACACCAGGCCCAGTCTCTCTCCCTCTGCTTGTGAATAAGAATGTAGCTCTCAGCTACCACTCTCAAGCATCATGCAAGCATCATGCATGCCTGCTGCTGGGCTCCCTGCCATGATGAGAATGAACTAAGCCTCTGAAATTGTAAACAAACCTCCAATTAAATCCTTTATTTTATAAGAGTTGTCTTGGTTGTGGTGTCTCCACAACAATAGAACAGTGACTAAGACAGCATATTCATGCATTGCCTTTTTATAATGTTGGGGGTCAAATCCAGTGCCTCATACATGTTATGCAAGTGTTCTGCTATTGAGCCATATCTCAGATCTTTCTTTGTATTTATTTATTTAAAACGAAATGTCACATTGCGCCCAAGGCTATCCTAGAATTCACTATGCAATGCAGGCTTGCATCCTCCTTCCTTGGCTTTATGTGTATTGCTGGGATTACAAGCATGAGGCACCAAACCAGATGTGTGTATATGTGTGTGTGCGCGCACCCTCATGCACATATGCATAGATGTTGGGGATTAAGAAAGGGCCATATCCACCATACACATTCTACTTCTGTGTATCATTCCTAGGACCAACACATATTTTTTAATATAAACTAGGGTCTACGCTTGTTCCACATCATGAAATACACCAATAAATAGAAAAATCTCAACCCTCACAAACGCTATATTGTAGTGGAGAGAAACAGAAAAATAAAATAGATGGGTAAAACAGGCAGGAAATATTGTTTGGGTAAATCATGTGCTCTTGGTTTAATTTCCCACACCAAACACAAAAGTACATTAGAGAAAGTGTTGCCGAGAAAGACAAAACGCTTATTCACCCAAGCTGAATGTGGTGTTTATTACTAAGGGGCGTCAGTACAAAAATGGTGATTTTCAGGCTGAGCCATACTTGTCACAGCCCAAGCAAACTCGACAGTAGGAAGAGTCTTTCCCAGAAAAGCAACATGCAGACAGCAGTGTCCAATAACCTTCAGAGGCCTTCCTTCTCTGAGGGATGTTAACGGTCAGCAAGTCCAAAACATCCAACGGTCACGGACGTGTGAAAATGAGCACAGGTGATCTGATTAAGACAGCCACTGTGTTCTGCTCAGAGAACCACATTTTAGAAGAACAATTTAGGCAGACCTTGTATCAACATAAAATTTAAAGTGAACTGGCAATATAGACCATGAAGAAAGCACATGCCTTGCATGTGTGTAGCCCTGGGTTCCAAACTCAATACGATAGCAAGAACAAACAAGCAAAAGTTGTTCGTGAGAAGTAGTGGCTCATGCTTTTAAGAAACAGATCAATAAAACCAAGTAGAAAGTGCAACATGGAAAGTCAGAAAGTCATAGCAAAGGTCCTCCTGTCTTTAAGCATGCCCCCCCCCAAGGTTCCCAGAGATGGGAAGTGGTATTTGAAAGAGAGATAGACACCTGTCTACTGTAGGACAGACCAGATCCCTAGGCCTCACCAAAAAGGCACTAAATGGAAACAGACTTGAGTAGAATGGGGTAAAGTACTTTTTATGGGTAAGTGACAGACAGGGCTGCTTTAGAAGGAAGTGAGCAACCTTCCTGTCACTGCTGACACTATCTAGGCAAAAACAGATGTGTTCCAAAACATTCTGACCCTATCTTTGGAGTATAGCCCCTGACCAATCCTATGTGGAATGGCTAGGTGATTCAGAAAGACCTGAGGGACTGGTAGCCTACCCTAGAGGCTCACAGAGGAGCAGCGGGAGCACTCATTAGTGCTCTAATCAGCGCCTTCATTGCCAGAATCTTTCTAGGCCTCTGTACTGGGTGATTGTGTGGGGCACAGTCACCCTCCTCATCTTCCAGCAAGGTTACCAGGCAGCAAAGATCTTCCCCAAGGCATCTGCATTCCATCTTCTCTCCCTCCCCCTTTCAGTGAGCTCAGGAAATTGATTTTAATCTGAAGCCTCCCGTTGCTTAGCAATGGAAGTGCCAGATCCTAGCAACCAGGAACCACAAAGGACACTGCCAAAAGTGGGGGCTATCTGGGCCCTGCTCTTGCTCAATCACTGAATGCTGCATCCTCAGTGTTTCTTCTCTCCCATGGTGAGTATTAAAAGGCTGATTGCTCAGGAAACTGAATGACCTTACCCAACACCAACCTGTCATCCCAGAGCTTCTTCAAAGCAAATTTCCCAGGACAGTGGAATACAACTAGTGATGGCTACTACAGGGTGGCTGCCACTATGAATCACTTCAACGGAAATGTACGGAACTTGGTAGTTGTGTGTTGTAGGGATTCTGTTGGCTGACTGGGTGGGAGAGGACTCCTGCTACCCTGTGTGACAGCAACTCCCACCTGGGGTAGGTGGGGGCAGGATGATCCTAGATCATTGAGGTTGGAAGGGACCAGGGAGCACACAAGATAAATCACTCCCAAAGATTTGCAACTGAGATTCTGGAATACTTTAGGCCTACTTACCTAGGCCCAAAGGAATACCCCAACATAGAATCAACCAACATTATCAGCTTCCCTGTTAGGCCAGTGGGCAGGGCCTAGGCACTGCCTCTCCCTGCTGTAACAGCAAGATTGCCAAGCCTTGAAGAAGGCCTTGCCTCAAGCTTTCTGAGATAGTTCCAGGGCAGGAGGGTAGTCACCTACGGAGAATTACTACTTGGTGAACAGCTTCCTCAGAATTAGAGGCACCAGGAGTGGCCTTTCCAGAATTGACTCTGTTGTGCTAACAGACATTTTCCCAGAGTTCCCACATCTTCAGAAAGAATCAGCAGTCGAGGGCAGCCCCAGGAGTGGAGAGGGTCCCGGCAGCAACAACAACAAAGGAGACACAGGAAGTGAACATCAGGAGACTGATAGCCACCTCTACCCCCAGGTTCAGCTCAGGCTCCTTCCTGCCTCTCAGCGCCTTTCTTGCTTCTCTCCCTCCCTTTCTCCTGAGGGAGGGACTTTGACCTCCCTCTTCCACTGCCCAGCACACCAGCCTGCCTCCATGGGCTGAGAGAGGTAGCATGGATGCCACCAGAATGAGGGGACTGAAGTGAGGGGGCAGGCTAGTGCTCTCCAGGCACGAGCTGTTGCCTGCACACCCACAGTGCTGCTAGTGCACACAGACACGCAGAGAGCTCTGGTCACCTCTGTGGAGGCTAATCGCCATACCAAGTGCCTTCTCAAGGGGGTGAGGTAAATCACACTTGGGTAAAAATCTTCCTTGAGAACTTTCTGTATTCCACATGTAAAGCTGGCTATTATGGAAAACGGCAAACCTAACACAAGAACCTTGTGATGAGCACTCCTGTACACATTACTCAGCCTTAGAGATGGTCAGCTCCCAGCCATTCATCTGAGCAGTGGATCCCTAGGAGTTCAGGATGCAGTTCAGAACTACTGCCACTCGCTTTGCTGTCATTATATGGCCTACGATGAGTGTTACCATAAAACATCATCAAATCCTGTGTCAAATGTCCGATATCCCATCAATATGGTCTACGATGAGTGTGACCCTATAGCATCATCAAATACTGTGTCAAATGTCCAATATATCATCAATATGACCTACAATGAGTGTGACCCTATAGCTTCATCAAATACTGCGTCAAATGTCCGACATCTCATCAGTATGGCCTACGATGAGTGTGACCCTATAGCATTATCAAATACTGTGTCAAATGTCCGATATCTCATCAATGTCATAAAATGCACTGCTGTGCTTTTTCCAGTGGACAGCACTAGAAGACTCTGCCTCCTCCCCCAAGGAACACCAAGAAAACATGGCACAGCCTGGAAGTGCATGCCTTTAATTCCAGCACTCTGGAGGCAGAAGCAAGTGGATCTCTGAGAGTTCGAGGCCATCCTGGCCTATGTAGTGAACTCCAGGACAGCCAGGACTATATAATAGGGAAACCATCTCTTTAAAAAAGAAAAAGAAGGGGCTGGAGAGATGGCTCAGAGGTTAAGAGCACTGACTGCTCTTCCAGAGGTCTTGAGTTCAATTCCCAGCAACCACATGGTTGCTCACAATCATCTGTAATGAGATCTGGTTCCCTCTTCTGACCTGCAAATATACATGCAAGCAGAACACTGTATATGTAATAAATAAATAAAGATTTATTGAAAAAATAAGAAGTGCCTGCCTCGCGCCCTCTGAGAGGGTCCGAGAACAGGACAGTCACCTGTGGAGAATTTCCACGGTGCACACATTTTTCCATAGGTGTCCCCTCCAGAATTCACTGAGTGACAGGAACCACTGATCCACTCCTCCTGAGGCCTGCAGAAGCTTGAATAGACTGAATGACAGGAACCATTGGTTGACAGGCTCCTCCCAAGACCTGTGGGAGCTGTGCCTTGTGCTACTTAAGGCCGTGCTTGAGCCTCAGTTCCAAGACGGCACTGAGAGTCAAAGTCGTGAAATGAAGAGCTGGATGTCCTGACAGATGCTAGATTTGGGGTAACTTATATCAACCTTGAAAGAAGCCTTTGAGAAAGGGTAGGGAAGGCCTCTATCCCAGTAACCCCTAGGCCACTCTGGGTCTTCCCTTTTATACATCAAAGATCAACACAGTCCCCTTTCCTCTGACCTCATGCCTGGTTCACCTCTCTCCTCCTAGGGGTTTGTCTTTGGGTACATGTGCCTCACTCTCCCCTGAAGCTTGTAGACTACGGGGACCTTGACTCTTAGGTAGCTGTGCCCCCAGTCCAGTGAGAACCCCAGAGGCATTAAGAAGGTGTTTCCCAAATGAGGGTCAATAGCATGTGTTCCTGAGTGAAGGGTCTCCTTGGGAGAGAGGTGGCTGCAATCACAAGCCAGCTTTGGGGAGAAAACCCAGTCTTTATGCAAGACTAACCATTAGACACTCCAGAGTGATCGACAATGGTCCCTCTTATTCCCAGAAGAGGCCAGGAGAGTCCATTGAACAGCCTGGACCTAGGTGTCTTGGAGAAAATACCTTTGGCTTCCTCTGAGGGCCACAGGAAGTCATTACTCATTCCGGAAGACACTGTCAAGTCAGCTCTCTATCCTGGGGGTGAGGGACTTTCTCAGCATGGAGGACAGGAGCCTGCTCTGGCTGAAGAGGCCCAGCAACAGGTCCTGGTCTCTGCTCTAACAGTATGCTGCTTTGGGACCGTGACTGGGCCACCTCTCCTCCCAGGGTCTGTTTCCTTATCTTTACAGTAAAGAGACCAGAGAATCTCTAGAGCCCTTATCGGAGCTTTGAGGTCTCTGCAATCTCAGACAAAGAGCCATACACCGTCCCTGGTGCATAAATGGTGCCTGGGTTTCAATCAACTTCCTGCCGGGGAGGATCTTCCTGCCTGCTTCCTACTGTCTCTGAGCCTTGTTTCCTCTGTCCAAGTCGTGTGTCTAGATAAGGCTATTGATTGTCTCCAAAATGCCTACATTGGTCACAGGCATTTTCTCCAGCACAACAGCCCCTTGCTCTTGAGCCCCATGCTTCGGGAGAAGTGGCCTCCAGGAAGCATGTAGGTGAGTCATCATGGGGCAGGCTGGCTACTTGCCATTCAACTAGAAGGTGAAGGCAGCAAGATAAGAGTTCGCAGTCATCCTCAGACACATAGCGAGTTTGTGACAGCCTGGAATATATGAGAAGCTGTCTCAAAACCAAGAATAAAAATTGTAAAACCCGCCAGGCGGTGGTGGTACACACCTTTAATCCCAGCACTCGGGAGGCAGAGGCAGGCGGATCTCTGTGAGTTTGAGACCAGCCTGGTCTACAAGAGCTAGTTCCAGGACAGGCTCCAAAACCACAGAGAAACCTTGTCTCGAAAAACAAAACAAAAAAAAAATTGTAAAACCCATCTCAGGAATATCCAGAAGCGAGAAAGGAGTCACACACACACACACTCACACACACACGGGGTGGGGGTGGGGAAGCACACAAACACACAGGCAGGAGAACAGGCTATCAGCATATGAGATACTGATACCAGGTGCCTGAGCTGGAACTCTAGCTTGACTCTGGCAGCTTCATTTATTCATCAGGGACTGAGTTGCTGGGCAGTGCACAGTGGGCAAGAGGTGGGCCTTCTCAGAGCCTGAGGCCGCCTAGGGAGGAGCCTGCAAACCCAGTTGCTCCCCAGGCTTAAGGAAGGCACCAGGCATTGGGAACCCAGAAGAGCCCATCTCAGGGCTCTGGGACAGTCCTGTGCTGTGGACACCACCCAGGATGTGACCATCTCTGGAAGAGTCAGTTCTGAATTAATTGTCAGGAAACTAGCCTTGGGGAACATTTGGTCTCCCCCATTCAGGTCAGACAAGAGAAGCCAAGGATGTGGGTGACCTTCCGAGACTGTCATGTCTGTGAGAAGTGGGCTGCCTCTGGGTCTTGGGGACAAGGCAAATATCCTGTTTGGGCCTGCACTTTTCCAGGTAGTAGGTTTGTGCTCTCTAAGGTCACTCTTGAGGTCTCTGGTCTTTGCAAGCAAAAGTAACCTCTTCTATTCTTCCCCCTCCTTTGCTTCCCTTCCCCTTCCCTGCCATCCTTTCTTCCTATCTCTCTTTCCCTCCCTTCCCATTTTCTCTCTTCTCTCAGTGTGGTTCTTCTGAATGCTAGACCAAGTCTTCTCCCAACAGTACACTCAGTCCCGGAAGCAGGTGAACTCAGTTCAGTTTTCTCTCTTTCTGTCTGTCTCTGTCTCTCTCTGTCTGTTTTTCTGGCTGTAGTGGTATGAAATGTGGGCTAATGGCACTGTGAACAGGGTAGAAGTTGAAAGAGAGCAGAAGTTGGTACGGGAGAGATGGATCAGAAGAGTACTGAGTGCTCTTGAATAGGGTCCAGGTCCTGTTCCCAATACCCACAAAGCATACAACTATCTGTAATTACAGCCCCAGGGAAACCAAAACCTTCTTCTGGCCTCTGTGGGCACCATGCATTGATGTGGTGCACAGACATATATGAATGGAAAATACTCCTACACATTTAAAAAGTAATAATAGATTAATTAGTAATGATATGACAGGAGCTCAGTCGTTCTGAAAAGACTGTTTTCTCATCCTGCTGAAGCTGAGGCTCAAATGTTTCCTTCCTCAAACCTGTGTAATTTGACTTTTATTGCCCATTACCATTAACATGCAGGTGTTCAGAGGCTGGAGCGCTGGCTCAGCAATTATAAAGCACTGGCTGCTTTTCTAGAGGACCCAGGTTCAAGTCCCAGCACGCACATGGGGGCTCACAACTACCTCTAACTCCAGTTCAAGATGGCCCAAAGACCTCTCCTGGCCTCCGTTGAAGCCTTTCTCTGGTCTCTCTAGGCAGGGAAATACAGGCATGGTGTCTGTTTTGTCCCACCCCAGGCTCTCTCCTGAGTGCATTAGGGAATGCTTGTCATGTGGATTCTGTATTCACTGAGCCCTGTGGCACACCCCCTACTCTGGATACCAATCTCTTTTGATCAGTTTAGGTAGATTCTCTCTACTCTTGATGTCTTAGTAGTTTTCCATCCAACACCCCCACACCATGCCCCCCCACAACCTTGGCCTCTTGGAAAGATCTCTTCAGCTTGATTTGTCATGAACTTCAAACTGTAAACAAGGGGATGGAAGCTGCTAATTATCACCATCTATTGTTGCCATAAAGAAAGAGTCTTCAGGCCTGGAAATGACGCAGTTCTTAAATACTCTCTTACTTGTGCCACAAGCTTCGAAACTTTGAAATAATCCCCAAGACTTAAAAAAAAAAAAAGCAAGGGGCTGGAGAGATGGCTCAGCGGTTAAGAGCATTGCCTGCTCTTCCAAAGGTTCTGAGTTCAATTCCCGGCAACCACATGGTGGCTCACAACCATCTGGATTGAGGTCTGGTGTCCTCTTCTGGCCTGCAGACACAGACAGAATATTGTATACATAATAAATAAATAAATATTAAAAAAAAAACAGAAAAGAATATTTAACTGAAACTCTGTCACACATTACAGAAAAGTTTCACTTGTTTTAGATAAGGTATTACTATTTAACCTAGATTGTCATAGAATTCAGAATTTTCCAGTCTCAGTTTCCCAAAGTGCTAAATTATAAGCATCCATTACACCAGTCAAACTAACTGCCAAAATACAGCTATATCTGAGCTACATACATAAATATGTCATTATGAAAATAGTCTTTTAAAAATATTAGAAAACAGAGCTGGGCGGTGGTGGCGCATGCCTTTAATCCCAGCACGTGGGAGGCCGAGGCAGGCAGATCTCTGTGTGTTCAAGGCCAGCCTGGTCTACAAGAGCTAGTTCCAGGACAGGAACCAAAGCTACAAAGAAACCCTATCTCGGGAAAAAAAAAAATAGAAAACAGGACACATTATGGCACGTCAATAAAAATACCGGGGGAGGGGGAGGAAACAGTGTGGTGTAATCTTAGCCCTTGAGAGGTGAAGAATCAGGAGAATCAGGAATTCATGGTCATTTTTGGCAATACAACAAGTTCCAGGCCAGGTTATAGTACATGAAATTCTGTACAAGAAGGAAAAGTGCAGAAAGAGGAAGTGGAGGAAAGAAAGGGAGGGAGAGGAGGCTTTGAGAAGGCTTGGCTGGTGAAGGATTATCATCATGGACAAGTACACACATGTAGGCAAAACATTTATACGTATCAAATAAGCCTAAAAGACAATTTAAATAAAGAACATCAGCAAAAAGATATAATGGCCTA
This sequence comes from Chionomys nivalis, assembly GCF_950005125.1. Taxonomy (NCBI): domain Eukaryota; kingdom Metazoa; phylum Chordata; class Mammalia; order Rodentia; family Cricetidae; genus Chionomys; species Chionomys nivalis. The sequence goes on along the minus strand of NC_080112.1, from coordinate 72,748,704 downwards.
CGTCTAGAATCCCAGCCCCCTATATGGAGTTCGAAAACAGAGACAGGAAAACCACTTAGAAGCTCAAGGGCTGGCCAGCCTGGAGCACACTGTGTGAGACAGAGCAAGAGAGATCCTGCTTCAGCAAGGTGGGAGAGAAGCTGACACCTGAAAACTGTCTTCTGACCTCCACATGGGCTGTCATGGCACATGGATGGACAGACACACGGGCACACACACATGAAGACTGGCAGTGCTCTATCTAGTTATTGCCAAGCTCAGTGTTTCCTTGCAGTGTGCTCCAGAAATCTGCTAAAAGAAAAACAAAAACAAACCCAGAAGAAAAAAAAATACAAACTGGAAAACTTTTAATCTGCAGGAAACTTCATTAACTGGGACCTCAGCAAAACATAACAAAAGCTGAACATAGCTTACTTTGCCTAATCAGCACAAGTCTGTTGCTTATTATTTTTGCTTTTCTTTTTCGAGACAAGGCTTCTCAATGTAGCCAGCTGGCTGTCCTGGAACTCCCAGAGATTCGCCTGCCTCTGCCTCCTGTGTGCTGGGACTGAACGCATGCGCCACTACACCCGGCGGCTACAGAATTGAATATGATCTTGGCAGCAAAGCTGCAACTGAGATGATCTTGGCTGCACTTACACAGTGGCGAGGAACAGCAGGTATACCTTTGTTTCTGGCAATCAACCTGAGATCTTTGCCATAATCCGTACTGAAGAAAAAATTATGCAATGACACTTGTCAAAGCCTGGGAAGGAATACTTTTAGATTTATGGACTTGCTAAAATGTGGTGGTGAAAGGTTGAGGATCAACTGTGAATGAAGCACATACAAGTTGGTATTCACAGACAAAAAATAGAACGAGAGTCAATAGACAGAAAACCACTAAATCGAATTTCTCAGGGTTAAGGAGGTTCTGGTTAAGGCAACCTAACAAGGGTCTAGATGAATCAGCTATAGAGCCTTTAGGAAGGAATGTGCTCAGCTAGATAGTGTTGGGGGTGGGTAGCCTTGCTAAACTGATTTAGCAGATTTTTCAAGGAAGTAAACAGGTTTAGGAGCTTGACAAGAAAGATTAGTCAAGCAAAGAATCTTTGCCAGGCCTAAAGGGTCCAGTTTAGGAAGAATTTTCCAGCTTTGGTAACTGATCACTTGATAGCTGATCTAATCCCTTCTCTCCTACTCTTGATATCTCATGAGTGACTCAAGCTTGGTCTCAGCAAGACTTGTATCTGGCTGAGGAGTGGTGGCACAAACCTTTAATCCCAGCACTCTCAGAAGGCAATGACAGGCAGATCTCTCTGAGTTCGAGGCCAGCCTGGTCTACAGAGTGAGTTCCAGGACAGCCAGAGTCGTTACCAAGAGAAACCCTGTCTTGAAAAACCAGAGGAGGGGAAGGAAGGGAAAACTCTATCTGGTCAGTTTAGCAAGACTGCAAGAAAGTATATTTGGTGGGCTTTCTCACTAATTTTCCATCCATTCAATATTACCACCCTCCTACCTCCCTTAGCTCCTTAATTGTAAATTCCTGGGTCTTTCCCATATTTGCCATTGAGCCCAGTTCCATACTGAGGTCTCTTTTGTTCTACTTCAAATTTCTCAACAAAATTTATCTCTATCATCCCAATGTTTGACTCTGTTTTGTTTTGTTTTGTTTTGTTTTTGACAAAAATCCAGACCCTTCTTTATTATTCCTGAGAATCAGGACCCACAGAAAACTTATTCCAAGAAAACAAGGAAATTTTGCACGATGGGCAGATTGAACCCAGGGCCTCGTGGGCAGATTGAACCCAGGGCCTCGTGCGTGCTCCGTTACTGAACTATGCCCCAGCCCCAAGGCAATTCTTAGTGGGTTTTAAAGACAACATGAACATTTCAAAAATGTTAGAAGATAATGACAGACCACTGGAGTGAGTCAGCTTGTATAGGACCTTGCAGCCGGAGTAGAGACTATGATTTTTATTTGTCATAAAATGTGGAGCAATTACAGAATTTCTAGAAATGAGGGAAACTATTTGATCATGTCATTAACTGAATTACTCTGGCAATGATGCCAGTCAGGAGTGGACTGATTATAGGCAAAGGTTGAAGTTAATAAGGCCACTCAGAACATGTAGCCGTAAGATTCTTGTTGGGGACTTCCTGCTGTGAGTGATACATTTGGAAACTGCCATTTCTGGCTAATTCAATCCTCTACGCGCTAATTCAATCCTCTACGCTTGTCATGGCATCTAGGTCAGCACTGGAACTTGGTTTACAGCTCCAAGAGCTGTGTTTTTCCCATCGGTCTACATTACATTTCATTGCTATTTGCCAATAAGAAGGATGAAAATGATAAATGGGGACCAGAGAAATGGTTCAGTGAATGCAGCACCAAACCTGACAATCTGAATTCAGACCACGTCAGGAAGAGAGAACTAACTCTCAAAAATTGTCCTCTGATCTCCACACAGGCACCATGATGCACCACACACACACACACACAGGCACAGATTTCTTTTTGTTTCTTTTTTGAGACAGGGTTTCACTATGTAGCCTTGGCTATTCCAGAACTCACTCTGTAAATCAGGCTGGCCTCGAACTCACAGAGATCCACCTGTCTCTGCCTCCTGAGTGCAGGAATTAAAGGAGTGTGCCACAACTGCCCAGCCAAAGATATTTCTTAAATGATGGACCAAGAGAATATTAAAGAGCTAGATCTGAGGACAATATAGAAATGATACCAAAGGGGGGGGGGTGAGATAGAAGGTAAAACTAGAAGAGGAAAAAGCCTTTTTAAATGGTGCTAATCTACTGATTAATAACATTCCTAAAGACTTATTATCTATGTATGGTATCATTAAGAGAGTAGGGGAAGGGGCTGCAGAGGTTATCTCAGCAGTTAAGAATACTTGTTCTTGGGGCTGGAGAGATAGCTCAGCGGTTAAGAGCACTGACTGCTCTTCTCAAGGACCTGGGTTCAATTCCCAGCACCCACATGGCAGCTCACAACTGTCTGAAAATCCAGTTCCAGGGGATCTGACACCTTTACACCAATGCACATAAAATAAAGTTAAATAAACCATAAAAATTAAAAAAAAAAAAGAATACTTGTTCTTGCACAAGACCCAGGTTCAATTCCCAGCACCCATATGATGGTTAACAATCATCTGTAACTCCAGTCTCAAGGGATCCATCAGAGAACCTCTTCTGACCCCCTTGGCATGCAAAACACCCATGCACATAAAATAATATTTAAAAATCTAAAAAACAAATTTTTAAAGATTTGGGAAATCATCTAATCATCTTGATGAGTACAGAAGCCCTGGTCTGGAAACCAAAGGATCTCCTAGCAGCTCGCTTTTGTAGTTCAAAGTCGGAAATCAGAAAGAGCCAAGAACCAAAGTTATACACTGTACCAGGTCTAGTAAGAAGAAAAAATCTCTCAATTGTTGTTTTAAAAGGCACAATTGGTGAATTCAAAACATTCTTTTGTATTGTATTATGAAAAATGTTTTATTTTCATGGAAGACTAGCTCAAAGAAGAGGAAGAGGTGCAGAATTTTATAGAGGTCAGCAAGCCAGGCAACCACAAGGAACATGGACAGCAAATTTTATTAAGCTATGAGGAAGCGTGCAAAGAAATGTAGGCGTGACAAAAGTCAAGGAGATTTCTATGGCATTTTTACTTTCCAGGAGTCCAAGACTTCCGCGGAGAGAAACATTGTCATGTGTTTCCTATCATCTTGAATTAGGAGAATTTTCAGAATGTATTGTTTTTGAGATACTGCTCCAGGGGAAAAACGGATATCTTTTATTCTATTAATTTAAATCCATGGCTTAGAGCACCATAATAAAAGACAAATTAAGAGCCAGGCTTGGGGCTGGAGAATTACTGGCTCCTTTTCCAGAGGATCCAGGTTCAATTTCCAGCACCCACATGGCAGTTCACAACTGTCTATAGCTCTAGTTCCATGGGATCTGAGGCCCTCACAACAAGGACATAAAATAAAATAAGATAGAATAGAATAGAATAAAAAGAGCCAGGCTTTAAGACTCAAGCCTGTTACAGCAGCAGCTAAGAAGCTGAGGCAGGAGGATTCAAGTTGAAGGCCAGCCTGGGTACATTAGTAAGCCCCTGTTTCAAAATTGAAAAAGTTACAAGGGGCTGAGATGTTGTTCAGTTAATAGAGTACTAGCCACAACTTACACACCCACAATTCACACAAAGCCCTAAAAGTGACCCCCAGAATCCTATAATCTGGGCATGTGATAGCCAGGCAAAACTACATAAGACATTGTCTCAAAAACAAACCAATCAACTGAGCAGTGGTAGCAAACACCTTTGATCCCAGCACTCGGGAGGCAGAAGGGAGCAGATCTGAGTTCAAGGCCAGCCTGGTCTACAGATTGAGTTCTAAAACAGCTAAAACTACACAGAGAAAACCTATCTCAAAAAAAAAAAAAAGAGAGAAACAAACAAACAACAAAAAAAAATTTAAGTATATAACAAACATAATTTGTGTAGGTAGATATAAAATATAATTATTCATGTAGTGGCACACCAGTATAAGTTATTCCCAATAATATATTATAACGTAAATTATAATCATAATATACAATGAACTTATATATATTATAATACTTACTTGCTACATAATACATGTACCATTGAGTAATTACATACTATGCAATGTAAAATATAGCAGTATTACAGAAATAAATATCATACACAACATATTAGATAGTATGCATTTTACATTTCTACACATAGAAAACCATACAATTTCTTACTTATATGGTTTTATATTTTTATATTCAATCATTTTTTAAAATACATGTTTTTATAGGGCTGGGAATGTAGTTCAGTTGGTAGAGTGTTTGCCTAGCATATGTGATGCTCTGGATTTTATCCCCAGCACTGCATAAACTGGGCATGGTGGCACACACCTCCAATACCATCACTTACTAGGTAATGGCAGGAGGATCAGAAGTTTAATGTTATGCTTGACTTCAGAGCAAGTTCTGTGCCAACCTGGGACACATGAAACTCTATTTCAAAAAAAAAAAAGTTTTATAGAAAGAAATGAAGCAATTACATTTTAAGAGGTAAGAGAGCTGAGGACCTGGCTCAGAAGTAAGAGCACCAGCTCTCTAAAGTTGTTCTCTTACTGGACAGTGGTGACACATGCCCTTAATTCTAGCACTCTGGAGACAGAGGCAGGGGGGTCTGTGAGTTTGAGGCCAGCCTGGTCTACAGAGTGAGTTTTAGCATAGCCAAGGCAACACAGAGAAACCCTTTCTCAAAAGCAGGGTGTCTTCTGACCTCCACTATTGTAGACCGCCTTGGCGAGTTACTCTGTCTAGGATCTGTAACCCGCCTGGCTGGTCAGTTATTCCAGGGTCACGGAGAGGTACCACCTGAAAGACATGGGCTGGTGAGAGGAAGGAGGCTAGGCAGATTTATCCAAGCCTCCGTTTATTAGAGTCATGGTTGCAGCTTATATAGCCCCTGGATGAGGAGCTTGGGGGACTGGGGCACGGGATCTTGCCGCGTGGTCCAAGTCGGTCACAAGGTCGTTGGCCAGGAGGTTACGATCAGTCAGGTCACGATTCCTTGGTCAGGAAGTCACAAGTTGACACACCTAGTTCTCTAGATAGTTAGAGTGTGAGGCGGGTTCCGCTAACAGATAGCTCTCTATTAACAGACAGTTTGGGTGTGGGATAGGCTTTGTCAATAAAACAATTCTCAATACAATTGGGAAGTGGAGCCCTCTGCAAACTTCTCAGGGCAATGATCCTTATAATAATTTGGGGGGGGGGGACATGGCTCCTGACACACTATAGCACTATAACACTATAGAACACACACACAAACCAATATAAATAACAGAGGCAAAATACTGTCCTAGGAGGTCAGGCATATGGCACACAGCTGTAATCAGGACATTGAGACTGGAATCAACACAAGTTCAAAGCCAACTAAGGCTACATAGCAACACTATGTCTCAAAAACAAACAAGGCTGGGGATGTGAGTCAGTGGTAGGGAATTTGCCTAACATGTATTAGCCCCTGAGTTTAACCCCTAGCACCGCAAAAACAAATAATAATACCAAAAAATAGTGTCATTAGGAGTTAATGGTGAGCAGTTAATTATCTGAGCCGTTAATTGTAGGTTTTATTCTTTACATTTTTTCTACTATTTCAAAACTTAATATACAGTTTCAAATTCATGGTTTATTTCTAAAAACTGTCATTAAAATTTTTTAAATTTTATCAGCGTATATCAATTTTACGTAATGATAGTTTCATTATTAATTACTTCATATGCATACACAATATATTTCAATCAAGATCATACACACACAGAAAGCCTCGAAGGTAGGAGTGGGGTGGAAGTGACAACACTGACCACCACCTCCCTTCTACCTTCATGTCTTTCTGTGCGTGTATAGGACAAACATGTAATTTCTTCAGAGCAGTATGACGCAATGTTTCTGTAAGCTTGATCTACAAAGGCATCCCAAGAAAGAAAGAAACCGCTGGGCAAAATTCACTGGAATGCGTTAGAGATACTTAAAGGCAATTACTGTACAGGGAGGAAAAAATTGTTAGCATAGAACTGGCCTCTATCTCACAAATAGCAAGGACAGGAGAGCAAGGTAGGATTCAGCAGGGAGAGAATGACTAAGGCAAAAAGACTTGGGATAAAAGGGATCCTGACTCAAATAACAGTATCTTTGCTGAAGGCAGGCCAGGGTGATAAGGTAAACAGGCTAGGGGAATCTTGCTGAACCAACCCAGAAGGCTTCATGTTATAACTACACTAAGAGGGGCAAGGATAAAGCCTACAGGAAAAATTTAATCAAAAAGAGAAATCGACAGAGGCGTCTAAGTAGAGACTTTGTCAATTGGTTCTTGAATGCTTTTTCTTGTTTTCCTTAAACAAAGGAACAAAAAGTTGTTAAGATGCCAAAGCTTTCAGTTTACTCCTTCTCTCCCAAGGAAACAAAGCAGTTTCCAGCTCAGCAGCTGTTCCCCCAAGCTGGATGCAAGTGGTTTCTTGGCACTTTTGTCATGCGGAAATGGAAAGAGAACTGAAGAAGACTATATGCTAGAGGTGTGAAAAAAATAACATGCTAATGAAGAAAGAAGTAAGCCAATCTACATAACAAACAGTGAAAAGGAGAATTAATTCAGTGGCCCAGCATTTGCCTAACACCTGTGAAGCCCTGGTTCCCATCCCCAGTATCAGAAAAGCAGTTAAATAAATAGTAAATGTATAAATCAGTAGGGTGTTTATTAGTAATAAATAAAATAAAAATTAAAAAGAAACAAGCAAACAAACAATAAAGAAAGATATGCCTACAAAGGTACAAGAAGCTTACAGAACACTAAATAGACTAAACCAAAAAAAAAGTCCCCTCGCCACATAATAATCAAAACACTAAACATACAGAATGAAGAAAGAATATTAAGAGCTGCAAAGGAAAAAGGTCAAGTAACATATAAAGGTAGACATCAGAATTACACCTGACTTTTCAATGGAAGCAATGAAAGTCAGAAGGTCCTGGACAGATGTGCTACAGACCCTAAGAGACCACAAATGTCAGCCCAGACTACTATGCTCAGCAAAACTTTCAATTACCACAAACAGAGAAAACAAGATATTCCCTGACAATCAGATTTAAACAATACCTATCCACAAACCCAGCCATACACAAAGTACTAGAATAAAAACTCCAACCTAAGGAAATCAGCTACACCACAAAAATGCAGACAATAGATGATCTCACAGCAGCAAACCCCAAAGAAGGGAAAAGCACACAGAATAACATCACCTATAACAAATCAAAAATGACAGCAACTAGCAATCACTGGTCATTAATATCACTTGATATAATTCAACTCACTTCTAAAAAGACACAGGCTAACAGATTGAATATAAAAACAGAATCCATCCTTCCTCTGCACACAAGAAATACACCTCAACCTCAAAGACAGACATCACCTCAGAGTAAAGAGTTCAGAAAAAATACACCAATCAAACAGACCTAAGAAACAAGCTGGTGTAGCTATCCTAATATCTAACAAAATAGGCTTCAAGCTAAAATCAGTCAAAAGAGACAAAGAAGGTCATTTCATATTAGTAACAAGAAAAATCCAACAAGAGGAAATCTTAATACTGAATGTCTATGCCCCAAATAAAAGGGCACCCTCATATGTAAAAGAAACACTTCTAAAGCTTAAATCATACATTAAACCCCACACCCTAATAATGGGAGACTCCAACACTCCACTCTCACTTCAGGACCGATTTACAGACAGAAACTTGACAGAGAAATAAGGGAACTAACAGGTTTTATGACTCAAATTAACTTAACAGACATCTATAGAACATTCCATTCAAACATAAAAGAATATATGTTCTTCTTAGCACCCCATGGAACTTTCTTAAAAATTGACCACATACTTGGTAACAAAGCAAACCTCAACAGATACAAAATAATTGGAATAACCCAATATATCTTATAGGATCACCATAACTTAAAGTTAGAATTTAACACCAACACGAATTTCAGAAAGTCCACAAACACATGGAAATTGAACAATGCTCACTGAACCACCAATGAATGGGTCAAGGAAAGAATAAAGAAATTAAAGACTGAACTCAAGAACAATGGCAATGGGTTTTTGATCCTACTGCACGTACTGGCTTTGTGGGAGCCTAGGCAGTTTGGATGCTCACCTTACTAGACCTGGATGGAGCTGGGTGGTCCTTGGACTTCCCACAGGGCAGGGAACCCAAATTACTCTTAGGGATGATGAGGGAGGGGGAGGGAAATGGGAGGTGGTGGCGGGGAGAAGGCAGAAATCTGTAATAAATAAAGAAAGAAAGAAAAAAGAAAAAAAAGAAATTAAACACTTTCTAAAATTCAATAAAAATTGCTGCACAATATACCCAAACTTATGGGATACAATGAAATCAATGTTAAGAGAAAAGTTCATAGTACTAAATGCCTACATAAAGAAGCTGGAAAAATTACCACACTAGTGTGTTAACAGAATAGCTGAAAGCTCTAGAACAAAAAGAAGCAAACTTACCCAGGAGGTCTAGACAGCAAGAAATAATCAAACTGAGAATTGAAATCAACAAAATAGAAACAGCAACAACAAAAAAAAATACAAAGAATCAATGAGACAAAGAGTTGGCTCTTAGAGAAAAATCGACAAAATAGACAAATCTTTATCCAAACTAAACAAAAAGCAGATAGAGCTATCCAAATGAACAAAATCAGAAATGAAAAGGTGGACAAAATAACAGGCACGGAGGAAATCCAGAGAACCGCCAGGTCATATTTTGAAAACCTGCACTCTACAAAACTGGAAAACTAAAAGGAAAAGGACAATTTTCTGGATACATATACTTAACAAAATTACATCAAGACCAGATTAGAAAATTAAATTAAATAGATCTATAAGCACAAAGGAAATAAAAACAGTCTTCAAAAGTCTCCGCCCCCCCCCCAAAAAAAACAGAGCAAGATGGTTTCAGCACAGAATTCCACAAGATTTTCAAAGAAGAGCTAATACCAATACTCCCGAAATTGTTCCACACAATACAAACAGAAGGAACATTGACAAACTCTTTTTACAAGGCTACAATTACCCTGATACCCAAACCACACAAAAACACTACTAAGAAAGAGAATTACAGACCAGTCTCTCTCATGAGCATTTATGCAAAAATTCTCAATAAAACACTGGCTAACCAAATCCAAGAACACATCAGAAAAATCATCCACTATGACCAAGTAGGTTATATCCCAGAGATGCAAGGATGGTTCAACATATGAAAATCTACCAGTGTAATCCACCATATAAATAAACTGAAAGAAAAAAACACATGATCATCTCATTAGATGCTGAAAAATTCTTTGACAAAATTCAACACCCTGTCATGATAAAAGTCTTGGAGAGAATAGGGATACAAGGAACATACCTAAACATAATAAAGGCAATATGCAGAAAGCCAACAGCCAACATCAAACTAAATGGAGAGAAATTCAAAGCAATTCCATTGAAATCAGGAACAAAACAAGGTTATCCACGCTCCCCATATCTATTCAATATAGTACTTGAAGTTCTAGCTAGAGCAATAAGACAACAAAAGGAGATCTAAAGGATACAAATCAGAAAAGAAGAAATCAAACTCTCACTATTTGCTGACAATAAGTGGCCCCAAAAATTCTACCAGGGAACTCCTACAACTCATAAATGCCTTTAGTCATGTAGCAGGATTCAAGATTAACTCAAAAAAAATCAGTAGCCCTCCTTTGTAGAGATGATAAACGGACTGAGAAAGAAATCAGAGAAACATCACCCTCCAAAACAGCCACAAATAACACAAAATATATTGGGGTAACTCTAACCAAACAAGTGAAAGACCAATAAGAACTTTAAAACTTTTAAGAAAGAAATTGAAGAAGATACCAGAAAATGGAAAGATCTCCCATGCTCTTGGGTGGGTAGAATTAACATAGTAAAAATGGCAATCTTACCAAAGTAATCCACAGATGGGCAATGCCCATCAAAATCCCAACAAAATTTTTCACAGACCTTGGATGAACCATACTCAACTTCATACGGAAAAACGAAAAATCCAAGATAGCCAAAACAATCCTATATAACAAAAGAACTTCTGAAGGCATCACAATCCCTGACTTCAAACTCTACTGTAGAGCTACAGTAATGAAAACAGCCTGGTATTGGCATAAAAACAGAGAGGAGGACCAATGGAATCGAATCAAAGACCCAGGTGTCAATCTAAACACCTATGAACATCTGATTTTTGACAAAGAAGCTAAAAATATAAAATGGGGAAAAAAAAGCATATTCAACAAATGGTGGTGGTATGACTGGATATCAACATGTAGAAGTATGCAAATAGATTCATATCTACTACCATGCACAAAACTCATATCAAAATGGATCAAAGACTTCAACATAAAACCAACCACACTGACCTTCACAGAAGTTAAAGTGGGAAGTGCACTTGAATGTATTGGCACAGGAGATCACTTCCTAAATATAGCCTCAGTAGCACAGACACTAAAAGCAACAACTAATAAATGAGACCTCTTGAGCAAAGGACATGTTCAACAAGGCAAAATGTCAACCTACAGAATGGGAAAAGATCTTCACCAACCCCACATGGGACAGAGGACAGATCTCCGAAATATACAAAGAACTCAAGAAACTTGACGTCAAAGAATAAATAATCCAATTGAAAAAAAAAATGGGGTATAGACCTAAACAGAAAACTCTCAACAGACGAATTTCAAATGGCTAGAAGACACTTAAGGAAATGTTCAACATTTTTAGCCATCCGAGAAAAGCAAATCAAAATAACTCTGGCATTCCATCTTAAACCTGTCAGAATGGCCAAGATCAAAAACACTGACGACAGCTTATCCTGGAGAGGATGTGGGGTAAGAGGAATGCTCCTACATTGCTGGTGGGAGTGCAGATTGTACACCCACTTTGAAATCAATATGGTGATTTCTCAGAAAATGACAATCTACCTCAAGACCCAGCAATGCCACTGTTGGGTATATACCCAAAGGATGTTCAATCATACCAAAAGGTCATGTGCTCAACTATGTTCATAGCAGCATTATTTGTAATAGCCAGAACCTGGAATCAACCTACATGCCCCTCAACCGAAGAATGAATAAAGAAAATGTGGTACATTTACACAATGGAGTACTATACAGGGGTCAAAAATAATGATATCTTGAAATTTTCAGGCAAATGGATGGATCTAGAAAAAGTCATATTGAGTGAGGCAACACAGACCCAGAAAGACAAATATAATATACTCACTCTTAAGTGGCTTCTAGATATAAAACAAAGAAAAAAATTAACCTATAGTCTACAACCTCAGACAACCTAGACAACCTCAGACAACCTAGACCACAAAGAGGACCCTAAGAGAGACATACATAGATCTACATAAGAAGGGGGAAAAGGCAAGATCTCCTGAGTAAATTGGGAGCATGAGGGTCATGGAAGAGGTAGAAGGGGGGGAGGCAAAAGGGATGGGAGTAGAAAAAATATATCGCTCAATAAAAACAACTAAAAACAAACAAACAAACAAAATTAATGAACAAACAAATATATAAGAAAAAAACAAATAAAGAAAGAGAGAGCAAGAAATAGAGAGAGAACGGAAGGAAGGAAAGAGGGAAGGAAGGAAGGAACGAAGGAAGGAAGGAAGGAAGGAAGGAAGGAAGGAAGGAAGGAAGGAAGGAAGGAAGGAAGGAAGGGTAAAAGGAATCTCCTTAATAGAGACATGTAGGAAAGACCACTTATTTTTCTCCTTTTCTCACTGGTGCTATGATGTTTTTAAAAAATATGTCTATTGTGGTGGGTAGTGGTGGTGCCCACCTTTAATTCCAGCACTGGGGAGGAAGAGGCATGCAGATCTCTGTGAGTTCAAGACCAGCCTGGTCTACAAGAGCTAGTGCCAGGACAGGCTCCAAAGCTACAGAGAAACCCTGTCTCGAAAAACCATGATAAAATAAAATAAATATTTCTATTGTAAGTGTATGAGTGTTTTGCCTACAAGCATAGGTGTGCACCATATATGAGACTGGTATCTGAAGCCTGAAGGGGTATCAGATCCTTTGGGACTGGAGTTACATACAGTTGTGAGCCACCATGGATGTACTGAGACTTGAACCTGGGTCCTCTGGAAGAGCAGCAGCAAGTGCGCTTAACCGCTGAGTTATCTCCCCAGAATGTTTCAGCTGGAGATGTGGCTTAATGATAGAGTGCTCGCCAGTTGGCACAGACTCTGATCCCCAGATTCTCCCTGCCTTTCTCACCCCCAAAAAAAGACAGAGCAAGAACGAATATTTCAAGTGAAAAGTTGGACCCATGGTTGCCAAGCAGTTTGTGGCTAAGATCAATTGCACACAAATAAAAAAAAAAAAATGTCCAAGGAAATTGTTCACAAAGACCTGTGCTTTTAATTTTTTCTGTAGGAAATCAAACTCAGGGCCCTGCTAGGCATGTGTGTCACTCGAACTCTATGCTGGCTAGTTTTAGTCATCTTGACACAAGCTAGAGTCAGCAAAGAGGACGCAGCCTCTATAAAATCAGGCTGTAGGCTTATAATTTATGGAGACCTATGTGTGATTTTTTGGGGGTTAAACAGTTGTGGGGCACCAGGAGGGACAAAAAACCCCAACACAACAAGCAGGCCTGGCCCTCCATGTTATACTTTGGCATTTAAAAAAGAAACTTATCCCACCAATAGCCATGCCCCATCACCTCCCCAGTTCCTGGCAAACCCCAATACAACTGTAATCCATCCTCAGGCTAATCTGTCACTGAGGGGGTGGGGGTGGGAGAGATACAGGGCATTCACTCCTAAGTCACAGGATCCATAAGAACCGGCTTGTCTGTGGCGCAGCCATTGTGTGCTGAGGAAACCAAGGGTGCTTGCTTCTCTTGAATTACTCCCTGCGCTGTGCAGTAAAATCCAAACCAAGAGTCAAAAAAAAAAAAAAAAAAAAAAGATCAGGCTGTAGGCACATAGGCATTTTCTAAATCAGTGATTAAAGATGGAAGACCCAGCCCATTTTGGGTTGTTCCATCCCTGGGCTAATGGTCCTAGGTTTTAAAAGAAATCAGGCAAAGCAGGTCAGTGTACACAGCACTCCTCCATAGCCTCTGCCTCCAGGTTCCTGCCCTGTTTGACTTCCTATCCTGAGTTTCTTCAAACTTTATAGTCCTATAAAGTGGAAGTATATATAAGTCAAATAATCCCTTTCCTCCCCAATTTGCTTTTTATTTTTGGGGGTTGTTGTTGTTTTTCCAAGACGGAGTTCCTCTGTATAACCACCCTAGAACTTACTCTGTAGACCAGACTGACCTCGAACTCACAGCAATCCCCTGCCTCTGCCTCCTGAGTGCTAGGATTAAAGGCATGCACCATCACCGCCTGCCCAATTTGCTTTTGGTCCTGGTGTTTCATCACAGCAATAGTAACCCTAACAAAGACACACCGCTAGCCCAAATTGATTTATAAATTTGAAATTCATTAGTAGGTTTTTCCATTTTTATTCATGAGCCTGTGAGTTGGATGGCTCAGTGAAAAGAACTAGCCTAGCCCTTGGAAATCCCATGGATTTGTGTCTTGCTTCAACACTGTTTGGACAGAACAGACCCGGGCCTCCCTTCGTTAGCTTCCACTGCTCCTTATCCTCTTCAGTCGCAGCCTCTGGGACCATCTTCTTGCCTCCTTCAGCTCCTAGGACCAGCCAGCACCGTCGTCTCTTTGCAGGTAGCCCCAGTGCGTCTCAGCCATCACCGCCCAGGTTCGTCAGAATTATTCCACCGAAGTGGAGGTTGCCTTGAACTGCCTGGTCAACTCGCACCTGCGGGCCTCCTACACCTACCTCTCTCTGGGCTACGATTTTGATCTGGATGACGTGGCCCTAGAGGGTGTAGGGCACTTCTTCCGCGAACTGGCCAAGGAGAAACGTGAGGGCGCTGAGCGTCTCCTCAAGCTGCGGAACGATCTCTGTGGCCGTGCACTCTTTTAAGATGTGCAGAAGCCATCTCCAGATGAGTGGGGTAAAACCCAAGAGGCCATGGAAGCTGCCCTGGCCTTGGAGAAGAACTTGAACCAGGCCCTCTTGGGTGTTCATTTCCTGGGCTCTGCTCGCACAGATCCTCATCTCTGTGAATTCCTTGAAAACCACTTCCTTGATAAGGAGGTGAAGGTCATCAAGAAGATGGATTACCACCGGACCAACCTCCGCAGGCTGGCTGGGCTCCAGGCGTCTCTGGGCGAATACCTCTTTGAGTACCTCACTCTCAAGCATGACTAGGAGGCCTCTCCTTCAAAAGGGCTCCCGCCTCTGCTCTGCACCAGCCCGCCTCAGGACCTTCACCCGAACCTCTCAAGAAGCCACTAGGCAACTTTGTAATGCCCTGGAGCCCCTCTCAATTCTTGGATCAAGTAAAAATAAAGCCCTTGAAACAGAAAAAAAAAAAAAAAGGAAGGAAGGAAGGAAGGAAGGAAGGAAGGAAGGAAGGAAGGAAGGAAAGAAGAAAGAAAGAAAGAAAGAAAGAAAGAAAGAAAGAAAGAAAGAAAGAAAGAAAGAAAGAAAGAAAGAAAGAAAGAAAAGAACTAGCCTATCAACCTGAAGTTTTTCCCTAGAACCCACAGTGGGACAAGAGAATTAACACCCCTCCCCAGCCCCCGTGCAAAAATAAATTGTCCTCTGACAACTCCTACCAATACTCAAACATGTATATCACACACATATGCAATCACACAGTAAAAAATCAGAATTTAACAATTTTTAAAGTTTAATTATCACTAGAGATGTAGTTCAGTCCGTAGAGCGCTCATCTGGCATGCAGGAAGCCCTGGGTTCAGTACCCAGTACTGCATAAAGCAGGGCATGGTGGCAACCGCCTCTAATCCCAACACATAGGAACTAGGGGCAGGAGGACCAGAAGTTCAAAGTCATCCTCAGCCACATATTAATTTCAAGGCCAGACGAGGACTCTCAAAAGAAAAAAAAAATCTTTAGAAACCAGGTATAACGGCTTTTCCATGTAATTCTAGCACTAGGGAGGGTAGAAGATTAGGCAGGTGGATTGTGATGAATGGAGGGGCTAGTCTGGACTAGAGTGAGACCTTACCTCATACTACCAAAAGAATAAAATCAAAAACAATAGTAATATTAGTAATTATTAGTTTGGGATGTACCTCTCTGTTAGAGTGCATGCCTTGTATATACGGGGCCCTGAGTTCCACACATAAAACTGTCAAGTAAAGAATTTTTCCAAGTATTGCTGGACTGTGCAGTGTTTGCATGAGGCTCTGGGTTCAACTTCCCAATACTGGAGGAAGGGAGGCGAAGTCATTTACTTTGACTAATATTCTTGGCTTATTTGTTTATTCATCTTTAGTTTTCCTTTTTTTATATAATTCCTTTTTATTTTTAATGTGCATTTGTGTCTTGCCTGCATGTATGTCTGTATGAGGTTGGCAGATCCCCTGGAACTGGAGTTACAGACAATTGTGAGCTGCCATGTGGGTGCTAGGAATTGAATCAGGGTCCCCTGGAAGAGCAGCCAGTGCTCTTTACCTCTGAGCATCTATCCTCTTCAGCATCCATCTTTGGTTTTACAAGACAGGTCTTCTCTGAATATCCCTGGTTGTCCTGAAACTTACTCTATAGACCAGGCTAGTCTCAAGCTCAAAGAATTGTTTGCCTCTGCCTCCTGAGTGTTGGGATTAAAGGTGTGTATCACCACAATGCTTGGGAAACTAATATTCTTATTTTAGAAAGTACAATATATTCTAAAAAGAGACCAAATTATGCTTAACTTTGTATTTTTTTAGATTTTGTAATTTTTGTCCATTTTGTGTGAATTTGCATATAAAGGAGTTGGGGGTACACATGCCATGACATTTGGAGTAGAACTTTCAAGAGAGTTATTTCTTTTCTTCTACCACATGGAAAGTTAGTCTTTAACCACTGGGCCATCTCACCAGCCCTTCATTTAGCGACATGGCTTTCCTTCCTTCCTTCCTTCCTTCCTTCCTTCCTTCCTTCCTTCCTTCCTTCCTTCCTTCCTTCCTTTCTTCCTTCTTTCTTTCTTTCTTTCTTGTTTGAGACAGGATTTCTCTGTCTAGGAGGTTCAGGAACTCACTCTGTAGACCAGGTTGGCCTCAAAGTCAGAGAATCCCCTGCCTCTGAGTGCTGGGATTAAAGCAGTGTGACACCACCACGCTTCCTCTCAACCCTTTTTCTTTGGCGTTTCAGGCGATAAAACATGAAACCACAACAGAAACATGTTGTTAAGTAGCCATATTGTTGTTAAGTCTCCATACCTTACAAGAAAAGGATTCAATTTCTTGTTAAAAATAAACCTTCTAGCCCGTGGGTGGCACATGCCTTTAATCCCAGCACTTGAGAGGCAGAGGTATAGGCAGGAAGATCTCTATGAGTTCAAGGCTAGCCTGGTCGACAGAGAAAATTCCAGGATAGCCAAAGCTACACAGAGAAATCCTGTCTCCAAAAACCAAAAACCAAAAATAGGGGGGCTCTTTCTGATTCTTAAACCTAATGCACCCTGAAAAACATGTTTTTCAGCTTACACTGAACTTGTGATGCCATTGTGTATGACTACCACAACTACTTTCTGTTAACCTTAGCTTTTCCCCATAAAAGCCGGTAAGGGGCTTGCTCTCTCAAATCCTGATTTAGGGTGAGAAGGCCAGTTTGTGAGACCTGGGCACACCTCTAAAATAAAACTTGCTTTAATCAGACAGTCATGAATTTGGTCTTTCGCCTCAAATATTCAGGTTTTAACAAAAACCCAGAACTTCTCACATAGTAGGCAAGTGCTCTACCCTTGAGTTACATTATCCCTAGGCCTTGATCTGATCCATTTCTTGGGGCTTCTGTTGTTGTTGGCTATTAAGATCTAACAGAGTCTGAATTCAGAAAAGGAAGAAAACATGGCCTTAATAACAATAAGACCCCCATACTGGCAAGGGCCTTGAACTCCAGCCTCTAACAGGAAGCCAAAAGTCCCAGGAGTTTCCTGGAACCAGGCTACTAAAATGGCCCATGGTTGCTGGATTCAAAAGGAAGTTTCAAGCCAGGCATAGTGGTGCATACCTTCCCAGAACTTGGAAGGCAGAGATATAAGTATCTCTGAGTTTGAAGCCATCCTGATCCATATAGTGAGTTTTAGGAGCCAGAGCTATGTAGAGAAACCCAGTCTCAAAAATGAGAAGGTGGGAGGGGGCAGGGGGGACTACAAAAGGAGATTTCATTGACAGCATTGGCTGTCTTCTTGGGAGATATGAAGGAGTCTCCAAGAACCAGTGGAAGGACCAGGTGTTGGTGGCCACCTGGGTGATCTGGTCAGATCTGTACGACAAAAAGCAATCTGAGAATCTGGGGTGACTAATTTCTACTGGCAACAAGGTGGTGTTGTTTTGGGGCCTTTTTTTGTTTGATTTTGGTTGGTTTTTGTTGTTGTTTTTTGGTTTTTTGTTTTTGGGGTTTTTTTGTTTGTTTGTTTGTTGTTTTTTTTTTTTTTTTTTTTAGTTTTCAAGACCTGGTTTTTCTGTTTAGTCCTTTTCCTGGAACTCACTTTGTCCACTAGGCTGGCCAGCACCACAATGTTCTATCTTACTTTTGTTTTCGTGTCTCTCTTGTTTGTCTTTGGGCCAGGGTTTCACTCTGAAGACCAAGCTGGCCTCAATTTTGTGGTAATCCCCCTGCATCAGCTCTCCCTCCTCAGTACTAGAATTACCAGTAAGCACCACCATGCCTGGCACATCTAACTTAGAAATGTGTCATAATTTAAATAATTTCCTACTGACTGACAATAAACACTTCTCATTTATCACTGTAATGAGTAATACAGGAATGAACACGATTTTAATTATGTTTTGAGTACTTGGACATGAATATTTCCTTAGCATAAATTTCTAACACATAACTACTGTTTCAAAAGATAAGCACCTTTTAAATACCTTTCATCTATAATGCCAATTTGCCTTCTAGAAATGTCATATGCGTGTCTGCTTGCAATGGTAATCTATGGGTGTTCACGTTTATCTTTTCCTTAGAGAACATTAAATGTATCATTCTTTTTTATCTTTGACAGTTTGATACTTAAAAAAATAGTATCTTAGGGCTATGGATATAACTCAGCGGAAGAGCACTTGTTTTGTATGTTCAAAGTCCTAGATTTAATCTCCAGTAACAAAAAAAGGTGTGTGTATATTTTCCAAGCTAGTAGATGGCAGATTGTGGTATCTCTAGTTCCTTAGGCCATCTCCTGAGTCAGCTAAAAGCCACAGTGACCCAACAATATCTCAGAGTAATTACTGGGCAGGAATATGGTTGTTGCACACTTGTAGGACATCAACATCTCTGGAAACCTTTACAGAAACAAGTTAAAGTACCTGCCCCTTTCTTCCAATGCAGGGGAACAAACACCAACTCTCAGCCATGTCTTTTAGTGCACTGTGCCAGGTGTGCACAACATCAAGCAAAGCCAGGCTGCCCTGTACTGTCTCAAGGTGTCTGATGGAACCCTTTCTCACCATGACAAGGAAAAGCTGACCATGGTCCCTGCCACCCTTTGTAACAGGTCCTCAGAATTTAGTACAACTGATTCCATGATGGAAGTACCATTCAGGCCTTAAAATTCAGCACAGAGACAGCACCACCTGCCAAAACAAAAAGAAAGACCTAATCTGCCAAAGACCACAGTTCTAAGAACATCTCGAAATGTACTAACCTTGCCTTTTGGCTTCTGTAGTTCCTCTTCTGACTGACTGTTCTTGTTAACTGAAGTATGTCAACCCAGGATATGATTTTTGGGCTTAAAAGCTCACCCTGAGGCTGGGTGGTGATGGTGTATACCTTTAATCCCAGCACTTGGGAGGCAGAGACAGGCAGATCTCTGTGAGCTCGAGGCCAGCCTGGTCTACAAAGTGAGTTTCAGGACAGACAAGCCAGGGCTACACAGAGAATCCCTGAAAAAAAAAAAAAAAAAAACAAAAAACAAAAAAAAAAAAAAAAAAAAAAAACTCACCCCGAGAAAAGCTCAGGGCTAAACTGGGATCCTGAAATCAGTGTAGTCTTTGGCTGACTAATAAAGAGTTTCTGTATGCTTAAGCTCACATCAGAGCAGTCTCCTCTGGTGGACTCTCCACAATACCTCAAGGTTCTACGCTGAAGCCTACTGGAAACTCTGCTTACCTGGACTGTCTGTCACTTCACAAGGTCACCTGAATAAAACAGGTGGTGAGGGCCACCCTGGAAGGGAATTGGCAGCAGGCCAAGGTCTACTACTAGAAGCAGCAGCTGGCAAGACTACAGAAACGGGCAGAAAAGAATGTGAAGAAGACAGAACCGCTGCTGCTGTGAACCCAATAAAGACTGTGTTTAAAAAAAGAAAGAAGGACCTTTTTATGCAGTATGGTAGCAGGGTGCTTCTTCTGAGACAAGGTCTCACTGTGCATTCTTGGCTAACTTGAACTCATGATATGGCCCAGGCTGGCCTCAAACTTATCCTCCTGCCTCAGTTCCCAATCACTTTCGCACACACCCATGTGCAGTGCACACACACACACACACACAGACACACACGTGCAGTGCACTCACACACACATACACATGTGCAGTGCACTCAAACACACACACACACCCATGTGCAGTACACTCAAACACACACACACACCCATGTGCAGTGCACTCAAACACACACACACACACCCATGTGCAGTGCACTCAAACATACACACACACACACCCATGTGCAGTGCACTCAAACACACACACACACACACGCACCCATGTGCAGTGCACTCAAACACACGCACACAACTGCTGAGATTGTAGGCTTGAGCCACCATCCCCAGCTAATGAATATCTTTTCAAAGTTATGTAGCTTCCTTTCTTTTCATTTTCTCAATTTTTTTTAAAACCTACGCTTTAATTCAATCTGTCCCTTTATCCTTTAATGAATTGTTACATAAGTTGGGACAACTTGATGGCAAGGGGCAGAACCTCCACACATTCAAGAATATTAATTAATAAGATTTTAAAATAAAATAAGTGTATTAAATCAGGTAAAACAAGAATAACGACCCATAGGCCGGGCGATGGTGGCGCACGCCTTTAATCCCAGCACTCGGGAGGCAGAGGCAGGCGGATCTCTGTGAGTTCGAGACCAGCCTGGTCTACAGAGCTAGTTCCAGGACAGGCTCCAAAGCCACAGAGAAACCCTGTCTCGAAAAACCAAAAAAAAAAAAAAAAAAAAAAAAAAAAGAATAACGACCCAAGAGACAGCTGGAATTAAGAAGTGAATACAGTAGGGATCCTATGCAGGCCTTATCTCTGCTTACCTCAGTTTATCAGTCTCACATCCATCAAACAATGGAAGAATTCCTTGTTCTCTAATGGCTGACAGTTCCAAAGTTTTGTTGAGACTGGTTAGAAACCTAGGTTAGATAAAAAGTTAGTGACCAGTTTAAAATGTCCTTTGTCGGTTAAGGAATCCTTGTGTGGGATTAGGCAAGCAGGGTGAAGCCATGCTGTTTTGAAGACCAAGGTAGAACCTCAAATTTGTGACCAGCCTGGGCAATTTAGGGAGACATCATCTAAAAATAAAAAAACAAATTAAGGGGACCTGTGAGCGTAGCTCAGTGATAAATCACTTGTTTAGCATGTAGGAGCCATGGACTGGATACAAACCTCAGCACTCCCCAGTTGCATCAACACTTATTTATTTTAATCAATTTCCTTATTGTCCTTGAAACCGAAGCTAGGTTCTGATTCTCAACATGCTCTCCCACTGAGCTACACCCTCAGTTCTGTTTTGTGACTATGTTTCACTATTTGGTTGCCTCTTTGAGACCCGGCCCTGCTGTATAGCTCAGTCTAACCTCTGACCCTGAAACACAAGTGCTGCAATTACAGGTGTGCTCCACTAGGCCCAGCCATTCATTTTAGATTTACAAAACAGTTGAGAGACGGAATAGGAAGTTTTACCATCCACTTTTTTGCTCTTTCTATTATTATTATCTAGTTCTACTGCTGTGGTACACTTGTCTCAACTAATGAACCAATATTTATGTATTTATGTATTAAAGTTCCTAGTTCATCTACATTGTCTTGGTTTTTATCTATTGTCCTTTTTCTTTTCTCTCTTTCTTTCTTTCTTTCTTTCTTTCTTTCTTTCTTTCTTTTTTTCTTTCTTTCTTTTGTGAGACAGGGTCTCTCTGTGTAGCCCTGGCTGTCCTGGATCCTGGAACTCACTCTGTAGGCTGGCCTCCTCAAACTAACAGAGATCCACCTACCTCTGCCTCCAGAGTGCTGGGATTAAAGTCAAGAGCCACCAGGCCAGATCTTTTCTGCCCTTAGGAACCTAGGCAATATATGGTTTCATTTATTTATTTGTTTGCTTATATAGCTTGGTTTTGGAACTAGGTTCTCACTCTTCGACCCAGGGAAGACCTGGAAAACCCAGTCTGGCCTCCAACTCCCAGCAATACTCCTGTATCAGCCTGTATCAAGTGCTGAATTGATGGACATGAACGACCATACACAACTATTACAATACATTTAGTTGCCATGCCTTTTTAGGCTGCTCTTGGCTGTGACAGTTTGGAGGCTTCTCTTGTTTTGGAGGGCCTTGACAGTTTGGAAGTGTTCTGGTCAGGTAATACTATGACAGTGGTTCTCAGCCTTCCTAATGCTATAGCCCTTTAACAGTTCCTCATGTTGTGTGACCCCCCACACCATAAAATTGTTTCACTTTATAACTGTAATTCTGCTACTGTTATGAATCATAATGTAAATATTTTTGGAGATAGAGGTTTGTCAAAGGAGTTACAGCCCACAGAGAGAAAACCAGTGCTCTAGCATGTCTGTTAGAATTGGTGCTTTTCTCAGGATTAGACTGGGGTTTTAGTTTGGGTGGGGGAGATAACCAGAGGGAAATTCACAGCATCTCATAAATGCATCCAATCGGCCTTCTGCATTCTTAGTTTCTATTTCTAGAGACTCAACTAAATTGAAAACACTTGAAGAAAAATTGCATTTGGATTGATCACGGACACTTTTTTAAAAATTTGTAACTGTCCCTAAATAATATGGTGAAACAATTATTTACACATAATTTATATTGTGCTAGTTATTAGAAATGACCTATAAATGATTGAAATATATGGAAGGAAGCTGGGCACAGTAGCATATACCTGTGATCCCAGCGATTAGAAGATGGAAGCAAGAGAATCAGGAGTTTAAGGCCAGGCTCAGCTATGTTTCCAGTTCCAGGCCATCTTGGGGTACATGAGACTCTCAGCAAAGAGAACGAAACAAAACAAAAACCAAATACATACAAAATGCAGACTGATTTCTTCTTCGAACTCCCCAGAAATGGTCCAATTGAACTGTAAATGTAAGTGATGGAAAGAGCAGAAGGAGAACTTACCTAGCCTGTGTGAGGTCCTGGGTTTAATCATTCACAGAACTAAACATAAAGATGAGACAGAGGAAGAAGCGTTGCTTCTGAGTTGCAGGCCAGCCTAGGTTACATGGGTTTTCCAGATGACTGTGTGACACAAAGTTAGATGAAGTTATTTAGAAATAAATAAGTAAGCAAATAGATAAATAACAAATAAATAAATACCGATCGATCTCATTTCACGTTTTAAAAGGACATAAGAAATATTTGGCAAGAATTTAAAATTTTCTAGTCTTTTGAGTATATCTCTTTGAATATAAATCTTTATAATAATTTGAATTCAATGGATTCAGCTACTCCTGATGGTTAGGAATTGGAAATCATTTCATGTTTACGCAACAAGGACTCATGTTCCACTCAACACACGTCTTGATATGCCATGGGTATTAAGCCAAAAAAAAAAATTCACCTCTGCCACTTAGATTGTTCGGAAAATCTTGGAAAGAAATTAACAAAAGAATGAGAGGGACTGAAATTTGAAATAGCTTGCCCTGGCTGCGCTGGTGGCACTGTCCTAGGACAAAGGCTGGCTTCAGGGTTTCTAACAAGTCAGATCCAATCACTTGTGCAAAGAAAACAAACCAAAATAATGCTGAAAAGGCAGGGCAGGATTTTAATTAAAATAGCCATTTTGGCAAGACAGAAATTAAATAAACATGGAGTCCTTTGTGGTTTGGTCACATTGTGGCCTGGCTGTTCACTACATTAGTTCTGGTTCTGCCAGGGAGCCATGGAGAAAGAAGTCCTTGTCTCCTTAACACTTGAGGGACAATATAATTTCCATGGAATGATTGCTTCGGCTTAGGGAGTGATTTTATCATAGGGTGATCTGTGCTTTTCCTGGAATCCAAGGCAATTGCAGGTTTAGGACAATGACTGGAAACTTTCAGGGCATGCCTTTTGGAGAATCTGATAGTATGGTATCTCAGCTATTACCTTTGTGCCTTGAAAGGAAATGAGTAGGTTAGGTATTTACCACTTTTTAAACAGGCTTTGAATGATTGACTGCCTGTGTGCTTCCTTAAGCCAGAGACTGACCAAAATGAAAGCAAGCAGATTGGGAGGCGAGGGTGGGGGTGGGGGTGGGGGTGGGGTGGAGGGAGGGGAGGCAGAGATATCCAGGTGAGGAATTTAGTGCTTTTTTGCACAAGGTGTTTTTAATTATTTGTTCTACTAGAACTAAAGCTTATGAATAAACGTTTAGAAAATGTACACATGCTGAGTGGTTTTCTTCTAAATCTAGATGACCTAGAATCATACTGAAAGTATAAACCAGCCCCAGAGTTTTGAATTAGGGACCAGAAAACAAAGGAGGGAAAGGGCTTGGTTTCCTTCATTGACATTTCTTATCAAATATTATCAAAATATGGCACTTGACAAGGCCTTCTAAAACCCAAGCCTGGCCTCTGTTGGTAAAGTGAAACTTTGGGGCCCCAGAAAGGAATGGCCTCCACCCAACTCCAGGTATAATCTTCAGTGACATATGTGCAAAGCTTCCATGCTCATTCAGAATGCTAGGCCAGGCCCTGAAGGGGAGCGGGGACACTCGCAACTGCATGTCATTATTGCTATTACAGTTTTAACTGCAGCCATTGCCTTCCTTAGCAAGAATTATAAACAACCTAAGGAATCGAGCACTTTGGACCTCGTGATAGCCTAAGTAGGGGTCTTAGGAGACCTCTGTGCAGCCACCTCCTAAACCAGGAGCCTTTGGAGCTCAGGCAGCTCTTGTGTGAACCAGGGCCCATCCACATTCCACGACTGGTCGATCAGTTGCTGTCCCTCCCTCTTCCTGGCTTGGGAACAGGCCTGTGCCCACAGTATGGGAGTGAAAGAGAGCAACTAAGACTGGCAGGTCTTCTCCCAAAAGCCCTCAGAGGTGGTCAAATTAATGTTCAAATTTGGGTCGGGAAAACAGATGAAGGAAACCCCAAAGGAGACATGAGTGTAGTTCCACCTTATCTATCTCCTACTGTTCTGTGGCTTCCTCCCAGCCTCAGGAAGGCTTGGTCTAAGTCCCTAGTGTCCAATGGGGCTCCAGTAGCACCTAGACCCAAGACAAGAATGGGGAGTCAAAGAAGCCCACCTCCAGGTTTTTACAGACCAGAGTAGGAGCTGGAAATTCCCTGTGCGGCCTGCAGTCCACAATCCACCGGCTTTGTGTTCTCCCGGACAAGACAGACAGTAGGACCTGCTTATCTCCACACCACTGCTTTCTTTCCCCAAACCACCAAATTTTTCTGTGTGCAGGTACATACTTGTCACAGGAAGACGTCTCTAGAGTGGGACAGTAGACCCTTGCCTGCTATACACACATTGGGAGAGTGGCAGCAATAAAAAATAAAGGGCCCCTTAGGAGACTGTCTCATCTGTATCCCCAGAATTCACATGTCAGAGCCAACACTTGGCCCTGTGCCTGGCCAGTGTGTGTGTGTGTGTGTGTGTGTGTGTGTGTGCTCTCTTTCTCCAGTGGCTGCTTTCCTGAACCTCCTAAGCACACAAATTCAGTTTAGAAGTTTAGAATGGACACAAGAATTCCAGGGAGAGGGAGCAACTGATCAACAAGAATGGAGCTGGGCCCCTTGTCCCCAAGGGGGTGGCCAGGGCTCTACAGCAGGAAGTCCATGGATAAAGGCTTAGGGAGAGTTACCCAGGCAAGTGCCCTGGTTACTTAAGAAACAATCCCCAGACTTCAAAGCGAGCTCTCCAGCCTTCTTGGCGCTGGTCCCTCCATCACCTGCTTTTTTGAGGCTCTGCTTCCCTACTGGAGTCCACACCTGCAAACTGGTCTAAGCTCAGAGCAGCAGCTGCATATCCTGTTTCTTCCCTGCACTGGGCTCAAGCTAATTCACTGTTTTGTTTATTGGTTGAGCAGGAGTTGGGGGTGATGTCTGTCACATAGCCCAGAACCAGATGACAAACCATCCTCCTGCCTCAAGTGCTAATGATTACAAGAGTTGATGTCACCCAGGCAGTTAATTCACTTTTGCTTTAGAAATTAATGCTGATGTCTTGAGTCTTTTTCTAGTCTCATTGTTATAGCCTGCCCCCTGCCCCATGCCACCCCCAGTTTTGGATGGATTCAAGAAGTGTTGACGGGGAAAACTGGTTTCATTTTTTTTAAATTGTTAGTTGTTTTGTGTTTAACTTTTTAAATCTGCAGTTGCTTAACACAATGACTTGTACTGTAAAAATAGAAGGTCCTTAAAACTCTGCAAGTACGTTCTAACTTGTGTGAGGCCCTGGGTTTCATACCCAACACCATCGAAAATCGAGGCCTTCGAATTAATCACAAATAGAATAGCGTGTATGTCTATGAAGACAAACCCCCAGCCTCTGTTTTCATCCATTACTATGATGATAATATACAATGTGTACAAGCTACTTTATGTAAACATGTAAAGAAGATAGGAAGAGTGTGACCAGATGGTTCTGCAGGTAAAGATGCTTGCCACCAAGATTGATGACCTGAGTTTGATCCCCAGGACAGACAGGCAAGGTAAGTAGAAGAACCAACACCTACAAGATTTTCTGCCTTCCACAGGAGAGTTGTGGCATTCATTCTCTCTCTCTCTCTTTCTCTCTCTCTCTCTCTCTTTCTCTCTCTCTCTCTCTCTCTCTCTCTCTCCAAACAATAAATGTATAATACTCATCAATGGTTGTGGTATACATAAACTCAAGGCAACTGTAGTTGCCTGCACAAGACCAAGCCAATCAAAATTCCATCATGGGAAGAGTGACTGTTGAGAACCCATCCGTAGGGAAATAGCTGTTGACAGTTGATTAGTTGATTAACTGTTGAGGATGGAGAGTCATTTTTCTTTGGGCTTGGGGCTGTTGGTAGGTTGCCCGAGCCCTAGTGAATGGTCCTACATCCATTCATGTATGATTGGCATTTATCAAATACAGATGGTTTTTAATAATAAAAATATAAAGAAGACATAAATTTGGAGGGAGACTGGTTAGAGGGTCCTGGGGGATGGACATGATCAGAATACATTGTATCCATGTATGAAGATTTAAAACAATAAAACATTGCTTAATAGGTAAAAAACTGTTTTAAATTTTGCCTGAGACTCTTGTGAGTCGTAGGGATAGGGATTGCTAAAGGATCCTGTGAATTTGTCTGTAAGAGTACAGCACTCCACATTTGCATCTTCATGCTTCTCCAGAGGAATGTGTGTTTGTAGTTTCTCATCTTTACCTTCTTCCCGGAGAGACTAAAAATAAGTATTTTATGAGAAATGGCCTACTTTTTTTGTTTGTTTGTTTCATTGTTTACGGTAGGGTCTCATGTAGCCCAGACTGACCTACAGCTCACTATGTAGCCCAGTTTGGCTTTAAATTCCTAGTCTTGATTCTGCCTCCAAAGCATGGAGATTACAGGCCTGCACCACAATACCCTCCTTCCCCCAGTACTCGGGATTAAACCCAGGGCCTCAAGAATGCTAAGCAAGCTCTCTACCCTCCATGGAGCTACATCCTAGGCTCTCCACTTTGTAAATGTTGGCATCTAATTCACAAACACTGCAAAACAATGTGCAGGTGAAGAACCTTGTTTGGGAAGCTGCTTCTCTGTTTTCTGGCATAGGAATACTAATGAGTCAAAATAAGGTGTGCTTCCTCTGAGTAGAAGAAATTACCTAAGTGAAGAAATAAAGACTCAAATATTGAATATACCTTAATAAAAGGCAAGATCTGTTTTTCCTGTTCAACTTTGAGACTCTCCATTCCTCAACAGTTAATCAACTAATCAACTGTCAACAGCTATTTCCCTATGGATGGGTTCTCAACAGCCACTCTTCCCATGATGGGATTTTGATTGGCTTGGTCTTGTGCAGGCAACCACAGCTGCTTTGATTTTATGTATACCACAGCCATTGATGAGTATTTATTTCTTTGTTTGTTTAGAGAGAGACAGACAGAGACAGGTAGAGAGAGAGAGGAAATTCCAAATTATTTGAAGGGATGCAAATGCAGAATTCAGGGCTGGGCAGAAAGTTCAGTGATAATATCCTGTATGTCTAGACCCTGGGTGTGATTCCCGTACTTGGGAGAAAGATGAGAGAAACAGAATAGTGTTTCCATCTTTTTAGATACAGTCATTTCAAGTGAGACATCTAAAGGTGTTTGCATCAGTGTGATGTAGGAGTTTCATGTGTTTTGGGAGAATGGACTGAGATTGTCTTATTTAGGGGCAGGACTACGCCACTGTGCCTAAATTTATCTTAATGAGACAACGTAGAGTGACAAAAATCAAGTCTAGAAGCCAAGAGAGCCACAGAAGTGGAATGATACTCAGTTGAGACGAAAGGGTCCTTCAGTTGAAAGTGATCATGTTTGTCTCTGTGAGGTTCACAAAAGATAAAATTGTGGTTTCCACTGTAAAAATGAGTTGCATTTTCCTGAGAACTTCTGCTTATGAAACAAAAAGCCACAAAAGCTCACTAATCTTTCTATTACAAACACAGTCTTAGCTAAGGTTTGACATAAAATATTGCCTTTATTCTTTTCTGATCAGTTCCCATTGCAACTTTCACTTTGTCTTGTCACAGTTAATTCTCCATTCTGGGTCATGTTGTTGTTGTTGCTGCTGTTGTTTGTTTTGTAGCTCTGGGGGTGGAATCCGGTACCTTGCACAAACAGGCTAGGCAAAACTCTACCACTGAGCTACACTCCCAGTCCCAAATTCTACTTTTTCAGGTCTGTGAAAGTATGTTTTTCAGGAGCTCCTAATTGTAAGTAGTATTTGATTTCTGAACTATATTTTTGGAAGCACAGAGACAATTTTATCAGAGGGGAAACAAACAACAAAAGCCAACCAAAAACCTCAGGGCAGGCAAGCTGGCAAACCTCAGTGGGCACCTGGTGAATGGAGGAGAGAAAAGGGGTGACTTGGGGAACCGTGCTGCTAAAGCTGTCTATGGAGATTGATCAGACAAGAGGACAAACAGCCACAAGATGGAGGATGGGGCATGAAGGCACTATAAGACGGTGTTAAGAAAAGCATGTGTTAAAAAGAGAAGTAAAGGAAAAGTTACACTTAAAGTGGGTAGGCTGGTGTGACCCTGCCTGGCTGTGATTCATTAGACTGCCTTCAGAAGAATAGTTCTGATATTACAGAGGCTTCAAACTATACTTCCTCTTAATGATTATATTTTCATTTATATGCAAAGATATGTAAATCCAAACTGCGTTATCAATTTCTGCAAGTCCATAATATGCTGTTAAAGGTTTTTGCTAAGGAACTGGACAGATGACTTGGCAGTTAAAACCACTGTCGAAGGAGTCCCTATCACCCTTGTTGGGCACTTCAAAGCCACCTATATTGGCGCTCCAGGGGCTCTGAGGGCACCGGCACTCTTGTGGGCCACATCCATCTGCATAATTCAAATTTTAAGAAATATCAAAAAAAGAAAAGAGCTGGAGATGAATCGGTGGTTAGGAATACTGGCTGCTTTTCTTTTCTTTTTTTTTTAAAAAATATTTATTTATTTATTTTGTTACATATACAATAGTCTATCTGTGTGTATGCCTGCAGGCCAGAAGAGGGTACCAGACCTTATTACAGATGGTTGTGAGCCACCATGTGGTTGCTGGGAATTGAACTCAGGACCTTTGGAAGAGCAGGCAATGCTCTTAACCACTGAGCCATCTCTCCAGCCCTACTTGCTGCTTTTCTAGAGGACCCAGATTCGATTCTCAGCACCCACATCAATGGCAGCTCACAGTCTGAAACTCTAATCCTAGGGGATCAGATGTCCTTTTCTGGCTTCCATGGATACTTTATGCATGTGGTACAACTATACACACAGGTAAAACACCCGTTACGTATAGAATAAATAAATGCATTAAAACTATATTAAATAAATAAATAAAATGTTTCTTTTGCTTTTATCTTTTTCAAAATGTCCCATACATATTATACGTATTTTCTGGGTTATATCTGTATATACACTGCTATACACTACATGAAAGGTAAAAGGTGTCTTTTTTTTTGGAGACAGGGTTTCTCTGAGCAACAACTTTGGCTGTCCTAGACCTCGCTTTGTAGAACAGGCTGGCCTCAATCTCACTGAGACTCACCTGCCTCTTCCTCCCAAGTGTTGGAATTAAAGGCGTGAGCCACCACTACCTGGCAAGGGGTGTCTTTTTACAATTTCTAGTTCCTCCTGGGCTTGGTGGCATATACCTTCAAACATAGAACTTAGGAGGCAGAGGCCGGCTTGGTCTACATAGCAAGTTCCAAGATAGGCAGGGCTACATAAAAAGACTCTGTCTCAAAAAAATTAAAAGGAAAAACTAAAATGTTTAGTTCTTATTATTAGCATTGTGCGTGTCTTTCAGTCTGTCTGTCTGTCTGTCTTTCTGTCTGTCTGTCTTTCTGTCTGTCTGTCTGTCTGTCTGTGTATGCCTGTGTGCCTTGTGTGTCTAAAGAAGACAGCTTTGTGGAACTGGCTCTCTACTTTCTTTTTTATGCATGTATCAGGTGTTGCACCATCAAGTGGCAAGCACCTTTACCTGCTGAGCCAGTTCACTGGCCCAAGATGTCTTTGAATATTAATTAAAAGCTAACAAGATCAAAGCTGGGTGGGGTGGCTCACATCAATAATCTCAGCACTTGCAAAGCTAAGGAAGAACAAGTGTATGTTTGGGGGCCACACCTGGGATACTTAAGCTCTTGACTAAAAACACCAAAAAACAAAAACAAACAAACAAAAAAACCCTTTAGAATAAAAGCAAACGACCAAAAAGCTGACAAAGAGAAATTGTTGAAAGCTATCAATATAATAAAATTAAATTTAAAAACTTGTCAAAGTCATAGATATTTTCAAGAAGTTTTATTTGCACTAAAGAACAAATTCTGAGGGAATGGTAGTCTTCAAGCTGTTCTGGCCCCCCACCTCCAAATGAGTACAGTTTCTCTTCTCGTCTTTTTAGTTGGTTTTCTCTTGCTTCATGGCAGTTTACCTTCATCTGACACACAGACATGTTATTTGTTCGTAAATTCCAAGGCGATGTTCCAAACTTGTTCTGATTTTTTTTCACTGTCAATTCCTAATTAAGTGTGTCAAAACGAAACATACTCAGAGTCCACCAGCTGTCTCCCACTCAAAATGACTGTGCCCTATCTGAATTTCCTCGTGACAACCAAACAGCATATTGATGATAATATTTTTAACGGGTTCCCCCACCCCATGTCTTTTCCTGATTTAAGATGGTAATTATAGTGGCTTAGGAGTAGCTTCCATCTATCACCCTTCTGCTTATTAAGGAAATTTTAGAAACAACATAACTAAGTAGTAAAGAAGAGGGGCCTAGGGGAGAATACTAAGCGGTAGCCTCAATGGGGCATTCCCGGGCTAAATGTCCAGGCTCGCCACAGCGGTAGCAGTTGACTTCGTTTGCCTTGCTGCAGTTCACCGCCATGTGGCCATTCTCACCACATCTGTAGCACTTGATTTGGGTACAGTCTTTTTGGATGTGCCCAAGTTCGCCGCAATTGTAGCATTTTTGCTCTTCCTGCCGGTCGCACTCACGAGCCAGATGACCAGGTCGGCTGCAGATGTAACAGCACTGCTCCCTCTCTCGTTTCGGCTGGGTACAGTCTTTAGCGATGTGACCTCTTTTCCCGCAGTTATAGCAGGTGTCCTGGAGAAGATCGCAGTCCTTGGCGTAATGACCAGTTTCGCCACAGCGATAGCAGATGTCGGACTGGCTGGTGGAGCTACACTGAGGACCTTTGCCACGACTTCTTGGTGTTCGCCCTCGAGTTCCACCTTTAGGACAATCCCGGGCCCAGTGGCCAGGGCGTCCACACTTGAAGCAGCTTTTACTGCTCATGGCTACGGTGAGATCTTCCGGTGAGCAGGCCCTCACACCGCCACCACGGAGTCCCGAGGCTACCCCCCTAGATGGCTTAGATGAAAATGGCAGGTTTTCCTAGTTGCCTTCTATGACGTTGCATGAGCTTTGCACACGACTTCAATGGCCTGGCGTCAGAGGCATTTTGGTGTCTGTGCATGCGTGCATGTGCGTGCGTGCGTGTGTGTGTGTGTGTGTGTGTGTGTGTTTGTGTGTTTGTGTGCGTGCGCGCATGTGTGTGTGTTTACTTTTATTTTAATTTAGTTTAGTTTGTTTTAGTTTTAGTTTTCCCGGACATTCTAACATCATCTCATCACCTACTCCAGTTTGGTCTTAAACTCAAGATCCTTTGCCTTGGCCTCAGGAGCACTGAGACTTTAGATAAGTACCACTGACTACATGGCCCTAACCTTTTTTGTTGCTGGTGATGGTTTTTAACACTTGTGTTGTTAAATTTGAGTCTGAATCCCTTTCTGTTCAGAAATTCTGATCTGTAGAATGTTTCATAATTTAGTTATTCTCTCTATATGTGATGGTACAGGCCTGTGATCCCAGGCTCAGGAGGTCTGCACAACATTGTGAGTTCTACACCAGCCTTGGGTACATAAGAAAACTTGATTACTTACTGGATCACAGAGAAAGTCATCTCCTTACTTCCTGTGTTATTTTAATTAATTAATTATTTCGAGGCAGTGTCTTGCTGTGTAGCTCTGGATTACCTGGAACTCACTATTTACCACAAACAGGCCTCAAAATTGGTAGAACCCTCCTGAGTACTGTGTTTACTCATGTATGCTATATCCAGCTTCGATCACTAGTGTGTGTTTTTAAATAAGTTATGTTTATAAAAATATGTCCACTTGCCTTGCATATACAGATCTTATATTCCATCTCCAGTGCTTAAAACAACAAATCAGAGAGATAAGTATTTTTCACTTGTTTATTTGGTTTTATTTTTCAAGACAGGGTTTCTCTGTGTAGCCCTGGCCATCCTGAAACTAACTCTGTAGACCAGCTTGGCTTCAGACTCACAGAGATACTCTTGCCTCTGCCTCCAGAGTGCTGAGATTAAAAACCTACAGTGAGATTTGCTCACAATTTAGAACGTTTTATTGTTTTGATGGTGCAAACTTAACTTTCCATTTGGTGGGAATGGGGGGCAGTTTCAAGTAGCCCAGCTTGCCTTGAGATAACTCAGGATAAACTTCTGATCCACCCGCCTATACCTACAAAGTATTAGGATTATACAAGTGGGCTGCCATTGCCGATTTAATCTTAACTTTTACCATAAAAGCACTATTTATATTATTAAAGAACAAAATTGAAGCATTCAATATAAAAACAATGCTATTGCTTGGAAAATAAATACAATTAAGAGGAGTTGGGTATACAGCTGACATGTATAGCACTTTCTTAGGCCATGGGTCTGATCCCAACCAGAACGAAATGTTTATAAATGCATTCAAATATTGGATTTATTTTCACATAGGTGTTTTCCAAATTGTTTATACATTGTACATGTCAACAAATACAGAATTGTTAGGGCTAAGAATTGTTAGCCGTCTTTTTCTTTTTTTTTGTTTTTTTGGTTTTTTGAGACAGGGTTTCTCTGTGACTTTGGAGCCTGTCCTGGCACTAGCTCTTGTAGACCAGGCTGGTCTCGAACTCACAGAGATCTGCCTGCCTCTGCCTCCCGAGTGCTGGGATTAAAGGCGTGCGCCACCACCGCCCGGCTGATGTAGCTATAGCTATCTTATTTTTCTCTTTTATTGTTTGTTTTTTTGAAGGGTCTCATATAGCTGAAGGTGGTCTTCAACTTTATCCTCCTGTTGGTGCCTCCCAGTGCTGGGATTATAGGCATGTAATACCACACTCACTTTTACTTTTTTTTTTTTTTTAATTTTCTTATTGTTTATTTACTTTATTTTATGTGCACTGGTGTGAAGGTGTCAGATCCCCTGGAACTAGATCTTCAGACAGTTGTGAGCTGCCATGTGGGTGCTGGGAACTGAACCTGGGTCCTCTGGAAGAGCAGTCAGTGCTCTTAACCACTGAGCCATCTCTCCAGCCCCTCACTTTTACTTTTACTATGTGTGTGTGTGTGTGTGTATGTGTGTGTGTGTGTGTGTGTGTGTGAGAGAGAGAGAGAGAGAGAGAGAGAGAGAGAGAGATATGCAGGAGGTCTAATCTAGCTTGGGCTCTCACACATGTTAGGAAAGCACTCTACCACTGGGCTATATCTAGTCCTTATGG
Source organism: Chionomys nivalis (assembly GCF_950005125.1). Taxonomy (NCBI): domain Eukaryota; kingdom Metazoa; phylum Chordata; class Mammalia; order Rodentia; family Cricetidae; genus Chionomys; species Chionomys nivalis. Next base: position 72,714,518 of record NC_080112.1, on the reverse strand, counting down.
TATCTCTCTTCTTTGGTGTTTTACTAGATTGTGTGGCTAGAGCTAGTTTCTTTTTCTTTTTTTTTTTGTTTTTTTTTTGTTTTTTTTTTGTTTTTTTTTCTATTTTTTTTTAATATTTATTTATTATGTATACAATATTCTGTCTGTGTGTATGCCTGAAGGCCAGAAGAGGGCGCCAGACCTCTTTACAGATGGTTGTGAGCCACCATGTGGTTGCTGGGAATTGAACTCAGGACTTTTGGAAGAGCAGGCAATGCTCTTAACCACTGAGCCATCTCTCCAGCCCCCTAGAACTAGTTTCAAATGATATTTCTGCCCCAGTCTTTCCGGTAGCTAAACTACAAGCACATGCTACTCTGCCCTCTTGACCTTCTTTATTTTATGGATAGATGTATAAATGCATGCATGCATGTATGTGTAAGAAATAATATCTGCTGGGTCATTTTCAAAGTAACATGCTAAGTGAGTCAGTTTAGGTAGAACTAGGGAGGAACAGGAAACACTGGGCCTCTAGGAGTTGGAGCCTGCTAAACTAGCTACCCTCCCCTAATCTGCTAGTTTAGCACTCTCTCCCCAGCTAAAAGTTTAAAATGGAAATTGCTAACAGTCAAGTTTGCCTGCAAGGTCATGCAACTGATAAGTTTAAAATAACTCGACTGCAAATCAGAGATGAACATATTCATGTTTTTTGTTGAGAAAAAGACAAATTACTCTGCTGGGCAGTGGTGGCCGAGCCTTTAGTCCCAGCACTTAGGAGGCAGAGGCAGAGGGATTTCTGTGATTTTGAGGTGGGCCTGGGCTACAGCTGTTCCAGGACAGCCAGAGATACACACAGAGAACTCTGTCTTGAAAAACCAAAAAGAGGGGCTGGAGAGATGGCTCAGAGGTTAAGATCACTGACTGTTCTTCCAAAGGTCCTGAGTTCAATTCCCAGCAACCACATGGTGGCTCACAACCATCTGTAATGAGATCTGATGCCCTCTTCTGGTCTGCATGTGTACATGCAGGCAGAATACTGTATAGATAATAAATAATAAAGAAAACATTAAAAAAAAAAAAGAAAAAGAAAAACCAAAAAGAGGGCTGGAGAGATGGCTCAGAGGTTAAGAGCACTGACTGTTCTTCCAGAGGGCCTGAGTTCAATTCCCAACAACCACATGGTGGCTTACAACCATCTGTAATGAGATCTGGTGCCCTCTTCTGGTCTACAGCGTATATGTAGGGAAAACGCTGTATACATAATTAATAAATAAATAAATCTTAAAGAAAAACCAAAAAGAGAAAAAGAGGAAGGGGCTTGCTGCACTATGGTTATAAAAATTGTTCTCCCTGGAAACAGCCTAGGTGCCCCTCAATAGAAGAATGGATAAAGAAGGTGTGGCACATATATACTTTAGAGTTTTACTCAGCGGTAAAAAAGCAATGATATCTTGAATTTTGCATGCAAATGGATGGAAATAGAAAACACTATATTGAGTGAGATAACCCAGACCCAAAAAGATGAATATGGTATGTACTCACTCATAAGTGGATTCTAGTCATTTATAAAGGACATTGAGCCTATAATTCGTGATCCTAGAGAAGCTAAAATAGAAGGTGAACCCAAAGAAAAACATATGGTTATCCTCCTGGATATTGGGAGTAGACAAGATCGCTGGGCAAAAGTTTGGAGCGCAGGAGTGGGAGTGGGGTGGGGTAAGGGGAGAGGGTGAGAGAGAAGGGAGAAGGGAGGATTGGGGAGAGGATTGGGGATGGGATGGTTGAGATGGAGGAAGGGTGGATATGAGAGCAGGGAAGAAGATATCTTAATTAAGGGAGCCATTTTAGGGGTGGCAAGAGACTTGGCTCTAGAGGGGTTCCCAGGTGTCCAAGGAGATGTCCCCAGCTAGTACCTTGGGCAACGGAGGAGAGGGAACCTGAAATGACCCTATCCTATAGCCACACTAATGAATATCTTGCATATCACCATAGAACCTTCATCTGGCAATGGATGGAGATAGAGACAGAAGCCCACATTGGAGCATTGGACTGAGCTCCCAAGGTCCAAATGAGGAGCAGAAGGAGGGAGAACATGAGCAAGGAAGTCAGGACTGCGAGGGGTGCGCCCACCCACTGAGACGGAGGAGCTGATCTAATGGGAACTCACCAAAGGAAGCTGGACTGGGACTGATGGAGCATTTGATCAAACCGGACTCTCTGAATGTGGCTGACAAGGAGGGTTGACTGAGAAGCCAAGGACAATGGCACTGGGTTTTGATTCTACTGCATGGACTGGCTTTGTGGGAGCCTAGTCTGTTTGGATGCTCACCTTTCTGGACCTGTGGGGAGAAGGGAGGACCTTGGACTTCCCATAGGGCAGGGAACCCTAACTGCTCTTTGAACTGGAGATGGAGGGTGAGGGAGGGTGGGGGGAGGGAAGGGAAGTGGGAGGAGGGGAGGAGATGGAAAGTTTTAATAAAAAAATATAAAATAAAAATAATAATTATTCTCTGCACTCTATCAGCATGCTCAAATGGCTACAGATTTCTGATGATTGGCAAGCATTTATCCTTTTAATTTGGTTATTGTCTCCTTTTCAATGAACTTATTATGGCACTTGAAACACTTAATTTACCATTAAACTATTTGCTATAAAAAGACAGACAGACAGGAAGGAAGGAAGGAAAGCAAGCCAAGGGAAAAAGAAGAGAATGCCTCCCTATAATCCAACACTGGCAAAGGGTGGGGACTAAGATGAGAAGATTCCTGGGGACTCACTAGATAGGCAGCCTAGGGTAATCCATGAGTTTTACGTTACTGAGTGACCCTATCTGAAAAATTGTGGAGAGCTTAATAGGAAGATACTTAAAGTCAAAGTCTGTCCTACACACACACATATATACAAATCTGTGCATACACATGCATGTCCCACCCCACATGTACACCTATACAGACATATATACACACAAATTATATTTTAAATAAATTTGCAGGTGCTGGCGATAGAACACTGGTTTAGCGTACATAAGGCCCTGTGTTTGATCCCAAGCAGAGAAAAAGGGGTAATGTTAAAAGTATTTGCTGAAAACCTTATAAAATTTTGAAACAAAACCTTCATGTTTTCTCATCCAAGACCTGCTGCAATTTTAATGAATGTGCTTCTATCTGTACATAGTACAATTTGTCTGAAGTACAGATATTAATTAGTCAAAAATGTTGAAAATCTACAGATGTCATATCTGAAAACAAACTCTTTTCTTTTCCTTCCTTTTTTTGGGGGGGTGGTGGTGGGGACAGGATCTTATTATGTAGCCTCAACTGGCCTCGATGTAGACCAGGCTAACCTGTAACCCACAGAGTTGCGTCTGTCTCTGCTCCTGAGTGCTGGGATTAAAGGCATGTGCCATTAGGCATGGCTTCTTTTTTCTTTTTAAAACAGGGTTCCGCTGGGCAGTGGGGGAGCAGGCCTTTAATCCCAGCACTCAGGAAGCAGAGGCAGGCGGATCTCTGTGAGTTTGACAGGCTCTAAAACTACAGTGAAATTCTGTCTTGAAAGGCCAAAAAAAAAAAAAAAAAAAAGGAAGAAAGAAAGAAAGAAAGAAAGAAAGAAAGAAAGAAAGAAAGAGGGTTTTATTCTGTAGCTCAGGCAGGCATGAAATTTGTTATGTAGCCTACACTGACTTAAAATCAATGATCCTTTGGTCTCATTTCCCAAGTGCTGGGGTTATGGGGTCTCAAACACGCTAGACTGGCACTCTACTACTGATCTTCAGACTTATATCCCTAGCCTTAAAGCTGTCTTTTGTATATTTGTGGTATCTATCTATCTATCTATCTATCTATCTATCTATCTATCTATCTATCTATCATCTATCTATCTCAGGGTCTTACATGTCCCAGGCTGGCCTTGAACTTTCTATGCAGCTGAAGATGACCTTGAAATTCTGATAATTTTGCCTCTACTTTCTTTTTTTTTTTTTTTTTTTTTTTTTTTGGTTTTTCGAGACAGGATTTCTCTGTGGTTTTGGAGCCTGTCCTGGAACTAGCTCTTGTAGACCAGGCTGGCCTCGAACTCACAGAGATCCGCCTGCCTCTGCCTCCCGAGTGCTGGGATTAAAGGCGTGCACCACCACCGCCCGGCCTTGCCTCTACTTTCTGAGTGCCAGCCTTACAGATATGTGCAACAATACAGGTTGAAATAATGCTGAGGATCTGAAGTCAGGGCTTTGCCCAGGCTAGGCAAACAGTCTACCAACTAAGCTACATCCTCAGTCCTAAATACAGTTTTTGACATCCCTTATGATTAGAAATATCAGAGAAATGAAATTACAGAAAAGAAATATTTTGGCACTTTAGAGATGATTTCTAACATTTCTAATTATGTTTATAATTTTTCAGATGTAAAAATGTGTTGTTTTAGGGCTCGAGAGATGGCTCAGTAGTTAAGAGCACTGGCTGGTCTTCCACAGGTCCTAGGTTCAATTCTAGGCATCCACATGGCAGCTAACAGTTGTCTGTAACTCCAATTCCAGGGCTTCTGACACCCTCACACAGATATACATGCAGAAAAAACATCAATGAACATTAAGTAAATTATTTTTAAAAAGTTGTTTTCCCTAATGGTAACCTAGAGGAATGCTCTTAAATGTAATATTCAGACAGAACCAAGCTACTTTTACAGAAAAATATTAGTCTGAGCTTTGTAACTGCAGTCTGTCTCAATTCTGTACAGCCTAATCGAGTACAACTTTTGTTCTGAGATATTAACACTTTCACCGTGAACTCCAGGTAAATTTAGCTTCAAGTCCTCTTCTATTGTTCAGATTTGACTAAAAGGGGCTTTTCCATCACACTCCTCTCAGAGAAAAAGCTCTTTCAGAAATGAAAGAGGGAATTGTCAAAGCCATCATACCAATTCTTTTGCATGTTACCTATCTGTCCACTAGGTGACGCAATATATCTTATTGTTCGACCTACTCTGTTCTGTTCATGGTATTTGTTTCAGGTACCAGCCTGCTGCTATAGTCTGTCCCCCTACCCGCAGTCTCTCTCCTCTCTTTTTTTACTTGTATGTTTGTGGTGCTCTCCGTGAAAATCCACATGCTAATGAAGTACTAGATAGACAGGCGCCAGTCAGATTAGTTTTCCTAATCACTCATGATTCAGAAATAAGAAAGGGGGGCGTAATATTAAGGAGACCCTTAAAAACTAAGATTCCCAACAAGAAACAGCATGCTGGGAGTGAGAAGAGCCTGTCCCAAGTGCCCTGGTTCCAGGGATTAGGAAAAGGTTTATCTCCCAGTTTCTGTAACTTGGGCCTACAACTAAATCTACATACATATTTTTCTTTTTTGAAAAGTGAGGGCTTTTGTTTTTGTTTTGTTTGCTCTCCAGGATCTTTTCTGGCCCAGAATTTGTAGGTGAGGTTGAACTCTCGTCTTTCTTCTCAGGCATTCATCATCATGGTCAGCCTTTTTTTTTCTTTTCTTTTTTTTTTTTTTTTTTAAGCAACTGGAATATTAGGCACAACAGGAAACACTCAGGGGCTTAGTTAGCAGAGCTCCAGAGAGGCAGAGAAGGCTTGGGGGGTAGGTCAGGAAGGGAACACGTCGAGAGACTTGTTAATGGAATGGTACATTTAGAAGAATGAGGAAAGTATTGACAGAAGAGTGAGCTGAGGAAGGGGTGGGTGGTGGACGCCGGGTGGGAGCAGAGAGATGGGAAAAGCAGGGTGGGCTAAGGCCCTGGGTCCGGGGCAAGGAGTGAAGGCTCTGTGGGCTGCTGTAGGTTTTAGAGGGGCACTCTGAGGCGGGTGGGGGGGCGGGGGGACGGGGGGTGCATGGAGCGGGGCGCATGCGTCGGAGCGCTCTGCTGCGCTCCCGGAGAGGCTGTGGGATTTGTGGCATCAACACAGAGGCTGCGAGTACAGCAGGTTTCGTACCTGGCGCTCACCGCCGTTAATTCAAGGCTGCTGTCACCTAGGCACGTCTCTCTGTCCCGCCGCTCCCTCCACGCTCTCCGCACTGCCAGAAGTAATGATTTTTGCTACTACGACACTCCCTTCAGCAAGAGGTAAAGGAACGACGAAGGGCAAAAATATAACATGGAGGGCGGCAGAGGGAACGTGGGTCAGGAAGATTCTTAATTTGTGCACTCTTCCCTTTGACGGGAGGGAAAAATGGAGGCCAATAGAGCCCCAGCCCTCCAAAAGGATGTTGACCATTTACTTAATATTATGAAAAAGATTTCTTAGACAATCTTCTAAGCACGTTTGGGGCACCTGAGCATCACTGCTTCCCTTGACATCCTATTGAAAACAAAACTTTCAAGTTCTTTATTTGTTGCGAGTTTATCAAAAGGATGAGGCTTTATCTGTTTGTTTAATTGGTTGATTTTTGGTCGTTGTACCCCACCCCCGCCCGTGTGTGTGTGTGTGTGTGTGTGTGCGCGCGCGCGCGCTCTCGTATTGAGACTGAGGGATGCGGGCTTCGAACTCGCAGCCATCATACTAAAACTGGGATTAAAGGCGTAAATTGCCACGCCCGGCTGATTCAGTGCTTTAGCACACGATGTTTCCTTGCTTTTGTTTAGGTTGGAGGGTTTTTACTATATTAAGGGAACCCGCGAACTCCATAACCTCTCCCTTATGATGCTGGCGGATTGCATCTAGATTTGGGATGCGCTTTATCACCTACGATGCCTTTTTTCCCCATATGCAATTTAGCTGGTTTATCACAGTTAACCATGCTAGGTTATGTCGTTAATGATACCCTTTAGACACCAGGGCACAACACTGGCGAGAAACGCGTGCAGATGCACCGGTTATATAAATATGGTTATTCACAGACACAGGGAGGGGTAATAGACTAGCAAAGACAGGCACGCTTGGCGTGGACTTTTAGATCCCAAGTGAGGAATCGTAGTACCAAGTGGTGGCGCTCAAGTACTTTTGAGAAAAATCTGAGATAAAGGGAGGGGCTCCACTGGCACGGGCGATCGTGTAGCGTTCGGTCAGGGTGGGGTAGAGTCGAGAAGGTGTAACCACGCATGCTCATCGCAAGCAAACGAGTCTACGCGGGAATCAAAGCGCGCGTGCGTAAGGGAGCACGCTGACCGTTTTGAGTTCATCGCTAGGGATGGAGAAGTGCGCTTGCGTGTTGCCAATGGCTTGGCTGGGAGGGCGGGAGGCGCGCAACGTTCTGGTAATTATGATTGCGAAATAGCGAGGGGTTCGGTAAGTTGTCCTTTGTCCAAATCGCCATTTTAGGCTAGGAGAGGCAAATCTAGTTTTCTACTTGTTGAAGGGATCAGCCGGAGTTGGAGGCTACGGCCAAACCCAATGAAAATCATTCAAGAAATCTTAAGTCTCTCCCTGGTCAGTCTGATAATGAGAATTTTAAAATGCAGAGTAGTGAGACTGTAAAATGTTGCTGCCGCAGCATGTTGTACTTAACTATCCACCCACGTCCAGACAAAGCCTATTCGCAAGACTCCTTAATCATCCTGGCCGATCTTGATCCTCGGATTTATCCCAACAGAGTAGCCGAACGCAGGGACTACGATGTCTGCCTAAAGCGCGTGCAGCTATCTCCCCTACAGAGTATACACGAGAGAATTTGGCTAGTTCTAAACGCAATAACTTTGAAACCTAAGATCTGGGCAAACTATCATCTGAAACTTACTGACACGCAGACACAAAGTAAAAGCAGTGGGAATATGAAAGAATCCCGAGCTCACGCCCTTTTCCTCCCTATCTATCTATCTATCTATCTATCTATCTATCTATCTATCTATCTATCTATCTATCTATCTATCTATCTATTCCTAATGTAGAACTTTCTGCATGGTTTGATCTGAGGTAAAGTTGGGAAATTGGAGGTTGGTTGTTTCATTTTGTTTGTCTGCTGACCTTTTGTGCCTCTGAGGATTGCTAGTGAAAATATAGTTAATTTCCAAAACTGATCTTTTAGCTTTCAGATATAGGAAAGGGTACAGAGTTTTAGAATGAGATTTCTGTTAATCCTCTCAATCTTTTGCTGTTCCTATTTCAATCTTTGGGCCTGTATCTAATATGTACAGGTCTATAGTACTTACTAGCACAAGATACCAGTCTAAAGGTTTTATATAATGCTATGGGATAGCTGTAGTATTACTCATTTTATTACAGTTGAGAACTTTGGGGAACACTGATTAATTTGCCTAAGGTTTTATAGGTAGTTGAATGGTCGAGCCTGGGTACTTCTCCACGATTTATTGTTGAGCATAATCCTGTGCTCTTAAGCATTCCTTATCCCTTAGAACGAAGGACATGTTTAAGGGAATTATTTCAATTTTTGTCTGAAATCATAAACCTTAAACAAAACATTAAGAGAGGAGACTGTTTACTGTTTTTACCTCAGTGCATAGTAAGTATTTGCTTAAAAGAATGAAAGGCAAAAGTGAATTTGATTTGGCACCTCTGGGCGTGACGTGACTCTCTATGTACAGTTGTCTTTTGTATTTGTCGTTCTGCAGAGGCCATAAAATGGCCGACTGCAGCTCGCTGGACACACCCTTGTTTTTGCTTGATTTATTATTTGTTCCAAGGGTTTAAGGCGACCAGACTTTGCTGCATATTTTTAAAAGACATTTTATTGCTAATTTGTTGTGTTGGCTCTAATGTCTAATAGTGTAGATTAACTTTTGCTGGTAATATAAAAAAAAATACAAGTTAAAATTGTTAGAATAGGTCCACGTATATGGAATTGTTATATCAAATAGTATGATCATTTTAACACTTGGTCAAATAAAATTTGCCAAATTCTTCCCCAAAAGGTTGTGCCATTTTTTTTTTCACTCAGAAGTACTGTGTTGTGTATTTAGATAAATTGTTTAAAAAACAGCATCTTATTTCCTTTTTCTTAGGTTAATTTTTTTCTTTGTATGTTTCTCAGTTTTATTTTTAATCGTGTGATATTTTATATCTTAATACCTGTTGAAATTTTAACTTTATTGCGCATTGCCTATTAGTGTTCTGTTACTCCGATTTTTATAACCCCAGTATTTGGGAGAACGAGGCAGGAGGATTGCTATAAGTGCTACATAGAAAATCCTGTCTCATAAAACAATAACAAAAATCCATTAAGGGACACAGAAAAATTACATCTTGTCTTGGTGAAACCATCTGAACCAAGGGACTTTTTTTTTTGTATGTTTCAGAAAACAATTTTAATAAAACATAAGATTTGCTGTACCAGACAAGTCATACAAAATTATCACCAAAAATAATTTTTGTTTTTTGAAGGGAGTAATCTACATTTCATAGTAAGGCCTGTGGGGTTTATTTTCTGGTTTGGGATCAGTCTGTTTGGTTACCGACAGCGTCTAAACACTTAGACATTACTAGAAGAGAATATTTTAAAGAACTGGTTATATGTTTTTAAAACATGTAAGTAAAGCACCATAAAGAAGGGCAGAAAACACATCATCCCTGACGTTCATCCTGACAATTTATTATTCTTAAACCACAATAGGGGAAATAATGAAAAACAGAGTCACTGCTGTAAAAGTTGTGCAAAAGCCTAAATGATGCTGCATTTTTTTTGCTGATGGATCCTCTGGATTAGGAGCATATTTTAAAAAGCCCTGCAGAACTGTGGGTGTGCAGTACTGGTTACAGCGTGTCTTTCAAAATGCAAACATTTTCTCAATTTGTCTACATTAAAATACACAACTTGGTCATGAAATACACTTAAGATGCTGCCAATTCTGGGTATTTCAGGTTTAAACTCCCTTCCCCCAAAAGGGAATTCTGATGGTCAGCAGTGACCACGTGAAAGTAACTCTTTGTTCTCGGGCATTGTCCGTCCCCACGTCCGTGACCCCCCCCCCCCCCGCGTAAGGTTATGCCGCTGGGGCTGCTGGAGCCTTGGCTGACTTCCAGTTCCTTACGTAGGCGAGAAGGATGTGAACGCTAGATAGACTCACATCACCTCCTAAATATTTTTCTCATATGATTCTGGTTTAAAGCCGGAAAGCTGTTCAGCCAGCAACCTCAGGCTTTCCCTAAAGATCCCTAGTGAAGTGCTTAACCATCTTGTTGGCTCTTCCCTCGTACGCGTGGAAGGCTCAGCATCCATTTCCGGGTGATATCGTGTCTATTGCTGCAGGCACCACAGCCCCTTGGGAAATGTAGGCTCAGATCGTGCACAGTCTGAGCCTACTCCACCCACCCCACACGCCCCCCCCCCCCCCCCGTCCTAAGGAAGCATTTTTTCGCGCGCGGAGCGCGGGTGGCAGAAACGGAAGTTACGTGCTACGTGCCGCGGTGAGTGGAGGACGGGGGGGGGGGGCGGTAACTGGAGCACAGGCGCCTGCCGCTCTCCCTGCAGCGCTTCCTGCTGTGCCTTTGCCAGATGGTGGGATTTCCGGATAAATTTTTACAGTGGTAATCTCTCTTCAAAGAGACTCCCACTGTTGCACAGTTTTGAAAAAAGGAGTGAAAATGTTTCATTATGTTTTTTAATGTGCAAGTGAATCAGGTGTTCTCAGACGTGGGGAAGGGTGTTCTTTGATACCTGAAACCGGTTACTCCTGGTATATACGCTTTGGTTTTTGTTTGTTTGTTTGTTTGTTTGTTTTGTTTTTTGAAACAAGGTTTCTCTTCAGCTTTGGTGCCTGTCATACAGTGGTCTAATCTCTCTCTCTCTCTCTCTCTCTCTCTCTCTCTCTCTCTCTCTCTCTCTCTCTCCCTCCCTCCCTCCCTCCCTCCCTCCCTCCCTCTCTCTCCCCTCCGGTTTTTTTTCCCCCCCGAGACAGCCCTACCTACCCTGGAACTCACTCTGTAGACCAGGATGGCCTCGAACTCTCACAGAGTCTCTGACTCCCAAGTGCTGGGATTAAAGACATGTGCGACCACCGCCTGGCAGTCTAACATTTCGATCCCATATTCATGTCTCATCTATTTTGCATTTAATAGTCTATTTTTTATCTTTGTGTGTGTGTGTGAGGGGAGATATCTCATGTTGTTTAAGATCCTCCTGCCTCCAGTACCCCAGTGCTGGGATTGTGGGTGGCATTGCTAAGTCTTGTTTTTAGTTATTATTTACATTTTTTTTTCCTTATTTTTGAAGCAGTCTCACAGATGGGGCTCAGGCTAGTCTGATGCTCCCTGTATAATGCATGCTGGCTGCCAGTATGTGGAGATCGTCCTTCCCTAGACCAGGATTATAGCCCTGACAAAGGGAACTTTTTTTTTATTATCAGAATAGATTGTGGATTTGGGGGTTTAAAGGAGCCAAGTAGGTTTAATCGCTTTTGACTACTTAGTTACTCTGACTTTACCCTAGTTAGTTGTAACATCTTATTTTTCAGCATTTTTCTAGCTGTAGATGGTATTAAATAAGGCTTGTATGTGGTAAGTTGGAAGGACTATGGTTGAACACATCCTTTTTGGAGCACTGTGTCTTTCCACCCCATGCCAGCATCTGCTTCTCCAATCTAACTGGGATCGGAAATTAAGGAAAATGCTAATTATATGAGAAGGCCAAACAGTTTTAAAATGTATTTAACCCTTAATTTGTGCAACTGGTTTTTCTCCTGCAGTTGTTAACCCCCAGCAGCCTAGAGAAGCCCACCCTGGGAAGAAATTTTACATCAGCCATTATAGTATTAAGTCTTACAGCACCTATCAGATTGTGTTCTGACAGTTTACATGCCTGTTTTCCTATGTTCTAAACTGTAGGATCCATGAGGCCAGGGCAGATTTCATTTCCAAAGCTCATTCTGGCATATTAGTAGGCCTCAGTAATATTTATTGGATGAATAAATGAATTAGTCATCGACAAACCTTTGTGTGCCTGCTAAAGTGATCTCTACAGGTTCTTGACTGTCAAGTGTTTCTTCAAAATGATGAGACACTTTTTCTAGTCATTTATTTTCTCTGGGATTTTTGCGTTTGTATTTGAGGCCTTGGTATTTACACGTTTCTGCTGTTGGTACTGCTGACATTTACTTCCGTGGTGGGGCCTGGGTACTATTTGTTAGAGCTGAGCCTCATCCGAATGGCCCAGTGTTTGCCTGATGCTCTTTTTTTTTCACTCCTTTCTACCCCACCTTCACCACTACTGGAGTCATGTAGTATGAAGTCATGTAGCCCCAGGATCCCATGTAAATACGTTTCTGTTGGAAATGAGCCATGCTCAATTCAGAACACTTTTACCTCCAGATACTCTGGCAAAACCTTTACATTACCCCACTTCATGCACCTAGGATCCATTTAGCATTTTAGAAACTCATTCAGCAGCCTATGGTAGGCACAGCATTTGAAAGTTTAGGCAGGAGGATCGCAAATGAGTTTGAAGGTAACGTGAGATACATATAGGATAGCCCCTCTCTCCTCCCTTTACTCCCCCCCAAAAGGCTGGTATTACTTTTGGCAACTCTTGTTTTATCAGATATGCTAGAAGCTTTTAAGTTTTAAGGGTCTTATGATTACTAATTGTCTTTCAGGATCTATTTTTGAGCATTAACTCTAGACAATCATTTTTATTTTTGTGTTCTTCCAGAAAGAATAGTTTATTTAGTGCACTGCAAGAGAGGATGGCCTGCTTCCCCTTTCAAAAATACCCGTAATAATGACTTGAAGGATGTGGACATGGTAAACCTAGACGCCTTGCCACTTGCTTCCCTGCCCACACCATGAATATTTGCAGTGAGACTGCAGAGCTTTGGATTGAGGCAGAGAGGTATGCTGAGGCAAATATTTAGACTTTGGTCCCTATGCTTGGTTTTGTTTATTTTTGGCGATGCCAGTAGCTGGAACATGTTAAAACCCTGTACATACTAGATATGCTAGCTAAGTGCTGTCCCAGTGAATTACAACAGTATCTCCTGTTTGGGGTGGGCACTAAACTTGTGCTTTGTTTTGTTTAGGTCTGATTTCTTAGAACCCTAGCTGTCTGGCATATATACCTGAGGATGACTGAATTTATACGAGGCCTCTGCGCGAGTGCTGGGATTACAGGTTTGTTTTTATTCAAGGCTAGTAATGCAACCTAGTGCTTCCTGCGTATTAAATGAATACTTTACCAACTCATCTATATTATCACTACCACCAACCCCACCCCTGACTTTTAAAAAAAGAACTCACTTACTTTTTTGAGATAGTGTCTCATGTAGACCAGTCTGGCCTCAAACTTCTCACCTCCTGTCTCAGTCTCCAAAGTGCTAGGATTGCAGGTGTGTGCTATTTGACCTGGCAATTAATAGTGTTACTTTTGTTTTTTAGCCTTTATTTTTGTGAATATGCATGTTTTGCCTGCAGGCATGTGTGTGCCCTGTGCATGCAGTGCCCTCAGACTAGTGTTCTCTTGTCCCCCAGAAGAACATACTGGATCACTTGGAACTGGAGTTATACTGGGTTGAGAACCACCAGTTTGGGTATTGGGAAGAGCAGCCGATGCTCTTAACTGCCAGAGCCATCTCTCTAGTCCCTCAATTTTTTTAATGCACTAATTTTTAAATTAAGTCAGGCCATTTGTTATCAGTTATATGCTTTGTAGAAAGAGGTGTGGAGAATGGGTAATGGTTGAAAAAATCAAAAATCTAAAACCACAGGGCTATACATCTGGTGCAGAGATGGCTCTGCTTCTGGGGCAAGAGCTGCGCTTGCACGAGGCCTTTTCGTAGAAGCGCTCCTGGCTGCACTTCAAGGTGTGTCTCTTCTTGGAAAAGCTGGTGCAAAAACTGAATTCATTTGTAGCACAGGAACAATTCGGGAGTGGAAAGAGCAGCCGGTGTGCTAGGAGGAGGCCTGATCTAAGCTTCTGATTTTTCACCAGAGAAGCCAGGAGTACGAAGTAATTCATTTACTCAGATGTATTCTGCTAGCCAACTAGGGTATTGATAAGAGTTTAGAGCCTACCCCTGACCCAAGACAAAAGCTCACTGTTTTGGTGGTCTCCCTAAGAGTCTGGTGATTCATTTTGCTACACTGAAAAGTTAAAGGGCTATAAGTCAGATAGATGTAAGGAAGGTAAGAAGCATAAACTCTGCTTCAGGGTATAAATTTATGGGAGTCCAAGGCCTGGACTTTGATTATCACCCTGCGTACGTGGGTCTGATCTCTTTCCCCCAACTCTTCAATGATGGCCAGCAGCTCTGCGTATTTACTCTGAAGCACCTGGCTATTTCCAGTTCCCTGGGTGTAGCCTAGTGATGGTGGCCCATAGTCACTCAGCAGCTGGCGATACTGGGACGATGTCGCCATACTAGAAGAAGGCGAGTGGATACTTCCGTCATGTAGGCGGCGGCGGGCATGTGCGCAGTCAGTACGACATCCCCGCAGGTGGCAGGTGCGCCGGGCAGAGCCGGGCCAGGTATTGAGCGCTGCCGCGAGGCCCAGGCCAGGCAGCCCCACGTTCCTGCGCCCGTGCACTTTTTGTTGTCGCCGGCTCGACCGCAATTGTGGCCGTCCCTCACCCTGCCGCCTCAGTAGATCACCCATCCATAGGGCCCCGATTATTGGGTCTTAAAAATCTTTTTGTTGTGCCGGCCAGGGGAGGCAAATGCTTTTAATCCCCCTCATTTGGGAGGCAGAAGCAGTGGGGTCTCAGTGAGTTCACAGTCAGCCTGGTCTACAGAGCTAGTTCCAAAACAACCAGGACTGTTACTCGGAAACCCCGTCTTAACAAAACAAAAACATTCTGTTTTATCATCAGGGTGTAGAGGAACAGCTTTTTTTTTTTATCTGTTTTGTTTTATTTTGTTTTTTGAGACAGTAACCGGGTTTCTCTGTAGCATTTGAAATCCCACTCACAGGATTTTAAATTTACCCTGCTACTGAGTTTTTCTTTTTCTTTCTTTCTTTCTTTTTTTTTTTTTTTTTTTTTTGGTTTTTCGAGACAGGGTTTCTCTGGCTTTGGAGCCTGTCCTGGAACTAGCTCTTTTTTTTTTTTTTTTTTTTTGAATTTTTTTTTTTTAATATTTATTATGTATACAATATTCTGTCTGCATGTGTGCCTGCGGGCCAGCAGAGAGCACCAGACCCCATTACAGATGGTTGTGAGCCACCATGTGGTTGCTGGGAATTGAACTCAGGACCTTTGGAAGAACAGGCAATGCTCTTAACCTCTGAGCCATCTCTCCAGCCCCTGGAACTAGCTCTTGTAGACCAGGCTGGTCTCGAACTCACAGAGATTCACCTGCCACTGCCTCCCACTGAGTTTTTCTTTGACAATGAGAAAAGAGTTCAAAGCCAGCAGGTGGTGAGGTAATGCCCGGCTTTACTCCCAGGCAGGCAGAGACAGGTAGATCTCTGTGTTCAGGCCAAAAGGTCACGCAACAGGAGGCTAAGCAGGGACCCCACTTCCCTAAAAACAAAACAAGACGAACAAAAAGGAACCGGACAGGTGTGGCACACTGCTTTAATCCCTAAGTAGGGACCCCACGTCTCTAAAAACAAAACAAGTCAAACAAAAAGAAACCGGACAGGAGTGGCACACTGCTTTAATCCCAGCTTGCAGGAGGCAAAGACTCGCGGATCTCTGAGTTTGAGGCCAGTCTGGTCTACAGGGCAAGTTCCAGGACAGGCTCCGAAGCTACAGAGAAACCCTGTCACTCTGGGGTACCTCTGTTAAACAATTTAAATGAAAGGGTAGAAACCATCTCATAGTCCTCTTTTTATTTCTCAGGGTTTTTTGTTTTGTTTTTTATTCTGGTTTTTCAAGATGGTTTCCTGTGACTTTGAGGCCTGTCCTGGAACTAGCTCCTCTAGACCAGACTGACCTCGAGGCATGCGCCATTACTGCCTGGCTCTTTATTTCTCTTCTAATAAAGGTTTATGTTCATTGCTAGGTGTATGTATCCCCAAATATGTACTTAGGGATATATAAAAAAGGTTTAAGGGTGGGCATGTCCACGGTTTTGATCGCAGTAAATAATGGGAAACCTATTCATGAGTAGGAATTCTGTTAAATAAAATTTTTCTATTTGTGCACAATAGAAGCGCAAGCTGGGCGTGGTAGCACAACCTGTCTCAAAAACAAATCAATGTAGAAGAAACTCAAAACAGCAATCTATTTTTTTTATTTCTTTATTTTGTTTTTCAAGACAGGACTTTTCTGTGTAGCCATGGCTGTCCTGGAACTTGCTTTATAGACCAGGCAAGCCTTAGACTCATTGAGATCCGCCTGCCTCTGTCTCCCAAGTGCTGGGATTAAAGGTGTGCCCCACCATCATCCGACTTCAGTGTTATAAAATTAATGTTATAAACGATTTACTTGGACGATGGTGGCGTACGCCTTTAATCCCAGCACTCGGGAGACAGAGGAAGGCAGATCTCTGTGAGTTCTAGCCCAGCCTGGTCTATAAGAGCTAGTTCCAGGACGGGCTCCAAAGCTACAGAGAAACTCTCTCTCAAAAGAAAAATAAATAAATAAATGAAAGATTTACTAATAGATTTGCTTAGTAGAATTAGCACAAAGTAGAATTGGCTAGGGGAGCTCTACCTCAAAAAGATAGACAGCAAGGCAGGCCTATTAGAGATTAAAAGAAATTTAGGGTACTAGGGTGTAAAATGTTTATTCATCATGTTTGACCATCCTTTAAGGCCCATTCCCATAACAAAGGAGACAATCCTGATTTAACCAGACATTAGAACACTCCCAGAGAATATGCTTCTAACTGGCAGCGCAAGGGGGCAGTGTAGTTTCACAGCCAGGATCAAGGCCTGCCTTTCTGTAAAGCCCCAGGTTCTCTTTTGGGAAAAGCTTAATTCTGCCAGATAGAATATCATCCTGAGTAACAACTATTTGAAAAGAAAACATTCGTGTATTTAAGAAAAATTCTGAAAAGAAAAATAAAAAGGAATTCTGGCTAAGTAGACAATGGTGGCACACACCCCTCGTCCCAGCACTAAGGTGATAGAGGCAAGCAATTCGCTGAATTCAAGGCCAGCCTGAACCTCAAGAACGCCACCACCCAAAAAAGAGAAAAAAATAATCATGGCACTCTCTTTGTTATTTAAATCTCCCATTGTCCAAGTGGCCAGGCTGAATCTCCAGTGTCCGTTTATATTGTTCAAAGTGTAACCTCAAGACAGTAGAGGTTTAAGGATGACAGCATATGCAGAATGCATAAGCCTAAGGTGTAGGTAAGGCAGTTAACTCTATTCAAGGCAGGCTCCTCTCTGAGCATTAGGCAGAACTGGATGAGCATTATTAGAGAGTTTTTTCCTTTATTAATTTCTTAAGTGTGTGGGGTGATTTGTCACTGGGAAAAGGGATGTGGCAAAATAAAAAGACAGCAATAAGGTGAATATGGTGACCTAGTCCTGTAATTCTTGCCCCTGGGAAGCTGAGGCAGCATAATCAGTTTAGAGTCATCTTTGCTATATAGAGTTTAAGGCTCGCCTGAGTTAACTGAGACCCTGGCTCAAAACAAAATAATTGTCTTGTGGGTCCAGGGGGGTCGCGCAAAGATGAGAATACCACCAAGTCTAATAAACTAGAAGCAAACTTTATTCTAGAAACCAGATCCTAGGAAAACCAGAAGCAAACTTAAAAGTGAAAACACCGCGGGGCACAGAAGGTTATCAGCCAGAGATGGTGTTTGTTAGGCTGTGGCAAAAGGCCGGTTTATGAACCCACTTTTTATAGTAGGGACACCAGGCATTAGCTCTGAACAAAGGAATTCTTACAACCTTGCCTGACCCTTGGGTTAATCAGCAGAGACCCTAAAGAGGAGAGTGAGTGCTAATGTCAATGAGTAACTAGGCAGTCATTATGAAATATGTTTCAGAGGAGATTACAACAAAGGTCACTAATTGCAAGAAAACAGATGTCTTTAGCAATTAGTCAGAAAGACTGCTAGTAATACTAGAAGGTTAATAAATTAGGATTAACTGGTTCTTAGGCTGAGAATTTAGGAGATAGCAGAAAGCTTTTCATATTATCTCGAGGTAAAACTCAGATACTGACTGTCATACTGTACAACCTCCATTAGCAGAGTTCATCAGTTAAACCACTGTATTTGTTCCACTGTCTCCTGTACCTCCAGGTGTAAACTGGAGTCTTATGCCTCTCCTCTGGTGGCGCCAGTTTTTCATAACGGAGACAGTGTCTAACCCAGAGATCACATATCTCTGTCTCCTAAAGGTTAACTCAGTTCATATCTGTCGTTTTTCAAGGATGGTCAGGACACTACTCTCAATTTGTAGGGAGAAGCTCTTGCCTTGTAAATAAAACAGCCAATTATAAAATGACCTACGCTTCCCAAGCATCTGAGAAAATAGCTCACTGTAAATGAATGATCCTTGATCTGCTGAGAAAGCTGCTGATAGTCTGTTCTCTTTCTCCTAGACTTCTAACTTTATATTTCTTTATTTTTACATTTTTATTTTTGGAATCTACATTTTTGTTTTATTCTTATGGATGAATATTTGACTTAGATTGCATTATAGAAATTTAAGAAAATGGTTGCTATAACTTTGATAAATTCAGAGCTCCTGTTTATCCTTTTTTTTTTTAAGATTTATTTATTATGTATACAACATTCTGCCTCAATGTGCTCCCACACGCCAGAGGAGGGCGCCAGATATCAGTACAGATGGTTGTGAGCCACCATGTGGTTGCTGGGAATTGAACTCTGGATCTCTGGAAGAGCAGCCAGTGCTCTTAACCTCTGAGCCATCTCTCCAGCCCCTCCTGTTTATCCTTACACATGAAAGTTAGGAGAAATATACCTCACTTGTTAGCCTGGATGGCTTCGTTTTTGTCCTTAATAGAAATTGTGGGGATTTTTTTCTTACTTTGCAAGGGGTTGAGCAAGGCCTTGAATTCATTCAGCATGGCACTCTGAACACCGATGCAGCTCGTCTCGTCAGTCTACTCCCACTGAGTTGAGGTTTTATTATTGGTTGGCAATACTAGGCATCTTAACTCAGGGCCTTGGACTTGAGTGGATTCAGATACAAAGATCTGTTCCCTGAAGGGTTTTAGGGTTTTTGCATCTGACAAAGTTCTTTTCCTCTTCAATGCAGTAACCTTAACAGAAGTAAATAGAGCAGGACTTGGAAGCTAAGACATTCATTTAGAAAAGAGCGAGTCTGCATCAAGACAGCAGGGAGCTGTGGTAATAAGCTTCTTTTTTTCCACCCAGAGAAAGGAACTGCCAACCAGGCAAGTGCAGGCATTTTACAGACCACGGTTCATACTTACCATTTATTTCCCTGTTAGGTCATGTCCACATTCCTTTTCCCACTTTTGGCTCTATGGGTTAAACACATTTTAAAATAGGGAGTGGCAGCAGCTGCTCATGGCTGTGCAGATCTTAATCTAGTAAATTCCACATTTAGTTTCCCCCCAATAAAAGGAGAAATCAAATTCCCTTAAGGTGTCTGCTCTCTCCACAAGTCGGCTAGGCACCAGACTTTCCCCACGTATAGTGAGAGAGCTTTTCTGGCCACTAATAGACCAGAGAACTGATGGTGATTGGCTGGTTTTGGTGGTGATTGAAACTATGCAACTTGAGCCCTAGGAATCAGATCCTTAGTCTTTCTGAGGTTTAGGTTGATGATTACTTATGAGTCACGAAGACACAGGAAGCCTAGCAGTTTTAGCTGGTACCAGTAACATCTAATGGCAGGTTAATAGCCTGGGTTTTTTGGTTCATTGCTGAATTGCTAGATTTTTGGGTTACTTTTTATGGTAAGCACCTAGCGACTGTAAACATACAAGCAATAGGATGCCCCCTTAGAACCAAGGAATACTTGAGGCCTTTGGCTTTTCCTCTGACATCTTACCTCCAAGTTATTCCACCACTGAGAAGTCTTGGAGATTAAGAGACTAGCCACTATTGATAACAAGAGCAGCAGCTGTATTTTATTTGCTACTGAATAACTGACTGTGATTTATTTATTTATTTATTTACTTACTTATTTATTTATTTATTCAGAACCAAGAGTTTTGTGAGTCACATGCTATCTCCTGATGATGACTAAACGAAGGATTGGTTACCTTTGAGGGTCTCTCTTCCTTTGAGATGAGTTTGCTAAGGTTGAACTGAGGTTTCAGTCTTTTTGCCTCAGCCTTTGTGCGCTGGAGATAGCATATACCATCACATGTTGTGTTGGGCTATCCTGGTCAGAAATAGGGAATGTAGCTTCATAAGACTGCCAGACATAAAAGCTGGTCAAGGAGTCCAACCTGTCCTACATTCAAAGATAAGGCTAATGAAGCCTCAGGGGAAAGATTGGAATGTAATTAAGGTCTAGAGTTCATATATATTTGAGAATTTTGTATAGTTACTTGGTATCTCTACCCAAACTAACGTTTTTTGTTGAGAGCTAGGAGTCATTCAGGTTGTGTATGCTTGGCAAGATGTCTACCCCTGCACTCAATCCTATAGCCTTTAGAGGTTTTTTTGTTTATTTTTGTTGAGACATTCTTGCTTCATAGCTCATGCTGGCCTTTTATGTAATCCTTATGCCGCAGTCTCCAGAATGCTTGGATTACAGGCTTATGCTACCTTGCTTATCCAAAGTTAACTTTAGAAGGAAGAAGGGCTTTTCAGAAAAGAAGGAATACAGGGAGCATAGAAGGAAGAAGAGAAGGTAACGGGACAGTGTGATCAAAATATATTGTATATGTGCATGATAGTGTCAAGGGGTTAGATTTTTTGAAAAGCAAAAATGGACTGGAGAGATGGCTCAGTGGTTAAGAGCACTGATTTTGTCAGGCAGTGCCAGGACACCTTTAATCATACCAGAGAACTCTTTGAGTTCAAGGCCAGCCTAGTTGTAGACTAGTTGTAGCACAACCAGTGCTGCACATAGAAACACAGAGAGAGAGAGAGAGAGAGAGAGAGAGAGAGAACAACCCTGACTGCTTTTGCAAAGGACCCTGATTCAATTCCCAGCACCCACTTGGCAGCTCACAACTGTCAGTAACTCTGTGAGACATACATGGAGAAAAAAAACACCAATGCACATAAAATTTTTAAAAAATATATTTTTTAAGCCGGGCGGTGGTGGCGCATGCCTTTAATCCCAGCACTTGGGAGGCAGAGGCAGGCAGATCTCTGTGAGTTCGAGACCAGCCTGGTCTACAAGAGCTAGTTCCAGGACAGGCTCCAAAGCTACAGAGAAACCCTGTCTCGAAAACAAAACAAAACAAAACAAAACAAATATATATATATATATATATATATATATATATATATATATATTTTTATAAAGCAAAAATGGGTATATGGCAAGAGTAAAATACTGGTTTTAGTTATAAACATAAATATATTATTCATTTATTTGTTGTGCCAGGGAGTAAGCTAATGTTTAGAACTACCCTGGAGAGATAAAGTAGAGGAAGGGAAAAATGAGATGTCTGTGTTATGACTACATGGATGGCAAAGGAGGAAAAGCAGAAAGAAAATAAAGCTTGATTTCATTCCTTGACTGTTCAATCTTTATTTATTAATTTGTTTTGTTTTGGTTTGGTTTTTTTTTTTTTTGTTTTTTTTTTTTTGTTTGTTTTTGTTTTTGTTTTTCAAGCCAGGGTTTCTCTAACTTTTGGAGCCTGTCCTGGAACTAGCTCTTGTAGACTAGACTGGCTTCAAACTCAGAGATCCTCCTGCCTCTGCCTCCCAAGTACTGGGATTAAAGGTGTGTGCTACCACCACCCAGCTGACTGTTCCATCTTAATTTGTTTCTTTACCTATTTCCAGATGATGCTGTCAGAAATATGTTCCCTGTGAAGAGAAAAATTGAGCTCTTTTGGACCAGTGAGATTATTAAGAATATAGTTTTAAAATCATGGTAAAATCTTGGTAAGTGATTCATTGTCTCTACTGGGCTTGCCAAGTTAATGAAAAGGAACAGGGAAGGTGGTCTTACAAGGCATCAGACAATTACTTCACATTTACCCATTATGTGAAAATAGATTAAAATATTCAAGCTATACTAAAGAATGAAGAACCTAACCTCCAGGGGGCTGGAGGGATGGCTCAGAGGTTAAGAGCACTGCCTGTTCTTCCAAAGGTCCTGAGTTCAATTCCCGACAACCACATGGTGGCTCACAACCATCTGTAATGGGGTC
Source organism: Chionomys nivalis (assembly GCF_950005125.1). Lineage (NCBI taxonomy): Eukaryota > Metazoa > Chordata > Mammalia > Rodentia > Cricetidae > Chionomys > Chionomys nivalis. The sequence continues at coordinate 72,692,469 of NC_080112.1, read as the reverse complement.
TGGTGCCCTCTTCTGGCCTGCAGACACACAGACAGAATATTGTATACGTAATAAATAAATATTTAAAAAAAAAAAAAAAGAACCTAACCTCCTTTTGTCATTTTTTGTTTTTATAGATGGTGAAATTGGAAATATTCTAAGATTAGTTGTGGGAGTAGATTTGAATTTAAATCTATCTACATAAAAATAAATTTTGATGCCCACTAAAAGCCTTTTTTTTTTATCATTTTAAAGATGATTAATTACCTTGGGTTTGGGTTGGGCGGTGCTGAAGAATTCAGTATGTAGCTCAGCCTGGTCTAAGATATGGCAATCGTTTTGCCTCAGTCTCCGTATAACTGGTAAAAGCATTAGCCATAAGGGTATTACAGTGTCAGATCTCACTTATCTGATGATAATTAACATGATAGGAAATATGATTATAGGCTGGGCAGTGGTGGCACACCAGTTCTTACTTGGGATGCAGAGGCAGGCCGATCTCTGAGTTCGAGTTCAGCCTGGTATACAGAGCTAATTCCAGTACAGCTAGGGCTGTTACACAGAAAAACCTTGTCTCGAAAATCAAACAAAAAAGTGTGTATGTGTGTATATGTATATATGATTACATATCAAATCACCTGGGATGCCTGTTTAACGTGCAGATTGCTGGGGAGCTAAATTTTGTCATTGATCAAGATAAACTTCTAAGGTCTGCCCCTCAGGCTTTCCTGTTCAAGATTCACCAGCCCACCAGGATGAATCACTGTTTCCACGGATGCCTTGGGAGGCAGCTGGTAAGCCTTAGTAAGTTGTTAATGCTTTTCGTGAGGTTTCTCATTTGGTAACAAAAAGAAAGTGTTCACCATGTGGCATTTCTGGCTTCTTCGATGGGTAGTAAGTACTTAACTAAGTACCCGAGAGATTATTCTAGGTGTTAATAAGGCCATGCTCTTAACAGACTTTTCCTTTTTGAGAGGTAGGTTAAATGGCTAAATAATAAAAGTATAATGTATCATAAATGTTATTTGATTTTCTGCTTTATTTTTATTTTATTTCTTTGTTTATGTTGGTTTGTCAACAAGGTTTCTTCTCTGGAACTCATTCTTTAGACTAGGGTGGCCCCAAAGTCACAGAGATCTGACTGCTGTGATTAAAAGCATGCACCACCACCGCCCAGCCAAGTAGAGGGCTGTAGAGGGCTGTAGTCCCAGTAGGATTCAGGTAGGAAGATTACTAGTTTGAGGCCATCATAGGCTACAATAACAACAAGAAAAGATGATTGAATTAAACCAAGCAGTATCTTGTGTTTTCCTCTCTTCTCCCCACTCTCTTTTCTCTTTGTTTTTAAAGATTTGACAGGGTCCCTTTAGCCCAGGTTAACCAGGAGCTTTGGTCCAGCATAATCTGCAAGTTGGCAATCTCTGACTACCGCTACCTGAGTGCTGGGATTACAGGTCTCTGCCACTGTTTACACCTGCCATTGCCTCTTTACGAAATGAAGGCTGATCCAGCTGATCGTTGGAGATCGCAGACAGTGGCAGAGAGTCTTTTGTTGCTCTTCTTTCGGCTAGATTATAACTCTCTCTCTCTCTCTCTCTCTCTCTCTCTCTCTCTCTCTCTCTCTCTCTCTCTCTCTCTCTCCCCTCATGCTCAGACTCAAACCCAGGATCTTAGACATACTAACAGTTGTTGTACCAGTGAACTATATCTCTGGCTCTGAGGAAGATAACTTTTAAAATATGCTGTGCAGTTTGCTGGATCCTATGAGTGAGTGATCTCAGAAGAGAAGAGGAGGGGACTCCCCTAGTGATAATGGCACACAGTACATAAGGTCAGTAGGGAAATAAAGGCTGGCTTTGTTCTCACTTCTGGCTAGGGAGAATAGTTAAAATGTCATTTTTCTTTTGAGGCGGGGATTGAAACAGGGTTTCTCTGTAACTGTGGGTCTCCTAGAAGTTGTTCTGTAGACGAGGTTGGCCTCGATTACACACAAAGATACACCTGTCTTTGCCTCCCCCTGTGCTTGGATGAAGGTGCACCACCACCTGACTGAAATGCCATTTCTAAGCATAGCTTATCTGACATAACTATGTATCCTTCTGAATGGTTTGAGTGGACCATATGCTTCCCAGTCTCGTCAGCGCTGTTGAGGGCCAGAAGACCAGAAATGACAACTAAGGCAAGTGAGCTAGGTGACAGAAGCTTTTGGATTGGTTTTGTGTCAGGGATGTACCTAACGCTCATGTGTGCTCTACCACTGAGTTGTACTACCAGCCCCGCAAGCTCCTGCTTGATAGAAGGTTTTGTTGGAACATAGTCCTCTACACTCATTACTGTCTGTGGACTTTAGTGCTGCAGCGTAATTGAGTGGTATATAGGCTGTATGGTCTGTAGAGCCTGAAATATTAGCATTAGGCCTCTTCAGGAGGTCTGGCCATTCCCACTGTAAGTTAAATCCTCTTTTCTTTTTATTTCTAGGAGACTTGCTTTTACAGCTGATCCTACAAATTGATATAGGTTTGCATCTGAATTTCTGCCCAGGAAAATGAAGAACAAGAGCGTGCATGGACGCAACAGGGTATGTTGATGAGCTTCTGTAGTCTCAGCATCCAGGGTATGGCTTCAGGATGATCAGGCTATCAAAGGCACAGGCTGAGGGAACAGGGCCAGTGGGCCATGGACTGAAACATTTGAAGCTGTGACTCAATAAGCTTTTTCCTCCTCTTAAGTTGTTTTGTCTCTGGTATTTTGTCACAGAGACAGTGAGGTTAATAAACAAAGACAGGTTTCTAAAAATTAGGACTTAAAAGCACAATTCACATTGCATTGCCCTCCCACCTCGCACAATGCTGTTAATTTAACCACAACATGACCTCACAGCCACAGCCAATTTTCCCCCTGAGCCACTCATACAACCCTCTAATTTTCTTTAATTTTTTTATTGTTTTATATGTGTGTACGGGTATTTTGTGTACTGCATACATGTAGAGTCCAGGAAAGTGGCTGGAGTCTGGTGTTAAGACAGTTCTAAGCAACCACACGGTGTTGGGAACTAAAACCTCAGGAAGAACAGCTTAACAAATGAGCCATTTTTAGCACCCCCAACCCCTGCCCCATTTTTTTTTGTTGTTTTTTTGTTTTTTGCGTTTTTATTGTTGTTTTTCGAGACAGGGTTTCTCTGTAGCTTTGGAGCCTGTCCTGGAACTAGCTCTTGTAGTCCAGGCAGGCCTCGAACTCACAGAGATCCACCTGCCTCTGCCTCCCAAGTGCTGGGATTAAAGGGGTGGGCCAGCACTGGCCTGCTCCCCATTTTCTATTTAAGGTTTTTTGGTTTGTTTATCTGATTGCTTGTATGTGTTTGTTTGCATACATGCGCATACATGTATGTGTGTGTGTTACTACACATTGACCCTGAGGCCTTATGCATGGTAAGCAAGTACTGTACCAGTAATCCATTTATTTATCTATTTTTATTTTGAGAGAGGGATGTCACATAATTGTCCAGGCTGATATTAAATTTACTCAGTAGCCCCTCCAAACTTAAATGTGTGGTTTCCTGCCCCAGTCTTCCAAGTAGTTACAGGCGATGGACCTTTGCCACCAGGCTTGACAAGTTAACATTTTTAATTTCCTTGTTGTTGACAGTGCTGTGGTTGGGACCTAGGATGTTACACATTGCTATGTAAGCACTCTACCACTGGACACCAGCCCTGTTTTTACATTTTAAAGTATTAGAATCTGATGGCTGGGAAAATGGCTCAGTGGATAAGAACAGTTGCTATACTCCTCAATACTTCTCAACACCTGCATAAAAAGCTGGGTGTGGGACCTATAGAGATGACTCAGCATGTTAAAAAAGGCTTGCTGCTCTTTCAAAGCATGCTAGTTCGGGCCTGATATCCATGTTAGGCATCCTATAACTCCAGCTCCAGGGGATCTATTACCTTTTTCTCACTCATGAATGCACACACCCAAGTGTATGTACGCAAACACATGTAACTCAAGTGCTGTGAGTGACAGAAACATGAGGACCAGTGGGGCTTGATGCCTCCAAGTCTGTTCCAGTTTCAATAAAAGATCCCGTGCCAAAAGGATAAAGTAGACAAAGGTATACACACATATAGCTTGGCCCTAATGTCTTCCTTCGGTGAGGAGATAAGAAGGCGAAGCATCAACAATCATAGATGCTGAGAGTGGTGAAAGGGAGAGGGCAGACTCATTCAGTTAACAATGGAAAAAACTTACAACCCCCACCCAACACCCAGGGCTTTAGATCCTTTGACCGTTGACATAGCATCATCACCCCTCCTTGGCTAGGCATCATCAGGACCTCTGATAATGCCTGTTTCTAGCTCTTCAGGAAACATCACGTGCTCCATCATTGGCAAGGCATGATCAGGACCTGTGACAGTGCCAGGCAGATGCCAGGTGGTTCTGTTTGGCCTCTTAGGCCTTAACTTCCTACACACAAACACACACAAATATATGCATTATAATTTGGCCTCAAGGTGCCTTTGTCCTCCCCTGGCCAATAGTGAGGAGTGAAGTGATCGTGTTCTTCAGACTAACATCTTTCAGAGCAGTTTCTCTTCCATCCTACCTTGTGTCAAGCACAACTATGTGGACACTTTCCAACACTTTTCTTCCTCTCCTTATTTCTTTATTCATCTTTATAGTGTGAACATTTTCCCACATTTAGGTATGTGTAGTGTCCATGAAGGTTAGATTCATCCCCTGGAACTGGAATGCAGACAATTGTAAGCTGTGGTGTTGTTGCTGGGACTTGAACCTGTGTCCTTCATAAGAGCAGTCAGTGCCATTAACTACTGAGCCAACTCTAGAGACCCCGGTCGTTATCTTTTCAAGAGAGGTGACAGCTTTATGTATTTATGCTCAGTTGCATCGATTTCAGGATCTTACATAAATGACAATATTTTTGTAGCAAGATCTTAAATACAATTTTCCTCCATAAGGTGGGTCAGTGTTGATGCTTGTCACCCACCAAACAACCTGACAACCTGAGTCCAGTCCCCTGAAACCTATACAACTGGAGGAGAGAATCAGTGCCCAAAAATTTCCTTTTACATTTCACCCACACTGTGGCACATGTCATAAACACACACACACAAATAAGTAACATAATTTTAAAATGTTAAAAAAAAATGAATCATGAAAAGACGTCGTGAAAGCAGAATACCTCATTGGTTTAAGACAGCCAAATTCATGTCCCCGAAAGAATTTCCAAGACAGCATGGCATTTTTTTTTTATTTGTGTGGTGGGAGGTTGGTTTAGTTTGGCAATACAGGGTTTATCTGTGTAGCCATGGCTATCCTCGCTAGTTTGTAGACAAAGCTGGCCTCAAATTCACTGAGATCTGCCTGTATCCGCCTTCTAAGGGCTGGTATCACAGGTGCATGTGACCACCACCTGGCTGTATTTTTCATTCATAAAAAAAAGTTATCTATCTCTGTACAGCTTTCATTTGTGTGTTTCTTTTTGTTAAGAAACAGGGTTTCACTATTTACCAGCCTGGCCTTAAACTCATCTCTTATGCTCTTTCAGCCACCAGACAGATTTTTTTAAAATCCTTTTACCCTGTCTCTAGAACTAAATTTTTCTCACTGTTAGATTTTTTTTGTGTGTGTTCTGTGGGTACAAATGCAGGTCAGAGGTAAATCTAGAGTGGCATCTTTGCCTTCTACCTGGTTTGAAACAGGATCTCTGTTATTTACCTCTGTACATCAGAAACACCTTCAGCTTCCATTCTCATAGGAGCACTGGGATTACAGATGCTCACGGTACAGACTCAGCTTTAACTTTGGTCCTGGGGATTCAGACTTGGGTCCTCAGGCTTGGCGTGCAAGTGCTTTTACCTCCATCTCCCTAGCCCCACTTTGAATTTTTTTTTATTATAATAGGTGACTAATTATTTTTAATTTAATTTTTTTTGAAAAAGGAAACTATATTTTCATTTTACATACCAATCCCAGTTCCTACTCCCTCTTCCCTCCCATTTCCTCCATATACCGCCTCCACCCCACCCCCATCCATTCCTCAGAGAGTGCACATTGCTTTGTGGAAGGTCCAAGGCTATATCTAGGCTAAGCAAGGTATCCATCCAAGGAGTAGCTTCCCAAAAACTACATAAAAGCAGTAGGGAAAAATCCTGGTGCCGCTGCCAGTGACCCCCTCAGTCTGCCCCAGTCATGCAACTGTCACATTCAAAGGGACAATTTGTATCTATGCTGATTCCCCAGTTTGAATTCTTTCTTTCTTTCTTTCTTTCTTTCTTTCTTTCTTTCTTTCTTTCTTTCTTTCTTTCTTTCTTTCTTTCTTTCTTTTTTATTTATTTGAATTTTTTTCAAGACAGGGTTTCTCTGTAGCTTTTTTGGTTCCTGTCCTGGAACTAGCTCTTGTAGACCAGGCTGGTCTCGAACTCACAGAGATCCGCCTGCCTCTGCCGCCCGAGTGCTGGGATTAAAGGCGTGCGCCACCACCGCCCGGCCCCATTTTGAATTTTTGATGCTAATTTTTAGTGTGTGTGTGTGTGTGTGTGTGTGTGTGTGTAGAAAGGCTTGTAGCCTTGACTTTCAGGTAAAGTGCTCTGTAGCCAAGCTGTCCTTGAACTCACAGAGATCCATCTGCCTCTGTCTCCCGAATGATGGGATTAAAGGTGATCTCAACTACCACCTATCTTAAGGCAGTTATATTCTGAAAACTAAGTGTGGTTTTAAACTGATTGTAATCCTTGTGTCTCCGATTTCTAAGTACTGGGATTATCAGTTTGGGCCACCATGCTAGTGTTACACAGCTTTCTTGACTGTGCTCTCCTATAACACCAGGAATAACACTCATCAGCTTTTCCAACTGAAAGAGTACAGTCAGTCAGGGATGGTCTACTACAACTAGAATTGTAGACTCTGCCTCTACAGTAATATAGTAAAATAAGTCCTTGCATTCTTTGAGATCCTCCCCTCTTTGGTTTTCTTGAGACATGGTCTAGCTATGTAATGGAGCCAAATTGACATTGAAAACCTCTTTTTTCACTTTTTATCATTTTATTTATTTATTTTAAGTTCTCAAGACAGGGTTTCTCTGTGTAACAGCCCTGGAGGTCCTGGAACGAACTCTGTAGACCAGGCTGGCCTCTAACTCTAGAGGCCTGCCTCTGCCTCTGCCTCTAACTCTAGAGGCCTGCCTCTGCCTCTGCCTCTGCCTCTGCCTCTGCCTCTGCCCCTGCCTCTGCCTCTGCCTCTGCCTCTGCCTCTGCCTCCCAAGTGCTGGGATTAAAGACATAAGTCATTATGTCTGGTTCTATTTTTATTTATTTATTTTTTTAATTTAATTAAAAAAATTTAAAGACTGTCTCACTGTGTGTCTTAGGCTGGCCTTGACACATCCTCAGTCAGGCCTTTACATCCCCAGTGTGAGAGTTATAGGCATGGTCCATAATAAACAGCTTTTTTTGTTATTTTTTTAAGATTTTTTTCAATGTGAATGAGTTTTTGCACACGTTTGTACCATGTACATGTTTGGTCACGAAGGGTAGAAGAGTATATCTGATTCTTGAGAATTGCAGTTACAAATGGCTGTGGATGCTGTGAATTAAACCCTGATCATTTGGAATAGTGGTCAGAGCCCTTAACAACTGAGCCATCTCCAAGCTCCCATGTTTTATTTGTTTTTTGTTGGTTTGGTTGGTTGGTTGTGTTTTGTTTTATTTTGTTTTTTATGGCAGAATCTTGTTATGTGATCAAGGATTTTGTAAATTGCAAATATTCCTGTATCTCCTCAGTACTATGAGTAAGGTCTAGGTGTGAAACATCACACCCTCATTTTCTGCTTTCTTTTCCTTTAGTATATAATATTTTATCATATCCTCCTTTCTTTTCTCCCCTTTGTGGGTCTGGCAGGGGAAGGTCACACAAAGATGTTGACAAACCACCAAAGTTTAATAAACCAGAAGCAAACTTTATTCCAGAAACCAGAATCCAGGAAAAAAATAAAAATAAAAAATCTCCATGGTGCACAAAAAGCTTATCAGCTAGCTGAGACCACAGCCAGAGATTTTTTTTTTGGTTAGACTGTGGCAAAAGGCCGTTTTCTGAACCCACCTTTTTATGGTAGGGGCACAAAGCATTAGGTCTGAACAAAGGAATTTTTTACAATCTTGAGGTAAAACTTAAGATACATATTGACTTATTTTATAATAAATAAGAAGTTGGTTCTTTTCTTTACCAAATGAGTCCCAAGGATGGGACTTGGATGGTTAGCCTTGAAAGCACTGAAGCATCTTGCCAGCCCATGGCTTTGTTGTTTGGCTTACAGTTTCAGAAAATACCGTCCAAGCCGGGCAGTGGTGGCGCACGCCTTTAATCCCAGCACTTGGGAGGCAGAGGCAGGCGGATCTCTGTGAGTTTGAGGCCAGCCTGGTCTACAAGAGCTAGTTCCGGGACGGGCTCCAAAGCTACGGAGAAACCCTGTCTTGAAAAACCAAAAAAAAAAAAAAAGAAGAAAGAAAAGAAAATACCGTCCATCATAGTGTGGATGGGGATGCTCCCACCATTGCTGTGGCAACTTTTGGCTATTCTAGCATTCTGAGGGAGAATGGGGCACTAGTAAGGCTGGGTGGCTATTTTGCTCAAAGCTCTTTTTGCCCTAACCCACTTCTGTCAACCAGACTGCCCTTATCAAAGATTCAATGAATACCAAGGCACCCGTGACTTGGGCCAAAGTCTTCAAACACATGAGCCTGTGCAGAACATTTGTCTTCTATGTATAATTTTTCCTTTGGTTATAACACGGTCCTAATAGCCAAGTTAAAAACTATAGGTTTCATGATTTACTATGTCAGTTCTTCTATTTGACTTTCAGGCTTCTGAGTAATTAATGCTTCTATCAATATCTCCGAAGGACAGATGAACAAAGAAAGGAACAGGTATCTAACTCTATTAGGTAAGCAATTGTTGAAGGCTTATTTCTGGAAGGCCAGCAGTTTGGAGACTGAGCTAGTGCTCAGTCAGGGCTGTATAATAAGACTTATCTCAACAGCAACAACAAAAAAATACAACTCTTTCCCCTTTGGCCATTTTCTGTTATTTGTTGCATTCAATAGCTTTTCTAAGACTGAGCTTGCCTTACATTTGTGAAAAAAAACTCCATACTCCCAAGGACATTGAGTTCAGTTTGGTAAATTTGCTATTTATAATTTTATTCTTTGTTTAATTCATTAGTGTTTTCTTTCTGGGTTCAAATTTTGAGTAGGGGATATTGACAGGCTTTGTCATTTGTTGATGGACTCACTAATGATAGGTTTTTTTTGCCTGCTTTTTCCAACTAAGGAGATCTCAAACATATGACATGCAATTAAATATGCTTTAGTGGCACCATTTTTTTTTGGGGGGGGGTTTTTTTTTTTGAGTTTTTTTTTTTTTTTTTTTTTTTTTTTTTTGGTTTTTTCGAGACAGAGTTTCTCTGTGGTTTTGGAGCCTGTCCTGGAACTAGCTCTTGTAGACCAGGCTGGTCTCGAACTCACAGAGATCCACCTGCCTCTGCCTCCCGAGTGCTGGGATTAAAGGTGTGCGCCACCAACGCCCGGCAAGTGGCACCATTTTCAAACTGGAACACAGTATTCCAAGGTTTGAATAGAGGCCATTGTTTTACAGTTGCTATTTAGACTCATCCCAGTTACTGTTCTCCCTTCTGCCTTTTTCTGCTGTGCTGGAGGCTAGAACCCAGGAGTGTTACAGGCTAGGCAAGCACACTTCCAGGGAGCTACCCACCAGCCCAAACTGCTCTTTTAATTATATCTACATAGAGAAAATTAAAGTTAGCATGCTTGTAGTTGTAGGTCAGTTGTTAACTATCATGCTGATTTCCTAATATTGCATGAAGTGGACAGTTCTTGTAGTGACTATAAGACTAGCCATTTTCACACATCACACATTGATACTTGTAAACTATAGTAAGAATTTTTTTAAAAAATTCACCAATTGCAAGATGAATATAGTGGCTCATGCCTGTAATTTCAGCAGTTGGAAGGCTGAGGCTGGAACATCACTACAAGATGGCTGCCAGCATGTACTACATATTATGTAATTCTATTCTCAAATATCACCAAAAAAAGGAAAGAAAAACAATTTTAATGTTTGTGAAAGCAAAACATATTCTCCTTTAATATTTTATTTTGTGTATTTTTGATTCCTAATGATATAAAACAGGTTATTTCTTGGCTTTTTGAGTTTTATTTCCTGTTTTAGTTGTTGCGGTTTTTTGAGCCAGTTTCTCCTTGGCTGTCCTAGAAGTAGCTCTATAGACCAGTCTTGCTTCTGCCTCCCAAGTGTGGGAAATTAAGGTGTGTGACATCCCGCCCAGCTTCCATTTTACTTTTGTTTAATTCTTTTCTTTATTGTTTGTATTTGTAAGTGGGTTAGTGAGTCCAGGTGCTCACTTGTATGCAGTGTGTGGAGAAAGGACAGCTTTCAAGCCTTTCCTTCTGTCTCCCTGAGCCAGTTTCTCTTGTTTCTGCTTGCGCTTGTATCGTAGTGCTCTGCACTCCTTGCTAATTTGCCTCAGCTTCGGTAATTTCATTGTACTTTCCATCTCACTGTAGGAGTGTTGGCTTACAGTTGGGTCCCGCCAAATCTGTCTTTCTCCACTGAGCCATCTCCCTGACCCTCCTTCACGATTGCAGTGCTGGGAATAGAGCCAGCAATCTCAAATACATTAGACAATTTGAGTTTTTTTTTTGTTGGTGCTCTGGCTGGTTTGATTTCACAAGACAGGGTTTCTCTGTACTTCATACTGTCCTGGAACTTGCATTATTGGCTTTAAACCCCAACCTCTTCCTCCTGAGTGCAAGGGTAAAGGCATGAGCCACCACCTACCTACCTGACTAGGTGTGAGTTTCTTACACTGAATTGCAACTTTGATGTCTGTTTGTTTTTTGTGAATTTGACTTTTGTTATGGTTCAAGACATGGGATGGAACATATTAGCTTTAAAGACAATTGGTTTGATTCTAAGGCAAGGTATTATATATAGCCTAGGGAGTCTTGAATCTCTCTATGTATTCAGGCTGGCCACAAACTCAAGGCAATTCTCTTAACTTAGTTTCCTAAAGTCTGGAATTAAGGCTTGAGCAACCAGGCTTGATCACATATTGAAATTTATTATACCATATTTCAGATATTTTGTCTGGCCTAACCTAAAATTACATGTGTAGAGAGTTCAAGTATCTCTCTCTTTCTTTCTTTCTTTCTTTCTTTCTTTCTTTCTTTCTTTCTTTCTTTCTTTCTTTCTTTCTTTCTTTCTTCTTTGAGACAGTTTCTCTTTAGCTTTGGGGCCGGTCCTGGAACTCGCTCTGTAAACCAGGCCCCGAACTCATAAAAATATGCCTGCCACTGCCTCCCAAGTTCTGGGATTAAAGGCGTGTGACACCACTGCCCAACTTCAAGTTTCCTTTTCTTTGACCTATTATATATGTATTTAGTATTTTTGTTTGTTTTTTTTTTAATCCTGCCCAATCTCAAATTCACAATCACAGACATGTGACACGAATAATACACCTAGTTTCCACTTTTCATAAGATGAGCATAAGGATAATTTCCTATCGTCTATAATTCATTCATTTTTACAATTTTTTAAAGATTTATTTTCTTTCTTTTTTTTTTTTTTTGATTTTTCGAGACAGGGTTTCTCCGTAGCTTTTGGTTCCTGTCCTGGAACTCCCTTTGTAGACCAGGCTGGCCTCGAACTCACAGAGATCCGCCTGCCTCTGCCTCCCGAGTGTTGGGATTAAAGGCGTGCGCCACCACCGCCCGGCTTGGATTTTCTCTTTTTAAAAAGTTATTTTATATGTATTAGTAGTTAGCATACATATATGTGTGTGCACATCTCATGTGTGCCTTGGTCCTTTTGGAGGAAAGAAGATGTTGGATTCCTTGGAACTGGAGCTGCAGATGGCTGTGAGCCTCCATGTGGGTGCTGGGAGAATTGGCAGTGCTCAGCTAGCTCTCAACCCACCTATAATTAGTATTCGTAGCCAGATGGTGGTGGCGCTCTCCTTTAATCCCAGCACTCGGGAGGCAGAGGCAGGCGGATCTCTGTGAGTTCGAGGCCAGCCTGGTCTACAAGAGCTAGTTCCAGGACAGGAACCAAAAGCTTCAGAGAAACCCTGTCTCGAAAAATCAAAAAAAAAAAAAAAAGTTAGTATTCGTACTATCTTGCACATTCAGGGCTGGGAGGTATACTATGGGTATCTGTAAGGATTTCGGGGAAATAATTTTCAAAATCCTTTTCCAGTATTCTGCTTCTAACATAATATACTATTCTCGCAGCTCCTCTGTGAGTATCCACTCAGCTTTGCCACCACTGGCTTATACTCCCATGCTAATTTGCAATGTTTTCATATTATGTATGATAGTTTCATTTTTATGGGCTGTATGGGTTTTGCTGTTGTTGAATGAAAACAAATATAGGCAGTATATAAAAAGAAGTGCATTTGTGTTCCAACAAAACCATTTCATAAAAAGTGAGTGAGCTGCCGGGCGGTGGTGGTACACGCCTTTAATCCCAGCACTTGGGAGCCAGAGGCCGGCGGATCTCTGTGAGTTCGATACCAGCCTGGTCTACAAGAGCTAGTTCCAGGACAGGCTCCAAAGCTACAGAGAAACCCTGTCTCAAAAAAAACCAAAAAAAAAAAAAAAAAAAAAGTGAGTGAGCTGTGTTTGTGTGGAAGCTGCAGTTTGCCCATACCTGCTTTATTACGTTTTACTTCTAATGTTTATGACTTTAATCCTCAGGTATATCCTTTTAAGATTCTTTTGTTTTCTATTACTGTCTTACATGCATGTATGTAAGTTTGTCACGTGTGTAGTGCCCACAGAAGTCAGAAAAGGGATTACAGACCCCTAGACCTGAAGGTACAGAACCTGGATCATTTGTAAGAACAGAATATGCTCTTCGTGCTGAGCCATCTTTCCAGTCCCTCCTTTGTAAAATCTTGGAAGATTTTTGTTTTAGTTTAACCCAGTCCTGTAAATCTCCCTGTGGAGCTCTGATTGACTCCTACCCTGCAGCGATTGTCAATAATCAACCAGAGTTCGAGGTGTCACCATGCTCAACTGTGATTTTTAAGCATCCAGTTTGTTGCTGCTGACGACATGTTTGCATACCACAGTTTTTTTCATTCCAAAGAACACAGAGATTAGCTAAGCTCCGTACTTCTGTCATCACTATTGTGTGTTATGCTGTAAAATTGATTTGTTTTATTAGAATGCCAAGTAGCTGCATTCCTTTTTGCCGTAATTTGCTTACTCTTATAGTGGTTAAACACTGACTGACAAAAATTTGGAGAAGGAAAGCATGTCATTGTGCTAGGCCAAGGCAGGGACCTTAAGGTAGGAACTGTAGAGACCATGGAGGAATGCTAGCTGCCTTGTTTCTCTGCATTGCTCAGCTATCTCTCACATACAGCCCAGGCTCACCTGCCTAGCAGTAGCATGACTAATGGGTTGGGCCCCTGCAACCCACAGCAATCAAGAAAATTCCCCCAGATATGGCCCTAGGCCAATCTAATGAAGACAGTTCCTCAATTCAGGTTCCAGCTTCCCAGGTGTGTTTTAAAAATTAAAAGTAGCTATCACCATCTGGAAGAGTATTCCTCTCAATCCATATTTCATTGTATGAACATTTTTAAGTTTCTAAAACTTGTCTCTAGTGGAGTATCATGACTGCTGTAGCTTATCTCTGGTTCTTTGTTCATGTCACCTTGCTTTTGTTGAGGACAGGAATGCTTAGACGGTCTCCTTAATCTCCTCTCTCCTTAAGACTTCCATCACTCTTAACTTGAGGTTTTTGGATTTGTGGGCATGGCCTTTCTACCTGCATCTTTCTTTGTATGTATGGACTATTTATCAGGTCTAGGCCATTTTCTACTATTGTTAGTTATATGTGAATGTCTTTTCACCCTATGTGTAAATCAAAATTTCATCACCCTAAATCAATCCAGCTAATGTAAGTATAACCAGTATTATTTAATTGCTTTGAAACTTGAAAGGCAAGCTAGCATCAAAGTGATATCATATCTGACTATCTTTGGAGCTTGACAGCGTCTCTGGTAAACTCTGTCAGTCTCACAGGTAGCTCTACAACGCCGTTCTCCTAGCATTTTCTTGCTTTTTCCCTTCTGCTAACTAACTTCCTCATCTTGTTTGCCGTACTGCAGATGAATAGCTTCTGTTTATTTATTGCTTTTGAATCATTCTTTTGCAAATTGGTTCATAACTGTATCTTAAGTCTTTCCTGATTCTTCCATGGACGGTAGTATTTTCTTCCATAAGTTTGTTTACTCCTTTATCTGACTTAGTTTCTTTGTTTTTAATCTATTTTATTTTTGAGACGTAGCTATTTTTGAGACACAAGCTGACATCATAGTTGCCATGGTAGCTGAGTCTAGACTGTCATCCTGATTCTCGTGTCTCTGTATTTATTCAGTAGTGCTAAGGATTGAAGCTAGGGTCTCTCTCACACATGCTAGACAAGTGTTTTACCACTGAACAATACTCCAAGATCTTGTTTTTCAAAATTTTGAATTATATAGAATTTTGTCACCTTATCATTTTGAGGAAAACTTTTGTGTTATGACAAGTCTTGGGATTTTGGCCAGTTTATCAGGAGATGTCCTAAAGCCCTTGAATCTGATCCTTTTGGGGGGGTAGGGCTTGGGGATGGCTTAGTAGTTGTGGTTTTGGAGTATACGTAGTATCAAGAATGCTTTCTTAGCCTTGCTTATTTGATTGTCTTTTCAAGTTTCCTTAAGAAATAATTTGAGTGTGTGTGGGATTGATACTGTTTATTGAATTCTGAATTGATTTAAATCTGATTGATTAGATGAACTTAATTCAGTAATTTCCAAGTCTCTCTCAGACTCATTTTCTTTCTTTTAAATTTTTTTATCGTTTATTTAACTTTATTTTATGTGCATTGGTGTGAAGGTGTCAGATCCTCTGGAACTGGTTTTTAAGACAGTTGTGAGCTGCCATGTGGGTGCTCGGAATTGAACCCGGGTCCTCAGTAAGAACACTCAGTGCTCTTAAACCGCTGAGCCATCTCTTCAGCTCCAGACTCATTTTCTAGTGGGCATAAAATCTTATTGTTTTATTTTGCTTTGTTTTATGTATGGTTTTGACCACACTAGCCTTAATCATAATCATGTATATCGATTGCTGTCCTTAGTCTTCTGAGTGCTGGGATGCTGGCATTATAGGCATACACCACTGTGTGTGACAGAGAAAAACAGAACAAAAGTTCCTCCATCTTGTATTCCTGCTGAGGCCATTCAGGTTTAAGCAGAATCTGATTTCCTTGATGGAGAGTCTCATGGAAAACTACCCAACTCTGTTCTAGAAACCTAAGGTCAGTACGTCCTAGCTAACTTATCTTTCCTTCCCTCCAGCTGCCTCTTTGTGCAGGACCCCCTCCAGGTCACTGCTTATCTTAATGACTGTTAACTGCCTGCCTCTGCAGGAACCCCCTCCAGATAACTGCTTATTTTAATGACTATTAAACTCCCTGCCTCTGCAGGACCCCCTCCAGGTCACTGCTTATCTTAGTGAGTATTC
This sequence comes from Chionomys nivalis, assembly GCF_950005125.1. Classification (NCBI taxonomy): domain Eukaryota; kingdom Metazoa; phylum Chordata; class Mammalia; order Rodentia; family Cricetidae; genus Chionomys; species Chionomys nivalis. The sequence continues at coordinate 72,676,867 of NC_080112.1, read as the reverse complement.
ATCTGCCTTTTGTGCAGGACCCCCACCTGGTAACAGCTTATCTTAGTGCATTGATGAGCTCCCTGCCTGTGCAGGACCCCCTTCTGGTAAGAGCTTATCTTAGTGCATTGATGAGCTCCCTGCCTGTGCAGGACCCCCTCCAGGTAACTGCTTATCTTAGTGACCTAAACTCCTTGCCTGTGCAGGACCCCCTCCAGGTAAGTACTTATCTTAGTGACTTTTAAACTGCCTTCTGCTGTGCAGGCCCCCTTCCAGGTGACCACTTAATAGTCACTTTTAAACTCTCTGCTTCTGTGAATCTCCCCTGTAGCTGACAACTGAAATGCCAGTTTAGATTTTAATTTCAAAAACCTTGTGCTCTGGACACTCAGGCTGTTGTTACTAGGTGTCCAAATACTTGGGTTTAGTTCCAGCCAGCTGGAATAAAGACTTTCAGTTGGGTATAAACTGTCTTGAGTTGTCTTCTCATGGGCTCTTGGTAACACAGGCTCACAGTTTGCTTTCTCAATTTTCCTTTCTCCTCCCCCTTCCTTCCATGGCAAAATATATATTTTTTTAAATGAAAGACTATCAGAAAATGAGTCTAAATTTCCACTGCAATGAACATCAGAAGGATGCACGTGTTTATGCTGACCTGTGCCGTTCATGTAGCTGGCTGAGCTGCCCAGTCACTCTGCTTAGTGTTCGTGTTTTATGCCTCCCGTTAGGCAACAGCTTTCCCATCCACTTCTGTTTTTCTCTTGTTCATGTATTTGGATAGCTTTCCCTTTTGCTTCTTCTTTCTCTTGTTTTGCTTCCTTATGCTTTCACACTAGTGTAGGCTCTCATGGCCTCATCTTTGTGTTGCATGTTGGCTTGCAATGCATCTTTCTCCTTCACCTCTGTTTATTGATTCCTGTAAATACCCAATTCAGCTTGCTTTATATGATGATGCCTCTGCTTGTTTCTAATGTACAGTTAAGAACTGACTTCTCCCATCCTCTGTTTCAGGGGTTTCAGTTGCAAATGCCTGCAGGATCCAGATGGGGAACATGTGTGACATGGTTCCTGGTATCACTCTCTTTTTTCTTGAAAAGCTAGTTTTCGCGGTGTTTTTCCTTTGCTGTCCTTTAACTTATCATAGAGAGTACTGGATGCCAAGGGGCAAGTGATTCTGAGAGGATGGGGGAGTGTTTCAGAACATGACCAACCCAATGTGCACAATGCATCTAAAGGGAAAGGACAGACTAATACTTGCTTACTGCTAATTGTCTGGAAAGGTCAATCCAACATTGCCAGAATTTCAGGCCTCTCTACAAGGAAACTTGAGTAGCTTGAAAAAAAGGGTTTTGATTTTAGTTCTTCAGGGCAGCAGAGTATGTTTATAAGTGCTTTAATAATCTTACAGCGGCGCCTGCTTCTTTGTAATTGTGCTACTGTTGTGTATTATGTTACAAAATAAGGGTATGTAGAGCAATTCCTGTTCAGTCCAGCTTGGGGCACGTTTCTTGGCGTAAAAGTAGAACTGGACTACAATTTTGGGTACATTTGTATAAATTAGACTGAGATAATCTAGGAATTAATAGACCATTATATGGACATAAAAACAGCAAAACAGGAGCCCTATCTAGTAAGCAAAATTAAATATTGTTGTAAATTTTTTGTTTGTCCTAACTATGTTTGTATCTTTGGTTTAATGTAATTGTTTTCTGTGAGTTAAATGACTTTACTAGATACTGATTGACATGCCATGAACAAACTACCATTCCTTGTATACATGTCTCCTTAGCGATCCAATATTTAGTGAAAATCAGGTGACATTCTGGGGCTACAGAGGTTTTATGCTTAACAATACAACACAGACGTGTGGTAACTTGAGTAATTTCATAGTACCCAATCAGGCGGCTCACAACTGCCTGCGGAGCTCCAGTTCCACCCGGTTCAATGACCAGCAACCATAGCTCACCGCACCCACTGTACGCATGCCCATCTACCCCCATATGCATCATATGGTCTTGAGTTTGCTCTGTCATCAAGATGGCTCTGAACTCCCGATCCTCCTTCCTGTGTCTCACAGGTGCTGGGATTATAAGCTTTTGCCATCATGCCTGGCAAAATCAGCAAGTAGGACTTACACATTACGTGAAGCCCTGAGTTTGAGCCAGTACGATGTGGTGATGGGAGCTGGGGTGGGGGTGAAGCAAGAAAACAGGCCTTATGTGGACTGTTTTTACTGAGGGCAAGCCATATTCTATGCTACACTTTTCCTTTCTCATGTTACACAGCTAATCAAGCATTTTGCATTTTTTGTGCTATATATATGTGTGCGTGTGTCGTGCATGTGTTGGTGTTTCCATGTGTGTGGGTATGCCTATCAATTGTCTTCCTCATATACTCACTACCTTACAATCAAAGTCTCTCTGTGAACCCAAAAGCCTCCAATTTTGTCTACTCAGACAGCTTGCTCCCGGCAATCCCTGTTTCCGCCTCCCAAGCACTGGGATTGGAAACGTGCTGTCCTGCCAACATGAACACTATGGAGCTTTCAGCTTGTGCTGGGGATTCCAACCTGGGTTCTAAAATTTTACCAGAAAGTGCTTTGTCCACTGAGTCATCTCTTCAGCCTCAAGTTGTTAACCCTATATTTATGTACTAGAAGGTAGGGAGGGGAAGCAGTGAGGGCGAAGAACATGCACATGGGAGCATAGCTATTTGTTTTTGTGTTCATATGTGTGAGGGCCATAGCAGGGTGTGGGATCAGAGGACAACAGGCAGGGGCAATTTTCTCTACCTTGTTCATCTCAGGGATTATACTCAGCTTCTCATGTTTTGTGGCAGATTTTTTTACCTTTTGAACCAAGGGTGTTTTGTTTTCTTGTGATGCTAAGAATTGAACCCAGGACCGTGCACCAAACATACTAGGAAAACAACCTACTACTGACTGAGCTATTTGCATCCAAGCCCATTAGAGCTTAACAAGGCTAGGTAAGTGTTCTGAGACATGTCCTTAAGCCCTCTTTTTAAGTTGCCTTCCCCCGAATGTTAATAGTTGATTCCTCAATGAGGCAGTTAAAAATGGCCCGATGTCTGACAGGAGGGAGACGTAACCCTGCAGCCTGAGGAGGTCTCTTTCCACTGAGAGAATGTTATGCAGATAACTTAGATGATTGATTTTTTTTTTTTTTCAGTGTGATCATGGTGAAGCTTAGTACGCTTATTAAGTAAATGGGGAGGACAAGGACGATATGCATAATTTCAAGGCTTCTTGAGTTGAAGTTAGGTGTATTTACAGTTTCTTTGTTTATGGTCCTGCAGCTTTTTAATTACATGTCACAAAGGATTTCAATAAAAGTTAAAAATTAATCAAAGCTTAAATTTTCAAGCTTAAAAGTTTAGTAAAAGTAGTTGATCTGGTATACTTGTTTCATACCTTTGAGGATTTTCTTTTGTAAGTAAAATTATAAAAGGGTTTTATGAGATAAAACTGAAAGTTGCAAACGTTCTTGGTCCTCGGCAAGCATAGCTCGTTCATTCTTTGTCACATCATTTTTGAGATGTAGTTTGGATTTATTGGCTGTGTTGAAGTCTTTGACTATTACTTAGTCCCTTTCTCATCCCTCGCTCCCCAATACAGGGTTTATCTGTATAAAAACCCTGGCTGTCCTGGAACCCCGCCTGCATCTGCCTCACGAATGCCAGGATTAAAAAGCCATGTGCCCCTCCACCCCCACCCCCGGCCTTCTTTCCCTTTTCTGTCCTGTTTCACCCACAAATATTTTATAATATTAGCTAAAGGTTTTATAGTTCCAGAGTGATAATCTTTAGATCATTGCCAGAAACAGTATTTTAGTCTATCTTTATGGCCTTTTATACTAATGGTTTTGCGTAGATTCTGCTTCTAAAGTTTGAATATAAATCGCTCATACCCTTTATTTTGAGAAAACTTTACTACTTTGCTTTTGTCAGCATTTTCCTGATTCTTTACTTTCTGCTTCACATTTTCCGGTAATGAGGGGGAAAACACCTCCATTTACCTCATCTATTTCTGGCTTGATCTTTTCACTTAGGGTTATATGATATGTGCGCTCTGTTTTCTTTTGATTTGCTGTTGAAATGCCTTCGTGGACTTTATGCTGAGTAGGAATTTTGTGCAATTCTGATTTTTCCTTTAAAAATGAAAAATAACACCAAAGCTACAGAGAAACCCTGTCTCGAAAAACCAAAAAAAAAAAAAAAAAAAAAATAATGAGTTTGTTTTTGTCTTTGTTTTCTTAGCCAGGCATAGATACACAGACCACGAATCCCAGCCCTGAAGAGGATATTTGTGAGTTTGAGGCCAGCCTAGGCTCCTGTAGAGAGACCCTGTGCCAAAAAGAAAAGGGGGGAGAAAGAGAGAAAGAGAGAGAGAGCTAGTGCTTAAATAACCTAAAGCAACATAGGCCAGTGCTGATTTTTCTGTGTAGGCTCTCTAGCATAGTCACCTGACTCTAAATGCATAAAACCATGTAACACTTTGCATTCCAAAATTTTTTGGCATATTGGTTAGTATAAAGGAATGATACATGACCTCAGTTCATAATCAGTAGAATACTGGTTGTGACAGGATATTCAGTGTCACGTTTACAAAATTTAAAAATTCTGCAGAAAGGAGCATAATAATACATGGCTGTATTAATACCATTTAACTGCTTTCATAAAATGGTTAGGAGAGTTAAGATGTAAATAGTATTAGGCTAGGCCTGACTACTAAGGTCCTACCTTGTCAAATGCCTCTGATCCACCCTCACCCCCAGGAAAAAAAATAGAATAAAAGGGATGGATAGGATTTTAATAAAAGTGGCCATTCAAGGAAGTAAAAATTGAATTTAGGATTGAAATTTTGGCCTGTATTTAGGCACTGACATGAAAATAATAGCTTAGGTCATCCATGGATGAACTATTCTTGGACAGCACTTTGATTTTTCTAGTTAACATATAAAGTGTTGGAATTTACTGCACCATTTTCCAACATACTTCTTTTTCCCTTAAAAAATTAGAAAGAGCCGGGCGGTAGGGGCGCACGCCTTTAATCCCAGCACTCGGGAGGCAGAGGCAGCTGATCTCTGTGAGTTCAAGACCAGCCTGGTCTACAAGAGCTAGTTCCAGGACAGGCTCCAAAACCACAGAGAAACCCTGTCTCGAAAAAACCAAAAAAAAAAAAAAAAGAAAGAAATTAGAAATCAGTGGGGGGAAATGAACTTATTTACAGGTTGGCCTAACAAGGGAGGCAAACACGCCTACATTCTCTCTATACTGTTGATACAGGTTTATAGAACAAATCATAAAAGGGGGGTCCTGGGACACACTTTTCCCAGCATTGCTTTATAATACCACCCACATTAAGTCAGGTGGCCTAAGTCCAGACTGTTACTTAGGGAGGCCTACAATTAATACTTAAGACCTTGTCTCAACAAGAACCCCTCACCAATACAAAAAAGAAGTATAACAACAAAAAATTATAAGATGTGCATACGTTGGTTGAAATGTTGTCTGAACTGTGAGATCTCTTCCTGGTAGCAGTTTGTCATTGTCTAGCACATGTCCTTCAGTTTTACTCCCTGGCACAGCATGAGACTCCTCAGGAAATTTCAATTCTTCAGGGATGGTGATAGTCTAAGTCATAGTTTAGATATCTCTGCATTCCTGCCAGGGCCTTTGGAACACTGGTCCCAATGATGCTGATCTCAGTTCTGATTCTATTGGGTTCCCTTCAATTTCTTATCAAGTCCTTATTGCTTAACATTCAATGTAGAAAGGACTGCTGATTCATTCTTTTGAGTCACTGCTTAAGGTGATGTTGTCATGGGGTCATCTAGCTCTCAGGACAAAGACCTGAGACAGACTTTCAGGCTCCTTTCAGGGGTGTGTCACAGGACATTGTAAAAGCTGACAATGAGATTCCCTGCTTTCAGTCTTGAAGATAAGATAGGTTAGGCCTCTCCAGTTTTTTTATATAGATTTGCATGATTAACATCAGCCACCTAATCCAAAAAGAAGGAAACAGAAACTAAAGCTTCTGTCCTTGTTTGTGACCTTCTGGATTAAGGTGAAGAGAGGAGCCTTTCCTTTTAGCAAAACAAATTCTAAGTACTTGTTATCATAGAACAAAGTATGGTATTTCATTAAATAGAATCAATATATTAGTACGTGCTTTGGTGAACACAAAGAAAAGCAGACACACGGAGGCAGGCGGATCTCTGTGAGTTCAAGACCAGCCTGGTCTACAAGAGCTAGTTCCAGGACAGGCTCCAAAACCACAGAGAAACCCTGTCTCGAAAAACACCAAAAAAAAAAAAAAAAAAAAGAAAAGAAAAAAGAAAAGCAGACACGTAAATAAAAATAAAATTGTTTTGAAAAAATAGCACATAACCTTTTCAGGCTGCTTCTATGAGGTTGTCAAATCTTGGAGTTAGAAGCAGTTTCAGCTGCCGTATGGGTGCTATTATTGAAACAGGGTCCTCTAAAAAAAAGAGCCCGTGCTCTTAACCACTGAGCCATCTCTCCTATACTCTGCCAATCTTGAGTACCTGGTTTACCACATTTGTTATTTTGTATAATTGGTGGGTATAAACTAATATTTGCCTTTTATTGTATGAGAAGAACCAAAATATATTTTATAACGCATGAGAATTGGCAACTCACATTTCTGTGTCTGTCAGTTAAAAATAAATTTAAAGCTAGCCACATTTATTCGTCCATTGTACATGCTGTGATTGTTCTTAGGCTACTATATAGGAGAGTACGGAGGACCTGAGACCCCAGAGACCTGCAGAAGCCTAAGAGTGCTCATTGACTCAGCTGCCATGTGCCTCTGCATTGTTTTTTGTAGCTTTAAATGCCAGGTCAGAGACTTTGTTTTAGGCCAATAGGGACTGCCATCATTCTATTATACTGAGAGCACATGAGACCAAGTATCTTTACTCCCAACTAATAATTGTGGATGTCAGTCCCTAGCCCTCTTAAGTTCCAAATCACTCGCTGGCTTTAGAGAAAAGCCTCTGCAATTTTTTTACCTCTAGATACTTATTGCCTCAGATTTTTGCTGTTATCTTACATTTTCCTACTCAGTCCTTCAAGGTTCATTTCCATCTGCTATACACTCCATTTCCCTCATATTTGTTCTTATATTCTTTTTCATTCTTTGGAGATAGGGTTTGTCTGTGTAGCAGCTCTTGCACCCCCAGAACTGAGTGCCACCTCTGCCTCCCTAGAGCTGGATTAAAGACGGGTGACATCACCACCCTGTTTGGGCTTGATTTTTTTTTTTTTTTTTTTTTTTTGGTTTTTCAAGACAGGGTTTCTCTGTGGTTTTGGAGCCTGTCCTGGAACTAGCTCTTGTAGACCAGGCTGGTCTCGAACTCACAGAGATCAGCTGCCTCTGCCTCCCGAGTGCTGGGATTAAAGGCTGGGCTTTAAATATTTATTTATTTATTATGTATACAATATTCTGTCTGTGTGTATGTCTGCAGGCCAGAAGAGGGCACCAGACCTCAATCCAGATGGTTGAGAGCCACCATGTGGTTGCCGGGAATTGAACTCAGGACCTTTGGAAGAGCAGGCAATGCTCTTAACCGCTGAGCCATCTCTCCAGCCCTGGGCTTGAATTTGTTTTTGTTTTTTTGGTTTTTCGAGACAGGGTTTCTCTGTGGTTTTTTTTGGAGCCTGTCCTGGAACTAGCTCTGTAGACCAGGCTGGTCTCGAACTCACAGAGATCCGCCTGCCTCTGCCTCCCGAGTGGTGGGATTAAAGGCGTGCGCCACCACCGCCCGGCTGGGCTTGAATTCTTAAAAGCATTCCACCACTAACAGAAGCCTGTTCATTTTTATTGGCTGTTATACTTGTTAGAATGTGAGGTCTTAGGTGCGTGATACTTTGACAGATGAAAGAAATTTTCAGAAACATAAAACTTAATAGAGTCTCAGAAACCTGTTTTAAAGTGATGACTTGAGTTTTCTGTATGGGATTTTTTTTTCCCTCCTAAGGTGTTTCCTCTTTCCTTAGTGTAAATCTTTGCACAGCAGGAGCTCATTTATCTAAAGAAATTCATTTCTGCTTTAGTTTGGATATGTATTTGCATTTGTCTGTGAGTGTATTTGCATGTGATTGGAGACTTATCTGTTAAAGGAAGGGTTTTCTAAATAGAATTTGCTTAGTCCCTCTTATTCACTAGGTCATTTCGCCCCAGGGATCCTTCCTTTTCCACCTCCAAGCACACAATTCTTGGTTTACCTTTTTCCCCTGGATTCTGGGGCTACAGAGTCAGGCTCTGATGTAAGAAAGACCTCAGATTTGAGGTTCAAGGACACATGCCAATTGCCTCCAGCCTTTTTTTCCCCCGTTTTTTTTTGGGGGGTGGGGGCGGTGGTTCTGAAACAGAATTTCTTTGTGTAACAGCCCTAGCTCTACTGGAACTCGTTCCGTAGACCAGGCTGGCGTCAAAATCATAGAGATCCGCCTGCCTCTGCCTCCCGAGCACTGGGATTAAAGGAGTGCACCACCACCGCTCTGCCCCAAATTACCCCTTTTTGGTTACAGATTTATTAATGTTACGGAAGGCAGCCAAGGCTCTAAGGAGAGACAGGGTCTAATGTTACTCTAGTCTTAATTTACCTTGACCAAATAATATAGCAAATATAGCCTAAGATTACCTTGAACTCTATTTGGCTTTGAAGGGTTTTTAAAGATTGCTTCTACATTGCCAACCTAAGAAGTATTTTTGTTGTTTCAAGTCAGTGTTTTCCTAGGTTATTCCTGACTAACCTTGAAGTCACTGTGTAGGTAATATAGGTCTTAAACTCACAGCAATTCTCCTGCTCCATCCTCCTGAATGCTGAGTGTTCTGTACCAAAATCGTTTTTATTTGTAGTGCAGGCTTTTTTCTTAGCTACTTTCCCAAGACATTTTCTACATCTAGGAATATTGTTAAAAGTATACTTGCCTGCAATATTCAAGGTCCTGTAATGCACTATGTAGACCGGGCTGGTCTGGAATTCACAGAAATCGCTGTCTGTATCCTGAGTACACACCCTCTTTTTTATTTTTATTTTTTTAATTTTTTTGTTTGTTTTTAAGGTACTACATTTTGTTCTTGTGCTATTTGTACTCTGGAACATGCCTTATTGCTTTTGCTAAATGTTTTCATATCTCATAAATGTCATCTGAAGAGTGGCAGAGCTCTATGTAGCCAAGTTAGCCTGAATTTTTCAGTTTTCTTCCTGCCTCTCAGCCTTCCTGAATGATGAGATTATATCTCCATGTTGATTATACCAACCTTAAAAAATATTGCCGGGTGGTGACGCATGCCTTTAATTCTAACACTTGGGAGGCGGAGGCAAGCGTGTCTCTGAGTCCTAGGCCAGCCTGGTCTACAAGAACTAGTTCCAGGACAGGCTCCAAAGCTACAGAGAGAAACCCTGACTAGGAAATTTTATTTTCAGGAATATTTACAGGCTTGTAAGACAAGCCCTTGTGAGATTGAAGTAGCAGATCCAGGGCTGAGCTCCATAACAAGTTTGAGCCCCCTGAGTTCCTTTTTCAAAAAGTCCAGAAAACCAAAGAAAAGTTTAGTATTTTCCTGTTTAAGTTTGAGTACATAGAAATCTCTCATTGGAGAAATAATTTTTTAAATATATTTTATAATTTATAAATACTAAACGTGTTTCTTAAAAGAATATAGATAACAGGTGTGTGTGTGTGTGTGTTTCCTAACAGTTTTGTATGATCTTGCTCTATAAACATGGCCATCTCTTGTCTCTACTTTCTGAGTTCTTAGATTATGTTCATTTGCCATCATACCTACCACAATGGTTTTTATCTGTTTGTGTTTGAAATGAAATTATAAACTTAAATCGTGGCAGTCCCGGATTGATTTCTGTTGTTTTGATTTGCCTGTTTTGTTTAGGTCTTACTATATAGCTACACCAAGCAGTATGCAAGCACAGTTTCTAATGATGTCTGACTGCTGTACTAATGTGTATGCTTAGAGGTCAGGTGATGAGTAGGTTGTAGAGCTTGGGAGCTCCCCAGCAATAGCTTCTTTGCCTGACCTATTATACCAGACAGGTATTTTCCCATTTAGAGCAAGCTTAAATCCACTACAAATGTTCAGCCATCAGATAACATCGTGCTACTATTGTACCCCTTGGTATATCTTGCCACGTTGGTCATAGTAGTTCATAAAGTTCCTGAATAAGGACTTCCCCTACCAACCTGTATCACACTCACCAATCCCATGAAAGTTAGGCAACAGGAACGGAGCTTTCTGTTCAGTCAACGTTTTATAACCAGTATGTGTGGGGTCTTCAGCAACAGGTATACAGGTAAGGTTTCTCCGTGTAACAACCTTTGAGGTTCTAGAACTTGCTTTATAAACCAGATTGGCTTCAAACTCAGAGATCTGCCTGCATCTCCCTCCTAATTGCTGAGATTAAAGCATGTTCCACCACTGTTCAGCAAGTATACTGTCTTCTTAAGACAGTATTTTTTATAACAATTGGTAACTTTGTGATGTTATCTTAGTAACCTAGGGTCAGAGTCGCCTACAGATGTTTTATTATAACACTTACATCCCTAGCCTTTAGAAAGGAAATAATAACTGTCTGATTCCCATCAGGCAATTGGTGGTAATCTTGCTGACATATATTCCTCTCAAATATCCCATCTCAGTGTGCTAAATATGGAGAATAGTAAGCTCCATTGGGACTTTTAGGGACTATTAATAAAGATGGAATGGAAAAGTTTATAACAGATGCCCTTCAGATTTGGTGCCGTACTTGTCTAGTAAGAATCTGAATATGACCTACAAAGGTGAGCAGACCTAACTGAACCTTGTAATAACTTGTAATAACTACAGTACAGGTTCAGACCTCCCTACTTCTTGAGTGGAAGTCACTTGGTCAAGTATTTGACTCTGCCGATTGGGATTTAGTTTGTGCGCAGACAATGGCATGCATGCACCTAGAGGGAAATGGTATTATTTTGCCTGAGAGGTGATAGTCTTCCATTAATATGGCTTTAATGTTACTGTCAAAATAGTACTATTCTTTTCATTGTATTTTATTAGAGAAAACTCAACTAGTGAAGTCCAGAATTTTCTCAAAGAGTACGTTCTGCCAACAAGTAGATGCCGTTTCTAAACCTAAGCCTAATGTTGCAATAGGCGGCCTGCTGGCAGTTTTACCTCTTTTGTAATGTTGTCTATGTGTTTCATAGTCTTGATGTTTTTGTATTTCTTCCCATGATCAGTCATTTTTAATAATTGATAATCTTACAAATGGTACTCATTAGCATGAGATATTTTCCACGGTACTATAAAAGTGCCATCCAAATAGAGAACTCAATTTTGAAGGGAGTCAAGCATTTCTGGAGAACACTTCTTTTTACCATATGGGTCCTGAATGTCAAGCTTGGCACCACGAATATTTACCCAGGCACCCATCTTACCATCCCAGTTTCCTTAATGAAAAGTTTAGCAATCCCCCTACTTATGAGTTCCTCGTTTCTGCCCAGCCTTGTACAGCAGCTGTCATGAGCAAGAAATCTGGCTTCTTCCTTTTGGTTTTTTCTTTTTCAGCATTGCCTTTTGATCACTATAAAACTACCAAGACAAAAATTCTTGGAGGCAAGTGCCATTAATCAGGCTTTACATGGTTTTTCTGGACCCAGTCCTCTAATATCTGTAACCTCCATTTAACTTTTTAGCTTTATCCTACACGTTATTCTTTTTCTCTTTAGCTAGGGCATTTGTTCTCGATTGTGGCCACAGCATTACGAAGGTTGAGAACCACTCGCCTATGGAAGTAGTATGCCCTAAACCTCCCTAGGATTCATCCTGTCCACTGAGCCATTCCTAATAATGAGGCTTGTTACATTTTTACTGTGCCATTTTTGTCTTTAATGTCTTGGTTTGAATCTGAGAGATTCCTTTAGTTAATCCACACAAAGTCCTTGCACTGTTAGATACAGACAGGGGACAGCCTACTATTGTCCTTTTGTGCCTATAAGTGGTTTGAGAAAAGAACCCTCAGTAGCGAATTAACTGATTAGACACCGGTGAATTTTTTTTTTTAAGTGTGTGAGCACAGTCAGGCTTCTTTCTCTGCTCTTGTTCAAAACTAAGGCAAACACTTAATACTAGCTTTATTAATAGCTTGACTTATCATCTATTAAAGATCAAAATGGAAGTCCCACGAGTGGGATAGTAATTAATATTCAGAATTGTGTTCCAAAGTTTATGAATGCAAGAGTTAGGTATGGGGTGCATGAGCACGGAAAACGAAGGAAAGAACTTCAGTTTGCTACGTTTCAAAGAAGAAAAAGGCTGCATAGTATTTCACAGAGAATGTACTCTCAGCAGCTAATATTACATTACTAATAGCACATAGCACTCTGCCCATCCCCCTAATATCTATCTTTCTCCAAATTGGGTTTCAATGGCATATGGCTATTGTGTTCAGGGGACTTGGGAAAATGTATTTGTGTCCCAAGTTGTCCCTCCATAAGATGCCAGTCAGCATTACTGTGCATTTTCAATGTCCTTTCCATAGCCAGTAGTGTATTAATGGAATTCAGGATTGTCTTATATCTTATCAGCAGTTCTTGCTTATTTGTTTGTTTGAAACAGGGTCTTAATGTGTGTGATCCTGGCCTTGAATTATGTAGATCAGCCTCACCCTCGTGAGTACTTGGATTTAGAAGCCACCAGCTTCAGCATTACTAAATAACAAACAAACAAACAAAAAAGTGTTTTTTTTTACTCAAGGCAAGACCAGCCTGGCGTAGAACTCACGTAGAGCATAGTGACCTTTCAAATATTGGGATTATAGTTGTTGCCATCACTAATGGGCTCGCAACTTGACAATTAAGGGTATTAGTTCACTGATCTAATCCATATATTTTTGTTAGGGGAAGATAGTTTTCTTAAGAAAAGATTCCAATGCTACTGAAAGATGATTTTTAAAAAAAAAAAAAACCTAACTCCTTATTTGTTCTTCAGAGATAGAATACTATGAAAGGAAAGCCATTAGTCACCTATGTGCTGGTGAGATTTCAAGTGTCCATTTTTACAAAAGTGCAGAAGGGATTGCTTTCTCTATGAAATAAGAACAGAATTTTGTTCATCCAAATGCTATCACCCATGTTTCCCTTGGAGACCTGCTATATCCTACAATTTAAATTTCTGGGATACTACCTATTCTAAATGGCAAAGCTGGAGCTTAGACTTGAAAGTAAGAGTTCTAAGAAAACTCAAGATAATGTTATAATACGATGGATATATTTCCAGAAAGGAGCTTGTGGGCATTAATCTTTAAAATGTTAATGGAAGATTTCTAGTGAAGAGAATAAACGGGTGAAGGAAGGAGCCTGGATATAGTGGTGTCCTTTGCTTGTCTTCGATGTACTGTCATAAGGTTTGTTAGAACACGAAGAAAATACATCTTTGATCACTGTCATATAGGATGGCTGCGGTGATTTCAGTATGACCTTCAAGATTAAGAACCTGAATGTTTCCATTTCCAAATCCCAATACCATCACATTAAAAAGCATTCAAGAGAAAGAATGAATTCTTGGACTTTAAGCTTGAGGTACCAGTGTTATGGGAGAAAAGAATTGATACTTCCATGTAGTCCTTCCCTCACCATCCTTTTGGTGCATGTGTGTCTGCAGTTACACAGCATATACACAGATTAAGTGTAATACTTTTAAACTGGGCTTACTCCTAAATGCTTGTTACCTCTGCTTTCACATGCTTGATGCCTTCTTGAATTTCATATTTCAATTCTAGAACATTCTATGTGGCAGTAAAAGCATTGTGTTTGATGCATAGGTGACCTAAAAAATGTTGGATTTTGGAAAGGGCAAGTGTATACAAGACACCAAGGGTTACTGGTACAAAAGGATTTATTAGTACCATCCAGAGGTAGGCATAGGTGCATTAGCATGTTGATCAACTCCCCCTAGAATTCTGGGAAGTGTTTATGCCCCAACACCTGTCATAGACACAGCTGTGTCCGGGAAATAGACCATGGGATGAAGTTTCTTTTTGGTTTTTTGTTTGGTTGGTTGGTTTTGGTTTTGTTTTGTTTTGTTTTGTTTTTGAATTTTCGAGACAGGGTTTCTCCATAGCCATTCGATTCCTGTCCTGAAACTAGCTCTTGTAGACCAGGCTGTCTTTTTGTTTTTGAAGATGTTGGCAGCAAGAATCTATGCCTAGGTTATCTGACTTCCATTCAACATGTAGGAAACGGATTTAAAAACAGGATGTGGTACTTCCACATGAGCTATCCTGGCACTAGGAAAATTGCTAAGAGAAAATGTCCCTGTGTGGTGTATGTCAGTCCCGGTAAGAGGGGGGCTTGAACAGAGGATGGACAAGAGAAATAAATATCAATTCCCGGTCTTTTAGTCTGCGGATAGGATTTCTCTATTTGTCTCTCTACTTGTCTGCCTCATGCCCCATGTGTGGCAGAGAAAGTTTTTCTATTTGAATTTAAAGGTTTTTTCTATCATTTGTCTTTCCTTGGAAACAGTTTTTGATGTTTTCCCTTCCACGCCTATTACATAGATCCTACCACTAATATGTTTTCCAGTGAACTGCCTGTAATTGCACCAATCAGAATTTTCCAGTAAAAAGGGGAATTTGACTAAGGTCAAGTAGCCAACAAAAGTAGATACTTTATCACAAATGCCACGCGCTCCTTAAAGTTTTGGCATTCCTAACAGTCACTGCCTATCTTCTAAGTACGTGTTATCTCCGCAAGTTGAGATACAATTCTGTATGATATGCAGGATCCCTGCCCTTTGGGAAACATCAGTTTACCCACTGGTCAAATGATAAGCCTCAAGGCCTTTTTGTTATTTTCAAATCCTCGTATATTTTCAAATCTTCCTTTCCTTTAATAATTAATGGATTTTCTGCTGTGGTTTGAACATTATGCTCATAAACTGGGTTACATTTTCCCCATTTATTTACTGTTTAAGGTGACCTAAGGCTATATTGATGCGTGCTATCAAACTTTCTACATTAGGTAAATAGACTGACTTGCAATGTTGGTAGTTTCTCATTAATGGTATTGGAGTGATGTTATTGCTTTAAGGGGTGTTCATAGCAAAACAGTTTTCTGGTCATTGTGGGACTTCCTTTGTTGTTCATGATAAATATACATGCTCTGCTCCTGGATAGCTAGGATCTCCTTAGGGATAGATGAAGTAGGATAACTCAGAAGTGCCACTGTTTTTGGCTTCAGTCGACTTGAGGCTGATGAACTGAGAATTACTGATTTGTGTCTTAGAAATTTCCATAGGAGCAATGGGAATCTTGAATATGTAAGGCTATAACTTTAGTCTCATATTTGGTACAGTAATAAACTTACAAAGCAGTCTAAGAAAAGTAGTCTTATACAAAAAGCACAGGATATATCAGTGTACTGTTCCTACTACTGTGTTCTATATGCTTCCTCAAGTGTGTGTGTGTGTTTCTGGTCTTGGAATAATTTTATTAGTTAGAGCTTATGACCATGATTTGGTAAGGGTGTTGGTCTTCTTTACTACCAATCCCGGTAAGGGTAGGGAAGAATTAATCTTATGGGAATGAAATGTGAGATAGACAAGCTTCATACAGAAGGGAAGCTTTATTTAATTCCAGGCATATGACTTCTGGATTTTAGACAACTCCATAATTGGCAGGAGATCAGGCATTGAGTGACCAAAGTTCAAGGGAATGCTGAATGGTAACAGGTATATTTTTCTGGACAGAATGTGTAATGGTGTAATGCTAAACAATATGTTGTCTACTTAGTCCAGGAAGCTGTGTATATTAAACAGTTTCAGTGTACTGCTAAGTGGTTTTTCTGTTTGTTTGTAATACCTTTTATCAAAAACAGACATGATATACTCTTCTATTTGTAGGGTTTTCTTTTTTATTTCTTTTTTCTTTTTTGTTGTTGTGTTGTTGTCTCACTATGTAGTCTAGCATTTTGTACAGCTTAGGGAAACAATGTCTCCAATTTTGTTTTCACTGGATTTATTGAGTGAGACAGAAGCATAACAACAAGTTTTCTACGCAAAAATGTACAACAGAAGCTGGACAGTGGTGTGCATACCTTTAATACAGAACTCAAGAGGCAGAGGCGGGCACATCTCTACCCTTGTCTACAGAGGGAGTTCCAGGATAGACAGTGCTACCGAGAAATCCCATCTTGAAGAAAACAAAAACAAGTAAACAAGATTCCAATGGCAAGGCCTTAAGCAGCCAGCTGCAGTTCCCAATTGAGAGAGTGCTTGGCAGAGCAATGTGACCTCTTAAATGGGGGTTTCAAGTAAACCATCAATCACTAATAGCTTAGATAAAATATTATCAAGCCAGGTATTCAAACAACTGAGAAGTTTTAAACTATCTGTTGTATTCCCAGTCAGGCTTTTTTGTCCATGGTTAACCTTTTCTTTTCCCCTGCAGACAGTCTTAACAGGATTCAGTGCTAGCTGCTTTTAGGAGGCACGTGTGTTTTCTTCACGATATGAATGAGAGTCGGGCTTTAGACATTGTCTAGAACTATGGGAGCTACTATTCAGCTCAGAGAGATGTCTGTTTTCTTTAAGTCATGTTGTCAGCTTCTAGTTCAAGTAGGCAATCTGAACCCTCAACTAAAATTCATTAAAAAACACTTCATTGGGTTGGGAGAGTCTCTGGTTTCCTCCCACTGTCTCTGTCTCTGCCCCCCACTCCTTCTGACTCCTCTCTTAGCTATCTTTGCCATGTTGAGCTTAATACATTTCTCTATAGTTTACTCATTTATTAGCATTCAAGAATAATGCAATTTTGTATATATACTCTTAATGGAAAAAGGTGTACAAAAATGAGATTCAGAACCGGGCGGTGGTGGCGCACGCCTTTAATCCTAGCACTCGGGAGGCAGAGGCAGGCGGATCTCTGTGAGTTCGAGACCAGCCTGGTCTACAGAGCTAGTTCCAGGACAGGCTCCAAAGCCACAGAGAAACCCTGTCTCGAAAAACCAAAAAAAAAAAAAAAAAAAAAAAAGAGAGAGAGATTCAGAGGCAAACAATGGAGAAAGATTTTCTGTCAAAAGCATGGACATGGACTTTGCAACATTAGGCTATAACTGCTGTTAAGAGCAGGGCTTTGGCTTGAATGTTGTAGAATTTGTTTTCTATTATGAGCCTTTCCATAAAGGGATGCTTGTGATGATTTTGGTGGTAGTTACAAATAGTTAAGGTCAAAAGCTGTGGTATTTGTGGGCTGGAGAGATGGCTCAGAAGTTAAGAGAACTGCCGGGCAGTGGTGGCGCACGCCTTTAATCCCAGCACTCGGGAGGCAGAGGCAGGCGGATCTCTGTGAGTTCGAGGCCAGCCTGGTCTACAAGAGCTAGTTCCAGGACAGGCTCCAAAACCACAGAGAAACCCTGTCTCGAAAAACCAAAACAAAAAAAAAAAAGAAGAAGAATTTAAGAGAACTGACTGTTGTTCTGGAGGTCCTGAGTTCAATTCCCAGCAACCACATGATGGTTCACACCCATCTATAATGAAATCTGGTGCCTAGAACACTATATACATAATAAATAAATTTAAAAAATAAAAAAAGTTGTGGTATTTGATAAAAGGTCAGCTAGAGGGTTCTTACTAGAAAATTAGAGGAGACAAGCAAGAAAAGTAAACTGAAAAATGTACACCCCCTTCTTCAAACCCCTACTCCTACTTCAACAGAATGCGTTGAGTTCATGGAAAGAGCCACAACCAGTGTTGACTCTCAGGGAGACAGTGAAATGTGATGTTCCTCATCATTCTCATCCTGACCGCTCTGCTTTCACTCTCAGCCTTTTCTCTAGATTTTTATTTTTGTTTTAAGTAAAATATGGAGGATTTTGAAGGAATAAATTAATTAGTCTTCTTTATTGGCTCCATTGCCAATAAAGCATTGTCTATTGCTTTTCTGTCAAACCACAAATGTGTAAAAGAATTAAATAGTCAGTGTTGACTGGCCTGGCATGTAGTCATATGCATATAATCCCAGCACTGGAGATGCTTACAGAGAAAAATTACACTGACTGTGAGGCCATTCTGGGTTTCATAACAAGAGCCCTTCTCAAACAAAATACCCCCAGACATGTTTTCCACTTCAGATGTATGCTAATTATCTTTGTGAGCCGTGGAAGTAGTAGGTGGCCTTTTCCCGAAGCCTGTATTAATCATGAACTTGGAGTGCTTCAGGGGAGGATTTCAGAGTGGAATCTCTGAGCTCTCTGGGGTTTAGGTCTTGGCATTAGCTAGCCTGCTGTTCTTAGACTGCTTCCTGTTTTTTCCCAGTAGATCGGACTGCTTAGAATATTAGAGGTATTAACCAGTCAGAAATATGCCAAAAGCTATGTCAGTTACAGTTACTATGTGGACCATGAAAAGATAAATAGCACTATGTGTTCTGAATTGTCAGGATGTTAGGAGAAAAACTGTTTTCAGTGATATACTGGTATGAAATCACATTTTTTTCTTATAGTACATATTGGAAACTAGATGAATTTTTCATCCGTATTCTGATTAGTAATATATTGCCTTTACTCTTTATTTTAAGTTAAAACCTGTTGAATTTTGTTACACTTATATAAAGGCTGTTGTATAAACACAGAAAAGGATGCTTTGGAAATAGTCACAGCATTTTTGAAACCTAACTTCAACCGCTTAGTACATGTGTTATTTAATGCCTATTGTCCAACACGCCGAACCTTTGTTCCATCATACTGTGTTTAATTTTTAGTGTTTCCATGAAAATATATGTAAATTATATCAGGCATTCTAAATTAAAGCTTTAATTGTTAGTTTTGGGGACAGTCAACGCATGAGAGAAAGGAACAACAGCACACATTCGTGCTCAGGAGGACTTCAAGGATCCAGCAGCAACCTGGAGTGGTGCTCCTCTGAAGAAATCCTACTCGGGTGAATATAATACAACCTGCTAAGTGTTCTAGCACTTAGCAGGTTGTATTATCATTGTCCGTGTCTATGGCTCTCATCTATCAGGGAAAGGATGGTGTCGTATTCGTCTTTGTATTCACACTGGCTAATCTGGTGCACATTGTAGGCCTCATTAAATGTTTGTTGAATGAAAAAATGAATCATCAACAGACATTAATTGGGCGCCTGCTTTGTGTTCTCCATTGACTCAGCTTCTTCCTGCCATTTGCCTCCAGTGCCTACAGCGCGCAAGGTCTATTCAACGTACTTCCTTCTGAATCCTGTCGTAGGATGAGGACTGTTATAGTGATTGTATTTTACCTTTTCATGACTGTTTTATGAAAAGCGTTCTATAGCCATATCTTATCTATGCTGAGGGTATAAAAGGGAAAATAGAAGCCCAAGTGCCTTAAATGTCATATTTGATAATGTGTTTCCTATGAAACATTTCGTTTCTATGCCTGTGTTTGGAATTGGCTGCTTGTGGATGTTGGATTGCTGATGTTGTTACTATAATTGCTACCAATTACTCCCTAGGTTGGACCACAATGATCATTGAGTCAAAGCTTCATCCTTGCATTCTGGTGTCTGCTATTATGGTTGGTAGTGATTTCTTCATTTTCATCCTTGTCCAGCTCTCCCCTCAACTGCATTACTAGGTATGCTTCCACATTTCCTGTCTACACACTCCAGAGCTCATATTTCCTTTCCTTCTTATATACTTGATCTCTATTATCCCTTGTGAAATCTGTTAATGTATTAGAAAGGGAATACACCTTAATCAACCTCTTCAACACCCTTTACTAGTTACTTTTCTAAGGCTGTGAACAAAATGTCATGTCCAAATGCAAATTCGAGAACAGGGTTTATTTGTTGCTCTCAGCTCCAGAAGCGCGCACACACACACACACACACACACACACACATACAAACATACATACATTCCACGGCAGGCAGTGTGCCATGTAGTCCGGCTTGGGGAAACAGTAAGGCCTCAACTGGTACCACTACCTGTGTTCAAACTCATGAGCCTATGGGAACAGTGCTCTTTCGAGCTACAACAAAGGGTAAAACCTGCATCTTGTTAGTACATAGTAATTTTATGTGAAAGAACCTCCCTCTTCACTGATGCAGAGCTATTAAGAAAAGAAGACAACTTGGCAATCGTGAAAATTCAGAGATGGACTGTGACTAGGCCGCTGACCACTGACACAGTTATGGAGGTGAAGCTGCTGAAAGGGGAACTGCAAAGTATGGATTCGGGACAGAAGTTTTAGAAAAGGTCTCTTCAGGCACAAATGCTAGAGTATACGGTTGGCAGGAGAATGTAGGGCACGAATCACCAAACTGTGGAAGTAAATACAGGACTTTCGAGTCTTGTGGCAGAATACCATTTGGTTTCCTTAGTTGAGGAGAGGGAAGTTAACAAGAGTAGCACATGTTTTAAGTGGTCCCTGGACGGATCTGAGGCCAGGAGTAGACTCTGTCTGTGAAGCAGCATGTAAGTCTCTTTCTTGGACACAGGGTTTCACTCTTTATCCCTGGCTGTCCTGTAACAGGAGCACAATGTACCCCACCTATCTCATTTTTCTTTTTTTTTTTTTTTTTTGGTTTTTTGAGACAGGGTTTCTCTGTGGTTTTGGAGCCTGTCCTGGAACTAGCTCTTGTAGACCAGGCTGGTCTCGAACTCACAGAGATCCGCCTGCCTCTGCCTCCCGAGTGCTGGGATTAAAGGCGTGCGCCACCACCGCCCGGCCTCATTTTTGTTTTGAATATTATTTGCTGAGGATAGGATCCATGGCTATTCTTCGGTGTTATCGTATTTTAACAGAGATTTAATGATCACTGTTCTCCTGACTAGTTCCTCAAAGACGCAAACCTGCTTTATAATTACCCCTTGTTTTAAGGTAGAGGAAAAAGGACAACAAGCCCATCCCGAAAAGAAGTGGATTTTTTCAGTTACATACCAACCTTTTTTCCTGGTTTGTGCATGTGAACCATTCCTGTCTTTACATAGTAAATCCTTATAGTGTGATTGACTACTTACATACACCACTCATAGTAAAAAATCCCCAGGTTCTAGTATCAGAAGAAAGTATGTGAAAGATGTGGGGAACGTAGCTGCAGATTCTGTTTATAATTCTTTTTCAGTTCACTAATGAAAGCTGAATATTCCCATAGTCACCGCTTCACTGCTGAATGCTCGTGTTCATTACTGTGGCACCAGCCAGCTGATGTCATTTTGGCAACTGGAGAAGCATTACCCAACAATAAACGACAGTCTCTGATCTCTCCCTTTTGGCTTGGTCATCAGATACTACCTAGAATTTGTTTGGGGGCAAAGATTGCAGGAGTCAATATTGTACTTTAGGAGTCTTGCTTAATTCTTCTGTCTTGGGGATAGGTGGAATAGGTCATAGATATGGACAACATGTGACTTTCAAATATTTTCCCAATAAATTCACAAGGTAACCTTGAGTCAAGCTTACGTGTCCTAACAGAATTTTTGTTCTTTACACCCCCTTTCTGTTACCCCACCGTGATATGTTTCAGCAATCTCTCTTCCTTTCCCTGTTCAGAAACGGATCAGTGAAACCGACATTGTGAGTAAAGAGGCTGAATGTTGGCATGGAATCCAGGATGCTCTCGGGATGTAATAGCAGGAGTGGCGCACAAAGAGAATATAGAGGAAGGTTGTCCAAAGAACAAATGCTTGACATTATGCAGATATGGGACCACCAAGCTCTTACCAATGGGAAAAGACTGATATTTGTGAGTGAATTTAGAAGGCAACTACTAGGGTCCCCTAGGGAGAAAGTGATGAAGGAAAAGGGAATGAATAATATCTCTTCTGCGGAGCACATAATGAAGCTTCATACATATCTTTGTCTTGTGTCATTTTAAATGTCACTGCTTCTTTGGAGATTTCTGCTTACCCAGTTGGCAAACACCATAGTTTCAGTTGAATCGGGTCCAGATTTATAAGTCTCAAGGACAGGAGATAGCATAAGAAGGGCTAATTAACTAAGTGAAAAAGTAGAATGTGGGGACCTTGTCCTCAGAGCTGCCATAGCCATAAATGTCAGACTGGGATCTAATGCATGATGTGATGGGAGAGACACGATATAAGGAGCTGCTGCTTTGGAGACGGATTATAGAAGAGGTTTAGGGGACAGGAACTCCGAGTTTCACATTACTCTGTGGGTTTGAGGATTCTTCCCACTATCAGCTCACTGGACCATTTGAATTTGGTGTCATGATGACATTTTATCACATTGGCAGGTGTCGCTCATCAGTGGGTGCAGTACCTGAAGGAACAAGAGAAGCAACACCCAGAGGACAACAATGTGGCATATTGGGTGAAGACCATTGAAAAAACTACTTGTCTCTATTGGACTGGGCTTTTTCTTTTTTCTTCTTCCTGGAAATAACTGGTCATAACATCTGAGTCTATTTACCATCCATTCTTTAGAAAAGTAATGTGTAAAATAGAATTTTATAACAGTATACGTTTTACTCTATTTTTATTCTGGTGTTTTATCATTTCAGAATTTAAAAGTATATTTCTATGTCATGTTCTTTGATAAATACAATATAAAGTCTACATAGGATATGGATTTATTTAGACATTACCATATTACTCTACTTTTTGGGCCTGGTGAATTTTTTTTGTTTTGTTTTGTTTTGTTTTTGTTTTTTTTGTTTTTCGAGACAGGGTTTCTCTGTGGCTTTGGAGCCTGTCCTGGAACTAGCTCTTGTAGACCAGGCTGGTCTCGAACTCACAGAGATCTGCCTACCTCTGCCTCCCGAGTGCTGGGATTAAAGGCGTGCGCCACCATCGCCCGGCCTGGTGAATTTTTTTAAAGCATGTAACATTGTAATCATATTTTCCTGAAAATTAACTTCTACCATGGAATTTGTTTATTTGAAGACTTCATAAAGGTGCTTTTTAATTATTCACATTACAGTTGCACAAATCATAACCCTACTCGTAGTGAATAAATGTGAATATTTCTATAACCCATTAGAATATAACCTTTTTGTAAGTTTTTTCAAGACTGTGTTTCTCTGTATGCCTGGTTGTCCTAGCTGGCCAAAGTCATACCAACAGAAAATACTTGGATTAAAGTAGACTCTATTATCATTTTTGTGCCCTCTCTTTTTTTTTTTTTTAGAACAAAATCTCCCATTATAATCTCCTTTGTTCATCCTTTTTGCTGACCATCCACCTGCCATTAAAAAATAATAAACATCCATAACCCATATTTTGGGAATGTGGATATATTTTTTCCTGCGAATTGTGGCCTCTGGTAGTTTTGGGGATACCCTGAGGAAACAGCTGCAACTGTTAAGCAGAGAAACCTTGTCTCAGGGAAAAAAAAATTACATTAAATTCATTGAATTAACCTTTAACTTCAAAGTCAAAATCAATAAATAACGGCTGATGGCCCAAAAGTCCTCATTGTGTAAGGGTTCCTTTTTTTTTTTTCTTTTTTTTTTTTTTTTGACAGGGTTTTTCTCTAACTTTGCAGTCTTTCCTGGCACTATCCCAGCATATAAGATTTCTTCTACTTTTTCCTGTGTTGTTTTTCTTTCAAGTCAGGGTTTCTCTGTGTCTCTGCCTATATGAGTGTGTGTGTGTGCTTGTAAGAATTCTTAAGCAAAGTTTCATACGAGACAGTTCAGGCATGTGACTATAAATCTATTCTTGTTGGTTTGTTTGGTTTTGGAGACAGGGTTTCTCTGTAGTCCTGGCTATTGTGGAACTTGCTCTGTATGCACCATGCTCCAATTGTTGTGGCCTAATATCTTCTTCATATTAGTACACATGACATAAGGATGGGCTTGTGCCATGGTTGTAGAGTATTACCTGGCTTTCTGAGTTCCATCTCTAGCTCCCGTTCAGTAGATATATTCGCATCTGTTCACCTACAACCTGGTCATTGTGTGCCATTGTATGCATTATCTGTGTCGTCCTATTCAGAACATCTCTGATATTTTGATCCAATCTCAATTTTACCTCAAAGTAATTTTTCCCGCTCTCTGGAGCCAGTTGTAATCTATATGACCTGATTCCCTCAAGTAGATTCCATTTGGTGTGACAAAGGTCATTGGAACTAATTAGGCCGCCTAAGCAATAATTTGACTTGGGAGGCACTGTGAGTTCAGGGTCAGCAGTTCCAGGACAGCCAGAGCTGGTTTTCAGTGAAGCCCCTATCTCAGGAACCAAAACACAAATTAAAAAAGAAAAACAAAAGTCCCTTAGTCAGCTCTTTCTTTGACAGACAGTAGCCTCCACAGTGTATATGTAAGCATTTATTCCGCATTGCTCTAACTAGGCCGTAGCTCTTGTCTTCCGCTGAAGTGTTGGAATTTGCTTCAGATTGCATCTGTGCAGCCATTACTTACCTCTATTCAAATATCCCAGGCAAGGACTTCTGGTCCTTCTGCACTTCTGGTCCTTTTGCCTCTATCTCCCTAGTGCTGGGAATACCCCTGTCTCACGAGAATGGGTTTATTCAGTCCTGGAGAGCAGACCCAGCATTCCACTGATGCTAAGCCAATACTCTACCAATTGAGCTAGCTGTATCTCTGACGCCTGATGCTATAGTTTTTAATGTCATTTTGTCTGCTTGTTTGGAGTTTCATTTCTTTCTTTAAATTTGTCTTTTGTTTTTGTTGTATTTAATTTTTTTCTCCTCGTAGCTTTGGCTGGCCCAGAACATGCTATGTAGACTAATTTGGTCTCTAACTACTTAGAGGTCTGCCTTCTATCTCCCAAGTGAAAAATAAAGTCATGCAAGGTTCTGTTTTGTTTTCAGGCATGGTCTCACTGTGTAATCCATGCTCTTCTGTAATTCACGGTAGGCCTTCTGCCTTAGCCTCCACTTTGAGTTCTAGAGATCCGGCACAGATCGTCAGTCTTGGAGAGCAAGTGTCTTTGCCCCCGAGATAGCACTGGCACTTTTAAGTAATTGTAAGATATAATCCTTTGGAAAACTTTCATTTTCTATTATAACTAGTTGTTTTCCAAGGACTGCCATGGTTATACGTACTTATGTCTTAAATTTTCCTTTTATTCAGTCAAATATTTTCTAATTTCTCCCATAGGATGCTTTGTAGTGTATTATGCTATTGATGCCCGCCCACCCCCACCCCCCTTGGGTTTTGAGGGTATTCAAGACGGAGCTTCTCTATGTAGCCATGGCTTTCCTGGAACTCTGTAGACCAGGCTGCTTCAAAGACAGAGAACCACTTGCCCTCCGCTGTGATTAAAAGTATTCACCACCAATACCTGGCTTCTGCTATTCGTTTCAAATTGAGTTAGATATTGCCAGAGAAAAACCTTTTAGTTATGTTGTTATAGTGGTTTCATTTATGATTCAAAAGGTGAGCTGGGCTGTGGTGGCGCACGCCTTTAATCCCAGCACTTGGGAGGTAGAGGCAGGCGGATCTCTGTGAGTTCGAGACCAGCCTGGTCTACAGACAGGACAGGCTCCAAAACCACAGAGAAACCCTGTCTCGAAAAACCAAAAAAAAAAAAAATGATTCAAAAGGTGGTTTTCCTTATTGAATATTTCATATAAGGTGGATATGTCCATAGGCTATTAAAGGCACACGCCTTTAATCCCAGCACTTGGGAGGCAGAGGCAGGCAGATCTCTGTGAGTTCGAGACCAGCCTGGTCTATAAGAGCTAGTTCCAGGACAGGCTCCAAAACCACAGAGAAACCCTGTCCCGAAAAACCAAAAATAAATAAATAAATAAATAAATAAATAAATAAATAAATAAATAAACGAAAAGCATTACAGGTATGGCACTGGAGTAGTAGCTAAGAGCTTGCATCCTGATCTTCATACTGCACGCAGAGAGAGAAAGAGACTGTGTGTGTGTGTGTGTGTCTGTGTGTGTGTAACAGCATTTGCTGGAAGCAGCAGGCCTGAAAGCAACTTTGAAGAAAACTTTTGTCTGTTTGCAAGGGGCTCAGTAAAGAAATCCACAAGGCCAGTCCGTGTAGTGGGCGTCAGAAGCAGGTGTCTGCCATGGCTGTCTCTCAGGAATTGAGGAACCGAGTAAATGTGTGAAGATGGGCCAACTGGCAATTGCCATATCTATAAAAATAAAGATAGGCCGGGCGGTGGTGGCGCACGCCTTTAATCCCAGCACTTGGGAGGCAGAGGCAGGCGGACCTCTGTGAGTTCGAGACCAGCCTGGTCTACAAGAGCTAGTTCCAGGACAGGCTCCAAAACCACAGAGAAACCCTGTCTCAAAAAACCAAAAAAAAAAATAATAATAAATTAAAAAAAAAGTAAAGATAGCAGCGGTGAGAGATTCCTGTCAATTATAAGGGGTTATGTTGCAGCGGGAGGAGGGCAGGGTAGCTGGGACCAGAGTAGTGCACTGATCTGTTAGAAGATTCCTTGAGTTAATAGAGAGCTAGATTCCTTCTCCAGAAGTTCAGGCTTTTCCTGGCAAACATTTCTCAGAGACCCACTTTATGTTTTCGAGGAATGCTAAGTGTTTGCTAGGTCAGGGTCCAGCCTGAGCTGAGCACACATTGCCATCCTTTGGGTTTGGGACCTGACATTATTTACGATAAATGTTGATAGCAACTTGACAAGACAGCTGTTTGTGATGTGTGCTACTCTGGTTTCGCGTCGGATCAAAATAAAGGATCTTCTTCCCCTGCAATATGCCATTTAAAAAATTCTAGACAGATTCCTCGTCTCTTCCAACCATGCTTAATGTTAATTGCACAGCTCTTCATCCCCTTACTCTGGATGCAGAAGCAGGCAGATCTCTGTGAGTTCAAGGACAGCCTGGTCTATAGAGTTAGTTCCAGGATAGACCAGGACCGTTACACAGAGATCCTTACAGCTCTTTTTTTTTTTGGATTTTCGAGACAGGGTTTCTCCCTAGTTTTTGGTTCCTGTCCTGGAACTACCTCTTGTAGACCTTGCTGGCCTGGAACTCACCGAGATCCGCCTGCCTCTGCCTCCCGAGTGCTGGGATTAAAGGCATGCACCACCGCCGCCCAGCTCCACACAGCTCTTTGTGAGACAGATAAAACACAGATGTAGTTTGATTGGTCAGTTTCTCTTTAATCTTCACCTCCCTGATCCTCTTGGTATGGAGGTTGTGTGGATGATTGCTAATGTCCTCTTTTTGGCTCTTTAAGAGCAGGTTTCTCTGCCAGCCAGGGCAGTGGTGGCATATAGCTTAAATGCCAGCACTCTGGAGGCTTAAGCAGGTCAATCTCTGAGTTTGGGGGCCTTCTCTACAGAGTGAGTTCCAGGACAGCCAGGGTTATGTAGTCCATGCTGGCACCTGACAGAGATACTCCTGCCTCTGCCTCTCAAGTGCTGGGATTTAAGCTATCTGCCACCATGCCCGGCTCTAGGATCTTTGTTAGTCCTGGCTGGTTTAAGAAGCAGGCTAACAACTGGTCCCTTGAGTCATTTCTTACAGTGCAGTTACTTCAAAAGGAAGATGAGCTGTGTGGTACGTTATCCTTACTAATCACAAGGGTAACCTAATTTGTGTGCCTGTTTGTGTGGAGGCAGCAAAACCAAGCCGTGTACTCGCCTCATTATCCATCTTGTCAGATCTGAATTGCTCCTGAGAATCCAGGCCACAAATCTTTCTTCTCCCACATACAGAATGAAACCTACCCCTCATGTCTTCAGCCACAGCTTCTCTCCTTCAAATTATTTAGTGATTATTGTCTCAGTCAGACACTCTAACATGCTGTCCCTATGGGGACTGAATTGCAACTGTCTGTGTTTCAGATTCGCAGAGCTGTTCCTTAAAGGGTATGTTGTCACCCACAGGGCTGCTTTTGCTATGGAAATTTCCTTCCTGTGCCAAGCAAAGCTGTTGTGGCTGCCTTGATCCTCTCTGCATGGGGCCCTGCTTGGTTCTCACTAGTCTCGTCACCTATTTGTCAACGATCCTCTCTGCGGAGTTCCTGAATATAGAACCCTAAGCTACATGCAAAGCAACGAATTTATTGCTTCCATGAAGGACTGAAGTGAAAATGTTAATTAACACTTTCCCAGGAACTATAAAGAGGTTCTCTGGATGTGAAGGCTGAAGCTCAGTCAACTGGTGTTCCTGCGACTTATTAGTCTAAATAGAAAGGACTATGCTTTTTAGGAAGGTCTCAAGTGCCCTTTGTACTTTTCATCCATGGGCTTTGGAAAGCCCCGGATGTGCACCTTGGTATGTTTGGGGCTGCCTGTGGTGAGCTGGTGAAAGCTTTGATGTGCACTTCCTTGTGGAGGCGGCCCCTTTAAGGGAGGAGGGGAAGCTGCTGTGCTGAGTGCTGCAGCCAGCAGGGTTGCCGAGCTGGCAGCTGCAGCTCCTGCTCTGACTGTTGGCGGCTGCTGTGTCTGTCTCCTAGGAGCCAATCGGGCCTGGCTTGCCTGCCTGAATAGTGCTCCTTCCTGTAAGCAGGCAGCAGTGCTAGAAGTTTCAGTGCACAGGCGGATGGCTCGCCCCTCCCTCACCCCACTACCGACCTTTCTTCATTATGCCCGCTCCTCCCCTACCCTACATTAAACTTTCCCTATCCCCACCCCCGGCAGGGATTTAGCAAGAGGCTTCATGGCTCCCCCAGTTCCAAGCTCTGTCTAGATTTTTTTTTCCGGGTACTGCAAGCTTACCTAACTTTTTAAAAGCCCGTCTTGCTGTTCCGCAAACCGCATCCACGTAGTGATATACTCAAAATTACGGATTACTGCAGCGTTATGAAGTCAGGAATCCCATGCTAGGATTTCTGGCCCGATGGAAATGCTGCATTTCCGTCCGCGTGGTGGAGGGGGGAAGGTAAGCCCAGAAACCCAGAAGAGGAAGCTGGACAGTCAGGAGACGAAGGACTCTGCGCCTACCTAGGGAGCTGGAGGCCATTCTGAGCTGTATCAGACAGTGTTGTCAGCAACAAGGAACTGCCACAAAGAAAATGCTGAGTTTTCTTGCACTGCCTGGCTTATGCAAGGAGTTTTGGAAATGGCGTTTTAAAAGCAAAAGGGATGCTGTGTGACACACATTCCCCTTCATCTTTCTCAGTTGTGAAACAGGCTTCTTCCTTTCTCAGTTGGCCGCCCTACGGAAGCAGTGCTATTCCTACACTGAGGGGTAGGCCCTGAAAGCAGCTTTTGTATCCAGAGCCTCAGGCTGAGCCAGCTGCAAGAGTTTGGGTGACTGCCATACTCCTTTGACATCTGCCTTTGTAATTCCTGGCCTAGTGCAGTTATATGCATGTGCAACTGAATGACCTAACTTCCTTCCCCACTACAACTTTTTCCTGTCAGGATACCAGTGTCTTCTAGTGTCTGGCATTCACTCCTCAGCCGGATAGATTGTGGTGGAAAGGGAGTCTCTTTCCTCTCAAGTCATGTACTAGTGTCTGGAGTATACATACTGTTACTGCACTGAATAATACAGGAAGGCTATACAATGCAAGACCTGCCGGCTACACAGCTATAGTGTGTGTGTGTGTGTGTGTGTCTGTGTGTGTGTGTGTGTGTGATATGAGTTGTGTGCCTACATGCCATTCTTAATGTGTGGAGGTCAGAATAACAATTTTATGCATTTGCTTCTCTCCTTTCGTGAGGCCCTTTGGAGCTGGGTTTTTTTTTTGTTTTTGTTTTTTGTTTGTTTGTTTCTCTTCCTTGTATTTCTTGTCTTTTTCTCCCATAGCCCAGGTTGGCCCAGAATTACAGTGTAGCTGAGGATAGCTTTGAACTCCTCTTTCTTCCACCTCCCAAGTGCTGGGGTCACAGGCATGAATCCCCTTGCCCACCTTGAGTGTCTCAGCAGAGAAAGTGGAATGCAGATAAGGGCTCAATTGAAAATGTGGGTTTCCTTCAGTACTCCTTAGGTTTGTGTGCTCCCTCCCAAGGAAGACTGTAGATATTTTGTCAAGGTTTCAGGAGACTCTGTCTTTGCCCCAATTTACAACTAAGAATAGTGTGGGCACATGCATGTCATGTCCCTGTCTTTGTCTGGGACAGTGTCCTGCTATGAAGCTTTGACTGATCTAGTCCTCACTCTGTCAGCCAGACTGGTTTTGAACTTGCAGCAATCCTCCTGCCCTGCTTCCCAGACTTTAGCTAGCAAGGCATCTACTTCTTGGTGCCCACCTGGGTGGGTTCAGGAGACAGAGGGTTAAACAAAAAAAAAGTTTTTTTTTTTTAATTTGATGTCGTTATTTTGTGTGTACGTGGGAAGGAAAGCACATGTGTCATACATGTGGCTTTCAGAGGACAACTTGTGGGAATCTGTTTTCTTTCTACAGTGTAGGTTCTAGGGATTGAATTGAATCCATCAGGCTTGGTGTCACATGCCAAGTCTCATTACCCACATTTGAGCCCTAAAAAGTCCAACAGAATTTGCCATTTTTGTTTTGGACGTGCATGGAAGCTGCTGTGATTTGAATATGAAGCATCCCCCATAGGTCCATGTCTGCCCACATTTGGTCTCCAGTTGGTGGCTCTGTTTGGGAGGTTGTAGAGATCATTGGAAGCCCTGAGTGAATGTGTGTTGCTGACACGGGCACGGGTATCTCAAGTATCATAGCCTCAACCCCACTGGGTGACAAAGCCCATTCCCCATCCCCACAAAGTTCATACGGATTATAAAGTCTTCATTAAGGGTTTGAGTGCAATTGTTGATGATAATGAGCGCATAAAATGGCTGCCATAGCTTTTTTTCCCCATGAATATTTATTACCTGAAGAATGGTCCCCTACATAGGCTGTACCTACTGAGACTAGCTGAACCTCTCTCCTTGATTCAGCTATATATGATAAACCTTGCGTACCTCCTTGTTTATCAGCGTACAATAACACACCCCTTTTGTACTCTATGTTGCGTTTCCAGGCTGTTGTGGTTTCTCCAGCAAACCCAGTCCACTCAGCCCCAGCTTGTCTGTGCATTCCTTGTGTGTCTTTATTCCCTAACTGCCCCCCAAATCAAGTCAATCCTTGAGGCCATGTGAGGATGTGGCAGAAGGTTTAAAACCTTTAGGAATGGAGTCATTTGAGAGGAAATAAATCCTTTGGCTTTGAGGTCTTATATTCTAGTCCTGCTTCCTTTTACTCCTTTCCGTGTGGGGCTGAGGTGTAATTTGTTGGCTTCCTGATGGTCGCATCAAAGTAAGGTTTTACTTCAAAACTTTACAAATGTATAAGAGATAGTTGGGAAAGGAGTAATGGGGAGAGAATGTAAGCTTTTTTTTTTTTTTTTTTTTTTTTTGTTTCTCGAGACGGGGTTTCTCTGTGGCTTTGGAGCCTGCCTGGAACTAGCTCTGTAGACCAGGCTGGTCTCGAACTCACAGAGATCCGCCTGCCTCTGCCTCCCGAGTGCTGGGATTAAAGACGTGCGCCACCATCTCCCGGCTGAATGTAAGCATTTTGAAGCAAAAAAGGGAAGACAGGGAGAAGACAATCGGCACAGAAGGAACCAAACTCTGATGGTTTGGCCTCGGTTCCGGCAGAACTTTGAGGAAAGTATGCTTGATGGTCTTGCAGATCTGTCTCTAGCGTCCATAGTGTTGAGTTTAAAAAATGAGGAGCAGCTGGGTGGTGGTGGCAAACACCTTTGATCCCAGCACTTGTTAGGCAAATGCAGGTATATCTCTTTGAGTTCAAGGCCAGCCTGGTCTACAGAGGGAGTTCCTGGACAGTCAGGATTGTTGCCCTGAAACCCTGTCTCCAAAGCAAACAGACAGGGAGCTCTTCTCTTTTCTCCACAATAGTTCGCATTCGAAGTGTCCTGACCCATCTTCATGGTCACCTTGCTCTGCACCAGCCACCACCAGTTTCGTGTGTGTGGGCAGTCCTTTGCTAGCCAGCCAGGAGTTCCACCCTCATAGCCATTTTCCCAACAAAGTGGAGGCTGTCACCAGCCTCCTGGCAACAGTGGGCACCCAATGCTGACATTTCTCTAGACTTCAATAGCATTGCTCTGAAGCAGAAGGAGACATTTATTTTGTGAGGTGACTAAGGAACATGAAGGCAATGAGCGTCTTTTGCAGATGTGAACTCCTGCAGTGGCAATGCCCTAGTCCACAGTGTGCAGAAGCTGATTTTAGATGGGTGCAGTGAAATTCTGGGTGCCATGCATGAAACCCTTTAAGAAGAGCTAGGTCAGAGCTTTTCTGAATGTCTCACACAGTCTTCCCTCTTTATGGCTTCCTGGATTGTTACTTCTAAGGTGAGGGAAAACTCACCAAGAAAATGGCTGTCAGGCCAGGTGGTAGAGGTGCACACCTTTAATCCGAGCACTTGGGAGGCAGAGGCAGGAGGATCTGTGTGAGTTCAAGACCAGCCTGGTCTACAAGAGCTAGTTCTAGAACAGGCTCCAAACTACAGGATAACCCTGTCTCGAAAAACCAAAAGAAAAAGAAAAGAAGAAGAAAAAAGAAAAAGAAAATAGCTGTCAGGCTTGGAGAGATAGGTGAATAGTTGAGAGCACTGGCTGTTCTTCCAGAGGACGTAGGTTCAAGTCTCAGCACAGTCATAGCTAACAAACATTTTCAACTCTTTCCTCAGGGACTGGAAAAGCTTGTTCAAGGTTTATTCTAACAGTGGACCTCAAGGCAGAGAGCAGTCCCCTGCTTGAGGCAGAAGGTGCAGTCTTTCAAAACAGGAGCTGTGGAAACCCAAGGCATGTCTCCAGCAGATCTTAGGAGCTCCCAGCTGCTGGATGCATCTAAGCCTAAAGTTTTCAGAAGGGCATCTAGGAGTCTGGCACTGGCAAAAGTCAGTTGGCTGAGAGCTACACTTTGAGGCAGATTGCAGCTGGGCTGATGGCAAAGCTGCTTGTGTAAGCTCAGGCTGGCTTAATGAGTGTGTGTGTATTCAAAAGAAGGGGAGAATTATGTGGCAGAAGAATGGCTGTCAGCCCAAGACGTGAAAAAAGCGGGGCGGGGCGGGGGATGCTCAATGTTGGCTAGTGCATGTCCCCGCTTCTCTCTTCTCTCTCTCTCTCTCTCTCTCTCTCTCTCTCTCTCTCTCTCTCTCTCTCTCTCTCCTGTCTTCTAACAAAAGGAAGAGGGGAAGGGGAGGTGAAAGGAGAAAAGGGAGGTTTGAATTGCACAAACTAGTTGTTGGGGAAGGGATGAATTCTTTATATCTGGCTGCCAACTATAAGCTGCAGTCTTCTGTTGGTTCTGGTCACCGAGGAAGTCAACACAGTCTGATGCTTGCTCTTTGCCAGAGGAAGTTTAAGATTTTAGAACCATGAAGCCCCACACCTCACTAGGTACCTCTCCTGTACTTCAGCATCAGGGCTTCTGCCTGAGCCTCTTTCTCAGCCTAGGCAGGTTTTCTGTCACCTCTACACCTGGAACTAAATAGAAATAGCACATCTTAGGACTGGCACATAGCTCAGTTGGTAGAGTGCTAGCATGCAGAAAGCCCTGAGTTCCTTCCCTAGCTATGCCTAAACTGATTGTGGTGGTGTGTGCCTCTAATGCCAGCACCGAAAAGGAGGAAGCAGGAGGATCAGAACTTCATACACATTCTGACTGCTTACGTAGGCAGTTCAACGACAGCCTGGGTTACTCGAGACCCTGCCTTAGAAGGCAAGGGAGTGAGAGAGAAAGTATTTGCACAAAATAAACAACAGCAATAGAAGATCAAAGCCTAGCCTAGCGTGGCACTTCAGAGGCAGAGGCAGGCGGATCTCTATGAGTTCGAGGCCAGCCTGATCCACAAAGCAGTTTTCAACACAGCCAGAGGTGCTACACAGAGAAACAGTATCTTCAAAAAGTCACACACACGCACAAAATAAAAATAAAAGCCCTTATTCCGTGCTGATTTGTTATTGTATCCCTGGCCAACTAACACATGCCCCTAGGGAGATAGTAGAGATTTGCCATGCTTGCAAAACTGGAAGGGAAAGTGGCAGCCATTTATCCTGACTTCCTAATAACATGACAGCTCAGGTTGAAGAAAATGTACGATTCATTTAGAACACATGGTGTGTGTGTGTGTGTGTGTGTGTGTGTGTGTGTGTGTGTGTGTGTGTGTGTGAAAAGATAAATCTACACTGGAACTCAAAGTTCTCATCTATATTGGACTTAGAATGTGTTGGCAATTTTTCCTAAGGAGGTATGAACACACATCTGTGCATCCCAGATAGGGCATTGACAACAGACTGAAGAAACGGCACATCCAAGTCTAGCTTGGTGTTCCAATGAGTCTACTGGGGTTACTTCAGGAGCAGGCGGGAGGGTTTGTTTGCAGGAACAGGGCGACAACTCATTGATGCTGTGTCTCTGAACTTCCTGCACAAGTTGCAGATAATGTAGCGATGGATCTGAGGCTCTCAAGAGAGCAGCAGTTGTTTCCGCTCATCTTTGGGGGATGAGTCTTCTCATCTTTGAGCTGCCTGTGCTTCATAAACCACCCTCTTCCCTCTTTATGTTTTAATTCTTTATGTTTCAATTTAGTGGAAGACGATTTAAATATTCCGTGTGTCAAATCCCATTGTACATATCTTTAATCCAGTGTCATACCTACCTGGGTTTCAGAAGAAGGATGGATGGCGTCAAAATTTTATATGCAAGTCCTGGGAAGATGGCTTCAGCAAAGTGTCCACCGCACGTTGTGAAAGTCTGAATTGGAATCTTTTTTTTTTTTTTTTTGTTTTTTGTTTGAATTGGAATCTTGCACTCACATATGGGCTCTAATTCGAGCACTAGGATGTGAAGGTGAGACAGGAGCATTCCTGGAACTCATCAGCCAGCCGAGTTGAATTAGTCAACTCCAGGTTCAGTGAGAGACCCTGACTCAAACAATAAGGGGGAGGCTAATTGAGGAAGACACCCACACAAGCATGATTAAGCAAAGCGGGCACCATCAGGGACAGGCTCCTATGTTAATGAACCTTCAAAAATATCCTTCCTGTCATTTTCAGCTCAACTTTTATGGTACAAGCTGAGCATGCTCACAGGCATTTCTGTTCATCCTTGGAATCTTTCTTTGTTTGTTCATTTTGTTTTGTTTTTTGAGACAGGGTTTCTCTGTAGCTTTGGAGCCTGTCCTGGAACTAGCTCTTGTAGACCAGGCTGGCCTTGATCTCACAGAGATCCGCTGCCCTCTGCCTCTGCCTCCCTAATGCTGGGATTAAAGACGAGCGCCACCATCGCCCCACTCAACCCTGGAATCTCTGATACATACTCTGAAACTTTGAGCTAAACAGCAAAAATGTATTTACTAGCTTTTCCTTTGAAAATGGTAATCTTACACTGAGCAAGGTCTAGAATGTACTCCTAAACTGAGCATGCTCAGGAATTGCCCTTCTTTCTATGACTGTGTATAGCTCCCTATGTTGAATCTGCATGCTTCTCTTGTCTGTGGAGAGCATCACTTTGGAAATGACTCCCTTGCTATTTTTTTTTTTTTTTTTTTTTTTTTTTTTTTGGTTTTTCGAGACAGGGTTTCTCTGTGGTTTTGGAGCCTGTCCTGGAACTAGCTCTTGTAGACCAGGCTGGTCTCGAACTCACAGAGATCCGCCTGCCTCTGCCTCCCGAGTGCTGGGATTAAAGGCGTGCGCCACCACCGCCCGGCTCTCTTTGCCTATTGCGTGGAGGTAATGAATATTTATCCACTCTTTTGTGTCTTAACTGTGCTTATTTTGGCTTTGCATTCACCAAAATGTAAACGTACTGTATGTGATCACACACACACCATGGTGCTTAGCAAATTCTGCAAATTGATATATTCCATCATTAAGACGCAAGGATTTGTAAAGGGAGGCTCATTAGACTTAGGAAGTCCCTGAGCTAACCAGATGCACCAGGCCCCTCTTTCCCCAAGCTTGTTTATATAAGCAATAAAGACTGCTGCGGGACATTCTTGGACCAGCAAAGCTGCCAGGAGAAGCAGAGAGCAGCCAGTCTTCTATAATCTTCATTGATTAGCGGCTTGCATGTGATATAGTGAGCCTAGCATCCCAGTTGTCATGAGCTATCATCGTCCGTGCCGGAGTGGGCTTTGGTGATGTGGCTGCCTTAGAGTCACTGCTGCTCCCATAAGTAAATCCTCACCCATACCCCAGTAAAACCCTGTGCTTCAGCAAGTAGGACTTGGGTATGTTTATTTTGTCTTGGATAACTATCTAGGGGTGAGTAAACATTTGTTCATGACACCCCAGGAACAGTGTCACCCAACACACACAAATCATATGTGCAAAGCTGTTTGTACTTACTAAGTGGGTGTGTAGAAAAGGTTTGTTATGGACCTTTGGACACAGAAGCAGCCTAAAATCTGTTGAAGTGAGCACTGAATAAAACTGATTGGGCACATCCATGAGAGTTATAAGAATAATTGATATATCTGAATGGAATTGGTATTTTTTAAATATATTTTTATTTTATTATTTTGTGTGTATGAGTGTTTTGCCTGCATGTATGTCTATGTACCACATGCATGCCTGGTACCCAAGGAAGTGGGGAGCCTCCGTGTGAATGCTGGAAATCCAACCCTGGTCTTTTCCAAGAACAAGTGCTCTTAACCATTGAGCCAACTCTTCAGCCAGGAACTGGAAATTTAAAAGTATTGGCTGCTATTACATTCTTAAGGCTGTGGTCCCATCTAGCAATGACAGCCTTCCCCACAGCCAATACACAGCCTTAAGGTTGTAGTAGAAGTGTCCTTCATTTTACATCCGTAGGGAAATGTATTGGTGGACTTTAGACTGAAAAATAGATACATTGGTCTTACAAAATGGAAGCAGTGAAACACTCACCTCTTTTTCATGTAATAACTTTAATCCTTACAAACCCTACTTTAACTGTATTATGCCTTTCTTTTTTTTAGACATTTCCTTGCTGTGTAGACCCGGCAGGCCTCAAACTCATAGAGATCTGTTTCGTGCTTCCCAAATTAAGGGTGCAAGTCACATGCCTGGCCTGGATTATCATTTTATTGAGCCACTTTGTAAGTGCCAACGACTTGTGCCAACTTGTATTAGTCACGTGGGAACATTTATGTGCCATTAACGTTATAGCTATGAAAAATTTAGTCAGGCAAAGAGCTAAAGGTCAACATTTCTAGCACACCCTTTATATATACTTAGTTACTTTTAAAAATGCTGCAAGATCCCCGGTGGGCCTACAGAGCAGCTAGTCCCAGGCATAGACGCCTGCTGGACCTGCAAGATCCCTGGCGGGCCCGGGTGCCCGGTCCTGAGCAGCAGGGGAGGGCCCAGCGCTGGGCTGGTCCCAGCAGTCTGGTGGGTGTGAGCAGGCGGCAGGTAGAAAGGACATGGGCAGACACGACATACAGAATAAATTGAATATTTATTACTTAAAGGAGGGGGGAGAGAAAGGAGAGAAACAGAGAAGGGAGAGAGAGAGAGAGAGAGAGAGAGAGAGAGAGAGAGAGAGAGAGAGAGAGAGAGAGAAAGCGAGAGCCGCACGTGCCAAGAGGGAGACAGACAGAATCTAAGATGGCAGGAGGAGCGCAGGGGTCATGGGGGAGTGGGCGTGGCTTGTCTCTTAAAGAGATGGAAATCATAACAGTTACCACCTAAAGATGAGAGGGATCAAAATAGTTACGGATTTGAGAAGTATCCAAGGACTACAATAATTTGAGGTACGATATGATTAATTCTGTGACTTTTGTCAATTGGAACAGTTTCACAATTGTTATTCCAGTTATAATGTACATTGTAAAGATACAAAAACCATTTAGGCCTGGGAATGAAGCCAGGTGGGAGAGACCTTTCCTAGCATTCATAGCTCCCAGCATGGCATAAAAGAAAAACAAACTGTGGTGGTGCACACCTTTAATCCCAGCAGTCATGAGGCAAAGGCAGGCGGATCTCTATGAGTTCAAGGCCAGCCTGGTCAGTTCCAGGACAGCCAAAACTACACACAGAGAAACCCAGTCTTTCAGGTCGAGGTGGCACATGCCTTTAATACCAGCACCCAGGCGGAGGTAGAGGCAGGTGGATCTCTGTGAGTTCAAGGCCAGCCTGGCCTACAGAGCGAGTTCTGGGATAGGTTCCAAAGCCACAGAGAAACCCTTTCTCAATAACCCCCCCCCCAAAAAAAAGAAAGAAAAAAAATGTGCCTTCTGTTTTTTATTTAGTGGCTTGTTAATAAATTAATAAGTAACCCGGGGCTGGTATTTGTTTGCTAGACCTAGTGTTTACTCAGCCTTTAAGGTTCAAAGTTCTTTTGCTTTAAGCTGCAGTTGCTTCTTTGATTCTTTACTTGTTTAAGGTCTGAAGTTTCCTTTCCTGGCTGAGTTTTTAAGTAGGGCCAGATCCTTCAGAGGTGGTCCCCCAAAAGCAGAAGGAGGCCCCACTGCGTCCTTTTTTGACTTGTATTTCTTTGTGAATTAAATTTTTTTCTTCTCTCTCTTTGGAGGTTTTCCTACCACACTCCTGGGATTCCATCTTGCCCCATTTATGAGTGGTAGCCTCTCTCTGATTTCAGCCAGCCATCCCCCTCTGTAAAGTGCCCTAAGGCTTGCACTCCTGCTTGAAGCGGTCCCACCAGAGTAAGGAGGGCAGCATTGTAAATTCTCCTGAGCGCTCCCTAGAGCCTGGTGGCACTGGAGAGGCATTTTCCATTTCTGCAGCTGGCCAACCTCTCCAGCAGTCTCCAGGGGCCTTCTTTTTATATACTTGGTTGGTGAGGGAGATCTCTTTGAAAGAGCATGCTATTATCATAATGTCAAACCTGTGAGTCTAGAGGAAGGTAAACACCATCTGGAGGCAGTCATGGTAGCTCACGCTTGTGATCCTGTTCAGGAGACAAGACAGAAGGATTATGGCGAATTCAAAGCCCTCTTCGGCTACATAGTGATTTTCTGGTCAGTGGAGGCTCCATAGAAAGATCCTGATTTTTTGTTTTGTTTTGTTTTAGTGTGTGTATCTATGGAAAGAAAGAGACCATTTAAAGCTGTTGACCATACCTCATAGATAGTCTGCAGAAAGTGTGCTTTTCCCCTTCAGAGTCATAGCAAGCTGCTACTAGAAAGCTATATAAGAGGCACTGAATAGAGCAAGTTAGGAAGCCTATTCCTTAAGATTCAAGACAACACAAAGATCAAATGTGTAGAAAGCAATGTATAACCATAACGGGAACCTCAGTATGGATAGCCTGATGAATGCCTTCCCAGGTATAGTTGAGCAATTACTAAAATTAAGATCATATATATTGTATATTGAGAAAACTTAGTTGTTCCCTTTTTTATCTTGAAATAGCACAAATTCTTTACTATATAATTTAGTATGCAAAATAAGAATTTCCAGTTGCACGCAATTATGTAATTTTCTAAAAATTAAGTCACATGTTGAGGCAGGAGTCAGCTCAGTGGGTAGTAAGGAACGGGGCCTATGGTGAGGGCTGCAGGTGTATGTTACAGTGGAAATGGAGAGTAAGATTAAAAGGCAATGGAAGGATTGAAGCAGTGAATCCAGAAACACCAAGAAGAGGCAAAGACATTGACGGCTAGGTATGAGATAGCTGAGTAAGCCTGAGACACGACACAGGGGCTCTATGAAGCAAAGCCAGTGACAAAGGCTGGCTAGCTTTTCTGAGACTTTTCCCCTTTGTGAAGTAAATGCTAGGTACTGTTGGCGTATTATATTACTACTTTTAATACATCAGTTCTAGTGTAGCTGATTATAATAGACTAAGTCGTAAGTGAGGATGACCCTTCCACTACCATTTCAAGAAAGAGACCCCGAACCATACTGTAGGCAAAAAGATAACCAAGAACACTGCAGCTGCTTTTTGGCAACTGTGAGAACAAAGAAAGTTTAATATTAACAGCCTTGGGACACCTGCAAGGTCAAAGGTAGCAAAACCAGCCAGTAAAAAAAAAAAAAAAAAAAAAAGTAGGCAGTCAAGAACAATTAGCACAGTCAGAGCGCTTAGTATAATTAACAAGACACCTGCAAAGTCACAAGGTAGTCATGCTGGCCAAGTGACTATCAACTAAACCAGAGTTCGACAGCTGGGGGCCTTCTACACCCCTAACCGGGTGAGCAGGACAGAAAACGTCAATCATCTCTCTGACTGAATCTGGGGGATGTGGCTCCTCTGCTGGCTCAGCTCATGACAGTCCAGAGAGTTAATCAGTCTTAATAGAGATTACCTCAGTCTGTCCAGTTTCTGTCACTGGCCTGTAAAATGGCTGGACAAAATTTCAATGGCTTTTCCACCCTTTGGAAATCCCTCAAAATTCTAGAAAGTTCCACTCACTTTTCCTCAATTTCTCACTTTTCTATAATTCTTAGTAAATCCTACTTGCGCCAACCGCTGTGGCACTCACCTTTAATCCCGGCACTAAGGAGGCAGAAGCAGGCAACCTCTGAGAATTCAAGGTCGGCCTGATCTACACAGCGAGTTCCAGGACAGCCAGGGCTACACATAAAACTCTGGATCCAAAAACGAAAACAAAATCAAACAAAAATAAATAAATAAATAAATAAAATAAATAAATCCTACTTGCCATATTACACACTCCCACAAAAGTTCGCGTTAGTAATTGTGTGGTACAACAGTGAGCTCAGAGCCACTGGCAGGACAACTTTTGATGAATGTGAGTGTCTGCCATCTCAGGTCCTCATTTCACGCACCAATGGGCTATAAAAAGATCACATTGATCCCAAAACCCTGCATCAATATAATGGATCCATGAGTGCAGTTTATCATATGTTAGCATTAAAATGATATATGTCAGTAATTTGATTTCAGCTTCCCTTTTGTCTCCTCTAGTGTTTGCTTACAGAGTGGCAAGTAATCTGGAGGAGCGCTGTGCTCCCCACATGTGGTGTTTACTTAGTAATTAAACTTCAGACTTCCTCTTTTTGCCCTTTGGACATACAGCCACCATTTAGCATCAGGTTTCGTTTTGGTTTTTGTAGTTGTTTTTGTTCTTTAGTTTGTTTAGATTTTTTGTTTTTGGCTTTCTGTTTTAAAATTGTGTTTCTCTTTATGCTTGCAGCCACTAGAGGTTGTTTGTGGAATTCATATAAATACCTGTCAGGTGATAAATGGATACACATTTCTTTAAAAAGAAATGAGCTACTTCTGGAGCAAAACCTGTGGTGAACCTCACAAGAGGATAGAGCAAACTCTGAAGGTCATTCTTCTTAAGGTGTCCTGGGTGCTTTTCTTCCTGTAAAGCAAGATTCAGATAAAAGTACCCCTATTACCAAGAATCTTGGACAACAGAGGTCAATCTAGAGGTTGAAGTTTCTACATGATGCTGGTGCTGTTGGCAGAGCAGATGAGGTGGCTCTTTAGCTGATTTTGTCACTGTTGGCTCACAGCCACCACCATGTGGGTCCTTTTGAGACATTCTCATTCTGCAGTGTGAGCCAGGCAGTCCTTTGTCCGCTATTGTGTCGGTGTGGCACAGGTCCTTGAGTTGATATCTTTTGTCCTTAGCAGCAGGTTTAAAATAGAAAGGAGTCTGGGAATCTGAAAAGTCCTCTTCTGGAGGTGACTGTTCTGGCAAGTAATTCCTATAAGTCAGAAGCTGTGTAGAGAGAATATTTATGACTTCCACGTTGACAACATGATCATTACTTGTGCAGAATATTTGCATGAACACACATACACGTGTATTAATTTAACATAATTTCTTTTTTTCTTTTTTCTTTTTATTTTTAGATTTTCGAGACAGGGTTTCTCTGTAGCTTTTTGGTTCCTGTCCTGGAACTAGCTCTTGTAGACCAGGCTGGCCTCGAACTCACAGAGATCCGCCTGCCTCTGCCTCCCGAGTGCTGGGATTAAAGGCGTGCGCCACCACCGCCCGGCTTTAACATAACTTCTTGACAGGGTTTCTCTGTGTAATGGGCCTGGTTGTCCTGGAACTCACTTTATAGACCAGGCTGGTCTCAAACTTACTGAGATCCACTAACCTCTGCCTCCCAAGTACTGGGATTAAAGATGTGTGCCACCACTGCTTGGCTTAATATAATTTCTTTATTGATTTTTTTTTTTGAAATTTCACAGGTTATATCCTAATTCCACTCACCCCCCCCCAGTCTTCCCATATCCAACTCTCACCCCCGAAGCACCCCCACCAAAGGAAAATTCTTTAAAAATCAAAACCAAACAAACAAAAAC
Organism: Chionomys nivalis; assembly: GCF_950005125.1. Classification (NCBI taxonomy): domain Eukaryota; kingdom Metazoa; phylum Chordata; class Mammalia; order Rodentia; family Cricetidae; genus Chionomys; species Chionomys nivalis. Next base: position 72,634,783 of record NC_080112.1, on the reverse strand, counting down.
CTCTTCACTTCTCCATCTTTTCCACCTCTCGAACACCTCTTCATTCGTCCTGGTGGCCTGGGGACCCTCAATGTTATCACTTAGTACACCCTTTTGTCCAATCAGCTTTACTCGCAAATGTTCATTGCAATGAGTCACTGGTCTGGTTCAAGGCCTTTGGTTTCTGGTACACCATCTTCACTAGATTCTCACCAAGACTCCTCTTGGTTATCCCCAGCTGTCCCAAGTCATGGAGATCTTGCAGGTATCATTTGGCAGGACCAGTCCCTTCATGAGCTCCAGCAGGTCCTAGAAGGGGTAGATGTTAGGGTAGGCCAACCCAAGGCCTGGCTGTGGGCCTGAGTGGTAGCTGAACTGGTCAGTTCAGGCCACTGGAACAGCCAGTCTCAGGTAAAGGATGGAGCCAGATCCCCAATGCCCATGCCCTCAGGATCAGTTCTTCCTAGCCTGTGGTGAGGGCTGGCACCATCTCTCTCTAATTCAGGAGCCAACTCTCCAGTGAGGAGCGAGGCCAACTCAGGATGGCCCTCCTATTTCATCATGAATGGTTCCTATGGTCCCCTGAGGTGACAGACATCAAGACAGACCCCAGCTACTGCAGAACCGTGGACCCTGACATGACCCCCTGGTAGCAGTTTGGCACAGATGACATCCTGGCTCTGCGTGGAAGCGTAGGCCGCCCAGATTAGCATGGCCCCAGGTGGCAGCCCAGACACCAAAAATCTGAATGGCCCTCAATAGCAACAGGAGCCATGGACATCAACACCGACCCTGGCTGCAGTAGGGCCACAGACCCAGACACCATCCCCAGTTGCAACCCTAGCCCGAATGTCACCATGGCACAGTATGAGTCTGTGCCACTCAGATCTGTATGGCCCCTGCTGCAGCTTGGCCCTTGTGCATCAACATGGTCCCAGGTGGCTGATCAGACCCTAAGCAACCACACGGCCCTTGGTTGCAACAGGAGCCACAGACACGACTCATACCCTGGACACTGTAGGTTCGTGGACCCAGACATGTCCCTAAGCAGCAGTCAGGGCCCAGAGGACACCATGGTCCCAGGTGGCAGCACAGATCACTCATACCAGCATGGCTCTGGCAGTGGCATGGCCCTTGGACACCAAAAAGGCCACAGGTTGCTGCCCAGACCCCAGGCTCCCATGTGAACTGAACATATATTTTTAATTATTTTATTATGTAACTACAAGTAAAAAATAAGCATATAAGTGTTGGATCACATGGTAATTCTTTTTGTTTTTCCTTTGGTTGGTTTTCGTTTTTGATTTTCAAGACAATGTTTTACTGTGTAACCCTGGCTGTCTTAAAACTCACTCTGTAGACCAGGCTGACCTCGAACACACATATATCTGCCTGCCTCTGCCTCCGAAGTGCTGGGATTAAAGGCGTGTGTCACTAGTACCCGGCTTAAATATTATTTTATACTAGCAAACTTTAAGGTTTTTTTCAAGCTTATTTTGATTTACTTGATTTAGGTTTACCTTGGATATCATACACAAAAGATTATATAATGGGAGATATATAATGGGAGATATAAATTGGCCTCTCCCTCAATCTTGTGTTTGTAAATAAATTATATTTATATTTAGCATGTCTATAAACACAGTTTTAGCCATATTAATGGTGCTTAATTATATCTGGCTTTATAAGGTATGGACATTGAACGTAGGGCTTCTTCCGTGCTAGATACTCTACCAGCTGAGCTATAGCCCTAAGCCAATATTGATTTTTGAGACAGGTTCTCACAGTATAGCTCAGACTGACCAAAAATTCACTGCATAGCCAGGCTGGCCTTGAACTCATTGTGATTTTCCTGACTTTTTTTTTTTTGACAGGGTTTTGCTGTGTAGCAGCAGCTCTGACTTTCCTAGAACTCACTCTCACTCTGCAGACCAGACTGGCCTCAAACTCACATCCACCAGTCTCTGCCTCCTGAGTGCTGGGACTAAAGGCATGTGCCTGTTGTGCCTTAACTTCTGAGTGCTGGAATTACAGGTGTAAGCCACCATGCCCAGCTAATACATGTCTTCTTTATCCATTCATCTGTGTGATTCCATATCTGCCTATTATAAGTTACCCTGACCACGAACTCTTCAGGATTCTGGTTTCATTTGTGATTTCCTCTGTAATTTTTTACAGTACTTTCTATACTGTTATAGACCAAGTTGCATTTCCATTCAGTGTACCAGGATCCTCTTGTCTCCTTGGCCTTTTAAATGTATGTTATTTTTCTTTTTGTGCAGGCGTGAGGCTGTGGGAAATGTAAAAGAAATGTACTGGATTTTCTACGAAAGAGTTAAATAAGACAAAACTACTGTGCCGTTGTGTGCGTGTGTGTAATAAAGAAGCTGCTTGGCAGGAACTCAAATTCACTCAGAGTCAGCACTTCTTGAAATCAAAATATGTGCTCAGGTTTCATTTCTCCCTAGAATCTGCAAATTGTATAAGAATGTGAGGCGCCGGACCTCCTTTCTCTTAGAAATAAAATCCTAGTAGGGCCCCCACTGGGTATGCTTGCCTAATTGATTTGGCACAGCTATGCCCCCTTCTGCAGAAGGAAAACCTTTTTGTCTAACTTGGATAGTCATTTTCTTGAGACCTTAGGTCCATTTCTTACAACTTGGTGCCAAATGTACAACTCTCTCTGAGACCAAGGATCTTGGGGACAGATTCCCATTGTAGGAGGTGCACACCCCAGCCTTGTTGAAGGGGCCCTGGATGTGGAGACACTCTCTGGCTCCAAAATCAACAGAAACCCCAAATCAAAAATAAAGCCACAAAAAACAAGCTTTGTGACTAAGCCCCCAGTGTGGGGTTGAAGGTGGGTGTTGTTGAGTAACTCCAGGAAGGACTAAGATTTGAAAATTCTCCCTGTAACATTCACCCATGATCCATTAGGATAAATGATGAGTTTCTGGGAACACAACACCTGAAGCAAAAAAAAAAAAAATTTAATTTAATTAAAATCTTAGAACCGCTTTGGTGGTCAGGACATCTTAAAGGTTTCATGGCTATTCAGAAATGTGCTCAAGATTAAATTATCTGTGAACTCTCAAGCTAAATTTCTCAGATAGGACTTGGCCGGAGATGGAGAAAGCAGTTTGGACCGAGTACGAGAAACCTCCATGTGGACCTACAGGGGTGCTGATCTGGAGCATACCCTCATATAGTGTAAGGTGGCCTACATGGACTCTGTCCTGGAGCTATCTAGTCAGGAATTTGCTGTGACCCACCAGTAGCCAAGAAAGAGGCCTCTGTGAAACATCCTTTTCAGGATAGAAAAACGAGGGAAGGAGGTTAAGCCTCTGATTGAGACAACACAAACACAAAATAGGAATAGGACAATGGGCTTCCCCTTTCAGCAAGGGGAGAGATGAAAGACCTGAGACCAATAAGAACAAATCTTCCAGATAGGTCTCTGGTACACATGTTCCAGTAATAGGAAGATAATCCTTGAACAAAAGGAAACCGATGCCTCTGATGGAGGACTCAGTGGTATGGGATGACAGGTCAACAGGATCAGTTTTGGGGCCCCAATTCTATACCTGGCTAAGCTGATGTTTCTCTAGTGAAGAAACTAGGATAATCATAGAAATATTACTAATAATAGACATAGGCCTGATAATAGGAACTGAAGTGGTTTCTTGGGGGAGACAAAGGATGCTAAACTATACTTAGAACTAACAGCTAAGCAGGCTTAATTCCGAGCACCCACGTGACAACTCACAACTGTCTCTGATTCCAGTTCCAGGGGATCTGATATCTTCTTCTGACCTCAGTGGGTACTGCATGAATGTGCTGTGCAGACATATGTGCACACAAAGCAGCCATATACATAAACTGTATTTTTTAAAGATTTTATTTATTATGTATACAGTGTTTTGTCTGCATGTACACCTGCAGGTCAGAAGACGATATCAGATCTCATAGATGGTTGTGAGCCACCATGTGGCTCACATGGTCCTGACTTGAACTCAGGACCTCTGGAAGAACAGTCACTGCTCTTAACCTCTGAGCCATCTCTCCAGCCCATACATAAACTATATTACACATAAAACAATAACAACACAAACAGTTGATCGTACATAGCAAGAACCTTATTGGGAAAAGAAATGACCTTTCTGGCTACCTTTGGGGCTGCAGTCCTCTCTACCCTAGCCAAGGGAAGTAAGTCTTTATCATCTCCAACCGTAATTACAGGGTTAACCTAGGGGAACTTTAGACTCTGTACGTGCTTTTTTTTTTCTACTTTTTCTTGTATTCAGGGACTATTCTGTCACTTCAAGTTCATTGACTCTGGTGGTAGAGTGGAATTTTTTCCCTAGCTCTCAGACTTAAAAAGTAAAATAAATAGTTAATGTCCAAGTGGAGAGGAAGCTTTCTTACCCTGTGGAAACTTGGAGAACTTTCTTGGGTGAACAAATGTATGTGTCCTGAATTTTCCTCCGATAGGTCTCCTCCACATCATGATTGTGATGATATATTCTAGGGCACTATACTGTGAAGGGAGGGTCTCACTGATGGTTCCCAAGCATCTTGGCACATCTCCTAGAAAATGCCAAGACAAAATCTGAATAGTCAAGGACAAGCCAGGAAACTGCAAGAACCTTCTATGTAACTTTTTTTTTTTTAAAGCGAAGTCTCATTCATTAACATTCATCACTGGGATATACGGCCTATGTGTATACGAGTTTTATAAGGGAAATAGAGAATCTGGGGATATTTTTCTGTAAGGTTAGTTACCCAAACTAGCCCCAACTCTAAGCCAGAGATTGCTAAAGATGACTCAAAAAAGTGCAGGTAAATTAAAGATTTAAGCTGGATGGTGATGGTTCACGCCTTTAATCTCAGAACTCAGGAGGCAGAGAAAGGTGAAGCTCTGAGTTCGAGGCCACCCTAGTCTACAGAGAGAGTTCCAGGGCAGCCAGGGATACACGAAGAAACCATGTCTCAAAAAAAAAAAAAAAAAAGCCGGGCGGTGGTGGCACACGCCTTTAATCCCAGCACTTGGGAGGCAGAGGCAGGTGGATCTCTGTGAGTTCGAGACCAGCCTGATCTACAAGAGCTAGTTCCAGGACAGGCTCCAAAACCACAGAGAAACCCTGTCTTGAAACTAGCTGGAATAGATCAAATATTGTCAGTTCATTAAATAGGTACTATTGTTACTCTTGTGTGCAGTGAGGTCAGAAGCTCAAATGGTCTCATTCTTGCTCAGATAGACATCAGACACCTTAGGGATGGGATGCATGCTCTTCATTTTCCAGGATAAGATGGTCTAGGGAAACATGTCTTCTAAATCCTAGTCTCTTATGTTCCCAACCACAGTGGAACCGAGCCAAAGACCATCCCCTCAACTCTTTGACCTTCCTTGATAGGAAAGAGTTATACCTCCTGTCTCCTAAGGTCCCCACCTTAGCTGGAATTTTTGGGAAATGTGTCTGAAGGTAGGAACCTCCATGCCTTTGAGGCGCTATGACACCACACTAGCCTGAGCATTGCCAGAGTGGAGGTTTAGTAGATCATAACTCAAAGTCTCACCAGCCAGTTGAACCAGAACCTGATCCAATTGGCTACCCCTTTCACTACAACATATCGTCAACCTACCAAGGGCAACTTCAGTGTTTTTTTTTCCAATGTTTTTTTTTTTATCTAAAATGGGATGTCATTGACCCTCATGTTTCTAGAAATTTCACTAGAGTGCAAGAGGAGCCCCCAATGAGTTTAAGACTAGAAACCAAAGGGCGTTAGTATTTGGGTCAATCTTATGATGGCAATCTAACATAAATAAAAATGTAAGATGGATAAAGGGTGTATTCTAATCTCAACAAAGATATTTGAATTATACAAAGTTCCTTATTAAGGGTACAGCAGATTACCTAAAGCTCACCCGGGAAATGGTGTGGGAAAATAGATTAGCCTTCAATATGATGTTGGCATACAAAGGGGAATCTGTGGTGATGGGTAGTCAATGTTGGACTTCATTCCTAAAAAGAAAGCTTCCAATAGCACTATGCAAAAACTCTTCAGGGAGGTTAACTAAAATTATGAAGAGGCAAAGGTTCCTTCATCTTATCTCAGTTGGAGCCATCTTTGGTTTGATCTGTACCTGACACACACACATCCTGCTTTTCTTCTACCCCAACCGTCACAAGCCCTATGGGAAAGCACCCAATCCTGTTCTAGGAATGCAGGGTTGAAAAGCCTCAACTAACTGCATGTTCTTAGGCTTCTGTTCAGTTGCTCGGTTGCTTTACTTCTCCCTGCAACTCCCAATCAGGGTATAGTTTTCCTGTGTTCTTTTCCTTTAAAAGCTCCCTGTAAAATGCATTCTGGTGCTGCTCTGTGATAAAAGTGTTTCTCTCCAGGCAATTGCTGTCTGGCTTGATACAGAGTCTCAATTCGGACTTTGGTCATGCTGAGTGGCCTTTGGGTCTCCACACAGCAACATTTGGAGATCCCACTGAGATCCTTTTGAGACCCTCACCAGTTTGACCAACCCCCAGGTATTGGCACAGGCTATAGACCACAGTGGGCACAGACTCCCTTCTAAAGGATGCAAAAAATGTTCCAGGACACTGGGAGATAAGATCTTGGTGCTTGCAGTGGTCCAGCCCCCTCTGACACCCCTGTCTAAATTTCCTCAATAAGAGTCACCTGGTCTGTCACCTCCTGAGGGAAGTCTGTTTAGGACACAAAGGAAAGAGCAGCTACAGCCACTGATCCAGTGTCCAGGATCTGTGTGAGCCATGACTGGATTCTCCTGGTCTGTTCAGATATATGACTGTGGGGTGGCTGCCCAGTTGTCTTTACTGTGTGTCTCTTTGTGAGTCTTTCTGTGTATTTCTGTCAGTTCTGTTTCCCTATATTGACTGGTGGCTTTCTCTGGTATGAGAACCACCCACCCTCACCCCCACTTAAGTTCTATGTCCTCTTGTTGGGGACCTGAATTCTTTTGTCTCTATCAGGTTGCCCAGAGAAACCCCAAACTCCCACCTGTCTACTCCCTGAGGGCTCCCTTGTTTTGTTGCTGAACTCCCTCTCAGTCAGTCACAGTCCCTGTGTGGAGGCTGGGAGGGGTCCTCTTGCCATCTAAGTGGGATGCATACTGGGAGGGAGAAATAGTTCCCCATGCCTCTCACTCCTTCTGCTCCCTCCCCACCACCTGCTCTAAGTATCTCCAGAGAAGTGGGAAAGTTCCCCAAGGCCATGCAGTGTGGGGTGGGAGGTGGGGTTCCACTCTTTATACTTTCATAATTTGTGTCTGCTTTTCAATCAGTGATCTGTATAACTGGAAAACTCAAAACCCACCATTCTCTGAAAAACCGCTCCCAAGACAGGCAGGACAATTGCTGCCAGTCAGTACAACCTGGATAGAATGGGTTTTCCCGGCTGTCCAACACTAAGCCGACTTTAAGCAGTTTTCACTAGACCCTTTTTAGAATGATTAAAGACAGTTGCTAAGAGGATTGCCATTGTCACCCAGTCCCAGATATTAGAAAAAAAGTTATAGCCAAGTGGTGGAGGCACATGACCTTAATCCTAGCACTCAGGAGACAGAGGTCAGGCAGATCTCTCTTGTGAGTTCAAGACCAGCCTGGGCTACACACTTAAGTTCCGGGACAATCAGGGCTACATAAAGAAACCCTGTCTCATAAAACAAACTCAACAACAACAAAAAAATTCAACAGTTTAAAGGTCTCAACAGGTCCCAGTTGCTGGAGATATCTCAAAGGGTGTTTAACAACAGAGAATTGATTGGAATGAGCCTTCTGCATAAACTGAAAGCCACATCACCTCTGATGGTGAGACACAGACTTCTAGATACCCAGCAAAATTTGGTGCCTTGCCCTCTGTCAGAAGAATATCTCCTAGCAGAAAATCTTGCCTCCAATCAAAAGATACAGTTGGACTGTCTCTCAGATTGACAACAAAGATTCCTGGGGGTCTGAGCAGAAGCCAACCCCAGGACTGGTCCAACACCAAGTTCAACTAACCAGTTCAGCTATCCCTGTGCAGATTAAATAATACCCAAGGACCCTGAAAGCAAAAGGGGAAATTACAGTTCATATTGCCTGAATTAAGGAGATAGGCATTCTGGTGTCCCGCCATTAACCCTGGAGTTCACTTTTGCCTGTGAAGAATCCTGAGACCTCAGATTATAGACCTGTCCAAGATCTGAGGGAAGTGAGTAAGGAGATCAATACTATCCACCCAATAGTACCAAACCTATGCACTCCCATGAGTCTGATTCCTCCAGAGAAACAGGTGTGCACTGTCTTGGGCCTGAAAGATGCATTCTTTATCCTCCCGTTGGCAGAGGTGAGTCAACCCATCTTTGATTTTAAGTAGGCAGACCCAGAGGAGGATTACGGTAGGCAGCATTCCTGGACCAGGTTGCCCCAGGATTTAAAGACACTAAACGCAGACTTTTTGCCCTTCTGTCAGAGGTTTTCTTGGGAAAAAATAGATTATAAAATGGCCACCAAGGAACTGCTGCAAGGGTTACAGACCTTGGGCTACAGAACAGAGTGTCATCGGCTAAGAAAGTCCAACTTTGTACATCAGAGGCTATCTATCTTGACTACCAGCTGAGGAGAGATGAAAGGAGCCTGTCTCAGAGTAGGATTGGTGCCGCCCTTCAGATCCTTACATCAAAGACTTATAAGACACAGGTTCCAGAGTTCCTAGGTGCTGCTGGTTATTGCTGCCTCTGCATACCAGAGTTTGCAGAAATAGCAAAGGCCGGGGAGGGGGGCACTAAGCCCCTAATCTGGACTGAAACTAAACAAAAGGTGTTTGAGGTTTTACAAACAGCTCCAACTTCTGCTGGAGCCCTGGCACTTCCAGATGTCTCAGAGTCTTTTCATCTGTTTGTTCATGAAACAAAAGGCATTGTACTAAAAGGGTTTTAACTGAAACTTTGGAGCTTTTGAAATGCCTGTGATATACCTGTCCAAATGATTGGACCCTGTAGGCACAAGATGGCCCACCTGTCTAAGAGCTGTGGCGGCTACGGCTAGTTTCATGAAAAAAGCCAACAGGTTAACTCTGGGTCAGAATCCGAGGAGCATCAGAACTCTGGTTGTCTAATGCCTGTGTGATCTAATATGAGGCCCTATTCCTGGACCACTCTCGAGTCTGGTTTGAGAGACCCACTGCTGTTGAACACCAGGCAAGGGAAGCCTATTACCTCTGAAAGATGACGATACAGTGCTCACCCCAGATGGGAACAGCTTCATTTAAGATAAAACTAGTCACTATAGGCCCTCTAGTCTTCCATAAAGTTTGGCATCAGACTGTCTGACAGACCCAACCAACCTCTGGGTCCCTGACCAGTTTCCCTCATTCAAGCCCAATAATACTCTCTGGGTCAAGTGGATAACTAAAGGGGCCCTGAAGCCAACTTTAAAAGGACCATACATGGTGATTCTCTCCACTCCTGTGTAGCCATGAAGGTAGCTGGCATTGCACAATGGATCCATTACACCCAGGTTTAGAAAGCTAAAGCCACAGATGTTGAGGCCAAATGGATTGTCTCTAGACTATGAACCCATTAAAATTCAGATTTCATTGGCCCTAAGTCCTTCCACTCCCTGTCCCTCTACCTCCTTTTGGTCTGTTGTTTGGTACAAATACAGGGTCATGGTCTAACCACCACCTCCTTCAGGGTCAACACTTCTTGAAATAAAAATGTGTCCTCAAAAGCCAGATATGGTGGTGCACACCTTTAATCCCAGCAGGAGGCAGAAGCAGGTGGATCTCTGTGAGTTCAAGGCCAGCCTGGTCTGCTGAGTGAGTTCAAAGACAGCCAAAGCTATTCAGTGAGACCCTGTCTGAGAAAACAAATAAACAAAATGTGCTCGAGGCATTTCTCCCTCGAAATGGTGAGTCTCTGTATTAGATAATCACATGAGAATGTGACCACTCACATTCCCCGAAACCCCCACCTAGTAAAAAAGACCAGGATGGAGCCACACTAGGTGTGCTTTCCTGTTGGGCTTGGCCGAACTGTGGGCCCTTCAGCTGGAAGAAAATGTTTGGCTTTGCTGAAATCCTCTGTATTGTGTGATCGTTTTCTTGAGACGTCACACCCACCCGATTCTTGTATGCTGACATCTAACTGTGGATTTAGTCTGCCATTCTCTGATGATCAGAGACCCTTTCCACATACCTCTCATTTCTTGAGTAGTGGTTTCTTAGCCCCTTTACTAATTTTTTAATTAAGTAGCTTGTTTTGTTCTGTTTGGGATTTGGTCGTCCGACTTCCTTAGCTATTCGGGACATTAACTCCATAGCACATATATTCTCGCAGTATGTTCTGTCAATTTGAAATCTGATTTTGATTTTGTTGATTGTGCAAAAGCAAGATAATTCCCACCCTTCCGATGTGTGAGCGCTAATCCTTTTCAAGGACCCTTATTAAGTTCTTCCCTAAGAGTATTAAGAGTTCAGGTCTTAGGTAGGCCTAGTGGCCCAGCCTGTAACCCCAACTATTCCTGAGGCAGGAGGCTAGATGGCTACTGCAATGCCTCCCTGGGCTACAGACCCAAATGAAGGAAGTCTGGGAAACAGAAGGAAGATGCCTTGAACATTTAAACTAAAAAAAAAAAAAAAAAAAATAAGTTAAAGTCAGGCAGTGGTGGTGCTCGCCTTTAATCCCAGCATTCGGGAGGCAGAGGCAGGCATATCTCTGAGTTAGAGGCCAGCCTGTCAGCCTGTCTAGAGAGTGAGTTCCAGGACATCCAGGACTGTTACATAAAGAAACCCTGTGTCCCCTGCCAAAAAAATTAAGTAAAAGATGTAACTCAGGTTGAGCATACTGACACACATCTTTAATCCCAGCACTCAGACACAGAGGCAGGAGGATCTCTGTGAGTTCAAGCTGAGCCTGGTTCCAAGACAGTCAGGGGCTACAGAGAGAAACTCTGTCTCTCAAAAACAGCAAACAAAAAGAGATATAATTCATTGGTAGAGTGCTAGCCTATAATGTGTGAAGCCCTTGGTTTAATAACCAGTAGAATGAAGATTGTAGATTTTACATTGGGGTTTTGAGTTTGATTATCTGTACATGTTTACAAAGCTCCTCATAGCAGGGCCTTGTACATATAGGCAAGTGCTGGACCATAGAGCCATATTCCCAGCCCTGTTTTGCTTTTCTGAGTGTATGTGGGCTAGGGTGGCCCAAAACTCATGGTAGTTCTCCTGCCTAATCTTTCCCAGGACTGGATTTATAGACAGAAGCTACCATGCCTGGTTGTATATGTTGGAATGTGATATATTCTGTGCCCTGGTACGTATGTCGCCCTTATATGGGACATTTTCCCCCAGTCTACTTTGCATCCCAGAAGTATATGAAACATTCTGTTTATAAATTGCTCCTAGCAGGGACCTAGAGCTGGTCCAGAACCTGGTCTACATCATTCTGAGATCTAGTCTATATACCTGGGGCAAGTGTGGTCCAGTGTTTGATGTGTGGAGGAAGGAAAAGTTTAAAAATAGTCGTTGAAAAAGATGGCTATGTGGCCCAGTCGCTAGCCATAAGATCTTTCTTTCCTCACCTGCAAAATGAGACGATATTCACCTGCATTAGAGGCTCAGAATTTGTGATGGCTAGTTTTATGTCAACTCGAGACAAGCTAGAGTCATCAGAGAGGAGGTATCTCAAAGGAGAAAATACTTCCAGAAGATTGGGCTGTAGAAAATACGTCCATAACATACAGGACATTTTCTTAATTAGTGATTGATGGAGGTGGGTGGCCCTGGACTAGTAGTCTAGGGTTCTATTAAGAAAGCAGGTTGAGCAACCCACATAGAGCAAACCAGTAAGCAGCATTCCATCATGGTCTTTTCATCAGCTCCTGCCTCCAGGTTCCCACCCAGTCTGAGTTATTGCCTTGGCTTCACTCAGTGATGAACAGTGATGTGCAAATGTAAGTCAAATAAATCCTTTCATCCCCAAGTAGTTTTGGTCATGGTGTTTCATCATAGCAATAATAACCTTGACTAAAATTGAACGAAACAGGATTATTTAATCCACTGATGCTCTCGTCTTAAAAGGAATAGGAGATAGTTTATTCCGGGGCTATTTTGAGTAACCATGGCCTAGGAAAACAGATTTAGGTTACCCAAATCCCATTTTCTAATGTGAGACCAGTTTCTTGATGGTTTATAGTTATACAGGACAAAGAAGGTCATGCATCAAGGCAAGTTTAAACTACATTGATGAGTAAGTTCACCAGGGAGGCAGGTAGAATGCGATGGGGGAGCTATTTATAGGCCCAAAATACTATCTGGTGGCATTCTCAGCTTCTGGATTAGCAGAAGCTAATGTCCTGTTAAGTTAATAGCTTCTCGAGGTTTTTATTTATTATCACAAGATATTAGTTCAGATACAGAACAGGGCAAGGAATGGCGGTTCTAGAAGGCTAAAACTAGCTTTTTTTTTTTTTTTTTTTTTTTTTGGTCTTTTTCGAGACAGGGTTTCTCTGTGGTTTTGGAGCCTGTCCTGGAACTAGCTCTGTAGACCAGGCTGGTCTCGAACTCACAGAGATCCGCCTGTCTCTGCCTCCCGAGTGCTGGGATTAAAGGCGTGCGCCACCACCGCCCGGCTAAAACTAGCTTTTTGTTCACAGCAAGAGGCAGTTTCATTTCAGGAACTTTTGTTCACAAATAATACGAACACAAGCATGTAAATACCCACTAAATAGAAGTGGTGATATAACGAATCGTCGCACACGATAAACAACATTCTGCTTGAAAAGGACCGGTCATCTCCTCTCCGGGTACCAACAATAGCCCCCACAGAAGGCTTACACTGTGTAATTGCCTCTGTGGCACTCATATTTAAGTGCAGATATCACAGGTGTTTTATTTATGTGACATTAGAAAAGAAGCCCCTGAACTCCAGATAGGAAAAAGTTGCAGTGGGGAAGAAAGTTAGACCACACATTAACTGCACTAGGCCAGGAATTACAAAGGCAGATGTCAAAGGAGTATGGCAGTCACCCAAACTCTTGCAGCTGGCTCAGCCTGAGGCCTTGGATACAAAAGCTGCTTGTCTCACAGATTTCAGTGCCTACCCCTCAGCGTAGGACTAGCACTGCTTCTGTAGGGTGGCGACTGAGAAAGGAAGAAGCCTGTCTCACAGCTTCTCCTCTGAGAGAAAGATGAAGAGGAATGTGTGTCACACAGCATCCCTTTTGCTTTTAAAACGCCATTTCCAAAACTCCTTGCATAAGCCAGGCAGTGCAAGAAAACTCAGCATTTTCTTTGTGGCAGTTCCTTGTTGCTGACAACACTGTCTGATACAGCTCAGAATGGCCTCCAGCTCCCTAGGTAGGCGCAGAGTCCTTCATCTCCTGACTGTCCAGCTTCCTCTTCTGGGTTTCTGGGCTTACCTTCCCCCCTCCACCACGCGGACGGAAATGCAGCATTTCCATCGGGCCAGAAATCCTAGCATGGGATTCCTGACTTCATAACGCTGCAGTAATCCGTAATTTTGAGTATATCACTATGTGGATGCGGTTTGTGGAACCACAAGATGGGCTTTTAAAAAGTTAGATATGCTTGCAGTACCCGGGAAAAAAAAATTCTAGACACGTCTTGGCACCGTGGCAAAGCCAGTAGCAGGCATAATGAAGACTTGATCAGGTTAAAAAAAAAAGTCGGGTAGTGGGGTGGGGGAGGGGCGAGCCATCCGCCTGTGCACTGAAACTTCTAGCACTGCTGCCTGCTTACAGGAAGGAGCACTATTCAGGCAGGCAAGCCAGGCCCGATTAGCTCCTAGGAGACAGACACAGCAGCCGCCAACAGTCAGAGCAGGAGCTGTGGCTGCCAGCTCGGCAACCCTGCTGGCAGCAGCACTCAGCACAGCAGCTTCCCCTCCTCCCTTAAAGGGGCCGCCTCCACAAGGAAGTGCACATCAAAGCTTTCACCAGCTCACCACAGGCAGCCCCAAACATACCAAGGTGCACATCCGGGTCTTTCCAAAGCCCATGGATGAAAAGTACAAAGGGCACTTGAGACCTTCCTAAAAAGCACAGTTCCCCATACCCAGAGTAGAGCTCAGCATAGTGGGATGCCTGTAGTCCTGGTACTGGGGGCCTGATGCAGGAGAATCTCCAGTCCAAATTCAGCCTGAGCTACAGGGTGAGTGAGAGCCTGTCTCAAAGCAAACTCCAGCATAGACCAGCAGGGCTCTTGCTTCTGAGGAGACCCAGAAATGCACACAGGCCGAACACTGAGAAATGCTCCTCCCTAGACTGGGCTGTCCCCAGACAGCTCACACCTAGGAAATGGAACAGAAGGGAAGTCCTGTCCTCTGTGCACCACAGCAGAGGCACCTGGCAAAGTTCATCCCTTGTGGGCAATGGGAATTTTGAGCACCCAGTGGATACCAGGTTTGTTGAGCCTGAAGCTGTGACAGAGTTGGACCCCACTCCTCAGCAACTTTCTTTTTTTTTTTTTTTTTTTGGTTTTTCGAGACAGGGTTTCTCTGTGGTTTTGGAGCCTGTCCTGGAACTAGCTCTTGTAGACCAGGCTGGTCTCGAACTCACAGAGATCCACCTGCCTCTGCCTCCCAAGTGCTGGGATTAAAGGTGTGCGCCACCACCGCCCGGCTCCTCAGCAACTTTCTACAGACTCTGAAGAAAGCTCGGAAGGATGGCCAGACAGCTGCCCTGATGACCAGAGGCTGACTCACATGTGTGGACCAGGACCCTGTGCATCTACAAGACAATGTGGAAAATGTCTACAAGTTTGGATCGCTATTACCTGATATCAAGCTGTACATTCTGGGTGCATGAAGGGTCGTTCTCAGTAAATTCCATCAGATTTGACAGCAAGAGGGCACAAGGGACGAGTTGGAGCCGGAAGTGAATAACAAGGAATGCTGGTCAGATGGTGACAATTCTTGAAACTTAAGGAAGTTCCACATGGTGGTTTTGAGGTTGGCTCTTTATAAATGTCTGCAGGATCTTTTCACAAGGAAAGCCAGAAAGTTTTGGCAGAAAATTGTGCATAAGTATATATCAAGAAATTAGAAGACAGAGTTAGTAAAGAAATGAGGCTGGTCTACAGAACTAGTTCCAGGACAGGTTCCAAAGCCACAGAGAAACCCTGTCTCGAAAAAACCAAAAAAAAAAAAAGAAAAAAAAGAAATGAGGGCTGGGGGTGTAGTTCAATGCCAGAGCCTCCTAGCATGTTGAAGGTCCTGGAGTCCTTCTCCACCTGCTTTGTAAAAACACATGCACGTGCACATGCACGCTCAGAGAGAAAGAAAGGAGAGAGGGATTTTTGGTTTTGTTTTTGGGTTTTTGGTTTTCCAAGATAGGGTTTTTCTGTGTAGTCTTAGCTGTCCTGAAACTTGCTCTGTAGACCAGGCGTACCTCAAATTCAAACTCTGCCTGTCTCTACCTCTCAAGTGATGGGATTAAATGTGTGAGCCACCACTGCCCGGCTGAGAGGTTATTTTGTAGTGTGGTTTGAGGGAGAACTTGATGAAGCTATGAAGCTCTGGTTTCTGAGGAATGAGAAGAAAAATATTCCATCAGCTATAGTCAATGCATAGTACCTATTCAGTATTTGATCTAGGTGAGGGAAAAATTAAACTTAGAATGCTCAGCAATTATACATTAAACTTGATACATTGGGAACTTAAGAAATCTCCCACTGAAGGATAAAAGAGAGAGAGGTGGCTGACTTGGAGCTCCATGAGTCTGAAAGACCCATGGAGGCTCTAAAGAGAGTGATGCGGCTGAGCCCACAGTAGCTCCAGAACAATCTAAAAGGGAAGAAAGCTTTGTCTTATGGGAAGATGCATTTTAAAAGTAGACTCATGAAACTGGAAAAAAAATGCCAAAACAGAGAGCCGTGAACAGCAGAGAATGACAAATGTACACCCATTGCCAAGATGTCTCAGTCGGCAGATTGCAAGCACAAAAGTCATGCTTACAGAAACATCTCAATACTGATTAGGACAGGCCCTAGACCCACCAGTGGCGACTGCAGCAGGCTGCTTACCCTGCTCGGAGTCAGAAAGCATGGGGTAACTGTGCAGCCCAAAGCCTACAAGCACAACATGTGTGCCCAGCTGCTGGCACATAGGACAAAGTGGTGTGCAGCAGCCTGGAACTCCCTTGGAAACATGCCATTACTGAATATGGCTGCCCCGAACCCACCAGCCAGACCCTGGCATTTAGCTAGTGTGCCTGCATTCCATGCTGCTCAAGGTAATGGAGCTACTACAAGCACAGACTCGAGCGTGGCAAGCCTGTCGCGGCAGGCACTGAGGGCAGGGAAGTGTGCAGCAGCCAAGAGCTAGCAGGGAAGCTTCACCTGTATGCCCTGCCTTGCTGCAACATCACCCTGACTCTGGGCAACAGCAGGATGTCCAGACAAGTCTCAGCAACGGTCCAGTATTTGGTCCAGTGGTTCAGAAACCAGAAACCTTGAAACAGATCAAACACTGATTTTCATGAATACTGACGTAATGCTGTTTGGGCAAAATATCTATACTGTGTGACACACTGCAGTTTCCAATGCAACTACGATGAATGGAGAGGTAAGAAAGATGGAAGAATGGAGTGGTGAGTAAAGCTAGAGGCACAACGGAGATATTTGCCACCAGACCACGCTGAAGTCTCTGACACATGTTGACTCCGGGAAGCCATGCAAATGTCTGTGGCCCATGCTGCTCACCAGAAACCACGTGCAAGTCCATAATATATGCTCACACTGACTGTCAAGGGCAAAAAAGCTACTTCTTCAGTGGTATCGATGACTGCAGACTCACAGTCGAGAAAGAAGGACATGGAAAGCTTCTGTCACAACCCCTACTCCCTCCCCACCTCCACCCTCAAAAAGTAATAGCCTAGAGAGGAAACCATCGAAGAGAATTCTTAAAAAGTATAATAAGGATGCTGAAGTGTAGCTCTCCACAACTGAGGCCTTCTGACAGGGGTGTGAATGGGTAAGAACTCAGTTATCTTTAAGGGGCTGGACACAGGGAGTTTAACCTTGCTCCAATGTATACACTGCATAGGCAGTATATATACCGTATATACAAACACAAACTGGACTCGTGTTTTTGTTTTCTTTCTTTTATTTTTTTTCTTTTTTTAAATTAATTAATTAATTTTTTTTTTTTTTTTTTGAGACATGGTTTTGCTGTAGCTTTAGAGCCTGTCCTGGAACTCACTCTGTAGACCAGGTTGGCCTTGAACACACAGAGATATGCCTGCCTCTGCCTTCCTTCCGAGTTCTGGGATTAAAGATGTGCACCACCACCGCCCAGCTGTGTTTTTGCTTTCTTTAGTTTTGTTTTTCTCTTCTTTTTTGGGGGAGGGCCACAAGGGTTGGAAGCAGATCTGGGGAGACTGAGAAATGAGTGTGATTGGGATGCATGATGTGAAATTTCTAAATAATCAATAAAAATATTATATCTGAAAAAAGTACTGAATGGACAGAAAAAATGATCTCCCACTGAAAGTAGTTAGTATAGCTAACATAAACATTCCAGAAATTAACACTCATGTGTGTGGTCAAGTAATTTTTAACTAGGATACCAAGACAACTTAATGGGTAAAGAAAGAATGCTTTCAAAAACAAAGGTTTTCGGCTAAGCAGCCTGTGCATATACAAAAGACTGAGGTAGAGTCCTTATCTTCCATGATATAAAAAATGAACTCAGCCAGGCAGTGGTGGCACACAACTTTAATCCCAGCACTTGCGAATCAGAGGCAGGTGAATATCTGTAAATTCAATGTCAGCCTGATCTACAAGAGCTAGTTCCAGAACAAGATCCAAAGCTATAGGGAAACCCTGTCTCACAAAAAAAAAAAAAAAAGCACAGTACTTGGATCCAGATCTCTAGAATCCACATAAGAGCACATTGCCACACATCTGGAATGACATTGCTGGGGAGGCAGAGATAAGTGGATCCCAGAGTCAATGGCCTTCCAGCGCCACTGGACCTGTGAGCTTCGGGTTCAGTTGTGGACCTTGTCTCAAAAAATAAGATGGAATATGATTGAAGAAGACATCTGATATCAATCTCTAGTGCACACAAACAGGGAAGCACACACAGACATCACACACACCCACAGTGTCAAATACAAGGAACTAAAAACGCATCAAAATCTAAAATAGATCAGTTAAAACCATAATTGCTAACAAGTAAATACTAGAGGAACTTCTTAACATTATAGTTGGGGATGATTTCTTAGATACAATATCAAGTCAGAGAGCAAAACTAAAAGTTCACAGAAGCCAGAGACCAACAATTTAATTTGATCTTTGACTACATTAAGTCCTGTCCCTAAAAACAAAACCAAATTTCTGTACATCAAAGGACACAAAAACACCTGCATTTGGTGGTGCATGTCTTTAATCCCACCACCCTGGACATAGAAGACTGCCTAGTAGTTCTAGGTCAGCCAGGGTTACATTTCTAGACTCTGTCTCAAAACCAAACAGGAACACAATTAAGATAACAAAAAAATGAAACCTACACATTGAGACAAAGTATTTGATAGACATATTAATGATGATTAATAACAAAAGTAAATGCCTACAAATCAGTGAAAAGAGCTCTAATTAAAGAAATAAGGTCATGTGTGGTAGCACATACCTGTCAATCCTAAAGCACAGGAGGGTAAGGCACGTGGACCTTAAGTTCAAGGCTAGCCTGGGCTGCGGAGCAAAACATTGTCTCAAAAAATGAAAAAGAGCCGGGCGGTGGTGGCGCACGCCTTTAATCCCAGCACTTGGGAGGCAGAGGCAGGCGGATCTCTGTGAGTTCGAGACCAGCCTGGTCTACAAGAGCTAGTTCCAGGACAGGCTCCAAAATCACAGAGAAACCCTGTCTCGAAAAACCAAAAAAAAAAAAAAAAAAAAAAATGAAAAAGAACCGCCGCAGCCGGGCGGTGGTGGCACACGCCTTAAGGTCCAAATGAGGAGCAGAAGGAGGGAGAACATGAGCAAAAAATCAGGACCACGAGGGATGCACCCACCCACTGTGACAGTGGAACTGATTTATTGGGAGCCCACCAAGGCCAGCTAGTCTGGGACTGAATAAGCATGGGTTGATTCCGGACTCTCTGAGCATGGCGGTCAATGAAGACTGATGAGAAGCCAAGGACAATGGCACTAGGTTTCGATCCTAATACATGAACTGGCTTTGTGGGAGCTTAGCCTGTTTGGACGCTCACCTTTCTGGACGTAGATAGAAGGACCTTGGTCTTCCCGCAGGGCAGGGAATTTGGACTGCTCTTCAGTAACGAGAGGGAGGGGGAATGGAGTGGGGGGAGGAGAAGAGGAGTGGGGATAGGGGGAGGGAAGTGGGGGGAGGGCAATATTTGGGAGGAGGGGAGGGAAATGGGAAATGGGGAGCAGGTGGAAATTTTAATTAAAAAAGAATAAAAATAAATAAATAAGTAAAAAAAAAAAAAAAAAAAAAGAACCGCCGCAGCCGGGCGGTGGTGGCACACGCCTTTAATCCCAGCACTTGAGAGGCAGAGGCAGGCGGATCTCTGGGAGTTCGAGGCCAGCCTGGTCTACAAGAGCTAGTTCCAGGACAGGAACCAAAAGCTACGGAGAAACCCTGTCTCGAAAATCCAAAAAAAAAAAAAAAAAAAAAAGAGAAGACTTATGTAGGCAGTCCTCAAACAGCAATTAGCTTTTCATACTGTGTCAATATATCATTTTTCAAAATATATAAATTTATAGGTTTCAAAACAGAAATATCATATTCCCTAATAAAAATAATCTTGGATAAATGTGATTCTCCAGAGGAGCATATATTTGGTGCTCAATTAGAAATCATTATTTTGTTATATTTTATTTTTTATTTTTCCATTCAAAAATTTGCACTTCCTCCCCTCTTCCCATTCCCCTTCCGCTCCCTCACTCCCTCTCCTCCCTCCCCATCATTATTTTTTTTGATTGTGTGTGTTTGTGTGTTTTAAATGAGCTATTTATTTATGTATTTATTTATTTATGGGGGGGAGGGATTCAAGACAGGATCTCTCTGTGCAATAGCTCTGGTTGTCCTGGAACTTGCCTTGTGACCAGACTAGCCTTGAACTCGGAGATCCACCTGCTTCTGCCTCCCAAGTGCTGGGATTAAAGGCAAGTGCAACCACCAATTGGCAAGATTTATTTATTTATTTGTTTGTTTATTTATTTATTTGCATTGGTGTTTCGCCTGCATCCATGTCTATGGGAAAGTTCTGGAATTAGAGTTACAGCTGTAAGCTGTCCTGTGGGTGCTGGGAATTGAAGTCAGGTCCTCTAAAGGAGCAGCCAGTTCTCTTAACCACTGAACCACCTCTCCAGTCCGGGAAATCATTATTATTCCTAATGCAACATCACTTGAGATCCAGCTCAGTGTTGAGTGCATAAATTAAGGCAAACAGAATCTTAGGCAGAAATACGATTTTAGTGTGCTTTTTTTTTAATTATTTTTTTTAATTCATTTTTCTCTCATACAATATATCCAGGCCGCAGCTTCTACTCCCTTCACTCCTACCAGTGCCCCTCCCAATCACCCCGCCAAGTACACGCATAGGTACACCTCCCCTCTGTGAAGCAAGAAGCCTTTGAAAAGGCTGGCGCTGGTCCTGAGCATCGCAACTTGTGATTGGCTTAGACAACATTTCTCCATTGGCTCCCCATATTGCCTCGCCTACCTCGCTCTGCTTCTTCTCTTTCCTTTGCCTAGTGGCTTGCGGGTTAGCGTCCCTGCGCCTCTCTGCTCTGCTTGCTTCCTCTCTGCCCTTTTTGTCTTAGCATGGGACATATTGTCATCCTTAATCTGCTCTGTTCTCCCTGGCTTCGTGCTCAGCCTCCCGAGTCTCTGAGTCTCACGTTCATCTCCTTGAGATCTCATCTGGACCCACGGTCTAGCCTTGCATCGTGGTCGCTTCGCCTCATCTCGGTCTCACCTTCCTGTGTGGTTTCGCGTCCTGGTTTGTCTCTAATCTACAGGTTTGTGCTCTGGCCAATCATCCATGGAAGGTGACCAAGTGGCCCCAGAGGGCAGCCTGGATGCTGCCAGAGTGCAGGGAGCAGAGGCCTTGTCACCCCCACTCCAGGCCTCAACTCCTGTAACTGCCACAGCGCACTCAGTTGCCAGGCAAGGCCCTTTGACACGGAGTGAGACAAGGCTTCAAGGCCGCTCAGAATCCAGGCTTCCTAACCTGGAGTGGGAGGGTGCCAACCAGGAGGAGAACCTCGTTCCTCTCTCGCAGCTGACTCCCTATATCTCCTGTTAAATTTGCAAAGGCTACTTAATAGATGCAACAACCATCACAGAATATCTCCATAGCTTCTGTAAAAGCTGCATCATAAAACATTTTGAACATAGCAACAGATGTCCAAAGTGCAACACTGTAGTGCATGAGGCCAAACCTCATAATAGCCTGAGGTCGGATCCACAATTACAAAACATAGTGTACAAATTAGTGGCAGGTCTAGAGGAAAAAGAAAAAAAGCAAAGGCGTGAATTCTACAATGAAAATTGTCCGCAGGCAGGCCCCTCAAGCGAAGAGAACACTAAGGGAGTTGTAGAATCCTATGTTAATTCACATGAACCTGATATGTCCTGGAGTCTATGGGCACTAATGCAGACATTGAACATAGGAAATCACTACAGATGAAATTTGTGTGAGTCTCAGGAAATACAACCATTGGACATATAGAAAAATTTCTCAGAAGGAAAATGGACCTTGCTGCAGTGTATCGGGTAGATATCATGTGCGGTGGGCAGTTGCTGAAGGACTTTCAAACTCTGCAAGAAGTCCAGTGTACAGTAGGGGATGCTGGGATGCAGGACGGTCTGCTAGTTTTTTATTACAGTGTTGTGCTGTCTCCTCCCAATGTGACTCGCTAGGGGTGGTATGAAGGGGCAGAAAGTAAGAAGGCCTCTGTAGAACTGCATCTTACTGAAGAGTTCCAGAAAACATGGAATCCCTAGAATTTGTACTGTTTCTGACACACCTGTTTCCTGCACCTGGAGTCCTAGCATTTAAGGCACAGCTTGGAACTATGGGATACAAAACATTGACTTTTTAAATTCCTTGGGATTCCAAGAACTGTAATGTTGAATGTTGCATCTCATCTTTGAGATAAATTGTTGATCGTTTCCTCATTGGTTGAGACTGTTCTCTTTCAAGTTGGTTGAAATTCTGCTGTTTGTGATGACTTCCAGTGATTGTCTTTTAAAAAACAGCACACTACATGTTCAAGGCCTGTCTTCCTTAAGTTGCAGAGTAAACTCACAAAGACTATATTTGTTTTTGCTACTTTTGTATATTGTTGTAATATTTTGAAGTTACTTGTTTTTGTAACTGACAGCACTCCTGAAGAGCTGTTACTCAGTTCTAAAAGGTAGGAGTTACTATATCAGGGGAAGAAACCATCTCCAGTAGGGTGTATAACTGAAACCAAAACCTTCAGTATAGTAAGACATCTTAACATGTCTTAAAATAAGAGGTGTTCTTCTTGACTTATACATAAATAAATTATTAAATATATATTAAACTAAATATATATGCTGCACACACACACAACATAGTTGTTATCTGTGCTACTGGTGTAGTGTGACATCAGGCAAAGATCCCCGTAGAATGATTGCTGATACCTTGTAATGGTAATGGTACCACTTATGAAATAGAAAAATTCAGTTTAACTTCAGAGGTTTATAGAGTACTTATTGTTTCTTCAGCAAGTCACTTTTACTGATTTAATGTTTGCTGTCTGTTTTCCTATTATTTTGTCACTGGAATTTAAAAATAAGGTTGTTTGTAATCTCACTTTAATGTAGAGACTTCAATTTTAAATAGTCTTTTTTATCTCTCCCCTCCTTCCCCCCAATTCATATCCTGATGCTTTCTAAAAGATACCTTACAGGCTCTGTCTCACAGAAGAACATTTTAAAGTCTGTATTGGAAACTTTAAACATTGGACAAAGAGTGGTAATTATAAAGAACTTGTCAACTCGCCAGGCATGGTGGCGCATGCCTGTAATCTTTGAATTTGGGAAAGGAGAATGGAGGGTCAGGAGTTCAAAGTCTCCTTCAGCCAGCACTATTGGGAGATGCTGAAAACTTTAAGAAGGCTGGGAGTTGGGAGGGGAGCATTGGAAGTGTGAGTTTGAAAGTAGATTGTGATACCCTGTTCTATTCTTTTGGCCACGAGTTGAATGCTCCCTTTCATGCTGTGCTACCTCACCACAGTCCCAATCAACTGGAACAAGCAACCAATGGATTGGAACTATGGAAACTGTGAGCCAAATGAACATTTTCTCTTTTTAGCTTGATTATATCAGTTATTTGTTCTAATAGTAGACAGCTAACACCATAGTCTTGCATTTGCAGTTGATACTGAGGTACTAGCTTGTGCATTATAGTGGATTATTATAATTGCATGTTGTAGCTTGCATTTTAATACAAATTGAATTAGTAATGATGGCGACATTTTCCATTACTGTCTCCTTCCAGGTTTTCAGCGCGATGCACTCAGATTGGTACAGCACCCTGATGTCTACCTCTCTATGAGACAGCTAACAAGCGCCTGGTTCACTAGAAGACCTCCATAGCTGGCATCCACTGTGCAGACAGGCCACAAGAAGGACCTCTTGCTTACAGCATGACCCCATGGAGCTTTGGCACCGATGCCTGCCTAGTTGTTTTTGCTGTTTGGGTTTTCAGTTGTCTTGTCTTTTTCCCTGCCCACTGGTTGAGCTGGTGAGTGTGTATTATATAGGCCTGCAGTTGTCTTTTCTCTTAAAGTCATACAAACTGATTCTGTAACTTCGTGCATGTGTCATGTGTCTCTGTGCTGGTTTTGTACTGTCCCTCGTGTGTTGTGTTGGACTGGCGCACCACAGAGAAAGTTTCTGGGTAAAGGCTTTTGTAGGTAGTGGCTATCCCGTAAAACTAAAGGGGAACCGAGTCGGTCAAGAGTCATAAGGGTATCTTCCCCAGCCACGGATTCTGGAGCTCTATCAAGACAGGGCTCCAGGGAGATACCTCAAGTTTAATTTAGAGGAAAATAAATACTTAGCATATCATGGAGGTATATGACCCTGACTTGAGAGGCATAACAAGATATGCTCAGACTCATTTTGGCTTGCTATCTGGCCCTCCCACCCGGCTAAGACCATGTGGGAAGATTCTGGGACTTGCTGATGTGTCTCTGTTGCTGTCCACTGTTGCTGCTTGTCATGTTGTCTTAGTCAAATCTTACCCACTCCCTAGCTAAACTGGATAGGTATGAAAAGATCTGAATTCTTCCCAGAACCCAAGAATTTCCAGTGTTCATATCCCATTGAAGGTGTCCACATGGTACTATTGGTCATTTTGAAACGGAGCTACTAGTAGAATTAAATTGAGTCTACTCGCAAGGCTCCGTCTGAGCTCCAGTGGCTTGTTCCAGTGAGTCGGGGGAAAGGGTTAAGCTCCAGTAAACAGCTGTCAGGTAGATACTGGGCAGGTGAAAAGACTAGTAGATTGCAAGAGAGAGACTCAGATTCTGACCGCAAGGCTGTAGATGACCGTAGATGAGGCTGGGATTTTCAGCCCGGCAAAATAGGAATGTTCCGTTCACTAGGGAGATAAGAATGCTCACCAGCCACAGTGGCACTGCCTTCCCTTGCCCCTGTGTCTCTTCATGTCCTGACCTATCCACCTACATCTTCTAGGGAAAAATGACAAAAGACATAATGCTTCCTATTAAAAGGCAGAAACTGCCAGGCGGTGGTGGCGCACGCCTTTAATCCCAGCACTTGGGAGGCAGAGGCAGGCGGATCTCTGTGAGTTCGAGGCCAGCCTGGTCTACAGAGCTAGTTCCAGGACAGGCTCCAAAGCCACAGAGAAACCCTGTCTCGAAAAACAAAAACAAAAACAAACAAAAAACAAAAAAGGCAGAAACATCTCATCCTCACCCCTGTTCCTGGGAACCTGAGGGTACAGAATAGAAAAGGCCTGGCCAGTGCCCCTGTGCACTGCAGGGTGCTCAGGAGCTCTAGGGACCTTGCACAGGGATCCTGCCCTCCTTGCTTTAGGGACAATTGAGCTAAACCAGACAAGATCCACTTGGTCCCCCTGGAGAAGGCAGTGGCTGCCCAGTATTGGATACCATGGGGTCCACAAATGGAGGCCACCACCCACTGGAGAAGTCCCTGGAGAAGTCCCTGGAAACTCTAGGAAGTTGTCGGGTAGGCATCCCAAGACAGAGGAAATATTCCTTAAAGCCACCCAGATGCCAAAGCTAGTCTAGAGATTTTGCCTTAAAAGGATAGGGAAGGCAATAGTCTTTTTTTTTTTTTTATTCTGTCCTTTGGGAGGAAAGGTCACAGGAAGGCTCTGGCCTGCAGGAACCAGGTAACTTCCTCTTCTGCATTTCCCCTTAGAAACCAGGAAGATCAAGGAAAACCTGCAACTCTGAGGGTAAAAGTCAGGAATGGGGGATGGGGAATACACAAGCAACCTATATCACTTATGAACCTAAAGGATATAGAAAAAAAAAATCTTGCTGCTATTGTGGCCTCAATATTACCAAGGGCAAAAGGGAATTCTGGGGGCTGGAGCACTGGTTGCTTTTCCAAAAGACCCAGGTTCAATTCCCAGCACCCACATGGCAGCCCACAGCTGTCTGTAACTTCAGTTCCAGGGAATCTGAATCCTCACACAGACACACGTTTAGGCAAAACACAGATGTACATTTCAAAAAAAAAAAATCTTTAAATGAATTCTGAACTTTAATTAAACACCACATGTCAGGAGCACAGCACTCCTCCAGATTACTTAACCATTCTGTAAGCAAACACTAGAGGAGACAAACGGGAAGCTGAAATCATTATAAGTACACAGCATGTTAATACCTAGTACCTGATAGATTATACTCATGCATCCATAAAATAGAAGTAAATTTTCGTAGAGGTACATACTTGGATTCAAAGTTGCTTTGCATACCTACTGGTTTCATATTTGAAGAGCCCAATCAAACGACCTACAGTTTACTTCAAATCTGGCCAAAGGTGGGGCTCACATACCTTCAGTTTAGTAACAGGAGCCTTACAACTCAAAGCTCCACCAACCGAACCAGCAACTGATGCATCACCACATAATAACAAGTCAGTGCCAGGCCTTGGCTATAGGCTAATGTTCTACCTTGATTTTTGAGATAGGATCTGTCATTTTCTGAGGGCTCACGCTTGGGTTGTTTGGCTGCCTACCTGCTTAACTCCAACTTGTCCCTTATTGGGAGTGTATAGGTGTGCTTTTGCTTTTTTTTTTTTTTTTTTTTTTTTATGTGGGTACTGGGTGAAAGAAAGTCAGGGGTATTTGGGCCAATGTGGAAAACAGACTGGCTCCTTAAGGAGGAGCTGTTGCTGCTCTCCTCCCCCAAGGATGTTGGATCCATTACAGTTTGCTACCTGAATGTGGTCAGGACAAATGAGGGAGAGAGATCTGCCTGCCTTTACCTCCCTAGGGCTAGTATTAAAGGCCACCACTAAGCCAGTTTTTTCTTTTTCTTTTTTTTCTTTCTTTTTTTCTTGAGACAGGGTTTCTCCATATAACCCTGCGTGTCCTGTAACTGGTTCTGTAAGAGGACCAACCTGGCCTCTGCCTCCCGAGTGCTGAGATTAAAGGAGTGCATCACCATTGCCTCGCCTGAACTGCTTTCTCAGTGGTAGTCATCTGTAGGTTTTTACCAGGCCTGAATGATGAAGTGACTAAGGTGATGACGTTTAGTCCTGACTCCATTTTGTGTGTACTTAGATAGCATCCTTCTGCCACACACCCCCATAGCCACAGCTGCCCTGGCAACACTCTGGGACTTTCTGTGACCCTGACCATTGTCCAAATGTATTAACCAAAGTAATTAATGCTATGTGAGCTAAAACATAAAGCTAAAATAACTAGAGAAAGCCTAAATCAAAAATAACTGCATTGCGCCTGGAAAATGCTGCTAAGTTCTGCAAAAAGACAGATGTTGCAAGGTCTACTCCAATCCCCACCCCCTTGAATACTGATGGAATTTTTATGGATTTTTTTTTCTTTAGAAACACTGTACCCCTGAGCTTTGGCACCAAGAGACATTTTGGAGGTGTTAGCCTACTCTTCATCTGGCCATTAGTAAAGGGCTCATACTCTTTCTTTTCTTCTTCTTCTTCTTCTTCTTCTTCTTCTTCTTCTTCTTCTTCTTCTTCTTCTTCTTCTTCAAAATATTTATTTATTTATTTATTTATTTATTTATTTATTTATTTATTATGTGTACAGTATTCTGCTTGCAGCACCAGAAGAGGCCCCCAGATCTCACTACAAATGGTTGGGAGTCCCCATGTGGTTGCTGGGAATTGAACTCAGGACCTTTGGAAGAGCAGTCAGTGCTCTTAACCTCTGAGCCATCTCTCCAGCCCTTTTTTCTTCTTTTATGTGCCTTCGTGTTTTGCCTGTGTGTATGCCTGTGTAAGGATATTGGGTCCCCTGGAACTGTAATCACAGACAGTTGTAAGTGGGTGCTAGGAATTGAACCCGGATC
Source organism: Chionomys nivalis (assembly GCF_950005125.1). Classification (NCBI taxonomy): domain Eukaryota; kingdom Metazoa; phylum Chordata; class Mammalia; order Rodentia; family Cricetidae; genus Chionomys; species Chionomys nivalis. Next base: position 72,607,219 of record NC_080112.1, on the reverse strand, counting down.
CTCTGAAAGAGCAGTCAGTGCTCTTAACCTCTGAGCCATCTCTTCAGCCTCAGGACTCATATTCTTAGTTGGCTTAATTGATGTGGCTGTCAGTAACTCTCTAATATGGATCATTTCAGATAAAACCTATACTTTTGCTTTTTTCCTGAGAGGGTGTCATGTAGCCTGGACTGGCCTCAAACTCATTATGTGGCTGAAGCTAGCCTTGAGTTCCTGGAATTACAGGTATGTGCCACTTGAAAGGGTTTTATTCTTGCTTTTGTTTTTAATTAGTAAGGATTGCATCCATTACACAGTACCATAAAGTAGAAAAAAAATACTTTGAGATAGTTTGTTTGGGGCTTATTTTTAGCACACAATGAAGGATAGAGAAGTGTTAAAGGAAGCAAAGTCAACATAAATGATCGGGGACAGGAGGGATGGATTGGGACCCTTTACATTCTATATTGTATGGGCACATTGTACTTTATATTATAGGAAGGAATTTGCATGTATATGTTAATGGACTAACTTATATAGTGTTAATTATTTGTTCTAGTTAACTCCCCTCTCCTAGGACAGATGCCCCTGGAGGAATACAGGTTGACTTTTACAGGGATGACCCCAGAGATGACCACTCAGACAATTCATAGCCAGCTGAAATTACTACTTTTGTGTGGGGGCGGCGGGGGGGGAGACAGGGTTTCTCTGTGGTTTTGGAACCTGTCCTAGAACTAGCTCTTGTAGACCAAGCTGACCTCGAACTCACAGAGATCCGCCTGCCTCTGCCTGGATTCCTCTGCTGGAATTAAAGGCGTACACCACCACCACCACCCAGCTTCCAGCTGAAATTCTTTATTCCAGCCAGTTAGGCTACACTCAGGTATTCAGGACATAAGTGTAGCCCTGAGCATTTAGAGCAAAAGGCTTCTAAAAACAAAATCTGCACCCTGGTATCTCACTCGGCAGCTGCAGGTGGTTGAACAGAAGCTACCATAGATTAGCTGGGGCATCTCGACCTCGGGTTCCTAGAATAGAGTCGGCTGATTTTCCACAAGATTCTACATCAGGGAGAGAAATTCAAGTTAAAACTGAAATGGCCTCAGCAAGAATCCAAGGTGGAGAAACCGCTGCACTGTCTTGCCCTGTCATATGCTATCAGCAAAAACTAACTAGATTTGGCGTTTGTCCATGTGTCTGAGCCCAGCAAGCCACAGAATGAGAGAAAAAAAATGTGTCTGAGCCTAGAAACCCACAGAATGAGAAAAAAGAATGCCAGGGATGATATCAAGACAAGTCTTAGAAATGTGGCTGGCCACCTGAACAGAGAGGCAAGACTAAGCTCCTGAATGACTGCATCCTTTCTTCCCCTTTTTCTGCCTCTTTCAGCGTGTGCTCCAGAGAGATCAGGGTTCTTTTGTTTTGATTTTTTTGCTTTCAAGATCTACCTTCTCGGACTGCTGGCTCTTTGAGTAAAGCGCATTTTGAAGATTCAATTCCTGTCTTTGCTCCGCGTCCTTTGTGGTGACAGCCAGCACAAACGCCAGCATTCTAGCTACACAAGAACGTGTGCTTAACTTGGCCCCTGCTACAAATAAATTAGGAAACCTTAAGGGTGTTCTGAGTGACCTTATGAAATCTGTCTCTGAACCGTCTAGTTGAAGGACATGAATATTAGCCACTAGCTCCCATCAACTGTCCCATTCTTGTGATCCCGACCATACTGCCACTTGTTCTTGTAGGTTTGTGGCAGTTTCCTGAAAACTGAAACATTGCCTCCAGGAGGGAGAGAGCTTCACAGGGGTCACTTGCAAATAGAAACTTGCAAGACTCTGAAAGGCTTCTCCCCAGCTTTACGGAATCAGTAAACAACTGTTGGAGGAGACTGACTAGCCTGGCTGTGTGGAGGCTAGATGAGCTCTTGCAACTTTTGCAGAGCTCCAGAGATGCACCTTTCCTGAGGGATTCACTACTTTTCAAATCCCTTAACTAACCACTCCCCCATACTCCTATTAGAAACCCCAATTTAAAGCTCATAACTGGATCACCAGGAAAAGTTTGTCACAACAAACTTGGTGACTCAACAGGGACTTGACAGAACCAAGGATAAGTTGGGGAGGAGCTATTGCATGGTCCTCTTTATAGACAGCAAGGCATGCAATAGAGGCTGAGCAAGCTGGGGGGGATGGGGCAGGGGGCTCGTCTGAGAAGGGAATTCCATACAGAAGAATCCTCACTCCCAAGCCCTACCCCACCTCCCAGCACGTGGGGTACTTGCTAGTGTGCCTTTTTGCTACGGCAGTGGTCGCATGGCTCCTGGTAGGAGTGATAAAATAAGTACCTAAGACAGAGACACCGGGAGTTGGGGTGTGAGAGGAAGCCCAGGAAGGCAGTCGTTATCTCTGTGGTTTGGGGTGGCATGCTTGTCTGATGAGTGGAATCTAATGTGTGACTGTGGAGATGCCCTGAGAACAGTGAAAGATTTAGAGTAAAATTTCGTCTTTGAGACTAGAAATTGCACAGAAAAGTTGCAAGCACCTTTGGAGGTTGTCTGGCTGCTGCTATAGAAGAAATGCTTCAGAGGCAGGGACTGGAGCCTGTTAGTGTAAAGGAGGAATTACAGGAAAAGCAGATAAATTCTCCTTGTTAGACTCTGATTTGGCAGGTATGTTTGATAAAAGAAAGGAAGAGATAGAGGTGTTGGTTTGTCATTTCTTTCTTTTTATTTTGTTTTGTCTTGTCTTGTTTTTCGAGACAAAGTTTCTCTGTTTAACAGCCCTGACTCTACTGGACTTGTTCTGTAGACCAGGATGGCCTCGAACTCATAGAGATGTGCCTAACTCTGCCTCCTGAGTGCTGGGATTAAAGATGTGCGCCAGTTTTGCCATTTCTTATAGCTGTGGCACCAAAAGGAAAGTACAACTTAGGTGTGTGCCAAAGGGCCCTTCTTGGGACCTAAGAACTTAAAAACCATGAGAAGAGCTAAAAAGTGAGGAAGAGAAGGAGACTGTGGTAGAAGTGAGAAAAGGAGCGCCCAGGAGCAGTCTGACTGCTGTGGAAGCACTGTGATGCTTGCACAAATGAGTACTGAAGAGAGAACCTAAAGGCAGTACGCCAGGCACAAAGGAATGAACATTGCACACGTTCTAGGCCTAGCACAGTCAAATCAAGACATAGAAAAGAGAGCAGTGGTTATTTGAGTCTGGGGTAGACAAATTTGACAGAGATTGTTTCATGGAGAGTTACTATTTGGGATACTGAAAAAGTTCTTGACATGACCATAATAGTAATGGCCATACAACAATTTGAATGAGTTAAAATGGTAATTTAATGTTAAATGACTGTCACAATACAAAACACTTCATAAAACGTTTGCATGCAAAAAGACAGGTTATAGACTGGGAGAACGTATTTGAGAGGACATGTTGAGTACATTTAGAACTTACAAAGAACACTGAAAACTCAATATAGGCAAGTCTCATGTTTACTGGAAACACAGTACCAAACCAGCAAGGACATCATGTCTGGATGATATATGTATGATAATAAAAGCATCCTTTATTGTTAAAATTTGGCAATGATTGTCTAAGCTTTCCATGAGTCAGTCTTTCTGTTGTCAGAGGGCCTTTGCCCCAGGTTCATGTCTGACAGCTGATCAGAGTCAAAATGACTGTGACAGTGTTTCAACATCAGAAAACTGCCGGGCAATGGTGGCGCACGCCTTTAATTCCAGCACTCAGGAGGCAGGCAGATCTCTGTGAGTTCGAGACCAGCCTGGTCTACAGAGCTAGTTCCAGGACAGGCTCCAAAACCACAGAGAAACCCTGTCTCGGAAAAAAAAAAAAAAAAGCATTAGAAAACTGACAGTGTGGGTGGCTACTTAGGATGCTGAGGCAGGAAGACTCCAAGTTCAAGATCTGCTTGGCTGCAGAGAGAGTTCAAGGCCAGCCTGGGCAGCCTAGTGACATCCTGCATCAAAATAAAGAATAAAGAAAAGCAAACAAAAATCAATGATGTTATGAAGATTATGGCTTTTGTTTGGTTGTTGTTTTGATTTTTTTTCTTTTTTTTTCTAACCTCCGCTCATATCGATTTTTTTCTAAGGCACCTAGGGTTTTACTCTAGATTAGTTTTATATTAAGGATGTGTTGTGGCTAGTTCAATTTTATATCCCAACCTATAAATGTTTCTTCATATTTTATTGACATATATAAGTAAACATTTCACTTTGTTATCATTAATGTGTTCATTGCAAAGCACTATGTTCAAAAATCCTTTTTGGTGTTGCTATTTCTTTGCAACAAGCTTTCTATTCTGCCGCCCAGGCTTGCCTGAGGTTTACATTGTAGTCCAAGCTGGTCTTGTGCTCATGGAAATCTGCCTGCCCCAGCTTGCTAATTGCAGGTATGTTGAGAGCAGTGAGACCCCAGATCCTGAATTTCTTGTAATCCCCTGATTTGAGTGCCTATAGCTGCTCTGAGCAGCTATATCTGAGTTCCTGATGGCAGGAGAGTGGTTTCTGCTGGGTTTGGCTGGGGCGTGGCTATCTCTATATAATCTGCCCCTGAACACAATAAAGGGGACATTCTTGGGGAATTCATGGATGACCCGTGTGGCCGTCTCTCTGTCTGTGTGTGTCTGTGTATTTTAACCTCCAGCCCCTTGCCCGAAGCTCGCCAACTGGTTGTCAGCGCACAGAGCGCAGACACGGGGGCGCCGTGGTGTGCACGGCACGGGTATGAGCTACCACTCCTGGGGCCAAACATCTTTTTTTTTTCTTCATGTTTGTGTGTGTGTGTGTTGCAAGTACTGGGGATTGAAGTCAGGTTCTCAAGCTTGCCTGGCAAGCAACTTCACCAGCTGAGCCATCCCTCCATCCCTATCTCAGGTTTTTTTTTTTTTTCCTTTTTAGACAGAGTTTCCCTAGTGTAGCCCTAGCTGTCCTGGAACTCTGTAGACTAGGCTGGCCTAGAATTCATAAAGACCCTATCTCAGATTTTGACATGCCTTCCCCACTAATCCTAATCACTTCTTGCTTTTAGTTTAAAGATGTGTGTCTCCTCCTTTCACTTGAACACAAAGGCTACTGGAAGACTACAGATCACCCTAATTTAATATTGCTGTGTATCAGGGAATAGGAAGCCTGAGAAATGGACAGATGTGGGAAGATCTACACTACAATCAGCCACATGCTCATTTAGTTCACTTATTAAGTTCATAGTCATACAGAGTTCACGGTACGGAAAAACTATCATTATATAATTTAAAAAACAACTGACCTTGCACCACCTAGGCAGATAGGAGAAAGTTTTAAATACCATGAGAATTTAAGAACATGGTACAAGGATAAGAAGTGAACATAATGCCACAGAAATAGTGCCAACAGTTAAGGCTTCCCCGGGGCACAGGGCTAACAGATGTTCAACAACAACAACAAAAAAAGCTATTTGGAAAGTACAACAAGTTAAATCAAAAGAAAATGAAGTATGCTTGTATATTCAGAGTTCTCTAAATGGATTGAAGTCAGCAGGGATTCTGTAGTTTCAGCTGCCCCAGCCCCCTGAGAAAAGGGCAAATGAGTTGTTTACTTCCTGAGTTTAAGGAGCTTAAGAAGCCCAGAGCACAATGGATGAATTGCAATGAGGACTATCCTAACACCTCACTGAATGACCTCATCACAACCATTAATCAGAATTCTTGCCTGATTTATAGAGATGCAAAATACACAGATTTCTTAAAAAGATCATCTTCCCACATTCTCACCTCTACACAATGGTTGAAAGGAAAATTTACTTTAGCATCTCACTAGTAACTAAGGCCTTCTACTGTAACATGCTTTGACATGTTAGAATACAAGCCCTACAAGTTATGACAAGTCAACATGAACTTTGCAAAATAACAATTGTTCAAAATAGTAACTAGAAATTTTCACAATTGATACATAGTTAGGAAACCAGTCTTTTCCTTTAAATAACTCAAAACTTTAACAAACAGCAATATATTTTTGGTACATTGTTAAGACTCATGTTCATATTCTTTTACAAATGCAATCTAAATGTAAATTTTATTTAAGGAAATAATAGCACATTACAACTAGCAAACAAAAACAAGTCTTTTTAATTATACAAAACAGAGAATATGAAATTATAACACCTTTTAAGAAGCATTTTAAAAAATTATTTCAGTACTTTAACTTCATTCATTCATATATGTATGCGTGTGAATACGTGGCTCATGTGTGTGGGTGCCACAGAAGGTAGAGGAAAGGGTTGGATGCCCTGGAGTTGGAGTTGTGAAGTCACCTGACATAGTGCTCTGAACTGCACTTGAGTCCTCTTGAAGAATGAAAAGTTTCTGCACCCCGATAAGCCTCTCCGCCGATGCAGCAATCCAAATCAGACCACATCAAACCAAATTAGAAAAGACCCAGGTTTAATGGATACAACGCTCCTGGATGAGAAAAGACGGGAAAGAGAGACTAGAAAACCACACCTCTGCTTTCTGGGGCGCAGTTTAAATATCCTGTGCGAGCGGTCTTGATCATCTCTGGGGGAGGGGTCACCATTTGGTGGACTTTCTGAGATGTGGCAGGGTGCAGAGAGAGATGGAGGAGGAGGCTTGGTGTGAAGCTTCCACCAGAACATTCCAGACTCTGTGTATTTGATGTCAGGGACTGGGGTGAAGCTTCCACCAGAACAAAGAACACAAGTTCTCTTAACCACTGAGTCATCTCTCCAGCCTATACCTCACCATGTTTGACCATTCAAACACTGCCAAATCATAGGTTTTGTGTATTTTAGAAAAGAGCTTCCTCCGTTTCTGTCTGGCAACAGAATTTCTCTCAAGAGTCTCCCTCCCATAGCAGGCAGAGGTACAGAAGTACCTGGACTTGCTTGGCATTGTCCTGGAAGTTATCCTTGTAGTTAGGGGACAGCAGCAGAAAAGATGACATCCAATCAGGATGCTCATGGCTACTCAGCCAAAGCCATACACTCAGAGATATAAGTGTTCACCAGCACCATCCTTTGCTTGCTTCATAATCGTATCTCTGGATCTTCATAGTGAAATGGGTTAAATCTGTTACAGTCTTAATAGCCAATGTACTCAATTCTGGACCTTGTGTGCTCAACTTCTGTTCAATTTTATTTCCTCACATTTATAGTTGATCCATACTCAGATGATCCTACAGCAATCAAATTTCATCTATCTGTGTTCCCCATCATCTGCCAGTGCCTGGAAGTCAGCAGGACTGGAGACCCTAAACCCCTTTATAATCCCAGTGTCAACTGGAAGCAGCTAGATTGACTTGATGTCCATATTCTAAATAATTTTAGGGTCTCAACTCTTGAGGGAAGAATACTATTTAGCTAGACAAATGTTAGCAGGCTTGGAGGCAACTAAGGAAGGACCTCTCTTGCACAGAATCTTTCTCCTTCAAAATTTCTGAGACTGGTCAGACAGTAGTGGTGCACAGCTTTAATGCCAGCACTCAGGAGAAAGAGGCAGGCAGTTGTCTCAGTTTGAGGTCGGCCTAGTCTACAGAGTGAGTCCCAGGACCACCAGGGCAATGCAGTGCAACCCGGTCTTAAAACACACACTCCCCCAACCACACACACAAGGTCCCATTGATGAGGATGCCACTATTGTCCAGAGAAAACAGTTACCAGGATGACAGCTGTGCCCACCCCTTCACCTATTGTGAGAAATAATGGTATTCACTTTATAATAAGGATACTGGGCCGGGCAGTGGTGGCACATGCCTTTACTCCCCGCACTCAGGAGGCAGAAGCAGAGTTCTAGGCCAGCCAGCTCTACAGAGTGAGTTCTAAGACAGTCAAGGCTACACAGAGAAACCCTGTCTCAAAGGGGAAAAAAAGATTATCTAATGGTTTTACAAGAACAAAGTTGGGTGGGTAAGATTGGGGGAATAGATCTAAAAGGAATGGGGAGTAGGGGTGAATATGATCAAAATACATTGTAGGAAAAAGAACTAATAAAAAAGGGGGGGAGGAAAGAGGGCTGGAAACGCAGAGAAGTGAAAACAAAGTGGTTTACTTTAGGACTTTGCATCAGTCTGGAATGGCAGATGGGCTGACTGAGTGCTTGAAGTTTATACACCCCAGCACATGACCTTCCCTCAGGAGGACACACTCTTAACATTTTATCTAGGTATTTTTTTCCCCTGCCTCGCATTTGTTTTTTGTTTTTTTTTTCCTCAACCAAAAGGTGTGTGTCGGTTCATCTCTACATTTTACATCTTGTTTATTTGAAAGCTTATCAGATGCATAACTTTGCAGGCTAGCTTAGCTCTGAGTAATTTAATTCTCTCTACTTCTAGGTGGTGGTGGTGGCAGCGGGTGTAGTTTAACAGTCTGGGGGTAGAGAATAGCTACGGGTGTAGTTTAGCAGAGTCTGGGGGTAGAGAATAGCTACGGGTGTAGTTTAGCAGAGTCTGGGGGTAGAGAATAGCTACGGGTGTAGTTTAGCAGAGTCTGGGGGTAGAGAATAGCTAGCCGAGCAGGGATTAGAAGGTGCTGGCAGGGACTAGTGTTTTCTGCGCCTTTGTAGCTGGACTTAAAGCTTGATGCACCTTTGAAAACGAACCACCTATAGTATTCTAGCAGCTGTCTGAGAGAAACCAAACTCAGGAATGTTAGTCAGGGCCATGCTATTTTGCAACATTCTTCCAATAACTTGTTTTTCTAGATTCTTGTTCTCTCCACCCTCATAGCTGCTTCAGTTTATAGGCCCCAGGCTAATGGGCTCTCTTCTTCCCCACTGCCAGTCAGGATGAGACAGCAAGTAAGTCAGTCCATCAGTCATGTGGTGTGGGACTTCTCCTTTTCTCTAAAATGATAATAAGGGACCCTCACGCTGCCATGTGGGCCTTATCTTTCCAAAGGGCCCCCACCATGCCGCTCTGTCAATCAATGTCATTAATAATCTCTTACTAAAATAGAAAAAAAACTGAAGGTCCGTGTGTCCTTCACAGTGTAGATTATCAGGGAAGTGATCTGGAGCCCAGCAGAAATCGGGGCCAGGAGGCCTCCAGTCACTCTGAAGAAAACAATCATTTGGGGGCCACAGAGTGCAGAGAAAGAGAGAATGAAACAGATGGCCAGGTTGGGATGAATTTGTAGAAAACGTCTCCAAGGCTCTGGCAGCCATCAGACTAGGAGCTATCCTCTTTGAAATTTCTCCACCAAATCAAGGACATTTGGAGGTGATGCTCAAGATGTCTGACTGTAGTCAGCCACCAGCAGGATGAGAATGGTGAAAGTGTTGAGCAAGACTAGGACAGGATCCACCTGCAGCACTTGCAGGCCAGGCTGCAGCCAACATGGTTGGGGAACCCACCACAGACAGCAAGTGGCATTTAATGCAGATTCTGTACTGTGCAGTTTTACTGAATTTGAAGCTTCCAACCAAACATGGAGTTGTAATATCATAGTTTCTAGGGTGGAGTCTTCGGGGTGTGCCATGTAATGCTATGTCAAGCATTGCGTGCAAGCAGGGGTAACAACACATCCTGTCTTCCAGTTGGGTGCCTCGTATTAATTTTTCTTGCCTAACTGCTCTGGTTAATACGTCTGCTGAATAAACGTGCTGAAAGTTGGAATGCCTGTCTAGTTCCAGATCTGAGAAAGCTCCTTCCATTCAGTATTTATTAGTGTCAGCTGTAGGATTGTTATATGTGGCCCTTATTACCTTGCACATTCTGTACCAGTTTGTTAAGAGAGCTTATCCTTTCTCTACTGGAGACTTTTGCCTTTCATTATGGTAACAAATGACTTTATGTTGAAGCATCATTGCACCCGTGGATCACTCTTACTTGACTGTACTGAATAGTCTCATTAATTAATGTTGTTGAATATGGTTACTAGTGCTTCACTGAGGGTTATACATGTTGTGTTCAAAATAAGGATGTTAGCTTGGAGGTTTCTCGTTTTGTGCCATTTTGGTTTGGATGCCTGTTGTGGATGGACCACACTGTCCTCCACCATGACATGGCCATTGCCTTCCTGAATCAGGTCAGCTATGATTATAATGGGAGGAGACATTCCTTCAGTGAAGGAGGGGGAAGGTCATTCAACCTCTGCTCCAGCCAGCATCACATCCTAAACTGCCTGCAATCGGGCCAGCTGCCTGTGGTCTCCGATGCTAGAGGAAATAGAAGGTGGAGGTTGGGCTGAATGGGGAACTCCATCCATGCAGCTTTCAGAAGGCTATCATCTAGGCAGGGGTGTGACTTTTCGGTAATGGAGAGACTGTTATTTACATTCCTGTAAATAACCCCTCATCAATGCTCCTGTAAATTAGCTTAGTAAACTCAATGGTTCACTAAACTGGACTCAAATGGAATTCTCCCCCCCCCCCCCCAGGATGGACTGTTGTTGCCCTGTCTGGAGTAAATAAATGTTTGTTTCCACACCCCCAGAAAAGGTAACACTATGTAGTTCTGGCTAAGCTGGAACTCACTATAGCCACGAGGCTGGCCTTGATTGCAATGCTTCTCCTGTCTCTAGCTCCCAAGTGCTGGGATTGTGGAAAGGCACCATTATGCCTGGCCATTTCTTTTCTTTTGTTGAAATAATTTGAAAACTGACGTCAACATTTCAACCTTCCTTCTCTCTTTCTTCCCACCACCATGTTTGTCTCCTTTTTGTTTTTGGTTTGTTTTTATTTTTTGATTATTTAGTTTTTGTTTGTAGGTTCCTTAAATTATCCCTAAAACAACTTAAAGTTGGAATACTCTATTTTTTGTTTGTTTGTTTGGTTGGTTGGTTGGTTTTTTGAGACAGGGTTTCTCTGTGTAACAGTCCTGGCTGTCCTAGAACTAGTAGACCAGGCTGGCCTCGAACTCACAGAGATCCGTCTCTGACTCCTGAGTGCCAGAATTAAAGGAATGCACCACCACCACTGCCCAGCTACTCTATTTTAAAATACTAAAAACTTAATTTTGATAGAAACGTTTCTACATATTAGCACATTCCTTCTTCTGATATTGACTTTTTTTAATTGATATTGACTTTTTGATATAATTTAAGCAATTTGAATGTTTTTGCTATGTGCACCTTCATAAATCACTGTAGTTATTTTAACATTTTTGTTTTGAAATATTTATGTAAAAACTTGTTCAATACACTATTTTATTCTCTTTTTAATCAGAATGTGTACTTAACTTCTGTGTACCAATACATTCTAATTTTTTTATTCTATAATCTCATTTTTCCACCTGCCAAATTATTTTATTAATAATGAGAACCTAGGGTTGTTTTCTTCTCATAAAACACATAGAATGCTGGAATCATTTTTGCCATTTACTTCAGTGCTTGTTTCATCTATAAGTTCTGTTATTTCTTTTATCCAAAAAGTGGAATTTAGGAATCACCCCCCAGGCAGTGGGTCTCATCTGGTACTCAGTTTCTTTTACTAATCTTCTTGGTATTTTGTCTCCCCCCATCCCCAACCTGGAGCTGAGGATTCAATCCACAGTTTAGCTAGCAAGCACTACCGCTGAGCTAAATCCTCAGCCCTCACTAATCTTCTTTTAGTTGTTGCTCTGACAAAACAGGACAGTTTTCCTTTTTCTTTCCCCCCTCCCTATTATCTGCAAACTGTTACTCTCCTATATTCACGCTCTTATATTCAGACTGTTTTCTTTTACCTTGATGATTCCACTTTTTACATGGCGTGCTAGAACATTATGAGTATGAGACAAAGACAATATAGCCAACTTGCACACAGATTTCCTCGGGAAATTACATTTCCCGTAAATGAAGAACAATACCCAAGCCCGTTAACATTGCATGTTATCACATGCATAGACTTGTGTAATGAGCACAATCATGGAAACATTGTTTTCATCTGTTACAAATTGCAGAGAAAGACCATGCGTAAAGGAATAGCAGCAGGGATGTCACTGTAATGATGGATGCAAACGCTGCAATAAAACCCATTGCTTTATTTACTAATTTGAAAAATGAATTTCCTTAATACTTCATGAATGATTTTATTTTACATGTGATGAATTTTGTTTATTTCCTTACTACTTGGAAACAAGTTGTATGCTATAAAAAATAATAAACTGGAGGGTATTGGTCATTATGGTGAGCTTAAGCAAACCAACTCAGAGTAGAAATACTATACAAACAAGAGCGCATTAGTAATATGTAAGAGGCATCAAAGTGTAGAGAAGAAATTTCGCTGGCACCAAAAACAAAGAAATCAAAGCGGCTACAGGGAAGCCAGGGCAAAAAAATGTGGCCAAACAAGCACAAAGGGAAGTTTGAAGGGGGAAGGGCTGCCTGCAGGAAGCCAACACATCTAGCCAAAAAGAAAGTGATGATTCACTGCCCGCCAGCACCACAAAAGCGCCTTTTCCTTGCAAGCACACCGTGGTTTGCTGAATTTTATCCCAGTTAAGAGATGAGAACATTCAGGACTACTGCTGTATCTTGCCTTCCCTTTGGGATCCTTTGTCTTCACTAAGTCTCATCTAGTCATCTTTTTCCTCTTGTCTCTTTCAAACTATAATGACTAGGGCTTTGTTGTTTATATGCAAAGCAAGTTAGAGTTCTTCTGAATTTTTTGTGGTATATTTTATCATAAGTGTTTTTATTTACAGTTACATATTTAAATGTATCTTTAAGGACTTTAGTCTTAAAAAAATGACTGCACCTAGACATGGTGATGAAAATTTTAAATTCCAGCACTCAAGAGGCAGAGGCTGGTAGATCTCTGAATTCCAGGACAGTCTGGTCTACAGAGTGAGTTCCAGGACAGCCAGGGCTAAACCAAGAAACCTTGTCTCTTAAAACAAAGCAAACAAAAAATTACCGCAACTTTTATTTCTCATTGTATAGTCTGAATAAAATTATTAATAATCATTTAATACTCAATTATTCTTCCGTTCTGGCCCTTTTTGGCAGATAAAGCATATTTTAGACAAAACAGTATTATCATGAAGACCAGTCATAAAAACAAAGGCGTTCAGAAAGACAAGGTTAAAAGGTCTATCCAGGAGCCAGGGAGATGACTCAGTGGGTCAATATGTCTGCCGCAGGAATCTGGCTTCCCAACACTATGTCTGCTCACCTAAAAGCAGGAGGCGCTATGAGGATGAGGCGCTATGAGAATGACGCACAAGGATGCTAATATTTTCACACCACCTAACAGCACAGTATGCATCTGTCAGCCCATGTTTCAATGTTTCAATGAAGGAGTAATTTTAACTATTAAGTTTAATTATGAATCAAACTTCTCTTTTTTCTTCTTTTGCTACTACTGGGGACTGAACCTAAGACCTCAGTCATGCTAGTAAAGCATTCTGCCGCTGAATTACAAACACTAGCAGTGGCATTATACCTCGTGATCCATGGGAGTGCTGATTGAAATAGCAACACTTGGGCTTTAGGGCATTAAGTGTAGTGACGGAGCACTTGAGTTGTGTGTTCCATCCACCTTCTCATAGGAAAAAAAATATCAAAATTAACAGGAGTTTGGACAAAGCTGATTCCAACCCTAATGGTGATTTTGGGGATGAGTCAAGATTTTAGTTGAGGAAAAAACCTCAGCTGTAGTAAAAATATCAAAAGTAGAATTAGGAAAGGAGTCTAAAGATGTTCCTGAATTATTGGGCTTGGTGAGATGGCTCAGCAGGTAACAGGACCAGCTGCTCTAACAGGTTAGGTTCCCAGTGCCTACATGGCAACTCACATCTGCCTGTAACTCCAATTTCGAGGCAGCTGACATATTTTTCCAGTTTTTGTGAGCATATGCGAGCATACATGCATGCACACTCATGCATGCATGTGCCCCCCCTTGGAAAAAATAAATCCTAAAAAAAAGATATTACGAAATTGTTGCAATTTTATGAACAAAACTAATGGATGGAGAGTTTGTTTTGCTTTCTTGTAAGAAAAAGACCAGGTTTCTTTTCTGCCTGGCGAAGATACTGCAAACACTTCTTGTCACAAAGAATTGAAACTATTACACTCTCTTAGTTGATAACACAGTATAAGTGTGCATGAAAGCAATAGCTTAACTGAAGTTCAAACAGAGCATGCTACAGAAAAATTTTGTCATGAGAGGAAGAGGCAAGTGATTCAGCAAACTGTATTGTTTTGTGTCAACAAATGCTCAGCTATGCATCACTATGGACCAAAGGAGGGACTTTCAGACAAGAGGTTTATTCAAGGCAGTGGCACAGTATGGTCTGAGGTAGTGCTTTAGGCCACCCAGGAAAAACAAAGAATGTTCTTTTAAGGTCCGGTAGTGAGAGAGAAGTGTGCCACAAAAAAGCCCCAAGTTGGGCTGAAGAGATGACTCAGGGGTTAAAAACATTGGCTGCTCTTCCACAGGACCTGAGTTTAATTTCCAGCATCCACACAGCAGTTCACAACTGTCTGTAACTCTAGGATCTAGGAGACCTGACATCCATGGCAAAACACCAACGCACATAAAATAAAAATTTAAAGAATCAAGTTGGTTGGTATTACCAAACTGGGATAAAAGGCACTATAAATTTTGTGGTTTGGGCTGGGCTAGGTACATCTTTTTTTTTTTTGGTTTTTCGAGAAAGGGTTTCTCTGTGGTTTTGGAGCCTGTCCTGGAACTAGCTCTTGTAGATCAGGCTGGTCTCGAACTCACAGAGATCTGCCTGCCTCTGCCTCCCAAGTGGCTAGGTACATCTTAAGATAAAAAAACGTATATGGAGGTGGTAGCGCACGCGCCTTTAATCCCAGCACTTGGGAAGCAGAAACAAATGGATCTCTGTAAATTCCAGACCAGTCTGGTCTACGAGCAAGTTCCAGGACAGGCTCCAAAGCTATAGAGGAAACCTGTCTCGAGAAAAAAAAAAAGCATCTGGAAACGTCTGCAGGACAGTGAGCCTAATGAGCACATGACTTATACAGTGTACCAGTTCCCAGCAGCTTCTAGGCCCTGGGCACCGCGGAAGCCGAGTATGCCCTTGCCTGCAGCTCTCTCTGTTTGGGGCCTTGCTACCTGGAAGGCCCGTTTCTAAGGACATACTCCTCACTTTTTTTTTGTTTTGTTCTGTTTTGTTTTTAGAGACAGGGTTTCTCAGCTTTGAAGCCTATAGACCAAGCTGAAAGACCCCCGGTAGGGACCTTCCCTCAGGTGGAGACCCCAGACCACAGACCAGGCCGAGACCACGAGTCGGATGCAAACTGCAAGAGGTTTATTAGGTAGACACAGGTACCTGCGGGCGGCAAAGTCTTTCGGAGGACTTGCGCACCTGCAGACTGGGAGGAGGACTTTTTATAGGAAAGAGGGCAGCAAAAAGCAATTTACAGAAGCAGAAGCTTGGTTATCGGAATGAGGCGGGGGGCATGAATGGTTTTCCTCTCCCAGCATGGATGTCTGGCAGCAGACATCCTGCTCTTATCTTATAGATATCCTACTTTGCAGCCATCTTGCTTTGTAGATGTCCTATCTTATAGATATCCTGTTTTCCTCTCACGAGAGCAGGCTAGCTGCTGATCTTGAGAATCTTTCAAGCAAACAGGACGTTCTCCTGGGGAGCCTGCTAGCTGCGGGTTCTGAGGAGGGGGTCTGTAGGGTCTTTCAAAGCTGGCCTCAAACTCACAGAAATCTGCCTGCCTCTGCCTCCCAAGTGCTGGGATTAAAGGCATGCGCCACCACTGCCCGGCCACACTCCTCATTTACATGACATAATATTTTCAGTCTTTTTGTCTGTGTAAAAGGAACAGAGGGATAATTTTATAGAAAAGGAGGTGGTGGCGGAGGCTAGGTGGCACTGAGATCATTCTGGCCCCTTGCTGCTGAAGTAAGACATCATTATCAAGCGGCAGTCTTTGAATCAGAGGCGGGTATCTGAATTCACACATCGGGGATAGTACTGGCATGGTGGTTTGGATAAATCTGGATGGTGGACTAGAGAAGGATTTATCAAAGTGGTGACAGCTGACTGGGTGGTACAGTTGGGTGGTGCACGCCGTTAATCCCAGCACTTGGGAGGCAGAGGCAGGCGGTATACAGAGTGAGTTCCAGGACAACCAGGACTGTTACATAGAGAAACCCTGTCTTGAAAAGAAAAAAAAAGTGGTGACAGCTGGTATGAGACAGTCGCTCAGGATGAGTTCTAAAACCATTTGTTCCAGAATTCTGATAACCGCTGCCAGTTTTTGAAATACAGCCAACTCTGTTGCTGTAACCTGACCCAGCCAGAATGACTTACAGAAGGGCTGGAGAGATGGCTCAGCGGTTAAGAGCACTGCTTGTTCTTCCAAAGGTCCTGAGTTCAATTCCCAGCAACCATATGGTGGCTCACAACCATCTGTAATGAGGTCTGGTCAGCAGGCATACAAACAGACAGAATACAGTATACATAAAAAAAAAAAAAAGAATGACTTACAGAAAAACACTCTACTGCTTTCCCTCAAAGAGTCCAAGTCCCCTTATCTGTAGTCAAGTAATTCAGGCCGCTTTTATTTTGGAGAGTGATCCCTGACAAGGAATCAACCCCTACCTGATACTAGACTCCTTTTTTTCTTTTTAAATATTTATTTTATGTGCATGAGTATTTTGCCTGTATATACGTATATGTGCCACATAACTGCCCAGTGCCTGCAGACGCCAAAAGAGTGTGTTGGACCCCCTAGAACTCTTGGACTTAGAGTTACAGGCAGTTGCCGGTGCTAGGAACTGGCAAGGGACCTAGGGACCTGAGCCCTTACCTCTACCCGCTACCAAGCTGGTCTCCAGCAAGGAACCAAACCTAGATTCTCTGAAAGAGAAGCAAGTACTCTTAACCTCTGAGTCAGCTCCCCAGTCCCACTCTTAGATTCTTGTTAGACACCAAGAAACTTCATCAAGAATTTCTTGTATGTCTTAGATAAGGAATAAGAGTGCACAAAGGCCGGGCGGTGGTGGCGCACGCCTTTAATCCCAGCACTCGGGAGGCAGAGGCAGGCGGATCTCTGGGAGTTCGAGACCAGCCTGGTCTACAGAGCTAGTTCCAGGACAGGCTCCAAAACCACAGAGAAACCCTGTCTCGAAAAACCAAAAAAAAAAAGAAAAAACCAAAACAACAACAACAACAACAAAAAAGGCTGCAGTTAGACCCTTATTCCTGTGCCAACATCTGTCATTAACCCTTTGATCATAACGAAAGGATAGGCTTAGTTATGTGTCTTTTATGCTTTATGGAACCAGTCAAAGGAGCTGGGAAGCTTTGGCTATTGGTAGGGGCATTTGTGTTGGGGGGGCATACGTTTATCGGGGTGAAAGTTCCAGTCTAGCTGATGAGAAGATACAGGTCAAGGTACCACTGAAGAAGAAGCCTTGTTCAAATATATAGATGTTAAGGTTAAGGGAGAGGAAATGGAGTAATTGAAAGGATCCTTATTTGGGGGGGGGGGCTTGGGGTCATTCTCCCATACTGAAAGGGAGCCCGCTAAGGTTGCCCCCATCAAGTGTTGAAGTGCAATGCCATGGAGTGCACGTGGAGGTCAGAGGACAACAGCACTCAGGAGTCACTTCTGCCACTGGGCTGCTTTCTCCAGGTTAACTGACCTGCACACTTCTGGCTGATTCTCCCGTCTCTGCCTCCATCTCTCTGAAGGTGTGCTGGGATTCCAGATGTGTGCTACTGCGTGCAGCTTCTGTTGCTGTTGTTGGTTCCAGGAACCAAATTCGGTGATCAGACTTGCACTGCAAGTACTTTCACCCAGTGATCCATCCATCTCCCTGGCCCAGCCCTAAGATCTTGAACTAGGTAGGAGGCCTGAGCTGTCTACTTTTCTGCAAACTGGACTAGGAGTACTCCAGAAGGAGCTGGCTGGTTGTAGGTCCTGCATCAAAACAAGGTGAACGGCATACAGAATCCTGAAAGCCTATTTTCTCCTTATTCCTTATGTGTTCTTGCTGTCTCATACACCATAGAAAAATCACACAAGCTAAAAAGAAAGAAAGAAAGAAAGAAAGAAAGAAAGAAAGAAAGAAAGAAAGAAAAAAATAGCATCCAGGAAAAAGAGAGCCATGAAAATATGAAAACCTCTTTTCTCTCCTTCTTTCCTCCCTTGTCTCTTGACACAGGGTATCATGTAGGTCAAGGTAGCCTTGAACTCCATAGGTAGGTGAGTATGACTTCGAGCTTCTGATCCTCGTGCCTCTACCACTTGCTACAATCACAAGCAAGTGTCACCAAGCACAGATGGAGAATTCATTTTCACAAGGGTGCAAGCATCATACAACTGAGGAGGGCTGATCTTTTAGCAAAAGATGCTGAAATAATTGACCACATTTAAAAAAAAAATCAACCCAATACCTCACTCATTATAAAAATGTTCAGTCAAGTGAATCCTAGATTTAAAGGTACAAGAGAAAAATGATACAGCATCAATAAGAAAAAATAAAGGAAAACTTGTATATTGTTTAGAAATGGTTTCGAAGGAACAATCCTAATGCTGGTTGCTAAATCTGGGCTGAGCCCCTGCAGCCATGAGATCACTTTACACACCAAGTAAAACACAAGAGTGATTAGAAATGTCGGGACCAGTTTTCCTATTGTCAGAGAAAAGTTTTAAATAAACATCTACGCCGGGCGGTGGTGGCGCACGCCTTTAATCCCAGCACTCGGGAGGCAGAGGCAGGCGGATCTCTGTGAGTTCGAGACCAGCCTGGTCTACAAGAGCTAGTTCCAGGACAGGCTCCAAAACCACAGAGAAACCTTGTCTCGAAAAACCAAAAAAAAAAAAAAACAAAAAAAACAAAAAAAAAACATCTACTACCTCCATTTTAGACTAGAAGTAGAGATGATTCTGTATTCGTGTCTACTTCAATAACACAGATAGCTATATACTGACACAATTAAATAGACACCAGAATTACTATATACACGTTTTTTTGTTTTGTTTTGTTTTGTTTTGTTATTTTGTTTTTTCGAGACAGGGTTTCTCTGTGGTTTTGGAACCTGTCCTGGAACTATATACACGTTTTCTAGCTCACAACTTAGACAGTCCAGAAGCAGTGACAACTCACCAGTTAAAGGATACTCAATACTCACATGCTACCTTCTAAATCCGTTTTACAGCAAAAAAACAGTTTGGGGAGAGTTGCGAAAAACTACCCAGATCTTCCTCTCTTCTACAAAACGAAAGAAATCCGTATTCAGTAAGAGAATGACAACAAACGCTGTAGCCTCTGGCCCAGTGTGAAAGCTATCTGACCCTGGTGAATGTACAAAAGGGGTCCCAAGGAAAAGGTGGGAATAAATACTTAGTCCACATTTAGGGAAGGGGGCAGAGAATAGGTGTATGGAAAAGGACAACACCATAAGACGCAAGGACCTAATTTCTAAGACTAAGATATAATAAATCGGGGACTTGGCTCCAAGATAACCAAAAAAAAAAAAAAAAAAAAGGAGAAAAAACGGTCGTGCCCAAAACGGCCGCGGCCACGTGCAGCCAATTCGCTGCACTAACTGCGCCCGCTGCGAGCCCAAGGACAAGGACAAGGCTTGCTGCCGTCAGGGACATATCCGAAGCAAGTGTCTTCGACGCCTATGTGCTCCCCAAACTCTACGTCAAGCTGCATTACTGTGTGAGCTGTGCTATTCATAGCAAGGTAGTCAGGAATCCATCTCGGGAAGCTCCGAAGGACCGAACACCCCCACCACGATTTAGACCTGCTGGTGCTGCACCACGACCTCCACCAAAGCCCATGTAAAGTATCTTCATAAAGATAGAAGAAAACACCTGGAAAAATAAAATGGGACTTAAACTTTAAAAAAAAGACATAATAAATCAAGCAGATGAGGCATATTTTCTGCCAGTCACAAGGCTAAAGAATGTCATAAAACACTAACAATCAAGGACTACTACAGGAGTAAAGACAGTTAGTTACATGGAACATCTTGAAGACCTCTGAGACATAGCACAAAAGCCACCTGAGGGTGACATAATTATTTAGGAAATCAGAGGTTATAGCTCCTTGTCAAACACCCTGTAAAGCTGGGGTATCACTCCAAGAAAAACAAGCCACGTGTTCTGCCTTCAGCTACAGAGCAGTATGGCAGATGCGGAGCCCAGGATGCAGGGAGACACAGCCCAGAAGGGCACCCTTAGAAAACTGATCTGGAACACAATGATGGGGGGAGAGAAAGCAACAGCCTAGGGATGCTCCCAGTCATAATAGAATTGGTGATGAGCAGCAAACAGAAAATTCTAACTAGCTGAAAGCAATAAACTAAAGAATGAAGAACCATGGTCTAGTTTCGCAGAGAAAACTAGTTTGATTGATCACTCAATCTATATAAAAGCTCCCTAGAAGGAAGTGAGAGATCAAATCAAATAAGAGAAAAGGCTTGCAAACTTGTATGCTTGGAAGTAATCAAGCATAGTTCAGAAGCTTACATATGCCTCATTTTCCATTGGGGTGCAGGAAAGGGTGGTGTGTGTACAGTTCAGGGTTCAGGGGAGTGTACTAAGGGGATTTTTATGGGACTTCACTGAACTTAGAGAAACATGGAATGGGACTAGGACTTTCTACTGAACCTTAGATCAGTGGTTCTCAACCTGTGGATTGCGACCCAGTTAAATCTCTATCTTCAAAAAATATTTGTGATACAATTCACAACAGTAGCAAGATTACAGTTATGAAGTAGCAATGAAAATAGTTTTGTGCTTGGGAGTCACCACTGCATGAGGGTTGCACTGACGGGCTGCAGCATTGGGAAGGTTGAGAACCATCGCTATTGACGGACAACTGCTTGTGGATGAAGCTTGAGAACAAGGCAATGGTGTGTGGCAAAGGGAGGTCTACATGTATATAGTTTCCAGTCTTTCTCCCTGTGACAAGATCAGTTTAATGAACATGTAAAGAAGAGACAGGAGTAGTGGTGCATGCCTTCTGAGTTCAGGGCCATCCTGGTCTACACAGAGAAACCCTGTCTCAAAGGAAAAAAGAGAATTCAAGAAAGAGTATAGAGGTGATTATTATATTCTTCAGCAGCTCTGAGCTTTGTAAGCAGACAGAGTTATACTTTTCTAGAATCTTCTGCTCTCGCTTACTATATAAATAACAGAGTATCGTATTTGGGAGTGGCTATTCTTGGGCTCCTTCATAGGCTTCAAATATTCCGTTGAAAAAGGACATAAATTTATTTGAGTCACACCATGGGACAGTAGTTTTACCAAGAGCCATGGGAGATAATTCAATGAGTAAAGTGTTGGCTTTGCAGCCAATGAAGACCTGAGTTCAGAACCCAAGCCCATCTGTAAAAGCTGGGGATGGTGGCACACTGCAGCACTAGTGGGCAGAAACACGTGGGATTCCACGGGCTTGTTAGCCGGCTAGTCTGCCTGAAGCAAGCAGCTCCAGGTTTCAGGAGACACCCTGTGTATTAGTTACTTTTCTAGTGTTGTGATAAAAGATGATCAAGTCAACTTAGAAAAGAAAGAAATTCTTTGGGCTTACAGTTCCAGAGGGTTAGTCCAGGAGGGTGGAGTGGAGGCAGCGGCATGGCAGCTGGAGAGCAAGCATGATGCAGAGAGGGTAAAGTCAGAATGGTGCGAGTCTTTTTTTTTTTTTTTTTTTTTGGTTTTTCGAGACAGGGTTTCTCTGTGGTTTTGGAGCCTATCCTGGAACTAGCTCTTGTAGACCAGGCTGGTCTCGAACTCACAGAGATCCGCCTGCCTCTGCCTCCCGAGTGCTGGGATTAAAGGCGTGCGCCACCACCGCCCGGCTGGTGCGAGTCTTTAAACGCTCAAAACCTGCATCCAGTGGCATCCTTCCTCCAACGAGGTTGGACCCCTTGAGCTTTTCCAAACAATGCCACCCATCAACTAGGGACCAAGTATTCAAATGCCTGAGACTATGAGGGGCATGTCATTCAAACCTCCACACCCTGTCTCAAAACCATAAGGTTGGGGCTGGAGGGATGGCTCGGCAATGAAGAGCACTGGCTGATATTCCAGAGGACCCAGGTTTATTCCCAGCTCCTGTTTATGATTGCCTGTATCTCCAGTTCCAGGGGACAGTTCCCTCTTCTGGCCTTCACCTGGGCACCAAACACACAGTAGTATGCAGACATACAAGCAGGCAAGACATCCATACACATAAAATAAATTTAAAAGTTAAACAAACAAGGTGGAGAGTAATAGAGGAATACACCTGAAGTTAATCTCTGAACTCCAAATTACTATGCCTGCACACTCGTGCACACATGCATGCGTGCCTGGGATAAAAACAATAGATTAGCTTGCAATTAATACAAACGGATGGTTAAATATGATAACAAGAGCAGAAATTAAGCTTAAGTTCAATTTTGTTCCCTCCTAAGAGTGACATCAAGGATACCTTGGGCTACAAAGTAAAACTCTGTCTTTAAAACAGGAACAAACAAACATTAAAAACAAAAACAAGCCGGGCAGTGGTGGCGCACGCCTTTAATCCCAGCACTTGGGAGGTAGAGGCAGGCGGATATCTGTGAGTTCGAGGCCAGTCTGGTCTACAGAGAGAGTTCCAGGACAGGCTCCAAAGCTAGAGAGAAACCCTGTCTCAAAAAACCAAAAACAAACAAACAGACAAACAACAAAAACATCAGGTTACCTAAACAAATGGAAAGCAAAAGCCGCCTCTCAACTATTGGTCCAGATGCCCTGATTTCAAAACCAATGAGAATGCAAGTGAGTAAATAAAAATACAGATCAGTAGCTCTTGGTACAAAACCTGTACCAAAATATGAAATGAAATGAAATACTGTGTAAAAGGAATTAGTGCCTGGGAGATAGCTCCCGAGGTAAAGTACTTTCTGTGTATGCAAGAACATTTGAATTCAGATCCGCAGCAACTATGTTTCGCTTTGTTTCTTAAGGCAGTACAACAGCGTCTATTAATCTAGTGATGGGAGGCAGAGACACTCGGATCATGGGGCTTGTAAGAAGATAACATACCAAGCTGGGCGATGGTGGTACTACACCTGTAATCAAGGCACTCGGGAGGCAGAGGCAGGCGGACTCTGAGTTCGAAGCCAGTCTGCTCTGCAAAGCGAGTCCCAGGACAAAGAAACTCTGTCTCAAAAACATATGTATGTATGTAAGTATGTATACACAAAACATACTACAGGCCAATGGAGTTTATTGTTAGACCACAAGGGAGGTTAAACTTTTAAAAAAATCCATAGGCATGGTGAAACCTACCTGCAGTCCCAGAACTTTTGAAGCTGAGTCAGGATTGGAACTTCAAGGGTAACCTAGACTTTATCTTTAAAAAATTGATTAGAGAAAATAAAAAAACAAAAACTGGGCTGGGAACACAGGTCAGTGGTAGAGTGCTTGCAGACCGCTCTGGACAGAGGCTTAATCCCAAATACTGCTGGAGTGACTGTGGTAACGCCATCTTGTCCTGATCATCCTCTAACTCCACTTTGCTCAGACACCTTTCAGTCCCTAACCCCTTGAAAAGCCATGCCCACCTTGGCAGCATATTCAGAACTTTCCATGACCCTGACCATGGTCTAGATAAATAATCAAAATGTCTGCTGACAAGCCGGGCGGTCGTGGCGCACGCCTTTAATCCCAGCACTCGAGAGGCAGAGGCAGGCAGATCTCTGTGAGTTCAAGACCAGCCTGGTCTACAAGAGCTAGTTCCAGGACAGGCTCCAAAACCACAGAGAAACCCTGTCTCGAAAAACCAAAAAAAAAAAAAAAAAAAAAAAAAACGTCTACTGACTGTATAATCAAAACAAATGTTACAGGTTCCCCTGACCCACATCTGACAATGACATCATTATGCTTTGTTCCTTTACAAAGGTTCTACCTTTGAACTTCGGTGCTGAGAGTTCTTTGGGGCAAGAGCCTGTTCTCCATTGCTGGCCAATAAAGGACTCTAATTTGGCCTTATATGCATAGCAGTTTGTAACTTTCTTTCTTTTATGTGCATTTGTGTTTAGCCTGCATGTATCTTGGAGTTACATACACACACACACACACACACACACACATCCTCTTAGCTAAATAGGAATAGAAGGAAATGCTGCCACAACATAGAGTATGCAAAAATAAATCAGCAATGCTTAAAGTCTAAAATAGTTCTCTTAAGATTGTAATAAAATGTCAGGTGGTAATGCACACGCCTTTAATCCCAGCACTCAGGAGGCAGAGGCAGGCAGATCTTTGAGTTCAAAGTCTGGTTCCAGGACAGCCTGGGATATACAGAGAAGCCCTGTTTTGAAAAGAAAGAAAGGAAGGAAGAAAGAAAGAAAGGAAGGAAAGAGAGGAGGAAGGAAAGAAGAGAAAAAAGAAAGGAGGGAAGGCAAAAGATTGTAATACAACACAGGAGTTCTTTACTGTCAGTCCAGAACAGTGGTGGTTCTGGTCGATGCAATAAGGTTTGAAAATAAAAAAAGGAGGACTGAGAGAAAACAAGCAGAATACTAATGGAAACACAACTGTCGAGTAGAGTATCCCAAGGCAACTTAGGTGCATTGGCACATCTCTACAATCCCACCTACTCTAGATGCTGAGGGAGGAAGACTCCCTGCCTCAAAATAAATAAATAAATAAATAAATAAAAAATTTCAAGGGTTGAAAAGTAGTTCAGTGCTGGAGTGTTGCCTAGCATGTTCCATCCTGAGTTCCAACCCTAATACTGGGGAGAGGGGGCTAAAAAAAGAAAAAAAACCTTAAAGAATGTACAAAAAGGATAACAAATAGGCAGTAGAGTGTTTCATCAAGCTAAAACTATACAAAGCCAGTAATGAAAATCAGTGCAGTGGCCCACATCTGTAATCCAAGCATTTAAGAAATGAAGACAAGATGAACAGGGGTTCAAGGACAGACTCAACTACAGGGTGAGTTTGGGGCCAGCCTGAGTTACATAAGAGCCTGTCTCAAAAGAAAAATCAATGTACTAATATGTTCAAAACAAGCCACAAGCCGGGCGGTGGTGGCGCACGCCTTTAATCCCAGCACTCGGGAGGCAGAGGCAAGCGGATCTCTGTGAGTTCGAGACCAGCCTGGTCTACAAGAGCTAGTTCCAGGACAGGCTCCAAAACCACAGAGAAACCCTGTCTCGAAAAACCAAAAAAAAAAAAAAAAAAAAAAAAAAAAAAAAAAAAAAAACAAAAACAAGCCACAATAAACTGAAAATTTGTAATATCTAATTTATGTAACAGTACGAAAAACATCATTATTACATTGCTACAATACCGAAATGATAAATGTGTAACAAGGTCCATTCAACATCGTCTATATGTTGAAAACTAAAAGAAAAACAAAAAGGGAGGGTGCATTAATGAAATGCGATGCTCTCCAAACAGACCTACAGATTCTAAGTAATCCAAAACTCCTAGCAGAAGTGTTATGGAAATTAACTAGCTGTGTCAAAAAAGTATAGAGGATTTCTGGTTTACTGTCCAGAATGTTCAGAGCTTGAAAACTGTCATTCTAACCAGGTTGTGATGGCACACACCTTTAGTCCCAGCACTCGTGAGCCAGAGGCAGGCGAGTCTTGTGAGTTCAAGGCCAGCCTGGTTTACAAGAGCTAGTTCTAAGACAGCCAGGGCTGTTACACAGAGAAACATCTCAAGCCGGGCAGTGGTGGCGCACGCCTTTAATCTCAGCACTTGGGAGGCAGAGGCAGGTGGATCTCTGTGAGTTCAAGACCAGCCTGGTCTACAAGAGCTAGCTCCAGGACAGGCTCCAAAACCACAGAGAAACCCTGTCTCGAAAAAACAAAACAAAACAAAAAAAAAACCAAAAAAAAACAAAAAAAAAAGAAACCTCATCTTAGAGAGAGAGAATAATGAACAACAACAAAATAAACCCTGGGCACAGGGAGAGCCATGACATGCAGAGTCCAAAAATTCTTTATGACTTTTACCTCAGGTTTCATGATGATCAGAGAAAATATGCTTCAAGAGTGGAAGCAGGTACAACCACCTTCATATACATTCAGCCGTTCCTGCAATACACAAGAGCATTTTCTTCTGAACAACGCTCAAACTAAACTGCTTTATCAGAGACTAAAGGACACGGAAAAGGGACACACCCAAGTACCCAATTCCAGCCTGCGCTTTCCCCTTGGCAGAAAGGCAATATCCAAGCCACATTTCTCTAGTAATCATATCCCACTTACACAGAGAGGGTGAGATAATTAGAGGGGCAGGCAATTGTAGTTCACAACCCAGGAGCACAGAAGTGCTAAAAGACAGAATGATCAAGAGCACACAGAACACATCAAATCCCCAGACATCTTACTACCATACGAGTGATAGCCTAGATACTGGAGTTCCTTTTACTGGATACATCATGCCTGACTTTCCAAAAAAAAAACTAAGAAGTAAATGTGTGTGTGTGTGTGTGAGAGAGAGACAGAGACAGAGACAGAGACAGAGAGACAATGCTCATGCCCTAGTTAGCTTTAACTATCAACTTGACACAGACTGCAGTCATCTGAGGGATTGAATAGATCACATTGGCCTGACAGAAAAGGACTCAGTCTACGAAGGGTAGACTCATTCCCTGGGTGGGGGGTCCTGCCTGTATAAGAAGGCTAGCTAAGCATGGGCCAGCCAACAAGTTCATTCCTCTGTAGTTTCTGATTCAATTCCCCGCTTGAGTTCCTGCCCTGACTTCCCTCACTGGTGGACTTATGCTAAGGGAGTGCAAGCCAAACAAACCCCTTCATCCTCTATGTTGCTCTTGATCAGCGTATTATATGACAACGCTAGAAAGGAAAGTAGAACAGCATAACAAAGGCAAAAGACATAGTTTTAACAGACCAGCATGCATTAGTTATGGACTTAAATATGTAATGAATGTTAAAATTATTAAACTAAAATATTTGTCTGTTTTTCAGTGCTGATTCAACTGCTGAGAGTCAATTAATAGCCGTAAGTCTGATGAACAATGGCTGCGGCAGGAAGACTGGGAATTCCAGCTCAGCTTGATCCACATAGTAAGACCCTGTCTTTAAAAAAATATGGTATGAGCATAGACTCAGAGCCCTCGGTGTGGCCAGAAAAGTGGAGCAGCAGGTTTTTTGGTTTTTGTTTTTTTTCTCCTGAGCCTTACAAAGAAGGTCATTTCGGGGATCCACATGCAGAGCCAAATACTGGAGCATAACCTGCCTGATTTCTTGTCTTCAAGTCTCCATAGAACCAGTTATGTTGTTAACATCTCAGAGAGGATCAGATTCATCACTGGTACCCTGGTGCTCTCCTGTCGGACCACTTATGGGCCTCTTTGAAGCCACAGTCTTCACTCAAGACTGACTTACTGCCAGCTACTGAGCTAAATTCCTGAACCTGCTGCTCTGCAGAAAGATCCACTGACAAGAAAGTGTTTTACAGAAATGAAAATAACATTCCAAATTTGATTCTCAGACCCTATACTGTTCATTCTTCAAAAGTGTAATTTCAACTAAAGCCATCGGTGTCCTGAGGAATTCAGCATTCCCATGATTCAAATGTGGCTTTGTTTGCCTGCAGAACCATTTAAAGTGACTCGGAGTTGATGTTCTAACTTATTAAAGCTTTGCTCAAAGCCTCCTTCATCTATGCAGTGAGAATAGTTGCCCTGTGTCCATAATTAATAGAGATTAATAACTGACAAGGACTCATTCTGGCTCTGTAATGTCCTATGCAAATGAAAATACTTTAAAAAAATTTGTTTTGGCCGGGCGTTGGTGGCGCACGCCTTTAATCCCAGCACTCGGGAGGCAGAGGCAGGTGGATCTCTGTGAGTTCGAGGCCAGCCTGGTCTACAAAGGGAGTTCCAGGACAGGTTCCAAAGCTACAGAGAAACCCTGTCTCGTTTTGTTTTTGTTTTTGTTTTTTTGGTTTTTCGAGACAGGGTTTCTCTGTGGTTTTTGAGGCTGTCCTGGAACTAGCTCTTGTAGACCAGGCTGGTCTCGAACTCACAGAGATCTGCCTGCCTCTGCCTCCCAAGTGTTGGGATTAAAGGCGTGCGCCACCACCGC
This sequence comes from Chionomys nivalis, assembly GCF_950005125.1. Classification (NCBI taxonomy): domain Eukaryota; kingdom Metazoa; phylum Chordata; class Mammalia; order Rodentia; family Cricetidae; genus Chionomys; species Chionomys nivalis. The sequence continues at coordinate 72,579,268 of NC_080112.1, read as the reverse complement.
CTGGCTGTTGTTTTATTTCTTAAAAAAAATCAATTTGTTCTGGAGAAATGGGTTAGTGGTTAAAAGCATTGGCTCCTCTTCTTAGGATCCAGGTTCAATTCTCAGCACCAACATGGCAGCTCACAACTTCCTGTAACTCCAGTTCCAGGGGATCTGAAACCCTTACACAAACATACATGCAGGCAAAACACCAATGCATATGAAATAAAAATAAATAAATCTTAAAAAAAACCCAAAAAGACAAAAAAAATTATTTATTGCATGTGTATGAATTATTTTTTTCTTACATGCATGTTTGTATACCACGTGCCTGATATCCAAGGAGGTCAGAAGATGGATTGGATCCCTTGGAACCGAAGTTACAAAAGACTGTGAGTTTTCATGCAAAAGACTGACTGTGCTAGAACTTCATATGTCATCAAAAAAAAAAAAAAAAAAACGGGGAAATGGAGAAGTTGGGCCTGTCATCTCAGCTATTTTGGAGAGTGAGGCAGAAATATTACAACTTTAAGACCAGCCTGGGCTAACATAGTAATATCTTGAAATAAGAGACACAAGCTGGGGGGGCTGGAGAGATGGCTCAGAGGTTAAGAGCATTGCCTGCTCTTCCAAAGGTCCTGAGTTCAATTCCCAGCAACCACATGGTGGCTCACACCCATCTGTAATGAGATCTGGTGCCTTCTTCTGGCCAGCAGGCATATACACGGACAGAATATTGCATACATAATAAATAAATAAATATTGAAAAAAAAAGAGACAGAAGCTGGGAAAGGTGGGAGTTAGAAGTGGTGAGTGAGAGACATGGATAGCCCCGGCTACATTAAGACTTTGTTTCAAAAACGAGGGGGAGGCTGGGTGGTGGTGGCGCACGCCTTTAATCCCAGCACTTGGGAGGCAGAGGCAGGCGGATAAAAAAAAAAAAAAAAAAAAAACGAGGGGGATGACTGAAAACAGGTTTTGTCTGAGTAAAAGTGAATTTGACAGCTCTTTTTAGGCATAAAAGAAATGCAATTTGTTTTAATGAATAAAATGTATTGTACGTTTCATGATACGATACAAAAGTTGATCTATGTTGAAGTCATGCACATCATTAAACTCTGCCTAATTATTTGTACTTCTACAAAATAAAGATTCTTACCCTATATATAAAAAATAGGGGGCTGTGAGTCTCAAAAGGTGATGAAAAGGTGATCGCACAACCACCTGTAACGCCAGCTCCAAGGAATCCTATGGTTTCTTCTGACTTCCATTGGCTGCTGTACTCATGTGCACATTCCTACACACATACACAATTAAAAATAAATCTTTTTAAATATTTATTTATTTATTATGTATGCAATATTTTGTTGTCATGTATGCCTGCAGGCTAGAAGAGGGCACCAGACCTCATTACAGATGGTTGTGAGCCACCACGTGGTTGCTGGGAATTGAACTCAGGACCTTTGGAAGAGCAGGCAATGCTCTTAACCACTGAGCCATCTCTCCAGACCTAAAATTAAATCTTAACAAAGGGGGAGGCCTAGATACAGTTCAGGAGTAACATGATTGCCTAGCATTACAGGGCCCTGGGTTCTATAACCAATACTCAGGACGAAAGGCATTATAGTTACTCTAGGGGAGGGCAAAAGAATGAGATCCAATCATTGATAAATACAGCAAAAGTTCAACTATAATTTAATGTTTGGTTTTATTCCATTTGTATTTTGTCTTAATTAGCTCACAACGTTTAATGCTGCCAAAATAATTTTCTAAAACACAAAGTTCATTTTAACATTCCTTTGTCACCCGATACATACATGGAAAAAAATGAGATCATATAATTCTCCAACTTAATGTAACAAGCTATAACATCTGTTATACCAATAAAACAAATATACAAACTTTTTCTAAAATTCTGCTACTGATGGATACTCAGGTTATTTCTTGTTACTTGCCACAAAAAGAAAGCTGCACAAGCATCCACTTTACATATCCTTATTTATATACTGTTGCTTTTCTTTCTGAAGGATGGATCCCTAAAAGTCAGACTACTGAATTCCAGATATTGAGCCTTAGTATTCCATATACTTGGTCATGTAATATCTGTATTTTTCCCTAAATATTGCTACATTAATGCTTCCAAATGATTGTAACAACTCAAACTTTATTCAGCAGTTCCTAAGTAAGATAATGAAATTTCTTTTGACCAAATGAGCATAGGACAACAAAACAACAGAACATTCTCTAAGTCCTATTATAACAAGCACTCATCTGCTTCCAGACCACATATTCAGTATTATATACTCGGGTCCTCATTTGGGGTACATATGAAAGGCATAGAAGAAAAGCTCAACATACCATAATTAGTATGTTACAAACAAGTTAGTATTATCAAAGTACTAAGTTTTGTTAGGAAGAGCTGAGGCCCAAGAGGTTACGCTGATCGTGGAGGCCTCTGCTGAGCTGAAGTAAACACTACATCTTGGAGACTCGCGGTATCCGTAAAACCCCAATTAGACAAAGGAAAACGAAAGGAAACCTCTACACGGAGCCTTTCGGTACGAATCGGCCTCGCTGGCTTAATGGGCTCATCCGTGGAGGACGGGTGACGCGCAGACTGATCACTTATCACGTACAGTGAAGTAGGGGAGAAACAGGGCTACTCTTCCCGCTTGGCAGAACACGTGGTTGGAGTATTGTCCGAGGTCCGGGTCACCTCTCTGACCAGCGCGAGGACGCGCACTCACCCTGCCTGACACATTAACTGGCCAGTTTCTCCACTCTCCTTATAGAGTCATCCTCTAGCTGCCTTGCTAATCCCAGGAAGTAAGCATATGTCCCGACCCCGCCATTTTACACGTTATACAACACTGGATTTCGGCGCCTATTAAACGGGGGCGGAAGGGGGAAGCACAGGCGAACTTTCATCACAGCCGAATAGTCCCAGATCTGCACCGCGCTCTCCCCAAATGGCTACGTAACCCGGATAGTCAGCGGCGGCTTCCGCAGATGACTGACCGCTCGCGGTTCCTCTAAAAGCTGCCTGTGTTTGCTCTTTTTATATGTTTTCCCCTCTTCTTGCCCATATTCCCTTTGTTTTCCTTTTCCCCTCTGGAGTTTCTTCTTCTTTCTGTTTCTGTAGAAGAGGGCTTGTGTTGCATTCTGAGACCTGTGTCGGAGCAGCTTCTATAGTTTCAGCCGCCAGGATTGCTTTAGGTGCTAACTGCTGTGGCTATCCACATGTTACAGACGTTAGCTGGAGAAGTACGCTATAGGCCTGGGATTGTCCACAAACTTTGGATAAAGATTATGCCTTGTCTCTAGGAAATTTATAGGGCAAGTCACAGGGCCGAGGCTGACAATAACCCCTTCGGCTTTGGGCATTCTCACCAATACTGGTTACTACACAAATTAGAAAGGGATCCTGTGTTACCAATAAAGGGAGAGAACAAAACCTCCATTTTAAAAAGAAGATTCTCATTTTACCTATTGCACCAAGAGGCACGGGGGCAGGGAGATGGCTCAGTGGTTAAATGTGCTTACTGCTCTTGCAAAAGATAAAAATTCAGTCACTTAGTATCCATGTAAGGATGAAGGGCTCGCAACTGTAACTCCAGGAGGAGCTAACCCCTTCACCTCCCCGCCCCCACCCCTGGCTGAACTAACGTGCACATACCGCTACACAGGCAAACGTGTGCACATGTACACAAATAAAACTCAAAAATAAGTATCTGGCCGGGCGGTGGTGGCGCACACCTTTAATCCCAGCACTCGGGAGGCAGAGGCAGGCGGATCTCTGTGATTTCGAGGCCAGCCTGGTCTAGAAGAGCTAGTTCCAGGACAGGAACCAAAAAGCCACGGAGAAACCCTGTCTCGAAAAATCAAAATAAAATAAAATAAGTATCTGTTTTGAATTTTACCCAAGAGCTAGAGAGATGGCTGAGCACATAAAGGCACCTGCCTCGGAACCTGATGACCTGCTTTCAATTCACTTCACAGGATCCGCATTAGGAATGGGGAGAACCGACTCCAGTAAGCTGTCCCTCTGGTCTCCCTCCATACGTGCATACTGATACAGGTGCTTGAGCACGGGCACGCGTGCACACACTAAGTAAATCTATATTCATACTTATATATACATATATGTATATATTTAATTATGAGCATTTTAAAACGTGACTCAAGGAGCCTCAATCTGCAGTCAGAAAGGCTTTTCTATAAAACCTCGGACAGCTGCCATGGAGTTGTCCTCCTCCAGAAGCTAACATGTTCTCCCTTATACTGCTTTCTTCAAAGTCCATTGTAGGCGGTTCTTTTCTAGCGCTGGTTTTTCCACAGTTGTGACAAAAAAAATAAATGCCTTTTTAGAATCCTCTATCTTCTTCCTGGAGTTTCTAAGATGGCAGGCTCTCAGAAACTGCTTTCACTGGAGGTACCGATGCCCCACTTGACTTTATAAGGTAACCAACAGGATTACCCTTATCTCTGCCTTCATTTTGGGACTGTTTTTTTCTTTGTCTCAAACTCCTGCTTGACGTGTACAGGCATGTTAATAACTGAAAGATTAGTTTCTTAAATTCCATTCTCCACACTCAATACAATCATTGCAATCCTCAACTCATAGCAATTTCTGTTATCTATACTGAGCCAACACAAGACCAGTCCTACCAACAGTCAAGGAAATGGGATGGGCCCTGCCCTGTGCCTCTGAACTATTGACTGTGGATAGATTCAAGGGGAAGAGAATCACTGCCTTTAGTTGTACCTCCTCTGCTGAGGATGGCAGCCTCAAATAGTGCCAAACTCATGTCACACAAATGGCTCTGATGAATCTCAGAGTGTCAAAACCCAAAACTAATAGCTAAGAACATGAGAGCGAGATTTGTAAAAAGTGGAGGGTTTGTGCAAGATGGTGGGGAGCTGGATGACGGGAGTGGATGGTATACATAGTGTACTTGTAGTGCCAGAGGCCAGAAGAGTGTATAGGATTCCTTAAAACTGGAGTTACAGAGGGTTGTGAGCTCAACTCTGGTCCTCTGTAATAACATCAAGCGTTCTTAACTACTGAGCCATCTGTACAGCCTCTTTTTATCCATTTGACTTTCTTTATTTAAGGGAGGAGCCAGGTTGGCCAGGAACTCACTATGTAGGCCAAGCTAGCCTTGGATTTATGATGAACTTCCCGCCTATAAAGTGTTGTGGTTGTAAGCATATGCCACGAGTCCCAGCTATAAATTTTAAATAAATACATAATTTCTGTATCTGTTCTCCCGCTTTCCACACCATTTCCCCCCTCCCAGCTCATGCTTCAGATGACTGTATTATAGGCTTGTTACCCTCAGAGTCCGCTCTATTTACGTGCAACTTGATTCTTGATTTGCAGAAAAGTTAGAGTCTTTTTTTTTTTTTTTTGGTTTTTTCGAGACAGGGTTTCTCTGTGGTTTTGGAGCCTGTCCTGGAACTAGCTCTGTAGACCAGGCTGGTCTCGAACTCACAGAGATCCACCTGCCTCTGCCTCCCGAGTGCTGGGATTAAAGGCATGCGCCACCACCGCCCGGCAAGTTAGAGTATTATTGAACAAGGATGAAGGAAAGACACAAGCGTGGGTATTAGGAGAGGCCCGGACCTAAGTCCTTCTATGGCATCTATATAACTGATTGGGGGATTTTGGTGTTTACATTATTTAAAGGAGGTAGTTTATGACTAAGGCTTTGGAAGAAAAGATTTTGTTGATGTACCCAGTCTGTCATTTCTCTGTGCATTTTTCATGTGTATGCATTTTTTCACATTTGTGGGTACATATGTGTAAAGGGGCCTGCGTACTTGCCCGTACTTGTGTAGTCCTAAATTGAATGTCAGAAGTCATCCTCAATCACTCTTCCACTGATAGGGCTTCTTTTCCTAGCCCGCTCGCTTTGGAGGACCCTGTCTCAGCCTTCCAAGGCTCAAATTACAGGAAAGCTAATGTCCAGTTGCTTTTTAAATTGTCCATATCCCTTTTACAAAATGATTAGGAAAATGAGAGTGCTGCAATCAAAAATGTTACAGAGGGTGCTGAATTCTGACAGCTGAGGACTGATTCTTTTAGGGAGAAGAAGAAAAAAATGAACTTGGGAAAAGAACTAATTTAAAATACTCAAGATACATTAAATATACAGTTTAAATTCAAATTTCCAATGCCTATACGTCACATTGCAGACTAGAAAGCTAATCCCTGAACTGTATGTGGTGGCATAGGACTGCGACACCAGCACTTGGAACATGAAGGCGGAAAGATCAGGAATTTCAAGCCGGTCTGTGCTGTATAGTAAGTTTGAGACCAGACAGTCAAAGTTTCCTTTAACTCAACATCCTATTGCTTTTTAGTTGCAACAAAACAACCCCCAAATCAGTTCATCTCAGGATGTGTTGTTCCCTTGTAATGAGCATGGAAACAGATTCCTCTGAATGAATAAATAAAGGGGAATCTGTAGTGTAGATAGAGCAGGAAATTTATAGAATAAGAATGAATGCAACTTGGTGTAATGTAAAAGCATTTATTCTTGTGTGTAGTGTGGAAAATTACTAAGGTAAAATATTAAGAGAACATTTGTCCGCTTAAAGGCTGCCACACCCATCTGGACCTGCCCGATGGGGCGGGGGGACTGTAACCAACAACCATGCTAACATGGTAACCTTGCCACACAAGAGGGACCCCCACCCTTCTGTGACCAGTCGATACTGATAACCTAGGACACCTGGTTATCAGAAGGATCAAACGAAGGACAGTTTCGAACTGGCATAAAGAGAGGGCTGAAGGAGGACGGTCATCTCATCTCACAATGGCTCGGGTATCCGGCCTCCGTGGAAAGAGAAATCCTCCAAGCCTGTCTCCTGAAAAGCAAAAAAATTAAACGCCTTGCCTAAACATTTAATGCTCTGTCTCCCGAGTACAGAGCTTCATCTTCCAAAAGCAGACATTTAACGCCTTGTATCCCGAATGCAAAGCCTCATTTTCCTGAGAGTGGACATTGAAGGTCTGTCTCCTAAGAACAGACTAGATACTCTGCCTTTCAGAACGCGTTGCCATCCCGAGAGCAAAGCTTAGTCTTCTAAGCAGACAGAATGCTTTGCCATCCCAAGAGCAAAGCTTTGTCTTCGAGAGTAGAGAACTAAAAGCCTTGTCTCCCGAGACTCGGTCACTCGAAAAGCTGAGTCCATGGCCCTACATTCTGAGATAGACTAGCACCAGGCCAGAGACTACGCGGTCAAGGATTGATCCAGCACCCGATACCAGCCTGGAACAGGACATCGGAACCCCCGAGCGCAGACTAAGGGGCCAAAAGTAGAGCCTTGCTATCCAGCCCCCAGCAAGGTCAGGCCGGCCTTGAACTCACAGAGCACCAGCTGCCTCTGATTCCTTAATGATGGAATTAAAAGCATTAAGATGCCACCACCACCGAGCAAAATAAACAAGTCCTTAAAAAAGGAATTAAATAACAAAAAATGTTTCTAACAATACTAAAATCAATCAAACAAACAAACATAGAAACAAACAATTAAACAAAAAAACTTCATTTACATCATAGTTGCTGAAAAATAATCCTCTGGGCTGTGCCAGAAGGGAGATGGGAGCACCGATTAGACAAAGTGGGAGAGACAGACCAGACCTGCTCCCCCCCCCCCCCCACACACACACAGAGGCTCACTTCTGGTTTTCAGTCTCCATTTTCTGCAGGCAGTTTCTTGCTCAGCCAATTTTTTGGTTAATTCCCCCCCCTTTCCATTTTCTTCCTGCTTTCCTTTGGCTAATACCCTTTTGTTTCTAGATTTCTCTTTCTTACTTTTCCTTTGGTTTCTACTCCACTTTTGTGGGAGCAGGGTTAACAGATCTCTTCCTGGTCTTTGGTAGACAAAAGGCTCCTTCAGCAAGAAAATAACCATAAAAGCCCAGTCACCTCGACACCGGCCCCCTTCCCTCCCCTCACTCACTACTACATCCACCTAACCCATTTCCTCTTCAGCTACCTGGCTGCTTGAAGAGTAAGGATGTGAGCACTGAGGGGAAGTACTGCCTGGCCTCCCTGTCCAATTGATATGGGTTGATCAAAGTTGCAAAAGCAATTCAATGGAGTAAAGACAATCTTCTCAGGGTATGATGCTAAAATAGCCTGACAGGTATAGGCAAAAGAAAATTAATAAAAAAAAAGGGGAAACAAAACCAGACAAACACCCTGTACACCTTTAAGTTATAGGTCAATGCAAAAAAAATATTTTTATGACAGCAAAACCATGAAAAAAATGTAACCAGTGGTGGCACATAAAGATTAAAATCTTGCTGGGCGGTGGTGGCACACACCTTTAGTTCCAGCATTAGGAGGCAGAAGCAGGCGGGTCTCTGTGAGTTCAAGGCCAGGCTGGTCTACAGAGTGAGTTCCAGGACAGTCAGAACTGACATAGAGAAACCCTGTATTGAAAGACAAAACAAAACATTGAAGTTTTTTGTTTCAAAAAATATGCACAAGCCGGACGGTGGTGGCGCACGCCTTTAATCCCAGCACTCGGGAGGCAGAGGCAGGTGGATTTCTAGGAGTTTGAGACCAGCCTGGTCTACAAGAGCTAGTTCCAGGACAGGCTCCAAAGCTACAGAGAAACCCTGTCTCGAAAAAAGACTCTTGGAAAATGTTTGAAAGTCACATTTCTCATAGAAGATGGATATCTAAAGATGTCAGTATTTGAGCATGCATATATGACTGAGTTATAGTTCCAGCACCCATATTAGGTGGCTCACAACAGCCTTTAGCTCCAGCTCCAGGAGAGATACAGTCTCATCTAGCCTCCATAGGCACCTTCACATACGTGCTCATGTAAATTCAGAATGTGTAACTGGCAATGAATTTCATACTGTGGAGTAACAGTGATAGGACCTGCAGTGACAAGGATAGAAACTCACACCGATGGTCAAAATTCATGCCTAGTACTTGCACGATATTATTTATGTATATCCCGATGCACACCACACCACACCACACACACACACAAGTATAGTTTGATTGCTTTTGCTTTTTCAAAGAGAGGGTCTTTGTTTTTGTTTGTTTGTTGTTTTCGTTTTTTGGTTTTTTGATACAAGGTTTCTGAGTGTCCTGGAACTTGCTCTGTAGATCAAGGTGGCTTCAACTTAAGAGATCTGCCTGACTTTACTTTCCAGGTGCTAGGATTAAAGGTGTGTGCCACCACTGCCTGATAAGAGAGAGGGTCTTAGGTGGCCCAGACTTGCTATAGCTGAGGATAACCTTGAACTCTTGATCTTTGTCTCAACTTTCAACCCGCTGGGATTACAGCAGTGAGCCGTCATTTACGACAGTGACTCAACATGTCCAGCTTATATCAGAGCAACTTCATGGAAAGGACTTGTTTCTTAGTCACAGGTCAAAGAACGACAATAGAAATGTACTAAGTGATTTGCTGTTCTTACCATTATTGGTGTGTGTTCGTAGGTGGTATGTGTGAGTTCAGCGAGAACATCATGTAGGGGGAGCCAAAGTCAACCTTACGTGTCAGTTGTTTTAGGCAGCGTTTCTTTGTTTTTCCACTATGTATGCCCGTAAGCTTCAGGTGAGTCTCCTGTCTCACTTTCCCGTGTCTCTGTAGGAGATTATATACTAAGATCATGCATCTGGTTTTTATGTGGGTTCTGGGGAGTTGGAGTTAGGGTCTCATGCTTGCATATCAAGCACATTTACACACCCAGCCATCTCATCACCTTCAACTCGTTTTTGAGGTAGGCTAACCACGGCTGAACTGGGACTCATGGAAATCTTCCTGCCTGTCTCCCCAGTGCTAAGATTACATGTGTAAGCATCTTGCCTGCCTTCGTATTTATTGTATTTCTGTATCTGCTCCTTTTGAAGCTGTTACTGCAGCTTGTTTTTCTCTTCAATGAGTAGCACTAGAGAATAAGACTTTAAGGGAAAGTTTCTCAGTGTAAAGCCATCCCTTATCTTCATACAAAACCAGAAAAAATACCATCTCAACATATGCTCAAATCACAAAAAGAGAAATACAAGAACTTTACTGACTCCAAACACTTTGAAATGTCCAAATATCAAGTAATTCAAAAGTTGGTTATAGTAGACTATCTATCTGTAGGGGAGTTGATTCAGTCAGTAAAGGGCTTGCCTCTCAAGCATGGGGAGCTAAGTTTGGGTCCTTAATACCCGCACACGTAAGAATAAGGACAGTAATATGTCCGCAACTACAGTCCTGGTGGTGCAGAGACGTGCATCTCATTGGTCAGCCAGCCTCGAACTTCTTGATACCTTGTCATAAAATAAGGTGAAGGATGATAGGGAAGCCTGTTGATGCTGTTCTCTGGTCTGGTCTCCAAATGCATTCATGCTAACAACTGCCTGTAACTCCAGTTCCAGGGGATCTGATACCTATTTCCAGCTTCTGCAAGCATATACACACACATACACACACGCATTCACGCATACAGTACTGACACACATGCACTCACTCGCACGAACATAACACACATACAAGCATGGAAGGCACTCACACATGTGCATATGCCCACATGAATATAACACGCACACACAAATCTAGTTTTTAAAATGACCAGTGAGCAGCGCACACGTGTAATTCCAGCTCTTACAAAGTGTAGGCAAGAGGATCCGTTCAAGATCGTATTTGGCTACCAAAAGTTGAAGGTAGCACCTACTAAATGTGATTGTTCCTTAACCTTTTGAAATGCAACTGGCGCAGAGCCAATGGAGGGAACATCACTGAAGCCTGAAGAACTTAGAAATGAACCCATGAAATACCCGTGAGAGCAACTGAATAAAACTAAGGCAATGAAGGAAGCGGGAAAGATCAAACAGAAATGCCAACCTGAAATTTTTCTTTGTGGCTTTCATTTCATGCACCTCAATATTATTCATCTCCCTGTTCCTTCAGATGCACCCCCCCTGCCCTTGCAACCTATTCCCCAATACTCGTTAAAGCGTTCGTTGCAATGAATCTTTGGTCTGGTTCGAGGTCTCTGCTTTCTGATACTCTATCAGTACTGGGTCCTCACTAGGACTCCTCTTGGACCTCCTGTTGTTGCTCCGTGTTGGGGTGACCCAGCAGCTTTGGATCTGCAGGCTGTGCTTCTTCATGTGCTCCAGCAGATTATAGATGAGGTGGGTTCTGGGCCTGGTTGCAGGGTTTTTCAGACTGCCAGCCTTCTTCCATCCTCACTATCAACTCGAGCTCTCCAGTATTGCCTTTGCTAGTCCTTCACCCTATGAAGCAAGGAGCAAAGTGGGGAGCCAGTTCTCCCGTGCCCCTGCCAACAGGGTCAGCTCTACTGTGCTGCAGCTGGAGAGGGGCAGGACCAGTTCTTCCATTCTGATGACCTCAGAACCCACTATTCCACTTGCTGCAGGGGTCAAGGGGTGAGGCAAACTGAACTTATTAAAGACAAATAAGAGCTTTTGAACTGGAGAAATGGTACAGAGGTTAAGAGCACCTGTTGTTCTTGTAGAGAAACTCAGTTTAGTAAGCTGGGTGGTTTACAAGCATCCTTACCTCCAGGTTTGGGGACCTCGCCCTCTCTCTGGGCTTCTGTGGCCACCAGGCACAAATGGAATTCACATTCATGCTGGTAGAAAGTTCAAAAATACTCAGAAAGCTCAAACTATCAAACAAGACATGCAAAACACACATTTTATCTGAGCCCCCCTGGGTAAAGGAAAGCAATTGGAAGAGAAATCAATGTGACAGTCACGGAAGGGTATGCGTCCCCAGTAGTCAGATCTGAAAGTCTTTGGAGACTTATAATTGTGAAGTTACTGACTTTTCATATAAGGCATGTACGTGTAAAGGTGATTACAAATGCTTTTACATCGCCGTCTGTAAGATGTTCAATCGCGGATATTATATCACATCTTCACTTAGAGGTATGGCCATGTAAACAAGTATGTTTCCTCTGCAGACTTGAAGGGCACTGTGGCTACGAGATGCTCACATCATCTGGATAAAGGCAGCAGGCACACAGAGAGACGTGACAGTCCATTTATTAGGCTTTCTAGAAGCAGGAGTCACAGAAGGAACTTAATACACATGAAGACTTTGGAATCCTTATTTTCATTTTGGTATTTCCACATATTAGCTTCAGAGAGGAGCAGAAAGGCCACATGCAATGAAGCTGAACCACAATGGGGCAATTTTTACTTGACCTATTCTGATCGATAGGTGTGGTTGTTAAGCTTTGCCTGAATGGTACCTTATTTCTGGTTTGAACTGCATGGGCAACTATACTCACATGCACATTCACCCTCCCCAAACATACATGAATATATTTGAAGTTCAATATGAATAGTTGCAAGACTTTTTGCCAAACTGTAGGCTGCCTCTTCACTCTGGAAGTGGTTTCCTTTGGTGTGTAAAGCCTTTTAATTTGATTGTCCTCATTTGTCAAGTCTCACTGTTTCACAAGCTATTGCTTAGAGCTTGAATTGTTCATTAATAGCTTTGTTTTAGTCAGTGTTCTATTGCCATGAAAAGACAGAAATAGACAAGATAGAAGACAGTGTCTCATATAGCCCAGGCTGGCCTCGGATCACACTATGTAGCCTTGAACCTTGCTCCTACTGTTTTCGCTTCAAGTGCTGGAGAAGACATGTGCCACCATGCCTGGTTTATGTGGTGCAGGGGGTTGAACTTCAGGTTTTGTGCATGCAGAGGAAGTGGTCTACTTTATCCCCAGTCTGAACTGTCATTTCTAAAGATTTTGTATTTTTAAAAATGTGTGTGTCACATTTGTGAAGGTGCTCATGTAGGCCAGAATAAAACTATGCTTGGAGCTGGAATTGTCTGTTGATTCTGTGAAGGGTGAGATAGGTATTTGCTTTTAGTCTTTCACATATGGGTGCCCAGTATGGCAAACATCACTTGTCAGAGATGCTGTATGTCTCAAATGTATGGTTTTGGCACTTTTGTCAAGAATCGAATGGCTATAGCTGTGTGTTTCAGTCTGTTATTCTACCTTACTAATGTACAAGCCTGCCTGTGTGGCAATACTAGGTTGATTTTGTGGTGTAACTTGTTTATTCATTTGAAGCTAGATGTCATGTAGGTCAATCTGGTCTCAAATTCTCTGTGCATCTTCCAGATTCTCCTGCCTCCAACTCCCAAGTGCTGGGATTCACAGGCATGAACCTCGTTCTGTAATACAATTTGAAGACAGGTATTTTGAAGTCTCTAGCATCACTTTTTGCTCAGTATTGGCTATTCAGGATTTTGTTGTTGTTCCTCCCCCATATGAATTTTTGTGTTCTTTTTTTCAATTTATGTAAAGAATGTCATTAGAATTGTGAAAAGGATTGTACTGGATCTATAGACTGCTTTAGATGGAATTTAGACAATAAGTGGTTGACTCATGAACTTTGGAAGTCTTTATTCAAATTTTTTATACAAGACCAAATCCCCCCAGTAGATTTTAGGCTGACAAGACGTGAGTTTCTTGAGGCGAAGATTGCCGGTGTATTGTTAGCTGGCTGCCTGACCTACCTGGATAGGTAGCCTTTGGCCTCCAATTCAGATCCCAGTCTTGTTGGGATTCCAAGGCTGGCTTCAAATGCCTTTGAAAGATTCATGCCGCCATCTGCTGGCTTATTCAGGCTGTGTATACCATTTGTTTATTCATTATTTTCATTTTCTTTTGTTGAGACAGGGTTTCTTCATACACCGTAGAAATGAAGGCATCGTTCCTTCATTCCCGTCCCTATGTGAACCACTGCGATGTTCAGATTAGTGAATTGTAGGTACTTGGAAGGTCCCTAAGCAAAAACAATTTTGTGTTCTTTGTTATTCATCCGATGCCCAAAGATGACTTATTTTGTTTAGTTGAATCAACCAGACATTGTGTTCTTTGTTTGTTCTAACACCTGGTGTCTAAGCTCTTTCAGGCGGCTGTCCCGCGGTTTTCAACGAATAAAATTGGACAATTCTCTAAGTTAACTGTTTCTCTAGGGCAAGTGTCATACCGCTGAGCTATTTCTCAACTTTTGCTTTGGCTTTTAGGGATTTTTCTACCGCTGCTAGCAAGTAAACTTCTTTAGCGCCTTTTTGGTTCCAGGTTTGGAGTTACCAGTTTCCCGGAAAGTACAAAAATGATACAGAACCAAAACTCTGCGGGCAATCAGTACAAATAGGTCACAACCAATAATACCCTAATAATTTAGGAACCAGGGAACCATTTTGTGAAGCACCTCTTCTTTTTCCTTACCTTGAGCGCACCAATTGATCCGTAAAGCATTTTAGTCACCAAGACGAGGGGCTATGCAAGGTCGGATGTCCAAGTAGACGATATATTGAAAATATGCATATACGTGGTGTGTGACCTCTTATACATTATACAAGGTTTATGTGTGCCTTTCCTATAAGCTATAAAATAGAGGATAATCCTTCAGTATCACACAAAATATGCAAATTTGATGGTACTCTCGATCGCTCTGTCATTGAGTTTTGGTAATAATAAATAATCAATTTTCATCTTAATTACTCTTTTTAGAAAATATAGTTTGCACTAAAACGCCAATAAGAACCCGGGACTTTTCCGCATTTCTGGCCACTCCTCTTCTGGTCTCTCCGCCTTCGGCGTCACGATCAGTTAAAACCGTGCAACTGCTTGCCGCAGCCATGTTTGCCAGTTTCCCGTGGATATGAGCCTCCTCCGTGGTCTCTGTCCATCTACCGGGGTCTCTGGGAACATTTTTAGTTCCCTTACCACCATGCCTTATGGTGTATTTAAGAAAATATATCAAGATTCCATAATTTTTTGAAGATTTTATATGTTCTGGTAGGCTTTTCTTGACATGTCTTTCATATTTTGATATTTGTAATATTTTTGGACAATTTTTCATTTTTAATGACTATTTCCTTGTCAGGCATTTTAGTCGCCATCTCTGTTTTGTGGACTTTTATGCACTTACCTTTCTTTTATTCCATCTCTGTTTTTGCGCATCGGGGCTACAAATGACTGTGTGTCCTCCTTCCCTGTCCCTTCACTCCATGTCCAGTGGGGCTGTGGATACTTACCTGCTTTTAATTCGTTTTGTTTTTTCCCTCTTCCTTCTCTTCTTTTTCTTCTTCTAAACTTGCCCATCTGGGCTGAGGATACCTGCTCCTTTTTTTTTTTTTTTCCCTTAGCCCATCGGGGCCATGGATACCTGCTTTTTTTTTTTTACAAGAAAACGTATTTCTTGGTCCATCGGGACCTCGGATACCTGCGTTTAGTCTTTCCTTGCCCATCGGGGCCTTGGATACCTGCTTAATTTTTTTTTTCTTTTTGCCCATCGGGGCCGTGGATACCTGCTTCATTTTTTTCCTTGCCCATCGGGGCATTTGGTGGATGGATATATGTTGGTTTTGTGAGTTATTGCACTACCTGGAATAGCCATAATATCTTTTTTTCTTTCCTCTTGCTGCGCTGCTGATCGTTTGGTGGTGTGTGAGTGAAACTGTGGCTTAGAAAAATGACTTTGCGCTTAAGCTGAGTGGGTGTTCAGGGCGTGGAGAGCCCGTTTCCGCCATGTTACAGTTGCTGCGTGACATGAGCCAGTTATGGCAAGAATTAGGGGGTCGAAGTGGACAGTGGACTGGACAGAGGCAGTCATGTGTGCTGCACCAGCTAAAGGATTTATATGTGTGCGGGTTTGGACTTGATTTGTGGCTTTTTAAGACTCATGGTAACCGGAAGCAGAAAATCAAGCTCTCGTGTTCATGTGTGGTGTTATGTGAAAGGAGCTTTAGAGGACTTCAGGATAGGGCTTGAAATCGATGTTTCGATATTGCTGGGGGGCTCTGCCCAGATTCTAAGGGGTGCTTGTTAGGGTTTATAAAATGGCGTCTCGGCTGCTCTACCCGAGGCTCGACAACCCCAGCTTTATTCTTAACGTGTAGCGTGGAAGTAGGGCATTTAGGTTATACAAGAGAAGATGGCGTCTCGAGCTCTTGCTGCAGTATAAGGTAGCGGGCTTTGTTTGTCACAGGCCAGTCTGGTGGCCAAAGTTAGCCTAGAGGACAATGTAGCACATGCTTTGGGGTGGCCAAGATGGCGGTTTGTCACGTGATTGACCCTCGAGGGTTTTTTTTTTTTTTCGATATATTCTTGGCGGGCTTAGTCTTGGCGGGCTTTGCTTAGCCACGCACGGCGGGCTTTGTCCTTGTCCAAGATGTACTTGGTGCATTAAGATACGAGTGGTTCGTTTTACCTTGTGCCACTCGAAGCCCAGTTGGAAGTTTGCCACTTAATCAGAAATGTGTACTACTTTGGAAGTATTGGTTGCCTCTTGACTTAACTAGTCAAAAACGGGCACTTTGGTGTAGAGGATGGAAGTATACTGTGAAGACTCACTGTCCTACAAGGACTTGAGTTACCTTGGTCCCTCTCACATCTGTCTTTAGTCATCGTTATAAGTGGCTACCCAGGTGTGAAGGCATGTGCTTTTAATTCTAACATTTGAGGTGTTGAATGACGATCCGATCTGAGAGACTTGAGGGTGGAGGTTCTTGAGGTTGAGGTCGATGTGAATTGTACATTGAAGCCTCACCTATTAAAAGAAAGAAGAGAATCAGTGATGAGGTCAGGTTAACGTATCTCTCCGAGGAGAGTAAGATTTATCCGCTTGCTCTCCTATTAGTTTAAATTGGTCTTTTGCAGTGCTCTGTATGGTGGTACAAGCTAAGCCTCACCGCATTTCTTTGTATTGGTTCAGTGGCCTGAGACTTGTCTACTCACTCCCTGGCCTTGGATTTAGTCCGCACTGCCGTCTCAAGCAGTTCTCCAGGCCTGCTGTGGGCTTAGTGGTGACCCTGGCCAGAGTCGTAATGAACTACAAGTAAAGCCCTGGCCAAGAGGTGGAATCCTGCCTCCTTCCACAGGCTCGTCTACCCCATGGCTAATGCTGGGGTTGAAATTTGATTTATGTGAAGGTTTTGGATGTCAGCGAAGTTTGATAGTGTGGTTTGCTAGTGCTTGAATCTAGAGCTGGAGTGATTCTAGAAATGTATTTAGGAGCTTTACTGCTTGTAGAATTCAATTGAATCACCTTATGCTTTCACTCCAGAGTCCTTAGTGTTTTTAGCTTCTTTTAAATTCATTAACTTTTTTGGCAGATGATGCTCAAGTCACTTAAATTTACATTCTTTTAAACTATCTATTGAAGTACTGTTAAAAACTTTTAAGAGTCTTATGACACAGATATTGTTAATGGAAAGTTAATCTTGTGATTGGATATCAAAAGGAGTATTTGAAAATCTACACTAGTCCAGGCTTTGCTTTTGTTGCCATCCTTGATACTACATTGACTAATGACTTGAGTGGTCTGGTGCCCTCTGTCGGACTTACTATTGTGATGTTAATACCCACATATCAACTTTCTATGGCTCCTTGCCTTTGTAGCATCCAGTTTCTCCTTAGACCTAACCAAACACTGCTGCCCTTGCCCCTGCTCCCAGCCCCAGCCCCTGCCCCAGCCCCTGCCCCAGCCCCTGCCCAACCCAACCCCAGCCCTTCCCCAGCCCAACCCTAGCCCTGCCCCAGCCCAGCCCCAGCCCAGCCCCAGATTCTCTCAGCCCTAGCCCCAGGCTCTAACCCTAGGCCCTTTCTCCCTAGAGACATTCCAATCTTCACTGATTGAGGGCTAAAAATGCCGTGCCCATTACTTGTCCTGACTCTTTCCCCCTCCACGCTGACTGCCCGAGTCATGATTTTCACTTACTGCCACAGTCCTACTTGTCCATGGACTCTAGTATTATAACAAAGAACTCTTGTCCCTCATGCTAATCAAGAAACACCAATTGAACAAGAGTTTCATTTCAGAGAATTACCATCAAGGCGCGATCTAAGTCTCCTTTCTTTAAGAAAGGAAAAACCATTCTGTCATTGCTGCAGTAGCCACAGTCCCAATTTTCTGAGCAGTGCTCAGTAGTCTTTTCTCAGTCTTGAGCACTCTTTGCACTAATTCTTATTGTCCATAATTTATTCATTTGATTAGACTCTAGCTAGTCCAGCCCCATTTGCATTCAACAGAGGGGCAAATAAAAGTCTGTTAACAGACAGTTAAGGTGCTCACTTCCAATTCTCAAGGCCTTGGCTATTAAGGGGGGGGGCACTATAACCTGGCATTGGTGCTATCACTCCAGGTTACAATTTTTAAGTTGATGATGGACATAAATTCATTTGTCCATGATACTGTATACTAGTCCCATCAGCTCCCCTATTTCAGCCGAAAACTTTGCATGGGAACATTGATATGGACAATCCTAATTAGGAACTGAACCATTTCTCAAGGTCCTTCCTTATACAGCCTTAGCTTTATGTTAAGAGGGTGCTGATTACCTAAAGCCTCTTATACAGTTGTGCAAAACTGCAGCTGCTCAAGCCCTCACACCGTAATGGGTGACAATAGAGGGTGCCAACCGATAAGGCCCTTTGTTCTGGTCTTTTGGCTGTGCTGGGGATCAAACTTAAGTCTTGTGCACGCTGGTAAAGCACTCTGCCACGGAGCTACAGCACCACCTTGTGGCTGTTTAAAAGTAAGTCTCTTTACGGAGCCTGGGCTGACACTTAATTCAGTCCCTTCTCAGTCCCAGTTACTGGAACTTAGGGGCATTGTCTTTACTTCTGCCTGTTTTTATGTGCACAGCTGCATTTGTCCTTACTCCTGAGCATTGGATAAAGAAACCAAACTCAGTCGTTTCTTTATTTAGCAAGACCTTTGAACTCAGATTCAAACTGTTTTTGTTTATAATTTCCAGGCTGACCAGGAACTTACTATATAGCCCAGGCTGGCCTTGAGCTCAGGATCAAGCCTTTATTTCACAAGTACTGGCATAACTGGCATCCACCGCCATGCCCTGCAGTCTCGCAGACTGTGAATGTGCATACTTCATTTAGCTATAGTAGTATGCATTAGGTAATAACCGTAACAACCCGTCTTATTGCAGCAAGAGGTGCCTAATACTTATGATCCTTAATACAGTAAACGTGCACAGTGTTAATTGCCTCATAGATATTATGTCCACAGTTGTGCCTTTTAGATCACAACTCCTGTATGTATCAAAGCAAAGAGGCTCACTAACACTATAGTCTCTTTCTTGAAACTATAGAAATGATTCCAATATTGTTAATGGTCCTTCATTTAATGGAACTATGTATGGGCTGTTGATGTAAAGCCCCTTTCTCAACCTGCTAATGCACATAATGATAATCTCAAGGATCAGTTTTAGCCTCATTTTGAGGTACAGCAGTGGTGGTGACCTATAAGGTCCCATGTTGTGGCTTGCTAATGTCTGATTGCATTTGCTCTTTTCTGTTCGCTACAGAAGGACATCACTGGCCACCCTTATGCGTTTCCCTTTCACCAGAGAATGCACATTGCCAAAGATTCTCATGTTTGAACAATCAAAGTGTAAAACTATAATGGCCACAACCATGTACCTTGAGTACAACTGCGCATGACTCCTTCCATTTGAATAAGATCCTACTCTCAGACCCTTTTGCAGTACAGCAAGGGTCACTAATCTCTTGGCTTCTCCGTCTTCCTAGACACTGCCTTTGATTTCCAGCAGTGACCGTTACTTTCAGGTCTTAATATTTGTGGAAAGGATGTGGTTTTAATTAACCACACTGTGTCCCTTGAACATTAATGTACACGAAAGGGACATGATTCATTCATTTTAATAAGAACATTTGGCCAGTTAATGTGCAAAATTGCACTTATCCACGACCTTATTACTTTGAGGACCATTGTGTCCCTTTTGCACTATTGTAAGGGATACATACTAGTTTCCAAGGTCCCTGCTAGTGGACCATTAAAATACAGTGGAAATTTTCCTTTGTCTTTGTCAGTAGACAAAGT
This sequence comes from Chionomys nivalis, assembly GCF_950005125.1. Lineage (NCBI taxonomy): Eukaryota > Metazoa > Chordata > Mammalia > Rodentia > Cricetidae > Chionomys > Chionomys nivalis. Next base: position 72,559,397 of record NC_080112.1, on the reverse strand, counting down.
CATATTCTTTCACCTTTCATTTGCAGTACAACAGGGTATGCTGATCAACCAAGGCTGCCTTCTTTTGGACTGTCAGTATGTATTATGTTGTACGTATGTATATGCGTTTCCTCCTGCTCTGTGCACTAGAAAAGGATCCCACTCGCTCCTTATTACTTTTAGGAGAAAGTGGAAAGTTCACTTGCACAGTGGCTAAGCACTTCTTGTATCAGAAACCCTATACCCTCTTCCTCTGCTTTAAAGCAGAAAGAGGTTTTTCCACTGTGCCTTTCATTTGGACTTTAGTGTGCATTAACGCAGCTGTCCATCCTTACCTTTGGAGTAGGATTTTACATCCTTGTACTCCTTTGACAATCAGAGGCACATTAACTATTTTTTGAGCACTTCTCTCTTCCGTATATTAATATGTACGCTTACACCTACGGACCTGTGTAGCGCAAAAAGGTTCCTAAGTTTCTACCTTTTGACTGGGGCTGCTGAGGAATGATGAGCTAACCTCAGCATCTGGATGACTGATTGCTGTGCAACCATGTCAAGAGTACCGATTTATTAGTTGGACCTCCGTACTCTCTTTACATACCATTAAAGAGTACTAACCAACTGAGCCCCTGAGTTATTAATTAGTGTGAGTATTTGCAATTACGAATGCCTAAAATACTATGTTCTCATACCCCCTTTGCATTACCGCAGGGGCTGCTGATCCATCTAAAACATCTGGGACTGTTAATGAGCACAGTGGCTATGACCAACGGCTTATTTGGGGACTATTAACAGGCACAATGGCAGCTCTTGATGGTTTATTTTCTACTCTGACTTGTTGAGCAAATCCCCTCCTAGTTTCCCCCTGGCATAATAAAGTAAAATACTGCAGTATGCCTATGTTTTGTCCACCCAACAGTGACCCATCTTTCCATCCCTTTTGCATTGCTCCAGTATACAAAACCCCAAATAGCCACGATCTCATACTTTATACAGTCCATGGACCACTCTTATGGAGTACTAATTCTCACAATCCAATGTTGAAGACCTTGACACCCTTTTCCCAGTTCCGACACCCTGTCCCTTCTGCCTCTTTGTGGAGCCCTTCTCTTGACTTAAAGTCAACAATCCCAGACATCATCAGCTTACCCGCTGTACATGGCTGCAATGTTTCAGTTGCCCTCTGCTTGGTCCTCCCCGTTGAATGGAAACACCTCCACTGCACTGTCAATTCTTAAAAGCAACCTGTGTGTCATTAATGAACACAGCACTGATGGACGGTCCCACTTTTCAGCCCATGTGTCCAAAAGCTCCCTGCAACTTTCATGTATTTGTACATGTAAAATTTCAAAAGCGGGCCAAAACTAGGTGGATCGCTCTTCAGCTTGCATTTCTTAATTACTCCAATTCCAATTGCTGGCATATTCTAGGGGCCAGGAATCATTCCTGCCCACCTTTATTAATGCTTTATTGTGCAAAAAATATTTCAGGCAACTTGCTCAGGGAGCTGGATTGCCACCTTTTATTTGGGGCTTTCCTTATACAGTATCAACTGAAAATTGTCTCCCAAAGAAGGAGGATGAGCTAGTACTTTCTTTACACCCTTCCTCCAGGAGCTGACCGCCTGCTTAACAAACTCAACTTGTTTCTCTTGGTATATTGCTATGTACAGTGCCAACTGCCAGAAAAGTTATTGATAGTTTATGCCTTAAGAAAGGCCTCTGACTTGCCAGGTGGAATTGATTATGTGATCATTAGCTTTTCTGAAGTAAAAATATCTTGCTTCTACTATATATCTGATGACCAAGCAGTATCTCTCATTTTACTGAGGGTGGCAAGTCTGTGGAGAAACCACTGTAACTGTTATTTCAATACCGTCAAAGCGGTTGTAGAATGGCATGCTTAAGGCCAGTATGTATGTTTGGTCTGTACTACCAGTTTAAATACAAGAGTCAATCTTTGTGTGGCCTCTAGGATCATTATCTTTAAGGAAAATGACCAAACATTTTAATATTTAAATTTGGCCTGACGTTGAAAGTCAGCCCCTACTGATTTTAAGAAGATGGCTGCAAAAGGAGAGGACATGTCAAGTTGTCTTTGAGTAGCCACCACGTGTGATTAATTCACTCTATCTGCCATTAAATTTGGGCAATGATTTGAAGTAGCTTCAAAAAAAAAAAAAGCCACCCTAAAGTGGGAACTTAAATAAAATGATGGAGCCTGTTTCCCCACTTTACATTTTAATATATATATATATATATATATATTTGCCCAGATCTAATCATTCTTTTGAGAGTACACTTCAAAGAGAGATCTGCCTATTAAGAAAATATCTGTCTCTATTGGCGGCGAGTATTGAAGCTTTCTGGTTTTCGTTCTTTAATTATTGTGGATGAATGAGTGTGTGTGTGTGTGTGTGTGTGTGTGTGTGTGTGTGTGTGCACGCGCGCTCGTTTCCATGTGCGCTTGAGTATCTGTACTCATGCATTCGCATTGGTGACCAGAGAGCAATGGGAACTGGTTCTACCTTGTGGGTCCCTGGAGATAAAACTCAGATCGTCAGGTTTAACAGCAAGTGCCTTCACCCTCTGAGCCATCTTGGTACTGAATGCGACATTGCTGATGAAACCACAGTTCTTCAAAGTTTCTGAAAAAAAAAATACTATTTTTCTGAGAAGGATGTCAAGAAATCGACCCAGTTCAGGATACAGGTTGAACTTCAGCCCTTCAGGTGGCTACAGAAGACTCTGGAATACGGTAAGTAACTACTTTGTAGCTACTAGGCAAACTTTCCAATTCGATTTTTCAAGTGCCACCCACTGAAAAGTGACTAAGTTCCTCTCAACTTATACACAATGCATCTATATGCCAATGAAATTGTAGAGTTGATATTGGGTATCCAGCCCTATATGCCAGTGAATACTGAATGAGAAGCAATCCTATTTTACATAATTCTTCTCGATGCTTGTGTTGTTGAAGACTTAATGTAATATAAACACTGGCAATCGTTTTAGGAAATGATGGTCAAATATTGTCTAGTGAATTCTAAGTATTTTAGAAAGTCTATTGGGCTTGCAAGGTCGTGACTTCTTAAAGAAGAAAAGTGTGCTTACATTGCACTCTTGGTCCAGATTACTTGTGCCGTCTGGGTAGCCCAGCCCAGTTGGTTGATTCGAATGCCATCTGCTCTTGCCTCTTGGGGGCATATAAAGATATTAAGAGTAAAGGACCCAGCCATTATACTTGGCTATATGCCAAGGATGGCAAGGGCCAGTCACTGAGTCCCAGAAGCTTGAGCTTAAGTGTAGGAATTGGGGATATAAATTTGATAATTTGGCTTTTTCAACCATTTTTACTACATTTCTTCCCCAGAACAGACGACAATGGCTCATACAGATCAAAGGTGACTTTTTAAATTTACAATCTTTACCTTTTACCCAAAGGGCAATGGAGAAGCCATTATGCTGTGGTTTTTGCACCCTCGTCCCCCATTTTCCTTTTTTAAATTAATTCTTTTATTATTGGTATTTTTTCTTTTGAGACAGGATTTCTCTGTGTAGCCTTGGTTGTCCTGGAGCTCTAGATTTCAAACTTTAAGAGTTTGAAGCTGGCTTCAAACTCAAAGAGATACGCCTGCCTCCGCCTATGAAGTGGTGCCTAGCTTCGGAGAGCTGCCTAAAAGAACTGCCTCGGAGTTGCTTTGGGGGCGGGGGTAGGGGAAGGAAGCGCTGCCTGGAGCGCTGGGATTAAAGGCGTGTGCCACCGCTCCCAGGCCCTCCCCGTGTTTCTTCAAGGGTACTTTAAGTTAAAAAAACATACTTATTTCTGGAAGCACAGAACAAGGTCCAGCTGGAAAAACATTCTTGCCCAGAATTTGTTTTGCCCTTGGGCATGCAAATGATCTTCAGTATCATTTTAATTCCTCTAAAAATTCCTTCGCCGTTTCCCACATTCCAAATGCTGACCTAGGGATAATGCAGAGGTATTGAATCCTTTGGGAAAGAAAACCATGCCATTGTTTTTCAAATTCAAGTACAAGTAATGCTTCAGTCGGAAACACCTTTTCAAGGAACAAAGTTTCCTGAGAGTCTAAAGAATGTGTAAGCTAGCTGAAGCTACGCTGTCTGCCTCAACCTTAGCACCACCGACCGCCCCAGGACGTGCAGACCGCCCCAGGACGTGCAGACCGCCCCAGGACGTGCAGACCGTCCGAACCCGTCACCCACACCCAGGCTTGCCTAGGCACCCAGATCTTGCAACCTGCCCCCTCAGGACCTAAATAGAGGTTAGAACTCAAGAGTTCAGACAGTGGCCCAAAGGAAGCTAGTGCTGCCGGTATTCACCATCCAAACCATCGTCACCAATGGCCATACCCTTTTCAAAAGAGATCGGGTTGTGCCAGCAGGCAGCTCTTTGATAAAGAACAATTCCTACATAGCAACCTGGTCCTACATGACCCCAGTGGCACTATAAAGTACCCATGAACCACACCTTCATTAAGCTGTGGGAGTGGAAGTTTTGCCATCTGATTGTGCAAAACCCTGTGCCGGAAGCAGACCAGGCCTCTGCACGTGCACTGCCCTATAATGTAGCCACTGCCCAGCCTGCATCCTGCCCTCCCAGTCCAAGGAGCCCGTTCTGCCTGTCTCTTGCCCTTAGTCCACCGGCTCACTCCTGGGGAAGATCTGTGTAGTCATCAGGGAACTTCGTTACTTAAGTTTTTCAAAAAGGAAAAGTCTTTGAAATGTGGACATGTTTTTCAATTTCAAAAACTTTTTTTCTCTTCACAACTCTTAGAACTTGGAATCCATGAGAACATATCCACGATTCTCTAACCAAGTTCTTACCATCCCAATTCAAGAAACACTGGTCTGTGCATATGGATATTGTAATCAAATTGTCTTTTGGCATCATGGTATAAATATCATTGGAACTTGTTTTCCAGGGATGAATTTGGAGTTGGTTTTATGCCTCAATTGAAGAAGGATGGCCTGGTTTTAGAAGAATGGATTCTAGACAGCATCCAAAGGTGAGTATTGAGGTAGAGTTGATAACTTGGCTGATTTAGCTACATATAATCTCCGTCTTTAAGGGTCTAATGTTTCAGGTTATAATTCCTATATATTTTGTTTTCTTTTATCATTTGGGTTTTTCTCAACAGTTCTTATAGTCTAATAAAAGCCTTGTCTTTCTTCACAGGGATAATTCCAGCAGACTTCAAGGACTGCCAGCAGCTGATACAGGCTTCATTCAAATCCAGCAGATCTCTCCTTTCGAGACTCTGGACACGCTCTAGTTAATCTGAGCAAATAACATGCAGGCCACAAGAAGAAAAAGGTACTTGGGAGAAGTTCCTATTTTTGAGGTTCTGTCTGATTTTAAGGCTTTAGTTTTCTGCAGCCTTTTCTTGTAAAAGCAGAACCAGCCATTCCTACCATTTTATCCTTGCATATAAACATACATTTTAAAACTTCTACCATGTATTGGGTCTGTTTCCTTTATACTGAGATCGCGTATTTGATCTGTTTCCTCTATACTGATACGCGCTCCACTGAGGTGGAAAGGGTAGTAAGCGTATTCGATCTCCATTTCATGAGAAGAGTGAGAGAGGCAAATCAATCAATAAAGCACACCTCTTCTCATTGCATAGTCACCAGTGAGACCCTTGCCTTGTGATTAGGCCTTGAAATGGTTCCCACCTTTTGAAGACAAACTTGAATCTGTTCTGCTTTGAAACGCTTAAAAGGTAACGCATCAGAGGAATGACAGCCTGTGAAGGCTAGTTTCTGGCACCCTGGCCTTTAGTGTTTGACACAAGGACATTTTGTGGTTGCTCTGAATATCCTTGCTCTGCAGGTGCAATGCTGCATCAGGTGCTAGAGACACACCATAAGGTTGAGCAAACCACAGTTCTATTCATTTTGGCGATGTTCCAGCATGGTATTACTTAAAGCACCAGTTAAAAGAGGGAGATGCCCCACAACCAGGTGACAACAGGCACTCAATGTTGACCACTCAGTTTGCTCTTTCAGAGGTCCTGAGTTCAACGCCCAGCAAGCACGTGGTGGCTCACAACCATCTATAATGAGCTGGCGCCCTCTCCTGGCATGTGGGCACACATGCAGGCAGAACTGTATACATAAGAAATCTTTAAAAAAAAATACGGGGGGGGGGGCGCTGATGAGACCTGGCGCCCTCTTCTGACCTGCAGGCAGAACTGTATACATACCTAAAAACACACACAAGGGAGCTGGAGAGATGGCTCAGCAGTTAAAAGCGCTATCTGTTCTTCCAAAGGTCCTGATGCCCTCTTCTGGTCTGCAGGCATACAAGCAGGCAGAGCACTATACATAATGAATGAATAAGTCTTTAAAAATAAAATACACACACATACACCATTATCAAAGAAGTCAGAGGCAACATGTGGAGGATTTTTACAGATCATAAATGGCTTCATAGCCTAATCCTTCCACTGGTTTCAACTCTAGTTTGCTTAGCCCCTTTATCCCCAGTGTTATTTGATTATAAAATATACAAGTGCTTAAACATCCCCAGCGTATTTGATTATAATATACAAGTGCCTAAACAATCTGTAAGGATTACTCATGGGTAGACAACAGAGAATAAAGAGCTTAGATGGGACAATTCTCCTGTCACTAAGTTGATAAGCATAACATAAAGATCTACAAATCTGTGAGGGTTTACCTTCCAAGCCATATACTACCACCAACAAAAAGTCTATATGATTAACACAACTGCTGGATACCACATAAGGACGCACATTTCCCAATGGACTTGACTTCAGTAATTTGTTTTTTCTTTCACCTCTTTTCCAGATCTTTCCCCAGAAGTATGGACTTGTTGCTTTGCGGTGCTGGCGACCTATTCCCTTTGACGACCCCTAGGTGGAGATGGGGCATGAGGGTCCTCCAGGGGAATAGCTCACCAGCACTGGGCAACAGCCCTAGCCAGGAGATTTGGGGGAGACACTTCGCTGAACCCAGCAAGGAAGATAAAGAGTCAAAGACAGCCACCCAACATCAAGATAGGTAAGTTTTCTGGAACAGTGTAATAAGTAATGTTAATTTTGATCTTGTTTTCCATTGTAATCAGCCTTTTATTTATGAGTGGTCTGTCTGCCTGTACACTTGCACGCCACAAGAGGGCATCGGATCTCATTATAGATGGTTGTGAGCCACCATGCGGTTGCTGAGAATTGAATCCTAATGCTAGGTGTGAAAATAATTTTAATTTTGATCTTGTAGTTAAGACTTTGACTTGTTATGTTTTATTTTGTTTAATTTTTTTTATAATGTATGAGTGCTCTGGTTGCATGTACCCTTCATGCCAGAAGAGGGCATCAGATGCTGTTATATAAGATGGTTGTGAGCCAATGTGTGTTTGCTGGAAAGTGAGCTCAGGACCTGGAAGGCAGCCAGTGCTCTTAACTGCGCAGCCATCTCTCCAGTCCCATACTCGTTATATTTATCATTTGTTTATCATGACTAACAGGGAAGCATCTCGCTGTGAGGCTGTGAAAGTGGGGTGTGTAGGGTAAACCTGCACGGTGTACTAGGGAACTGTAACTCAGCTGTGCAAACGGTTCTTTCTTCTAGGAGAAAAGCTGCCACAGCCCTGGCACACAAGCTTGGCATCTGTTTCCCCTGGTTCTCAAAGCCACCCTGGAAGCTCTGTAGGAGAACTTAAGCAGCTGTTTCCACACTGCAAGATTCACTGTGCTACCGATAGCCTAGAATATCCAGTGAGTAGCTTCTCTTTTTATGCTAACATAAATGATGATGAATGGCTCTGACTACACGTGGAAACCTAGCTGAAAATGATCCACAAGCATCTATTATCACGCAGAATTTAAAGAACCAGCACCCTCTATGTCTTCTTTCCTGACATTCACCCAGCTTCTTTTGTTCCTTGTAGTTCCGTCATCCTTACCAAAGCTGGGCCTTCAGCAGGATCGCGAAATGGGAACACATGAAAGGAAGCCAACTTTATAACCCAAGGACCAACATGCCTGCATCTTAAAGCAACAGAATGAAGTAAGTTTCCAGCATTGCAGTCCTCTGGGGGTTTGCATTTGGAAGGCGGTGCTGGGTGGAGTGTGGTGGTCTAATGCCATGGTGTGAAGTCGGGCCAAATACATGCTGGAAGAGGACCAGGCTTCCACACTGGCAACTGGGCTTCCAGCAGCAACTCCAACAATAGCCTGCTCACCAGTTGCATCATAGAGAAATATAGCCTCTTGCTGTCTTTGGATTGGTGCTCTGCCATTCATTCTCAGCCGTTTGCCTACAGGAAAGCCTTAAATAGTTTGTTTCCCGCTGAAAGGATTTGTTTTCTGTGACAATTGAACAGTTAAGGTTTAGTGTTTAAAAAAAAACAAAAAAAAAACCAAAAAAAAACAAAACAAAAACCAAACCCGTTTTCTTTCTTTTTTTCCAAGCCTGTTTTCTTAAAGAAATGGGGAAAGGGAGGCTGACAATTAAAATATGCAGCCACCTGTGGCATTGGCGCTTATGGAAATTAGGGAAACCATGTAACAGAATGTTAAGAGGTGTTCATTCTGTGTTTAAATTGGCTACTCTTTGGTTGTATGACTTTTGCCAATTTAGTCCCCTGTAAGACTTGTCTATTTAAAAAGGTCAAATGAAATCATAATCCCCTACTCTAAGGCAGAGGCTCTAATGCTTATATGCTTAGGGATCCCTTCAGGCACTACTGAGTGTTTGCCCGGCAAGTCAAATGGACACCCTGGAGAATAAAGTCACCGGGTGCATCATTAACTGCGTACGTTACTGGGGTTAACATGGGTAGTACTGGTACATGAATCACTTACTGTACTAATGACACTTTTCCCTCTTTTTCCTGTCTGCTTTTCTTTTTACCCTCTTGTTGAACTTTGCTTACTTCTTTCAATTGTAAGTGTGTACTGTGTTGGGTGTCTATTTCTTAATTGTTTTATACATCTATTTCTTCCTTCCTTTGTGTGTCTTATTCTTCGATGTATTTGTTTCTTCCCTTGATTTGTGTGTCTTTTTTCCTAGCCTTGTGCGTCTTTCTTCCTCGCCTTGTGTGTCTTTCTTCCTCGCTTTATGTGTCTTTCCTTCCTTCTTTCTTTCTTTCTTTCTTTCTTTCTTTCTTTCTTTCTTTCTTTCTCTCTCTCTCTCTTTCTTTCTCTCTTGCCTTGTATGTCTTCCTTTCTTGCCTTGTATGTTTTTCTCCTTTGCTTTGTTGTATGTCTTTCTTCCTTGCCTTGTATGTCTTCCTTGGTTTGTTGTATGTCTTTCTCCCTTGTTTTGTTGTATGTCTTTCTTCCTCTCCTTGTATGTCTTCCTTGGTTTGTTGTATGTCTTTCTCCCTTGCTTTGTTGTATGTCTTTCTTCCTTGCCTTGTATGTCTTTCTTCCTCACTTTGTGTGTCTTTCCTTTTCTTTCTTTCTTTCTTTCTTTCTCTCTCTCTCTCTCTCTCTCTCTCTCTCTCTCTCTCGCCTTGTATGTCTTCCTTTCTTGCCTTGTATGTTTTTCTCCCTTGCTTTGTTGTATGTCTTTCTTCCTTGCCTTGTATGTCTTTCTTCCTCGCTTTGTGTGTCTTTCCTTTTTTATTTCTTTCTCTCTCTCTCTCTCGCCTTGTATGTCTTCCTTTCTTGCCTTGTATGTTTTTCTCCCTTGCTTTGTTGTATGTCTTTCTTCCTTGCCTTGTATGTCTTCCTTGGTTTGTTGTATGTCTTTCTCCCTTGTTTTGTTGTATGTCTTTCTTCCTCTCCTTGTATGTCTTTCTCCCTTGCTTTGCTGTATGTTTTTCTTCCTCGCCTTGCATGTCTTTTTCTTGCCTTGCATGTCTTTCTCCCTTGCTTTGATGTCTATGTCAAGTGTCTTTTACTCCTTCTCTGTGTACAGTCTATCTTACCTATTGCCGTGTTTCTCCGCTAATTTCTTCCTAGCAGAGCTTTGTGCTTTGTCTTGTTTTCTCCTCTCCTCTCTGATTTGTGCCTTGTCTTGGTTAGATGTGGCTCTGTTTTTTCTATCTGGTTGCTGTTTCTCTTAACTCTTCTTTTACTCTTTCTGCCTTTCACGACTCTCCTTTGGGTCACACGTTGCATGCAATCCTCTCCTTTCCTTGTGTTCACCTCACTTGCTTTTTTTCTGTGTGATCTGCTTGTCAGTCCTTTGACTTAACATTCATATTTTCCTTTCTGCTGTTTCTATCCTTAGCACATGAGTCTCTTTACTACATCCCCTTTTCCTTCTTTGTAGCTGTGTCTCTTTGCTATTTGTGATTTCTGATCTCAGCATTACTCTAGTGTTCGTTTGTTTCCCTTCTACTCTCCCCCCTTACTACTCACTTTGAGAATGTCAGTCTCTTTACGAGTTTGAGTCTTCCTCTTCCTCTAGTCCTCTCTTGGATATTTCTCTCTCTCTGTGTGTGTGTGTGTGTGTGTGTGTGTGTGTGTGTGACAGAGGGTCTTCCTAGCCTGCAGAATATCACCAGTGGAGCTGTTCTTCACGCCCTGCGGAATAATCTAAGAGAAAATCCAGCGCTCTGGTCAGGACTGAAGTAGACCTGAATGGAACATGTAAAGACCCAAAGTGGAAGACAGACTTAAGGACCAAGATACACAGAAGGCCTGTCTGAGCTGGCTGGAAAGTTTGAGTCTCAAGTTGGATGGACAGAATGCTGACAACCCATAGAAGAGAGGCTGTTTCTACAGGACCCATGTGAAATCAAAGAACTGAGACCTGCATCTGAGCTAAGTCTAAACCTAAGACCTAAGGACTCAAGCCTATATGGACTAGAAGTTGGAGGCCTGTGGCCTAAAACTCTGGGGGGGGGGGTTATAACCCCAAGACTAAGGGAAATCTGAAGATGAGACCCTCCCAATTTTTATACTGTCCCCCCCTGCCCCCCGGGACGTTTTCAGTACTCGCTTCTCAGATTTCCATTTATGCCAGTTTCACTTGATGTACTTTTCAATAATGTCATTTACCTTAAAGGAACAAGCTTTTAGGTTGACAGCATTGTGCAGGGGTTGATCTTTAGTCTGTTTTAAACCTGATTTTAGCCATTTGTTAAAGTTTTGATGTTTTAAAACTTCCATTTCTCTTCGTGTCTGCTCCTCTTGCGAGAGCGAGAGAGAACCAAATCCAGCCAGTGTTATCTAGTGTGACTTTTGATATTCCCCTAGCAGCCGTACAGATACTGTACTTCAATCCGCCCTAACTCTGCAGCCTTAAGCTATGAGAAAGGAAAGCACCAGACTGTTAGGGGAAAACAGTAGCAGCCTATCTAGAGAAAATATGAAGATATGCTCCAGACCAATGAGAAGAATTAGACGAGCAATATGCAAATGTGCCAACCTGAGAAGCACCAGCCAACATCAGCTTCCTTCTTTGGGCTTAGGTGAGCAGGGTACGGAATTTCTAATGATAACAGTGATTAGATTTGGGACAGACCGAGGTCTGAACTAACTCCCTGTTCATTGTAGTGGCCAAGGAATTTGGTGTATTCCCTGCCCCCCTTTAAGAGGGAACTTGACTTTAATGACTGATACAACACAGGAGAAAAAAGTGACATGCTCATAGCACATTGGCAACCAGACATAGTTAACATTTGAAAATGCAATTTGAGTTTTTCCTAGGAGTCAGACTGTAAATACCTGAGGCTTTGTGGGCCATTGGTCTTAGTTGCTCATTCTTTTAAAAAGAAAAGAAACCTTTTCAGAAGGTAAAAATCCCTCACTGGCCCATTGCTTTGGACTTGACCAAGCCCTGATCTAAATACCAGGGACTATGTCTGAATAACACAACTTATGCCTATCTTTGCGCTGAGTACTAAGGATGTGATGCTTAATTGTGGTCACTTCCAGGTAACATGAAGACGTAGAAATACGTTTTTATAAACCACAAAGCACACTAAAGCTTCTAAGTCAGTACTGAATGCACGAGTATTACCTAGTACGTGCATTCTCTGGACACAATGATTGCTGCAGGAATAACAAGTCAAAATATGTTTAGGGAAAAGAATTATATAAATATGGCTTGAATGAATGAAGAATAGTCCATATACTTCAGGCCAATGTGTTTCTATTGCATTGGTGATTTTCAGTATGCCAGGTAGCAGAAAACACATGGAAACTGACGTTAAACTACAAAATATGCCCCAAGTATAAGTGACTCCCCTATTGGGATCACCTGATAACTTGCAAAACCCCATGCTCGGCACCAGGGATAACAAAACTAAATAAATTAAGAAAGAGCACAGTAAAGTGTTTGGTAAACTAAAGCACTGCACAGCTAGCAATAGCTCCCTGTGCACAAATGAATGAGTACTAACTAACTCCTGTGTGTCAGGTATTGTGTTAGGTACATAAAATACAGGATAAATTGTCTTGGCTAACTCTGCCATGAAATAGAATGTTTCCATTCTATACTGCTTAATTTACAAGGCATGAGATAACAGTTTAATCAGTCAAGACTTTAGTGATGAGGGCCAGCCAACACAAGAACATTTGCCCTATAAAGCGCTACAGAAGTGTAGGACATTCCACATTTCCTATAGAAATAAAACTGCCTATATAATAGGCATGGGCTCTACAAAATTCTCATTGTCTTCTTGGCTTACAATGAGAAGAATGCGACAAATAGTTAACCAGCTGGGTGCGGTAGCTTATGCTCTGACTTCAGGCAGCTGAAACAGCAAGACCATTTGAACCCAGACACTTGAGGCTAGCCTTGGAACACAGTGAGAGAAATCTTGGTAAACCAAGATGTTAAATGTCTGTTGAATGAATATACCAATATTGATTGCCTATATATGGTATATTCTTTTTTAAAATGATTTATTTATATGTATACAGTGTTCTGCCTGCATGCCAGAAGAGGGCGCCAGATCTCTTTGTAGATGGTTGTGAGCCACCATGTGGTTGCTGGGAAGTAAACGACCTCTGGAAGAGCAACCAGTGCTCTTAAACTCTGAGCTATCTCCCTAGCCCTCGGTATATTCTCTTTTATGGGCACTGGAGAGATACACAGACTTAAATTTATTTTATTTGTGCCCAAAGCTGAGAGTAATATGTATGTTGGCATTTTATGAACTTTGGGGTACCATATAGGTGTAACAATTATTTACTTATTTGGTACCAATTTCCCAGCTTTTAGAATTCTGTCATGTCTGTTTGACTGTGCAAATAAAGCAAAGAAATTACTGTTAAACACTGAATATATGAGACAGTCATCACTGGATGAATGCAAGATTGAATGACAATCATTTATTACAAAACAATGCCCTTGCTAGGCATTGAGATGCAAAGACCAAGCATCCTTAGTGTCCTTTATAACTAAAGAAATTGTGTGCAAGACTAATTTATGACTTGTAAGTTGCCATACATGCCCAGTAGTCAATAATTATTTGCTTTTATCCCCAGACACTGGGAACAGAAAAATTCATTACCATTATTATTACCCACAATATCATTGCCCACAACAGAGATCTGTGTGGAGCTTTATGAAGTCTGCAGTTCTACAAAGCTAGGACCTAACTGTTGGCTTTGTACGTGAATAGTGACAACTTTCTGAGTTTCCTCATGGCTAAAGCTTCTTCAGAATGCTTGTCACCTAATATATGCATCTTACTGTGCTACGCGCTGTGCAAACAAAGATTGCTTTCTCTCACGAAGCACTCCCAGCATGTCTGAGAGCTAGGCCAGAACTGCTCTTGACTTCAATGATGAAATGAAAACAGAAAAAAATGGATTTGTATAAGGTGCTGTGCTAAAAAATATTGAGCTAAGTGGACTGTCCTGTCCAGTGTCAGGTAGTTCCACAGCATGGACGTAAGGGAACAGAAGGACAGGAAGGGGTCAGAGCGTCAGATGCTACTACAATACTTAGTATGGTCGAGAACCTCACAAAATAGAAGTACAAACTGAGGGCCAAGCACCCAGAGCATGAGTTCAAGCTGCTTCTAGTTGCTGAATCTCCAGTCACAGCTTCTGAAGTGCTGCTGACATTCCAGATGTGTGTCCCCATGCCCAGCCTGTGGAACCTATCTCATTACTGAGTAAATACTATTTTAGTGGCTGATTGCTTGCAGTTGCTATGCTTGATGGATTAGTTAAATAGGTAGGGTCTAGAAGACCCACTGACTTGACCTAGAGATTTGAAAATCAAACGAAGGGCAAGATTCATTCAACATAAAATGGAGATGTCCCTAGCTAAGGACATCCCTAACTAGGATGTCCCTCCAAAGGTCATTTGCTCACTGGCCTACTTTAAAGCCAGGATAAGGGGACTTAAAATCTGACCTTAGCTCATTAGTAACACATTCTCCTTTTCATACAGTAAAATGTTTCAAAGGAAAATCAAGATGAATCAGTGATTTCGAAGGCATTTATTTGCTCTTTGCCTGACTCAGAGTCGAGGAGACGTGTGAGCAATAAGAATACTTTCACACTCATCATATTTAATAAAAACTTAAGTCTGAAAATAAAGTGCAGTTCCCAGGACTGAAAAGAATGAAAATATTTAAAGGACATAAGCCAAAGTGTATTTTTTCTCAGTAGCTTGTGATGGGACAGAACTTACACATGAGACTGCATCTCCCACTTTAGCTGAAAAAGCTCAAGCTGGTGAGAAGGAGAGTTAAATAAATAGATCACCTTCTCATGCGCATGCTTGGTAGAATGGGAATAAAAGCCGTTCTCGGTTGCTTGAATTACACACAGTGCAAAAGACGCTACTGGATGCTAAATGAAACACATCTGCTCCAAAAGGCACTTAGTGTGACTTATGGATGCCTTGAAAAGCAGACTGATGTTCCTTATTAAAGAGAAATATTAGCTCAAGCACTCTTCTAGACTGAAAGGCACTGGCTTTTTAATTGACCCAGGTTAGGCCACAGGAGGAATGTTACTATTCATTCATTTCATTCATTCATTCATTTCATTCATTCATTCATTCATTCATTCATTCATTCATTCATTCATCTGTTCTACAAACATTTGCACATAATTCTCAGACCTTCCTCGTTTGGCTCCTGAGACGTGAAAGAAAGAAACCAATAAATAGGCACACCTTCCCCGGAACTGCTGAACTGTGGGAACTGCTTCTTAGGTAGTGGCATGACTCTGAAGTCCCCACCTTCATCTCTGGCCACTACATGAACAGGAAGCTGGGTTTTGTAGTAAGCCTGCTCCTAGAGTTGCTACCCTTCGGCTCAAAGAAAGGCTTCAATATTCTAGCTCGTGACTTATTTAATCTATGACTGTGACCACTACTGGTCAGGAGGGATGACAGTCACCTAGCTCCGCAACTTCTGTCTCCTTAGTATTATCCCTGGGGGAAACAACCCATTCTTGAGCTGCAGCAGGCTTTGAAATACATTTGCAAAGTTTGTCTGTCTTCAGCCTTTCCCTCTTAAACATGCCAAGGCATAGAACTGCCTGAATAGGTCTCTTTCATAGAATCAGATCGCATATAGTAATTTAAAAAATGTTCTCCTTACTGCAAAAAAAAAAAAAAAAAACTACTCAAGGGGCTTGCTATGGTAAATAATGCCAGTGGATGAAAATAACCTAAAATTTTAACGTTCTTGCATAAAATTTGAGAATAAGAGAATTGGAAACAATCAGAAAATTGGAGGAAAGACTATCAAAAACTTGAAAAAATGCCTTCTTTAAGAAGGGTTGACTGTGCTTTGACCTCTTCTATTTTTTTTCACTCATAGAGGGTGGGACAGGAGGCAGAGTGAAGGAAAAGGTCAAGCCTATGTCCGCAGAGCAGCTTACCTTTGTTCTCAATCGGTCTTGAACATCACTGCGGTCTGGAACTAAATTGGGACCGCCTTTTCTTTACTTGAATGCAGTTCCAATAACTAAAAGGTATTGAGAAAGTTTGCTAAATGTTTCCAAAAATATATTTTCATCTAAATGGCTATCAGCTAAGCCTTGAGTTAGATAGGAATGAGATACATTAATTTAATCAATGTGACCTCTATCCAAGTTGCCTTGAAACTGAAGTCACAATTTGCTATACAGGGGGGCTTATTCATTATAACCCCTACATACTCTTAAAGTATCTAAACTGTACTTTGCTTGGCAAGCCAATGTTGACATCCACAAATGGAGAAGGAAACAGAAAAAGGAAAGAGTAGGCGGAGCCAGGTTAAAGAGGTCTGGGAGTTCAACTTCTTTTTCTTCTTTAAATTTTCTTTAAAACTAGGTTGGGCCAACAGACACAGCTGAAGTGCTACTGAGGTCAGTTTTTAACTTGTGGGATTGGCCGCACCCGGTAACATCCCTTTGTATGGGTAGGAATGGGGGCTACAATTCTGGAAAGTGCACAGGAAAAAGTAACTAAAAGCCTTCCTTCCACAGTTTCTGCCATCAGTACGACTACCGATTAAACAACCGTAAGAGCACTTTATCATCATCTGCTTTGGTCTCATAAATGAACTTTGTAAACAAATCTAAAGACAGTGGCGTCATCTCCCCAACCAACTGCGAACGAACTCTATACCGAAGCACGTGGAAGACACTTGGACTTGTGGAATGCAGAACTTCTTTGTTTGACTCTTGGGTGTTTTAAGACTAGAAAAATGCTGCTTAGCATGCATGACCACCATAAGGCAATCTAAAATCATCTCTATGTCACAATGAGTCAGGGTGGGTGGATGGGAGGGTGGGAGGGTGGGTGGATGGGTGGATGGGTGGATGGATGGATTGGTGGGCGGGCGGGTGAGGGGAGCTTTATGTCAAATAAAATGTTTTGTTTTGAAAACATTGTGCTTGTATATGACAGCTTCTTCCCTTTAAATTTTGATAGTTGTATTTTATGTATATGAGAGCTTTGCACGTCTAGACATCCAGTGTGGGAGTTATGCCCTTGGAGGCCACAAGAGGGTGCTGTATCCCAAGGAACTGGACTTAAGAGTTGCCACCTTGTGAGTAGTAGGACTATAACCTGGTTTCTCCAGAAGAGCTGAACCATCTTTTCACGACCACCACTCCTGCCCCCCACGTTTTCATGTAGCCAAGTCTAGATAGCCTCCAAGTCCGAAGTAGCCAGAAAAATCTCCCTAGCATTACAGGTTTGCCCCACCAAGCCTGTTTTCCAAGTCAGTTTTTAACTTAATGACCTTGGTTTTAGTCCCCTACACAATGGGTCTCACTGTGTAGCCCCAGATACCTGGCTGGCCTGGAATCCGTGTAAACCATGCTGGCCTCAAATCCACAGAGATCCACCTGCCAGCACCCCAGGCCTGCACCACCAGCCCTAGCCAGTTTTTTTTTTTCTCTTTAATCACCCTGTTTGGTGGGTGATTTGAGGTCCCATTTCTTTAATTGTTCGAGGGAAGAATACTAAAGACAGAAATCCAATAAAATTGAGAAGTAAAACACTATTGAGGCTAAGGAGTAGGTGGGGGGAAGAAAGAATATTGGTAAATTGTGGAAATGGGATGGCCTGCTGCTGGAGGGGGAGGCTGAGTAGAGGAAAGGGTCCTAAATGATGAAGTTGCCTCATACAAGAGGAGGTAAATCCTAAGTTTGTACTGTAAGTAATTTAGAGTTAGACATGACTGTCCCTAGCCATAGCTAACCTGTAGAAGTGCTCCAAGAAAATAGAGCTTTTCATTTCCATCCAATGGGCCAGAGGCAACAATGTTTAACCTGTTCGCCTGGTTCCTAATATTAGGAGCCAATGGAAACACAAACCTTGTCTCCGATCTGATGGGGAAGACAGGTAGACAGGTACTGCAAAGGAGCCTAGCTGAGGAGGGTGCAAAAGTCTGTGGTACCAGTGCAGTGCGGTATCGCTGGTACCACAGCACCATGTTTTGGGGAGGACTGTGGATAGACTTTGCAACTTTGGGCTAGAAAAGCCACTGAGTACTGAGAGCTCAGTAGTCTGTTCTTTTTTTTTTTAATTCCATATTAATTTACTTAGGAATAGTATTTTGTAAGATGAGCATAGCATTTAGAGTCATTGAATTTAAATCAACTATGATGGCAAAAAGTGAAAGTCAAAATATAAAACAATCTGACTTTTCTGACAAATTAATGAGTATCATATGCTTTAACCACTTTGAGATACACAAATATGAACAAACACCATAAATTTCAGAAACTCTTTAAAAAATGTAGTAATGTAATGGGTCTAAATCTGATTTTTTTTTGTAAGAATCCCAGTAGCAAGTCCAATGGTGTTAACAAGAAATTTCCAACATAAAAAAAAAAAATAGTGATACACATCAATGAATGCTTGATTTTAGCATGTAGCTATTTAAGGCCATTTAACCATAATATCATTAGTTTATAAAATACATTTATTAGTTACAAAGAATATTCTTTCAAGAAAACTGATGAATATAGTGGCTAATAGGAACTTGGAAGATAACAATGCCAAGAGCATTGCAGAAGATGGGGGCCTGGCTTGTGACATTTCACAGACAATATTAAAGACTCTGTCAGGGCCGTCTGCTGTTTTGAATTAAGATCCCGTGGTTCTGGTTAGCTGGGGCTGAAGAGTCAACTGTGATTAACCACCAGAACTACTAATCTGGAACCTTTACGTTCTGTTCAGCTGGAGCTAAAATTAGTGGTGATTAAGAAGAGATCAGGGCTGGAGAGATGGCTCAGAGGTTAAGAGCACTGACTGTTCTTCCAGAGGTCCTGAGTTCAATTCCCAGCAACCACATGGTGGCTCACAGCCATCTACAATGAGATCTGGCGCCCTCTTCTGGCATGCAAGCATACATGGAAGGAATGTTGTATACATAATAAATAAATCTTTAAAAAAAAAAAAGAAGAGATCAGTATCACTGAGGTGAAATCTTAGAAGTGTTTCCTGGGAGCACAGGAGCACAAGGAAACTGTTCTAGAGGCGGCCAAGCTGTACCTCATGCTGGCAGCTGGACTTGGTAATGTGTAGGAGTCACCCAGGTGGTACTGGTTTTGAAGGCATGACGGGGTCATAGAGAGCAGCTGAGACTTGGCACTGTGAGAGGCCAGGAAAGGCTATTGGTGGAGGTGCGGGACGGAAGGGGTCATGCAAAGAAGTTGAGGGTTAGTGCCATGAGGAGAGCCTATGGGAAGCTATTGATCAAAGTGTAGCCCACTTGCAGCAGACAGACAATCCCAGCATTTTGGAGATGCCAGTACTATGGGATGATCACCCAGAACAGCAACAGTAGTGGAGTGGAGTCAGCCCGAGCCTATAAGACAAGCTGTGTGTGCTGGAGAGGGTGGAACTGAAGAAGTGACCATAGCTCTTTGCAGGAGTCTAGGAGGTTATGAGTGAATCCCAGATAACTAGACATTGAGTTATTTATACTGTTGGAGTTTGACTTTGCTTGGTTCAAATTGTGACGGTGCCCTGGTTCTTCCCTCTTGAAAAAGGTATTTAATTTTGAATTTCTTAAAGGAGCCCGCCGTTGAAAAGACACTTTTAAAAGGGATTGAATTTTTAAAAAAGAATTTTATTAAGTGTAGTGTTCTGCCTGAATGTCCACCTGCCGGGCAGAAGAGGGCGCCAGATCTCACTACTAAAAGAGATTGGATTTTTTTTAAAGAATTTTATTAAGGGTAGTGTTCTGCCTGCATGTACATCTGCCTGCCAGAAGAGGGCGCGAGATCTCATTACAGATGGTTGTAAGCACCGTGTGGTTGCTGGGAATTGAACTCAGGACCTCTGAAAGAGCAGCCAGTGCTCTTAACCACTGAGCCATCTCTCCAGCCCGAGATTGGATGTTTTAAGAGACTGAAATTTCAATGTGTCTGAGTTCATAAAGACTGGAACTTTTAAAATTATTTATCGCCAGGCAGTGGTGGTGCAAGCCTTTAATCCCAGCACTTGGGAGGCAGAGGCAGGCGGATCTCTGGGAGTTCGAGGCCAGCCTGGTCTACAAGAACTAGTTCCAGGACAGGCTCTACAGCTACAGAGAAACCCTGTCTCAAAAAAAAACAAAAAAAGAAAAAAAAGAAAAAAAATTATTTATGATTTTAATGTGAGATCTTGTGGGGGAAGAAGAAAAGAAGAGTTATAGCTTAATTAGTGGTCAGTTGTACTGGCTGGTTTTGTGTACTAACTTGATATAAGCTAGAATCATCAGAAAGGAAGGAGTCTCAGTTGAGGAAATATCTCAATGAGATCCAGCTATTAGGCATTTTCTCAATTAGTGATCAATGAGAAAGGGCCCAGCCCATGGTGAGTGGTGCCATCCCTAGGTTGGTGGTCCTGGGTTCTATAAGAAACCAGGCTGATCAAGTTGTGGGAAGCAAGCCAGTAAGTAACACTTCTCCATCCATGGCCTCTGCATCAGCTCCTGCCTCCTGGTTCCCTGTTCTATTTGAGTTCCTGTCCTTATTTGCTTCAATAATGAACAGCAAGGTTGAAGTATAAGCCAAATAAACCCTTTCCTCCCCAGCTTGCTTTTTGGTCTCGGCGTTTTGTCACAGCAATAGAAACCCTAATTAATAAAAGATGAAAGAGGGCCGGAGAGATGGCTCAGTGGTTAAGAGCATTGCCTGCTCTTCCAAAGGTCCTGAGTTCAGTTCCCGGCAACGACATGGTGGCTCACAACCATCTGTAATGAGGTCTGGTGCCCTCTTGTGGCTACAGACACACGGACGGACAGACAGAATATTGTATAAATAATAAATAAATATTTAAAAAAAATAAAAGATGAAAAATTGTCTGTTGGGGGAGCTATTCCAGGTGCATGAACTGGCTTTTTGGAGCCTATTCCCTATGGATACCTTGCTCAGCCTTCATATGAGTGGGGAGGGGCTTGGTCCTGTCTCAAGTTGGTAAGCCAGACCTTGTTGACTCCCCAAAGGAAGGCCTTAGACCCTCTGAGGAGTAGATGGGGGGGATGGAAAGTGGGGGAGAAGGGGCGGTGGGAAAAGAGGAGGGAGAGGGAACTGGGGGTTGGTATGTAAAATAAATTTTTTAATTAAAAAAGAAAAAACCCTAATTAAGACAGTGTTACATTAAATCTTTTTTTAATATTTACTTATTTATTATGGACACACTATTCTGTTTGCATATGTCTGTAGGCCAGAAGAGGACACCAGACCTCATTACAGATGGTTGTGAGCCACCATGTGGTTGCTGGGAATCAAACTCGGGTCCTTTGGAAGAGCACGCAATGCTCTTAACCACTGAGCCATCTCTCCAGCCCCCTGTTACGTTAAATCTTAACATCTTTGAAAAAAAGAGGCCATGAGGCCCTATCACTTACTACTGGCAACTAATGGATTGGGGGGTGAGATACCCAAATGTAGACACTGATGATCCCACCAGATTCTGATTGCTCCAAACTCAAGGTCAAATGTCTTTTCTTTTTTCCTTTAAATTTCTTCTTTGGTTAACTTTGCTTGCTTGCTTTATTTATTTATTTATATTTTAGATACGAGTGCTCTGCAGATATACCTACGTGCCAGAAGAGGGCACCAGATCATCATTATAGATGTTTGTGAGCTGCGCTGTGGTTGTTGGGAATTGAACTCAAGCCCTCTTAACCCCTGAGCCTTCTCTCCAGCCCCACATATATGTCTTAAACTGTGAAACACTAAACTAAACAAAAACAAGTAAATGCAAGAGAGATTTTGTAAGGAATAAGGGGATTGACCAGGGTAGGAGGGAAATCAAGGGTAGGGAGAGTAAGCAGAAAGAATTATATATGCCTAAGAAATTGTCAAAGAACAAAAATTTATAATAAAAATCCTAGCCAGGCGGTGGCGGCGCACACCTTTAACCCCAGCACTTGGGAGGCATAAGCAGGCGGAATCGAGGCCAGCCTGGTCTACAAACCGAGTTCCAGGACAGTCAGAGCTGTTGCAGAGTAACCCTGCCTTGAAAAAACTAAAATAAATAAACAAAAATAAAAAATCCTATTCAAAATATCTTCCCCAATTCATGCTCTCCAGTAGCAGAAAATCTATATAAAACCCATAAAGGATTTCAGAGTAATAAAACGTTTGAGTTAATGGTCTCAAAAGAAATAGGATAGAACTCATCATCATTGGATTTTCCAGGAGGTTAAGCGGGAGAAGAATAATTTGAGTACCACTTTGTGTGGTGGTGGGTTCAGACAGAAAATACGGGTTAGAGGCTTTTTCATCAGATACATAACATCTGTGAAAACAAAGTTGAAAGTGGCAAATATTATTAGTGCTAAGAGCTTCACTAAGAACTTTGGTTAAAGAAGAATCATTCATGCTTGGACTGGTGAGGCACACCCTTAATTCCAGGAGTTCAAGATTACTCTGGCCTACATATTGAGTTCCAGGTCAGTCAGGGGTACACAGTGAGACCCTGTCTTAAACAAACAGAAGTACATTCACACTTTTCCTACTGGTGGTGAAATCCAGTATTAAAAGCAGCAACTACTGTCACAGGAAATCTTGCAAATGAAATCAGTATAAGGCTGCGATTAAAAAAAAAAAAGACTCATTTATTATGTATACTACAGTGTTCCATCTGTATGTATGCCTGCAGGCCAGAAGAGGGCGCCAGATCTCAAGAAAGAAGGTTGTTGAAAACCTGTTGGTTCTCACAACCAAATCGGCACTGAAGTCAATGCCTGCCAGTTACTCTGGGTTCTTTTTGTTTGTTTGCTCATTTTTTGAGCAGGATTTCTTTTCATAGGCCTGGCTGTCCTGGAACTTCCTCTGTAGACCAGGCTGACCTTGAATTCACAGAGATCTGACTGCCTCTGCATCCAGAGTGCTGGGTTCATGATGTGTGCCACCACCACCTGGCTACTCTGGATTTTCTATGTATAATCTCTCCAATTAACATCACCTATTTTTTTCTATAATTCCATTTACCTTGGACTTCTCTTTCAGCTTTATTCTAGTTTCTCGGGTTTTCATATTTATTAGTCAATTTACACTTTAACTATACACACTTTTGTTAAATGTCATTTGTGTTTATCACTTCATGAAAAAGAAGTAGCACAAACGATAAACTATTTTGTACATGGAACTAATAGTGTTTTGTTATTTGCTATGAATACTGCCTAGGTTGCCACGTGTGTGGATTTAAATAGAAAGTTCTTATGTTTACTATTTATTGAGAAGTCCACGTGTCCTCTAGCCAAGTTGACGAGGAACTGATTATACAGCCCAGGGTGGTCTTCAATTTGCTGCAATACTCCTGTCTCTGCTTTTACAGTGCTTCCATTGCAAGTGTGAGCCACCACGCCAAACTATAATCACCATTTTAAAGGAGCTCGGAGAGCATGTCCTGTTCTCACAGAGGCCCTAGGTTTGGTTCCTAGCACCGTACATAACTCCAATTTCAGGGAATCCCATGAACCCTCTTCTGACACTGGTAGGCAACAGGCACACACAGTGCACAGACATACACACAAGCAGAACACCCATACAGATAATATCTAAAAATATTTTTAAAAATTAAAGTAGACCTATAGAGTGTAATTCCATGTGGATTTCAATAGAAGGCCCTGCTTCCATTGCCCTGCATACTAAATAGCTGTTGAATGCGCAGAAAAGGCTATCTAATTGCTTCAGGCATGCCTATACCAGTACATGCGAACACATTTCCAACTGTATTTGAGCAATTTAGTTACATCAAACCACTCACCAGACTGTCTGAGATAATTTCTCTACAAGAGTGGAAGAGAGAAACCATTCAAATTTGACCGCATTTGGCCATAAAGTCAATAAATAGCCTTTAATATCAGCATTCTCAATTAGAGGGCAGAGGCAGGCAGATCTTTGTGAGTTTGAGGTCATTTAGTGAGACCTTGTCTCAAAAATCAATCAAACAACAACAAAACTGAAACGAATCCCCCCTAAACACCATCAAAAGCCAAAGTGATCCATTAATTTCCCTCCTTTCTAAACTGGATTGATTCATTCCTTAGCACTATTGTTGGAGACCTTGTCTCAAAAATCAATCAAACAACAACAAAACTGAAACGAATCCCCCCTAAACACCATCAAAAGCCAAAGTGATCATTAATTTCCCTCCTTTCTAAACTGGATTGATTCATTCCTTAGCACTATTGTTGGCTCGTCTGCAGACACTGCATATAGACTCGGAGGGATTTGACATGCCCGTCTCAATAACTGGAGTAGGATTCTGCACTTACAAACCACTGAAATTTTTTTTGTCTTTCCCACCCCCTACCCCAGACCTACTCCCTGCCCCAGCACTCAGATTATTTGTGAATTTCAATTATTTGAGAGATCAGCTCATTGTGTATCCTTTGAAATAAACAGAATGCATTACCAAAATTTTAGGTCTCAACTTCAGGGCCTTTCTTGGTTAGCAGAGAATTAGTTATTAGTTCTCAGTTGCTTCACATGCTGCCAGCAACTTTTCAACTTACCGAATCCATGCTTCGGTTTGGTTAAGAGAGCTCTCACCCCATTCCTTGTTTTTCATGACTAATCCAAAGCCATACAATGAGACAACCCCATTAAATTAGAGGTAGGAACACACTGTTTTCAGTGTGATCACACGGCAGGAAACTTTAACAATATATTCACTAACTAGAGAAGCAAGGACCTTACATGGAAAAGACACTTGTTATGACATAACATTGCTGAATTTAACTCACGGCTGGATCTGGGCTGCATCCTGCACTTCGGCCATCTTTCATTTACCCTATGGCATGGCACATCTTAGTTATCTGCCAGGCATCAAACTCTTGTCCACGCTATCCCAGTCACCTCTGCTCGATCTGGGAGATACTTTAGTTTTATAAACTCTCCTGAGTACGCGGCAGGTGTTTTAGGCACCTGTCGAGGTATGAGGTGGACTTAACTATGTCTTCAGATGCAGGGTGGGAAGTTTTAGCTATCTCTCCAGGTAGCAGATGCTCATTTTAAATTTCTCTCTAGGTACCGGGAAGGATTCTTACCTATGTCTCCAAGTTTTCCAGCAGATATCTTACACCCGAGTCCCAGCACAGAGCAGACATGATAGGTATGTCTCCAAGCTTTCCAGTAGGCATGTTTCCTACACCCCAAGTCCCAGCACAGAGCAGACATGGTAGGTATGTCTCCAAGCTTTCCGGCAGAACTTGTTTACTACACCCCAAGTCTCAGCACAGAGCAGGTATTTCCGGCAGACATATTTACTACAGCAAGTCCCAGCACAAAGCAGGTATTTCCGGCAGACATTTTACTATACCAAGTCCCAGCACAGAGCAGGTATTTCCGGCGGACATCTTCTGAACCCCAAGTCCCAGTAAACAGCAGCCATTTTGGGTATGGATCGAAGTTTTCCTGCAGACATATTACCCCTTACTGGGGGCCCACTGCTTGTTTATTTCCTGGCCGCCCAAACTACAGAAACAATCACACATCATTATCTATTCATTGTAATGCTGTTTGGCCAATAGTTTACAATCTCCCAAGTTCGAGTACAGAGCAGACATGATAGGTATGTCTCCAAGTTTTCTGACAGACATATTCACTACTACACCCCAAATCCCAGCACAGAGCAGGAATTTCCGGCAAACAAATTCACTACTACACCCCAAATCCCAGTACAGAGTCGGCTATCCGGCAGACATATTCACTACTACACCCCAAGACTCAGCACGGAGCAAGTATTTCCGGCAGACATATTTACTGCACCAAGTCCCAGCACAAAGCAGGTATTTCCGGCAGACATTTTCCTGAACCCCAAGTCCCAGCAAACAGCAGCCATTTTGGGTATGGCTCTACGTTTTCCGGCAGACATATTACCCCCTATTGGGGCCCGCTGCTTGTTTGTTTCCTGGCGCATATTACCCCCTACTGGGGCCCGCTGCTTGTTTGTTTCCTGGCCGCCCAAACTACAGAAACAATCTATTCATTGTAATGCTGTTTGGCCAATAGTTTACAATCCCCCAAGTTCGAGTACAGAGCAGACATGATAGGTACCTCTCCAAGTTTTTCTGGCAGAGATATTCACTACTACATCCCAAATCCCAGCACACGGCAGACATGATAGGTATGTCTCCAAGTTTTTCTGGCAGGCATAATTATTACACAAGTCCCAGTACAGAGCAGACATATAACCCGTGCCTCCAAGCTTTCCAGCAGACCTCTTACACCCCAAGCCTGAGTACTGGACCAGCATCTAACATAACCTATGACTCCATGTTTCCCGGTAGACATTTTAGCGTGTCTCCAGGTCTCAAGCTGGTATCTTAACTAGTATCTTTCTTTTCATGCTCTGAGCTGAACCTTAGTTACCTGCCAGGGATTTAAGTCACCTCTACACTATCCCTTAGGCATTTTGTCACCTCTGCTCTATCGGTAGACATATTAACTTCTCAGGGTACAAGACCGGTATTTTATCCATCGCTTCGGGTACAGGGCCGGCATTAACTATGTCTGCAGGTCTCAGGGAAGGCATTTATTTAATGTATCTCTCAGGGCATGGGCATTTCACCTGCCTCTCAGGGTAGCGATCGGGCGTTTTAATTTCCCTCTCCGTTTCCCGTCCAGGCATTTTAACTTTGTCCCCAGGTTCTGGGCAGGCCGTGTAGCCACCTGTACGAGTACCGGCCAAGGTTTTAACTATCTCTCTGGCATATGGGACACGCACTAGCCACCTCTCCATTTCCCAGGTAGATATTTGAACTTTGTTACCAGGTCTTGTGTACAGATAAAATAGTTTAGTAATTGTTTAAGGTCCCAAGAAGACATTTTACCTCCCTCAGCAGGTAGCCATTTCGTTGCTCTCATAGGCGGCTGAGCCATTTTGCCTCTACCTCGCCCGCACCTCACTCACCACTGCGTTCTGACCGTCCTTCTGGCCTCTTCCGTCACGCCCTCGCTGCAGCTGCCGCCCGGGAGTGGGTGTGGGTCCAGCAAGGACTATTGGGTTCGAGAAGCCAAGAAACGTGGTACGTTGGGTTCCAGAAGCAAGAACAACACGGAAAGAGAGGGAAGCAGAGAGCAATTTTGTGGAGCTCAGGAAATGCCCAGAGCGCCAGGAAAGTGGCGATCGGGTCTTGCTGAGACCATGTGGAGCTTGGAGCATCTCTGCTGATCTTGTAGAAAATAAATACCAGGGACCAGGGACCAGGGACCAGGGACAGGAGCAGCAATGACAGGGTTGATATCTGGCGCCAGCTGTCTGTGTGAGGGAGTGCAGGGAGGGACTTAAAGCTCCTGAGGCTGGAGTCCTGCAGAGAGGGCGTGGTCAGCGAGCAGGGAAAGAGGACAGGGGACCCCTGAAAGGGGAGGGGAAAAAGGAGGAGCAGAGTGTGGGGCAGGAAGGAGAGCAAATGGGTCAGTGCTGCTCCAGATGGTTGAGGGGCAAGCAGGTAGCAACTTGCCTGATCATGTGGCCCTGAGCCTGGAGACTGAGAACGCAGGGTGCAGCTCCAACACAGCCTCACTTCTACTATGGCTATCGACCTGCATGTTTTCTTTGTGGCAGAGAACCTGTACCCCACCCATTTCTGTCCCTGACCCCTCGCCTTCTCCTGTCCTTTCTCTTCAGCCATTTCTAACATGGGAAACAGAACTTACCACTAAGTGTGGAGGAAAATTAATGGATGGACATACCTATTTCCCTAGTTGACAGGAGACTTAATCTACTAGTGAAAATTTCCTTAAACTGTGCACCTTCAAATCGCAAGAAAAGACTATAACCGCCAATATCAAAACAAACTGCCTCAAATGTCAATTTTCTTTTAAAATTTTATTTCTTTTATGTGTGTGGATGCTGCAGTTGCTTGTATTTCTGTGCACCACTTGCATGCAGGGACCATGGAGGCCTGATGAGAGCATCAGATCCCCTGGAACTGGAGTTACAGGTGATTGTGAGCAGCTACGTGGGTGTTTGGGTATCTAACCTGGGTCCTCTACAAAAGCAGCCAATGAGTGCTCATAACCACTGTGCTATCTCTATAGCCCCAGTGTGAATTTTCAATGGGCAAAGCTTTGTTGGCATATGATACGAATTTCTTTTTCTTTTTTTTTTTTTTTTTTTTGGTTTTTCGAGACAGGGTTTCTCTGTGGCTTTGGAGCCTGTCCTGGAACTAGCTCTTGTAGACCAGGCTGGTCTCGAACTCACAGAGATCTGCCTGCCTCTGCCTCCCGAGTGCTGGGATTAAAGGCGTGCGCCACCATTGCCCGGCTACGAATTTCATAAAGGGTGAAAATTTTTACCAGGAAATAGAATGTAGAGGGGGTTGGAGAGATGGTTCAGGACTGACCGCTCTTCCGAAGGACCAGGGTTCAATCCCAGCACCAACATGGCAGCTCACAACTGTAATTCCAATATCTGACACCTTCACAGAGACAGACATACATGCAGGCAAAACACCAATGCATATAAAATAAAATAGATAGGACGTAGCATTGTTGAAGCCCATGCAGGGGGAGGGGGTATGCTGAGTGCAAAAGGCAGGTTCTTTAAATAAAATGAATACAGAAGGGGCTGGAGAGATGGCTCAGTGGTTAAGAGCATTGCCTGCTCTTCCAAAGGTCCTGAGTTCAATTCCCAGCAACCACATGGTGGCTCACAACCATCTGTAGTGAGGTCTGGTGGCCTCTTCTGGTCTTCAGGCATATATATAGATGGGATATTGAATATTGTATACACAATAAATAAATAAATATTTTTTTTAAAAAAATGAATACAGAAATCTCCAAGAACATGATATTTTGTCAAAAAGTGTCCTGCACCGTCCAAACAGGTCTGAAATATTAAACTTCACATTCTAGAGTATTGAATAAAAGCTAGAAAGGAGACTGAAACACTTTATTTTTTTTAATGTATCTATTTTGTTTTGTTTTTCAAGACAGGGTTTCTCAGTAGCTATGCAGTCAGTCCTGGAACTGGCTCTGTAGATCAGACTGGCCTCGAACTCACAAAGATCTGCCTGCTTCTGCCTACTGGGGTTTAAGGCGTGCACCACCACAAACCCAGCCACTCTTATGTTCTTTGTACCATCTTTGTACTCAAACAAATGTTGGAAAATGGCTTCTTTCCCAGAAGCCATCAGTTCACAGAAGCAGAAATTCAACAAGCAAGCATGGACACCCACACTAAGCTGCATCCAAGCTAATCACCTACCTTCCCCAACAATATTGAAGTAGCTCCATGTTCTTAGTGAGGCAGGAGGATCTGCTTGGGTTCGAGGACAGCCTGGACTGAGTAAATTTCAGGACAGCTGTATTAGGGTTTCTATTGCTGTGACAAAACACCCTGACCAGAAAGCAAGCTGGGGAGGAAAGGGTTTATTTGGCTTATACTTCAACTTTGCTGCTCATCATGAAGGATGTCAGGACAGGAACGGAAACTAGGGATCCCTAAAACAAGCTAGCCGGTACGACTAGCCATATTGTGAGCTCTGGGTTTGATTGAGAATCTGCCTCAGTGAATAAGGTGGAAAAACAGTCAAGGATGATCCCCGACATCAAGTTTGGGCCTTCGCCAGCATGCACGCCCACATGCATTTGCACCTACGCTTGTGTGTGTGTCCACACACACACAAAATATGCATGTGCAAATGCACACGAGAAAAGAAAAATAGGAAATAACTTTAAAAATTTAAAAACACATAAAAGGCCAGCGACATGGTTCAGCAGGTAAAAGCATTGTCCTGCAAGCCTGGAAAGCTGAGTTCAATCCCTAGAGCTCATATAAATGTCAAAGGAGAGAGCCATCTCCACAAACTGTCATCTGTCCTCCACGAGCACGCCGTGACATGAAAACTCACACAGGCTGCATGTGTGCACAAGCAACAACAATAAGTAAAATGTTAGCCTTTTTTTTTAAAAAATCAAAATTTTAC
Source organism: Chionomys nivalis (assembly GCF_950005125.1). Taxonomy (NCBI): domain Eukaryota; kingdom Metazoa; phylum Chordata; class Mammalia; order Rodentia; family Cricetidae; genus Chionomys; species Chionomys nivalis. The sequence continues at coordinate 72,529,631 of NC_080112.1, read as the reverse complement.
ATTTATGTTTGAATCAAAATGTCTGGAAGGATATTAGCAAAATGCCAACAGCTCTGCCATTGAGAAGTGGAATTTAGGAGCATTCTCTCTGTTTTTAGCTATCAAAAATCAAACCCTGGGTTCCATGCATGACAGGCAACCACTCTGCCACTGAGCTAGACCCTCAGGCTACCTTTTCTTTATATTTTTCTGTGGTCTTAGTCTCCCTACAATGAACAGCTGTTTTGTCATTAGAAGACAAAGTTAAGGTTAATGTTCATAAGAAAGAAAAACACACAGAAAGATGACATTTTTATCGGCTTGGCATATATTTCCCCGACAAAACAGGAGGCAACCCAAGAGTGGAGAGTAGGGGGGATGACATGAAGAATGTGAACAAGGCAGGAACGAGCTGTTTAAGAGAGCGAGGTGATTAAGAGCATGCAGGGCCTAGTCGTGAGTGATCCTCATTAACCTTCCCAGTCACGGAAATGTCTGCAACAACTGTAGATCTGCACAGGTTAAAGTGCGGCTATGAATATTTGGATTCCCGCAGGGGTTGGAAGGGAAGCTGGAGCCGTGACTGGGGAGTTGGAGGCATTTGCAAAATAGCCATCGTGATAGTAATTCAGGAATTTAGGTGGGTAAGAAAGCAAGTGAAGACGGAAAGAGAATGGTGTAAGGAGAGAGTGTGTGGGAGGGGTTAAAGAATTGGAGGCTTCACAGGGTGTCAAAGAATTGCAGCGGGGTTGCTTGAGCAAGTGAGCTGGGAAGCTAGGTGAGTTGTAGACGCAGACCCATTTGAATTAGTGATTGCTGAAGCCTAAATTCTGGCAACTTCTGTTGTCTGGCTGCATGAGTAGATTGCAGAGATTGAAGCTCCCTTCTTCCTGGCCCAGCACTGTCATTCGTGCACTTTCACTGTTTGTCTAGAGGGCAAATGCACTGTGCATTGCACAACACTCCAGGCCGTTTCCACTTTGTAACTGACACATAATTATATGCACTTATGAGGTATAATGTAATCATTCAATGCGTAATGACCAAATCAGGGTAATTGGCACTTCCAGCTGCTCAAACAACTGCCATATCTCTTTTGTTTTAGACAGGGCCTCACTCAGGCTAGCCTTAAACTAGCAATCCTCCTGCCATTGTCTCCTGATGCTAAGATGTTAGATGTGTGCCACCATGCCTACAATTCTCTCTCTCTCTCTCTCTCTCTCTCTCTCTCTCTCTCTCTCTCTCTCTCCCCCTCTCTCTCTCCCCCCCCTCCCTCTCTCTCTTCCCTCTCCCTCTCTCGCCCCCTCAGTTTTCAGAGATAGAGATTGAATCACAGGGTATTGGCATGTTAGGCAAGTGTTCTACCACTTGAGCCACTCCTAGACCAATGCCACTATTAATTTGAATTCGTTTTAACAGACACAAAAAAGCATTAAAACATGCATATTAATTGAGTGCCATGTGGTTATATACTACATATGATAAATATAACTATTTGATACTGTAAATAAGTCTCAGATATAGACCCAAAGGGTAATGTAGTTGATAGATTGGTGTCATAGCACGTACAAAGACCTGGGTTTGATTCCTAGAACCACATAGCACATGCCTATAATCCTAGTACTCAGGAAGATGGACGTGAAAGGCTCAGTTCAAAGTCATCCCTAGCTACCCATAAAGCAAGAGCAAGGGCAGCCTGTGTAAAAAATAAGTACTAAAAAGAAAAAGGAACATTGGAAAGAGAGAACAGCAGAAAGAATATATAAGCCAGTTAGCGGGAGAGATGCTGTAAGATACTACTGTCTTCTAGACATGACCCAGAGCAACTATGTTTACCTCAGAAGATCAAGCCAGTAAGGTCAATCTACATTGGCATACACTACCACACCCAGCTAAATCTTAAAAAAAAGAAAAGATAGTACATATACATAACAAAATTTCATTCAGGTGTAAAAGAAAAATGAAATCATTACATCTGCAAGAAAATGGATGCAGCTAGAAATCATGAATTGAGAAAAAGGCAGACTCAGAAAGACAAACATTGCTTGCATGCTGTCTCTCATACACTGAACCTAAAATTATCCTGGAACTAGCTCTTGTAGTCCCGGCTGGCCTTGAACTCAGAGATCCCCTCCACCCCCCACCTCTGCCTCCCTGAGTGCTGGGGTTAAAGGCACCGCCCAACTACTTTTTCTTTTTAGTAAGTGAGGATAAGGATCTTTTCTTGTATTGGTCATTTCTTTTCTGGAAATGGCTTATCTAGTACTCATATTTATCTCTCCATACATAAAGGAAATTATTCAACTTCTGCTGCATTTTTCCCTTTTTATCCTGGAACAACTTTAGTTCCACAAGGCTTCTATTACATATGACCCGTGTTGATGACTTAAATCTGTCACCCTGATCTAGGCTCTAGTTCAAGTTATTGGCTATTTTTACCTATGTGAAACTAAACCCACATGCATATTTAAAAAGTCACCAGACCTGTGACTGAATTTCCTTCTGGCCTCAGTCTTTTGAACTTATGTGACTAAGGCACACTTGCCAAAATCCTGTTTTTTCATCGGTAAAACACAATTATATCCACTTTGTAGGCTTAATAACAAAATGAGATTTATGCAGAACTGGCATAAATACTCCATAAAAGGTAGCATTATCTCCCTGCCCTGGCTTCCCAACTACACTGAAAATTCACCCTAAGTCTTGTGACTCTCTATCCCTTCCTTACACACAGGCACCCCATCCACAAGGGAAGTTCCCAGTTCCCTGGGGTGTACGAAGACATGCACGCATGCATAACTACGTGCATGCTACTTCCAGTTCCACTGCAACCGCAGTCAGGCCAAAGACTCTGTTTTCTCCTAATCTGATTGTTTCCCAGCTCACTGGCAATCACACCCTCCCTTCAGTCTACTTCTCAAGCCCTCAGGTCAAATGTGGTCCTTTGTGCTTCCACACTCGCCGGGCTGGGCGTAGTCCAATGGGTTCCTCACTAGATGGGGAGTTCCTTGAGATCAGAGTCTCACTGTTTGTGTCACCAGCCCCCAGCACAGGGTCTACAATTTTACGTATTTGTTGAGTAAGTGAATAAACGCATACTTTTTATTTAATCTGAGTGGAGTTTTAAGCACTGATCTCCTACTGTTCTATGGCAAGCAGTTCCCTTGCATATATGAACCTTAAGAAAGACCCTCTAGTGCCCACAGCTCCTATGAGCTGTGTTGCCCAGGTAGTGACTGGAGTCTGAGACTGATCCCACTGAAAGATGTGCAGTTGAAGACACTGGTCTGACTGTATAAGCCAGCCAGTGTTGAGACCAGAGTCCACCCCAACCCCAGAGAACATTGTGGCCACTAGAGAAAAAGACAGGACACTTCCTGGAGTCTCTCCAGCCTTAAAGTCAAGCTGTATATCACCTCTAATAAGCAAAGAACAGGACAGTTTTCTCAAAGTTTTCTTTTAATAACATTTTTTCCAAAGCCAGGAAACAACTACAGAGACGATTTCAAAGTAGACAAGTAAACAAAAAGTAAAGGAGAAACAGTATAGACACATCCACTGTTCCACAATAAATAGAGCTCTATTTAGTATTCCCTACTTGTATCACAGGAGAGGCCCAGCTCTCTGTGGGGTCAAGAGTGCTCCCCATGATTGTGTAAAGGGTCTAGACAGCACTCAGGTATGATTAGGTCAAATGGTGTGAACACAGGAAGCGGTGAGATCAAGGTCTACAGTTCGGGTCCTTGGTCTGGGTAGGGTTTGACGATTCTTAACTTCTTCCACACTGTGCTGGATCCCATAGCCAAAGTAGATAGCAAATCCTAGTAAGGAAAGACAACTGTAAGGTTGGGAAATGTAACCTGGAATGGTTTAATAGGTCTCCAACTGGAGATCAAGAGAGAAAGGAGCCGGTGTAGGACGGAAAAGCAGACACCTACCAACCAACATCCAGATCCCAAATCGGGCCCAAGTGCCAGCTGTCATTTGCATCATCAGGTAAACATTCACAAAGATGCTCACCAGTGGGGGCAGAGGCAGACCAGGCACCTGCAAAACAAGATAGATCTTCACATACAACACAAGGGTTCTTACCTAACTGGGGGCAGAGCAGGCCGAGTTCAACCCCTACTCTTCTCCTCATGGCCTGGATCCCAGCGGCTACTCATTTGCCACACATATTATTAGACTCCCCACATCCAGAACTTAAGAAATGGAACCAGAAAGGAGAAACTAGAGAGCATCAGCAACGAGTCTAGCCTAAGTAGTTCTAACACCTACCTTCTTGTGTCCAATTAAAGAATATAAGATACAAGCCCTAATTGTCCCAAGATGGATTGGTGGGGGGAAGAGACATCATTTACCTTAAAGTGAAGTGGGGTGTTGCTCTGTGGCTGTCTCCGGATAACTCCAGCAATTCCAAGAATGAGCCCCAGGATCAGCACAACCACTGTGACCCACACTGGGTCTCCAGAACTAAGTGGAGTTGTCCACCATGTCAGCACCAGGCAAAGAACAGTCAGTAGTAGAGCTTCAAAAGTCAAGTTGAGAGGCATCAGAACCAACTCTTGTGTAATATGCAAAGATGCTAAGGCCTCCATTCCCAGAAGGGTTACCCTCTTGCTTGACCTCTCTCTCACAGAATGCCACCACATAATGTCCACCCTGTCATGCTGGGCTCTCCAAACTTTCCCAAAGAATAAAACCACTGCTTGGGACTGGTGACATGGCTCGGCAGTTAAGAGCACTTGTTGCTCTTCCAGAAGACCTTGGTTTGGTTCCCAGTACAATTTGGCAACTCACAACTGGTTATAAGTCCAGTTCCAGGAGATCAGATTCCTTCTTCTGATCTATGTAGGTACCAGGCATGCACACAGCACACACACACTCATGCAGGCGAAATGCTCAAACACATAAAAGTAAAGAAATAGACAACAAACAAACCAACAAAAGAAAGGGAAAGAAGAACCCACTGCTCACCAAGCACTGAGGAGCAAACATAGACAACTCGGCCAGAAAGGGGGATGGGGATGGAGCTGACTGGACAAAACAGGGTCTGGACAGTCAGCTTCTCTGCTTCAAGTGTCTTCTCCTCCTGCAATTCCACTTCCTCCTCACCATTCTTCATTTCCTGGTCAGGCTGATATCTGTGGCAAAAGCAAGAACCAATTTTAAGAGCGTCTCCTAACAGTTCTCCGTATTTTTTCCAGGTGGCTTCTTTATGGCCATTGAAGGTAGAAGCTTGGGCTGGGGAGATGACTCAGCCTGTAAAGGGGCTGGAGGGATGGCTTGGCAGTTAGTTAAAGGTGTTTACTTCCCCTGCAGAGGACCTAAGTTTAGTCACTCTCATTGGGCAGATCAAGACCACCTATAGCTCTAGCTCCAAGGGATTCAATGTCCTCTTCTGGCCCCCAAGGACCAGATAGACAGACAGACACACACAGAGAATTTATTTTTAAATATTCAAGTGTCTGCCACACAAGCGTGATTATTGGACTTGAATTCAGATAGCCAGGACTCATTTAAAACCCAGGTGTCCTGTAACCCCAGCGCAAGGGGGTTGGAGCTAGGATTCCTGGAATTCCCATTAGTCAACCAACTTTGCCAACCAGTGAGCTCCAGGTTCAAGGAGAGACTCCATCTAAAAAAATACAGTGGAGAGGGCTGTAGAGGGCTGTGGACAGACACCTAACTCTGACTCATACACACACACACACACATACACACACACACACACACACTTACATACACGGGCGTGGGGGTGGGAGAGAAGCTCTTTTGGACAGGACAAGATACCCACATTACTCAAGGAGAGTCAGGATGACAGAAGGCAGAGAAGGAATGAGCACCTCAGCCTTACCCAGAAACACAAACGCAAGTCTTACCTGAGAATGAGAACACAGATGGAAACCAGGGAGTAAGCGAGCAGAGTCCCAATCGACATGAGGTCCACAAGATCAGCGAGCTCGAAGAGGAAGGCCATGAATGCTAAAATGGGCAGGCAGAAAGTGGTGAGAAGGAAGTAAAAGGAGCTGGTGAAACAACAAAAAGGGGTGTTTCTGTTTTGTTACCTGCGATAACACCAGATACCACAGTGGCCACAATGGGGGTGCGTGTGCCACTGTGTACCCTAGCAAGGACACGGAACAGGAGGCCAAGAACCTATAAGATTTACCCTAGGGCCCAGTAGCCCTGAAATGTAACGTTTCTGCTTCCTGGCCTGCAGCTCCTGGTTAATCAAAAGGAACTCACCTGAGGACAACTCTGAGAGCCCTTTCTCACACCCAATATCCATATCCCTTTCAGTGTGCGCCTGGAGGGCTTCAAAGAGACATGGCTACCCACCGCCTGGAAGAGAGGGACTGACCTCGCTGCAGGTTAAAAGTGGGCACTGCCTCGATCCTATGGGATGGAGCGCTGTGGATTCTGAGCCTCTTCCCCTGCAAGAAAACACATGGCACAATGTTCTGAACCAGGGGAGTAGGCTCACTCCCCTACCACCCCCAGTCTGTATGATCACACACTGCATCCAAGGTGAGCCAGGAGGGTGTGACTGACCGGTGGTCGCAATACAGTCAAAACCAACAAAGGCATAGAAACAGGTAGCAGCGCCACGGAGCATCCCTTCCACGCCAAAAGGCATAAAACCTCCAGAGCCCATAGCCTCGCAGCTAGAGTGCAAGAGGAACAGAAACGGTTAGTTTGTTCAGCTAAGCCTGTACCTTTTCTCTAAGGCCCAGCTGCTTGTTGTCTCCCACTCCCATTCTGGATCCCCCCTCCTCCATGAGGGTCCCAGCTTTGTGGCTCTCTAACCTACAAGTGTCATTGGGTCCACCCATGGTCAAGCAATAGTCCTCTTTTGTGAGCCTCCAGTTCTTCGGGTCTCCCATAAGGAAGCCAGAGATGAAGACAAACCCGAGAACCAAGAGGTTGGCCCCTGTGAACACTTTGGTAACCAGGGCTGATTCACTCGCCCCCATGGCCAACAATCCTGTGGAGAGAATTGTTCAGGATCCTGAGAGACTAAATCCTTCCTCCAAGTTTGCTTTTCCTTTTTCCTGCCTCTGTGTGGCAGACTCCTTCCTTCCCAGGCTCCTTCCCTCCCCATCCTTACCACTCCACACCCTCAAGCCCTTCTAGGCCCAACCCTGCCCATCATTCAACCCTGCCCCTTGCCTCACCAGTGAGCAGCAACACAAGGGCCAAAGCAAAGAAATCTGGATATTCTGCGAGAACATGGGGTACATGCAGTGAGATGGTCCCCTTCAGAGTCTCAGAGATGTGGTTCCCAATCAGATTGTCAAAAGCAGAGCTCCAAGCCCGGGCCACACTGGCTGTACCTGGTATAGCAATTGCATTTTGTACTATAATCCCAATACTCAGGAAAATGATGAGGTCAAGTTCCCTCCATCCTACACAGTCTCACACTGATCCCCACCACTATTACCCATCTTACCCTGGGGGGAGGGAGGTGACAGGTCTCTACTAACTTAGCCTGGCCTTGAACTCAACAAATTTAGGACCCTCCCACTTCAGCCTCCTGAGTACTGGAATCACAGGTGCATACCAATACAACCAGCTCCTGCTATTAATTTTTAAAACCAGTATCTTAATGAATGAACACCAAACAAAGGTATACAATTGTTCTTCACCTTCAATCCCCCCTTCATCTCCACATACCCCTACAAATAAAAATATAAAGTAAACATCCAGAAGGATTTCGATACTAGGAAAAATAATCAAAAGTTCGGCTTCACTATTCCACTCAGATTTCTGGATCTATAATCCCTTCGCTACTTGGATAGTCACCCACTCCAACCCCCCCCATCGCACCCCAAGCATCTATCTCACCAATGACGTAGGAGAGGATGAGGTTCCAGCCGGTGGTGAAGGCCCAGAGTTCACCTACAGTGACATAACTGTAGAGATATGCAGAACCAGAGTCGGGGACCCGGGCACCAAACTCAGCATAGCACAGTCCAGCCAACACAGAAGAAAAAGCAGCCACCAAAAAGCAGATTACAATGGATGGCCCTGCTTTATCTTTGGTCACCTCACCAGCCAGGACATACATACCTGCGCCTAATGTGCTGCCCACACCCAGGGCCACTAAGTCGAGGGTGGTTAGGCATCTGGCAAGGCGGGTGTCGCCCATGCCTGGCTCCAACATGCGTCTACGCACCAGGTTTTGACCGAATCTTCTAAGTGCCTGCCACCGCATTCTGGCTGGCATTGAAGAGGGAGGATGCTAGGTTCTGGTGAAAAAACAAGACAAAAGCCCTTCAATGGGTCTCATTATCCCTAAGCTCGGAAAGTGAATTACAAAGCCCACTCCACTACAGGGACAAAGGAGGGTAGGTGTGCGGGGAGCCAGCCACTTTACCTCTAACAGCCGATTCTTCATAGGCAAATAGGAATTACAATAATAACAACAACAACAACGCAAGTAGGGATTACAGTATCTCTGAGGCTGGTGAACTCATTGCAGAAGAGGCAAGTGAAAACCCCTTGTAGCACAGTGGTTGGCCTCTAGTAAGTGCTTGGACACTGTTTCTTCTTTTTCTGGCCAAGAACCTATGGGATTTACCCTAGAGCTCAGTCCAGCAGCCCTGAAATCTAACGTTTCTGCTTCCTGGCCTGCAGCTCCTGGTTAATCAAGAGGAACTCAACTCAGGGCAACTCTGGGAGAGCGCTTTCTCACACTCAATACCCACATCTCTTTCGGTGTGCGCCTGGAGGGCTTCAAAGAGACATGGTTACCCAACGCCTGGAAGAGAGGGACTGACCTCGCTGCAGGTTAAAAGTGGGCACTGCGTCGATCTCATCCCTCCTCACCAAGCCCACAGCGCTCCACCTGAGCCAGCAAAAGTTCTCCCACTTCCTCCTTCCTGTCTTAGGCTGGTGTGTGAGGATCAGCCATAAGGCGGGGCTTCGGTATCTGAAATTGGGAGATGCGCCCCGGCGCGGGGGGGGGGGGGGTACAAAGCCAGCCCTAGATGGCTCACACTCCCTTCTTCACAGACTAGGGGTCCCGCCCGATGGTCCTAAATTCAGCATCTAGATTTTATGGCTCCATCTAGAAACGGTCTGGGGCTGCGCTGGAGCTAAGGAGTCCTGGCCCCTGGGCTAGGGTCTTGCCAGCAACAGGTCACACAGCCCGCTGATGCAACTGCACGCCCTGGTTGCCTGAGAAGCCTAGGTACTTGAGGACCCTCCCCCTCCCCACTCTGACACACGTGTCGGCCCCAAAGGCTTACCAGAGAGCTGTGGCAAGCCCAGAGAGCGGAGATTCTTAGATCTGGTTCGGTGAGGCTGACTTCAGAGTTGGGTTGGGTCTGCAGACATAAACTGCTCAAGCTTCAATGCTGCTACTTAGGATCGTTGCACACCAAGCGCCCCCTATATTCACTAGAAGGAGGAACCAGTAACGTCATGGGATCCTACACATGACACACAACACAATATACGTACCCACGCGCGGGCTAGTGTACGGACACACACACACACACACACACACACACACGAGTTACTTGGCTTTGCAAGCCTGAGATTGCTTCCCAACCAACAACAGCAAGCAGGGCATGGCGGGGAATGAGAAAGGCGGGAGGATAACCTTTCCCCATTTGCCTCTGGTGGTCAGAGGACAATAAGAAGCTTCCTGATCATAGATCCCCTGGGAATTTTCTACTTTTGTGCAGGATTAGTCAGAAACAGTGATTATAGGCAGCACTGGGGAGGGGAACGAATAAAGAGAATTGGGTTTGTGTGAAGGCTGGCGAGGCAAATAGCACCAAGTCTCCATCTCGTTCCTGTTGGCATGAAACCCTTCGGAAGGACGGTGCAGGACTCTGGGCAGCCAGCCATCTGACTGCTGCCCCTCAGCTCTCGGCCTCAACTGTTTCTAATGCAGACAACAAGAGGATGAGTGAAAGATCGCTTGAAACCACCTGTCCACGGATAATTACTCCTATGTAGAGTTCTAGGCCACAACGTATTTGCAGCATCTTTCTACCTGCCTATCAACAATAAATATGAAATCACTACTATTGAGGGAGAGAAACTTTTTAAAATTTGTAGTGATAGGGGTCAATGCTGAGGCTTTATCAATAAGCTGCTACAGCCCCACCCTTTTGGTTCGGTTTTACAGGGACTAACTGAAGTTTGGAGCTTCATAATTATTGTGGAAATCACCCTTCTGATAAACCCGGCCTATTGTTTTAAGGCCCTCTACCTCATTCAAATGCACAAGAGAGAGGAAATGTGAAGCTCAAGCAAGAGGTGGGGCCTTTTAGGTTAGGCTCTGAGTTACTAGGAAACTGTAGGAGACTGAAGTTCATAGGTAGAACTCTTACCGCCTTGGTTGTAAGGGTTGTGAAGGTGTCGTTCCCTTCCACTAAGCCATCTTAGCAACTCAGGATAGCCCAAAACACATGGTCTCCTTTCATGATTCACTAGGAACCTGCCAGTGCTCATCTAGCGGCCAAAGCCTTCTTGAGAGTCTCCTCTCTAGCCCAAGGTCACCAGAAATTTCCTCCTTAGCTCAGGCTAGCCTTAAACTAGTTACACACCTGCAGGCTTCAGCCTCCTAAAATGTTTGGTTACAAAGCTGCCCCACCAACCCCGATTACAAATTCGTTTCCAAAGGAATCGTTCTTTTCAGCTGGGTAAAGCACCTCTTGGGCATTCAATAAAGCAAGCTACAGAGATGGCTCAGTGGTAGAGGGCTTGCCTAGCCAGGATGTGTGAGGCTTCTGTTGGCCACCCGACCCCCACTCACCTCCACACCACAAACAAACAAAAAGGATGCAGTCGCTGAACAGCTGGTGGCTGAACAGCTGGTGGCTGACAACTTGCGGGAGTCTAGTAGTCACTGTCTCCAAGGCAAACACTAGAATGGAACAGGTTTCTTCACTGCATCTAGGGTAAATACCGGAATGAATATTTGGCTTTTTAAAGTGCTTAGGCCTTGCAGAACTGTGGGGAAGCAGTGACTGTTTTCCGTGATTTATAGAATTGTTTTTCTGAGGGAGCCTTACAGCCTTTGCATGACTTTGGTCACGAGACGCTTCTAGCACACCTGGATCTCTTTCTTGGATGATTGGGTACTTGGGGCTGCTTCAGTGGCGTTATGAAGTCAAGTCTTCCTGTCTGTCACAGGGGACTATTCAATGAAAATCTGATGCAGATTCAAAATAATGTATTAGTGTATATGACAACAACGTGGCCGCTTCAACTCAGTGATTGATGACAACGTGAGATTAACTGGCAAACTAATAAATGTTTGGATAGTACAGACTGGAATGCTAAGGAAGGCTTCGTTTGCAAGACATTGAGGGGAAAGAGTTGCAAGGGCTTAAGCTGAACCTTAAGGAATGTGGGATGACTGAGCTGTGGAGCTACAAAGATGCAAGAAGCCGGGGAGAGTAAAGGCCTCTAGCTGGTGTTGGAAAGCCCTACAGGGCTTGGTAATAACAGATGTCCCTCTCCACGATTATCAAGTATCTCAAATGTACAAATAAACAATATTTCTTGAAATCCTTCAGATCCCAATTTGGTTCCCTTGGCAACCAACCCCCATCTGGAAGCTGTTCTGGAACCCCCAGCCAGCAGGCATCATTAGCAATACAAAAGACATTTGGAGATAACAAAAACCACTTTGGAGAATCCAAGGACTTTAGAAACTGGGTACCCAGAAATTAGGCTGAATATCAAACAAATGTGTCCAATTTATTACAAACGATAAAATTACTTACAGAGAGAATATTTACATCAAAAAGTTCGCAGCTTTCTGAGACAGGTTCATGTAGCCCAAACTGGACTCTTGATGGCCCTGCCTCAGTCTTCCAGGTATTAAGATTGCAAGCTTGCACTACTGTGCCCATCAAAATTCATCCTTCCCCTCTCTCTCTCTCTCTCTCTCTCTCTCTCTCTCTCTAGCCACAGAGTTGTGCATCCTTCAGTTTAAGAATGTTTTCACCACCAAAGGAAACCCGAGGCCCATTCCTGGTAACTGCTCATTTCCTCCCAACACTCACTCCAGCTGTTGGCGACCCCAACCCTCTCCACAGAGACTTTAAAGGCAAAGCCTGGGGGGTCCTGGCAGCCACAGCAAGAACTTTAACAAAAGTAAAAGGCACAATTAATAGCAAAAAAACAGAGAAAAGCGATTTCTTCAATGTGCCACATTGGGAAGAGGGTAGTTAAGTCCTGGGAGCACTGGGAGCACCACTCCCCCTCTTCAGAGCACTCACGTGAGGCTGAGGCTTAGAGGTCGAGGTTTAAGCAGTCCCTGTCAAGCTGTGGTCCCGGCTTCAGTTTCTTGTACAAGGTGGGCTGACAAGTGAGATTTCTTCCAGAAAGACAAACTCCCACCGCTGGAGTTTGAGACTCTTGGGGAAATTCCAGTCCTTGGAATCCATTGTCTCCACGGTCTGATAGCCAAAGGGAGGGGCCCAGGTGTCTCTTTAGAATATCTTTCCTGCCTGGACAGTTGCAAACCCTTCAGCCTTGATCACTGATTGGAAGCTATGGAGGTTCAGCTCTGTGGAATGAATACCTGTGGAGGCTTAGAACATGACTAAGGACAGGTGGGGGTACTGTACCATACTTGAACTGGTCACACTGCATATGCTCCACTTTCTGGCTATGTTGCTTCAGACCCTTCTGGTTTCTCCGCATCTACTTTTTGGGGGGTGGAGTACTGGAGAGTGAATCCTTATGCCTACTAACCATGGGATCTACCACTGAGCCACACTCTAGTCTCATTAACCATGGGATCTACCACTGAGCTACACTCTAGTCTCATTAACCATGGGATCTACCACTGAGCTACACTCTAGTCTCACTAACCATGGGATCTACCACTGAGCTACACTCTAGTCTCACTAACCGTGGGTGGGATCTACCACTGAGCTACACTCTAGTCTCACTAACCGTGGGTGGGATCTACCACTGAGCTATACTCTAGTCTCACTAACTGTGGGATCTATCACTGAGCTACACTGTAGTCTCATGCTTCCATTTAAGGGCTCGTGTGATTATATTCAAGACAATCTTCTTTTTTTTTTTTCTAGACAGGGTTTCTCTGTGTTGCTTTGGAGCCTGTCCTGGAACTAGCTCTTGTAGACCAGCCTGGCCTCGAACTCACAGAGATTTGCCTGCTTCTGCCTCCCTAGTGCTGCTAACCTTCTAACAAATGCCACGTTGTCCTTCACCTACTTTTTGTCTTTTTAATTATAGACTCTGCAAGTTTACTGTAGAGAGCCTGCGCAGAGAGCAGGCACGTGATCCCAGGACCTGGCAGGAAGAGACAGAACACCTGGTGTGAGTGAGTGAGCAGGCTAAACCAGCAGTGTCTGAAGAAAAGGCAGAAGGATGCAAGTCACGGGCTAGAACCATGAAAGAAGAGCCCCGAAAGACAGCAGTGAGCAGGCACAGGCACGCTAGTGAAGAGAAATGAGTGTTTCAGGGCAATCTGAAGACACACAGATGGGGGCTTTGGGCTCATATGGTGATAGCTAGAGCACAGCCGATGGTGTTGCTAGACCGTGGCAGGCAAGGTCTTTGCTTTGACATCCTATAGAGTCTACTCCCAAAGAGAAAATGTGGAACCTGACTGACGGCATACACTGTTAATCTTAGTGCTCAGGAGGCAGAGGCAGGAGAATCCCACGTTTGAGGCCAGCCTTGAGGAAGACTTGTTTTTTCTCTTAAAAAAAATTGTGATGTGGGTGCTTTAATTTCAACTTTGTCTCAGGAAAGGAATTTGAATTAGATGGTAATGGAGAGGCCAAATGAAAGGTTCTAGAGTAGCATTCTGAAGTAGTAGAAAGTAGCATCGCTGTTGAATATAATCTCCAGTTTTTCAGCTTAAAAAAGTTGTTTGGGGGCCAAGGATGCAACTTGGTGGTAGAGCATTTAACCCCTCCCCTGACAAGCCCTGTGCATTTCGGTACTTAGTGAAAAGCAGAAGTGTACTCAAAAGAGCCAATTCTGAGTGCTCAACTGACAATTAAAATGTCCCCGGTAATTAAGTAAGTGTAATCAGTTCTGCCACATTGACCACTCCTGGTTCTTTGTTTATTTTAGTACTGGGGATTGAACTCAAGGCTTGATCATACTAGGCCAATGTTCTGTTACTGACCCACACCCTCAGCCTTGTTTTCTTTATTGTGCTGGGAATGAAACCAAAATGTTTAGGCAGGCTAGGCAATTGTTCTAACACTGAAATACATCCCTAGCCTTTTAAAAAAATATTTTGACAGAGAAACCCTGTCTCGAAAAAAAAGGGTTTTTTTGAACCGTGCGTGGTAGCACATACCTTTAATCCCAGCACTAGGGAGGCAGAGGCAGGTGAGTTTGAGGCCAGCTTGGTCTACAGAGTGAGTTCCGACAGCTAGGGGTGTTGCACAGAGAAACCCTTTCTCAAAAGAAAAAAAACACCGAGACACTGGTGTCAAGCTCCCAATCCTCCTGCCGCAGTCTCCCAAGTGTCGAGGGTTGCAGCACGTCCCATCACACTCAGCTCAGCAGAGCGCGCTATTAAAGCGTCCCGAAAGAAGCATCATCCTCTTTTCAGATTTCGTTATTACAATAATGCTGCAAGAATAGAAAACTGGGTATGCAAGACATATTCTTGATCTAGTAGGAATGGCTGGAGTCCAGGAATGATGGTGCACGCCTTCGATCCCAGCACTCAGGAGGCAGAGACAGGCGGATCTCTGCGAATTCGGAGGCCAGCCTGGTCTACAAGCAAGTTCCAGGACAGCTAAGGCTGTTGTTACACAGAGAAACCCTGTCCCAAAACACACACACAGAGAGAGAGAGAGAGAGAGAGAGACAGACAGACAGACAGACAGACAGACAGAGACAGAGAGAGAGAGAGAGAATAGCTGACGCACAGAATAGCTGGATTAATTTTCCTTCTGCATTCTAGAAAAGTCTCTATCTGCTCTTAAGATCAATCCTAGTAAAACACAAAGTCTTTGCTTCCATTATTTCTGTTACTTATGGAGAACACCACCACGATGCTGATTTCAAGCAGAGCGCAGCATCATGGTCTGAACCATTTCCTTTGTATCAGCTCTACCCCAGGGGCAAAAATGAACCCCTCCATTACAGCGAAGAAATACTCTAGGATCCACCTTAAAAACTGGTTAGGAGCACCGGTTGCTCTTCAAGGGGATGAGGGTTTGGTTCCTTACATCCATATGGTGGCTCACAATTATCTGTAACTCCAGTTCCAGGGGATCCAATGTCCCTTTCTAACGTCTGTGAGTACACAGGCACCCATGTGGTGCATAGACATACATGCAGACAAAGTAGACACATAACAAAGACAAACCTTTTTTAAAACTGGGAAGACATTCAGGTTTCCTTGATTAACAACCTGTGTAACGTCCTTGTCCCAGTAATAACTTGTACACCCTAGATACAACTATACACAGAAGACGGCATTTTTTCTTTTCGTATTCTCCCCCTACCTCTCTCTGGGTTTTGGTTTTTAGAGGCAGAGTTTCTCTGTATAGCCCTGTTCCTGGCTGGCTATCCAGGAACTTGCTCTGTAAGTTAGGCTGGCTTCAAACTCAGAGGCGCATTTGCCTCTATCACCCAGGGCTGGGACTAAAGGACTGTGCCATCATGCCTGGCTGACATTCCTTCATTCTTCCCTAATTCTTAAGTAAGTATAGACTTCAGGAAAAAGAGATTCTGGTGAAGAGAAATCCCCACTCTAGGAAACCTATTTATCTTGTACCATTTGTGGATTATACATTCTGGCTCCATTAGTTTCTGCCATCAAGCACAGGTAAAGGATGGAGCCACCATAAAACGCAATGACTATAGTGAAGCTCATGAGTATAACGCTGTCTCTAAGTGAAATATGGTGGTGATATAAGGTGTGCTGGTTTGAATATGAATGATCCCCATTGGCTCATAATTTTGAATGCTTGGTCACTAAGGAGTAGCACTAGGAAGTATGGCCTTGTTGAAGTAGGTTTGACCTTGCAGGAGGAAGTGTGTCATTGGGGGTGGGCTTTGAGGTTTCAAATGTTCAAGCCAGGTTCACTGTCTCTCTCTTCCTGCTGCCTGCCAATCCAGATGTGGAACTCTCAGTTCCTTCTCCAGTGCCATGTCTGCCTATGTGTTACTATGTGTCCCACCATGATGATAATGGACTAAACCTCTGAAATTGTAAGCCAGCCCCAATTAAATGCTTTCCTTTGTAAGACTCGCCGTGGTCATGGTATCTCTCCACAGCAATTGGACACTGACTAAGACAGCTGGGGATGATGCTCCTTAGAGGGGCTTGAACAGGAAGGCTTAAAATAGCACTTTTCTTAGACATCCTTAAGTCTTCTAAAGCATTTCCTGATATGATTGACCTCTGCTTTCATTTTTATTCCTACAATACTCGTCAGACACTATGTGAAAAAGTGAAGTCAGTCTTCAAGGAGCTCACAGCACAGTAGGGGAGACAAAGATGTAAACAGAATAGTCCAATACACTGTGCATTAGCCAGCATTCTCTAAAAGAGCAGAACCAACAGAAAGAATATATGTATGCCTGTGTTTAACATGTATTTATTAAAAGGGGATTCATTCGATTGGCTTGCAGGATGCATTCCAGGTAGTCCAACAATGGCTGTCTCCCACTGGAGAGGCTGAGAATCCGGCAGTTGCATGAGACTAGATGTCTCACAGCCTTCATCTGGTGCTGAAGGACTAACGGATTCCCAGAGAGCTGCTGCTCTTCAGTTTACATTGCAATTTGAAGGAAGCTGGTTCAAATGCTAGTAGAGGAATGCCCCAGCAGCAGGGTAGATGGACTTGCCAGTGAGAGCAAATCTACAAATGGTGCCCAAACGTTTGGCAAGAATTTTCACATAAAGCCTGAGAAAGCTTTTAAAAAAGGATTGTAGACAGACAAGAACAAAGTCAAGCTCAGCTTCTTGGTAACCATTTTTACTAGGGCTCTGCTTGCTGACGGTGAGCAGAGGCTTCTTGAACTCAGCATTGGCAGCAAAAACTGCTTGGTTGTTTTAAAAGGCCCTACCATGAATCCCTTAAATGGTATCTATGAGCATCTGGCAGCATGCTTCTTGGTGGTGGTATGGACCTAGAAACTCTACAGAGTTGTGGCAATAAACGTGACTCCTGTCATACCTCCACCATGAAGCTAGACTCTCAGAAAGCTAAAGAATGGGGCAGAGCCAGCTACCAAAGCTGCAGTTTTATCCTAGTCATACTGCTTAGTAAAGACTCATGTGGTCAGAAAAAGATAAAGATATGCAGTAATGACAGATTCAGATGAAAAAATATCTAAATTTTACAGTGTGTTTAAAGATATATGTAGGCAGCCGGGCCGTGGTGGTGAATGCCTTTAATCCCAGCACTCAGGAGGCAGAGGCAGGTGAGTCCCTTCCAGTGAGTTTGAGGCCAGCCTCGTCTACAAGAGCTAGTTCCAGGACAGACAGCTAGGACTGTTACACAGGGAAACCCTGTCTCGAGAAACCAAATACACACACACACACACACACACACACACACACACACAAGCTTGGGAGAGAAAAGAAAAAGGATAAAGTCCTTTAAAAAAATTGAGCAGCCAGGCACGGTGGTACATGCCTTTAATCCCAGCACTCGGGAGGCAGAGACAGGCGGATCTCTGTGAGTTTGAAGGCCAGCCTGGTCTACAGAGTGAGTTCCAGAATAGCTAGGGCTGTTATACAGAAAAATCCTGTCTCAAAAGAAAAAAAGAAAAAGAACAGAAAAAGCAGAAACTTCCAAAACAACTGCAATATTTTCAATATTTGGCTTTTGCTCTGTTTTTCCATTTGGAAAGTGTCAGGAAATGGAAATAGTGCCTGCCCTGCCATTATACACCGTGGGTGGAATGAAACGGTGGCGGAGATCTCACAGCACTACTCTGATCCAAGGACACAACAATTATAAAAGAACTAAACTACCAATTGGGAGACAACAGTGTGTGGCTGTAGTATAGTAATAAAGATAACAAGAAGAAAATGCCCAAATTAAAGAAAGTGCAGGAAGAGTTGCCCATCCCTGACTTCAAGCAGCTTGAAGAGAGAGGTAGTGTAGTGTAGTGGGTTTCAGCTGAGTGGGAGAAATTTAGTTCCAGCCAAGTCTTACCTTAGAGTTCATTCACTGACAGGCAGGATTTCAGTGAGAGCTAGAGCAGAGCTTGAAGCCTCCAGACCTGCATCAGTTGTCAGGCCAAATAGAGTTCTGGCAGGCCTTATCACAAGCCTCAGGATGGGCCTTGGCCACCTTTTCCTCTACCTGCACCTTCTTGTGCTGCGAGGCTGATGCAATTCATTCTGGCATCAGCCGTGGCAGCTCAAGAACTGCCTCCCTGACTGGTACCCCAAACAGGCAGCACAGCTCTCTTCAGGCCAGTGTCCCGGGCCTCCAGACCCGTCCTAACACGACGTGGGGACCGTGTGCTTCACTAAGATGCATGGCTAATGGTGGCAGGTACATTGCTTTGCTCAGTGCTAGACCAGTTGAGTGCAGAACCAGGCAGATTCAGATAGCCACCATCTCTAAGATTCCCTGTGGATGATGTCCCTGGAATAAATCCCAGGCTTAGTGACAGATATGTGACCTTTTATTCTGGCCAGTTGGCTGTAGCAGTATACTTCAGCAGCAAGGAGCACACAGCAAGCAGTATAGGCTTTACTGGTTGCTGGACTGGCTTCGTCCGACTATGGTCTTACTGCAGTTGTCCAAAGTCGTGTTGCAGGAGCTTATGGCTAGTCCCTCCAAAGAAAAAGATTTTGATTAGAGTCAGACAGAATCCCATAGTGCCTAACCACAGGCTATCATAAAAGTATTAGTAGTAAATATTAAAACTGTATAAAGAACTAAAGAAATTGGGCAACACACTGGGCGGTGGTGGCGCACGCCTTTAATCCCAGCACTTGGGAGGCAGAGACAGGTGGATTTCTGTGAGTTCGAGACCAGCCTGGTCTACAAGAGCTAGTTCCAGGGCAGGCTCCAAAACCACAGAGAAACCCTGTCTCGAAAAACCAAAAAAAAAAAAAAATTGGGCAACACAAGATAGTTCAATTAATATTTATTATGGACAGTAGAAATGAAGAGACATCTTTCAGTGAAGCACAGGTGACCAAAAAAAAAAAAAAGCTGAGAAAACATCCAACATTCTTAGCCCCCCAGGGAAATGCAAAAGAATAGCACAATAATGAAATTATACCTCACCTTAGTCAAAACGGCTATAATCAAAACAACAAAAACCACTAATTGTTCAAGGCCAACCTGGTCTACAAAATGAATTCCAGGACAGCCAGATCTACACAGAGAAACCCTGTCTGAACAAATGAAACAAAAATAATCAAACAAGCCAGGCAGTGGTGGCACACGCCTGTAATCCCAGCACTCGGGAGGCAGAGGCAGGTGGATCTCTGTGAGTTCGAGGCCAGCCTGATCTACAAGAACTAGTTCCAGGACAGGCTCCAAAGCTACAGAGAAATCCTGTCCTGACCAAAAAAAAAAAAAAAACAAAACTGTGTGTGTGTGAATATGATCAAATTACATTATAAGCATTATAAGCATGTATGGGAATAGCTAATAAAATCCCTACTTTGTAAATTAGTATACACTAATTAAAAAGATACAAACAGTAAATATGTAAAATGAATGTTTTGCAATCTATTAATGATAATCTAATAATAAAGTTAGCAAAGGCACTATAGTTAACAATATTACATTATAACTCTTTTAAAAATATTTTATTTTGGGGCTGGAGAGATGGCTCAGCGGTTAAGAGCACTGACTGCTCTTCTCAAGGACCCGGGTTCAATTCTCAGCACCCACATGGCAGCTCACAACTGTCTGAAAATCCAGTTCCAGGGGATCTGACACCTTCACACCAATGCACATAAAATAAAGTTAAATTAGCCATAAAAAAATTTTTAAAAATTTATTTTATTTATTTTTATGCATATAAGTAGCTTGCCTGCATGTATATGTACCTCATATCTGCTTGGTGATCAAGCTAGGAATGGGAGGGAACAGAAGAGGGTACTGGATCCCCTGGTACTGGAGTTATAGATGGTTGTAAGTCACCATGTGGGTGCTGGGAACCGAACCCTGGTTCTCTGTGACAGCCATCAGTGCTTTTTACCAACTCTCCAGCCCCTTCCTCTATTATGCTGTAGAAATTTGCTGAGTAGATCTTATGTGTGTCCTTACTGTGGTAACTAGAGAGATATGCCTCTACGAATGACCTTACCTATAGGAATCAATTCACCATACACACATCGAAGCAGCACAGTATACAGTTGAAATA
This sequence comes from Chionomys nivalis, assembly GCF_950005125.1. NCBI lineage: Eukaryota > Metazoa > Chordata > Mammalia > Rodentia > Cricetidae > Chionomys > Chionomys nivalis. The sequence continues at coordinate 72,509,327 of NC_080112.1, read as the reverse complement.
TATACAATTACAATTCTTTAAATAAGTGAATTTGTATGTACTATACCCTTTATTTGACAAATAGTGACTCCTTAGCATATATTAGCACTTTTTTCATTATTGTTGCTCATATTTTCTCCTAACTGAACTTTATTCAAATATTTATTCACATGTAAAAGGTTTGTGTTTTTTGTTTTTTCAAGATAAGGTTTCTCTGTGTAGTCCTGGCTGTCCTTGAACTCAGTGACTACTTGTCTCTGCCTCCTGAGTGCTGAAATTAAAGGCCTCCTTGAAATGTATGTTTTCTTAATGTACAACATACATTCATGGCATCCCAACAACCCTCCAAGTTTTAACTCATTCCAGCATCAACATTAAGGGCTAATTCTAAAGACTCACCTAAATATTGTCTAAATCAGGTAAGGGAGAGGCTCAAGGTATGGTTGATATGGAAACAAATTCTCTGTGAACTGGAGAAGTCATATAAATTATGTGATTAAAATTTACAGTTGTGGTGCACGGCTTTAATCCCAACACTGGGGAGGCAGAGGCAGGTGGATCTCTGTTGAGTTCGAGGCCAGACTGGTCTACAGAGCGAGTTCTAGGACAGCCAGGGCTACACAGAGAAATGCTGTCTCAACAAGCAAACATGTGTGGACGCATATGCCCATTGCTCAGAAAAGCCAAAGACTAGAAGAACAAAGCTGTAAGGGTTATTGAGATTATTCAGTGGGGGAAGAACACTTGCCACATAAACCTGAAGACCAGAGTTTGATGCCATGGTTTCTTTTTTTTTTTTTTTTTTTTTTTTTTTAAAGCTGAGTATGGTACCTTGAATCTGTTATCCCAGCACTCTTACAGCAAGGTGGGAGGTGGAGACAGAGAATCTCCTTGAAGCTCATATGCCCATTAGACTAGAGTGTGTAGCATGGTAGCAACGACAACAAAAACCCTGTCTCCTAAAGAAGGTGAAAGGAGAGAACCAGCTCCTGAAAGATGGCCGGTGGCTGCCCACTCATGCCATGTGCAAAAAAATAATTAAAAAAATTAAAGTTCAGGTGATAGTGGCGCATACCTTTAATTCCAACACTCAGAAGGCAGAAGCAGATGGATCTCTTGTGAGTTTGAGGCCAGTCTACAGAGCAAGTTCCAGGACAGCTAGCTAGGGCTGTTACACAGAGAAACTCTGTCTTCTTAAAAACAAACAAACAAACAAAAAAACAAAACCGAGAGAAAGAGAGAGAGAGAGAGAGAGAGAGAGAGAAGAAAAATCAAACAAATAAATGAAAAACACAACTGTGAGGCCGACAGTAGGTAGACATACCTATTCCAAATGTCAGAAATAGGACAGAAGTCCCAAACATGATAGGGCAATATTTATTCAATTTCTTTCACTTCGTGTGCATGTGTGCACGGGTGTGTGCGTGTGTGTGTCTGTGCTATGTGTTTCACTAGGGATGCTTTCAGAGTCCTGGGTGAGGGTATTGCTTGGAGAATGGATTCTCTACCATTAGATTCCGAGAATTTCTCTCCCTTTACCACCAAGCACCTGCTAACTGCTTATAGACCCTCAGGGAAGGGCGAGGTACTATGAGTCCCTCCCAACAGTAGGCTTTTGTTCGTGTGTTTGTTTGTTTGAAACAGGGTCTCACTTTACAATCCTGACTGGCCTGGAATTCATCCGTAGATCAGGCTGGTCTCTAATTCACAGAGATTCACTTGCCTTTGCTTCTGAGTGATGAGATTAACAGTGTGTGCCACGACACTCAACAGTTTTCTCTAAGAGGGAATCCCAAGGTCCAGATGTCACAGGTGTCCCTCTCTCATCATAAATATATTTAAAAAATTTTACTGTTATTTATGTATGCAGGTGGCTGGTTGTGGAGGATGCCAAAAAGAGGGTGTGAGATCCCCTGGAGCGAGAGTTACAGGCAGCTGTGTGGGTGCTGGGAACTGAGCAGGAGTAAGCAATCCTAACCACCGTGCAGTCTCTAGTCCCACCCCAACAGGGGAAATACTTTTATCTTAAGACTCAAGAACAAAGGTTGCTTTTGAAAACACATGGCATGGAGTTTTAGTTCACAGAGCTTTAGGCATGGCTCACTGGGAACAGCTCCCCCAGCAATTTCTTGCCAGTTGGAACCAGGTACCCGTACCTCTCCCAGGCTGTTGATGAACACTGCTGGCTTGATAGTTCTGGGGTTATATAGGGGAGAGCTACTTCCATAGCTCTTTGGGGGCACTGCTCTAGTTGGGACTTATTCTGTGGGCAAAAGACCACTGGCTCTGGTTATAAGGCCATGGCTTTGCCAAGCACTATGCTGGTAGGGACTTTACAACAGCCTTACTCCAGTTCTCTGCTTGGGTCTGAAGGCTCATGAAGGCGTACTTTGAAATCTAGGTGGAGCTAGCAATGACTCCACAGCTCATGCACATTGTGTGCCTGCAGAGTTGGCACTGCGTAGACACCACCAAGGTTTATCTCTTCTAGTGAGAGGTTGCTACCCACCCAAGCTGCACCTAAGCCCAGATTGTATTAGCTATACTCCTACTGGCCACACTCTAAAGACAAGGGTCTGGCCTCTTGGGTCTGGATACTAAGGTGCTATTGAGAGCCTATTATCTCCTTTGTTATGGGAATGGAGCCCAGAAGGCTACACTCCTTGTAAACAAACATCACCATCTTAGGAACCCTACCTTCCACTATCTCTAACAAGCCTGGTTAGGATACCACTTATACCTTTGAGGTGTTTTGGATGTAGCACTTCCTGAAGTAATTCTACTTTGTGTGGCTTAATGTCCTAAGCTAGTTTAGTAGTAAATCCTTTATAATATCAATTCTATTGCTTTGCTTATTCTACATCATAGGCAACTGTTGAAAGTAGCAGTCCTCAGGTAGATATAATAGAAATAAAGATTGCAAAGTAGGAGAGGGAAGAGTGCTGGGACTAAAGGCGTGCACTACCACCGCCCAGTACCCCACTTTTTTCTTACTTCTAGGAGTCTGAATATTTATATAAGACAGCAAGTACAGTGATTTCCACTTTTGTAGTTAATGAGATGATCTGGAAAAATAATTCTAATTGGTAAGGCAAGAATGATTACAATGTATTCTTAAATTTCTACCTAGCTTCTTAAATATCTTCTTTTTAAAAATAGAACTTTATTATAAAGAACTTGCAAATAAACCAGGCATGGTGGCACATGCCTTTAATTCCAGCACATGGGAGGTAGAGGCAGGCGAGGCCAGCCTGGTTTACAGAGCGAGTTCCAGGACAGTCAGGGCTAGTTTACATAGAAACCCTGTCTCAAAAAACCAACACAATGTGGGGAGAGGGGACAGAAAGAAAAAGAAAAGGAAAAGAAAATGAAGCAATTTGTATGACAAGGAAGGGGCAATGACTTTGAAGCTGTCACACAGAAATACACACAAACTTTTGATTTGACAATGGTTTGCTGTGGAATGTAGCTAACTTTAGATTGTTTGGGGGTGATTTCTCAAGCTGGACAAGGATTTCCATCTTCAAAATCTTCAAGATTCAGTAGATCTTCCCCATTTACATCTGGTCTCAAGTAGTTTCCATTTGTTTTAGCAGTTTGGTATAGATTTGCTTTCAGGTATGTGAGTAGAGATGATACCATTGTCTTTAAAACAAGTTTGGTGTTTTTTTTTTCATTACAACTTCATTATGCATGAGGACAGGTGATGGTAAGGTGTTTTTGATCCTCGTTTAATCAGTTGGATTCATGGCATTATCTGTGGAAGAAAGGCTTTTAGTTCTTTTCTTTTTTTTTTTCAGTAATGTCTCCCTTCTACACATCTTTAAAAGGAACCTACCAAGGATTACCAAGTCTTGCTGATTCTCTTTCTCTCTCCAGTGTTTTGAGACAGGGTTTCTCTGTGTAGCCCTTGTTGTCCTAGAACTCACTATGTAGACCAGGCTGGACTATGCCTCCCAAGTGCTGGGATTAAAGGTGTGCACCACCACTGCCCTGCTGATTCTTTATATTAAAAGCCAGACATCAATATTTCAGTTATTTGAGATGCCTAAGTGAAAATGCATTATGTGGAGCTGGAGAGGGTTGAGCTGGTAAAGATTCTTGCCCTCAAATCTGCCTGTAAACGTGCAAGAGTACACGTGCCAATGCGGAAAATGTTAACCGTTTCAGTGTCTATTACCTTCTTCACATCTCGATGTTGCCTTATTAACCATAGTTTCGGTACTGTGAAAGAGTGAAGGCACTACAGGAACCATAAAATCTCATTCTTGTGGGGCGGTGATGGTGCAAGCCTTCAATCCCAGCACTTGGGAGGCAGAGGCAGAAGGATGTTTGTGAGGCCAGCCTGGTCTACAGAGTGTGTCCCGGGACAGCCAGGGCTACATAGAGATGAACCCTGTCTTGAAAAATAGAGACAACTTTTTCCTTCGTGTAAAGTGTAGCTTCAGCTTTTAAGACAAGTGGATGATAGGGAAGTCACATTGATTTAATTAGCAAATTTCAGTTCTACCTAATGCTAGGCTTAGCTGATAAAAAATTATGTCTCTGTGTGCTACCTACATGAGTGCTAGTGCCTGTAGAGGCCAAGGGAGTTGGGTTCCCTGGGGCTGAGATTAGAGGTGATTGTGAGCAACTCAGTACAGGTGCTGGGGCCCAAACTTGGGCTCTCTGCAAGAACAATATGAACTCTTAACCTCTGAGCCATCTCTCCAGCCTCATGGTTTTAGTTCTCTATAGGAGAGAGCTTTCCTGTCCCCTCCATTCTGTGCAGCAAGAATATGGAGAGTGTGGGCCAGTGGGTCTAGTCTGTATACTGAGAACTCTGAGTTCTGGAAAGCCAGAGTCTACGAGGAGCAGGACTGGGTGGGGGTTGGGGAGTACGATTCTGCTCAGTCCTTCCTTAGCTCCTAAGCCCCTGCTGTGGATTGCCTTTCTGATTATAATGCCTCAGGGATTCTTGTTCCAGGACAGGGATAATGACGCAGCTTAGTAGCTTAGCGAGATCTGAACATATCCGGCAGGACCTTCCAAACTTGCAGTCTTAGCTCTTCCCACAAGCTTTCAGTTCTCTTTCTTTTGATAGCTAGCTACTACCCCCAATCCAATCCCTACCTGTGAAGACATTCATCTGCTCACTGGGGGATCTTGGCTGGACCAGCCTACTGGGGTTTCTCCTTGCCCACGTTGTAGATAGAGCCTTGGACTTGGTTAACACAGGAGAGAGAAGGGATACTTTTCTGGGGATGTCTGAGTGAGAAAAGGTACTATACCACCAGGGACAGTCCCCGAGATGGAGTCCTCCCTTGTGGCCAAGGCACAGTGTGATTCTTGGGAATAGTGACTGCCTGAAGCCCTTCCTTACCCTCAAGGATCCTTGCCTGCCTAGGTCATCCTTGGAATGGGACAGGGTGCCTCCTGGATCCCGAATGCTGGGATTACATCATGTTCTGCTTCTGTGGTACTGAGAAATTGAACCAAGGGCTTCATGCATGCAAGGAAAGTACTTTACCAAGTAGGCTACATCCTGATTATCCCTTGACTATCTATTTATTGTTTAGATAGTGTCTTACTATGTAGCCCTCGGTCTCCTGGAACTTGCTCTATCAACCAGGCTGACCTGTGAAGATACCTGCCTGACTCTCTGAGTACTGGAGTGCTGGGCTTAAAGGCATGCACCAGTACATCTGACTTGCAATGTCTTTAACTTTTTAAAGGCATTTAAAAATTTTTTATGAGTATGAGTGCTTTCCTTGCGTAGCTGTCAGGCTGCAAGGATGCAACATATGACTTCAATAACAATTCAAACGGCAAGAAAGATACCTGGTACACTTCTTTCCACATCTTTTTCACCTTCTGAGTTCAGATCAGTGAGCATCTCCCTGAAATACAGAGAAAGTATAATCGATTGTCAATAGGCTGACACCAGCAATTTGAAGAGACACAAAAGTCATTCAGGTACACACAAAAATATGACCCATTCATATTGGAACTAAAAAAGGTTGTCTTTCTACTAAAAGGAATGGAGATGTGAAATTTACTTTTTTTTTTTTTTTTTTTTTTTTTTTACTTCAGTGTTATGTATAACAGAAAAGGCCAAAGAAAGAACTGGAGGTTTTGATAAAGGTTTCATTAGTGCTACTGTTTTTATTGTTTATCAAATAATAAACAGACCACTGATTTTCCTTAAAAAGGATGGGGGTGGGGAGTTTGAACAATTAGCCATGCAAAAGGCGGGCAGGCTATCTCCCTAACTCCCTAACTCCCTAACTGGCCAGGAAGCCACTCTGTATGTAGATCAGGCTCTCCAGAAGCTCTCCAACAGAAACCTGAATGTGGTGGACGTGCAGGTCACAGGTGGAGTCCCTGGCCTGGTGAGGTGGAGGCAGGGCTGACTGGAGCTCAAGGTCAGCCTTTGTCCCACCAGAGCTTCTGGAGAAGGAGGCAAACCAAAGCCACTATGCAAATCAGGCTGGCCTAGAACACAAAAATATTCCTGCTACTGCCTTCCAGCTGCTGGGATTAAAGGCATGCACTATCTTACCTATTTCTCCATTTAGAGAAAAAAGCAAGCGGGACATCAAACGTGTACCTCTACTAGCACTTGGGAAAAAAACAGTACTAAGAGAACAGAGCACGGAAAGGCGGCTCTAGGACACCTGCTTTAGCGGAAATAGACTTGTGGGCTCTTTTACCCTTTGAACTCTCTGATTTCCTACAAAAATGACAGCCATGCTCACAAATGTAAAATCCTAAATAATTTAAGTCCAAAATCATCTGTGAGAAAAGGTCCACATAAAACGGAAGAGGTGAAAACAATGACCTCCATAAAAGCAGCAACAGCGTGCTGTGTGCAACAGTTATAAGTACAGACTTTATCGTCTTCCTACATATCTTTTCAGCGGGCACCAAGGATAACATTAAGAACAGTTAAAGGAGAGGTGACTCCCTTTATTTCTCTCCCCCCCCCATCCACAGATGTCCCACAACCCAAGGACATTTAAGGTTACATACATATACATGGAGGGGTTTGTTTTTATGTTGCCAATGATAACTTTCACATTATCATCAATATCGCTGTCACTGTGGCTGGTTCCATCATCTTCTTTAGCACTTCCTTACAGAGTGATAAAGACACAGGGGAAAGTCAAAAGGAAGTAGACAGAACTTTTGGCCATCAAAGGAGGATTTCTATCTTAATGTTAATCCTGTAGTTGATAGTCTTAAGTGATGAAAATAATGTTGGGACAAAACTTAGTAAACATTTGTACCTTATAACCTGACCATTGCTCCTCTCTTACATCAAGGTACACATCAGTAGGTGGCTACCTTGAAAACTTTGGAGAAAATGGGCCTTGGGTACAGTGTTTTTGTAATAATAGATTGTTTGCTGGGTGGTGGTGGCGGCGCATGCCTTTAATCCCAGCACTCGGGAGGCAAAGATAAGTGACTCTCTGGGACTCTGCGGCCAGCCTGGTCTACAAGAGCTACTTTCAGGACAGCCAGAGATGTTAAACAGAGAAACCCTGTCTAGAAAAAAAAAAACAATAAATTGCTCACATTAATGAAAGCACCAGATACCCTGAAGAGACCTGAGTTGGTTCTAGAATATTTTTAGTGGTCTTGGTTGCTGACTATAATCCTCGATTTACTTTTATTACTGCTGAGCACTTTTCTTCCTTCAAAATCTCAAAAAGAAATACGAATGTTGTTGCAGTGCCAGCACAGGTGAGGCAGAGGCAGGGCTGAGAGTTCAAGGTCAGTGCTACCAGCCTAACACTCTGGAGGCAAATGCAATTTGTAAGTTTGAGGTCAGCCTGCTCTACCATAGTGAGTTCTGGGGCAGCCAGTGTTCCATAATGAGTCTCTGTCTCAGAAAAAAAAAATGACAGAGTGAGAGAGGTTATATCCACCTAGGCCTCATTCATCTCAGCTCTCTAGGGCTATGGCTCTGGCTTCAGGGTAGACCTGTAGCTGCTACCAAAAAAGAATCATTACTTTGGTAGTCAATCCTTAATATTCATGTATTGTATACTTACAAATTCACCTATTTATTAAAATTTGGTTGTAACAGTTAAAAACAATTCTTTCAGTGCGTTTGGTCATTTCAGATATGCACAGAGAGGTGAAAAATTTGTCACCCAATGTGTAATTTCCTAGCTGAGGTTGCACGTTGACTCCTTCTTACTTCTGCATTATCCCTCTAATATCCCATTTTTTACATCTATGTTCCCTTTGCTGGTATCTGAACACGCAAGACCATGCTGTGCTGTGTCTTATGTTTAAATTTTAAAGTTTGTGTGTGTCTTTGGGAGGGGGGAGTGAGAGAGAAAAAGAGAGAAAGACATGTGTCCGAAGGCAGCTTTCAAGAGTTGGTTCTTACTGGAGACATGGCTCAGCGGTTAAGAGCATAGGCTGCTCTGCCAGAGGACATGGGTTCGATTCCCAGCTCCCACATGGCAGCTCACAACTGTCTGTGACTCCAGCTCCAGGGAATCAAATGCCTGCACAGATGTGAATGCAGGCAAAACACCAGTGAACATAAAATATAAATTCACTTGGGAGGCAGAGGCAGGTGAATCTCTGTGAGTTCGAGACCAGCCTGGTCTACAAGAGCTAGTTCCAGGACAGGCTCCAAAACCACAGAGAAACCCTGTCTCAAAAAACCAAAAAAAAAAAAAAAACAAAACCAAAAAAAAAACAAACAAACAAAAAAAGAGTTGGGCCGGGCGGTGGTGGCGCACGTCTTTAATCCCAGCACTTGGGAGGCAGAGGCAGGCGGATCTCTGTGAGTTCGAGGCCAGCCTGGTCTACAAAGGGAGTTCCAGGACAGGCTCCAAAGCTACAGAGAAACCCTGTCTCTAAAAAAAAAAAAAAAAAAAAAGAGTTGGTTCTCACCTTCTACCTTGTTTGGGACAGGGTAGCTCTTGTTTCTGCCACGCTGCATACTTGAGACTAGCAGGCTTACAAGATGCCAGATGATGCTGTCTCTGCCTCCCATCTCCTCACCATAGACATGCTGGGATTACAGATTCAAGACATCACCTCTGGCTTGTTTTGCTTTGTTTTTGCTTTTCAAGGCAAGGTTTCTGGGCGTAGCCCTGACTGTCCTGGAACTACTCTGTGCACCTGCTAGCCTTGAACTGACAGATATCTCTGCCTGTCTCCGCCTCCTGGGAGTGCTGGAATTAAAGGCATGGGACACCACACCCAACTTCACATCCGGTTTTATAAAACTTTTCACAGACCCACATTTTAGAAAATGATAATAAAGGCTGGGCGGTGGTGGCGCACGCCTTTAATCCCAGCACTCGGGAGGCAGAGGCAGGCGGATCTCTGTGAGTTAGAGACCAGCCTGGTCTACAGAGCTAGTTCCAGGACAGGCTCCAAAACCACAGAGAAACCCTGTCTCAAAAAAACCAAAAAAAAAAAAAAAAGAAAATGATAATAAAAATACACAGCATTCCAGAACTGACTGAAACACACTAGGTAAGGTAGGACTGTCACCCGTTCCTTCTATATACTATGCTCCATTTATCTAGCCAAGAATAAACCTGCTACACGTACAATCACACTTTACAGCTTATTCATGTTGTGCACTAACAAGGAAAATTCTAAGGCTATATACCCAAAACAATGCATAACAATTCTTATGTGTATAACTACTTTTATGCTAAACATACACCTACTTCTATTAAATTTCATATTTTAAAATTGGGAGCATTTTAAAACTGGCAAGACTTTACTTTGGTCTTACCAAATTAGACATATCCTGTCATACTAAATACATTAAAATCACATTTGTTTAAGATACATAACATGTTGAGGGCAAGGGAGATGGCTTAGTGGGTATAAAGGTGCTGGCCATGAAAGCCTGGCAACCCAAGTTTGACCCTCAGAACCCATGAAAAAGAATCAAGACATATGGCGTCAGCAAGATGGTTCAGTAGGGTTAAGGCACATTCCACCAAGCCTGAGCAGCACATGGTGGGAGGAGAGAACTGGCATCTTCAAGTTGTCCTCTGACCGCCACACAAATACCCAAATATAAAAAGATAAAGAAATATATGCAATTTTAAGAAGTTTTTATTGATTTTTTAAAGGTTTTTGAATTACATGTGTGAATACATGGGCGATAGTGCCTTCAGAGGCCGGAGATAAGAACTCCCTCCCTTTGGAGTTGGGTGTTAGAAGAGGTTGTGAGCTGTACAATGTGGGTGCTGGGAATCAGATTCAGGCCTTCTGGAACAGCAGAAGAACTCTTAACCACCGAGCCAACTCTCCGGCCCATATTGCATTCATTTTAGAAAGTCCACTTGACAAATTTCCAAACTGATATGCGTTTAGAGAACTGGAATGGAAAAAGACTCTAAATCAAGTTATACGAAGGACTTGGAATGGCGTGATCCATCTTGGAGAGGATTTAAGCCTAATGTGATAGTGGCAAGAAGGCTTGGGGCTGGTTAAGAACGCTTGTGATTCTTCCAGAGGGCCAAACTTTGATGAGCCGCCACTTAGAGATCCAGCTCCAGGAGTAGCCAATGCCAAACGCCTTTGGTTTCTGTAGATACCTGCACTCACATGCATATATCTGTACACACATGCACATATACACATAATCAAAAATAAAAACAAATCTTTAGAAGTTTGCAGGCTTAGCCAGACAGTGGTGGTGCATGCCTTTAATCCCAGCACTAGGGAGGCAGAGGCAGGTGGATCTCTGTGAGTTCGAGACCAGCCTGGTCTACAAGAACTAGTTCCAGGACAGCTAGGACTTTTACACAGAGAAACCATGTTTTGAAAAACGAAAAACAAAACAAAACAAAAATGTTTGAAGGACTATTTCTGTGGAAGCAGCATTATATTTGTTATAGCAGTGGTTCAAAGGAGCCGAATTAAAATAAATAGGTTAAAGGTTTAGCAAGATAGTTCCCTACTAAGCATAAGTAGAAATCTGCAATTGCAGAGCTACTCACAAATCTAATGGGATTCCCTAGAAGGTACTTTATCCTCCATCAAGAGAAAAATCATGTAATCACATGTTGCAATTCTACAAGCAATTCAAGCACAGTATGATTTACTAGATCAGATGATCTTCCCTGGAATCAAACTCCAGTTTGTAGACACGTGATCATATCTAGCGCCTGCTTTTCAAAAGGGAAAAATCACATGGGTATATTTGTTTTTTCCTATTCTTGCTTCTAAAAATATCTCCACCAGCAGGCAGGGGAAGAACAAGACAAAGAGAATACTCTCTAAGTAGTTTATTTTACTTGTCCAGGCCCTAACAGAAGGATTCTTTTTTTTTTTCCCCCGAGACAGGGTTTCTCTGCGTAACAGCTCTGGCTGTCCTGGAACTCACTTTATAGACCAGGCTGGTCTTGAACTCACAGAGATCTGCCTGCCTCTGCCTCCCGAGTGCTAGGATTAAAGGGATGCACCACCACACCCAGCAACAGAAGGATTTATGGGATAAAAAATATTGAACGTACTTAATTGATTAGTTAAATACATTTGCAGCGAGGCTCAGTTTTCACCAGACATCATTAGCTTAATACCATATCTATTCTAGCATGTTTAGAATCCACCACCATGCCCTTGCCATTTGAGGTGTTTTTCAGGTTCCCACATCTTGGTGTGTTTCTGTCTTCCTTGTCCAACTTACAGCCTGGCGAGTGTTGCTATCATCAATACTGTTGATTTTGTTCTCGTGAAGGATGTCTTGCAAGCACCGAAATGACTCGGTGTAGCTAGAGAAAAGTACCACAATAGTCAACACACTGGAGAGTTTTTCACCTCAACACCAGATTGCACACAATTCAGAAACCCAAGCACTAAAACTAAAGTACAATCTGGTGCTAAAGCCAAATGATTGAATAACTGTGATTGAATTCAGAAAATGCATTGAACAGAATATTGAGGCTGAAGGGGATCACCTAGATCAACTTTTTCATTCAGATTAAGAAACTGAAATAGTGAGATGAATCTGTTGACTATACTTTGTTCTACTTTAATTGGCCCCAAATGTTGTTGCACTTTTAACTGGCTCACTTGTTATTTGTATTTTGCTCTCCACTTTGCTTTTCTTTATGGATTCCCTTTAAAAAGCTTCAGTTTTGGATTTTTATGCATTTTGTTCTTGTTTTGGGTTCAGTCCACATTTACTAGCCTCAGTTTGATTCCCAATATTCCTACCAGAAAGAGATTTGTCAGTGGTCACTAGGTGTTTTAGCTCTGCTGAGATTCTGACCCTAGAGCATCTGCCGTGGAGAATGTGTGCTTCTCTAGGCAGTCTAGAGGTGTGCTTCTGCTCCTGCCCCCTGCTCTCATCATTAAATACACAGGCCCTGAGGCTTAGCTACATCTAAACTGTTTTCTCCTTGAGTTTCTGGGAATTTGGTTATCAGTTCTCTGAGGCGTTGTAGCTCACTCACTAGCCTTAGTAACTGGAATGCACCTGGCCTTGGAGGAACCCCCAGTGAAAACTGAGTACAGAAGAGAACTTGCTACCCACCATATTCATAATGAGGGCTTCAGAACCCCGCGAAAAATAAAAATCTAAAGAAGCTTTGCAGTCTTACTGTAGTAGCACTTTAAAAAAAAAGACACAGCAAGTTACCAGTTTCAGTGACAAAACCAAAGGCTCTTTTCTCTTGGCAAAGAAAGTCTGATACATCCCAGCTAGTGTTCTTGCATGCCCCGTCAAGTGTACATTTCTGTGCTGCTTATCACATCATGTCACAAGGTCGTTTGGGAAGTGTCCTTCTTGACCACTTTAGTTGGAATTAGCTGCCAACCCCAAGATGACAACTGTTGATGCGAGGGAAATGTGGCATAACTTACCCCAGGGATTTGTCCTCCTGAGTTTCCATGTCGTCATCTGTAAATGAAAAATAAAGAAGTAAAGCAAATGGTGGTAGGATGGAGAGGCAGCGGCTTGAGGGCCTCTTGGGCTTGAACATGCAGAATGATATTGCCAAACCTAAACATAAATGAGATTTTATTAACAGCTTATTGAATAGTTGGAGGAGAGGAAGTAATAGGCACCCATTTTGGAATTGGGGCCTGTGGTACATTGGACCCTTTAAACTGCCAAGGATATAAAAGAAGAAAAAAATATTTTAAAAAATTTGTCCTTCACTACATTTTAGTGTTTTAAAATTTGCATTTATGTATATTAAGAAAAATATTTTTATTTATTCTTTTGACTCTGAGTAAACTTGGAAAAATTTTTTGTACCTAAATTGATGGATGTATTGCGCATCCTCAGCACTTTAAGAATCAAGTTAGTTTCTTGAAACAGGTGAAGAAAAATGAGCTGAAAAAGGAGGCTGCAACCGGGCAGTAGTGGTGCATGTCTCTGTGAGTTCGAAGCCAGCCTGGTCTACAAGAGCTAGTTCCAGGACAGGCTCCAAAGCTACAGAGAAACCTTGTCTCGAAAAACAACAACAATAACAACAAAAAAAAAAAAGAAAGAAAGAAAAAGGAGAATTCTGTGCAGAAAGGTACCTGAGCTCATCTGAAGGGCTCCACCCAGAGAAGCACTTTTGTACTTTTGTGAGAGCCAATAAGAATACCTGAGCTGCTGCAGCTCATTCCTATGAAAGCTTAACAGTTTTTTTTTTTAAAGCCCTACATTGGCAAAACATAAAAAAACCAACATATAACAGCAAAGGCAACAAAAATCCCAGGGTGGTTTTAGGGGTGGACTCAGGGCGGAATACTTGCCCAGTGCAGAGGAAGGCATAAGCTTGATTCCCAACACTGTGAATGAAACAAGGGAAAAAAAAGGCAGTGAGGATTAAACATATACAGACCTGAATGCAATAAAACTCGTATTTAGTAAGTTTAAAGTCAAAGCACTTTGAAGATATCTCTACATCTCTCATTGCATATTCTAGAAGGTACAGAAGCAAGAGTGTGTGGATTTTGTGGCAGTTGAGGCTATTATGTCAGAAGGTTAAAACACTCTATTTATTTATTTAGGCATTCTCACTATATAGCCGTAACTGGCCTGGCGCTCTCTGTGTAGACCAGGCTAGCCTCAGACTCAGAGATCAGCCTGCCTCTGCCTCCCACGTACTGGGGTTAAAAGTATGCGCCACCACTTCCAGAGTACTTTCTGTCTTGTTTGGCTGGCTTTGTTTTTCCAGTACAGGGTTTTTCTGTGTTGCCCTGGCTGTCCTGAAACTTGCTGGCCTCAAACTCAGATCCATGCTTGCCTCTGCATCCTGAAAGTTGAGTGCCACCACTACCGCTGGGATCCAGCTCATTGTACTAAGGTGGAAAAGTGAATCCAAAGTATGTTCAATGTCTCAGATTATAGGACTTTTGTTGTTGTGGAATGGGTCCCTCAGTTTGATGGGGAGCAGTATCAGGTGGCTCCCATTCTAGGGGAAAGTAGAGCGGGGACGTTCTAATCTCGGTAAGGATGCTCCTTTCCAACAGTCTCCAACTGCAGTTCCACATGGTTTAGGATGTAATGCTGATTGGTTCATTTGTAAAAGTTTGTGTTGTTCATCATTTTGGCTGCCTCCAGTTAAAGGGACTCCCTGACTTAGTTTGACAGTTTGAGAGGATGGCGTTACTTAGAAACCAGGGGCGAGGTGGTGTGAGGAAACAAACAAACTGGGGAGAGAGGACATGGTTTCCCCTTTGATCCTGGGGAATTTGAAAGAAACTCTGAACTCAGGACCAGAAGGGTCGCTTTCCTCCTTTAGGTTGTGCTAAAAAAGCAGGCTTTTACCGTTGTAAAACCAGCATTCTTCATCTTCAAATTCTGGGGAACCCACTGTGTGGCATTCTGTTTCGGACGTCTGGGGTGTCTTCTCTTCAGCCATGGTTGTGGAATTAGGCTTCTGAGTTTGGGAACAGGATGGGGGGCACCCGTTGGAGGAGCTGGTACTCAAGTCTAGGTGGCTACTATGAGGATCTGAGCCAGAGTTTCAGGCTTTCATTGCAGCCTCTCAAATGTGCTTGTGATATGGTGAAGGGTGGGGCTTGGGTGGGGTCGGGGTAAGGACGCAAGGCCCCAGGCCAGAGACCAGGATGTTGGGAATAGGTAGAACCAGAGACTGTCACACCTCCGTAGTATTCTAAAGTCCTACCTCTCAGTGGAGGTCTTCTAAAACACTGACTTCTAAGTTGCCTTCAGCTAGGGTGGAAGTATTAAAAGCTCAGTGATCTAGTCAGTACCAATCAGGGTGAGGTGGTAGGTCTTATAGGCTTCCTTTTACTGGATCAGGTACCAGAGCTTCCACCTTGCCACCAACTCACCACCAACTTACCACCGTGGGGCTTGCCCTTCCCAATCTGTCCCTTACAGACGGGTTTCCTGGCATTGCTTGTACAGGACAGGAGGATGGGTGGGGTCAGTCAGCAGTGGTGTTGGAAGGGTACGAGCGTGGGTACTGGACCATGGGAGGTGAGGCCCGGAGGCGAGGAGATAGGCTGGCTGCAGGTAGAAGTTTGTGGAGGAGTAGGATGAGAAAAGGTTACATGTTGGTGGTACCCTTTACTCCTATCCTCCAAGGGCATAGAAAAAACTGGCATCTGGGTTCTCCCTCAGCTGGGGAGGAAATGCTAAAAGAATATCTGAGGGCTGGAGAGATGGCTCAGAGGTTAAGAGCACTGACTGCTCTTCCAGAGGTCCTGAGTTCAATTCCCAGCAACCACATGGTGGCTCACAGCCATCTATAATGAGACCTGGCACCCCTTTCTGGCTTGCGGGCACACATGGAAGGAATGTTGTACACATAATAAATAAATAAATATTTTAAAAAAAAAAGAATATCTGAGATTTAGTTAAGGTTGGGGGGGGGCGTGGGATTGGGGGGGAGCAGAGGAGGCACTCTTACACCCTTCCTTTCACGGGTGCCAGGTACTGAAATTGAGTTCCCTACTTTACACAAGTCACAGGACCACTGCGGAGCTTGAGTCTCCTGAACAACCAACCAGCACACAATGTTAGTGGTCCCAGCAGTATGTGAGGAGCATACAAGATAGGCGTGGGTCTCGTGGGTAGTGGGCACGAGGTTGGGATGAGCGCCATACTGGGTAGGGCTGGTGGCAGGAGCTGCGGGGTTGTGTGGGGCAGAGGGTAAGGCAATGGTAGCGATATGTGGAGAAGTGGGTCGGGAACTGGGGAATACCACACTTTAGTAGCACCTACCCCAAACGTGCTTCCCCATGAGAGGGCTTAGAACACACTTGCTACTAGGTTTTCCCTCAACTCGCTTGGAAGTAGCAGGAAAATGTCTGATCTAGCTAATGCTTCGAAGTGGGGTGTCCTGTGTTCTTTCTTTCAGTGAATCAAATATTGAACTCCCCTACCTTACAAAACCAGCAAGACCCCACTGCAGAATTTGACTCGATATTCCAGCCACTCTGTACTGAGCCTCAGATTTCCAAGCAATTGTTTTGGAGGTCTGGAGGTGGGAGGAAATGAAGTTCAGGGTGCAGTGCGGTGCAGTGCGGTGCAGGTGCCGTGTAGGTGCGGTGCGGGTGCAGGTGCGGTGCAGTGCGGCCCAGGTCTGGCCGACTGAAAGGTGAGATGGTGTGCTGGAGGAGGGCAGGGTGACATAAGATGAGACTGTCACACCTCTGAAGCAGGCTAGAGCTTCATCCCCACCCTCCGAGGGTGATGCTAGAGAAGGGCAGCGCAGAGATTTTCCTTCAGCAGCGCTACACGCACTAAAAGTGTCTGCTCTAGACAATATTCTCTTGAGACAAACTCTCAATATGTAGCCCCCGCCTGATCTGGAACTCGCTATGTAGATCAGACTGGCCCCAAACTCACAGAAATTCATCTTCCCACCTTTGGCCTCCCTGAGTATTGTCATTAAAGGGGCACGCTACCACACTACCTTCCAGTTACTATTTTGTGAGGGTCAGTTGCTCCTCAGCTTGTCCTTGTATTGGGTCAGTTAAGGAAAGCCTGACTTTGTTAAGGTGGCTGGATCTCACTGTGGAGCATGACTCTCTTTCCCAGAGACTCATGCAGACTTTTAGATTTCCCAGAACAATTGTGGAGCCCAAAAGGTGGGCTCATGGTCACCTGGCTTCAGGGAGGGGGTGGTGGTATAGGGGAGGTCAGTATGGGGGAGGTTGGGAGTTTAGGGAGAGAGAATGTCACATCTCTGCAGTTTCCTTAGGTCCCACCCTCACTGGAGTACCTAGAAAGTATTGGCTCCTAGATTCTCCCTCAGCTAGAATGGCTGCACAAAGCAAATGTCTGTCCAGGAGAAGAGGGATTGGTCCTTTAGTCTTCTGTCACTGGGTCAGTCGCGTACTAGATTTTACCTTATAAAAGCATGAAGACTTCACTCGGGAGCTTGACTTTCTGTCCAAACTCACAGCACAGACCGTTATTTTCCTGTGTGGTACTAGGAGTGCACAGAAGGTAGGGTGGGGGTAAGTGGGGGGGGGTCAGTTGTGTGTGATGGGACCAGCTGGGGAGAATGTCAGACCTCTAAAGGGATCCTGTTGTTCACATGCATTGGAGGACCCAGAAAACACCAACACTTAGTTCTCCCTCAGCTGGACTGGGAGCTCTAAGGAAACATGGCCTCTTTTTCTTTGTGTGTGTGTAGGTTGGCTTCTATAGTCCTTCTTCCAAACCAAACCAAATAAAATCACTTAACTTAATCTTAACTTATCTTAACATTTGACTTTGAAGTAGTGCTTGAGGAACACAGAAAGTGGGGTTGGGGTGCGGTGGAGGGAGATAGGAGGAATGTGACTGGGAGTGGGGGGGTGAGGGTAGCATCAGGTTCTGGAGTGGTAAGAATAGAAAAAGTCACATCTCTCTCACACCCTGAAGGTTGTTGGTGGTTGGAGAGCCTAGAAAAGACAGGTGCCTAAGTTCTCTCTCAACTAGGTTGGAATTGTGAAGAAAATGTATGGGACCTTCTTAATATGGGGGAGGGTTGCCTCTATGCTCTTCCATTTACTATCGTTTATAACAAACCTCCACACCTTCTAAAGATGCCAAGACTTCACTTTTGACCCTGGCTTTCCTTCCCCATGGACCTGCATAGGCTGTTAGCTCTTCAACAACTCCCCCTAGAGCACAGAAGGTAGGCGACAGGTGGGTGTAGGTTGGATGGTGGGGTGATAAAGAGGGTGCAGGGGGTGGATATGATGAGAGACTCTCACACCATAGTACGCTAAAGGCCCAGAGAATATTCTACTGTCCCATCATCACTGGAAAGCCTTAAAACTGTTGGTGCCTAGTCTCCCCAGCTTGGATGAAAAGCTACAAAAATATCTGTGATCTAGTCCATGTATATCTAAATATATACACATACACACAGATGTTGGTGGGGAGACGCCTGTTCCTTGCTCTTCCTTTCACTGGGCTATGAGAGGGAGGTGATCTATTATATTGCCTTTGGCTCAGGTACTGGGCCTCCTTAAGTTCTAACAGAGATCTTACTGACTCTTCCTCCCAACTGACTGGCCAGATCGTTAGCTTTCCCAGTTAGTGCTGGCCAAGCCCAGAAGGCTTGCTTTGCTCCGGTGGCCTTCTGGCATACAGAATGTGCTCTTAGTGACAGTTTAAAATCAACTCATCCAACCTTAACTGCTGGCTTTCTGAGGTCTTTCCCCAGGGCAGAATTTCCGCAATTCCCCTGGTTCTAGTTTGCTGTCTATTGACAATAAAACACGAAACAATAGCAACTTGGGGAGTGTCTCAGCCTTTCTATCGCTGTGATAAAACACCATGACTAAGAGCAACTTTGGTGAGGAAGGGGCTTATTTCTGCTTACAATTTTCCAGTCACTCTCCCTCACTAAGAGTAGTATTTGACACAAAAAACAGGAGGCTGCTGCCGGCTTGCTCCCTCTGACTAGCTCAACCTGCTTTCTTATGCAACCCTGGATCACCTGGCCAGGGGAAGCCCACAGCCCACAGTGGGCTGGACCCTTCCACCTCAACCATTAATCAAGAAAATGTCCCACAGACTTGTCTATGGCAATCTGATGGAGGCATTTTTCTCAGTTGAGGTTCCCTCTTCCCAGATGCCCTTAACCTGTGTCAAGTTAAAAAGTAGCCACACAGGAGATAAAGGTTTATTTCATCTGTTTAGGGTACTTTCAAACTTCCCTCTGAAAGCTCACAAGGCAGGCCTTCATTTTTAGCATTTCTCTGCATTCTTATCTTCCAAGGTCCTACAGAACAGCTCTTTAAGCAATGGGCACACAACAGCTTTTCTAGCCCAAACTACCACAATCCTTCCCAAAACACGGATAAGTCTGTCACAGCAATTGCCGTACTGGTTGGTATAAGTTTCTGTTCTAGTACACTTTCTGTTACTGTGGTAAATGCTGACCAAAACTAACTTGGGGAGGAAAAAGTTTATTTCACTTTACAGCGCAGCGTAGAGTCTGTCAGAAGGGAAGCCAAGACCGGAGCTCAAGGCTGGAGCCTGGAGGCAGGAGCTGAAGCAGAGTCCATAGAGGAATGTTTCTCACTAGCTTGCTCCCCACGTCTTGACCAGCTTGGTTTGTTTGTCTATTTATTTATTTATTTATTTATTTATTTATTTATTTATTTATTTTATATTTATATTTATATTTTTTGTATAACCCAGGAGGTACCCAGGGGGACACAGCTGGGGACCTCCTACTTGTCCAGGGATAGCATGCACTACCCACAGTGAGCTGGGTCCTCCCACATCAAACATTAATCAAAAAAATGCCCCAGAGATTTGCCTACAGGCCAATTTCATGGGGCATTTTTTCAACCAAGGTCCCCCTTTCCTTGATGGCTCTCCAGTCTGCATCAGGTTGACAAGAAGCTACCCCAGTACATGCCCCCTCCTCAGTCTTTCTTGCTCCCTGAATGCTTTAACAAAGCCTCTAATCCTGACAGGTTGGCCCTGCCTCCCCCCACATAGCCTCTCACTGCCACTGTTTCCTCAGGAAGGGAGCTTCCTGTCCCCAATTCTTTTAGTCTTTTGTTTTTTATGGATATTTTTTGCTTACTTTATTTTGTTTTTGTTAGGCAGGGTTTTATTGTGTACCCCTGGCTGGTTAGGAATTTGTTATGTAGACCAGGCTGGCCTCAGACTCACAGAAATCCACCTCCTGCTTCTGCCTCCTGAGTGCTGGGGTTAAAGGTATGCACCACTATGAGGTGGCTAGGGTTTTTTTTTTTTTTTTCTAGCCCAGCCTTACACGGAGAAACACAATGGGGCCCTTACCTTATTCCAGGACGGGGCAGATTTGAAGTAGAACCAGCCTAAAGTCCCTGAGACAGGTTGTGAAGGGGACACCTGCCAGCACAGTGGGGACTCCTTCCAGACCTCTTCCCTTCACCCCCCCCCCACCCCGCACCCAGTTAGGTGCTAATCACAACCAAACACCTGTGTTCACAGAGAGATCCCTTACTAAGACAGGAAGAAAAGTTAAAAGCTGTTGCTATCTGACTCAGGCAGAAAAACATCAAATGACCTTGCTTAAGAGAAATGTGTTAGAATGGGCCAGGGTGTGGTGGTAAAAGAGATAGAGGATGATAGAGAAGGGGAAGGTGACAAGGGAAAGGGACAGGGATATTTGTCCCAGAGGGACAAAGGACTGTCTCTGGTTAGAGGGGAGATAGACATGGCACATTGGCATGGTTAGAAAGTAAAGGGGGGAAACCCCATGTTAGAATGAGGTGTTTCATTTTAATTGGGCATGTTAATTAGGTCAACCAAAGGGGCTTTTGATTGTTGGACTTTAGTAGTCAGCCTCAGGTGGAGGAAATGGCCAAATGCTACCGACTGAGCATAAGGGAATCCGGTGGCTTACTTTAGGAATGTAATCTAACAGTTTTTAGCAAGGCAGAGGGAATGGGCGAGAAGGGCAAGGCCTGCCAGAGTCACGTGCTCGAGTGGGCTAGTGTCCTTGAGGTTGTAGGCAGGAAGAAAATCCCTTACAGCAGGCAGCAACAGTTAACAAACTTTGTCAAATAAAAGTGAAGAAGTGGAGGTCAAGGAGACACACGTGAAGAAGAGTCCTTGCAGATCAGAGAAGGAACTTGGGAGCCAAACCCCATTTTTCTTCTGGGGCTGGGGGTTTTAAGTGTTTTTGGTGGCCTGAGATGGGAGCCTTTCTCCCAATTTTGGGTTAGCTTAAATAAGAAAGGGGAACCGATAGACCACAGCCTCAGATAAACATGCATTTATGGTGATGTAGACTAGGTCCCCCTCACCTAATTTTGAATTGGTCAACGTAGTCAAAGAAAGGGGAGCTGGTAGGCTCAGAGCATCAGGACTACCTTTGAATATACATTTGACAAGTCTGGACTGGTTAGACAGAAAGGAGCCCCTGCTGGTAGGAGAAACAGCCTACCAAGTCTTTGTCTCAGAATGTGGAGTTCTTAGAGATCTGTGGCCTCTTTCCCAGTCTGTCTTCCTTTCAGGGATGTGTTCAGTTCCTAGTCCCTCAGCTCTGACCAAGCCTCTTGGAACCAGAAGACTACACAATGAGTCCTAAATGCTACACAATGGCTGAGTCTCAAATGCTAAACATTGAGCTACAAGATTGGGGTTTATACTGTACATCATTTGGTTTAGATTAAGTATGACTGACATTTTATGCCCTGACTCTCCTCTCGAATAAGGAATTATATAACTTGTTTGAAAGATACTGAATTTTTTTAAAGTATTAACTTATTTATAAATTTATTATCTTATATTTATAAGGCTTATATTTATTTATTTTTTTAATTGAAAAAATTTCCGCCTCCTCCCTGCTTCCCATTTCCCTCCCCATCCCCCACTCCTCTCCCACAGGGCAGGGAACCCTGACTGCTCTTTGGACTGGAGAGGGAGGGGGATACTGAATTTTTAAAGTGTTGGAATTTGTAAATTTTTGGTTGCTCTGTAGATGAAGCTGGCCACAAACTCAGATCTACCTGGCTCTACCCCCCAAATACTAGGATTAAAGGCATGTGCCACCATGGCTGGCAAGTGTTAGAAATTTTTTGGTTCTTTCTTTCTTTCCTTCTTTTTTAACTTATTCAAAAAATTTTATTGATTTTTCTCTGCTCTCCTCCCTGCCTCTCCCCTCCCCCTCAGTTCTCCCCCAAGGTCCCCATGCTCCCAATTTACTCAGGAGATCTTGTCTTTTTTCTACTTTCTACTATCCATGTAGATTAGATCTATGTAAGTCTCTCTTAGGGTCCTCATTGTTGTCTAGGTTCTCTGGGATTGTGGTTTGCAGGCTGGTTTTCTTTGCTTTATGTTTAAAAACCACTTATGAGTGAGTACATGTGATAATTGTCTTTCTGGGTCTGGGTTACCTCACTCAAAATAATATTTTCTAGCTCCATTCATTTGCTTGCAAAATTCAAGCTGTCATTATTATTATTATTATTATTATTATTTTTGAGACAGGGTTTCTCTATGGTTTTGGAGCCTGTCCTAGAACTAGCTCTTGTAGACCAGGCTGGTCTCGAACTCATAGAGATACGCCTGTCTCTGCCTCCCGAGTGCTGGGATTAAAGGTGTGCGCCACCACCGCCCGGCTGTCATTATTTTTTTCTGCTGTGTAGTACTCCGTTGTGTAAATGTACTATATTTTTCTTATTCATTCTTCAGTCGAGGGGCATTTAGATTGTTTCCAGGTTCTGGCTATGACAAACAATGCTGCTATGAACATAGTTGATCACATGTCCTTGTGGCATGATTGAGCATCCTTTAGATATAAACCCAAAAGTGGTATCACTGGGTCTTGAGGAAGGTTGTTTCCTAATTTTCTGAGAAATCACCACACTGACATCCAAAGGAGCTGTACCAGCTTGCATTCCCACCAGCAATGCAGAAGTGTTCCCTTTTCCCCACAACCTTTCCAACATAAGTTGTCACCAGTGTTTCTTATCTTGGTCATTCTTATAGGTATAAGATGGAATCTCAGAGTTGTTTTGATTTGCATTTCTCTGATGATTAAGTATGTTGAGCATTTCCTTAAGTGTCTTTCAGCCATTTTAGATTTTTCTGTTGAGAGTTCTCTGTTTAGGACTATACTCCATTTTTTTTATTGGATTATTTGATTTTTTTTCTCCTTTCTTTCTTCTTCTTCTTTTTTTTTTTTCGAGACAGGGTTTCTCTGTAGCTTTGGAGCCTGTCCTGGAACTAGCTCTTGTAGACCAGGCTGGCCTCGAACTCACAGAGATCCACCTACCTCTGCCTCCCGAGTGCTGGGATTAAAGGCATGTGCCACCACTGCCTGGCTGGATTATTTGTTCTTTTGATGACTAATTTCTTGAGATCTTTGTATATTTTGGGGATCAGACCTCTGTCTGATGTGGGGTGGTGAAGATCTTTTCCCATTCTGTAGGCTGTCATTTTGTCTTGTTGACTGTGTCCTTTGCTTTACAGAAGCTTTTCAGTTTCAAGAGGTCCCATTAGTTGTTTCTCTCAATGTCTGTGCTACTGGGGGTATGTTTAAGAAGTGGTCTCCTCTGCCAATGCGTTCAAGTGTATTTCCCACTTTCTTTTCTGTGAGGTTCAGTGTGGCTGGCTTTATGTTGAAGTCTTTGATCCATTTGGACTTGAGTTTTGTGCATGGTGATAGATATGGATCTATTTTCATTCTTCTACATGTTGATATCCAGTTATACCAGTACCATTTGTTAAATATGCTTTTTTCCATTTAATATTTTTTTGCTTCTTTTCAAAAATCAGGTGTTTAAAGGTGTGTGAATTGATATCAGGGTCTTCTATTTGGTTCCATTGGTCCTCCTGTCTGTTCTTATGCCAATACCAGGCTGTTTCAGTACTGTAGCTCTGTAGTAGAGTTTGAAGTCAGGAGTTGTGATGCCTCCAGAAGTTCTTTTATTGCACAGGATTATTTTGGCTATCCTGGGTTTTTTGCTTTTCTTTTCTTTCTTTCTTTTTTTTTTCTATATGAAGTTGAGTATTGTTCTTTCAAGGTCTATGAAGAATTTTGGTGGGATTTTAATGCATTGAATCTGTAGATTGCTTTCGGTAAGATTGCCATTTTTACTAAGTTAATTCTATCTACTGAAGAACATGGGATATCTTTCCACTTTCTGGTGTCTTCTTCAATTTCTTTCTTCAAAGATTTAAAGTTCTTGTCTTACAAGTCTTCCACTTGTTTCGTTAGAGTTACTCCAAGATATTTTATGCTATTTATGGTTATTGTGAAGGGTGATGTTTCTCTGATTTCTTTCTCAATCTTTTTATCATCTGTGTACAGGAAGGCTACTGATTTTTTTTTTTGAGTTAATCATGTATCTTGCTACATTACTGAAAGTGTTTATGAGTTGTTTAAGTTCCTTGGTAGAATTTTTGGGATCGCTTATGTAAACTATCATATCATCAGCAAACAGTGAGATTTTGACTTCTTCTTTTATGATTTGTACACCATTGATCTCCTTTTGTTGTTTTATTGCTCTAGCTAGGACCTCAAGAACTATATTGAATAGATATGGAGAGAGTGGACAACCATGTCTTGTTCCTGATTTCAGTGGGATCACTGTGAGTTTCTCTCCATTCGTTTGATGCTGGCTGTTGGCTTGCTGTATATTGCCTGACTCAGGTCTACTCCCTTGAAGGTCCCAAATCCCAAGTTCACGAGGTCTCTGGCTCTGGCCCACTCACTCAGCAGTTGCTCCCCTGTACATGCTATTGTGGAGTTTCCTGTCTCAGGTCTGCTCCAGCCCAGGTTGCTGGCTCAGTCCTTCTCTTTTGGAGTTTGCTGCCTCAGACTTTTTTTTTTTTTTTTTTTTGGTTTTTCAAGACAGGTTTTCCCTCTGTAACAGTTCTAGCTGTCCTGAAACTCAATTTGTAGACCAGACTGTCGTCAAACTCACAGAGATCCACCTGCCTCTGCCTCTTAAGTGCTGGGATTAAAGGTGTGCACCCTGACCCACAAATGTCGCAATTTTTAAAGACTGTGGGAATTTTAAAAAGTTGGACTGTGTTTTATATTATGGTATTAACATGAGACTTTAGAACTGGGCAACAACAGCAATAAAAACCATGAGATCTTGGGACCAAAAGAATGGACGTGTTTGAGCCAGATATGGTCGAGCACACCTTTAATAGTTGCACTTGGGAGGCAGAGGCAGGTGATTATCTGTGATTCTGAGCCCAGCATGGTCTGCATAGCAAATTCCAGGTCAGCCTAGAACAGGAGAGAACCTGTCTCAAAAAAAGAGTTGTGCCGGGTGGTGGTGGCGCATGCCTTTAATCCCAGCACTCGGGAGGCAGAGGCAGGCAGATCTCTGGGAGTTTGAGACCAGCCTGGTCTACAAGAGCTAGTTCCAGGACAGGCTCCAAAACCACAGAGAAACCCTGTCTCGAAAAACCAAAATAAATAAATAAATAAATAAAAATAAAAAAAGAGTTGTGTTTGCATGTCAAGTTGACAAGGAATGGAGTGTCCTAGTCATCTTTAACTGTCAACTTGACACAGTCAACTAAGAAGGGTTTCTCAATAGAGGGCTTGAACAGATAAGATTTGTCTGTGGATGTGTCTATGGGAGGTTTTCTTGATCATTAACTGATGCAGGATAGCACAGCCCATTGTGGCCTGCTCCAGCCATGGGCAGCTGGTCCTAGACTATATAAGAAAGCAAATTAACCATGAGCCTGAGAGTGTGCTACTAAGAAACATCCCTTTATGGTTTCTCCTTTAAGTTCCTGCTTGAATTCTTGCTCTGATGTCCCTTAATGACTCAAAATTGTAAGCTAAATAAAGCCTTTCTTCCTCCAAGTTGCTTGTTTGTCACAACAACAGAATGAAACCAGACACTTGATGTTTTTATGGCCATAGATCCATTTAGTGTTTGATAAGTTCCCTGGCACCATGCACAAAAATCCCCGAGACTCAGCTATACTCCAATGCTGGGCAGAATGGAACTTTCTGGGCTCACCTAGGAAGACACTCAGGAGGGTTGGTCATCCAGTGTCTTGAGCCCCATCATGTTTCCTGTAATTTGCTGGACAAGTCTCAGACACAGTGAGAGAACTACTTCTCCAAAGCAGCACATTCTGGAACCAAAACACATTAAGAATGGACTCATCTATTTTATATATTGGTGATTACTGTTTCCATTAAAATGTACTTCAAGAAATACAAGGAGCCGGGCGGTGGTGGCGCACGCCTTTAATCCCAGCACTCGGGAGGCAGAGGCAGGTGGATCTCTGTGAGTTCGAGGCCAGCCTGGTCTACAAGAGCTAGTTCCAGGACGGGCACCAAAGCTACAGAGAAACCCTGTCTCGAAAAACCAAAAAAAAAAAAAAAAAAAAAAAAAAAAGAAATACAAGGAAACCATAGAATTAAAAATAAGTGTTTGTACTAGTGCTTATTTTATTTATATTGCTATGATAAAACAACATGACCGTTGGGCAATGGTGGTGCACATCTTTTTAATCCCAGCACGGCACACTGGAGGCAAAAGCAGGTGGATCTCTGTGAGTTTGAGATCAGCCTGTTCTACAGAGCAGTTCTGGAACTGCCAGGGCTATTGGACAGAGAAACCCTGACTTGAAAAACTTGAAAAACCAAAACCAAATCAAGCCAAACCAAACCAAAACTCAAAACAAAAATAACAACAAAAAACAAACACCAAAACACCAAAAAAATCCCCAAACAACCCACCATGACCAAAGCAATTTGGAAAGAAGGGTTCTTTGGCTTACAAGTCCTGATACATTCCTCAAGAAGGGAAGTCAGAGCAGGAACCTGGAAGCAGAAACACACACATGTATATATTTTAAGTTAAGAAACATTTCAAATATATATATTTGAAATTTTTATTATAAAGGAATATCACACCTCTTTGGTACATATTGATCCACCAGTAAACTGTAACTTTCTTCTATCTACATGATCTCATTGTCTTAGGAACTGGGGCATTACTCAGTTAGGCCCAGCAAAGCATTTGTGGACATTAAGCTTGACTATATCTGATTCATGTCCATCTATCCATCAGTGCTTGGGGCCAATATTTTGGGCCAAAGTGTACTCCAGGGTGGTCATGGCCCTATGACCTACAGTGTACTTCTTCCCTCATCTACAGTGGGTTAGGAGGCAAAGAAGGGGATTGCCCAGAGACTGAAGGTGGCAGGTGACTTTTCAAAACCCATTAGGGTTTAGCTACTCTATTACCAGAGAATACTCTTACTCAGCCCCAGAGTACCAGGCTCTGGGACTGTCAGCTAGAGTCAGGGGAGTCAGGGTCACCTCTTGTGCTCATTTGTCTTAGTATATTTAATGTCAGAACAGAAACTTGTGGTCAGAGAGAATGCTCATGAGTTTTTCCCTTTTTTCTTTTTCTTTTTTTTGACAATGTAGATTATTTCAAGTCTGAGTTAGCAGATCTCTAGACATAATGCAGTTTTGTTCCTCCCTCCATACTCCCTCTGGCCTTTCCCCAACCCAGGAACCCTGCAGATTCCTCTTGGTTCTCCTCATACCCATATGCCATTGCTCTCCTGACTAGATGCCATCAGGGGACTTTCAATCAGGTTGGGCCTCTTTTTAAGGGTGGGCTGCTACTATGCCATCAGGAATCTGTTTCTTTTCTCATCTTGTTTCTAGTCAACACTAAAACAGAGAGAAAAATTGGTCAATTCATGGATAGGAGACAGAGCGAGGGGAGAGAGAGAGAGAGAGAGACAGAGACAGAGAGAGAGAGACAGAGAGAGAGAATTAGAGTCTGATCACCATAAAAGATGGCATCAAGGTAGAAGGATGCCCTGGATGAGTGACTAAATGGATGTAACCAGCTGGTGGAGGTGGTGCACACCTTTTATCCCAGCACTTGGGAGGCAGAGGCAGGCAGATCTCTGTGAGTTCGAGGACAACCTGGTCTACAAGAGCTAGTTCCAGGACAGTCAGGGCTGTCACACCCTGTCTTGGGGAAAAAAAAACCTAAATGGATGAAACCAAGTTCTGTTACTCTTTAATGCTTGCTGGAATGTTCAGTTGGATGGTGTTCACATGGACATTGGGCAGGGTAAAACCACTGAGCTTGATGATGTAATGATGTGTTCAATTTGTCTTCTTTGTAGTTTTGACTGCTTGCAAAAGTGTGTTCATGACTTCCTAATATGGAAGGGGGAGATTTCATGGAGGCCCCAACTGCAGATGAAAGATGAAAGATTACAGGCAAGTAAGGAAGTCCGAGAGCAGAAGTAGTCTTTCCCAGGAAAGAGCACACCCAATTCATTATCCAGTACCAAGTGGTTAGCCCTAAAATCTTATTCATACAAGTGACATTATATGAAGTAAGCAAGTTATATTTATATATTTAGGAAGTTATTATTATTATTATTATTATTATTATTGTGTTTTTTTGAGACAGGGTTTCTCTGTGTAACGCTGGGTGTCCTGGAACTTACTCTGTAGACCAGACTGGCCTTGAATTTAGAGATTCAGGTGGCTGCCTCTGCATCCTGACTGATGGGATTAAAGGCATATGCCATCACACCTGGCTTATGAATGAATATATATATATATGTGTGTGTGTGTGTGTGCATGGTTGTAACAATAATCCAAGAAAAATCAAGCAAATAGAAAAGGGGAAAATGATGTAATTATATTTTAATTTCAAAAAATAAAAATAAAAGAGCTGGGCGGTGGTGGTGCACGCCTTTAATTCCAGCACTTGGGAGGCAGAGGCAGGCGGATAGGTCACATCGATAAACACCAAAAGACACAGGTAAAGGCCATTGTTTGGGGAGGGGTGGGTGTGCGGTAGGCTCATACTGGAGCAGGTCTTCAGAGGAGGGCTGTTTTCAGCAGCCTGATAGGCACTGGCATCTGATGTTCTGGGCTGTACAGGGGGAAAAGATCTTACAGTTCCAATGGAAGGAATATAATTAAGGCTGGAATGCTTGTAAAAAATGATGGTGAAGCCGGGCGGTGGTGGCGCACGCCTTTAATCCCAGCACTTGGGAGGCAGAGGCAGGCGGATCTCTGTGAGTTCGAGACCAGCCTGGTCTACAGAGCTAGTTCCAGGACAGGCTCCAAAGCCACAGAGAAACCCTGTCTCGAAAGACCAAAAAAAAAAAAAAAAAAAAAAATGATGGTGAGCACCAGGCAGTGGTGGTGAGTGCCTTTAATCCCAGCATTCAGGAGGCAGAGACAGGTGAATCTCTTAGTACGAGGCCAGCCTGGTCTACAGAGAGAGTTCTAGGACAACCAAGGCTGCACAGAGAAACCCTGTCTCTGGGGGGTGGGGGGATGATAGTGATAAATGTGTGCAAAAGATCTTGGTGCAAAATTTTATTTTCATGGTGAAAGCTGAATATATATATATATATATATATATATATATATATATATTCCCAACAAACAGTAACATCCAAAATTCAAAGTTCTGATTTTGTTCAATTTAAAATGATGGAGAAAAAGCCATTTTAAAACTAAGCTGTTGCTTTGCATGGTGGCACACGCCTTTATCCAAGCACTAAGGAGTCAGGCAGGTGAATCCCTGTAAATTGGAAGCCAACCTGGCAGAGTTTCAGGACAGCCAGAGATACATAATGAGACCCTGTCTTATACCCACATAAACCGCTCCCCACCCAAAGTCAAGCTGTTGGTACCCACTCTGCCTGCTTATAAATAATAAGGTGAGGTTCTGGGTCCTTAAGAACCAGTATCTACAAAACCCCAGCAATGAGAAAGAGAAGCCTAGCCAAAGAGCTGTTTATAATTGAACTGCTGGGAAGGGAACATCTAGTTTCTCCACTGTGTATAGCAACAATACTCCAGGGCAAACCCCAAGTCCATAAAATGGACTTCATGGTTTTGCATATTTTGTTTTTGATATTTTTGTCCTGTTTATTTCCTTTCTTTCATCTCTCTCCTTCCTTCCTCCCTCCCTCCCTTTCTCCCTCCCTCCCTCCCTCTTTCTTTTTTTCTTTCTTTCTTTCTTTCTTTCTTTCTTCCTTCCTTCCTTCCTTCCTTCCTTCCTTCCTTCCTTCCTTCCTTCCTTCCTTCCTTCCTTCTTCTTTCTTTCTTTCTTTCTTTCTTTCTTTCTTTCTTTCTTTCTTTCTTTCTTTCTTTCTTTCTTTCTTTCTTTCCTTCCTTCGTGTTTTTTCAAGACAGGGTTTCTCTGTATAGCCTTGCCTGTCCTAGAATTAGCTCTGAGGAGGAGGCTGACTTTGAACTCACAAAAATCTGTCTGCCTCTTCCTTCCAAGTGCTGGAATTAAAGGCATGTACCACCACTGCCCGGCATCTTTTTTTCTTTTTAAGTTTGTCTGTTTTGATTTTCACTTTTTGTTGTTTTTCTTGTCTTTTGGGGGGGCATGAGGTTCAGTGGCTAGCAAGGTGGAGAGGATCTGGAGGCTTGGGGAAGAAGAAATTATGACCAAAATGTATGAAAAACATTTTAATAAAAATTAAAAAATGAAACAAAAAATCAAGTCTTATCAGATTGAGTTTTATGGTACAGGTCTTTAATCCCAGCATTTGGGAATCAGAAGTTTCGGGATCTGTGAGTTTCAGGCCAGGCAGGTTTACATAGTGACTACCAGGCCAGCTACTCATGAGACCCTGATTCAGATAAACAAATAAAATTAAATCAAGTATTCTACTTTATTTACGTTAAGAGTCTAACCTATTAAAGTAAATTTTTTTTTTTTTGGTTTTTCGAGACAGGGTTTCTCTGTGGTTTTGGAGCCTGTCCTGGAACTAGCTCTTGTAGACCAGGGTGGTCTCGAACTCACAGAGATCCGCCTGCCTCTGCCTCCCAAGTGCTGGGATTAAAGCCGTGCGCCACCACTGCCCGGCTAAAGTAAAATTTTGAAATTGTTTCAAACTACAAAAATTTCAGATAAACAGTCCAATTTCAAAACTGATAATTGATGGGGGCTGGAGAGATGGCTCAGAGGTTAGGAGCACTGCCTGTTCTTCCAAAGGTCCTGAGTTCAATTCCCAGCAACCACATGGTGGCTCACAACCATCTGTAATGAGATCTGGTGCAGAATACAGTATAATAAATAAATAAATTAATTAATTAAAAAAAAAAACCTGACCATTGAGTCAGGCGGTGGTGGCGCACGCCTTTAATCCCAGCACTCGGGAGGCAGAGGCAGGCGGATCTCTGTGAGTTCGAGACCATCCTGGTCTACAAGAGCTAGTTCCAGAACAGGCTCCAAAACCACAGAGAAACCCTGTCTCGGAAAAAAAAAAACAAAAAAAAAAAAAAACAAAAAAAAACAAAAAAAACCTGACAATTGACGGCTTAGTAAGGAAAAGGCACTTGCTTCTATGTTTGACAGACAGTCTTTTTTTTTTTTTTTTTTTTGGTTTTTCGAGACAGGGTTTCTCTGTAGCTTTGGTGCCTGTCCTGGAACTAGCTCTTGTAGACCAGGCTGGCCTCGAACTCACAGAGATCCGCCTGCCTCTGCCTCCCGAGGAGGACTCACAGTTGGGAAGGGATGAGGAGGTGGGTCTAGAAGGAGCTGGGAGAGGAGTAGGCGGTTGTATGATCAAAGAACACTATATGAAATTCTCAAGTAATTGATGAAAACATTTCATTAAAAAAGATTAGTGGTTGAGCCGGCTGTGGTAGCACATGTCTTTAATCCCAGAATTTGGGAGGCAGAGGTTGTGAGTTTGAGGCCAGCCTGGTCTACATAGTGAGTTCCAGGACAGCCAGAGCTGTTGCACAGAGAAACCCTGTTTTGAAAAACAAAACAAGGCTGGCCGGTGGTGGCACATGCCATTAATCCCAGCACTCAGGAGGCAGAGGCTGGTGGATCTCTGTGAGGTCGAAGCCAGCCTGGACTACAAAGCGAGTCCAGGGCAGTCAGGGTACACAGAGAAACCCGCCCTATCTCGAAAAAGCAAGAAAAGAAAGATTAGTGGTCATTGAATTTGTTTTAGCATTGGGTAATTTGATTGACCTCTTTCGGCCTCCCTGGTTATCCAATGTGAGCTCGAAATTTCAGCCCAGCTCAAACGCTCTAAATACTATTCTAAGGACAGTCCAGGATGTGACTGCTTTGTGACTGTCAGAGCTTCACGCCCAGAAAGTGGGAAGGATAAAGAAAGAATGGACCTCTTCAGCGCACGAAGAGGATGAAGTCAGTTTTAAACAAAGTAAGCAATTAGGAAGCTCACTTTCCTTCTCAAGAATGAGTTCTGGGAAGCCGGGCGTTGGTGGCGCACGCCTTTAATCCCAGCACTCGGGAGGCAGAGGCAGGCGGATCTCTGTGAGTTCGAGACCAGCCTGGTCTACAAAGGGAGTTCCAGGACAGGCTCCAAAACCACAGAGAAACCCTGTCTCGAAAAACCAAAAAAAAAAAGAATGAGTTCTGGGGGCTGGAGAGATGGCTCAGAGGTTAAGAGCATTGCCTGCTCTTCCAAAGGTCCTGAGTTCAATTCCCAGCAACCACATGGTGGCTCACAACCATCTGTAATGGGGTTTGGTGTCCACTTCTGGCCTTCAGCCATACACACAGACAGAATATTGTATACATAATAAATAAATATTAAAAAAAAAGAATGAGTTTTGTATCTTTAAGTTAGAGTACATGCTGGGCGGTGGTGGTGCACACCTTTAATCTCAGGACTCTGCGGGCAGAGGCAGGTGGATCTCTGTGAATTCGAGGCCAGCCTGGTTTACAAGAGCTAGTTCCAGGACAGGCTCCAAAGCTACAGAGAAACCCTGTCTCGAAAAACCAAAAAACCAAAAACGAAAACAACAAAAAAAGTAGATTACATTATGTCTGCTTTACTAATACAGCCCAGGTGTGAGAGGATTTGACGCAAAGCAGAAAGCTGTGGAAATGTTAAAAACTCTCTGTATATGTAAAATGTTATTGGGCTGAGATCTAAGGAACAGAAGGAAGTGTAAGGAAACGGAATGACAAAGCATTTCCTCAGCGTGTTGTGTGGAAGCACCTCCTAACTCGGCAGAGTAGCGTTTGTTACAGGCCACACCTGGACATCCAGCTTGTCTTTGGGGAGTCTCTAACTTTAATTAAGCCATTCTTAATCCAATTGCTAATGATTTTATTTGATTAAAATCTACTCTGTTGCCGGGCGGTGGTGGCGCACGCCTTTAATCCCAGCACTCGGGAGGCAGAGGCAGGCGGATCTCTGTGAGTTCGAGGCCAGCCTGGTCTGCAGAGCGAGTTCCAGGACAGGCTCCAAAGCCACAGAGAAACCCTGTCTTGAAAAATAAAACAAAACAAAATTACAGAGCATGCAAGCTGTAAATTTCGACAGCTGCTGGGATGGAGAGGAAGCCCTGGGTTTTGAGTTAGGGTCCAAGCAAGAGGGCATGTTCAGTAATGAAGGTTGACAAGTAGCTGTGAAATGGTCTCCAAGTGCAAGTGGATTAACTATATTAAAAAGGATTATTGTTTCATGTGTATGTGAGTGCTTGTGTGAATTTATGAGCACCACATACTTTCGGTGCCTATGGAGGCCAGAGAGCATCGGATCCCTGGAGCTAGACTTACTGATAGTTGCAAGCCGCTTGCTGTGGGCAAGGTCTTGTTCTTTGTAAGAACAGTAAGCCCTTTTAAACACTGAGCAATCCCTCCAGCTCTGGGTTAACTCCTAAGGATGAAGACAATAGTATGCCATTTTCTAATCTTGGGAGCCGACCAGAAAGTCAGTCTCCACCTAGAGGCAGAGTCGGAGCTAGGATTCCATCCTTTCCACCTGGAGGAAGTTTAGCTTTCCCATAAAGGGTCTTTACAGAGCCCTGGAATCTCCACCTTCTTGAAAGGGAATTGAAGACC
The DNA here is from genome assembly GCF_950005125.1 of Chionomys nivalis. NCBI lineage: Eukaryota > Metazoa > Chordata > Mammalia > Rodentia > Cricetidae > Chionomys > Chionomys nivalis. The sequence goes on along the minus strand of NC_080112.1, from coordinate 72,475,625 downwards.
TAAGAATAGTAATTGTAAATTGTAAGGGGGCAGGGAATTGGAGTTCAGGTGAAAAAACAGATCAATCCAGAAAGGCCCATCCTCATAGCCGCAAGGCTACCAATCCCTGTCTATCTACCTAACAACAGTGTTAAACTTTGATAGAGAAACAGAAGCCAGCAGATATGCATATTAATCTGACCACGAGCTAAGCTCTTAGAACTGTGGAAAATCTCTTCCTGCAAAGCAAGTTTCTCTTTTGTGCTAGGTCTTTCACCTTTTCCTCTACCAGTATGGGATTCCTGGGCAAGTTTTAGCTGTTAGGGCTCCATTATTTTAGGGTTCTTATCTTATTGTGAGATGGAGATAAGCCATTGGAATTCATTCATGGCAAATAATTCTTCCAGGCTTTTTTTTTTTTTTTTTGGTTTTTCGAGACAGGGTTTCTTTGTGGTTTTGGAGCCTGTCCTGGAACTAGCTCTTGTAGACCAGGCTGGTCTCGAACTCACAGAGATCCGCCTGCCTCTGCCTCCCAAGTGCTGGGATTAAAGGCGTGCGCCACCACCGCCCGGCCTTCCAGGCTTTTTGAATGCATTTGCTTCTATTGTGTTATAGTACATTGCGTACATTCTTTTCTTTCTTTCTTTCTTTCTTTCTTTCTTTTTTTTTTTTTTAGACAGAGTTTCTCTGTTACGGAACTCTGTAGACCAGGGTAGCCTCAAACTCAGAGATCCACCTGTCCCCCAGTGCTGGGATTAAGGCCTGTGCCACCACTTCCTGGCTTTTCAACTTGCTATTTTCATATGACAGCAATCATTGTTAATGACTGCCATTGACAGAGCTAGACCTGTTATTAATTTTTATGTAGTGTGTGTGCTCGTTTGTGCTTTGAGAATCCGTGTTTGTGGGAGTCAATGGAAGCTGGATCTCCTGGAACTGGAGTTACAGCTGCCATGTGAGTGCTAGGAAACCCAGATCCTTTGCAAGGGCAGCAGGTGGGCCATCCCTCTAGCTCCCCTTGATATTTAAAAAGATATTTTTGTGTGAATGTGTGTGTACCTGAGTATGTGTATGCACATCATAGGTATACAGAAGCCCATGGGGAGGGGTCAGACGATGTGTCAGATTTCCTTAGAACTGAAGACAGTGACTCACCATGTGGGTGTGGGAACCGAACCCAGATCATTTGCAGGAGTAGTAAGTGCTCTTAACTGCTGAGCCATCTCTCTAACCCTTGCTTTACTATTTTTGATGAAATTTGCAAAAGGCATGCTTGTACAACTGGATGTTTTGCAGATGAGTACAATTCATGTAGGAGATGCTAGGAACCTGTGAGGAGTCAAAACTGGCTAAGTAGCTTCACATTTCCACACTCCTTGAGTAAACACTTATATTTAGTAAGGTCATTTAAAAACAACTTTTTACTTAGCCACATGCAAACACTGGGTACAACGAAGGCTCCCAAATACGATAAATGGCATAAATTACTCATAAATTACTTATAGAATCAGACACAATTCTAACCAATGGGATTTTGCAATATGCAAAATACTGTCATTTAAAGGAAGCTTCAAGTAATGATCTTTACAAAGATTTATATAATATTATTAGTTTCATTACTAAACCCAGCTGGTCTGGAACCTGCTAGTGTGGAATTTATTATGTAGATCATGCTGGCTTTGAGTTTATCATAACCTTCTTGCTTCCGGCTCCCAAGTGCTGGGATTAGAGGTCTGAGACACCATGTCTGGTTTGTTGAATTTAGGTGTTAGATTGCTACCAACGGGGTCGCAAGGAACTTTCTTTGTTTTGTTTTGTTTTTTTGTTCAGTTTTCCAAGGCAGGGTTTCTGTGCAGTTCTGCAGTTCCTTCTATAGGGCTGGCCCTGAACTCAGAGACCCGCCTGCCTTTGCCTCCTGAGTGCTGGGACTAAAATGTGCACCACCAACCACCCTGTGGAAGGAACTTTCTAAAGTGAACATGTTTGACCTTAACTATGGTGATAGCTTCATAAGGTGTAAACTTATGTAACGTTAATATAAATTAACTTTATTATACAACATGATTAAATGTGACCTGGAAGTAAGCCAAATAAACCCTTTCCTATTAAAAAAGAAAAGTGGAAAAAGTTCTTTTAATTACATTTAGGTATTAATTTTTATTCATTTATTTATATTCTTTCTCTGGGGGGGGGCATGTGAAGAGGTCAGAGGAAATCTTGTAGGAGTTAGTTCTCTCCTTTCACCAAGTAGCTCCCAGGAATTGAACTCAGGTCACCAGGCTTGGCAACAAGTGCCTCTGTACCAGCTGAGTTCTTGTACCCATGCCCAAGTAATGAAAACATAAAGCAGGAAAGAAAAAAGGTGCACCCCAAAGCCACAGGGTTCAATTCATTAACATAGATTTGTACTTTATTGGAATTTTGCATCCTGAGAATAAAATTTTATCTGACAAGTGAACAACAACAGAAGCAGCAGTGAAAGTTTCAGAGGCAGGTATCCTTCATTTTGGCACAGCTGTATATAGGTTGAGTTCTTTCAGGGGAGTCAATCCTGGACTCCAGGGGGAAGAGGAATTCATTCCACAGGCTACATAACACTACAAGATGCATGAAAGTTCGTGGTTTGAAGGACATATCCACTGTTATTCTCTTCTGGTAAAGCTGTCCAAACAGGAATCCTCTGCCAAAATGTAGAAGTCACTTATATTTCAACCAGATTTTTTTGAACAGTGACAGCTCTGTAGCTATCTGGATGTCCTGTTCTTGCAGTAGAGATTCACACTTGTATGTGGTTAGTCCAAGGATGGCAAACTAGCTTGTAGATTATATAATTTCAAACATTTGAAACTTGTTCCAAAGTCCAGGCATTAAAACAGTTTCCAACTATTTGCTTACAATAAAACAGAAAAGCAGGAAAATTATGCCAAGATAAAAGCAAATAAGCAGGAGTAAAAGGAACATTAGAGAACTTATTGCCTTGCTTATCACACAGACATCACACAAACTTTAAGAGACTGAGAAACTGACCAACATGACACCAGAACACTGCATATTTGAATCCTGTGTGTGTACATGGACACGCCTCAATGAATCAGTTCAGTTCCAGAAGCCAAAACTGGGCAAATTATAATCCGAATTTATAGCCCAATCTAGTCAATATTCACTCTCATTCTCCCTCTCTCTGTCCTCTCTCTCTCTGTCCTCTCTCTCTCTCTCTCTCTCTCTCTCTCTCTCTCTCTCTCTCTCTCTCTCTCCATCATCCAGGAACTAGGAAGCAATTGTTGAGGGGGTCAAATAATCCTGATTCTTTTAGAAAAGTGGCTCCCAACTTTTTCATCTCTAAATTCCTTCTCCGTTTTCAAGTATATATTAAAGTACACTTAAGGACGCCTTCCTATTTTCCATTAAATACAAGCACACTTCCGTTCACAGTTTCTGATCAGTGTTGGTAAGCTATGTTGAAAGACAGAACAGGAAAGAACATGAGCAAAATGCATGCTGATTCCATGTCTTGTTTGGATGGTGGAGAAGGAATGTGATAGGTCAGTGTGTGGCCTTTAGTGATATTTTTCGAATTAATTCTTGAAAAAGGCTCAAGGATACTTTCCACTGCTCTCTTTATCTGCCCCAAGCTAGAACCACTGGTTTACACCCACCTGTTCTCCCTAAATCAAGTATTAATATAGTACAATCATTCATGTTTAACAAATAGGGTATTGGCAACAAAAGTGACTGTTGAGAAAAATAAATCAAGCGCACACTTACTACTCTGTAGGGTGTTACCAAGAAAGAAAACAATGTGGATTGAAAGCCACATCTCCTTAAAAATTATATAATTATTCGATCCAATATTTCTTTTAGTCAGTTTCTAAGCATATGAACACACGAAAAAGACCTTCAATATCCCTGTGAGGTAGGTCCAGATTGTCGTCCCCACTTCAGCAATGAGGACATGAGGTACAGAGGGATTAAGCAGCAGAGCTAAAAATTAAACCAAAAGCGACTTGGGGTTGAACTCTAGGCCATTTTCCTTTCCACTTAATTTTCTAAATTCATTCCAATAGATTTTGTTGAGGGTGGGGAACTTGGTGAGACACTGAAGCAGATGTGAAATTGAATATGCAACTCTTCACATAGTCTAAGGGGACACTTTTCCATGTCTGCTCTTGTCACAGCTCCAATTCTTGCCTGGATACCAACTGCATAGTTGTATCCCACATGCAAACAGAGATCCCAGCCCTTGCTTCCTAGGGAAATGCCATTCACTTTTCTCAGCATAGAGGGGACAGGTCTACCAGAGATTTGGTTCTTTGAGTGTGCTTTTATTAACACACATCGACTAGCAGCCAGGCAGCAAACTGAACTCAAACTGCGCAAGGCACTGTGAGTCTCCACCAAGTCTGCACAGTAAAGATCTTCCACGGCTTCTCAGAACCATGGTGTGTTAGAACATTTCTCATTTTTTTTTTTTTTTTTGTTGTCCAGCTCAAGGTTCAGCCCTCTCCTTTTACAGATGGAAACACTGACATGTACTTTAAGTCACTTGCCTGGGGGCCACAATATTAGATTGTTTTTTCATTAAGTCTGACTTCGACAAACTGGGGGCCACAATATTAGATTGTTTCTTCATTAAGTCTGACTTCGACAAAATTCACAGAAAATGGAACATATTCTCAGGTTGCCATCATCAAAATAAAAAGGCTGGCTCAGAATCAGGTAAGGAAATGTTGGAACAAGGTAAGGATTACATACATACATATATACACACACTCACACATACATACACGGAAGGATATGCTTATAGATATCCTTCAATTATTTTTAGCTCACAAGTATATGAACAAGTATTGATAAACTTATTCTTCACCATGAAAAACCTCCCAACAGTTCACCACTCAAGGGATCCTGAATGACTTGATAGTTGTAAAATAGACCTTTTTCTTTTCTTTTTTAAAAAAGAAGCAGATTTTTATAGGCATATTTAGACTTAATTTCAATGAACTTGAACACTTCCAGTTAATTTAGTAAAAGAAAATATTTCTACTGTGTGAATTGTTCCGATTAATCAGGTAAGTATACTCTATATTTGCCTAGGGCATACAGTAAATTCAAATGAAATTTTGTTTGGGGTCTGCATGTTCAAGTAGTGCTTTAATTTTTAAGTGGCAGCTTATCTGTAAACAAAAATCAAAGTGCTAATGACTTGTAAAGGTCACAGACATTTGGAAATACCTAACTCTTGATAGGTTTACAAATGTTATTGAGCTTTACTCAAATTATCAAAGGCAACAATAAATCTCAGTAAAACGGCAATGCTAGGCATGAACACAGTTAAATTTCTGAGATATTAGTGTTTATAGAACATGCTAGTATAAGAAATATGAGTTTTAGTAGGGTCTTTATTAAAGACCACTGTCCTTCCAGAACCATGTTGAATTCTATGCTTACTAGCCTTAAAATTACAGTAATTTTAAGTGATTGATAGTTTTATTCAATGATATTTTGTCATTAATGTATCTCACGTTTGGAAGATAAGTAAATGGGCTTAAATAAGAGACAATCAATAACCTTGTGCTATCATGCCTAGTTGAAAAGAATAATTTCTAATAATCTACCAATTCATTCACTCTGCTTTCTTCCACATACCATGCTATCTTTGAAAAAGACAAGGCACTTTCCCATCTACTTCTAAAGTTACAATAATCTCTTTCCTAAATTAACATGTGGTAAGAGGGGAAAAACAGAGGACATGTCTGAGATGGAGTTATTCGGCTAATGACATTTGTCCATATTTTTATTAATAATATAGATGCTACTTGCCTTATGGACAAGCTTTAAAATGACCAGTTGAATAAATTTATTAAGCCAGAATCTTGGACCAAATGAGAAGTAACAGAAACCATGCTCTTTCTTTTCTTTTCTTTTCTTTTCTTTTCTTTTCTTTTCTTTTCTTTTCTTTTCTTTTCTTTTCTTTCCTTTCCTTTCCTTTCCTTTCCTTTCCTTTCTTTTCTTTTCTTTTCTTTTCTTTTCTTTTCTTTTCTTTGGAGACAGGGTCTCATTCTGTAGCCCAGGCTGTCTTCCAATTCATGGCAATTCTCTTGCTTTAGCTTCTGAAATTGTGGGATTAAAAGTGCAAACCAGCACGCCAGGTTTTTCAGAATGTGACTTAGAAAAAAGTCTTTTAACTTGCAATCTCCAAGTCTGGTGAGATTGAAATGCTTTGGCAAAAACATGCTATTTTAAAATGTTTTTCCTCTGGAAACTACCATGGCAATTTTAATAAAGGGATATTATGTATCAAAGAAATTAAAGTTAGTTTTTTTTCAATCAAAAATAACTTTCATAAAATAGTTGGTTAACCCAATGGAAAAATACAAGTTACACTCTATCCTGAGGCTAAGGGAAAAACAGTTTGGTGGGGGAGGAATTAGAGACCAAGGTGCACTCTGTCACATTAGCATTTGTTGTGAGTCATTTCAATAAGAAGGAATCTCATCCCCAACCAAACTAATCACCCCCCTCGCGGGGAAGCAGTGTGAAACAAAGAAACGAAAAAAGCCAGATTGTCTTCTGTGTAGTTCGAGAAACTATGATTAGTCAATCACTATATTGAACAATCAATTAACACATTTATGAATGAGTAGTTCCAATCGAATTGACATATTGTAAAATGTTATTTTTTAATGACAAATACTATTGTAACTTGAATTATACTTGGTCACCTCCAGATACAAGCTATTCCTATTTTAATATCTGTTTCATGGAAACAATTTGTTACACTTCTTGTTTTTTGTATTGTTGAACAAAATGAAGTGTGATTTGTCCACGGCAGAAAAAGTTTCTATGATCACTACTTGGTCAAATTCTAAGGCTCAAGACGTAATGTAAGATTGCCAAGGGCTGACATTCACAAAAAAATTATCTTACCAGTAAGGAATAAGATTCTGTATTATGATGGAATGGAAATCAATTTTGGTATTTAAATGTCACAGTATGAAGCATAAATCTGATGACATTAGCTGCAACATAAAACATAGATATGATTTTCCCTGACCTTAGCTATAAAACAAGACATTGGGTATGCATTTTCAGAGGCTTTCTTCTTGTCTATAAAAATACAGCTTCAATCCTGCAGCAGGCAGACATATTTGCAGGCATACACAATAAATATACTAGAATTTAGAGATCTGGGGTGGCTGGGTGACATGGGGGGGATGGGTCTCCAAAAGTGTTTGTGCAAACCATTAGAACAACATCAAACTGGTCTTTCCTCCTCTGGTCAAGGACTAAGGATTTCAGATTAGGCATAACTTTTAAAAGTGGCTTAAAAAGGCTTGACCTTGTATGCAGAAATGATTGTTCTGTTCAATGAAATGAACTGACTTAAAAGCAGTTAAGAGTAGAAGGGTAAAGAGAATGTATTCAGTAACCGCAAGTACAAACAATGCCCATATACAGGCATTCCCTTGCAGTTGAATTCGTGTGATATTAAACTTTTGTTATATTTTAATTTCAAATTGTAGTAGAAGCAGAGTGGTAATCTCACTCAATTTAACTGTAAAAAAAAAAAAAAGAGAGAAAGATGCATGTACCAACCAAAACACATGACCAATTTACAAACGGAATACAATTTTATCTAAATTTTACTTGTCTTTCCTCATTGACAATTTCCAAATGTTTAGAAAAGATTCTCAAGCAGAAGGCTAAGAATATTTTCCCAACTCTGACTAGACTACTGCATAGTCCATAGCTACAGTTTCTCAGCACTCTTTCTCAATGTAGAATGCAGGCTAAAATGTGGCTTTCATGGAGGCCTTGATGTCTCACAAGATTAAAAATCTCAAAACACTTTTTTGATTTTTTTTTTTTTGAGACAGGGTTTCTCTGTGTAGCCCTGGATGTCCTGGAATTCATTATGCAGATCAGGCTGGCCTTGAACTCAGAGATCCACAGCTTTAGCCTCCTAAGTACTGGGATTAAAGGCCTGCACCAGGATGAATTGGCTCTCAAGACACTTAAAAGGGGAAATTCTATGTATTTTCAAAGGAGAGAAAAGATACATAGGGGAAAGGAAATGAGAGCTAATGCATGAGTTAGATGTCAACTATTTGGGGGAGTGGAGCGGAGAACAAATGAAGAGCAGTGAATTAAATAGAAAAAATAAGATTCTTGGTCTCAGGTGTAACGCACAAGGTCTGAACTAATGGTTTCAATTTTAATCCACTTTGTTAGGAAGGGCAATCTTGCCCCACACCTGAAATTTAACATACTCATGTTGGCTTTGCCACAAAACAGCATGTTAAAGGTCTCTACATTCAAAAGGATGCTTGCAAACTTCATATCAAGATCTACGTGGACATGTTGGCAATACATTAATAATAATAATAATCCTGTAAACCATGGCATACCACATTTTACATTATGCAAAGAGACAATATTTACAAGTCTTTAGGAGTTTAAATATTTTATCCACTAACATAAGTGACAATTTAGCAAAGTGCAGGAGGAAACCAGTGCTATTAATTGCATGTTCTTTAAAAGCAGAGTAAAACCATTTCTAAAAGCTACCAAAAGCGTATTTGGGTGTGTCCAGTAAGGGATTACAGAGCATTAAATAGCCTAGAAAATGATGCGTATTTAGAAACGGTGAGTGTGAAAATCCTAAGGCAGCATGCTCAGAACAAGGGTTTTGTTTGTTTCTTTACACACCAGCACTGATGTTTTTAGTGTCAACTACATATAATTGTATATGTTTGTGTGTATTTATTTAAAAATTGAGAGTGCAAAACACAAGCCTCATTTAATAACAAAAAGATGTGCAAATTGCCTTCTTAAATCAACACAAATAAAAGAGTGAGAAGAATATTCTACTGTTATAAAGAATAAATTGAACACAGCAAAGGAGACTTCTCCATTCCAAGATCATCTACAAGGCACTAAGGGTAGGAAATGACAGATAACACAGAAGTGACCAAACAAAATTCCTCAGTCAGGTCGGAATATGGGGTATTTTGGTAAGAATTCTATTAGGATTACCTGTAAAAAAAAAAAAGAAAAGAATATATTGACAAAATAATCTTTATTTATGTACATAAACTTGCAAAGTCTAGTTGATTTCCACAGGACTGTATTTTCATTCTGAATTACAAGAAGTAAAATATACAAGATGTGACAAAACAGGCCATGCTTTTCAAAACTGAACAGGACGGTGAACCTACCCACTAGAACTGACAGCTACTACTGCCTGATTTCCAACAGTTACTTTCTTAGAACCAAATTCTATTACATTTTTATATCCTAGAGCCAAGTAGAAGAGATTAAAACTACTTTATACAGATTAGGAAAAAAATACCAGTTTTTATTTTATTTTTCAATTAAAGCAGCTAATATTAGTTGAGGATTATTATTTTTTGAAACTTGTTTGCAAAATAGGAGTTGTCCAAACGATTGACTATAAAACAACTGAACTGCAGAAGGGCTTACAAGATTTCTGTTTTTGTGAGACAAGAGCCTCAATTTGTGGCCCTGGCTGGCCTGGAACTCTCTATATAGATCAAGCTGGCCCCAAACTCACAATGCTTTAATTGCAAGTGCTGGAATTAAAGGCAGGAGGAACTTCTATTATTAAGCTATTATTTTCATCATGATGAAGACAGTCCTAAGGATCAAACTCAGGGCTCTAGATGCTGGACAAGCACTTTACCAACTGCACTATAGTCTCAGACCTGGCATGTTTAATGATAAACATTGGGAGCTTAGAAGATCCATGATGGTGAACTAGATCATGTTGTTTCTAAGTGCTCTTATGCTTTATGATTAAAGCTGCCTGTTTTCTTTTCTTTTTGAAATTGTTTTGAGATAGGGTCTCATTATGTTATCCTGGCTGGCCTGAAACTTCGAGATCCACTTGCCCCTGACACCCAAGTGCTGGGATGAGAGGTGTGTGCCACTGCACCCAGCAAGACTGTATATTTTCAGTAAAAATTCTTAGCCAATATTTAAATCTATTTTAATAGATTTTATTTATTCAATAGTTTATTCACTCCAAGTTAAATTTCAGCCAAGTTAAAGATGAACCAGATAGCCAGGTGGTGGTGGCACCTGAAGGCACAGGCAGGTAGATCTCTTGTGAGTCTGAGGACAGCCTGGTCTACAGAGTGTGAGTTCCAGGACAGCCAGGGCTGTTACACACAGAAACCCTGTCTCAAAAAACTAAACCAAACAACTAAACAGGAAAAACAAAACAAAACAAACAAAAACCAACAAAAAAAAAAAAGAAAAGAAAAGCCAGGTACGAGATGACTTCATGGAAAAAAAAAAAGAGCGAAAAAAAATAAAGAAAAGCCAGGGATATGGGTCCAGAATTGAAAGTTAATTCCTTATGTAAGTTTTTTTATTCTTTTTTTTTTTTTTTGACACGCTTGCACCATGGTATATTTTGCTAGGTAGCAGCTGTTCTCAGTGCTGTAGGTTAGGGTGTACAACATTTTGAGCTGAGACTTTTCTAAGATGTACATGATCTGTAGGCTTTCAAGATACTTTAGGTTGGCCACAAATCTAAAGAAAATGAATGGTGGCCTCTATGCCCCAACAGACAGAAGTTCAGGCTGAGAAGCTAAAGGGCCTGAACAACAGATGGCAAACACAGTAAGCAATACATAGCATTTGGGGTGAAATCACAAGAATACTTAAAACAGCTTCATACTTACATATTCCATCATATTGCTAGTTTCACATTTCCTTTTAGTCAACTTCCAGTGCAAAGCAAGCTAAAAAGGTAGAGTTTGGTTAAGAATTTTTCTGTCATCTTTGGTTAATTGCAATGTACTGCATTTGAATAAGAGTAAAATCTAGGCTGCATGACATAAAACAGCGCCTCAAATACCTTACCCAGAAGATATACTAGTAAGGGGGTAACAGGATTAAGTTTGCTAATCCATTCCTTTGTGTGGTGGATTAATTCACTTAGTACTTACTTTTTCAATTTGATAATTCAAAACTACAAATAGGGTACCCACTTGCCTTAAATTTCTTACCTTGTGGTATAATCTGTTATTTTCCCATTCTAGTAACTTCTGAATTGATCTTCTGGTCTAAGAAAAAGGATTAAGATTCCATGAGAAGGTAACTTAAACATTATAAGCTACATGTATCTGTGTTTTTTGTCTTCTTGTAAGGCACTACTCATTTTTTCTGTTTTTTTTTTTTAAATTACAAATCAGAAAAAAGTGCAACATATATAGAAACTGCCAAAAGTGAAATAACACTTTGAGTGGTTACTGCATAGCCATAAAAAAAGATCTCTCTGTGAGTTCAAGGCCAGCCTGGTCTACAAAGGGAGTTCCAGGACAGGCTCCAAAGCTACAGAGAAACCCTGTCTCGAAAAACAAAACAAAAAACCAACAAAACAAAACAAAACAAAAGATCTCTCCACCCACTCATCCATCCATCAAATTTTAATTTATGCTTTTTTTTAAAAGATTTATTTATTAAGCATACAATGTACTGCTGGCAAGGAAGGCACCAGATCTCATTACAGATGGTTGTGAGCCACCATGTGGTTGCTGGGAATTGAACTCGGGACCTCTGGAAGAGCAACCAGTGCTCTTAACCTCTGAGCCATCTCTCCAGCCCCTAATTTATGCTTTTCCAAATGAAGTACGCATATGAATTGCTGTGTGGTACGTGGTCATGCACTGGACAGCTATGGAAACCCATCAACAGTGCTAACACGGAGCAGCAGCAGCTGTGGGCCTCATGCAGATGTTCGAGAACCTTTCTCAGGACTACTTTTTCAGTAAACACCTCACATTCCGAACTAAGCTGGTTCAGCCCAGGTTTTCCTAGCAGATGGTGAAGTGGAATGGACAGATGCAAGGCAGGAACCGGATACAGCAGAGTCTCTCCATTCTAATCCATTCAAAATGCATGCATATTGGAGGGTATTAGAAAGTTTCTAAAGCTTCTGAAAATGCTGGAAGATTACCAGGCATTTTTGATTCTTATTGGAAAGGGTTTTTGATTAACATAAAAGAAGGAAAGCCAGATGCTCCCCAGCATTTGGGAGGTGCACTCCTGTGAGTTCTGCACAGTCAGGAGTCGGAGCCACACAGTGAGATCCTGCGTCAAAATACATAAATAAGAAAAGGGAGGAAGGAGTCATTTGTAAAAAAAAAAAATGAAAAGAAAATTCAGTAGAAAGGTGAAAGACTTGTATTTTGATCATGAAATGATGCATTCTATTGTTGAACTGTCCACACTGCTTCAGGGCAATACACAAATGAGAAAGAAAATCCTCAGACTTGTATGGGACCACCAAAGACCTTCAGAGACAAAAGAGTCTCGAGAAAGAGCAAAGGTAAAGCCATTACGTGTCCTGATGTGAAACTCTTAATTGAAAGGATAATCAAAACAGTGGGGCACTAGTGTAAAAGACAGACATAATGGCTGCTCTTGCAGAGGGCTGGGATTCAGTTTCTAGCATCCATGCTGGGAGATTTATAACCACTCGTAATTCTTACTCCAGGGGAGCACACACACAAATATAAAAACAACCCCTTCAGACATAGCCCAGTAGAACAGAACAGGGAACCTAAAAATAAACCCACACACGATCAAGTAATTTTCAAGAAGGCTAGCAAAAGTGCACACTGGGAAGGTAGGAGTTTCCCGAATGGTGTTGGGAAACCGGATATCTAAAGGTAAGCATGAAGTTGGTCCGAGCTTACTTATATTAACTCAGATGAATTAAAAGCTAAATATTTACTCAGAAGCTAGAAAACTTATTTTTTAAAAAAAGATAATATGCAATAAGCTCCTTTATACTGCTTTTGGCAATGTTTTCTTTTAATATGAACCCCCCCAACAAAAACACCCACCTAAAACAAAACAATAACAGAAAACCCTAGCACCTCTCCCAACCCCCACCAAAAAAAAACCCCAAAACATAAAACCCAGACAGGGAGAAAATAAAAAAAGAAATCAAAAGGCAACACACAGAATGTGAGACCATTATCTGCAAGTCATACACCTGAATTAAACTCCAAAACATGTAAAGAACTCCCACAACGGAACAGAAAACAACAAAACAACCAGTCCAAACCGGTCCATTAGCAGAAGGGCCAACTGGTGAAAGAGGAAATAAAAATTTCTTTAGGCTTTTGTTTAAACCACTCTGCTTTGAATTTCTCACCAGGGGTGGGAAGTGGGAGGTGGGAATGGGGGGTGGGGAAGAAGTCAGCCATTTTGGAAGTATGACACCTTCATTACCTAGTCATGGCTCCTCTCCCTACCTGTCTGCCTATCGGGAAATCTGTCTAATTCCCAGTTCTCAGTATGATGATATATGCATCGGTAGACCACTTTGAAGCCAACTTTTTCATTGCTGAGACTAGCAGAATCCTAGAGGAGCAGAAGGAGGGAAAGGGTGAAATTTAGTAGGGGATGGTGGCGCACGCCTTTAATCCCAGCACTCGGGAGGCTGAGGCAATGGATCTGTGTGATCTGAGGCCAGCCTGGTCTACAAAGTAAGTTCTAAGACATCAAACTCTACGTAGTGAGACTCTGTCTCAAAAAAGTTAATAAAGAAAGGTGTATAAATATCTAGCTTTTCCAGAGTTTGGTTTTGTGTTTTGCCTGCAGTCACTTCTGCTGTTGTGACACAAGGTGGCGCTCTAAGTCCAGGTTTCTGTATAGGCTCAGCAGTTCTCAAGATCTCACTTTTTCTCTGTTTTTCTCTTTGCATCTCCCTCCTTCCCCCACTTCTTTATTTTAAGACAGGGTCTTACTATGCAGCCCCGGCTGTCCTGATAACTCACTGTGTAGATCAGGCTGGCCTCGAACTCACAGGGGTCTTAAACTTGCAAAGACCCACCTACTGCTGTCTCCTGAGTGCTGGGATTAAAAGAATGTATGAAGCCTGGTCAGATTTGCTACTCTTACAGAGGATCCAGGTTGAGCACCCGAGTGGCAGCTCACAATTGTCTGTAACTCTAGTTTCGGGGCATGCAATGCCCTCTTCTAGCCTCCGTGAACAACAGGTGCACAAGTGGTGCACGTACATACATAAAAGCACAACACCCATACACATAAAAATAGAGAAATAAATAAGAAATTAAATAATGATAATCTCCTGCATAGAGATCATTTGACCTATGTGGATTCACTGCTAAATTCTATGAAATCATTAAGGAAGAAATTAGTATTTCTCAGCAATATCATCCAGAAAACAGGGGCAGAGCAAATCCTTCCTAACTTGTCTACAGGGCCATTATTTCCATAGTACTCAAACCAAATAAAGATGCTACACAAACATACCTGTAGGTTAGCTGGTATTTCTTTGTAAACAATGCTACAATAATCCCAAATTAAACATTACAAATACAGTAAGGTATTTATCACAGCCAAGTGGGATTTGAAAATCAATCCATCATATTAGCAAATATAAAGAAGAAATATCACGTGATCGTATCAATACACATAGGAAAGGAAACAACACTGAGTGGACTCAGTGTTTACTTCTTCAACTTGAAGAATAATATCTAGAAAAAGTACAGCTAAGTTTATAGCTAAGATCACACATGGAACAGCTGAGATATATAGCCAATATTCCTATTAAAAGTCACAGTGAGGGGCTGGAGAGATGGCTCAGTGGTTAAGAGCATTGCATGCTCTTCCAAAGGTCCTGAGTTCAATTCCCAGCAACCACATGGTGGCTCACAACCATCTGTAAAGAGGTCTGGCGCCCTCTTCTGGCCTTCAGGCATACACACAGACAGAATATTGTATACATAATAAATAAATAAATATTAAAAAAAAAGGTCACAGTGAGCCAGGTGGTGGTGGCACACACCTTTAATCCCAGCACTTGGGAGGCAGAGACAGGCGGATCTCTGTGAGTTCGAGGCCAGCCTGGTCTACAGAGCTGGTTCTAGGATAGTCAGGGCCACACAGAGAAATTGTGTCTCATAAAACCAAAAACCAAACCAAAACAACAACAAAATCACAGTGGTTGTCATAGCTAATGTGATAGGACAAGAAAGACAAGGCAGAAAGAATGGGATGTGTATCTGGCTGCTCACATTCCTGTAACAGTTTACCATGGAGCAGGTGGCTTTTGAAAAGCAGATATCTAGTCCTCAGAGGTATGGCAGTGGAGATGCCCAAGATCATATTGCCTGGAGACGCAGTATCACACGAGGCACCAATTCTTGGCTCATGCATAGTCATCTTCTTGCCATGTCATTCTTTTTGGCAGAGGGGTGAGACAGTTATCTAGAGTTTCTTTAATAAGGGCATTCATTTTGTTCATAAGGGCCCTGGCTCATGATATAATCACTTTTCCAAAGCCCCACTCCACATGATGATTAGATTTCAACACAGCAATTTTGGGAGATGTAAACATTTAGGCTGTACCATTCTGCCCCCCTGTCCCTGTCCCCAATTTCATATCCTCTCACTCCTTTTTTTTTTTTTTTGAGACAGGGTTTCTCTGTAGCTTTGGAGTCTGTCCTGGAACTAGCTCTTGTAGATCAGGCTGGCCTCAAACTCACAGAGATCCGCCTGCCCTTGCCTCCTGAATGCTGGGATTAAAGGCGTGTGCTACCAGTACTCAGCATCATGCCCTCTTGTACAGAATGCATTCATTCCATCGCAGAAGTCCCCATTCCAACATCAAAACAAGTGGAATTTAAAATTACAAACACAATATTGTTTAGTTGAGAATCCACAAATAGCAATAGTAAAGTAGAAATTTAATAAACTATGAATGAAATCACAAACTCTGAGGAAAGAAATAAACAACTATCCAAATAGAGAGATATTCCAGGAACACAGGTGAACTAGACTCAATATTGTCAAAATGTCCAGTCTTCCCAAATTAATCTATATTTTAAAGTACTTTCAGACAAAGTCCCAGGTAGATATCATGAAAATATAAATGAACTGATTCTAGAGCTTATACAAAAAGGCAAGCATCCAGAGTAGTCAACAAAGAACTAATGGAGAACAAAGTCAGAGAGAGGGTGACAACTACCTGCTCTCTTCACTTAGTATAAAAGATACATTTAAAAATTATTTACTCATGTATTTTATGTATACGAGTACCCTGTCTGCACACCAGAAGAGGGCATCAGATTCCACTATAGAAGATTGTGACTCCACTCTGTAGTAGTTGGGAATTGAACTCAGGACCTTTGGAAGACCAGCCAGTGATCTTAACTGCTGAGCCACCTCTCCAGTCCCATAAATGTACTTTAACCCAGCAAAGTGTTATTGATAAAAGTATTAATGGGACTGATAAGAGGGGTAAAAAGATAAATGCACATAAATCTAA
Source organism: Chionomys nivalis (assembly GCF_950005125.1). NCBI lineage: Eukaryota > Metazoa > Chordata > Mammalia > Rodentia > Cricetidae > Chionomys > Chionomys nivalis. The sequence goes on along the minus strand of NC_080112.1, from coordinate 72,459,313 downwards.
AGCCATCTGAGTTTTGACAAATGATGAAAGGCCTTCTATTGGAGAAAGAATAGTATAGTCTTTTTGCATATAGTTCTTTTTTTTTTTTTTTTTTTTTGTTTTTTGAGACAGGGTTTCTCTGTGGTTTTTGGAGCCTGTCCTGGAACTAGCTCTTGTAGACCAGGCTGGTCTCAAACACACAGAGATCCGCCTGCCTCTGCCTCCCAAGTGCTGGGATTAAAGGCGTGCGCCACCACCGCCCGGCCCTGCATATAGTTCTTGAACAAGAAGACATTCACAATTAAAAATGAATCTATTCAAAGATCATGGACATAAATGTAAACTGCAAAACTATAAAATGAATATACTATAGACTAAAACAAAATTGAGGTGACTTTAGGTTTGGTAATAGATTCTTAGATATGCAACCAAAAGGAAGAAGATAAAACTAAAATAAAAAATTGGTTATGTTGAAATCAATAAAATTTAAAAATTCTGGTACAGATAGCTAATTGTTATGAGAATGAGAAGATAAGCAGTGGACTGGAGAAAATATTTGCAAAGTACTTATCTTGAAGACTACTGGCATGTACAGTATTTGGATCGTTTTAAAAAGTTGAACTGTATTCAAAGAAAAAGAAAACTGGGCAAGCCCCTGGCTTGTTAGATAATGGTGTTCCTTTAAAAATGGATGTGTGAGCATACTCTGGAAGGTATACAGTCTTTCTTCTTCTTCTAGAAGTATCCCATACCTGGGTTATTAAAAATGGAGATGGTTGTGCACCATGGCACATGCTTTTAATTTTAGCGTTTGGGAAGCAGAGACAGTTAAACCTAAGACAATATCTCAAAAACAAAAAACCCAAACTATAACAGTCCCCCAACAAATAAAAAACAACAAAACCAAATTCCCAAACAAAGGGGTAGTGTGAATAGAAACCTTTCAAAGAAGATACACAAATGCCAGGTAAGCACACAAAAAAGTCTGCTCAGCATCATATGACTCCGTAGAGCTGGAAATCAAAATTGTGAAATGCTGATTGTGTTGCACCAGCTGGGAAACAGCACTGCACAGGTGTTCAAACCACCAAAATCTAAAACACTGACAACGCCAAATGCTGGGGCTGAGGCTAGATAAACAGAAGTTCTAGTTACTGCTTGTAGGAATGCAGAATGGATTGACACCATGGAAGGCAGTTTGGCAGTTTCCTACAAAGCTAAGCATACTCCTACTGAATGATCAGCATCGTAATTCTTGGTACTTATTCAAATGAGTTTTAAAGTTCTGCTCACTCATCTTTATGAGGGCTACGTCTTGAAGCAACTAAGATGGCCTTCAACAGGTGAAGAGGTGATTAAAAAAAAGCATAGGATATTTAAACAAAGCAATAGTATCCAGTGACTAGACCAAGGCTAGATCTGCTGAAATGAGCTACCAAGCCAAAACAAGTTTAAGAACCTTAAGTATATCCCGGTAAGTGGAGGAAGTTAGCATAAAAAGACTATCTGAACTAATTTTAAGCATATGTTTCTAGAAGAAACAGAAACATTAGAGACAAAAAAAGTTCAGTGATTGCTCAGGATTTGGAAGTGGGAGAGAGGGAGGAACAGGTACAGTAGAGTAGACACTTAGGCCTGTGAAATTACTATTCAGTATGACACTGTGATGACAAATAATGAACCCTAATGGAGACCATGAACTTTACTTAATTATAATGTAGCAACACTGGCTCATCAATTATGAAAATGTCATCACACGAACACTAGACGCCAACAGTAGGCGAAGTTGGCATCCTGTGATAACAAGTTTATGGGACTTCTGTATTTTTGTTCATTTTATTCTGTAAACCTAATATTGTTTAAGAAATATGCTAACTGGATTGGATATATATAATAACTCTAACTATATATAATAAATATGCTAACTCTCAACTCAGCAGTTAAGAGTGCTTGCTGCTCTTCCATAGGACCTGATTTTGATTCCCAGCACCCATATCAGGGAGCTCAGAACTGCCTATAACTAACTCTAGGGAAATCTGCTGCCTCTGGGCTGTGCAGGTACCTGTATTCATGTGGATATTAATTGCCTCTGCACATAATTAAAAATGAAATAAATCTAAAAAATAAGTGTCCTCTACAAGAGAAGCAAATTTTCATAACCACTAAGCTTTATCTTCAGTCCTAGTAAGGAAGCTTTTAAAGATGAAACCAAGCGACAGTGGACATTAATTTGAATTTGTTGAGAAAAAACAGAGAACTCTTAAGAGACCAAATGAATTTTACGTAAGATAAATTCAAAGCGAGTCATACCAAGACAGCATGTAATGAAACTATTAAAAGTCAACACATAAACTTGAAAGCAGCTAGAGAAGAGAACCTTGTATCAAGGGAGCCTCAAGGAGATGAAGAACTCATTTCACATCAGAGGCCAGGAAGCTCGGAGGCATTTAAGTGTTGAAAGAAAAATATCAATTAAAAATTCTGTGTCTAAAAAAAATTATCCTTTCACTAACAAGAGAAAATTTTTAAAAAATCCAGAAAAAAAAGGGGTGAGAAAATTTATTGTCATGTGAGCTGCCTATAAGAGATTCTAAAGAGAGTCCTTTAAAACCGGGCGGTGGTGGCGCACGCCTTTAATCCCAACACTCGGGAGGCAGAGGTAGGCGGATCTCTGTGAGTTCGAGGCCAGCCTGGTCTACAAGAGCTAGTTCCAGGACAGGAACCAAAAGCTACGGAGAAACCCTATCTCGGAAAAAAAAAAAAAAAAAAAAGAGAGTCCTTTAAGTTGAAATGAAAGGGCACCACCAATAAAATACCAAGTATATAATACATATTAAAAAAAACAGTTCTATTGCAATATGGTTAGTAACATCTCTTTTGATTTAGAAGACGAATCATAAAATGAAAATTATGTATCTGTATTAATAGGCACATAATACTCAAGATGTAACCTGAGATAATAACAACATAAAGGCAAAAGTGAGGACACACACAGGAGCAGAGTCTGTGCGATATAAGGTTGGGATTACTGTGCACGATGGCGGACTCCTTTAATCCTAGCAATTCGGAGGCAGAGGCAGGCGGATCTCTGCCAAGTTTGAGGCTAGCCTGGACTATACAGCGAGTTCCAGAATGGCCAAGGCTACACAGAGAAACCCTGTTTTGAAAAACCAAGAAAGTTGGAATTGGAACCAATAAAAAAAATATCAAAAAAATTATACACAAAAAGAATTGAGAAAATGCCTGGCTGTTAAATGTGAAATGACCCAGCAGGCTCATGTGTTTGAACCTTTGGTCTCCAGCTAGCTATGTTCAGAAGATGTAGAACCTTTGGGGAAAGAGACATGGTTTGTAGAGGTGGGTCACTGAGGTAGGTCTTTGAAGGTTCTAGGCTGGCCATGCTTCTGACCTAAGTTCTCTGCTCTGTGATCAACCATGATGTGAATGAGCTGCAAATTCTTGAGCCATGCACAGAGCTGCAACACCATGTCATCCCGACTTGATGGGCTATTCTCCTTGAAATCATGAGCCCAAAGAAATCTTCCCTTCTTTAAGCTGCCTTTTATCATAGGACATGAAAGATAAACCCAACAATACTTCACCACAAAAATCATTTATATATAAGACAAGGAGCTGTATTAGTTACTTCTCTACTGCTGCAATAAAACACCATGACAAAGGCAAATTAAAGAAGACTTTATTTGGGGTTACAGTTCCGGAAGGTTCGAAGGCATGGTGGCAGGAGCAGGAAGCTGAGGGCTGACATCTTGAACCATAAGCACTGAGAAGAGAACTGGAAATGAAACCTCAAAGCCCACCCGCAATAGTATACTTCCTTCAACAAGGCCATACCTCCTAAATTTATCCAAACAGTGCCACCAACTGGGATCAAAGTATTCAAACATCTGATCTTATGGATGGTATTACCATTCAAACCACCACTGGAGGTAACAGAAGAACTGAAGGACAATAAAAGTATGACAGGTAAAAATCAAAAAGCAAAATTAAAAAAAAGATAACTGTTTTATGAGCTGAATTCTGTTCTCTGAAAATTCATATTAAGGTATCAATTCCTGGTATCTTGGAAAGTGATTGCATTTGGAGATAGGGAATTAAACGGGGTAGTTCAGTTCAAATGAGGTCTTATTGGTATGGTATAATATAATGATATAATGATTGGTTTGCCTTTATGTTGTTTTTTGAAACACGATATCAGGTTAGCACCAAACTTGCTAGGTGGCTGAGGCTGGCCCTGAATTTCTGATCCTCCTGCTTCTACCTCCTGAGTGCTGAGATTACAGGCATGAGGCACCATACATGGTTATGATTGGAATTCTTATAGGAAGAGGATATTAAGAATCAGACCTGCAAACCCGGCAGTGGTGGTGCACACCTTTAACTCCAGCACTCAGTTTGAGGCCAACCTGGTCTACAGAGTGAGTTCCAGGATGGCAAAGCCAACCCTGTCTTGAAACCAACAAGCCACCAACAAGAAAAGAATCAGACATGGTGCTTGCTTTGGCACCTAAAATTGGAACGATACAGAGAAGATTAGCACGGCCCCTGCGCAGGGATGACACGCAAATTCGTGAAGCAAGAAAAAAAAATCAGACATGCACAGAGAGACAGGTGAATATACAGGGACAAGACTGTAATTAACTGTCCCAAAGACTCAGAAAAACAATCCTCTTGGAGACATTTTTTTTTTTGATTGAGGGATAGGGTCTCATTCACTATGTAGCCCTGGCCGGCCATGAAACTCTATGCAGGCCTTGAATTCACAGAAATATGCTTGCTTCAGCCTCCCAAATACTGAGATTAAAGGTGCGCTCCATCATGCACAGATGTTGAACACATCTTCATCTTGGGCTCCTAACATCCAGAATGGCAAGGAAATATATTTCAGTTGTTTAAGTCACCTAGCCTGTGGTACTTTGTTACCAAAGCATCAACACGTTAATCATAGTCAAGGTATATTATGTGGGAAAAGAATACATTATCTATTTTCCTTCCTTTTTTCCTTCCTTCCTTCCTTCCTTCCTTCCTTCCTTCCTTCCTTCCTTCCTTCCTTCCTTCCTTCTTTCTTTCTTTTTTTTTTTTCAAGACAGGGTTTCTCTGTGTAGCCCTGGCTGTCCTGGAACTCATTTTGTAGACCACACTGGCATCACAGAACTCACAAAGATCCACCTGCCTCCCGATTGCTGGGATTAAAGACGTGCATCACCACCGTCCGGCAACATTATCTATTTTCAATAATAGGGGAAAAACCCTAGAAATGTATATCTCACAGTTCTGGAGGTTTGAAATCTGTGATCAAGAAGCCAGCATGGTTGAGCCCTGGTGAGGGGCTTCTTGCCTGAGTGTTGAGAGCTGGCTATATATGTCTCTTCACATCACAAGAAAAGACAGAGATGGTGATGGAGAGGTAAAGTGAGTGGAGGATGGGAAGAGAGAACTCTTTGGTCTTTTCATATAAGGGCAATAATCTCATAAAGACTCTCCCCTTCAGGGTTAGGACTTTGACATAATGAATTTGGTGAAGACATAAACACTCAGTCAGTAATAATATAAGCTCATAAATCAGAGGAGAAATCTCATCTAGAAGACCTAACTATTACGAACATACATGCAATGAACAACAAACTAAAACCTATGATTAAAAATTGACTACA